>NC_060139.1:478266021-479516021 GCF_021461385.2 Schistocerca piceifrons
TAGACATATTCAATTGAATTTAGTAGCTCTGAAGGTGCTTGTGTTCGAAGACGAGTGTATTTCCCACAAAAGTGCGCGAAGAGTCTCTGGGACGGTTCCACAAGTGTGCTGCGACTTGTTTTTAGAGTCTCTGTCCAAGTTTGACTGTATACATCGCAAAATTAGAGCAAACTACTGTGCGTCCATCTTTATGAAAGTGGGTTTTAAATCCTGTAATATCTACAGTTTATTTATGTGACAATATTCCACAACACCTACCATGTGACCATGTCATAAGCCTGTGTCCTCCCTGACTGTGCCATAAGCTGGTGCGTTCCCTCTCTGGGGTGAGTATCTTGCTTCTTGCGCTTAATTTAACTGACTTGAAACGTCACAGGTTTACGCTTCATTTAACTGACTGATTAATATCGACATGTTTAATAATCCATTTCACGCCGAGAGCGTCCTTTCAATGTTTCGTCTAGCTAATTAACCTATGGATTCAAGAATGCTTCCGTGTATATTTTTTCTTCTGTTAGCGTCACACCTCCTCTCTCATCCTTTGATCCCGTGATTTATGTGGATGGATAAATGTAATTATGCATGGAATATATAATAATCTGGGTTAGTCAAAGATGGTAGCAATAGGGTAGTTTAGCACCAACATAACAACGTGAGCAGATTTGGCAGAGAGTTCGTGATTCCAGAGATAGTGAGGATGACCAGGGCAGAGTTCGTGAGGTTGGTTCTCACTGGGGTCCTATCCCCACCACCAGTTTTTTTTGAACGGTTGGCGGTTGGTCCTGGAACGCGCCATGTTAGGACACTCTGGAGCCGCCGATTGAACGAGACAGACGCAGGGGTGCGGCGCTCGTCATCGATGGTGAGAAAAGTTATTCATAATGTAGGTTTTTTGGGGTAACATTGATTATGAAGCATGTTTGGGTGTGAATTAATACCGGAAAACGTACAGCGATATTTTATTTGTAAAAATTTTTCAGATTAATGTGTTTCAACTAGCGGACTTAGGCGCGAGGTGATTGAGGGCATGAACTAACTGTTTTGTTCTTAGGTCAATAGCGGATAGGTTCATTAATGTTTCATTTGTTGCATAGTTTCGTTCTGGATACAAGCAATATAAATTTTTCATGATTCAACGGTTTATTTTACTCGTTTCCTTGTTGTCGAACTTGGCCACGTGTTGCCAGTACTCATAACGGTAGTCACTGGATTTGCTTAGATTATTGGAGGTAGTCCAATTGACCTAGTTCCTATAACAGCCCGATTTTATGCATCCCCAAGAAGATTGGCTCAGTAAGGCTTGTCCTTGATTCACGCTACATAAATACTATCATCGACACTGAAACGGATAGGCCTGAGACACTAGATGAGCTGTTGCAGAAGTTTCATGGCGTATCCGTTCTCAGCTCCCTTGACATGAAGTCGAGTTACTGGCAAGCGGAGTTGGACTAATCCTGTAGAAAATACACGGGCATTCTTGTGGCGTGGGCGATATTATGTTTACCGGAAACTCCCATTCGGGCTCAATGTGTCTTCCGCCGCATTTATCGCAGAGATATCGTGGTACGACCATAATGACGTCCTGATCAACTTTTACAGGCTTTTGGACGATGTGGGGTGACAATAAATTTACAGAAATCTGAATTAGGACGACGAGAGATCAAGTTTCTTGGGCACACACTGATGGGATTCGCTCAGACCCGGAAAAACTGTGGGCAATCAAAGAGTCTCCAGTCCTTAAGAGTAAGAGACAGTCGCAGGCGTATCTTGGGATCATTAATTTCTATAAAGGATTTATCAAAATTAAAGGAATATCGACACCTTGTTTGTGTGCCTTGACGGGAAAAAACACGGTATGGAAGTGGAGTGATGCTACGCAACAGGAATTTGAAAGTTTAAAAGATGCGCTGATGTCATCTCCTCTGCTTGTACATCCGGATTTCTCCAAACCCTTTTGTATGGCCACGTATAGCTCCCGGGCGGGCTTAGGTGTTGTTCTATTCCAGGAGTGGGAAGAGAACGATGGTGTGGTGCCAAAGCCAGTTGCCTTTGCGAGCGGTGTGCTCAATAAGGCGGAGCAAAACTACGCCGTGACCGAACTAGAGGTGTTAGCGATGGTCTGGGGGTTTCACAAACTCCGGTGTTACTTGTTTGGCCGTGTCACAAGGGTATATACAGACCTCAGACTTCAAGAAGAATATAATAATTACAATCCCAAAGAAATCAGGTGTTGTCAAATGTGAAAATTACCGAACTATCAGTTTAATAAGTCACGGCTGCAAAATACTAACGCGGATCCTTTACAGACGAATGGAAAAACTAGTAGAAGCCGACCTCGGCGAAGATCAGTTTGTATTCCGTAGAAATGTTGGAACACGTGAGGCAATACTGACCTTACGACTTATCTTAGAAGCTAGATTAAGAAAAGGCAAACCTACGTTTCTATCATTTGTAGACTTGGAGAAACCTTTTGACAATGTTGACTGGAATACGCTCTTTCAAATTCTGAAGGTGGCAGGGCTAAAATACAGGGAGCGAAAGGCAATTTGCAATTTGTACAGAAACCAGATGGCACTTATAAGAGTCGAGGGACATGAAAGGGAAGCAATGGTTGGGAAGGGAGTGAGTCAGGGTTGTAGTCTCTCCCCGATGTTATTCAATCTGTATATTGAGCAAGCAGTGAAGGAAACAAAAGAAAAATTCGGAGTAGGTATTAAAATCCATGGAGAAGAAATAAAAACTTTGAGGTTCGCCGATGACATTGTAATTCTGTCAGAGACAGCAAAGGACTTGGAAGAGCAGTTGAATGGAACGGATAGTGTCTTGAAAGGAGGGTATAAGATGAACATCAACAAAAGCAAAACGAGGATAATGGAATGTAGTCGAATTAAGTCGGGTGATGCTGAGGGAATTAGATTAGGAAATGAGACAGTTAAAGTAGTAAAGGAATTTTGATATTTGGGGAGCAAAATAACTGATGATGGTCGAAGTAGAGAGGATATAAAATGTAGACTGGCAATGGCAAGGAAATCGTTTCTGAACAAGAGAAATTTGTTAACATCGAGTATAGATTTACGTGTCAGGAAGTCATTTCTGAAAGTATTTGTATGGAGTGTAGCCATGTATGGAAGTGAAACATGGACGATAAATAGTTTAGACAAGAAGAGAATAGAAGCTTTCGAAATGTGGTGCTACAGAAGAATACTGAAGATTAGATGGGTAGATCACATAAGTAATGAGGAGGTATTGAATAGAATTGGGGAGAAGAGGAGTTTGTGGCACAACTTGACTAGAACGAGGGATCGGTTGGTAGGACATGTTCTGAGGCATCAGGGGATCACAAATTTAACATTGGAGGGCAGTGTGGAGGGTAAAAATCGTAGAGGGAGACCAAGAGATGAATGCAGTAAGCAAATTCAGAAGGATGTAGGTTGCAGTAGGTACTGGGAGATGAAGAAGCTTGCACAGGATAGAGTAGCATGGAGAGCTGCATCAAACCAGTCTCAGGACTGAAGACCACAACAACAACATGGCTCTACAATTCCTGATGACAGAAAAACTTACTCACCAGCGATTGATTAGATGGGCGCTATTTCTGCAGGAATTTAAATTTGAGGTCCACTACGTGCCTGGCACACAGAACATAGTGGCAGATGCACTATCTCCTGACCCTAACGAAAATGTATACGACCTGTTTTACATGAAAGGTGTGCCGTTTGAAAGGTACGTAGGCGATGCTTTGTCTAGAAAAGGTAGGGAACAAGACAAGGAGGGGAATTGGCGGGTGATCAAGGTGAAGTTGAGTGACCCGGCCGAAGATCGGCTTCGACGTTTTTACCTGGTAAGAGCCGGCGTCTTGTTCTATTGAAAGAATCCGAACCAGCATCAGCGGTTAGTGCGCATACCGGATGAGCTGGTCAACAAGTTAATTTGGTATAGCCACTTGTGTTATGGGCATTTTGGAGCGCGCAAGTGCAGTGGGAAGTTGGGAGAGTCGGTATACTTTATTAGTATGGAGCGGAGGGTAGCGAGGGTGCTCTGTACTTGTAAAGTATGTCAGAGGACTAAATCCTCTACTGTATTCTGTCGTGCCCCACTATTCGCTATAGTTCCTGAGCGCCTACGAGAATTCGCAGCGACAGACCTGTTCGGGCCGTTGCCTCACACTATGAACGGATTTCAGTATGTGTTCGTTGCTGTGGAGCTTGTTTCGAAGTATGTAAGATTCGTTCCATTGAAAAAGGCCACAGCAAGAACCGTAACGGCGGCGTTCATAAACGGTTTTGTGTGAGACGTTGGAGTGGTCGAGAAAGTCATTGCAGATAACGGGCCACAGTATAGGTTGAAGTTGTGGCAGGACACCATGAGAAGGTACGGGATTAAGGCCGTCTTTATATCAAAGTACCACCCGGCGTCGAATACTTCGGAGAGGGTTATAAAAGAATTAGGTTGGTTGGTTGGTTGTTTTGGGGAAGGAGACCAGACAGCGTGGTCATCGGTCTCACCGGATTAGGGAAGGATGGGGAAGGAAGTCGGCCGTGCCCTTTCAGAGGAACCATCCCGGCATTTGCCTGGAGTGATTTAGGGAAATCACGGAAAACCTATTCAGGATGGCCGGACGCGTAAAAGAATTAGGCAAGCTTTGTAGGATTTACTGTAGCCGACGGTACAGGGCATGGGATATGTTTCTGGGCGATTTCCAAGATATTATCAACGAGATTCCCCATGGGAGCACTGCTGGTCTTGAAGAATAGAGCACCTCCGGATAGAATAAGAGAGCTGGTAAATTTTCTACCCACCGGTAAGGAGAGACATCGAGCGATTGTCAACGCTGCGCTCAGAATTATTCAAAGGGAAGCTCTGAGCCGACAAAGGAGACAGAACCCAGCAAATTCTTTAATGTTTATGTTGGACCATGCCGCGTTGAGAGGAAGGTTCATGAGAACAGCTATGAGATAGGGACCCTAAGATCTAAGAAGAGTAAATAAATATCAAGGTGGAAGTAACCCCTTGTTTTTCATGGATGACGTACTGAATATGTTTATGTTAAGAATTTTCATGTAGATTGTTTATGTTGTTGTTGACAGTCGGGATTGATCCTTTAGATGTGTGGGGACGAGACAAGGTCGTACTCGAAGGTTTCTGGTTAATATGTACAAGAACGAAGTTTAAGTTTGGTGTAGGAGTTAACGCGAATATTGCGCATTTGTTCGTAATTTACGTCTAATAATTTGATGTGTTTCAGGAGGTAAGGATATGGCGCCAGAAAGAGCGCTGATTTGTGGGCCATGGGGCCTGGGGTTTAATTCTTGAAGTTTCCGAAGTGAGAGTGAGTGCGTATCAGAGGTAGTACCCGCAAGGACTAGGAGAAGCCATGAATGCAAATGGATACGTGACTCAGTCGATGAAAAGCATGAGGAGGCTGTGGAGATTTGTACGTCATTCCAAGACGAACAGGGAGTACTTAAGATGATGTTACCTGTAATGTTTTATTAATATAGATTCTTTGTTGTGTCCTGAGATTCGAAACAATGTGGTGTACATGTTGATGTAAGTGAATTTATTTTGTTAGCAGGTTCTCATGTCATTTTGTAGGTGGTACCAATTTTGTACAAGTAAAGAGATGGCAATGTTTGGTAAGGTGGAAGGAAGTCGTTTTTGCAGATCCAATGGCAAGAAGCAGTGAAAGAATGATCTAGACGCAGTTCGAAAGAAAAGAGAAAAAAAGGGAAAAAGGAGAAGCATTTAATGACTGACAGTTATGTTGCCAGTAGCAATGGATGTAATGTTGTACTATTTTGGTGTGTTGTGTTCTGAGGGGTTAGAACGGATTTCTCATGTTTTGTAGTTTGAATTCATTGGTAGAGCGTTACTCTTCTTGTAAATTTTGGTGTAAGGACTTGGATAGTTATTGGAATAATTTAACCAAGCAGCCTAATTTCTTTCATGATTGTAAACAAAGTTGTGGAAACAGTATCAATGTAGTGATTTGCGGTTGCGGTGTAGGATGAGGGACAACCACAATCCCATTCCATCCCTATGAAACTTCAGTACTTTCGTCAGTTGATGACTCAGTCATCACTGAACGGGCGAACGTGTGTATAAAAAATAGGCCTAGATAACTTAAGTCTAACTGGCACCTCAATTTAATTGTAAAAGCTGTGAGGTAAGGCAGTGTACGTCAAATTGTTGTAAATAGGTTTAGATTTAATATCTGTTTAGGCTCTAAATGGCACCTCAAATTTTATGGTAAACTTATGAGGTGGTCCACAGTACTGCAATTGTAGGACGTAACAGTTTGATTTTTTAATCTGGATATTATTGTTTTTGTCACCTTCATTTCTATAAAATCAGGGTCGATATAATTGTTGTAATAGGAATACTTTTAATTTTACTGTAAATAAAACCCTATGGATAAGCTGTGATGAACAATGAGAAAGTTGTACATTGTAAAATCTTATTTCCAAAAATGTGTTTGTCTGTGTGCAGGTCGCTTCGAGTGGTCAAGAGGGACGGAGAGTGGCTGGGGATGCGTGGAGAGGGAGAGACATAACGGGGCTACCTACCTGCAGCTAGCATGTGTCTTGCTCCCTCCTGGCCCTATCTCTGTCGCACTCTCCCCACCACCTGGCGGGACGGGAGACGGCGAAGCGATCAGCTAAGGGCAGCTACCAGCTACGAGCCCTCCTCTCGTGAAAGGGAAAGTTGCAGGGGGGGGGGGGGGGGAACCTCAGTTGACGTCACTTGAGCTGAGCAGACTGCCAGCCTCACGGGCCACGCAGCGCCAGCCGACAGCTGCGTCGTCAGACACGCCCCACAGCAGGCATCACAGTGGGAACCTCTGCTGACGTCACTCGCCCCAGTTCAGCTGGCTGGCCATCTCCTTAGCCACGGCGCCCCAGTCAACAGCTGTGTCATCAGTCACACCCCGACGGCAAGCATCGGCGGATACCACTCACAAGTTGGGTAACCCCTGGGATGAAGCAGCGGACTACGGCGCTGAAGCACCTATATGCAGCGGGGAATGACGACCGAATGACTGTCACCCTGGTCTCCGGTAGCCCTCGCTGTCGTCATTATAGTTGTCGTCGAGATATTATGGGACTGACGAATGGTGATGTGTTTCAAACTGCTCTCTCGTGAAGAAGGAGAGAAAGGAACTGTTTATGAGGTTTGATTGCTGCCAAGCTAAGGTACCTACGAACAATTATCTGTTCTGTGGGTCGCTAATTAGGCATAAAGTAAAGAAGTACTGAGACAGGCGCCATTGTGAATGGTTCGACAAAGGAAGAAATGAACTCTCAGGCAATAGGATTGTGATGACCAAGTGAAAAAGTAGAGCAAGATGAACTCGCCTAGTTTAACGGTGATCCATAGCTCAGGTCATAGTAATATTGAAAGTTTACGGACAAAGGTTAACTGAGGAGTTTTGTACAGAGACAATCTGGCTGGTGATAGGCACAGGTGGCGGAGCTGATGAACAGATGTAAGAGGGGTGGGCCATGCTGTTACGTCGTGTTTCGCGAGGTACATGATCACATAAACAATGGCGTACGGAGTCACAGGCACGTGGATGTGAAGACAGGTTGTCCTCCAAGTATCTTTGGAAGAATGCCCTCCCCATCGCCCCTAGGCTGTGGTACATTGTCGATTGGCATGTGACAAGTAGGCAAAGTGCATTTTGTGTTTGTTTCTGTTCAGGTCCATCCATTTTTGTAACAACTTTTCTCTGTTCTAATGTTTGCCACAATTTTGTACGTTTGTTTTAGTGCTATGTGACGCAGTGTTGCGTTTGGATAATTTATCTTTATAATAGTTCACTTGAAGTTTTTTTTGTTGACTGTATTTATCATGTTCATTTGGAATCTGTCAACATGTTAGGTTAGTGTTTCTTTCATTTTATTATGTAGCTGAATTATGTGTCTTTTGTTGTTGTCTCTGTACTATGCAAAACGTTTTCACCATTGCCGGTAACTGTAGTGTTATTTTCTTTGTGTATCTAGGTTATGAACTCAGTTGTGACCTACACAATGTGGGCGTTGTCCCAGATAGTTTAGAGGCTTTTGTCTTTGGTTGTGTAATAAGGTTACATTTAATTTTAGTATCAAATAACTTGGGTTCTTATAATTGTGATCGTTTCTTGATGTTTCTTAATGTGAATTAGAATAGTTCTATTGCAATTTGTTGCTGTGTGTTTGCACACGTCCATGTTGGTAAGAAATTAATGAACATAACTTTATTGAAAGGTGTTCTATTTCGTGATGTTTGTGACATTACGTGGAAAAAACTTTTGTCTCCATTGTAGAAGTACAATTTCAGGAATAACCTACACATAACCATATCAACACGACTAATCAAGTGACAATTATAATTTAAATAAATAAGCACAGCAGGCACATAATAGAAAAATATGACATCAGTGAAAAAGCAGAGCACCCAAGCGATGCATAATATACATAATTAACAACCGTGTTCATTAATCAATCATTGTCAAAATCAGTTAATGTACGCAAGCACGTCGCTTCACAAGTAAATTCATAGAACATGAAATTTAGCACAAAGTATGAATCACGTAATCGCGAGCAGCAAATTACGTCTAAAGTACGTACCTAAGTGGAAATATGTTACCTGAAAAATAAACTCAATTAACAGTTACCTTTTTGGTTTATTACCTTTTTTTCTTCGAACTTATATTCTTCCTAAAATTTTCTCCATAGCAAGTCCTCTTAACATCGGACAGACACAGAATTTACCTGAAGTTCTTAAATATTTTATACAACCGTATCCTGAAAAATACTAAACGTTAATAACATAATTCATCAAGTCACTATAGCTTTATACTGAATTTAATCAGAGAAATTAAACTGTGTATTTGTTTACGGCTGTCAGTGCATTCGCACTGAGCGCTCGATCAGCTGTAGGCGCGTGACGTGGGAAGTGATTGATTGCGGTCAACGACTGCCTTGTGCGGCGCGCAGACTTGACTGTTGCTTTGAGTATGTGCCGCCGCCGGAACGCGGCGCGGTATCCTTATATTCTCTGCATGTTTACATGTAACTGTTAGTCTCTCAAAGTATGTCATTCCACAAAAATTTTAACGTTCGATATATGATGTATTCCCATAGAGCGTCGAGATTTAAGAGTTTCTACTTCAACAGTGTTATCATGAATAATTTTGCGAATTCTATATGGACCGTTATAAAGCAGAAAAAAAATTGCGACACAAGCCCTTTCCTTTGTGAGACAAACGATGAGACTTAATTAACACCTTCTGACCAACTGACAAGATTTTTAAAAGACAAGGATGTTTAGCTGATTTCTCTCTTCTAGCAGCCGCAGATGCAATATTTTGCAGAGCCAGGTTGACAACTTCAGAATGTCGCAGTTTCCGTGTAGGCGGAAAAGGAACGATTTGAGAAATGCGATTTGTCGGTGCTTTATTTTTTAATATCAATATAGGCGGTAAAGAAGTTGAATCATTAGGGAGTTCATTCAGAATGTTTTGAAAAATATGAAGATACTGATCCCATGTTCTGTGATTCTGATGACAATAAAGTTGACACAATTTATTGATTTCCTTCATCCATCTCTCTGATGCGTTAGACTGAGGGTGAAAAAGTGAAATGAAAATTGGTTTAATCTTACGACGCCGTAGAGTACGAAGCCAAATTTTAGAGCGAAACTGTGATCCGTTATCTGATATAACCTTATCAACATGACCCACTTCTTTAAGAAAATGTTTGATGAAAGCGTTAGATACTGAACGAGCTGTTGCTTTGCGTAAAGGTGTAAAACACACATAGTTTGATGTCAATTCCACTGCTACGAAAATGTACGCAATACCATTAGTAGAACGAACCACTGGACCGAACAAATCGACTGCAGCCATGTCCTTTAATTTCGCTGGAATGATAGGAAACAACGGTGCTCTATGAGAAATTGTATGCGGCTTAGCCTTTTGACATAATTTGCATTTGGCAAGAACAGATCGAATACGTTTTTCCATATTACTGAAGTAGCAATTTTCTCGTAATTTATGAAAGCATTTTCTGGGACCAAAGTGTGCATAACTGAAATGTGTGTACCAAATCAGTTTATTAACCGACTCATCAGGAATACAAACTAACCAAACAGAGTTGTCGACCGATTTTCGTTTAAAAAGAATGTCATTACGAACTAAATAATACTGTCTGATCGCTACGCTTTCCTTTCTCCTCCACTTCTCCTTAATGTCCTTCCAGATTGGATCCTTATTTTGCTCCTTAGCGATGTCCTGGAGCGAAGACAAAATAAAATTCTCAAACGCAACACCTTGAATATACATCAAACAATAATTGTTTTCCTTGCAGTCCTCTTCAGCACTTTGTTTCAAACCCATAGGTGCACGTGATAAAGCATCAGCAACAATATTTGAAGATCCCTGTATGTAAACAATACTAAAATCAAATTCCTGTAGGTACAGCGCCCATCGTGACAATCTTCCATGAGTTAATTTTGTTGACATAAGAAATTCCAGAGCTCGATGATCGGTGTAAACCTTAGTATGTCTGCCAAACAAAAATGTCCGAAATTTTGTAAAAGCCCAAACAACAGCCAAAGCTTCAAGTTCCGTAATCGAATAATTCTTTTCTGATTTAGAGAGAACAAGACTTCCAAATGCAATAGTCTTCTGTACTACAACGCTGTTTTCTTCTATCTCTTGAAATAAGTGTGCACCTAGGCCTTTGTATGATGAATCTGTCGCCAAACAAAAATCTTTAGATAAATCTGGATGTGAAAGAAGTGGAGCAGCAACTAAAGCATCACGAAGTTGTTCAAATTCTGACTGAGCTTCCTCATCCCATCACCAATTAGAATTCTTTCCAGATAGTTCACATAAACGAGGTGTGGCCAAATTGTCCAATCTAACAAAGCGTCTAAGAAAATTGCAGACACCAAGGAAACTACGAACATCACGTTTAGTGGTAGGAACAGCATAATTACGAATAGCGTCTAATTTCTCTGGATCAGGAAGAATACCTTCTGTAGAAATAATGTGACCGAGAAATTTCACCTGAGAACGACCAAATTCAGATTTTTCCAAGTTCACTGTAATGCCAACTGTTGCAAAGATACGTAATAATGAATCCAAAATTTTGTTGTGCTCACTCCAAGAATGTTTAGCAATAAGAATATCGTCAACATATGAAGTAATATTGTCACGAAGATAAACAGGTAAAATTTCGTTTAAACTACGAATGAATGCTGCTGAAGATACAGTAAGTCCAAACGGTAATTTCCGAAACTGGTAACAGTTACCAAAGGCTAAAAAGGCAGTGTATTTTCTACAATCAGGGTGGAGTTCTATTTGCCAAAAACTTGCGCGCATATCAATCGTGGATAAAACTTTAATTCCATGGAAATGTTGAAGAAGTTCATCTAAATTTGGTGGACGGTCAGTTTCAGGAATGATGATATTATTTATCTGTCTGGAATCCAGAACCAAACGAATTGACCCATCCTTTTTAAGAACGACATGTAATGGGCTGGTATAAGGACTGACTGCTGGCTCAATAATGCCTTGATCTAACATGTATTGAAGTTCACTCTTAACCCTGTCTCTGTAAGCCAAAGGAATAGCGTACGTTTTCCCCCGAAATGGTGTGTGTTCTTTTACTTTAAATAAATATTGTAAGCCTTGTATAGTTCCTGTGTGATGACTAAATACTGTAGCATGTGAAGTCAAAATTTGGTGCAGCTCTTCTCTTGCAATGTCATCTGGCACTTCAGCTTTATTAACCTTTTCATTAATTAATTCTTCGCTATTAATTATATCATCCATCGCGTCTCTGTATCTATTGTCGTTGTCATGAATGAACACATTGTCGTCATAATGCTCAACGAAAACATCAGAAATAAGAAACCTTAAACATTTTGTATCTGATTCAGATCTTGCTAAACACTCGAAAAATTTCAAACATTTCGGCATTCCGGCAACAGTCAAATTCACACTTCCTTCTTTAAAGTTCAAAATTGCCTTATGTGTGTTAAGAAACTCCATACCTAATATAATTTGTGTACTGAGTAATGGAACAATAATAAAATTAGCAGAAAATTCGTATCCTTGACAAATGAAATTTAGGTTGGTCTGTTGTTTAACTTCCACACTTTTTCCAGAAATAATGCCTCGAATTGTAGTTTTAGAAACAACACAGGACAAGCAATGGTTCTTACACATATACGAAAAACTGATTCACTAATGACATTCAATGGGCTCCCAGAATCTAAAACCGCAGTGAACTTATTCTTACCCACACATACTTCAACAACAGGATGTAAAAATGCGTCTACATTATTTTCCTTTTCGTCTAGCAAAATGTCTCTCATGTCTTCCAGGCGTACGTAGTGTAAAGTCGTAGTGTCATTACTTTCTGAACCGTCTATATTGCTGCCAGAAGCCGAAGCTACAAGTCATTGTCGATTGCTTGCGTCACGTCTTTGATTATTCGCGTCATTTCGCGGATCAATTTCTACGATTTGCACCTGTCTCTCTGAAGTTCTGTCACGTGGAGGATGCCAATTAGGTCCCTTTGTCTGTTAGATACAAATTCTTGGTTGTGTCTGTTATTAAAATTCCTATTTTCCTGTCTGTCTGCATGACTACTTCTTGTGTAATTTCGACTGTCACTTCTGAAATTACAGTTAGACCTACTACCCTGGTTATTTCTGTAGTAAGAATTTCTATTACTGTATGAATAATTTCTGTCTTGATGATACCGATTACTGTTCCCGTATGATTGATCATTCCGGTACGAATTACCGTTATTATAATTGTCTGTGTAATTTATGTTAGAACGTCTGTTATTGTCATAAGGCTGGTATCTATTGTCCTGTCTGTTACGTCTGTCATTCTCAAAATTACCCATATAACGCCCGTTCCGATCACTATCCCCTTTCTCTGAAAATCTATTGTAATTACTGTTACTGAAAAAATTACAGGAAGTCCCGTCGTCGTTGTCATACTCGAGTTCTTGTAGCAAAGTCTTAAAAGTCTCAATGCCGTCTTTACATCTTCCAGCTAAAGCAATTTGTCTTATGGATTGTGGCAGCTTAGTTAAACAAATGCGAATTAATTCGGTCGGGCTATAAGGGCTGGAAGGGAACTGATTCTTTCGAATCATGTCTTCAAAGTATTCTGCTGGCGTGCGGAACTCAGACTGTTTAAAATTACGCTGCATAATAAGACTATGTTTGACTCTGTCTTGTGTGTTTTCGGACCAATATGCCGATAGAAATGCATGATAAAAATCATTTAAATTATTACAATCTCTAATAAGAGCGCGCATGCGCGTCGCCGGTTCGTTTTCTAAATATCCACACATAAATTCCAGTTTGTGACTTAGTGGCCAATTTGGTGGAAGTGCGTACATAAATTGATCTAACCATGAACATGGATGTATGTAATTCTTGGAATTGTGAAAGATCTTAAATTTCCGAACAGTCAAAAAGTGTTTATAGTCAAAGTTTTCGCCTCGTGGCGACAAAGACCTACCGCGTCTGTCCCAGTCACAATGACGATTATTGTCAAGTTCGCGCGCCTGGCACTCTCTTGTTGCATCCCGTAAATGAAACAAATTACTTTCTTCAAACCCTTCTGCTATCTGTGATTCTAAATTTCTTTTGCTGTCTTTTCCTACGATTTCGCCTTCAATTTGTTTGACTTGCTTTTGTAATGCCTCAAATTCCCTTTTAACGCGTTCATTAAATTTTCCCTGATTTTCAACATGCTTATTTATGTTCTGGTACTCTTCGGTTTCTGCAAATGGCAATGGAGCTGTATCATCTGAATCTCTGTCCCCATTTAAACTAAGACTTGTCAGTTTATCTGAAATCTCCTCAACTCCTTCCGATAAGTCACCTATTTTTTCTTTCTGTTTATTTACGTCTTCTTTAAGTGTCGCGACTCGGGTTTTTAGTATTGACACATTTAGTAGTTAACTGTTCATATTGTTGTGTTAGGTTATTTATTCTGTCATTTGGTACGGATTCCTCGATTCTCTCAAATATTTCTTCCTTATCGTGCGCACGTTGTAAATTTAACTCTGAAAATTTCTGTACTATCACGCGATCTCTTTCCTACTGTTCTCTATCCTGTTCGTTTTGTCTGATTCCTATTGAAATTAATCTATTATTGTGAGCATTCAAAATCGGTTGTACTTCTCTAATTTCTTTCTTTAATTCATCTTTCATGTTTTTGAAACATGTCCCTATTCGTGAGTCTAACCGTGTTTCCATTGTTTCCTTCTCTGTTTTAATTGTTCCTATTTGTGATCCCAGTGAGTCTAACCGTTGTAGCGACGCTGCAGCGCGCTAATTCAAGCTCGCCCGTGTGTGTGTGTGCTGTGCGCGTGTGTCAGTGCAGTGGTGTGCGGTCGCAATTACTTTACGCGACGTTGGTGTAGTTCCGCGCCCAGCCTCTAGAGGCGCTGTGTTTTCTATCTTTTATATACGTTCGGTTTATTGTTATTATTCCTTGTTTTTTTGAGTGAGTGGTAGTTCCTTGCCTCCTGACTTGTGTGGACGAGTACTGTTTCCTCTCCTAACTACGGAAGTTTTCCGAGGATTAAGGATACTCTGTATAGGCCGGAAGCAAATTTTATAGCTCCGATCTGTCCATGCATGCCGGGCGTCGCAAGATACGCGCTCGCAATAAAGTTATTGTTACTCAACTGAAGGTCTCCATTTTTCCGAATCACGTTAAGCAAAGGTCGGACAGCCACCAGTTTAGCTGTACCCGACAAGTGGTGACCCCGACGTGATCCAAGCAGAGCCCGACGTGATCCAAGCAGAGACCGACGTGATTAAGAAGAAGCAGCCGTGAGCTACGTAAGTAACGAGCACATAATGACCGAACAGCAGGCCGTCTCCAGGATTGCAGTCCGTTTGCCGCCGTTCTGGCCCGACAACCCGGTACTCTGGTTCGCGCAGGCAGAGGCAAGTTTTAGCTGCGCTGGAATAACGGTCGAAGCAACTAAATTTGCGCTGATTGTGAGCCAACTCGACCAACGTTATGCAGCCGAGGTGCAGGACATAATCACAGCACCGCCCGAGGCTGGAGCTTATGCCAGGCTAAAATCAGAGATGATTCGACGGGTGGCCGCGTCACAAGAGGACCGGATACGTCAGGTTCTGACACAGGAAGAAATTGGCGACAGGAAGCCTTCTCAATACCTGCGACATCTACGCAGCAAAGTTGACACCGTTACTGTGCCAGACAGTCTGCTCAGAACACTGTGGAGCAGTAGGTTGCCGCCGCAAATAAAAGCCATAATCGCCTCACAAACGGACATGCCGCTGGATGACGTGGCGCAGCTAGCAGACCGGATTCAGGACGCGATCACACCGGCTCCGGTCAGCGCAGTCGCGGCGTTGGACAACAGTGCAAACAGTACCGCGTCTGTAGCACGAGCCGACCATGATTCTCTCGCTGCCAAGGTTGAGCTTTTGTGCGCCCAGGTCAGTGCGCTGCTGGCACGTGACGACGACAATAATAGAAGAAGCCGATACAGACGGCGGCGTTCGAGAAGCAGATCTTCCGGCGGTACTACCACTCCGCAAGGCGAGGTACCGTTGTGCTGGTACCACCGACGATTCGGCGATCAGGCAAGGAAGTGCACATCGCCATGCTCGCACCCAAACGCCACCGGCGGTCGACAGTAGGCGCAACCGACTGCCAGTTATCCTCCAAGCGCCTGTTCGTTACCGATAGGAGTTCCGGCGTTAAGTTTTTAATAGACACGGGGTCGGACCTGAGTATCATACCACGAACAGCCATACATCGTTGCCGGCCGCCAACTGCCTTCCGTCTGACGGCTGCCAACAATTCTTCCATCGCAACATATGGCACACAGAGGATGGAGCTTAATCTCGGCCTACGTCGCGCGTACTAGTGGAATTTTACAGTGGCTGACGTCACGGAGGCGATCGTCGGGGCTGATCTTCTCGCACACTACCACCTGCTGCCGGACGTCGCGAACGCATGCTTGGTAGACAGCGTCACTGGCTTAGCAGTCACGGGTTTCCGTCGCGACACCGCAACGCACAGTGCCAAGTTGGTCCATGCTACGGAGGGTGAGTACACTGAATTACTGCTTAACTATCCGAACTTGACCAGGCCGCCCGGCGCTCCCAGGTTCATACCACATGACACGGTGCATCACATTCAAACGACGGACGGTCCCCCAGTAGCATGCCGACCTAGGCGTCTCGCTCCGGACCGATTGAAGATAGCGAAGGCAGAATTTGACGCCATGATTCGCGAGGGCATAATGCGGCCATCTAAGAGCCCGTGGTCCTCCGCATTACATCTTGTACCGAAGAAGGGTGGAGCTTGGCGCCCATGCGGTGACTACCGTGCGCTTAACGCGCGAACAGTGCCGGACAGATATCCCGTTCCGTTACTGAGGGATTATAATCACGCTTTACATGGTGCCACGGTGTTCACAGTTCTGGACTGCGCTAAAGCGTATACACAGATTCCGGTGGCCAATGACGACATTCCAAAGACTGCAATAATAACGCCTTTCGGTTTATTTGAAAGCAAATTTATGACTTTCGGTTTACGCAATGCCGCTCAGACCTGGCAAAGGTTTATAGACTCGGTTCTCCAGGGGCTGCCGTTCTGTTTCGCCTACCTGGACGATGTGTTAGTGTTCTCTGCTGACCACGATCGACACCGACAACATCTGCGAGAGATTTTCGAGCGGTTGGAGCGTTACGGTGTCGTCTTGAACGTGGACAAGTGTGTTTTTGGGCAGTCAGAGGTGACATTTCTTGGCCATAAGATTTCTGCTGAAGGCTCTCTTCCTCTGTCCGAGAAGGTGGACGCTATCTTGCAGCTACCCCGACCAACTACGATCAAAGAATTACGTCGTTTTTTGGGGATGCTCAATTTTTATCGACGACACCTTCCTCACGCTGCGGAGCTGCAGGAACCTTTGACGGCGGCATTATCAGGCCCTAAAGTAAATAGCAAGTCTCTGATACAGTGGACATAGGACATGTGTTCTGCGTTCGAGGCAACAAAGAGGAGCATGGCCGACGCGGCGCTTCTCGCACACCCACGGCTCGACGCGCCATTAGCAATTGTCGTAGATGCGAGCCAGACGGCGATCGGTGCCGCGTTACAACAATGGTCCGACAACGCATGGCAGCCACTGGCGTATTATTCCCACAAGCTTTCGCCTGCACAGAGAAAATGGAGCACATATGACCGTGAGCTCCTGGCAGTATACCAGGCAGTGAAATATTTTCGCCCCAAAGTGGATGCGCGAACTTTCACGATATATACAGACCACAAGCCACTCACGTTCGCCTTCCGTCGGAATAGTGTCAACTGCTCTCCCCGTCAATTTCATCACCTTGAGTTCGTGGCCCAGTTTACTACCGACATTAGACATATTTCTGGGATCGACAACATTGCTGCGGATTGCCTTTCACGGATCAGCAGTGTTTCCAGTACCATAGACTTTCCTGCACTAGCACAGGCACAGAGAGACGACGAAGAACTCCTTGCCTATGTCAAAGACACGGCTTCCGCATTGCAACTGAAACTCGTTGATGTTCCGGGGGAAGATACACAGCTATACTGCGACGTTTCTCGCGGCCGACCTCGTCCCTTTCTGACGCCGGCTTTTAGAAGACAAGCCTTTGATATAGTACATGGATTGTGCCATCCCGGAGTACGCCCGACATTCCGCCTAGTATCGCAACGTTTCGTGTGGCCAGGCATGCAAAAAGACTGCCGCGAGTGGGTCCAATCTTGTCTTCAGTGCCAACGCTGCAAGATTAACCGCCATGTACACGCACCGCCCGCTTTGCCCACGTTCATTTAGATGTAGTCGGACCACTTCCACCTTCGAACGGGCAAAGATATCTGTTTACAATGATCGACCGTTTTACACGTTGGCCGGAGGCAGTGCCGGTGGATAATATCACAGCAGACACATTAGCTTCCGCTTTTGCAATGACTTGGTTGGCAAGATTTGGATGCCCACTACATATTACCACTGACCGCGGACGGCAATTTGAATCAGACCTGTTCTCACAGCTGGCCAAGTTTTGTGGTTACACCCACCATAAGACCACAAGTTATCACCCAGCAAGCAACGGAATGATCGAACGCTGGCACCGTTGTTTGAAGGCCGCGCTGATGTGCCACGAAGAAACCTGGACAATCGCACTACCAGTGGTCTTGTTAGGCTTACGGACGACTTTCAAACCAGACCTGGGGTCGTCAGCGGCAGAACTGGTTTATGGAGAAACACTGCGCCTTCCTGGTGACTTTGTAGACGCTGATGCCACAGAGACAGTGTCTACTGGCCAGCCGGATCTCTTGCGACGATTGAGGGACCATGTATCAAAGATTCGCCCTCCGAAAGCCACACGTCATGGCAAGCCGCCCACTTTCGTGCACCAGGACCTGGAACAATGTCGTCACGTCATGCTCCGCACTGAGGGCGTTAAACCGCCTCTACAAGCTCCTTATTCTGGTCCATATGAAGTGCTACGGCGCGGTGCCCACACCATGGATATCCTAGTGAACGGCAAAACTACGAATGTCGCGTTGAATCGGGTTAAACCTGCGTATGTTTTTCCTGACACCCCACTAGCGGCACCTCGTCGCAGGCATTCACCTACCGCTGTTCCAGACACTGACGCCACATCTCCGGCGCCGGCTCTTCAACATCCGCCGCCCAACGCAGCACAACATCCACCTCCTGACGTTGTTCCTCCTCCTCCGACGAGGACGACCCGTTCTGGACGTCGGGTGCACTTTCCGGCGCGGTATCTCGACGCCGACGCTCCGCTTCCGCCCGGGGGGCTGATGTAGCGACGCTGCAGCGCGCTAATTCAAGCTCGCCCGTGTGTGTGTGTGCTGTGCGCGTGTGTCAGTGCAGTGGTGTGCGGTCGCAATTACTTTACGCGACGTTGGTGTAGTTCCGCGCCCAGCCTCTAGAGGCGCTGTGTTTTCTATCTTTTATATACGTTCGGTTTATTGTTATTATTCCTTGTTTTTTTGAGTGAGTGGTAGTTCCTTGCCTCCTGACTTGTGTGGACGAGTACTGTTTCCTCTCCTAACTACGGAAGTTTTCCGAGGATTAAGGATACTCTGTATAGGCCGGAAGCAAATTTTATAGCTCCGATCTGTCCATGCATGCCGGGCGTCGCAAGATACGCGCTCGCAATAAAGTTATTGTTACTCAACTGAAGGTCTCCATTTTTCCGAATCACGTTAAGCAAAGGTCGGACAGCCACCAGTTTAGCTGTACCCGACACCGTGTTTGCATTGTTCCCATATCAGTTTTAATTTCAGATCGTAACTGTGATCCCACTGTTATTAATTCAGATCTTAACTGTGTTTCCATTGTTCCTATATCAGTTTTTAATTCAGATCCCAAAGTTCCCAACTCTGTTTTAATTGTTCCTATCTCTGTTTTAAATTCAGATCGAAAATTTAATATTGCACTCATCAACTGCTCCATATTAACTTGTTCGAAATTCCTTTCACCCCTAACATTTCCCACAAAACCAGTTTCCTTCGTCATAGCTGTAAAGCTATCTGTGTTCGATACTATTCCAGAATCTTCTGTCGTTAATCTCGAATTCTGAAAATTTTCTAAATGTGAAAAGTTTTGAATTGGTTCTGGACTATTTTCCCGACTTATTAAATTGTTTTCAACTTCATTATTCATCACACTGTTCTCCTGTGTTGGCGAGTTCGCCATGTTAACAATTTCGTCATACTCACTATTCATCATTTTTGCCTTTTTCATCGATCACGTAATCATTTACAAAATATACAAAACTCGTCACTACAAAAATTACACACAATGACACTTTATCTCCAACAATACCATTCACACGAAATGCTTCCCTCAAACACGATTAACGAACAATTTAAATCTTCCTAACTGCACAAAATCGTCAAACCCGTATACAAGACAACAAAAATTAAATTCTGCAAAAAATACCATTAGAAGAATGACAATTACCAAATCTACACATGCAATATAGACTACAATTACTAAACTACAAATTACTACAACAATACTACTGTCTACTATTTTTACAATCAGAAGAATTCCAAGGGACGATCCTGGCAGGGTCGCCACGTGCATGGGGGCTTAATTATAGAAATATTAATGAATGCAAATACTTTTTAATTTTTAGTAGCTGTCTGTCCGATTACGAAGTCTCGTAAACGGTTGGTCCTGACTAGTATTATTACGCAATCTGACTGCATAGAATAACAACAAAGAATGAAAGAAAATTTCCGTTAACACAATTAATTAATTAAGTCCCCAGCAACTATAAAATGTACGAAACCAAAGCACAAGTGTAACTGTTCTGTGTGTGGAAGTGTGATTCAACGTACACATCTGGCACGGTTCTTCTTCAATAAGACAAGAAATTTTAAATACCATTTATACTGAAGTAATTAAAAAAAATAGAAATACTATAATTGCGTAAGGAAACCAGAATTACACTCTAATACAAGAACACAAGCCAGATGCTTTGTTGAATGAACCTGTAATGACGCATTATTTAAGACATTGAAATAATGAAAAAAAAGGGAATTTTTTTACCTTCATATATATTGACGAAAAGCACTCTGATCATTACAATATCTCCATTCGAACAACATCTGCTGTCTAGCCCATCAAACAACTGCATAAAACATGGAACCAGCACTCCCTACTACAATGTCTCAACACCGACTCACTACTGCCACATCTCGACAAGCACTGTCCACCACGACTTCTCGACAAGAACTGCCAGTGGAGGCGGCTGAATAATACTCTTTGGCGCAATCTCTGGCGCTGTGGCTCAGTGTAGCCACCTTTCAACATATATCTATGAAATAAATGATGAGTATGTTAGCATAGACTGCACCTGGACAAGCTTGCATGTACATTAGACACTCTGGTCAAGAGTATAGGTGTGCATAGATAGAGAACATTTCTGTAAATAGATGGAAAATTTCAGTCTCTCGAATGTAAAGTAAAGGAGCTAGAGATGTATGCCCATACCATTATGAGATGATCAATGAATTAGACTCTAGGGTTAAGGAACTAGAGATGTTCACCCACATGATTCTGAGAAAGAAATTAGATGACTTTGCAGTACAGGTTGATGGTTATGAAAAAAATGTACATGACGTAACTGTACAGGTTGAGCGAAATGTATATAAGGTGCAGCCTGTGAAGCAGCCCACTTAGTACACAGTAACATGTCAACTAAGCATAGGGTCATCACTGCACAGAAGGCTGTTCGAGAGAAGTTATGGTTGCTAAAGGTGGGATGTTTGGATCAAGAGCACACACTGAGAGCAACGTTTAAACCTGTTACTGAATCTTGTGATGAATTCTTAGTGAATTTACACAACGACAACAATGATACTTTTACTTGTTTCATAAACTGTCACAGTGATGTTAGGATAGATAAGACATTTCGGTTTGAGTGGTGAAAAACCGTACATATTGGGCATGAAGCCTATATGTTCAAATGAAAAAACAATACAGATAGAGGATAGGGACTTTCAAAGAACACCAGGTCTATTGAACCTCATTTACCTAAAACCCTCAAAAACAGAAAATTTTTCATTCAGAGATTTGAGATGTATGGTGAAATAATGCAACTGACCGGTATATGGAGGAAAGCAGGAAATCAACGCAATGCGAAATACAAAGACATTATAAAACCATTATTATCAGACAGTCGGTATAGCAGTGGTGATGGTATTGACATTCAGCATAAAACAGTCAGCAGTCAGTCCCTTCAGTAAATATACTACAACATCTACATCTACATACATACTCCGCAATCCACCATACGGTGCATGCTGGAGGGTACCTCGTACCACAACTAGCATCTTCTCTCCCTGTTCCACTACGAAACAGAACGAGGGAAAAATGACTGCCTGTATGCCTCTATACGAGCCCTAATCTCTCTTATCTTGTCTTTGTGGTCTTTCCGCGAAATATAAGTTGGCGGCAGTAAAATTGTACTGCAGTCAGCCTCAAATGCTGGTTCTCTAAATTTCCTCAGTAGCTATTCACGAAAAGAACACCTCCTTTCCTCCAGAGACTCCCACCCGAGTTCCTGAAGCATTTCCATGACACTCGTTTGATGATCAAACCTAGCAGCCCGCCTCTGAATTGCTTCTATGTCTTCCCTCAATCCGGCGTGATAGGGATCCCAAATGCTCTAGCAGTACGCAAGAATAGGTCGTATTAGCGTTTATAAACGGTCTCGATTACAGATGAACCACATCTTCCCAAAATTCTACCAATGAACCGAAGACGACTATCCGCCTTCCCCACAACTGCCATTACATGCTTGTCCCGCTTCATATCGCTCTGCAATGTTACGCCCAAATACACTCCTGGAAATTGAAATAAGAACACCGTGAATTCATTGTCCCAGGAAGGGGAAACTTTATTGACACATTCCTGGGGTCAGATACATCACATGATCACACTGACAGAACCACAGGCACATAGACACAGGCAACAGAGCATGCACAATGTCGGCACTAGTACAGTGTATATCCACCTTTCGCAGCAATGCAGACTGCTATTCTCCCATGGAGACGATCGTAGAGATGCTGGATGTAGTCCTCTGGAACGGCTTGCCATGCCATTTCCACCTGGCGCCTCAGTTGGACCAGCGTTCGTGCTGGACGTGCAGACCGCGTGAGACGATTTCTTCATCCAGTCCCAAACATGCTCAATGGGGGACAGATCCGGAGATCTTGCTGGCCAGGGTAGTTGACTTACACCTTCTAGAGCACGTTGGGTGGTACGGGATACATGCGGACGTGCATTTTCCTGTTGGAACAGCACGTTCCCTTGCCGGTCTAGGAATGGTAGAACGATGGGTTCGATGACGGTTTGGATGTACCGTGCACTATTCAGTGTCCCCTCGACGATCACCAGTGGTGTACGGCCAGTGTAGGAGATCGCTCCCCACACCATGATGCCGGGTGTTGGCCCTGTGTGGCTCGGTCGTATGCAGTCCTGATTGTGGCGCTCACCTGCACGGCGCCAAACACGCATACGACCATCATTGGCACCAAGGCAGAAGCGACTCTCATCGCTGAAGACGACACGTCTCCATTCGTCCCTCCATTCACGCCTGTCGCGACACCACTGGAGGCGGGCTGCACGATGTTGGGGCGTGAGCGGAAGACGGCCTAACGGTGTGCGGGACCGTAGCCCAGCTTCATGGAGACGGTTGCGAATGGTCCTCGCCGATACCCCAGGAGCAACAGTGTCCCTAATTTGCTGGGAAGTGGCGGTGCGGTCCCCTACGGCACTGCGTAGGATCCTACGGTCTTGGCGTGCATCCGTACGTCGCTGTGGTCCGGTCCCAGGTCGACGGGCACGTGCACCTTCCGCCGACCACTGGCGACAACATCGATGTACTGTGGAGACCTCACGCCCCACCTGTTGAGCAATTCGGCGGTACGTCCACCCGGCCTCCCGCATGCCCACTATACGCCCTCGCTCAAAGTCCGTCAACTGCACATACGGTTCACGTCCACGCTGTCGCGGCATGCTACCAGTGTTAAAGACTGCGATGGAGCTCCGTATGCCACGGCAAACTGGCTGACACTGACGGCGGCGGTGCACAAATGCTGCGCAGCTAGCGCCATTCGACGGCCAACACCGCGGTTCCTGGTGTGTCCGCTGTGCCGTGCGTGTGATCATTGCTTGTACAGCCCTCTCGCAGTGTCCGGAGCAAGTATGGTGGGTCTGACACACCGGTGTCAATGTGTTCTTTTTTCCATTTCCAGGAGTGTATTTAATCGATGTGACTGTGTCCAGCGCTACACTACTAATGGAGTATTCAAACATTACGGGATTCTTTTTCCTATTCATCTGCGTTAATTTACATTTATCTATATTTAGAGTTAGCTGCCATTCTTTGCACCAATCACAAATCCTGTCCAAGTCATCCTGTAACCTCCTACAGTCACTCAACGACGAACACCTTCCCGTACACCACAGCATCAGCAAACAGCCGCACATTGCTATCCACCCTATCCAAAAGATCATTTATGTAGATAGAAAACAACAGCGGACCTACCACACTTGCCTCGGGCACTTCAGATGATACCCTCACCTCCGATGAACCCTCACCATCGAGGACAACGTACTGGGTTCTATTACTTAAGAAATCTTCGAGCCACCCACGTATCTGGGAACCAATCCCATATGCTCGTACCTTAGTTAGGAGTCTGCAGTGGGGCACGGAGCCAAACTCTTTCCGGAAGTCAAGGAATATGGCATCCGTCTGATACCCTTCATCCATGGTTCGCAAGATATCATGTGAAAAAAGGGCGAGATGCTTTCTAAAGCCGTGGTGGTGCATGGACAGCAACTTTTCTGTCTCAAGGAAATTCATTATATTCGAACTGAGAATATGTTCGAGAATCCTGCAACAAACCGATGTTAAGGATATTGGTCTGTAATTTTGAGGATCCGTCCTTCTACCCTTCTTATATACAGGCGTCACCTGCGCTTTTTTCCCGAAGCTCGGGACTTTACGTTGGGCAAGAGATTCGCGATAAATGCAAGCTAAGTAAGGGGCCAAAGCAGTAGAGTACTCTCTGTAAAACCGAATTGGAATCCCATCAGGACATGGTGATTTATTTATTTTCAACCCATTCAGCTGCTTCACAACCCCAGGGATGTCTATCACTATGTCCTCCATAAGGGAATCTGTACGAGACTCAAACGGCGGTATGTTTGTACGATCCTCCTGCGTGAAAGATTTCTCAAATGCTAAATTTAAAATTTCAGCTTTCGTTTTATTGTCTTCCATTGCCAGGCCAGACTGATCAGTGAGTGACTGGATGGAAGCCTTCGACCCGCTTACCAATTTTACATAAGACCAGAGTTTCCTTGGGTTTTCAACAAGACCTTTTGGTAAGGTATGACGGTGGTAGTGGTTATATGCTTCGCGCATCGCTCTTTTTACAGCAGCACGAATCTCTACTAACTTTTACCTGTCCTCATTCTCCCGATCTTTCTTGTACCGCGAGTGGAACTGGCTTTGCTTCCTGAGCATTCTCCGAATTGCGCTGTTAAACCACGGTGGGTCTTTTCCGTCCGTAACCCACTTTTTCAGCACATACTTCTCCAATGCGTGATTCACAATGTGTTTAAAATTTGCCCATAATTCTTCCATGTCCATCGTACCGGAAGTAAATGAAGTCGATTCATTTACTAAGTGGGATGCTAACAACTGCTTATCTGCTCTTTCTAGTAAGAATACTCTCCTAACCTTCTTGATCGACTTTTGAACTTTCGTAATCATAGTCGTAATGACAAGGTCATTATCACTAATCCATGTCTCAACACTGGCACCATCGATGAGGTCTGGTTTGTTCGTGGCTACCAGATCTAAAATATTTCCATTACGCGTTGGCTGTCGATTTAGTTGCTCAAGACAGTTTTCGGATAATGTGTTCGAAAGTAATTCACACGACGGCTTGTCTGTACCACTTGTAATAAATCCATAGACATCCCAGTCTATACTAGGTTGAAGTCGCCTCCGTCTAATATAGCATGATCCGGGTACTTCTGCGATACAGAGTGTAGACTCCCTTTGAATGATTCTAGAACTGTCACGGTGGAATCTGGTGGCCGTAATAACACCCAACAATTAACTTTATTTCTCGTAGCCCTGTTAAACGTGTCCAGATAACTTCACAATCACACTCTACTTCGACCTCAGTAGACACAATATTTTTGTCAACTGCAATGAAGACACCACCTCCTACGGTGTCTAATCTGTCTTTCCGATACACGTTCCAACCCTCACTAAATATTTCAGAAGTTCCTATCTCGGGTTTCAACCAGGTCTCAGTCCCGAGAATAATTTGCGCGCCACACGCTTCCTGAAGGGCAATAAATTCAGGAACTTTGTTCCGAACACTCTGAAAATTTACTGCTAATATCTTGATAGCTGAAGTGTCTTTACACTAAGCGCGTCCTGATTTCCCTGCCTGCACGTCGACTGGTGAGTGTTCATCAAGACACCTCGCACTACTGCCTAGCCTAAAAAAAACCCATGTGCACGCCACAAGTACTCTGCTACCTGAGTATCCGCTTCCCTTGTACAGTGCACCCCTGACCTATCTAGGGGCGTCCTACAATTCCCCACCCAATAGCGCAAGTCTAGAAATCTGCAGCCAAGACCGTCACAGAGTCGACGAAGCCTCTGGTTGAGACCCTCCACTCGGCTCCAAACCAAAGGACCCCGATCCACCCTGGGAACGCTGCTGCAAATAGAGAGCTCTGCTTACCGTCCATTGACTGAAATATAAGATTTTCTTTCTCTGTTGGAAATGTGCTCTCAACTTAGCCAAACCGTTAAACGAAAAACTACAATCGTCCTGTGGACATTTCACTGTACCATCCGTATTCGGTTCTATATCATGCACTTTCCTTATGTGTGCATATAAAGTTTATCGTAACTGAAATGTTTAATCGCAAACAAAACACGTATTCAAACCCGCCTTTTTAAGCAACGTATCAGCAAAGAATGCCTTGGTTGAAAGAATATCTACGGTTCGAAAACTACCAGCGATATTGCCTAGCATGAGAGACGACGTCATGTCTCATGATATGACGTCATGATTCCCTGGGGCCCGCGAGACGCTTCTCTGCTTGCACCCCGCGTGCGAGGCCAGCGGTCTTCACCAATTCCGCCAGCCGCCTGTACGAACTGAGGATTGCCTCAGAACCCAAGCGACAGGTATCATTGGTGCCGACGTGAGCAACTACAACAATCCTAATGAGATAATAGATTGACTACAGCTGCTCATGGCATCAGCTACTGCAGGCATTATCGCTCATTCGAATAAGGTTCTGTCAATAATTTCAGAGTTTACAGAGAGAGGCATAATCGAATGAGTATTGGTATACTTATGGCAACCTGATCTTGTATATATGAGGGAATAGTCACATGAGAATAATGGATTCAAATATATTTTAATGGTTATTGATACATACTCCAAACTTGCTGGGCATTATCTATTAAAGCAAGAACAGGGAGAAATGTCGCAGATGTGTTCCGATAATTTGTTGCAGATGGGGTCAGATCGATGCCCTGATAACCTCCAAACAGATCACAGTGGAGAATTTTACAATAGGCATTTCAAGACAGAGATGCAGCGGTATGGAATTAATCACTGTTCAACACTCACCCAGCTGAAGGTGAGTGTAGTGGAATGTCTGAACAGAGCAATAGAAGTTCAAATGTGGAGGCATTTTTATCTTCATCTCTCATACAAATGGACAGATATTCTCCCAGAAATAATTGTACAACATAATCGAACCAAACATAGCACAATAAAAATGAGATCAATCGATGTTTGTCACAATGGACTCATGGATATTGTGTGCTATTGTATTAAAATGCTGGATCCAAGTAACAGAAATTCAATGTAGGCGGCTCCCAAACTGGTCGAGTAAGATACTCACAATTTCCAAAGTGCAGAGAACAAATCACAGAATTCACATCTTGCAGAATAGCAGTGACACTGAAATTTGAGGACGCTTTTAGCTGATAAAGACAAGGCAATACCTGTGAGAAAGAATACTGGTAAAGGACAGCGCTTTGCAGTATTTGTAGTTGATAAAACGATGCATGGTAAAATTAAGCTGGGCGTGGGTGTGACTTCCAAGCAAGTTATGTACACTGCACATGATGCACTGAAGAAGAAGAAGAAGTCAGGGCAGGGGTGTTTAAAAAAACTATATCCTGACAGTAATGTACGGCGCTAAAAGTGGCCTGGAGCACAAAGGACCCGTTAAAGTATCCAGGGTTCTGCCGATACTCAAGATATCAGGTGGAATTCCTCAATCCTGCCCTCACAGGCCTCTCAGCGATGGGTTCACTGGCTGGTGGTGCTGCAGCTATTGCAAGAAGAGTGAAGAACGCACAGATCTCTCAGGAGCAGTTAGAGGAAGCAAGAAGACATAACTGCATGATGGAAGGAGCAGCAATCAGAAAAGGACTATGCCTAAACCAAACAAGAAAGAACTAAATCTCTTCATAAACTAAAAAAGTCCATTTGTTATCCTGCTGGATAGACCGCTTACAGATACAGATCTGTTTAAGTTTGTTAGGAAAAAATTCAGCATTCCAAGATTGCGTGTTGTGTTTATGTGAGATACGTTACCGAAGACTATGTGGAAATCTGGAGAATGTGGAATCATGAATTTAGACGTTGCTGGGAAGCGTAAGTTAAGAAAAATAGAAATAACGTCCACCATTTCGACTCATTTGCAGACTTGCAGTCGCCAGAAGAGTTACAACGCTATTTCACGGACAGAAGACGTGTGTTCTACAGTTTTCACCGCTACCAAGACTATAACACCTACTTATGCGGGCATCTGTGCATTATGTTCCTCCTAACATTTAGGAAGAAGCATATATATATATATATATATATATATATATATATATATATATATATATATATATATATACAAGGATATGCATTAAGCATCCACAAGTCAGTTGAAGGTTGGTTTCATTACCGCAATCGAGGCTGATAGTTTCTTATATATTAGAACACCTAGATCTTTCCGTATGACCTCTGATTTCCCTTATTTTATCATGGTGATTGTTTCTCCCTTTGTAGGTCGGCGTCAACAAATTATTTTCACGTTCGGTGGAGAAAGTCGGTGATTGTAATTTCATGAGAAGATTACTCCACAACGATAAACGCCTTTCTTTTAATGATGTCCATCCCAAATCCTGTATCATTTCAGAGACACTCTCTTACCTATTTCGCGATAATACAAAACGTACTGCTCTTCTTTGAACTTTTTCGATGTACTCCATCAATCCATCTGCAGTAAAGACAACGAGTACCGATTCAACGATTGACTTTAACCAGAAAGATTCAATAGAGCGGTTAGTAGGTTTCACAAAAGAACAAGTTTTGAAGAAGGACTCTAATAAATTCTGGAGATCCTACCAGTCAGTGAATATACTCCCCGTCAGTACAATCCATGTCGATTGTAACATTGCAACAAACTCTCATCTCAACAACATATTGATTCATACAATTTACGGATTCTTCTCATCAGTGAGGACAAGGTACACTATTTGATCAAAAGTATCCGGACACAGCCAAAACACGTTTTTCATATTAGGTGCAGTGTACTGCCACATACTGCCAGGTAATCCATATCAGCGACCTCAGTAGTCATTAGACATCGTGAGAGAGCAGAATGGGGCGCTCCGCAGAATTCAAGGACTTCGAACTTGGTCAGGTGATTGGGTGTCACTTGTGTCATACGTCTGTACACGAGATTTCCACACTCCTAAACATCCCTAGGTCCACTGTTTCCGACGTGACAGTGAAGTGGAAACATGAAGGGATACGTACAGCACAAAAGCGTACTGGCCGACCTCGTCTGTTGACTGACACTTGAAGAGGGTCGTAATGTGTAATAGGCAGACATCCATCCAGACCATCACACAGGATGTCTAAACTGCATCAGGATCCACTGCAAGTACTATGATAGTTAGGTGGAAGGTGAGAAAACTTGGATTTCATGGTCGGGCAGCTGCTTACAAGCCACACATCACTCTGGTAAATGCCAAACGACGCCTCGCTTGGTATAAGGAGTATAAACATTGGACGATTGAACAGTGGAAAAACGTTGTGAGGAGTGACGAATCACGCTACATAATGGGCGATGCGATGGCAGGATGTTGGTATGGCAAATGCCCAGTGAACGTCATCTGCCAGCGTGTGTACTGCCAACAGTAAAATTCGGAGACGGTATTGTTATGGTGTGGACGTGTTTTTCATGGAGGGGGCTTGCACCCATTGTTGTTTTGCGTGGCACTATCACGGCACAGGCCTACATCGATGTTTTAAGCACCTTCTTGCTTCCCACTGTTGAAGAACAATTCGGGGATGTCGACTACGTCTTTCAACACGATCGACCACGTGTTCATAATGCGCGGCCTGTGACGGAGTGGTTACATGGCAATAACATCCCTGTAATAGACTGGCCTGCACAGAGTCCTGACCTGAATCCTGAAGAACACCTTTGGGATGTCTTGGAATGCCGACTTCGTGCCAGGCCTCACCGACCAACATTGATACCTCTCCTCAGAGTAGCACTCCGTGAAGAATTGGCTGCCATTCCCCATGAAACATTCCATAACCTGATTGAATGTATGCCTGCGAGAGTGGGAGCTGTCATCAAGGCTAAGGGTGGGCCAGTACCGTATTGAATTCCAGCATTACCAATGGATGGCGCCAAGTACTTCTAAGTCATTTTCAGCCAGGTGTCCGTATACTTTTGATCACGTACTGTATAAGATCTCCGAGAACTGTATAAGATCTCCGAGATTCCTACTAAGACTATTTACTTCCCAGTAACCAACTGTATAAGATCTCCGAGATTCCTACCAAGACTATTTACTTCCCAGTAACAGTTCAGGCTTTGGACTATGTAGAGCTGTGTATTGTGGACTAGGATAATCAACTTGTCGATTTTCGCAGTGAGGAAATCATTGTAAATCTGCATCTAAAGCAGAACCAGCAGTGACCTTGAACACGCAGACACCTAGAGCGGCGGTGGCCTCCAACCACCCAGGACTTGTTAGAGGTAGAAGCAGCGACCTTTAACTCACAACACTGAAAGCGTCAGCGGAGAGCTTCAACCAGTCAGATAGTGCAACAGTCCCATATTGTCAAGCTGCACAACACTCAGCGAGACACTTCACAACAGAACAGCAAGACGATAACATTGCAAACTACGATTTTCTTAAATCAGTAGGTCAAACCAATAGAAGAGGAAATATAATAAATAGTTCCACCAAATTAGACAATTGCAAGTTAACTAATGCCAGAGTCTACCTGTATGATAATTTTCACCTGCAGTGGGACGAAAATGTATACAGTCTAGCAGTGAAACGTATGCGAGGTTCTGTGCTTCATACTATGAAGAGGATAGATGCCTACTCAGTCCACGGATATTCAATGAGCTGGCACTAATCACCGTAACAGACTGCTCAAAACAGAATGAGATAATTAAATCTGGACCTATAAAGGAATCAATTGAATATGAATCTTTGGCAAATTTCCCAGAACACAATGCAGCCTATGCTTTAGTTCTATGTGACCATGTGATTAACTACTGCCTTCTCACTGGTGTTGCACAATGAGCAGTATAAATGAACAGGTTCTGCACGATACCCAGAGCATCCCACAATGGTATCTCTAGGTGTGAACATTACTGCTGATGCTCGAGATTTCTGTAATTATAAACGTAGACAGTTCATATTTGAAGACATTGCATTCATAGTGTACACAAAAGAGCCTGGTATAATAGAGACATTCTCAGTATACGTCGCATCACTGACATCTTTCAAGGATGTGAAGTGTGCTAAAACACGGAGGAGTGCAAACTGGATAACACACTTCTACTATGGAATTCACTGGAATGATCCATGCATACCCAACAAATATATTGTGATATCACTTCAATTATTCGACCACATGGATGCATCGAATCTTCAACTATGCTGCTATTCAAGATCTGGGATGCTACTGGTGTTCTGTTTGCCATAGACTCAAGACGGAGAAAATGTGTGAAAATAGTGTTGTCGAGTCTGCTTATGAACATGTAAAATTACTTTTAAGTTAAATGAAAAATAAATGATTTTTTTACCTTACAATTTTTGTATGATTTCTCTTCATCGTTTTCTCACTTTGGCAGTATACAGTTTTAGCAGAGACTATGTCTGTGGTTTTCTTCAAGTACTGTGATAGAATTTTAGACATGTTTGTTATATGTCTTTGGAAGTGGGCACTGTCAAGCCAATATGTGCAACACAGTGGGCGTAATCCCATGCAACCGTACTATATATTTTCTTATTTTCCATTTTAAACTTCACCTTCATATTCAAAACTAATGTAATTTGTGCCCTGTGCATCCTTTATATGCAGAATGCGAAATAGGATAGGTTTTTTGTAAACAACAAAAACAAAGACATAATGCAACGAATTTTTTCTTTTACTCAATTCACACAGATATTGTTTGATTTTTGAGATACAGTTCAGTTCCTGAGATACAATTCAGTTATTGAGGTACAGTTCAGTTCTTGAAGTACAATATCACAATTTAGTTCATGAGGCACAAATCAGTTCTTGAGGTGCAGTTCAGTTCTTGAGATACAATTTGACCATGATATTTCAGTGCACAAATACTTTTAACTTACACCCTGTTACTAATAACTAGATAAACAAACTCCCAACAGTAACACTGGTTGAGAATGTTTCTACAATTTTTTCCAGTAGCACTGAATGAGATTATTTTAGAATTTTTATAAATCTACGCTAAAAACCAATGCATAAATACTTTTTTGCTACAGCTAAATTCCACAGTCCCAATAGGTTGAACAGTAATTCTGGTGGACTGTGAACTATTTACACTTAAAAACTAATCAGTCTTGGGCAGCTACTGGCAGATGAAACTAAAAAACTATTCTATTTACATGATGCATAGATATATTCACTTATTTGTACCTTGTACACTTATGCCGTGTATGAATAAATAAATATCTAGATCACACATATTTGTTTAAGCTTTTTTACATTTTTTAAACTTCCTTTACTTCTTCTTTCACAGCACACACACACACACACACACACAAAAAATCACTTATACTATGGTAAAAGGGACATACTACTACTACTACTACTCAGGAGAGACTCTCCCTCCCTCTCTCCATCTCTCTCTGTCTGTCTCTCCATCATTTTCCCCCCTGTCACTTAATCAGAGTCTCCCACCCATTCCTTCACTACAAGTGAACAGAGTGAGTATGGGAGAGTTTCAATGCCATCATCACAAGTGACCCTTTTATAGTTATGGGGCGACAGACCAATTTTAGACTGCAGCACAGAGTAGACCTTGTGTCCTTTCTGTCAAATACTTGTTTGTCATACCATACGCTATCAGAAAATTCAATATTAATAAACTGATTTAAAAATCTACTTCATGGACCTAGATTCAGAGTAAGCTGTTTTGGAGTTATTAAATCTTAATATAATTGTTGTCTCAGCATACCATTCTCTCCAAATGGGAACTCTTAAAATTTTCTCAGCCAAATGGAATCTTGCTTATGCTACTGGAAATTGCATTGTGTGGTGATTTCAGTTTACAGTAAGGAGAAAGAATTTATGAACCTCATAGCCAGTAATGGGCTATTTGTAGTAACCCATCTACCAATTAGAGGTGATGCCAGCCTTGATGATGTTATCACAAATCAAAATACTTGGGACCATGACTGTAGTTATGAGATGAATTTAGTCGACCCAATGATCTCCACCCACAGTGCATTAGTTATGGAGGTATAAAAATCAACAAACTGTTACCTGGCATTCTACTTATGTATTCAAAAATAGGGTCATAAAAAAGGAAACATACAATGCTTTTCAGACAGCATTGTCTGCAGAAAAGTGGCGCCTGGATTGCATGAAGTGGCAGCAACTTCTGCATTCAAAGAGGCCAAATTTGACTATATTTATCCACAGAAGACCAAAAAATGTCCTGCAAGCATATCACAAAACAGCCAAGTGTTGAAAAAAAAAGTGGTATACTGATGAACTGAAAAAATGAAAATGCATAGTACTGTTATTACATAATCATTACTAAACAGTTACAGCTCCCAGTGCAAAGGAAGTGCTCTACAGCACACATTTACAAGCAAAAAGACATTATATAAAGGATGTAGAAGACGTCAAAAAGTAAAGCAATTATAGGTTCACTGAAGGAGCTGACAACCAATGAAAAGGGCAGCATGGGTCCTGATCAATGAACACAATAAGAAAATCACTTCTCCCTTAAATTTGTGTAGTCCAGATGACTTTAATAGTTATTTGATTGACATTATGGAAAACACTGTAAGGACAACCCAGGCCTCAATATAGATCCTGCAGCTGCTGTAATAAATGACGAAAGATGCACCATGTGAATGCAAGGGAAATCCAAAAGATGAAATGACAGGGGCTGTAAAATCTTATAAACCTTCCGATAGGATAGATACGGGATATCCACTAATGTCCTCAAGGAAATTATCTATGGTAATTAATGTTTCACTGCTGTGCATTTCCAGACTTTCTGAAACTTACATGGACAGTGTCAGGTTATAAAAATGGTCCAGCCATGGTAACAAACTTCAGATCAATCTCAATAATTCCAGTCTGCAGTAAAGTGATTCAAACTGCAATGAAAGACCAAACATCAAATTACTTTGTGATTAATGAACTCTTCTATGAGGCTCAGCATGGTTTCAGGAAAGGCACATCTACAACAGCAGCATTACATCTGGTTACCAAGGAAAAACACAGTTTTGAGAAAAAAGAACATGTAGCACTGACACTCTGTGACCTTAGTAAGATGTATGAGTGCATTCCTCATAAGGTACTCCTAAACAACCTCAATAAGAATGAAGTTGAAGGCACTGTTGCGGCAACTCTCAAATCTTACTTGGAAAACAGAAGGAAAATTGTATCACTTCAAGGAGTACTACCATGTCAACATAAGTTAGAACACAGCATGCCATAGGGATTGGTAAAGGGCCCCTTCCGATTACTAACTATTGTAAATTATTTAAGCTCTCATGGACAGTAATTGCAATTCAGAGATGAAACAACACTGTACTCGAAAGGAATTGCTGCCAACAAGACTCAGGACAAAGTACATGTTTTGTTCAATGCTAGAAAGTGATAGTTTGTTATAACAAAATGAAAGTAAATGAAAAGAAAAAAAACGCAAAAATTGGTATATAGAGTCAGTGACAAAGGATACCTAAACAGTGCAGGTATTGTGAAACTCCTGGGGTTCATAGCAAACTCACTTGTCATGAACACACTGCATGTATGTGTGACAAACTCTCACCAGCCAAATACCTCTTGAAGAAACTGAAGCATGTGGTAACTGATCAGTGTCTGCTGATCAGCCATGGTCTGTTACTATGGGGTCACTCTAAAGGCTGCAAGAAAGTACTACTACTACAAAAGATGCAATAATAATCATAACATCAATCAGAAAACTGGACATGTCCAAAACCAACTTCGCATGTACAGGAAGTATGACAATTTTCAGTCAGTATGCCTTCACCTGACTCTTGTATGTCAAGGAACATTATGAAACATTCACCACCGAAGTGACGTCCATAATTATAACACACACAATTAGGAAAACATAAACATCCCAGGCTCTCTCGACTCTCCATGACACGGGGCAATTTTCCGACAGTAGCTATTAAAATGTTCAACCGTCTAAATATTAAAATGAAGTCCATGCAACTGGTGAAATTTTGAGGAAAGGCATCGAAAAATCCATGTGAGAAACCATTGTACAGTTTCATTCACAATGAAACAGGAAATTGGACAGCATAAACAATGCACCACTATGTGAAATGAAGTGAACATGTACTTGTTCGAAAGTTCTCACTCTATGTCATTCAGTGTTATGCCACATTGTTCTTGCGTTATTATCCATACTTATGCTAATTTGCTCTTGTATTGAAATGCGTGTGTAATTTTAGATATGTGAAATTGAAGCAGTCTATCCAGTCTTGACTGGTGATTGACGAAAGATGTAGCTATGGTGATAGCACAGTGACAATATTTAAAAAAAAAAAAAAAAAAAAAAAAACTGGTCGATCTCACCACATGTCGATACCTGACGGTAGCTTTGACTTGTTTTGTCGACTTCATAACATCAACACACTAAAGTGTAAACTATTCCAATTCCACAGTCGCGCAGTATTTTCAGACTGTGGAGTAAAGTTGTGTCTGGTCTAGTAACAAATGAAGAATGGCGAGTAAAGTTGTGTTAACAGCATTGGAATTAAATTTAATTCGTTGTGTGAAACAGCGATGGAGGTGATTATATGCTAAGAGTTTCTTGCCTTAACACATTAAACAATTAAAGAAACCTCTTAACTCTCTTCTTACTGAAGTAAGATGTATAGTTATTGGTGCCCATTTGAGCCGAGCTGCAGTGCGATATAATTTTAGTGAAAAAAACAAAACACAGTACAGAACATTTCTGTACGGTACTCAGAATATTATATAACAGAGATTTAAATATATCTGAATCCTTGGCAGTTGGCTATTGACATGCGTTTTCTACGTGCTGACAGTAAACTCAGATTTTCTTCTTACTTGCAGACATGTTCATAATTTCACAATTTCTAACACTACAATAACCATGAAACAATCACATGATGCAATTGCAGTCACCGATAACTGAAACCTCAAAGTTACGAGTTATAAAGACAATTCGACTTCAAATAAGGAAAATGTAACGAAAATAACGTAATTAAAAAGGACGTAACAAAATATGACCGCATTTCACATTGCGATAAACTGTACCATATTAATTTCCGATCTTCAGTACTAGGCAAATGCGAGGTAGGATAAACTTGTTTTCGACAGTAGAAAATTTATTACTGATCTGCGTCGTTTACCGGTCAGAACTAGACGGACTGCCTCAAGATTACACACATATACAGTCAAGTATTTACAATTTTTCATTGAACATATAAAAAAAATTGTTCGCAATAAGGACACACAACAGATGAAGACAATATTATCTCGTCCATTCACTTTGGTCACTGGTGGAAAAATTCTCCGAGTATAAAGGGTGCTGTTTCAAGTCTTGTGCCATTGTTCTTTTGAATGCCCATGGCACCAAGCATTTGCATTTTGCAAGGCATTATGTTGAGCATGTTTAGAGCAACCATTGGCAACCTGTCTTATGCTCTGGAGATCTTGCTGTCTCAGTGTTTCTCTTGTTATGGCTACTATGATTATGTATGTCTTGCTATGTGCTGAAAGTCATTTGGTTTTCTTTTACACTGATGAGGCGCAATAACAGATCCTGGCTGAAAATGGTTGTTACTACTAACTGGGCTTGCAGTTTTCCAGTCTTTTTCTTGACTGCTTTTTGGTAGCAGTGACTTGTCCTTACAACCTGAAGTGTGTCTCCATAACAGCAGGTCATAATTAATGTGGATGAAATGGTGCATAATACAGCATTACTAGGAGCTGGTCAGTTCACACACACACACACACACACACACACACACACACACACACACACACACACACACAGTTACCACTCACCACTCGTTAATGTTTTCAAAGAGCACGTGCATTGCTTCTAGAGTGTGTGGGCCAGCTTTTTCTTTGGCAAAAGGAGTGGTGTCATCAGCAAACTGTGAAATGTGGTTGTTACAACCTATATCATTGACATAAATAAGAAACAGGAGAGGTCCTATGAAGAATCCCAGAGGTTTGCATGACATGCCACAATATATGTTCTGGACCATACTACCTTCCTTTGGTTTTCAAGAAACTATTGAAGAGTTGCAAGAACAGCGCCTCCACTTCCATAACACTTCAGTTTGGGGTGCAGTATCTTGTGTGAGATATCAAATGCCACACTTTATCTGCCCTTACACTCCTGCATTATCTTTGTAATTGAATTCAGTGCTGCTGTAACTGTTAGCTTTCTTTTACAAGAACTGTGCTGGGTGTCCTGGAAGAGTTTATCGTGTTCAAAGTAACTTAAAATAGGATGTTTCATCACAGACTCCATAAGTTTAGCCATAATTGAGATTATCGAAATTGGTCTAATACTGGAACTTCACATGATTTCTGTATACTGCCCAAGCCCATTGCAGGAATTCTACGAAGACACTGTAGGATAAACATTTGTTGATTACTACAGCCTCCGAAATAATTTTCTTCAGGACAGTACAAGGCTTACCATAGATATCTGCACTCTCTGAATGCTTATGCGAAGTGACTATTTTACAATGTCCTTAGGGTGCACTTCATTCAGTTTGTAATAGTGAAACAGCTTACACTTTTTATATGAGCTACATGATCTAAACCTGAGCTTCGTATTTCGCTTACAGTATTTTTTGCTACTCTAACAAAGTAATTGAAGACATCAGGGCTACATGAATTTAAGGCAGAGATAGACTTCTTCCTATGATCATTTAGGCCCTGTCAGATTCCGAACTACTTTAAATTGATCATGAACTACTTTGATAAACCTGTCATTATTATTATTATTATTTATCCAATTTTTTTTCAATTTTTTTGCATCATTCACTACCTTTCTGTAAATTCTCTTGGCTCTTAAGTAATTACAATGAAGTAGTTCTTTAGTTGCAAGATCTTACCCATTTTCATCCGGTCCCTGAACATTATGGCAATGCATTTTAATCTAAGTAGCTCAGGAGTATACCGCATCTTCCCTTTAATAGGTTTTCCCCTTCCTTGTGCTTCACCTAGAAGATTCTTTTTGGGTATTATTAGGAACATGTCATGAAATTTTGTTCTCAAGGTTTGGAGCAGACAAATAACTCACTTGCCTGCTTTTGTGTAATTTTCTGCTGCTAGTTTACAACCAGACAGAGCTGCTTTCAGGTCATGTAATCTCTCTTCTTTAATAGTCTTTCTGCTGAATCTGTAATGTGAATGCTGTGTGCTTGGTTGCAGTTCATTCCTGCTGCCCATATTGAGTTCCATTTGTAATGTACTTTGATCTGCAATCATTCGTTTAGCTACACTGATATTATTATCTCAAGTATTGAGGAGGTTAGTGATAACAATGTCTAGACAGGCATCACCCTTTGTTCGGAGTTGGTTTGCTACAAACAGCCCATAGCTGTTTATTAAGCTCAAGAATTTCCTGTCTTTAGTAATTCAACCACCTATACACATGTTGTTGCCTCCACACAGTGCAATTGTAGGTATAAGTCATACAAAGTAAGACAAACAGTTCTCCATCTGCGTAATGAAGTTTACAACGTTACTATCTGGTGAATGGTATACATAGGTAACAATGAGGTCAGTACTTGTAAACAGTGTTTTTTTAGCCAGTCCAAGATCCAGGTCTGTACAAATGTTTTGTAAACCAGTTTCCTGTGCACAATGATTTTTGTTTGCATACACAGTTACACCACCATGAGTTGTAATAGTTCAACATCATGCATTTACCATATCTAGATTTTCAACATATCTGTATAATCACCTTCTCCCTCAGTCAATCAGTACTCACAGGTACTTACAACATTCGGTTTCACTTTTCTACAAAGAATGATAAAAGGTCCGCATTGGGTTGTAAACAGTGCCCATTAACACATAGGCATTACAGAAGCATCAGATTCCACCTGCCTGCTTTGACCCATGACATCGTCAGTATGGTGGAAATGGCTACTACCAGAATATATAAAAAGACGACAATGACGTCACTACATACACATGCCACCAAATGCGAACAAAAATAAAAACAACAATAACGTCAGCCTCCAAAAATAAAGAAACTAACGGGACGGTCACAGAAAATTGGGGGGTTTAGGGCAGGGATGAGCTAAATATGCAACAATAAAAAAACACCAAACCATCCCAAAACAAATAATATCCTAAACAATTTTACATTACAACATTCCATTACACCAACAAAACGATAGGAATCGGATATTTCCTTTGATCTATGTGGCTCAATCACAGCTATTGATACCAAAAAACCAATGCCTACAACACCAAAAAGTGAAATATTCCACTTATTTAAAACATTTCCCTTGACCTATATAGCTCAATCAGAGCTATCAATACAAAATACCAACACCTACAACTCCAAAATGTGGGACGAAAAAACCCAAATACCCCATATTTACTGCATCAATTGTAACACAACCAACCTGCCATAAATATACAATGCACAAAACATCACAGTTGCTATAGAATTAAACCAAAACAAAAATTACTTACAAACAAAAGCCTGTGGCAATACCACCTAGGTGACCAAAACACACACACACACACACACACACACACACACACACACACACAGAGAGAGAGAGAGAGAGAGAGAGAGAGAGAGAGAGAGAGAGAGAGATATGTCCCTAGTCCAAGCTGCCGAAACTCTCGTCAAACATGGCATATTCAGCAGTAAGACTGAACATCTGCAGAAGCTGCATGACAGACATCATATCATCAGCCATCTCAGAACATAATATACACACTTGTTAACTACACTGTCATATCTGTACCTAACAATAAAGCGATAACAAAATTGACTTATTTCTGCATGATTAACACCATACTAATCAGACCTATTAAAAATACCAAACACACAAACAAAAAGACCTTAATGACTCACTGAAGACACTTCCACAACCAATGGTACCACACCAACTACCTACATTCAAAACCACTCAGGTGAACCCCAATACCACACGTTAGACTCGGCATGTCCAAATCCAGCAGCAGAGGGCACCATCAAACACAACACGATGCCTACAAACACAACTAACTCAAAAATTTCGCACCATAGCAGCGTCACGCTCCACAACACCATTATGTCATGTGTTAAAGCAGATGCTTCTGTTTGCTATAACTAATAACTCTGCATGATAATCTGAATGTATCTTATGGGGGCATTTGTTGATTTCCAGAGTAAAAAATGCCTTATTACAACATTCAAAAAATGGAAAATCCAGGATGAAATAATGACAATATTCTTTGGTTACATAGCAGAGTCAATTAGCTTGTCCTTTATCTAAAGTCGATACCCATCTTGAAACTATTGTTTACACCCTTGGTTTCTACTTTTCCTACTTGAAAATTGTTGTAACCTGGGAGAAAGATTTTCACCAGAAATCAGTTTACATTTTGAGAAGAGTGTGCCCTTCCGCTAACAATAAGGCAACATTTAACACTTCCCAGACACAGAATGGACTGCGAGGTTGTTTAGACATAGATGGAAGAAAATCTTTGTAAAGGAAACTCCCCCACAATAAACTGAAGTGATTTACAGAAACCTAGGAAAACCTAATTCACAATGGGCAGACGAGGAATTGAATGTCGCTGTTCTCCAAAAAGATTTCTGCTCCTCAACCAATGTACTACTTTATTCTAGCTAATTTCACAGGAAGTGTGGTATTCCGCCTTACTGTGTTAGAAACGACTACTTATTGCTGTGTCAGCATTATCTGTAGCAGAACATTACAGAGAGTAAAAACATTCTCGTTTTTCTCCATATTTGAATGTAACAGTGAAATTTTATTTCAAGTAATGAACGTAACATAACCAGAAAGAAAATAATCCAATATAAATCATTATGTTGCACATACTTGTATTGCTTGCAATCAACCCTTCAATTTTGACTATTACCAAAGCATGAATTTATTGCTATATTAGATCCAAGTAGAGCATATTATCAAAATCATCGTAATTCATTAGGAAATGAGAACTTACTCACTGGAAGATGAAAACTTACTCATTTGACTTGGAAACTACAGTATAAGTGACCTCAGCATAAATTTGCAGTTGTTGTTGTTGTGGTCTTGTCCTGAGAATGGTTTGATGCAGCTCTCCATGCTACTCTATCCTGTGCAAGCTTCATCATTTCCCAGTACCTACTGCAACCTACATCCCTCTGAATCTGCTTAGTGTATTCATCTCTTGGTCTCCCTCTACGATTTTTACCCTCCACACTGCCCTCCAATGGTAAATTTGTGATCCCTTGATGCCTCAGAACATGTCCTACCAACTGGTCCCCTTTTCTAGTCAAGTTGTGCCACAAACGCCTCTTCTCCCCAATCCTCTTCAACACCTCCTCATTAGTTATGTGATCTACCCATCTAATCTTCAACATTCTTCTGTAGCACCACATTTCGAAAGCTTCTATTCTCTCCTTGTCTAAACTATTTATCGTCCATGTTTCACTTCCATACATGGCTACACTCCATACAAATATTTTCAGAAACGACTTCCTGACACTTAAATCTATACTCGATGTTAACAAATTTCTCTTCTTCAGAAACGCTTTCCTTCCCATTGCCAGTCTATATTTTATATCCTCTCTACTTCGACCATCATCAGTTATTTTGCTCCCCAAATAGCAAAACTCCTTTACTACTTTAAGTGTCTCATTTCCTAATCTAATACCCTCAGCATCACCCGACTTAATTCGACAACATTCCAGTATCCTCATTTTGCTTTATTTCGGAAATACGGAAGCATCCGATCCCACCCGTCTGCTTTGACCCATGACGTCACAAATATGGCGGAAACGACCATAAACCACGATTCCAGTATGGCGCATATAAAGTCGGTACGTACACATTATGAGGACAAAAATACATCGAAAAACAAACACACACACTTTCCACAAAAAGTCTAATGACACTAATGGGACAAGTGCGGGAAATTGGGTGTTTTTGGGTGAGGGCAAACTAAATACAAACAAATTTAGACACCCACCCCCATACAAAATGACAAAAAAAAACCGACATCACAAAACTCCCAAAACACTAAACACAATATCATCTGGAATCGGACACTTCCCTTGACCTATATAGCTCAACAGCAGCTCCCGATACCATAAATTAGGATCAAACACTTCCCTTGGCCTATATAGCTCAAAAACATCTCCCGATACCGATATCAACATACACAGCCACACATTGGGATCGAACACTTCCCTTGACCTGCGCACTGTTAATTTTATCCCCTATATCCATTCCTGAACAAAAACAACAACCGATTAATTTTACTAAAATTACCACACGATGTACAGTGAACAGCATTAAATTAACCTTCACACAAAATCGTTAACTCACTGAAACGAATTCCACTACAAACACAGCCAACACTCGAAAAACTCTGGATAATGAGCAAATGCAAACTGAGCCCATTACAGCACACAAACGAAAACCCTGAACATACCACTGGAGAGCACAACAAACCACAACACGACGACATCCACAAACACGCCAAACTCACAAACCAAACTCTGCGCCGCCATGATGTCACAAACGACAACATCCTTACGTCACGGGCCAAAGCCGACGCGTGGGATCGGACGCTTCTGTCAATCCTTTATTTCTATAACAATATCAGTGGAGTGAACATTATTTGACGGAATTTTACTTCAGTTCCAAGATTAGCCTTTTTATTCGCATTTAGATAAAGTGACCATTAGTATGAAAGACATGCAAATATCCTAAGTGGACAGAATCAGACAAAACACTGTTTAACCTCAAAACTTGTAGTGTTTAAATCTTTTGACAAGATATGAGATGAGGTATATTTTTTCTCCCCCCCTCCAGGCTAAACTCAGGGCAGAATTAAATGATGAAATGTATGCATGGTCATCCTCCACCTCCCCCCCCCCCTTTCCATTTTATAGACACACACATACCTTGTTCTGTGTTTGCTACAAAATAAGTTCTGATGAGCGCACCGATTACTAACTCATTGTTATGGTATGAATGGGATTTAAGATGTCCAATAAATTTGACTAAGTATATATCACTAAGACAAAAGTACTATTTTTTCCTTCTTATCCTCCCAGAACTTATTATTTAGAGTAGAGTTGACTGATGGCCTGCCTCTATTCTTTTGACATCACTCTCCTAGATTGTGAATTTTGTTGTTGGACAGGAAATTGTGCAGTATTAATCAGTAGCCTGAAACGTTCCCGTCCTGTATGGTGTCTTCTATGATGTCAAGTTCTCCAAAGTTCCTTCTTGTCTCTTCCAGCCATCCCATGGTGTTTCTTAATGCTGAAATGAAATTAAAAATTTTCATCATTTGCATATTGTCATTCATTGTGTAAATATGACCATAAAACTTTAATATCCTCTTTCTTATTGTGTCTGTGATTGTTTTGATGTTTCTGTATAGATCATTTCTCCTGTTTGTCCATTTGTTGTATTTGTTCTGTTGTGGTCCTTTCCTTTTATCCAGTTCTTCTTGACCACCCATTTTATCTAGTGTTAGGCATTCAGATCTGTAAAGTGCTTCCAGTTTAATTACTATTGCGTAGTGCTTAATTTTTGCCTGAAATGATACCGATATTTTATTGTATTGGTTTTGAGTGAGTTTGTATGCTAATTGCATTTTATTTGATCTTCCTTTAATCTTGGTGTTATCTAACCTATGTGACTGTATCCAATCTCCCAAATACTTAAACTTACCAACTCTTTTCATGTTTCTGTGATGTGTTTGTACATGTTTTTCTCTGTTGATTTTATGTCCAATGCAATCCGGTTTTAGAAGAAATTTCATGAAGTGTTTCTATCATTATCTTTACATCTGGTTTATCCTTAGAAATTACTGTAATATTGTCAGCAAAACCAACACATTTCACCACAGATCCTCATCCTAGATGGATTCCTTCAACATTTTTCTCTTGAAATTTTGCATCTCACTCTCTCAAGAGTTTTTCTAAGACCACATTGAAGAGAATCGGTGAGAGCCCATTGTCATGCCCATTAACCTGTGTTAATTTTGTAGGGTTCAGAAACTTCCCCTAGGAACTTAAATTTTGAAGTTTTCTCCGAGATTGTCTGTTAGTCTAATTGTCTCGTGGTTTTGTCGTTACCTGCTTCTTCCAGTGCTAGGAATACTACCTGTCTACAGAATTGTAAACTTTTTTTAAAAAATCGAAGAATGTAAGAACTGTGTTAAGGTTCTGCATATTCCTGATCCTGAAGATAGATTTCAAGTTAAAAATTGGCTCTGGGCAAGATCTATTTTTTCTGAACTCCACTTGGTACTCACCAATTGTGTGCTCTGCTTTATCTTGTGTCTCATTCAGTAGAGCTTTGGATATAATTTTGTTGGTGACTGGAAGAGATATGACTCAGTAATTGTTGGTACTTGTCCTGTCACCAGTCTTAAGTAGTGGATGGATTAGGATTCGTTTCCAGTCTTCATGCGTTCTTCCTTTCTCCCAGCACTATGTAATAACCTCATAAATGGTTCCAGCTACCTGCTTTCCTCCCAGTTTGTACATCTCCGCTAATATCCTGCCTTCATGTGGTGGTCTGTCATTTTTCAGCTTCCCAATGTATTTTCAGTTGACTTGTTGTTGGTAATCAGTTTGCTTGTTAAATCTGTGCAGTGTAGGCTCATCGGCTTGTACCATGTTATTTCTTCTTTGAAAACTTTGTACAAGTCCCATGCATTGTTCTGTCTGAAATCTGTATCTATTTCTTCTATTTTTTTTTTTTTCATATTTCCAATTTCTGTGTTTAAATAAGTTTTGATGCATATTTACTGCTCCCTGTCTCTTTCCTTTTTACTGGAGTTCCATTTCTTCCAAGCTATTAGTCTATGCTCTATTGCTTCGTCCCCTTCATGGTTGTTCTAGTTCTTTCCTGTTTCTGTCATTGCTTCTCTGATTTCGTCCCTATTTCCCACCTCCTGATGCTTGTTAACAAATTTGTCCCTGTTGTCTGGCAGAAATTTTTTGTCGATTGTAGGAGCTTCTTTAATTTTGGCGTTTGGTTTTTTTGGGTTGAAATTTGGCTTTTATTTCTGTTAAAAAGTGGTCCAAATCTATGCTTGGTCCTCTTCTGTACGTTCATAATTTCTGTGTGTTTTGTTTTATTACCACATGATTCAGTTGATATGAGCCTAAGTGTGTATTAGAAGTTATAGAACAGCTGAAAGCCATAGGTTACAATAATCTCTGTTGACACCTACAGTACACTATGACAATAATTAGTTAGCTCCAGATCAATATTTTTTGCAGAAGATGTGCAAAGAATTAGTCCTTTTTGTAGATGACACTAGTATTGTAATCAATCCAAGTATACCTACAGAAACAGAAAAAATGGTACAGAGTTCTTAAAAGAATCACCAACTGGCTTTCGGCAAATGGTCTCACCTTCAACTTTAAAAAAAGACATGACGTATTCAGTTCTGCACATCTAGGGGTTCTACATTAGTGATAAGTGTAGCAGATGGTGAAATAATAAATAGGGTGGAAACTTCAAAAGTCTTAGATGTCCATATTGATGAGAATTTAAAGGGGAAAAAGCACCATTTTGGATCCTAAAACAACTGAGTTCGGCCATATTTACACTTAGAATATTGAAATTTGAGAGAGGGACAAATCAGGAAATTGACATGTTTCCATTCAGTGATATCATTATGGCGTAACATTCAGGGGTAACTCATCTTTAAGAAATTAAGTCTTCATTGGGCAAAAAGTGCTATAAGAATATTATGTGGTGCTGATTTACGATTGTCTTGTAGATATCTGTTTAAGGAGTCTGCTATTCTGACCACATCGCAGTATTTTTATTCCTTCATGAAGTTTGTTGTAAATAATCCACTGCAGTTCAAAAGGAACCACAGTTAACGTAATTATGATACCAGAAGGAAAAATGACATCCATTACTCCACATTAAGGTTACCTTTAGCACAGAAAGGGGTGCACAATGTTGCAACAAACATTGTTGATCACTTACCCAGTGATATAAAATGTCTGACAGACAGCAAAGCGCAATTTGGAAACAAACTTGAGAAAGTTTCTCCTTGACAACTCCTGTTCTGTAGAGGAATTGTTATTACTGTAACGTGTCTTGGTTGGTGGGTGGGAGTTACTAACTCATATATATTCTTAAGAATGATTTAACAATATGTACAAATTAATTTGAGTTGTGAATGTAAAATGCGTCATTCCACATCATTATGATCTATGTTGGAAAATGATCCATAGAGCATGTAACTAGCATAGATTTGTTGCAGGAGAAAATTGTTACAAATAAGTTACTGTACTGTTAAAGAAGAGAATAACTTAAACTCAATCAGAAGTCAAAATGATATGCTGTAGAGGAAATAAATAAGTGTCGTAATCTTAGTATGTGACAATCAAGTTGAGTAAGATGGTGTCATTTGGACATGCTTCTTCCTCCAAGAGGAATAGACAGCTGTAGTGAGCTGGGCCTTGAACATAAACATGTTTGCCACCACAGTGCGGTTAGTCTTTGTCATTTATAGAAAATGAAAGTATGTGACACACAGTTGCTTAAAAGTAGGTTAATTGCTCAAACAGTGTGAATAATAGCTGTTTGATGATATTCAGATTCTTCAAAAGCCTTTGGACAGATATGAATGTAAACATTCTTAGTGTTGCACATTTACAGGGATCACATTGTGTTAAGACTTTTTCCACATACACACATTCTTGTTTTTTATCCCAGCGTATTTTCAAGGGTGTGTTTAAGACATCATTGCATCTTCAGCCGATTCATCTGAATAACTCGTAGCAGTTGTCATGTGATTGATCAACACATTTGAACTTGTAAGCTGCATCTACCGGCTCTCAGGAAGTACACGTAAAATTTGAGGTAACTAATGCGACAGTGTACTATTCACAGTGTATTGTCTTCCAGGGGATTACTGTTTGATTCTGGGAGCTCAGTACCCGCTGTACTACATAATCTATAAAACTTGGGTGTGTTTCAGGTTATCAGCAGTTCAGCAACTCGCACAGTACTCATCTCATCATAACTCAAGCAGAAATCCAGAAGACCACCCAATAAAATACACGTCAAGTGAAGCGGCAGCGTGGAAAGCAGTGCAGGCTAGGGGAGGAGAGGAAGATGATAGACCATGGTATCAAGGCATAGTCATTTCAGCAAGTTTGGGAATTTTCCTCATATACTTCTGCATCCTGAGAGAGGAAAATGACATGGATGAAGAGCTTGGAAAGTCTTTGTATGATCGTGTACCAGGCCTAGAGGAACAGCAACTCAATGTAACACTAAAATACTACAAGGAAAGAGGAATGGATACAAGAGAGATCGAAACCAGACTAAACCAGCTGAAGAATCAGGTGAATTCACATGATGAATAGATAGAACTTCCAATACAAATGGATTTCTGCAGTATTAAGGAACATGTTTTTCTGTGAATTGTTGCTTGTTTTTGGTGGTGCTGCTGTAATTCATTACGTAGAGAGAATTTTGTACGTCATTGACTGCAACAGTGGTATACTTCGCAGCTGCGTGAAGACTCATATTCAAACACATGTAATGGTTTTAAGCAGTCGAAAGACCAATATTTTATGGAAAGCTAACTTGACCCTAACTTGGTTGCCAGAAAAGACTGGACCTGTGTAGTGCTGAACGAATTAACTGCCATGAAGCCACTGGCAGTGCAGCCCGGAATGGCTGCCAGCAGCCACACAGCAATCATTGTGTTAATTAAGTGTGGCAAGTTTTCTGATAGTATAAAATAGGACAGGAAAATATAAGAATAGCAATGCACCTGGAGAAACAGCCACTGTAGAAAAATGAGAAGAGAAGAATGAGTTCCACAAAATATGGAAGACAAGCAGAAATACAAATTTTAATCATGAGGAATGCAGTTGATTAATATAAAATAATTTTTTTTCTGAATTCAGAGTTCTTGAAAGGCACACAATATCAATGTAATGAAACCAAATGTCATACATTCTTTGTTATGATAAAATATGATCTACTTATGCAGTAATAGAATAATAATCGCAGTGTGCTGATGATTAAGGTCGAACACGTTTCACATATTACCTTTCTGTAAAATGCACCCCAATTACAGTAACTGTTGAGTATGTAGGTGCAGCACCACAAATGTTTCAGTCTTCAAGATGTCATTGTGGCTATGCATGTGTAAGTCACATTTCAATAGTAATAAACATAGCTTGGAAAAGTTGTTACCTTATGCTACAAGCATCATTACCCATTGGTGGTTTATTTGATTGAGAAGAATTTCACCAATAAATAAAATATCAAACAAAATTGGCTTTCAGTCTCATTGTATGTTTTTGTCACCCCACAGTTCCAGAATCATTAACTAACTATAATCATCAGCTCAAAAGTAGAGAGGGAATCTTAGCGTACTGTTTGGATATCGCTCCGCATACCCACAGTTCAATTTGCTAGGTACCTGTAATTACAAATGTTATTTCACACTGCAGAAAAACTTATGCTTTTCTTAGGTTTACCTAGCGACAGATATATTGGATGTCACAGCACATGAGATTTTTACAAGCCATTCTCTTTTTGAGACAGGTTCCACAAAACAAGAAAAATGCTCAATATAAAGCACATAGCATTTCCATCTTTAACATGAGCGCAAACTGTAATGAAACTCTGAACAAGTTCAATTTGGCTTTTGACACCCACAGCCTGGCACTGGTTACCATATTTGAATCGTGAATTTGCAGAACGACTTAAGTCCCTAGAGGTACACTTTCAGAAACAACCAAAACCTGTCTATTATCTTACTGAAGCAAATATTGCACTAAATTATTGCATTATATGTTACATACATCGAAACTACATAAGACTGTCATTACACAAATATGATCTTCTATTCCTTAATGTTAAAATTTTGGTTTAAAAAAGGACTTTTGAGTAGTTCTTCAAATTAACTTCAGTTTTGCTTCTTATGTAATAAAATTCTGGCATATAAACACACAATATGTATTTTCTTTATTGAAAAACATATCCAGAATACATGGAATAGTAAATCATCCAGGGAAATAAACATACAGGACAAAATGAAATTGCAGTTTTCATTTGTCTTTGTTTCCCAAGCTGCAATTTTCTCATAAAATGCTTTGGATTCATTAGTCGGGAATGTACTTGAGCATTTTCCATATACCTTTAATTTTATTTTCATTGATTGGACACACACCATTTGGATAAGCATGTTTGTGTGGTAGTTCAGGGACGTGTGGATATGTTGGCCAAGGATGAAAGAATGTTGAATTATTCCTCCTATGAATGGTTTTGCCACAACTATTCCAATCTGTTCTGCAGAAAAGCAGAATTCCATAAAAGTTGAAACAGTGAATGACACCTTTTTATCTCTAGGAATGTCCTTAACAGACGTCTCTATGGAATTGGCATTTCTTTTGTAATAATGTGGCCACCATTTGTTGTAATCATAAACATCCTCACTTTCAACGATTGTAACCGTAAATTTGCTTTAGCACTAGAGCTGACTGTTGACGCACGTCCTTCATTGTGCAGAGTCTGTACACACGGTCGTCTTTTCGCTACTGTGAAGTCCCTATCATTTGGCGGAAAGGAGTGTCTGATAGGGAAAAGAGGTCTGATGTTCAAAAGGCGCCTCTGAGCACTTATAGCCATGTGGTGAGAGTGTTGTTCGTATTCTGGCCTGGACAGCTGTCACAAAACAACCAGAGTTCTTTAACCCTAGATGATACACAGGTATTGAAATAATGGAGGAGAAAACTGCATACCTCATTTGGACTTCTCTCAGCTTGCCCCTCATGGTAGATATAGAAGGATACTGAATTAGTTTTCATGTTATGTATGGAGAAAACTGGAATTGTCAGTTGACGATAATAATACATGTCCTGAACTGGTATCTGAGGTAAGCATAAATTTCGCATGCAGTCAACTGTTAAAGCAAGAAAATCCTCTCTGTGCGTAACTTGGTTGCATCTTCTAGTGTTTTGTAGAACTTTTTGCTGCAACGTTTGTGAACTAGTTCTGCTACAGCTACACGTTTAGCCCAATCATTAAGTGCACTGCTTTTCACTTTAACATTCAGTTCTTCACACCTAATGCATGTGTCTACACTGGGCCTACCAAATCTCAAACAGAAATATCTGTGATAATAGTGGAAAGACACATCAGTATATTTGACAAGAAACACTTCATTCGTAGCTTTCACTGTTTAAGTAGAAAATATCTGTTTTTTCCATAGAGGGTTTGCTTAGTTGGAAATGACACAATATGTGCATGAATAGAAGCAAGTGTATCAGCCTCTTTTGCGTTCCCCGGTTTCTTTCTTCCACGTTGGTCTTTAGGAGACTTGCCAAGAAGCAGCAACTTACACAATATCTTCACCCTGGATTCAGTAACACAATAAACACTGAGGTAGGCTTTCTTAAACACCTCCATCTGCTTGTGAATCTGTAACATAATACTGCTGTAGTACGAGACTAGTCTTTCCTTCCTCTTCGTCTTTTTATGGCAATACTTTCAGTTTGTACCTGTAAGAACACATCTTTTTCATTCTTAGTATCAAAATCAATCATGCAATTAACTGCTTCTAACAATGCATTTTAGGAAATCAAGTTCAGACATTGTTTCCTGCATCTGAATATGACAATTTTTTATAAACAAGAGTCTGCAATACTAGTAATTACCAGCCGCAGTAAGCTACAATGACGTGTACAAGAATATTGTGAAACAAAATTAAATCCAAGTTGCTTACCCGCAAGCAGGTCCCATTTGTCTAGCTGAAACTAACTTCCCCACATGATTTAAGTGCTCCAAACCTTTAACCTTAGCACACTTTATTGTAGCTCTCCTGTATTCTGCAGCCCTTTTCATTCCTTTCCTTTTTTTGGTGATTATTTTCTTTAGTTTCAACACCAATACATAAAGGACTGCTGTTAGACACCATTTTTGTTTTCAACTAACACATTGCAGGCCTACCACACAAACAAAAGTAATATAGACATTTTGCAAACTTAAAGCTATACATGAATCTTAACAATTATCATTACCTGACAAGCAAAATAACTTAAGTCCTAGACTAAGGCTATTTTGCCAGAAAACATGAATGTTGTTACTAGGAATAATGTAGATTAGTTAAGGACTAAAGTCTCTTTGGTATTGATGTGTGTTAGGTATTAGAACATTGCTGTGCCCATAACTCAAAACCATGAAAATATGGACCTAAGTCATTTTGCAAATTCACGGTTCATTCATAGATATCTTGTTCATTTTGGATATAAACCTGAAAGTTGATTTTAGGCCCCACCCTGTTTGTCACATGTGAAAGGGAGCATTGTCAACCCTACTCCTGGATTCCACAAGAATCAGCATCATGTAATCACATGGTGATCTGCCCCTATGATAATCCCCTCCACAATCATTTCAATTAGTTACCAGCAGTATCTCTCTCTGCTTCATTTTGTTCTTTATTAGACTTATCTTTGGAGACAAGCTCCTGTAACACTTTTCAAAGCATAATAGTGTCATTTCTCCATTCCCATTGCCCATGTTTTGCATCTGTACAGAGCTATGCTTCAAGAAGTGTTTCATAAATATTTTGTTCCCAGGTTTATAATTTTGAATATTAGTAATTTACTTTTTATTATGAGAAGTGCACTTGTCTTACAATTCTTAGCATGTTCCTTCAGCTCATCTACTTCCTGCATACCAAAAATTTCTCTAAAATGTCAAAGTGCAATCACATCGAGCTTAAAAATAGTATTTGATTCCATTTTTATAATAAACCTTGAAGTACTGAACATTTTCCTTGTGATCACACAACCCATGGGTAATTTGCGGTTTGCGAGTAACTTGTGTTCATAATCAAACTTTCGCATATCGAAAGGCACATGGAAGGCTCTGGATTTCACACTTTTGTTGTTGATACTGATCTTTCAGTTGGTATCATTACATAGCTGTAGCTACAGTTCAGTTTTCAATCTGTGAGTAGTTTTGTTGTGGTTTGTTAGTTCGCCTTTTTTTTTTGGTACATGTTTTTACAACACCTAGGAGTGCATGATTTTTTTAAATACTTTCTGCAGGATCCAATTTACACTTTTCACGTCAGTGACTTGGAATTTATTATTGGTCACAGTACAGACAAGCCCCCATAATAGCTGCCCAGTGGAGTTCCTTACCATAAGAATTCTATTCCAGTGGCTGTTATGGTAGCAATTAAACCAATATCTAGAGACCTGGGGCATCCTGCTCATCTTACATGTCATCTTTGTTATACTAAGAATCAAATGTCATTCAACCACCTCACACGATCTAGTGTTCCTGAGAATGTATTTGTTGGGATGAAAACAAATTGGGAGTTAAGTGATTTATTATTTCATTCAATAATGGCCATACGGGCGGATTAAAGGTTGTGGAAAGGTTCAACATTATTCATGATGTTACCACCAACAAAAGTCTTCAGCTTCTGGACAAATTGTGAGTAAGCATTACTCAGTATGCAACTGAATTCAATACAAAGAAAGCAAGGACAACAAGAATATGATTATGTTTACTCTGCCAGACATTTTTGAGAAAATATTTGAATTTTCATGACTAATCACACTTCCTGGGATTTGATAAATTCAGTGCTACTTCTACCTATATCTCACAAAACACTAATAACATTCAGATTTTCAGGACTGCTATAAAAATAGTTACAAGATGCCACTAAACTAGAACAGAACCATGACCTAATGGTTTATTCTCTGAAACAGATTTACGTGAAATTTTCCCTAATTAAAAAATTCTCAAGGATAAAAATTAATATACTAACAAAAAATGAACATTGATTCTAGTTCAATGAGTTAAAACACACACTGAAAATAGTTGTCAAATTTCAGCTTCCTATGTGTAAAGCTTCAGAGTAAAAGCTACATAAAGGTAGTAAATTTAACAATGGCAAGGTATGGCATGCCAATTCCCATTTAAGCTCACTGTAACAAACAACCAAACACATGGAGAAAGCCAGGACAAATGCATCAACAGTGATGGAACTTTTAAAGCACTCAGCATCAACAGGAAATAAACTAGTTCTGGGTGCGAAAACTCTTGTGTCCATGTGTTGTCAGCTCATAAAATGCCAAGGGGGGGGGGGGGGGGGTGCCATCGACTGCATATTCATGTTTCACTTCTGTACAAGACAGCACTACAGCCAAGTATATAATGGAAAACTGGGTAATGTGCTTACAAATTGCAAGGCCAGCAAATAAACGTGGTTGTACACATACTCCATTTTTTCAATAGGCTTGTATCTTCCTGTGTTCTGGGTCATTGATGCTTGCACTATTAATTTCTGCTGAACACAACTCTCATTTCAAGAAAACTGATCTGGATAAATTGGGAACCCAATGCCATGAAGCTACCACCTCTTGCTGGACACCTGCCTGTAATAAAAAGTCTTGATATTGGTAACAGGACTTGAAAGTGCAATTATAGGGTGTAATGTTAAACATAGTCCAAACCAGCCTTACCCCAAATTCTCTTAGCAATTAAGCCCATGAAGATTTCTTTGAACTTACTTTAATCAGTTTTTCAAACAAAACTGACAAGGTTGGGAAAACTGCTAATCCCACATACACATGCCAGTAAAGTTCACTATACACCTTTAGAAATATGGACTACATAAATTGCATTTAATGCTTTTGACCAATTTTAATTGAAGCCTACAATATGAGAGAGTGCTCTTGTGGGATAGCACTTTTCCACCAAAACCTTCCCTTCAATGTGTCATTCTGTAAAAAAAACTTAACTCAAAATAGGATTTGAAGTAAAGGTTTTGTAAACTGTCCAGTTATTCAACACTACATGCATATCTCAACCTATGGCCATATGCCAAATCCGGCTGCAGTATTAAATCTTACATTATGTAAATTCAGCAATATGTATACTAACAAGGGAACCTCAGATTTAGTTATAAGTTGGCACAATGGATAGGCCTTGAAAAACTGAACACACATCGATCGGGAAAACAGGAAGAAGTTGTGTGGAACTATGAAAAAATAAGCAAAATATACAAACTGGGTCGTCCATGTGCAATATATGCAATGTTAAGGGCAGTGAGAGACTAGGAGCGCCGTGGTCCCGTGAACAGTTGCGGAACTGGGGGTCTTTGGTTCAAACCTTCCCTCGACCGAAAATTTTAACTTTATTTTCAGTTTATGTGACAAACCCTTATGTTTTCATCGCTTTTTTTAGAGTGATTATTACATCCACAAGAAAACCTAAATCGGGCAAGGTAGAAGAATCTTTTTACCCATTCGCCAAGTGTACTAGTTAGGTGGGTCGACAACATATTCCTGTCATGTGACGCACATGCTGTCACCAGTGTCGTATAGAATATATCAGACGTGTTTTCCTGTGGAGGAATCGGTTGACCTATGACCTTGCGATCAAATGTTTTCAGTTCCCATTGGAGAGACACGTCCTTTCGTCAACTAATCACACGGTTTTGCGGTGCTGTCGCAAAACACAGACACTAAACTTATTACAGTGAACAGAGACATCAATGAACGAACGGACATATCATAACTTTGCGAAAATAGAGAAAGCAAAATTTTCGGCAGAGGGCAGATTCGAACTAAAGACCTCTCGTTCCGCAGCTGTTCACGCTAACCACGACACTCCTCGGCCCACATTGACCTTAATATTGCCTATCTTAGGCATGGACGACCCAGTTTGCTTATTTTTCATAGTTCCACACAACTTCTTCCTGTTTTCTCGATTGATCTGTGTTCAGTTTTTCAAGGCCTATCCACTGTGCCAACTTATAACTAAATCTGAGGGGGGTGCGATGGGGATGTTCCCTTGTAAGTATAAGTATACATACCTCTGAAGATAACTTTTCCTCTAAATGCCTAACCCTGCATCTGAAGGAACACTTATCGCTATCTCAAAATGTCTGGGAAAAGACATGCAACAGCATACTTGCTCATTTCATATATTACTATTCTCTCCCCCAAGTCAATACAGCTTGGTCAATCTAACCATCTGATTTTAACCACTCAATCTTGAGCTGTGAAACTGCTTCACTCCCTTAAAAACAAACACCCTAAACAATTTCAGGACAGACAACATGCTTGGTCTTTTGTCTAGTGATGTTTCACCACCAGGCCATGAGAATTGTGGTTACTGGCAGCCTTATGTTAAAACCTTTTCCAAAAGTGTAGACATGCTATTGATTTTTAAAGCACAAGCAGCAAACCTCTTGCAGTACTTTTCATCATTTCCTGACCAGTTCTCTCACCAAATAAATTGCACCACTAATCTTTGAGAGTTCCATTCTGATAAGTGTACCTTGTTTCTTAAACTAATTCCCTTGCAATTTTGTTTATTGCTTTGGGTGATTTTCAAACACTCCATTACTGCCTCCCTTTCTTACCATCCAACTATTAAGCCCAAGTCTGCTTATTCTCTCCATATTTTAATCACAATAAATTCTTGCTAGAAGCTGTATCCATAAGAAAATGCCACTAGAAGCATGACCTTTTGCTGCTGCTTAGAGAACTTTCATCACACTACCAATTTACTTCATTTTTATAAATGCAGCCTGCCAATATTCTGAGTTTACATGTGAAGACTGTCACAGTAGCCACAAAGACTTATTTACAAAGCCTTTAACCCACAGTTTTTACATGTATATACTTCAGTTACACAAGCATGAAGCCTATTCCCAAGTTCTGCAACTTAGCTTTATTCCACTTATTAAGTGTGTATAAAGTTCACTGAATGCAATATGAGCATTCTGTGAATGTTTGGGAAATTAATCCCCATGCATTTTTATCAAGCATAATAGGAATATTTTATAGTACTTATTGGAGAATGTATTTTGTTCAATAAATAACATGTTGTACATTGACTAAGTAACCGAAGTACAAATTGTATAGACAATCCACTCAAAAAGAAGGAGCAAAACACATTGCTGTCATGTTAGATTATATTTTGAAATTTTTAAGTACCAACTGTCATGTCAATAAAACACGAGTTCAGTACATACTAATGCTTTATTCCAAACTGCTGAAAAATAAGCCAAACTGTCAACATGTAAACCACATACTATTTTGGAGAAAAATATGAAAGTAAAAAGATCATAAAGATTCAAAATACATATGCATATACTCGAGCTCAGACAAACTCCTCGTCTACATCTAGTTAGATCTCCACAAGACCATAAGAACTACAAGAAAAACTTAAATGCCTTAATTCTAACATCTACTACACAAGTCACAGTTTAGACCACAAACTACACACTGTCACTTAAATAGAACTACACACAAATTGTGCTTTAACAATTAGTGAAATTACATGTTCTAGAGAACTTTTATGCACTTCAGCAAGACCATTTTACAAAACACCCTAAATGGACACAAAATATAGTGGCTTCTTCACTTGCAGCAATACATTAACTTCAGCCACTACAGCTTTAAGTGAAGTGCACAGTAAAATGTCTTCAAACTTGGCAGTGTTATAAGGGTTTATGTTCAACATTAGGACAGTCAAAACCAGCTGGTAATTTAATTTGCCAGGGTTGGAATGTGGCACTTCCACAATGCCATCATGCTTCATTTAAGCACGTTCACCACGGATGCGCCGAGCAAGCTGAATATCTTTAGGCATAATGGTCACACGTTTTGCATGGATGGCACAAAGGTTTGTATCTTCAAAGAGACCCACCAGGTAGGCTTCACTTGCTTCCTGTAAACACAAAGTATGTTTATGTTCATCTCTTCTTAATATTTTACAACACAAATTAAAGCAACTCCAATTTTAATATTGTATACAAGTTACAACAGACTACCATCTTATTGCTACTGGTAATACATTCAAAAATTGGCTGTACCACTTCAGCACAATCAAAATTCCCTCAGTTCCACAACTTGGCAATACTTTGTGAAAGTCTTTAACTTAAGTGAAGCCATTTCACATCATATCCACTATGAACAAAAAATGCAATTTTTATTAAAAGTAATGAAAGATGCAGAGTACAGTTACAGTTCACTGCAATATGACTGGCTGTGATCTTATGTTCATGACATTCCATAGCTCTTAACATGTCTATGTATGAAACTCACTTGCCCACCGTAGGAAAGCGATTCCTCGACATTTACCTCACAACAGCACTTGCATCATGAGAAACAGGTTGAATATGATAACAGTTATGGCACAGCCCCAAAATGTTCTGCACAACACTGGCAACTACTTGTCAAGCTTGCTCAGTACTACTCCAGTATTACTGTATATTGTATATGGGTATACACAACCCAACCAAGATTGTGTGTCATCTCATCTTTATATGAAGTATTACACTACATTTTATCTTGGCACCAGAATGAAAGGTTCGAATTAATACCATGGAAACCATCTCCATAATAGCATCATGCAAAATGAACTATAATGACAAGTGGGATTCGTGGAAAGCTTAATCATTCTGAAGACTTGCCTTTCAGAAAACACTACATATCCTTTTCAAATGTACCCTCTACATAATGTATGTCACACTTCCAACTCACTGGTTTTAGTTGATTTTATTATCTACAATGCCACCTACACAGCCTCCACATCTATTGAATGAATCAATCAATCTCACCTTGCATGAAATGTTTCCATTTCCCTATCTAATCCAGTATACAAAATGAAGCGATCACACAGACTTTAATCACTAGCAGGTTCTTCTAATTCAAAATTCAACTGGTTCCAACAATGGCATCACTTGTCAATATACTTACTGCCCTTGTCACTAGCAAAAAAAATGACAAATTCACACTATATATACCCCCCCCCCCACACACACACACATACCTACCTTCCAAAACCCATGTCCAGTTCATATAACACAGGCAAGTGGGGGGATCTCTATGCTGGAATATAGACTGAGCAATATTACAGCTGATCACGTATGTTGATCAATGCCAAAAGTCAAGTTACTGCAATCATTCTTTTCAGTTAATTCAAAAACACGATTGCAATTAGAATTTGTGTAACAGGATGGCAATCAACATTGTGACAAGACTTAAATAAGCCCACAATCTAATAGGGACAAATCAGAGAAAGCATTTCCACATTACATTTAACATAATGCCTGCAGATATGCTATATAAGCCCAACTTTTTTTACCAGTCGCCCGAGTAAAGCTAGTTAAAATTACGAAAATTTTATAAGTCTCCCATGTTAAACACAGATGAACATAATTGATTCACACGAGAGGCAATTTTACAAATCAGGATTTCAACTTCCAAAGCAAATGCTAGACAATCACAGCTGGCACCAACAATGCATACCTGAAGAGCTCCAATTGCAGCGCTCTGAAAGCGCAAGTCCGTCTTGAAATCCTGAGCAATTTCTCTCACCAAACGCTGGAATGGCAATTTGCGGATCAGCAACTCAGTTGACTTCTGATAACGTCTGATTTCTCGCAATGCCACAGTTCCAGGCCTGCGAAAAACAATCTACTATACCAATGTCTACTATACTAAAAGTAAGACACCACGCAGTTTTATCATAGCAACACATGTACTCTATACTAGCGAATGTGTATTGAAGACTAACATACTTCTAGAAATTACTCCATACATTAAAAGCACTTAGTTTTAATCAAATGTCCAAAAGAAAAACATGAACGGTCTCCCGCCAAAATCCACCTCTACAACCTGTCACGAACCGACCTCTTCCGTCGTAGGAAAGGAGCAGGAACTGTTTCATATGCAACAAATAGGACCTTACAAGCACTTTTAGATTCTAAATACGTAGATGTCAACTGTACTGTCAAAATGAAAATTTCTTCGAATGACGGTGAACAAAAATTTCTAGGAATGATTTCGTCATTTACAACATGGCATCCTACAAAATCAAAGGTGCACCCACAAAATGGCCGACTATGAACAATACACTTCTCAAGAAACAGAACTATTTAAAAGGTTGTGAACCCAAGCAAACAACCACAAATTTCAATGTGACGTCTGACTAGTTTGACGTAAAATTCCTACAACCCAATAAATTAAAGTTTCACATACACTACATTCAGCACAAAGTTAATTCGGTTCTAACTGCAAATACGACTCCATACTCAAGTGTCACAACGAGATGAATAAACACCAAAAAACGTAACCGTGACCATTCCTTTGCAGTTCTATATTACTTCACTTTATTAAACAAAAGTAAAATGAGTGCCAATGATGCTATATCCCCACACCCCTGAACAACTAGCAACAACTGTACTGTCACATTCCAGAACACTCCCACATACTCATTGCACTTGCACAAGAGGAAACTGAAATTATATGGTCTGTATCACATACCTGTAACGATGAGGTTTCTTCACACCTCCAGTTGAAGGTGCACTTTTACGAGCTGCTTTTGTCGCCAACTGCTTCCTTGGCGCTTTTCCACCAGTAGACTTACGCGCGGTTTGCTTCGTACGTGCCATTTTCTACTGCAAAATTTTTTATCACATTAATGCTATTAACAAGCCAACTGTGAATTCCATTTAATACCGAAAAACGAATTATGTCGCAAAATGGAAAACAATGGCGTCAGTTGATAAATAATACAAGTTGAAAATACATCACGATTTCACACTATTCAAACAGTATAAGCACTACCAATGTCCACATCCACTTTACATAACGTGAAAAACGCCAAGAATTGAAAGCTACACACAATATTGTGTCATACCTATTCTCTCAAACACCAGCACCAATATCCAACACTCACGACTAACGAACACACACTACTTACTCAGCAAGACTAACCGACGCTATGGGAACGATGACGTCTTATTGGACAGCGTCATCTCGAGGTCTGTTCGCTATTGGTCAAAATAAGGCACATCGTCATTGGTTGTGCCCCTCCAAAGGACGAACTGTTATTGGTCAGAATAACGTTGTTCTTGATTGGTCAAATAGAAGCTACTGTAAAGCGTGGGACTTCAAATTTGTGTCGGAAATAACTGCTTGTTATTTAGCGTTTGTGACTAATAACAGTAACGTTCTTCATCAGTCAGTGAATTACCATAGTTTGCACTTGACTGCGTGTATTAAATGCGGTGTGTAAAAGAGTCTTTTCAAATTTACTATTTGGATGATATTTCCCATCAAAATAAAGATGCCTGTTATGCAAGAAAAAGTAACTTTTTCACGCCACTTTTTTGAACTGAGTATCTAGACTACAATATAACAATTTATCAAGTACAAATACATAATCATGTCACGAATTCCGTGTTGGCAACGCCATATAATCGGCACACGTTTTACGCACGCTGTTCCGATACATATTCGATCTTTGTGTAAGACATCCATAACATTTAAAATAACTACTGTACATTATTGGCTTTAACGATATTTCAAAGTTGCAGTAGTGGAAAATTTTATTTTAAATATTTTATATCACCTATGTTACGTAGTGAGAATCATTGGCTGTATGGTCCTCAGGCCAAAAATGAAAATAAATAAATAAAAATAGTGGGAACAATTATTAGGCGACTGTAATATGGTCGGACTATTGGCTAGGACAGTTAAGACTAAAAATTGTCCCGGGTAATATTGTATTATTTTCTCAACTTATAGTGTTTAAGTATGTGCAGAATTAAAATACCGGTCATGGATATTTTGCTGTAATTAAAATGATGTGTTTAACCACAACAATAATGAAAACCTTGTAGTGGGCCTGTATCTAATTAAAGTAACTAGATTGTCAGCATATTGTTGCAGTTTTAGGTCCACACACAAAGAATGAATCCCGCCAAGAAATTAATTTTCTAACGTACATCATTTTTCTCACTCAAATGACCTGTATCTATCATAACTGATATCGACACCATGCCTCCTTTATATATAGCATATGGGCTATTTCGGTCTCGTAAACTGACATACGGCCGGGAGAGTGGTATGCTGACCACATACCCCTTCATATCCGCATCCACCGACGTGTTTTTGAGGATGACACGGCGGCCGGTCGGTCCCGTTGAGCGTTCCAAGGCCTTTTCGAACGGAGTTTAGTTTTATATGGGTTATTTGTTTTTATAACTGCCTGTTATCAATCCGAAAACATTTGGAAACTATATCAATATCTCCAGTTATGCTCATTAAATGACCATGAAGAGTGTGATGCAGAGTACATTTTATTGTGCCATATATTAAGGTTTCTGCTAATTCTGTTGACACGTTAAATGTGGAAGAATGTTTTCTTGTCTCTGTGTATTTAGTTTGTACTCATAACTGTATATTTACCTTACAACGTCGGTGGGAGTCAAACCTTAGAGGGCTGTAGAATATTCATAAGTTACTGCCCGAAAGCCAGTGCCTGGAATCATAACATTTTTCAGAATTTCTGTTACACTGCCCAACAAGTCTGATTATTCATGCTGTTTTTTCTGTAGGCTATGCTCAATGACCCCCCCCCCCCCCCCGTTCCTCCAATATTTTGTGGATTTTAAGCAATAACTTTCCTATATGATTGTATTTTCCTTAATAGAAATCAGGGTGGCACTGAGTCAAAAGCTTTTTTGTTAGTCTAGAACTACTGAAACCCTCTGGGTATCTCTATCCGAGGCATAAAGAGCATTTTCTGTGAAGGGCACATGTTAGATTTTGAGTTCCAGTGAACTGTGCAAGCCCTTTATGTATTCTTTTAATGTGGCCTCATATATGATGTAATTTTCCTTTCAGTTGGAATGCCATTCATGTTCTTTTTCAGTATATTATTTAGTTATTGTGGGCAGTCACTTAAATCTTATAAAGGTCTACTGGAGATGGTGGTGTACCAAAGATCACAATACTGCTGTTCTGTGTTGCACTTTTGGAAGTGTGTTTGTGGTGAGAGGCTGGTCTGAACTGTTGCTTGAGGTATGGGTTATGTTGGAAGGTGATAGTTCAGTTGTGATTTAACAAAGGCAACCAATGTGTCATGCTAGAAAGCTATTCTTTCTTTTTTTTAAATGTAGACATTGATGAAAAACTGATCTGTACCTTAGCCTAAGGCTTTTGTTAGGTTGGAAGGCAACTGTTTAAATGTGAGTTGCCAAAGCAAACAAGTGTCTCATTATAATCTGTTTGTACATTGTATGTTACATTTGTATCTCATATAGTCAAGTTTCCAAGGCATTAGTAATGAAATCATCCACATCCAAAACTCCGAGTTCCCATGGAGTTCTGGTTAGTTATCCAGTGTTTGTTTTGTTAGTGTTATTAATGATGTCGTCCGTTGGTCATTTCTGGAGGCTCTAGTCTCCATCATTAGCCTGTTGGAGAGGTATCACGTTATTTACGGACGCTGGATTTGGCACAATCAGTGTTTTGATGATCCATGTTTGTTTAAGACAAGTCATTATTTTCAACTTGCAAAAAAAAAAAGTTATAGAATAATAACATTAATAAGCATGGATGATGTAGGATATTAAAAAAAAGTTGCAGTATGTGTATTAGTTATGTGGCTTTTTTTCCATAGATGTGTGTGATCTGTGCTCTTTTCCAATCACAGGACATGTTTCTTTGGCCAACTGATCTCCAATAAATTATGATCAAGAGTGAAGCTAATTCATATGATGATTTTTGGTGATTTCAGCAACTATTGAGTATCACTGATATAAGTTACTACATCAGTTGTCTTTGCTATCATACAGCAGATAAATGGGGACGACATTCCTTCATTTACCTTTCTGATAGATTATTTGAAGACAGAATTCATCATTTTGGCTTTTATTTTGCTATATTTGTTTCAATCCACTTCTTATCAATAAATGTCTAACCACAGTTTTTTTATTCCTGGTAGACTTCACGTGACCAAAATTTTTCCAATTTCAGGAGATATCATGCAATACTATTCAAGTTTCAGTTGGCAGAGACTGTAGTCGTGTGTGTGTGTGTGTGTGTGTGTGTGTGTGTGTGTGTGTTGTTGACAAAGGCCTAATGGCCGAAAGCTTTAGAGTAGAGTAGAGTTTTATTGGTCCTGGTAATCATATAGTACACAAATAGTACATTCTGATGTAGGACAAGTCAATGTATAGCAAAATATAATATTAAATTTGCATTAATTTCATTATTTCTACATTAAATGATCACTGAGTTATAATATTCAGAGCAAATATTGTACAAAAATAAAGAGTAAATATTTTATAGGAGAAAGAGCTTAGCTAAAACTAACAATAGTCATAAGTATATGGCAATTAAAATATATAACAAATTGTCTAAAAATGGGTCAATCAAGCTTGACAAATTATTTAAAGACAATGTTCATAACTTCTTGTTAACTAATCCTTTCTATTCATTAGAAGAATTTTTAGAAATGCCCAATATCAACTTAAATATGTAAATTTTGGGTCGACAGAAGCGTCCGATCCCACGCATCGGCTTTGACCCGTGACGTAAGGGTGTTGTCGTGTGTGACGTAATGAGGCACGGAGTTTGGTTTGAGTGTGGCTGTCTCCAGTTCTGTTTTATCTTATTTTATTTCCTTTTCTGATCTGTTCGTTCTATCTCGTGAGATTTTTTTTTAAATTTAAAAACACTTATTACTTATTTTAATTATCTGTTTCCTCCAATTTCTGTTTTAGTTTATTATATTTATCTTTCTGATCTGTTCGTTCTATCCCGTGAGATTTTTTTTAAAAAGACAAAAAACACTAATCAGCTACTGAAGCATCTTTGTCTTCTATGGGTTGCAGGGGTTACGACCCCTGGGGAGGTGGGTGAGTATTCATGCGTGGATGTCTTCACTTACACGTTGTAGCTGCGCAAGGCGTCTAAATTTGTTTATATTTAGTTTGCCCCCCACCCAAAACACCCCATTTCTCGCGCTTGTCCCGTTAGTGTCATTAGGCTTCTTGTGGAAAGTGTGTGTGTTTGTTTTTGTTTCCGCCATATTTGTGACGTCATGGGTCAAAGCAGACGGGCGGGATCGGACGCTTCCGTATTTCCTAAATTTTTTTTTTGTAAAATTAATAGGTTAAGTGAACTGACGAAGTCTATTGCATGTAACAATGCTGAATGACTAATAAAGAATCTGAATCTACTGTACCAGCAGATTAATATCTGTATTGTGCAACATTTACATGGTAAATCATTAAAGTTCTAGTAAGATTTATATGATAAATCACTAAGGCAAAGACAAAATCATTAGTAAACTTACTGAAGGAACTTGTGCAGGTTATAGAAGCAGCGATGAGTCAAATATGCCTTAGCAGTTGACTTGAAATTTGACAGGTCATTTATTGATTTAATTTGTGGAGGAAGTTTATTATAAATAACTTTCCCGTAATACAGGGTTCCTTTTTTATTCAGGGTGGTGTTGGTGGGCTCCAAATGAAAGTTCCCTTCTTGCCTGGTGTTGTAGGAGCACATATTTTCATTTTTATGGAAGAGAGTTTTATTTTCCATTGAATACTTTTTCACAAACACAGTTATCTCATACATATATATACATGGAAGTGGGAGGATTTCTAGCTATTAAAGAGTGGTCTACATGTTTTGTTCCATTTTACACCTTCCATTATCCTTGTAATTCTTTTTTGTTGCCTAAAGAGCTTTTGGATAAGAGAAGAGTTAGCCCAGAAAATAATTCCACATTTCAGTTGTGAGTATATATAGGCATAATACACAGTTTTCAGAGAATCCTTGTTGCAAAATCTCTCTAATATTCTCATTAAGTAGCATGTAGTGCTTAATTTCTTACAGACTTTTTTAATATGCGTCCCCCATTTAAGATTATCTTGAAGCCATACTCCCAAGAATTTAATGTTGTCTACATTCTGAAGGTCTTTGTCAGATATCTGAATCTCAACAGTTTGCTCACCTTTTATCACATTATTAAAAATTAGTGTCACTGTCTTACTTGCATTTATTACCAATTTGTTGTGACTGAACCAGTTTTCAATATTGTTCAATGTCTCTGTTATAGAATTCTGAAGCATTTCCATTTCTTTCCCACTCACTTGGACACTTGTATTGTCAGCAAACTGGATGATGTTCTCGCATAATTTGTTTAGGTCATTCACATATAACAGAAATAGATAAGTTTGATGAAATTTTGATGTTGCACTTCAACCACTTGTTTTCGACCACTTTGGTATGACTTTATCCAGTTGTCAGATGTTCCTCTAATCCCCATGGTGTCAAGCTTAGGCAATAATTTTGTGTGATCTATGATATCAAAAGCCTTAGAGAGATCTAGACATATTCCAATGACATTTTCGCCATTATCTAGTTTCTGAAGTACTTCACTTAATAGTTCAAAAATTGCTGTATCAGTTGATCGGCGTTTCCTGAAACCATGTTGTGCTGTGGACAGTATTTTGTGCTCTTCCAGAAAATCTATTACTCTTCTTTGAAAAATTTTTTCTATGATTTTTAAGAATACAGATAGTAGAGCAATGGGCCTGTAGTAAGCCACTTCATCCTTTTTACAATTTTTGAATAGTGGTTTGAGCTTAGCTGTTTTTAGACGTGATGGTAAAATTCCGGTTTGAAAGGAACTATTACAAAAGGTGAGCTAATGATTCAATAATATGATCTCCACATTTTTTAACAAGGCTGTCTGGGATGCCATCTATTCCAGTTAAATGATTCACTTTCAAAGTTCTGAAAAATGACAGGACTTCTTTCTGGGTTGTTGGAAAGAGAAACAGTGAAGTAGGATTTATGTTGGTATTTACAGATGATACTGGGCAGTTTGTATTGCAAGGTTTGATTTCAGTAATTAATTGCTCACTATGTTGTTAAAATAAGTATTGAACACATTTGCTATTTCTTTAGGATTATTAATTTATTTGCCATTACAATTCAATTTAATATTGGAATTTTGAGGAGAAACATTGTCAGTTTGCTGTATCATTTTACCCCATACAGCTTTCATTTTGTTGTTGGAGTTATTTATATAGCAGGCATTTGCCATTTTACTTTAGCTTCTTTGATCACTTTTTTAAGTTTCATTTTATAATTCTTGAAATATGCAATGAATTCATTGGATATATGCAAGATTTGGAGATCTCATATAATCTTTGTTTTTCAGCGTGACTTTTTTATACCTGTTGTCAACCAGTAATTTTTTCTGTTAAGCCTACAACACTTGATTTTCTGATTTTTAGCTGGAAATGACATTATAACAATGTGTAAATATATCAATAAATATGTTGAACTACTCATCTGTGTTTTCGTATCTGCATATTTCAGTCCATATTTCCTTCTTTAGTAAATTCCTATGTATTCAATGTTTTGATGGCTGAAGGTTCTTCCTATTTTTATTGTTTCTGTTTGTTTACATAAGTTCAGCATTGAAAATAATTCAAGAAGCTGTGCACAGTGGTCACTGAAACCTGTGCTGAAGTTTCTAGCTGCATATTCATGGCTTTCCTTGTTTATCAGTATCATATTAATAATGGTGCTGGATACACTTGTAACTCTGGTAGGGGAATCTATAATTGGGAACAGGTTGTATGTTGCACAAATAGCCATAAGATCATCTCTATCTTTTGAAACTTTGTTAAAGTCTCCACATATTATAAATGTTTTGTTTAGGTCCCTGATACTGTCAAGACCATCTTCAAGTTGGTTAAAGAATATTTTTATGTTTGAGTTTGGACTTCTGTACAGGCAAATGATGATTGTGAGAGTCTTTTTGTTGTGCCTATCTGCGACTCAGCATCTCCGCTGTATGGTGAGTATCAACTTTCCTTCTCATAATATTAAAATTCAACTATGTTAGTCAGTAAGAGCTTCACACATTGCTCATTTGATAGAAAGGTACATTTCAGTTAGTATCTCCCTGCTCTGTAATTTTATGCATCCAGAATGAATTTTCACTCTGTAGTATAGTGTGCACTGATACGTAGCTTCCTGGCAGATGCCAGACCAGGACTCATACCTGGGACCTTTGCCTTTCGTGGGCAAATGCTGATCGACTATGCAATCCAAGCTCATCTCATGACCTGCTCTCACAGCTTTGCTTCCACCAGTATCTCATCTCCCACCTTTGCATTCGGTTTGTGTGTCACACTTTGATCGCTAAGTAAGTCCACAGAGGATAAACACATATAGAACCCACAAAGACTTACATGACAAGCACAATGATATGTTTCCCACAACAGAGCTTTAAAAAATAAGAAGTCAGCAGGCATTGATGAGGTTCCTGCCAACAAACATAATAAATGAATCTATTAGTTCAAGTGTTCATCCAGAATACCTAAAGCATGCATGAGAGGTGCCCTTGCTAAATGAAGCTAATGCAGAAAGCATTAAAAACTAAGGACCAGTTTCATTGTCGCGTGCACAGTGATACTTCTGTATCTCCCCCCCCCCCCCCCCCCCCTGCCTCGATTCATGGATCCCAAGGACAATGCAGCCACCAGAGAGCATATCATGACACTGCGGGATGACCACATGGAGATGGAACCTCTACCTCCTCTCGTCCTACCAATGGAGCTGAACCCACCCACACCTCCTCCACCTCCTCTCCTCCTACCGATGGAGATGGACCCACCCAGACTGCAGAAGCCGACACCTTCTACATCTTGCTATGGGCCTCAGGAGGTGGATGCATACCCTTGCTCCTGCCTTCACCCCCATTGTCGTGTTCCATATGCGACAACGATTCTGTCCCTTTGGGGGGTAGCAATATTACAGCGTAAAGTCTGCGCCAGCATGCCAATCAGGAATGCCAGAGAAGAGAAGGCCATGAGAAGAAGTCAGCCAATCACACGCTAACCAACCTCCTTTCCTGGACAACAACACGACAGCAGCGGCCCATACATGAAGAGGACATAAGTGCCGCACCCGACTGGTGACGGCCACTTAGATTGCAGCTTCAGTGTTAGCCACTTCAATAGCAGCGACTTTGTTAGGAATCTGTATGTAGCACAGGCTTTTATTTGTCCATTCTGAAGAAGACTGATGATATTGCATATCGCCCTTTGCTTGCGTTATATATCAAAGTGAAGTATATTATCTTATTGTGATAAAACTCATTAATACGAGTCGTTTGATTATTTGTCTATTGAATCAAGTATGCAGGCTTCCTAGACACAACAATTTGAAAACGGTTCAAATGGCTCTAAGCACTATGGGAACTACTTAAACCTAACTAACCTAAGGACATCACACACACGCATGCCCGAGGCAGGATTCGAACCTGCGACCGTAGCGGTCGCGCGGTTCCAGACTGAAGCGCCTAGAACCACTCAGCCACACCGGCCGGCCACAACAATTAGCGTCAGTGGTTCAACAAGGCTTAACATTTAAGCTACACATGCATACAGAAAGTGACAAATAGATTCATCCCACCAACATATATGTCAACATTACCAAAAAAGAAAATAAATGCTATAGAAAGCAACAGAATGTCAAACCATCTGGTCAAGGTCACCTGACCATGTTTCACTTACCTTGTCTCAGTCAATACAAGATCAGTCACCAAAGAGCAGAAGTGTTGGGTAGTTGCCAAGCACACACGTAAAGAAAGAAAACTTACTAGCTTTTGGAATATATCCTTCACTGAGCTAGAGTACACACACACACACACACAACCACACACACACACACACACACACACACACACACCTGTGCCCCTGCACCGTGCTGTCTGGATGCACGGCACTGGGACTGCAGTTCAGTAGGTGAACTAGGGACTAGGGTGGGATGTGGATTGTGTCAGGTGAGATGGGTACAGAGAGAGAGAAGCAAGAGACAGGAAGTGGGGTGAGAGGTGGGTAGCTAGCAGCTCGGAAAGAAGCAACTGGTTTTCAGGCTAGGTGTGTAGGAGGGAGGGGTGGCTGGTGCACAGGCTGGGCATATGATGCACAGGTACTGGAGTGAGTGGAGTGGCACATGATGAAGGTGGCATGGATTGAGGGGGTGTGACGAGACAGAGGAAAGGGAAACTGTTGCTTGGAGGGTGTGGGGCAGTGGGTTAATGGAGAATGAAGTCAGGAGGGTTACGAGTGTGAAGGATCTATTGCAAGGATAACTCCTGTGTGAGTGGTTCAGAAAAGCTGGTGGTAGAGGAAAAGTTCAAAATGACCCAGGTTGTGAAGCTGTGCTCAGCTGCAAGTTGTGGCACTGGGTGGTCAACTTTGTTCTTGGCCAAGGGTTGGCGATGCCCATTCATTCTGGTGGATAGCTGGTTTGTTGTCATAGCAACATAAAAAGTTGTGCAGTGGTTGCAGCAGAGATGGTATATGATATGGCTGCTTTGACAAATGGCCCTGCCTCTGATGGATTAGGATAACCCTGCGACAAGGCTGGAGTAGGAAGTGCTGGATAGGTGGATTTCACAGGTCTTGCACTGGGCCTTCCACAGGGATAGTGTGCGATGCACGTTATTTCAGGGCTTGAGGATGGATAATCAAAGCCTTGGCAAAGGATATGGTTCTACAAGTTGTTCCAGTTCAGGGTGTTAATGGATAGTGAGTAGGGCACTCATTGTAGCTGGTTGGTTGGAGGATTAGGGGTGTGTGAGGATATGGCATGGGAAATCCATTTGCAGACTAGGTTTGATTGGTAATTCTTATCTGTAAGGGCTCTCGTGAGATTTTCAGTTTACTGGGCAAGGGAGTTCTTGTCACTGCAGATACACCATGACAGGTGGCCAGGCTGCATGGTGGGAGCAATTGCTTATGTGAAAGGGGTGACAACTGTTGAAATGCAGGTACTGCACCACCACCTTTTCTAAACCATGCAGATGATAGTTATCCTCGCCACACATTCTTTGCTCCTGCAACCCTCCTGGCCTCAGTCCTCACACCCTCCACCCAACAGTTTCCCTTTTCTCCATCTTGTCACCCCCTCCTAATCCATGTTGCCATGTCATCTTCATCATGTACTGCTCCCCACTGGCTCTGGTACCCGTGTGTCACATGTCTAGCCCATCCAACTGCCAGCCCTCCCTCCCATATTCCTAGCCAGCAAATTGGCTGGTCCCTCTAAGCTGCTGGCTTCCCACCTTCAATCATGCTTCCTGCCTCCTGCTTCTCTCGTGCTCTACCATCCCACCTGACAAATCCCTACCCCACCCTAGTCCACATGCTGAACTGCAATGCGTATCCAGTTTACACCATATAGGGGTACCAGCGTGTGTGTGTGTGTGTGTGTGTGTGTGTGTGTGTGTGTGTGTGTTTGTACTCTAGATTGACAAAGGATTTACTCCGAAAGCTACCTAGTTTTCTTTTTCTATTGTGCGTGCCTGTTGATGACTCAATGCTTCTGCTATTTGGTGAGTGATCTCTTTTACTTTTAGATTATTTGCATTATACAAGGAATTTCTTACTGTCATTAAAAGATCAACACTAGATTAAAGCTCACTCTAGGAAACTGAGAAGTCCATGAGCCCCCAGTGTGTTGGCATTTGCCCACTTCAAAGGATAGATAATAGGTACTAGATTAGCACAAACTCTTACAGTTAAGATGACTACCATCCTACAGGGGAACATAAATGGTTACAGGATACACAACAGGGTATGCCCATTTGCTCGTATTTACAAGTGACACATTTCATAGCTTCTAGAGAGGATAACATCATTGGGAAGTGAGCTAAAGGCAGAGTAGTAAGGTTTGTATATGCTACATAATAACCCTTCACCCTGCCAGATTATTCCTCATATCCCTTACTTTTGCTTCTACCATTCACTGTCAACTTGCAGATAATTGCTGAAACTGTTTTAGCAGCACTAAATGTTCTCTCTGTCAGCCTTCCTACTCTGTAGGAAGTTCTCCATGACCTGCACTTCAGTGACAACATGTGTCTGGATATACTTTAAGGGCAGAACAGTGTTCAAAAGATACTGCCCAAATGGATGCACTAAGTGAAACTAAATGCTGCACAGACACTGTGCTATGTTTTATTGTAGAGGCAGTATCTAGGATAGGATGGACCACATGATCTTAGCCTCCCCAACAAAGACTTGAGGACAGTTTAAAAGGAAGCTTTTCTCTAGTCCAATGAGGAGTTTATTCTGCAATCAGGGGCCAGTGTGTGGTGTACAGAAGTACACATACAGACTATCCACAGAGAATCTCGGATTATTTTGGGTGGCTAAGGTAAAAATATTCTTCAGGTGAGGAAGATGAGATAAAGACAACAGTTACTGAATTGTCTCTAGAATGAAATTTTCACTCTACAGCGGAGTGTGAGCTGATATGAAACTTCCTGGCAGATTAAAACTGTGTGCTGGACCAAGACTCGAACTCGGGACCATTGCCTTTCGTGGGCAAGTACTCTACTGAGTTCAAGTCTCAGTCCGGCACACAGTTTTAATCTGCCAGGAAGTTTCAGTTACTGAATTGTGTCAATCTTTCTGTGATACCAACAGATGTATGGGTGGCCAACAAATGGAATTCAGGTAGACATCAGAGATGTTCTGTTAATGATCTAATAAGCAATGAGTCTTGTGATCAGACAAGATGTTAGCTACAACATGACAGAGCATTTTGCATGATTCATCAGATCCTCTACCTGTCACTACCATGATTACAGAGAGTGGTGTTTGGGACTTCAGTTACACAAATAATTAAGTTCACACTAGCCTATTCTCCATGTATGAACTAGACTCATCATTTTCTACAACAGATGATATTTCATGAATAGAAAATAATTTTTATTGTCACTTGGCATATCATTTACAATCATTTGATTGAATCATTGGTGACTTATCAACGAATACAGCTGTATGCCTACACAGAGATATAATAAAGCAATACACACACATGTTAAAAGAAAGTATGTACATGCACACACATGCATGTTACAACATAAAAACATAAATAGGTGTTACATGTCTTCCTCTTTCTTAAATTGTTAACACTATAATAATCAGCAGGGATTATAATGTAAAAAAATATAGATTTGCTACTTGTCTTCCTCATTTCTAATGCTCTATGGCTGCATCCTTTCCATCCCATACAGCCTTGGCATTCAAGGCAAACATATTTGATCGGATGCAGACTCTTTACAGCAATTACACCATCATTCTCACCTCAGCCTTCACTGTACATAATTACCTGACCATGCCTAGCTCAAAAGCAGATTTCCCAGGCCATCACATCCAATCCTGGCACCGCTGATCCCTCCAAAAACAACCTCAAAGCATACCACTGGTGACTCGGTATTATCCTGGTCTGAAATGTATTAATCAGCTACTTCGAGGGCCATGACTTCCTAAAATTGTGCCCTGAATTGAGAGCCATTTTGTCGTAAATCGTGCCCATCATACCTAGAATAGCTTTTCTTTGCCCTCCCAATCTCTGCAATATTCTTGTCAGACCCTATGCTCCTTCTTCCCCTATCTCCCTACCCTATGGCTCCTACCCATGTGACTGTCCCACTGAAAGACTTGTCCTATGCACCCTCTACCACTACCTATAACAACTCTGTAACTTGCAAAACATATACAATCAAAAGAAGAGCCACCTGTGAAACAAAACATATACCAGCTGTTATGTAAACACTGTTTGGCCTTTTACATTGGCATGACTACCACCAAATTATCAATTAGGATGAAATGGGATAGGCAGAGGGTGTATACTGGCAACACTCAATATCCTGTTGCAGAGAATGCTCTACAACATTACAATCATGACATGAGTGCCTGTTTCACCACACATCCCATCTGGATTCTCTTCCCTCAGACACCAGTTTCTCAGAAATCCCCAGGTGGGAACTAGTGGTACAACATGTCCTTGGTTCTTGACAACCACCTGGCCTTACTTTACATTAATTTCTTCCATGTCAGCATTTTGTCGCAGTGATTACTCATTTCTTCACTCCGCTTTTGTTTTCTACATGTTTCATTGTCTTACCTGTCTATGTTTCACTGCCCCCTCCCACCTCTGTTACGTACAATGATCTTACCTCTTCACCCTTATCAATTCATGCATGTTGTTTAAACAGTAATCTCTGTCTTGTGTATTGCCCTGCCTTCAATCTTTAAGAGCTCAGGTTTTCAAATCTCATCTTGTGTAGTCCCCAACAATCAGTCTCTCCTTCTCAACCTGTGCGGTAAGTCTCCCTTGACCTGCAGTTCTGGGAGACTTTCCCAAAATCTACCCCCTTTCCTAGACCTCTCCAGTCCTTTTCCTTCGCACCTCTTTGTTCCCCTTCAACCCTTCTGCTTGAAGAAAGAGCCACTGGCTCTGAAATCTTGCCTAATTACAACCCTATCTTTATGTGTGTGTTCTGGTGTCACTTGATGAGTAGATTTCTTATCCATCCAGTTAAATTATTTTGTCAAAACTTGATTGGTTTCATTGTTAAATTAGCACATGTAATTGTTGGGAACATATGACTAGGCAATGCCAGGAGTTGAGATGGCTCGATTAGATCTAAGAATTAAGTTAATGTATTTTGTTTTCTTGTCTTGTGAGTGTTAGTTCTCAAATAGACTGGTAGAATCACAATTGCCACAATGGGGTGGAGATATGTCAGTCACAAGTTTATTTGTTGCTATTTCTGGTAAGGCACCAAGGGTGTGCAGGCCTTTGCGAGAGATCTTGGAAATCTTGCCAAGACGGAAGGTTGGTCTGATACAGAATTATTGAGAGTTGAAAAATGAAGTAACAGGGGAAGCAGAAACTTATGTAGGGAATACAGGAGCTCTTAACGGAGCCACAACATTGAAAAAACTTAAAGAAGTATTAGTTCAGAGGTACACGAAATGAAATAGTGCAAGACACTATAAGAAACAATTACAGGTAATAATTAAGAGAAATATGGAAACTGTGGAACAATTTGCAGATAGGATAAGGAAAATTAATAGCTACACTTATCAATTAGGACAGGATGCTGCAGTTAGTGAAATTGTTTTACAAGAAGTTAAGCAGAGGGCACTTAATGCTTTTTTAAGATGGTTGCAAACAGAAATGTCAAGACGCATGTGGACAGAGTGTCTGATGGATTCGTGCGCAACAGTTTGGCTAGCTATAGAGTATGAGGAGATCGATTTGTTGACTAGAATGCAGGGTAAACAGACAGTGTTTGTAGCAAATATAAAATGTTTAAGGTGTGGACAAATGGGGCATGTGAGGCAGCAGTGTCACTAGCCTCAGGGTAATATGGATAAAGTAAGAGGAAGTAATAATCTTAGAGGTAGAGGATTGGGGAAGAATAAGCTGTTAAACACCAATGGAAACCCCAGGTTCACCTACGATCATTCCCAGTAAGATTAGATGCTATGCATCTATGCAGAGGTGGACTGTGCCTAAAAGGAATAGTAGGAAATAAGGATTGCAGGTTATTATTGGAAATGGGTGCATGTGTCGGTTGCCAGTAGTGGTGGGAAACATAAGCAATGGGATCCACCATGATACAAACTGCCTGGAGTGGGGGATAAAGATGTCACACCATTAAGATCGGTGGAAACAGACTATTGCCTGGATCAGGTTCAATTTAAACAATGTGTACAGATTGTACCACATGTGAGTGAGGGCTATGACATGATTTTAGGGCTAGATTTCTTTAATCAGCATTGTGCCGTAATTGATTTTTGGCAACAAAGGACAGAACGTGATGGAAAAAAAAAATGTTTCTGTTAGGTGAAGCCACTGCCAGTGTAGTGATGTTGTGATGTCATCAGAGCAGTATTTAAATGGTCTAAGGAAAGTACAGAAGGAACTACCATGGGAGCTGGGGTTGGTTTTAGAACCTGAGTACAAAAACTTACCTTTTCATTTCAAGGTAGCCACAGTATCTGTGAGAACTGATGGAGCGGAAGTTTGCATTTCCCTTTCTCTACCAGTGGCAGGGAAACAAGCATGTCACAAGCACTACAGAATTCATCCATATCCTGTCAAGTGAGGGATATTGAAGAAATTTGTAAGATCAAAAACACAGTGATTATTAATTGCAAAAGATAAGGGAAGATATGTAGAAATGCAGGAAACAAAGTTACAAAAATGCTATCAAGGAGAAATCACAGTCTGTCCAAATATGGTAATACGAGAGGGGCAGGATTCCTACACAGTGAAATTGCTAATAGACAGGACGAGGTAAGAAAATGCAATAAATAAGTGATCGAGTCAGAACTGCACTTTCAGCAGGTCAAGGCATATTTGTTGTACTCTACCTTTGACAAGATGGCAGCAATAGTTAGTTTTTCTGAGCAGGAGAAGCTTACATCAGCAAAGATGCTAGAATTAAATGGGCATGGTTTGTTATTAAATGGAACAGCCTGCAATGCAGTCAGGCATACTTTCCATGTGCCCGCCACAATTTCAGGGATAACTCACCTTAATACTTGGCAGCCTTGCTTGTATTGGCCAGAGGAGCCCACGGAAGTGCTACCTGCTGCAAATCTAACCAGCTTAAATCAAACTCTATGGCCAGAATTAATGCAGTCTATAAACACAATTCTGAGCTAGCAGGAGGGATGAGTCTCCCTGGAAACCTTATTGCAGTTTGTAAATTTATATCAGGAAAATCCGTACTGGAAAGAGACAACACAGACTATTGACATACCAACCATCACAGCAGCACTTGGTCTGCTAAGCACAGTCCTTGTTTTGGTATGAAGAAGACAAACCACAAGACTGAGTATGTACCCAGCCATGGTTCAGATTCCAATCTACTGGATACTCTGAGCATAAAAACAGCAGAAGGAAGATGAACCCACAGGTGAGTGGTATTAAGGACAATTGATTCATTTTAGCTTGTAAGTTTAGAATAGAGAATTAGAAGTTATTGCATAAGAAGACTAGAAATGAAATAAATTCCAGTGTTTCGAGTTAAGGAGCAGAGCAAGGCGACCTGTAGATATGTCTAAGATTAAGAGACAGGTTTAAGGAGAACCCGAATAATAATTAAGAGGCAAAACAGAGCCAGAAGGGGTGGTTGCCACAAACTATAGTGTCAAGGATAATCTAGTTTGGTCGACCCAAGGAGCCAGGTCTTGATAAACAAGAGGGCAATATAAAGTATCAACCATGTTCAGTCACAAATAGAACACCAAACTGGAAGTGAGCTGCAACAGAGCTGTCCGCAGCTCGTGGTCATGCAGTAGCGTTCTCGTTTCCTGCGCCCGGGTTCCTGGGTTCGATTCCCGGCGGGGTCAGTGATTTTCTCTGCCTCGTGATGACTGGGTGTTGTGTGATGTCCTTAGGTTAGTTAGGTTTTAGTAATTCTAAGTTCTAGGGGACTGATGACCATAGATGTTAAGTCCCATAGTGCTCAGAGCCATTTGATTTTTGCAACAGAGCTAGCTGCAGGCAGGCAGGAGTGTTATGCATTACGAAGCAAAACACAGCTGACAGGCATCACGAAGAGAGCCAGCTGGGCATGGTATAACAACAGCCAATGCTACAACACACTAGTGGAACAACAGAAGCCTTTCCTCACTTGCCTTAAGCCTTAAATGAACATAGTCTGGAGCATATAAGTACTCAGCCATTTATGTACTAAAATATTCTCTTCTCAGTTTCACAGGCTACAAACAAGTCTGTGATGCCCAGACCAACATCCTAGAACGAAGTACAGGGTCCGCTGTTCGACCACGGGACAGGGCAGCCTGCCCCGAGTTATGAAAGCAGCCGCCGCTGGAGCAGAGAGCCGCCCGCCCGCTCGCTGGAGGGAGGCCAAGGCTGCTCCCATGGAATTGTCAGCTGTGCTGCCATGCTGTCATCATGGTTTCAGCCAGAGACATCACTAACAGCTGCATTCAAGTGACACCATGCTCAGCCCTGCCCTTTGCACCGTCAGCAATGCCAGACGTCTATTGTTTTGCATTAGGCAACTGTACACTGCCACCAAGCTGTTCCTGCTGTACTATGGCCAAGAGCTGGAATAAAGAGGTTAATTAAACAAGTTTACTGTTGTTCTTGCATTCCATGTCACTCTCCATGGGTGACAATCCCAGGGTCATCTAACAGCATAAACAAAACAGTTAAATCGCTTCACTAAGCAATCCATGTTGTGAGCCCACAGCAAGTTTTTGCAGTGATCAGTTTTTACCCTCATAATTTAACTGCAACATATATTCAGCAGTTTGTTTGGACCTGAAATGTATAATTTGTGCTTTTGTAAGGTCTAATTTCATAGCATCGTTACTTATTCAAGCTTCAAGTGCGTGAAGAGTTTGTTTTATATCCTGTACTAGTTTTTTGTTGTTTTTACTGCTAACTACTGTTGTTCAATTGTTTGCATAAAAACTGTTTCTGAGGTTATCTTATTAGACTGATGCATTAATTCTTTCTGTTTTGCATGTTGGTATTCCTTTTCCTATGGGTTTATTTATCAATTGTCATGTTTCAAAAAGGTGGGAATTTAAGGAGATGGGACCTGGATAAACTGACTCAACTGGAGATTGTACAGAGTTTCAGGGAGAGCATAAGGGAACAATTGACAGGAATGGGGGAAAGAAGTACAGTAGAAGAAGAATGGGTAGCTCTGAGGGATGAAGTAGTGAAGGTAGCAGAGGATCAAGTAGGTAAAAAGACGAGGGCTAGTAGAACTCCTTGGGTAACAGAAGAAATATTGAACTTAATTGACGAAAGGAGAAAATATAAAAACACAGTAAATGAAGCGGGCAAAAAGGAATACAGACGTCTCAAAAATGAGATCGACAGGAAGTGCAAAATAGCTAAGCAGGGATGGCTAGAGGACAAATGGAAGGATGTAGAGGTTTATCTCACTAGGGGTAAGATAGATACTGCCTACAGGAAAATTAAAGAGGCCTTTGGAGAAAAGAGAGCCACTTGTATGAATATCAAGAGCTCAGATGGAAACCCAGTTCTAAGCAAAGAAGGGAAAGCAGAAAGGTGGAAGGAGTATATAGAGGGTCTATACAAGGGCGATGTACTTGAGGACAATATTACAGAAATGGAAAAGGATGTAGATGAAGATGAAATGGGAGATACGATACTGCATGAAGAGTTTGACAGAGCACTGAAAGGAGTCGAAACAAGGCCCCGGGAGTAGACAACATTCCATTGGAACTACTGATGGCCTTGGGAGAGCCAGTCCTGACAAAGCTCTACCATCTGGTGAGCAAGATGTATGAGACAGGCGAAATACCCTCAGACTTCAAGAAGAATACAATAATTCCAATCCCAAAGAAAGCAGGTGTTGACAGATGTGAAAATTACTGAACTATCAGTTTAATAAGTCACAGCTGCAAAATACCAACGCGAACTCTTTACAGCCGAATGGAAAAACTAGTAGAAGCCGACCTCGGGGAAGATCAGTTTGGATTCCATAGAAATATTGGAACACGTGAGGCAATACTGACCTTACGACTTATCTTAGAAGAAAGATTAAGGAAAGGCAGACCTACGTTTCTAGCATTTGTAGACTTAGAGAAAGCTTTTGACAATGTTGACTGGAATACTCTCTTTCAAATTCTAAAGGTGGCAGGTGTAAAAAACAGGAAGCGAAAGGCTATTTACAATTTGTACAGAAACCAGATGGCAGTTATAAGAGTCGAAGGACATGAAAGGGAAGCAGTGGTTGGGAAGGGAGTGAGACAGGGTTGTAGCCTCTCCCCGATGTTATTCAATCTGTATATTGAGCAAGCAGTAAAGGAAACAAAAGAAAAATTCGGAATAGGTATTAAAATCCATGGAGAAGAAATAAAAACTTTGAGGTTCGCCGATGACATTGTAATTCTATCAGAAACAGCAAAGGACTTGGAAGAGCAGTTGAACGGAATGGACAGTGTCTTGAAAGGAGGATATAAGATGAACATCAACAAAAGCAAAATGAGGGTAATGGAATGTAGTCTAATTAAGTCGGGTGATGCTGAGGGAATTAGATTAGGAAATGAGGCACTTAAAGTAGTAAAGGTGGAGCAAAATAACTGATGATGGTCAAAGTAGAGAAGATATAAAATGTAGACTGGCAATGGCAAGGAAAGCGTTTCTGAAGAAGAGAAATTTGTTAAAATCGAGTATAGATTTAAGTGTCAAGAAGTCGTTTCTGAAAGTATTTGTATGGAGTGTAGCCATGTATGGAAGTGAAACATGGACGATAAATAGTTTGGACAAGAAGAGAATAGAAGCTTTCGAAATGTGGTGCTACAGAAGAATGCTGACGATTAGATGGGTAGATCACATAACTAATGATGAAGTATTGAATAGAATTGGGGAGAAGAGGAGTATGTGGCACAACTTGACAAAAAGAAGGGCCTGGTTAGTAGGACATGTTCTGAGGCGTCAAGGGATCACAAATTTAGCATTGGAGGGCAGCGTGGAGGGTAAAAATTGTAGAGGGAGACCAAAAGATGAATACACTAAGCAGATTCAGAAGGATGTGGGTTGCAGTAAGTACTGGAAGATGAAGAAGCTTGCACAGGATAGGGTAGCATTGGAGAGCTGCATCAAACCAGTCTCAGGACTGAAGACCACAACAACAACAGCATGTTTAATTCATATTTCAGTGCTGCTGTTTAAGTTTACATCTCGTCATTTGGAGATAGTGAGTGGAGCTGAGGGCGCTAGAAAATGGAGTGCCAAGTGAAAAATTGGAACATGTCTAACCTATTCTTCTGTTCCAGTTCAGTAGAGGCGTGACACCAGCGAATGCAGCAGAAACATTTGCACCGTGTATAGATGGAGCATGCCAAGCAAATGTTTTTCTCATTTTAAGGAGGATTGTTTAGATTCTCCATATTCAGAAAGACCTTCAGGGTTTGAGGAAGATCATTTAATGCATTAATCCACAATGATTCACATCAGTGTATTCGAAAACTGGCAAATATGACAAAATGTAATCACTGCACCATCATGTGAAATTTGTATGCAGTGGGGAAGGTTCAAAAATTGGGTGTATGCTCCAAGTCAAGATCACAAAAATCGCCATGTCCGCTTCCTCATCATCAACTGACTTGCAAACAACACCAACCAGTCGTATCCTACATTATTACTGGTGACAAGAAATGTTATCTTTATGCTCACATGAGGAAAACAAAGGAATGGTTGAGACCAAACAAAGCAGCAACTCCCCGTACAAAGACCTGCATGTATCCACAAAAGGTAATGTTACACATCTGGTGGAACAGCAATGGTGTGGTGTACTATGAGTTGTTCACCATGGTATAACCATCCCTACTGTCATTTATTGACAACAACTGAGATGTCTTGCAGATGCAATCCAAGAACAACAACCAGGAAGACTGTGTGAAGCGATGCTACTCCACAAGAATGCCCACCAGGATTCTGCTAGACTGACACAAGACACTATACAAGAGCTGTGTTGGGATGTCACTCTGCAACCCCTTGTTCACATGAACTTGCACCCTCAGATTTTCACTGCCTCTACTCTTTATTGAACAACCTTCAAGGAACTTTCTTTCTGGATGAAAATGTGCTCAAAACATGGCGCAACAAGTTCTTCGTCTCAAAATGACATGATTTCTACAGTCCTGGAATTGAAAAGTTACTGCAACATTGGCAGGCTGTTGTGAATAGTGAAGGAGAATATATTATCGATGACTAAAGTCTCTATTATGCGTACCTGTTGTGTTTATGAAGACAAACAGAAGATAGCATTTTACTGGCAGAACACACAGAAAATATAACAGATCTACTAAAGAAACTGCCTACACTTTGCTTGTCCACCCTGTTTTGGAGTGCTGTTGCACTGTCTGGGATCCTTACCAGATAGGATTAACAGAGTACATTGAGAAAGTTCAAAGAGCAGCACATTTTGTATTATGACAAAATAGGGAAGAGAATGTCATGGACATGATACAGAATTTGGGATGGACTCCATTAAAATAAAGGCATTTTTTGTTGTGGCAGAATCTTTTCACAAAATTTCTGAATGCTAAAATATTTTATTGATGCTGACAAGTGTACTAACAAACAATCAGAAATTGAAAATATTTTCAATAATCATTTTTTTAAATGTTGTGGAGAAAATAGGATCTAGATCTTCACTAGAAGAGGCAAGGCTATTAATAGAACAGGTCATACCTGTGCAGTTTGAAACAACTGCAATTCCACCAACCTCTCCTTCTGAAATCAGTAAAATAATAAACTCACTGAAAAGTAAAAGCTCTTACGGAATTGATGGCATTTCCAGCAAGGTACTTAAAGCTTGTTCCCCACAGATAAGTAGGATTCTCAGCCACGTATGTAATAGCTCTTTGGAGCAGGGTGTTTTCCCCGATAGACTGAAATATGCCATTGTAAAACCATTGCATAAAAAGGGGGATACGTCGGATGTCAATAACTACCGCCCAATCTCTCTTCTGACAGCTCTATCAAAAATTTTTGAGAAAGTAATGTATTCAAGAGTAACCCCCATATTTGTAAAAATAAAGTACTAACAAAATGTCAGTTTGGTTTTCAGAAAGGCTTTTCAACAGAAAATGCTATATACGCTTTCACTGATCAAATATTAAATGCTCTGAATAACCGGACATCACCCATTGGTATTTTTTGTGATCTCTCAAAGGCCTTTGATTGTGTAAATCATGGAATTCTTTTAGATAAGCTAAATCGTTATGGGTCGAGTGGGGCAGTACACAAATGGTTTAATTCATACTTAACTGGAAGAATGCAGAAAGTTGAAACAAGTGGTTCATGTAATGTTAAAACAACAGCTGATTCCTCAAACTGGGGGGCTATCAAGTACGGGGTCCCACAAGGTTCGGTCTTAGGTCCTTTACTGTTCTTGATATACATTAATGACTTACCATTCCACATTGATGAAGATGCAAAGTTAGTTCTTTTTGCTGATGATACAAGTATAGTAATAACATCCAAAAACCAAGAACAAAGTGATGTAATTGTAAATGATGTTTTTCACAAAATTATTAAGTGGTTCTCAGCAAACAGACTCCCTTTAATTTTGATAAAACACAGTATATACAGTTCCATACAGTAAATGGCACAACTCCAGTAATAAATATAGACTTTGAACAGAAGTCTGTAGTAGAGGTAGAATTTTCAAAATTTTTTAGGTGTGTCCTTTGATGACAGGTTAAACTGGAAGCAACACATTGATGGTCTGCTGAAACGTCTCAGTTCAGCTACATACGCTATCAGGGTTATTGCAAATTTTGGTGATAAGAATCTCAGTAAATTAGCTTACTATGCCTACTTTCATTCACTGCTTTCATATGGCATCATATTCTGGGGTAATTCATAGTTGAGTAGAAAAGTATTCATTGCTCAAAAACGTGTAATCAGAATAATTGCTGGAGCCCACCCACGGTCATCTTGCAGACATCTACTTAAGAATCTAGGGATCCTCACAGTATATATATTAACTTATTAAATTTGTTGTTAATAATCCAACCTAGTTCAAAAGTAATAGCAGTGTGCATAGCTATAACACCAGGAGAAAGAATGATATTCACTATGCAGGGTTAAATCTGACTTTGGCACAGAAAGGGGTAAATTATGCTGTCACAAAAGTCTTTGGTCACCTACCAAACAGCATCAAAAGCCTGACAGATAGCCAACTAACATTTAAAAATAAATTAAAAGAATTTCTAGATGACAACTCCTTCTACTCATTAGCTGAATTTTTAGATATAAATTAAGGGGGGGGGGGGGGGGGGAACAACTTAAATATTAGTGTCATGCACTATTTTGTGTAATGTAATATCTTGTACAGACATCTTTTATTAACCTGACACGTTCCACATCATTACGAAGTGTCGTATTCGTGATCTATGGAACAAGTATTAATCTAATCTACATAGGGAGAAACAATCGTCATAATAAAAAAAGGGAAACCAGAGCTTGCACAGAAAGACACAGGTGTTCGTTTTTTCTGTGCGCTCTTCAAGAGTGGGATAATAGAGAATTATTGTAAAGGTGGTTCAATGAAACCTCTTTTTGTGGTGTCTTGGTGTTGAAAGGATTGGCTGTTAGGCACAGGCCTAACGTTGCCCAGGGTACGCCCGATCGTTGTCATGATCTTCGGGGAGGCTCCTTTCGTATACAATCTTCAACCTCGCCGACTTAAATCAAGGAAGAGTTTCCTACAAACAACTGAAGCAACTCTTTTATCGCCTAGAGCACGACGAGAAGAGCTGTGGTACAATGTGGACCCAGGAAGACCAGGGAATAGCCCCAGGGAAGAACCCACAGCTGGCTCTGAACTCCCATATACGACCTGGAAAGCCCTGAATAGACTACGAACAGGCGTATCAAGATGCAGAGCAAACTTGGAAAAATGGGGCTACATCAGTGCAGACGAGCCCTGCGAGTGTGGAGAACAGCAAGACCCACAACATCTAGTGGTCTGCAGGAAACTAAACAACCCGTGTTCGACTCAAGACCTATTTGACGCAAATGACAAGGCTATTCAAGCTGCAGTGTATTGGGCTTCACGTGGGATATGAAAATCGCTCTGTTTCGCATCCTTAGCGTTTATCATTATATGTTACATACTTTTCTATATTATTGTAGTTAATTTACCTTATAACCATGTATTATTGTATTATAACTGCTTCTCTTGCATTGTAATATAATTTTTTTTGTAAAATGGTGATGTCTTGGATACGATAAATAAATAAATGAAACCTCTGCCAGGCACTTAAGTATGATTTGCAGAGTATCCATGTAGATGTAGACTTATGCAACAACCTAGTGCATGAGATGTTTTTTTACGTAATACAGGAACAGTAACAGGCCTAGCATGGATCCTTGGGGTGCACCTACTTGTATCTCCTTCCAACTAGCACAGTCTTTCGCCTTTTTGTTGTATAACTACCCACTATTTTTGAAACAGAATGAGAACCATCTTAAAGGTTTTCCATGGAAACCTGAACAGCCATTCTGTGAAGCAGCAGCTTATGGTTTACCATATTTAGTAAATTAGTGAGGTCACAAAAGATACTGAATACACACAGCTTGATATCAAGGCATTTGCCAATTGCAGTGATAGCTTTGTTAATAGCATGCACATGCACAGGCACATTACTTTGCTCCTTCCTAAATACAAACTGATTATTTAGAATAATGTTATTTTTTTGTTATACTTTTCTAACTGATTACTCATTGTTCACTCGAATATTTCAGAAAAAATTGATAATATTGACACCAGGGGAAATTTTCTGTCTTGTTTTGTCTACCCCTTTCCTGGATAGGGTGGACTCTCACATATTCCTGCCTGTTAGAAAAGCAGCCCTCATCAAATGATTGATTTATTATGAGGCTGAGTTTGGGTGCAATATTATGACAACCTGCTTTTATTATTTTTGACAGAATTTCATCCCAGCCTTCAGATTTAAGATTTTATAAAGGAATTTATAATGCTAACGAGTTCAGGGTATTATACATGAGTAAATTTAAATTCTCCAGATCTTTGTTGCATTATATTGGGATTTATGTGATATGAGAAGTCATCCATTTCACTGGAAGTTATAAAATACCTGTTGAATTCTTCACAGATATGTCTGGAGATTGTTATAGTTTCTCCATAAATTTCTAATTTAGGTTTAAAATGATTAGTTTTCTCATCACCTTCTTCAGTCTTGACATCTGCCATTCAGCTTTTGATTTATGTATGGCATTTGAAATGACTGTACTGTTTGCCATTTGTATTGTCTGTTTAACTACTCTGTCAAATATTCTTTTGTTTGTTTATATGCATGAGACATTCCACATTATGGTTTTCTTTGCTTCCATGTACAGCTTCCTCTTTCTAATACTAGAGATCCTGATGCCTTCATTTATCCATGAATTTCGTTTACCGTATTTGTCATGTACTCTTATTTATTTTGTATTGTATGGCTTTTTGACATACTGAAGAAACTACACTGAGTGTAGAGCATAATATTTACAATATAAAATCTTATAAATAAATGTCTAGAGCATTTATGTAATCTATTAACTCAAGAGTCACCAGCAAGAAGTCTTCTGGTTTACCATTGTATGATCTTGTGAGGCATTCTTCTTTGATGTTTCTGATGATCTTCTGTGTGTCTCCACAATCACAAGTGGCGGGGGGCGGTTGCTTACCCTAATTGTGTAAAAAAAATCTACATCTGCCATGTTGGGTTCTAGTTCTGTTTAGCTTTAACCACATTTTGTGTGGCAAGTCAAATCTTGGTAGTTTTTGGGTGATAGATGACATATTATTATTTTCTTGTCCAGTCCATTCTTTAGTTGATTGGTAAGATTGAACTCATCTCCGCCAGCAAGCGTTGCTGTTATTGTTGGTGCTCATCTAGAGCAGAGTCACTAACAGTTTGCATTATCAACATGTTGATGGATTGATAAAATACATAAAATAAGGGAAAGGCAATCAGCTACATATAAAGGACTGGTGTGTGGCACACAGAAATACATAATAGAAAACAGTTAACATTAACTTTTGAGCGCTCTGTCTTTTTCTAGTAACGGTACATACTTTCATACAGACAACCACACAGACATTCAAATCCAGATTGGTAGATTTTTTATTTTAGTTTTTTATTATCTATCATGTTTTTGCACTCATTCGAGAGAGCATTTATACTTTATAGTTAAGGGGGTGGAATGTGGCATAGTACTGGCAGCCATTCCATAGGTGTTGATTTGATAATGCCAGCAATCATTTTAATGGCTTTCTTTTGGTCAGGCATCTATCTTTAGTGCTAATGGTCTATTTAACGCAACTGGGGCACAGTATTTAACAGCTGAGAAGACAAGACACAGAGCAGAACCACATATGGTGGGTGTGGATACTCTCCATGTTGCACCAAATTTCTTTTGAATGATGCTGTTTGTTGCTCAGTTTTGTGGCTGTTTTTGTTAGATGCTCTCTGAAAGACTATCAAGTATTACCCGCAGGTACTTCGGTCTTTCACTGCAAGCAAGTGCAGTGTTTTCAAACTGACTGTTGATTTTTCTTTTGGCAAGTTTATTGTCAAGGTGTAAAGGCAATTCACATCTGTAGCACAAGTCTACACATGCACTCTGCACAACATTAAATGAACTAGTAAATATTAATACTTAGGCAATCTTATGATCTCCTGACTATGAGACACTTTCTACATATTGTGAAGAGTAAGCACTCACTGAAAATACTCATGAACTGTGATACAAAAGCATTGTAGTTAATATTTACCAAATACCGTTTTCTGAGTGACCAAGAAGGTGATAATAAGCACTGAACTACCCGACAAACTATCCAGGAAATTGACAGAGCTAGGTAAACAACTAAAACAAGAAATAATTACCAACATAGCCCACAATATAAATACATTAACAGAAAAAGTATCATCCATAGATGATAAACAGGAACAACTGGTAGGTGAGTTATGAAACCTTAGTGAAGCATATTCTTAAATTCAGGAGACGCAATCCCAAGTGGATGCATCAGTAAAAAATGTGACGAATGCAGTCAGTGAACTGCAAGACATATGCAAAAACTTACTTACAGAAGTACAAAAGTTAAGTCTAAGAGTAGAACAGTTAAGTTTAGAGTCAAAATTTGCCAAAAAACAGAGAGATAAGATATGTGCAGATGTCAAGGAAATAATTGAAAAAGCTGAAGCCGGGATGCTGGATAAGGCCAGCACCTTGCTGAAAAGGGTGTCAGAGGACAAAATTTATGTAGATACAGTAGAAGCAGCTCTAAAAGAGATTCAGGTTTAAAGGAAGCATAGGAGAAGTTACAAGGCAGTATTGTTAAAACTACTGATATTCCAAAGCAACATTTGACAGAAAACAAATGCATGCTTTTAGAGAAGTTAAATACTTTCACTGGTTAGTGGTAATCACAACGGCAATGGAGAAAGTTGTAAATTCAAGGGCAGATATAAAAGAAATGGGCAAAAATTTAACAAAAGCAACTACAATGGGCATGTAGCATATGGCCAGCCTGTACTATATGTACAGACACCAGCTACCGGAAATAATCAGCTGATCGCTTGGCAAACACGAAAAAATACCAGGCAGCCGAATAATCCACTGACAGCAGGATTCGGACAGCAAAGTAACACACATAGGTAAGTGAATCAAAGTGCTTGTCTCAAGAACACCAAGTGGAACTTGGGGAACTGATACTTGCTTATATATATGTATTTGATAAAAGACCAGGTACCATTAAGGATTTTGTGTACAAAATGGAACTATATCCTCTTGAAGCTTTTTGTTCTACTTCATACCCTGTACCATGGACAAAGAGGGAAGCAGTAAGAAAAGAAATTAACAGGATGATTGAATGGGGCATAATACAACCATCTTTTTCCCCTTATTGTAGTCCTATTTTGCCCATGAGAAAGCCAGATGGCAAGGTGTGCTTGGTCCTTGACACACGTAACATTAATATGATTATTGTACCAGTCTGAACACATCCAGACAATTTAGAGGAACAGCATATGAAATTCCATGATGCTAAATTTCGTACTACAATCGACCTGAGGTCTTCATATTGGCAAATAAAACTACATGAAGGAAGTCAGAAGTATACTGCCTTTATATGTGGTGGCTGGAACTTTGAATTTCAAGTATTACTGTTCGGACTGAATATGTTACTTCCTTCTTGCAAGTTTCTAACAACCTTTCCTATACATCAACTAGATTTACACCAAATGAGCTGATGTTCAATTGCAAACAAGTAGACAAGTGGGAGAAACCATTCCCCAAGATACTGATATCAGAATTATCACTGGATGATAAAATATGACAAGCAGTAATCAACCTTGAAACCTGGGCTAAATATAGGAAAGGAATTTATGACAGAAAGCTGAAACATACACCACCATTTTATATAGGACGAAAGGTGTTACTTAGAAGACATCCCAAATCCCCAAAAATTGAAAAACTGAACCGTAAGTGGCAATTACTATACACCAGACCATATATAATTACCAAAATCCCCTACCCACTGGCAAACAGATAGACACACAAGAACAAGGGTAAAGATAAAGGCCGCTACCCACACAAAGACCTGAGAAAGTTTATATACTGAAGAAGGGCTGTATACTGTCTAAGTTGCATGTATGTATAATAATATTACATTTAGGATGCTGGAAAGTCACATTCCAGAATTTATGTTATTAGTTGATAAGGACAATTTTTGTTTGTATTTTTTCTTATATGTCAAATGTGTAAACGATAAGATGAGTGGTTGTAACAAGGAAAAATTTTACTTTTATATGTCAAGAGACAACGATACTCCAAGCCCAATGCTTCACACTGTGCGTAGCTCAGTTGTAAACAATAAATGAACTTGTGAAACACACAGTAGCTTGCAATGCAGTACACAACTGACCGCATCATAAGTGGTACCAGAGCGACACAGTTATTGTGCATTGGGGAGCAAGCTAGTCAACAAACTGCAAGCACGTGCACACCAGACAGGTGCAGCTGGAAGTGTTGGAGCCCCCAAAACAAACTAACTTCACAAGCTACAGCCCGCACTAGCATTAGTAAAGCCTATTGCATAAACAGGGACATAGAAAATTAAGGATGAGTCTGTGCTACAACTATGACTATCTGCACAATAAACACATACAAACATATGTTAAGGAATTATATACACAGGGAAGGGTCGCTAAACATCGAGATATTTACTTCAGCTATGCTACTATATACATTATATCTATATATGTACAATATTTACAAATTTAAGTATTGGAAGTGCACACACCTATTATATTGATGGCCGAGAAAAGTCTTGCTGCAGGTAAACAAGCGAGTGCATTAAAGCGGCGAACTGAATAAAAGGTCTATCTTTCAGATTTATAAGGTAAGCAGAGACGCACACGACATAAAATACATCGAAGATTTCAAAAAGGATCACACCGCTGACTGCATACTGAAGTGAATGAATAAATGGCTAAATATGTCAAAAAGGTATTAGTAACCACCAATCCACTATACACTTTTCTATGAAGACTTGGTTTTAAGTTAGTATAAAGTTTTTCTTTTCCAGGGAATGATGCATCGAAAGAGAGTGAAGAAAGATAAATGCTTATAGAGTGTTGGGTACCACATAAACACAAGAAAGGACTGCACTGACAGATAAATATAGTTATAAGTTTATGATACACATGACTGTGGTAGTGTGAAAGTGTGTGACAAAGAAAACAGTTGCATTACGTCACATATTGTGACGCTCAACTAACGAGCACTACGAAATAATTAAGGGGCTGTACCCTAATTACTGTGAGCGTCGACTACTCATGAAAGCATCAAACACCTGGTTTACATTGAAATTTTTATGCACGTTTGTTACTTATGTAATCACTGTTTTACACTCATTGTATGTAACATGTCATATTGATGATACAACTCTGTATAGCTCAGCATATGAAATGGTTATCCTTTATACAATGAATATAACAAGTAGATATTGAGCTGCACTTTGAATTGTGTTTATAAACAACAACCTATTTTGTTCTTGGGATCACAGCTAAGTCTATTAACGTAACAGCACATAAATGCCTTTCTGTGAAGATTCCTCAACCCTTGATCCTTCCTAGAGAATGTTAGAGGGGCGAGGCAATGCATAGTTATTTGAGCTGCGTGTAGTATCTATTGTAGTGAGTATTGTTTGGTTCTCTAATTCTTTGGAATTGATAAATATGCCCCAACAAGAAATCATTGTAAACTGAAATGAAATGTATGTCAATTCATGCCATAACGGAAAGCAGAATCTATTATTGTATGAATGTTATATGAAGAATGTATAACCAAACGAGAGTAATACGTGTACTCGTATAATTGGAATCGAATAATGTAACAAAATTGAAATTTAATAAAATACACTAAAACAAAATGACAACCAATGAAAATATGTATATAAAAAGGGGACAGAATATGTTACAGACTATAATGTATATAGGCGACGATAATGGCATGTCAGCAAATGAATAGGACAAGTGTATTTTGTAATTGTATTTGTAATTTTTTTTTATTATGTGTATGGTATGTGGAAAGGACACTACACAAACTTTATGTAATACAACTGAATGAAAGATGCTCCAAAACAAAGTGCAAAAAGATAAAAAAAACCTGGCTGCAAAGTGTTCAGTGTGCATGATATATGTGGGTGGCAATACTTCATGTAACATGAATTTTCTGTGCTCGACAACCCTGTAAAAACATGAAGTTTCTGTGCTCGACAATGTCATAAAGACAAGAATGTTCTGTGTTTGAAAATGTCGTATAAGCTGCAAGAAAATTACCTTGTCAACAGATGTCAGATGTACAGCTGGTGTCCCTACTAAATAAGTGAGAGCAACGACTGAAATAAATTTCTCAGGCCACCGATATGGAAACCAGTTGTCACCGCATCAAAGATTTCACAAAGGATCATGCCACTGAACACGAGCTTCATGAATTTGTGCAGTGAAAGCTACTGTAAATGCACGACATGGACACTCGGGCCTCACATTGAACACGTGAGTGTGAACTGGGATGATAACGGACATTGAGCTGCATACGCATGCTTCGTAAGCTAAACACTGTGCAGATGCTGATTGACAACAATGGGGCTATGCAGTTACAGCAAGCACTTTATTAGGAGAGAAAACTTGTGTATGTACACTACTGGCCATTAAAATTGCTACACCACGAAGATGACGTGCTACAGACGCGAAATTTAACCGACAGGAAGAAGATGCTGTGATATGCAAATGATTAACTTTTCAGAGCATTCACACAAGGTTGGCGCCGGTGGCGACACCTGCAACGTGCTGACATGAGGAAAGTTTCCAACCGATTTCTCATACACAAACAGCAGTTGATCGGCGTTGCCTGGTGAAACGTTGTTGTGATGCCTCATGTAAGGAGGAGAAATGCGTACCATCATGTTCCTGACTTTGATAAAGGTCAGATTGTAGTCTATCGCAATTGCGGTTTATCATATCATGACATTGCTGCTCACGTTGGTCGAGATCCAATGACTGTTAGCAGAATATGGAATCGGTGGGTTCAGGAGGGTAATACAGAACGCCGCGCTGGATCCCAACGGCCTCGAGATGACAGGCAACTTATCCGCATGGCTGTAACAGATCGTGCAGCCACGTCTCGATCCCTGAGTCAACAGATGGGGATGTTTGCAAGACAACAACCATCTGCACGAACAGTTTGACAACGTTTGCAGCAGCTTGGACTATCAGCTCGGAGACCATGGCTGCGGTTACCCTTGACACTGTATCACAGACAGGAGGGCCTGCGATGGTGTATTCAACGTCGTTTTTACGCATGAATCCAAGTTCTGTTCACAGCATCATGATGGTCGCATCCGACATCATGGTGAACGCATATTGGAAGCGTGTATTCGTCATCGCTTTACTGGCATATCACCTGGCGTGATGGCATGGGGTGCCATTGGTTACACGTCTCTATCACCTCTTGTTCGCATTGATGGCACTTTGAACAGTGGATGTTACATTTCAGAAGTGTTATGACCCGTGGCTCTACCCTTCATTCAATCCCCGCGAAACCCTATATTTCAGCAGGATAATGCACAACCACATGTTGCAGGTCCACTAAGGGCCTTTCTGGAAACAGAAAATGTTCGACTGCTGCCCAGGCCAGCACATTCTCCAGATCTCTCACCAATTGAAAATGTCTGGTCAATGGTGGCCGAGCAACTGGCTTGTCACAATACGCCAGTCACTACTCTTGATGAACTGTGGTATCGTGTTGAAGCTGCATGGGCAGCTGTACCTGTACATGCCATCCAAGCTCTGTTTGACTCAATGCCCAGGCGTATCGAGGCTGTTATAACGGCCAGAGGTGGTTGTTCTGGGTACTGATTTCATAAGATCTATGCACTCAAATTGGGTGAAAATGTAATCACATATCAGTTCTAGTATAATATATTTGTCCAATGAATACCCATTTATCATCTGCATTTCTTCTTGGTGTAGCAGTTTTAATGGCCAGTAGTGTATGTGTTAAAAGAAGCTGACATCCCCATATAAATTGATAACCAAACAGGATAACTGCCGTGGCCAAAAATAAAGACTTTCCCCATACTGGTCAGGGTTATCAACCCTCAAAAAGGGAACTAAGCTCAGACACTGTGCACCTCCATATGATGTCAGTGCAGGGGGCAATTATAATAGATCGTATTACTTTTTCTTTCTTCATTCTTTTCCTTATATAGATGGAAGCTATAGATACACAAAGCCAAAGATAAAATAACAAGCTGCTTTGTGGCAGAGACAATGTTTCGATACAAAAAATAGAAGAAATCCACTCTTCAATTGATTAATTTCTGTACCTTCACCCGTTTGTTTCTACAAGTGGGCAGACGTTTGACGAGATCTGTCATACCCATATTGTTTAAAAATGTGTATTTCAAGCATAAATTAAAAGTGTTAGAAAAAGTTATTGGGAAAGTAAAGTTTCATTCATATATTCACATCGACTGCACCTGTCTGTTCTTCATTTCGCCCTCACTGAGAATCCTGCATCTGGAGATTCTGAGCAGACAAGAGGAATTTGCGCGAGCAGTGAAGGATCAATCCTGCATCGGCATTGTTATAATCAGGAGTATGCGCAATGGAATTAATGTGAAGAAGTATATAACTTAAATGATAAATATTGATCTTAAATGTATTGACATTGAAGGTCTGTTGACATTAATGCCAGCTAAAGTTCACCCAAGATATGTATGCCTTCCAATTTCTTTCCAATTATTTTTTTTAATTATTCAGGCAGCAATTATTAATCAGTTTCCATTATTTATCAGTCCACCTATTCTGCCACTATTCAAGTTTCATTAAGTTTTGAAACAAATACATTTGCATTTTGCTGACTACCCTGTAGGGCCTTTTCACTGACAAAAAGGGCTGAATGGGCATATACTTCGATGTAATGCCATAATTAATACAGTTCACAATATTTTCTCTACCTGTTGCCAATATTCTGTTACTCTAGAGTATTCTCTAAAATTTAGAGTTAGGAAAAATTTGTATATAACATGTCCTTCAGGGAAATTACACATCTGTTATCCATTCTTATATCTATGTCAAAGTCACCACGAATTATGACCTTTTTAACAGTTTTTCTGACTGTAACCTGTTCAGCAATGTTTCAAATTCATCTAGAAATGAGCATACGACTGAAGTGTGAGCGGTATGACATATGCTAATAATTAATGTGTCATGTTCCAAAAGTTCAATGTAGTAGCTTTCAAATAATAGTTTCTTGTTCAAGCAATAAAAATTTGTCTGACATCAGAGCACAATACATGATCCTCCAAATCTGTTTTTTCCATAAAAACTCACTGGTAAACTGTAACCTAAAAGTGAATTTATCAAGGTGTTACTGTCATTTTTAAGCCAGTGTTCATTTGAGCATATAACTTTTACAGAATTTGTGTTTTCTAGAAATACTTCCAGTTCATATACTTCATTCATCATCCCTATTGATAGTCCATCTATGTTTTAACGCATTATGAAGTTATTTTCACAAACTAAATCAAGAACAGAATCATTAAATTGGTCAACATTTCTGGTATCTGCATTGGTCTGTATTTCTAGACTGCATTATTTTGTCACTTTTCGACCAAATTCCTTAGTCATGACACATTCTATTAGAGCATGTCACAGCAAATAGCTGAGAATACAAAATTTATTCTGCGTGATCTTTGCACCTCAACTTGGGAGACAGCACTATTTCCCAGCACGTGGATGAAATTTTAATTTCCCTTGTCAAACCTAGAGAAACTATGCATGATAGATCTCAAAGAGTTGCTTTCATTAGCTAAATTAGCTGCCACCAGTATGGATATTAGTTGCTTTTAGTATTGGTTCAGGCATATTGCTGCACTACTGATATCCTGACTCTTTTATAAGCAGCTGTACAACATGCGTTCATGCACGTGTAGCACCTACACGTTTTCTTCCACCTTAAGAAGACCTGTGATTATTACTTTGAAGCATAATATCTCTTTCAGGAATACCTAACTGGGGGTACTTCCTTTTCCTACGTTATTCTGGATTTTAATCTGGTGATGACCTGTTTTATCAGTTTGTATACAAGAATATCATCTCTCAAAGTAGTATTTGAAGTGCAACAATGTTTGCAATAGCTGTGTAGCTATTAACTGCATTATGTACTTCCATGTCAAGCACCCTCAATCAGTGGTCTCTATTCATGAAATATTTTACCATTTTTAGCTCTGCTTACAGCAATTGCAAAACATATACAGATGGTTGTTTGGAAGCTAGAAGGGTGCACAGTAAAGACAATTAAAATTTTCCCGTGAAAAATGTGTGTGTTCATTTTACATATCCACATTATGTTTCTCATCTTTCATAACTTAAAATGAAGGACACCATTTTAATTTCTATATCTGATGGACCTGAACATTTGGTCCCTCAAAGCACCTAATATTTTAAAACACATTGTGCACTGAGTGCAAGGGGCAGACCAAGTTTGTGTACTCCATTTTATACTGTTCTAGCTTTATTGTGGATGCACTGATTTCAATCTGCCAGCCTTACCTGAAGGTATTGGGACATATATATCTTCCATCCATAACTGTATTACTCATACACTGGCCACAAGGATGCTTCGTAGCAGCCCAATTGCCAGCTACTGTCCTAAGCCTAGCGAACATTACATCATATGGCATCTCTTCATGGCACATACAAAATTTACTTTGTACCAGAGAAACATGCATACCATTTCACTGCTTGTCCACCCAAGAGCATCTTTGTGGTAGTTACTTCTGAAAGACAAAGCCTTTTGGGATTCATACAAATACTTGTCTTTCATATAAATCACCACCTGGCTTATTAAAAAAACTCAGAACTGTTTTAGATTTGACAAATTTCAGGAAAGGAAGTAAATAAAGTACGATTTTGAGAACTTTGTCTCATAATACTTAAGATAAGCACTACAATTTCACTGCTCAGTACAAGGTAATTCCTTAAGCTGCTCCTTGGGTTTGCTGGGTTGCATCTTCAGGGTTAGCCTGCCAAATACTTCCACAGCTCACAGTGATTAGTTGTACCCGTATGTGATCCTGAGGGTACTGAGGCAGATGAGATACAAGCGAAATAAGAAGTTTCTCATAAGCCCTATACCCTTAGTGTTCTTCAGGCCTTCCAGCACATTTATCTAGCAGAGAAAACAGTCTAGGACATACAGCACTTCCTTCACCAACTACAAAATGAGGGGAAAAAGGGTGCATCATGATGCTGGGAGTAGAGGGGAGGGAGAAGTTGAAGGTGATTCTAGGTCTTACATTGGAGACTTTAATGTCATCTGAAGATGACTCTAGGTCACACTATCACACAGTAGAAACAAGCCCAGTAATTGTCATACAGTTAAAGAAAATAAGAACAAATAATTTTGTTACAACCATAGTATTCTCCAAAACAATATTTATTTCCTGTTTCACAAAACATTTCATCACACAGCTGTTAATGTGTTAAATATCCCATGCTCAAATGTATTGCATTTAAGATGAAATGTCACAATGGAAAGTCCAAGCTGAAATATCAACAATATTATGAAAAGGATAGATTTCTACTCACCGTGAAGATGACATGCTGAGTTGAAGACAGGCACAAAACAAAAGACTGTTATACATTCAGCTTTTGGCCAAAGTCTTCATAAGCAAGCACACATCACATACACACACATGACCACTATTTCTGGCCACTCAGGCCGGCATATTTAAGATGAGACAGATTGAGGCAGATTATTTAAAAAGAAAGAAAAGAAGATTAAGGGTCTTCAGCTGCTCGGTCTGAGACATACTGAGGGAGATTATTTAAGGAAAAAGGAAAGAAGAGTAAGAATTGATGCCTTGTCAAAGATGAGGTTACTAGAGATGGAGCACAAACTAAACCACAGCAGAATACCACATCTGCCATTTCCTACACAGAATAGTAGCACTTCCTTTCAATGCTTAAGTTGTTCATTCTCCATGGAGTCACTAATCTTGTTCTGATGCCAGCACAGCCTCAAAATAATGCTTATAGAATGGCTGATGTAGTTGACAAGTGTACATTGCATAACTTTATTTATGGTACAAAAAAATATTAATTCTCCAGAGTTCTGTAATTGTGTCAAGGAAATAACTGAACATCTCTAAGAAGCCTCTTCACATACATAGGGATTCTTAGACTTATATGCCAATACATATACTCCCAAAAGGCATTTGCAATTAATAACAAGAGAGAATTTACAGTGCACACTAATTCACAACCAAAATAATAGGAGTAAAAATTATTTCCATACAGATTATGCATCCCTGTCTAGGGTTCAGATGGGAGTGTTGTACTCTGGCACAAAAATCTATAACACATTGCTTGTACACATCAAGCATGAAATTAAAAATTCCCAAATATTAAAAAACAAAATAAAAAAATGTCTCATTGTCATTAGTCACACCTTCACAACATATCAGAATATTCAGGGATGTAAATACTGCAAAATGTTAATATTATACAAATGTGAGCATATACTTTGTCAGTGTATGGATAGCAGATAATATACAGTGTAAATAAATGCTTTGTCTGAATACATAAAAAAGTAGTTGAGTAGTGTAAGAGGATAAAGATCAGCCCTTTTTTTTTCAAAGTAGCAGTTTTTCTCCAAATACACATATATAAAGTAAATTAGAAGTAATTTCCATAATTATCAGTGTGAGCAGATTAGCCCTAGTCATAATTTGTTGGTTAACTTTCATAAATGCATCTGCCTGTTAATGTCTAAGTTGACTCATTCCATATCCCTGAAAACTATCCTTCATTATGAGATTCATGGGACATGATGTACAAATGAGGGCCAAGTACAGAGACAGAAACCAATAGGAAATGAGCAACGAATGTCAAAAGGAAGAAAGTGTGCACTACTGAGTACTAACTGTTCTTGTCGCAAGAAAAATGGTCCATATCTCAATGAGTATTTGTTTCTGAGAATATAGTTCTAGATTTTTTCTAATTTTGGTCAGCAGTGTTTCCTGTAATAATGTGGGACACTTTTTTTAATCACCCTGTATTGGAAAACAGGTTGCATCACATGGGTATTTCACTAGAACATGTGAAGACAGTATGCTGCCTAGAATGTCACATACACCTTATTGATTGATGTAGTTAGTAACTTCTGAACATTTTATTGCATCAACATGCCATGAAATCTCCATATATATCTAGGAAAGAAACAAGCTTAATGTTATTAGTGAAACTTATTTTATTGTTGGCTGATACAATAAAATGAAACCAACTGTATCACAATTAATTATAGAATAAATTATGGTAAAATAAAACTAACATCACAGTCATTCAAATAATGAAGTAATAGTTATATCTTGAATTAAATAATAATATGTATTACACTGCAACAGTTCCAGCCATTTCATCATAATTGGTTAATATGACATCAGTGTGTAATACAAATGCAACATAGTAATGATTATATGTTTGGATATATTTCATTAACCATTTTTGTCAACTGAGAAGGAATGACCACCATACTGTTACTTTTGCTACATACATTTAGTGATTTGTTTCCTATATTTTGGATGCATCCTTCATATTATCTATACTATACAAACATTGAGGTTTTTTAAGAAGTGGATGAATATTTTTTACACATCCCACAATGCTTCCCGACTTCTCATATTCAAGATATTTTCTCAGGAAAAATCGGTTGGTTTCAATGACTCCAGAATCAGTCAAATAATCTGAAATCTGTTTGAAAATTCTATATTACAAAAGACAATAGAACAAATAGTGCAGTACTATATCTTCAAAATGTTTATATCTATTACTGTAGCACATTTCAGATATATATCTAAAAACAAAGATGATGTAACTTACCAAATGAAAGTGTTGGTATGTTGATAGAGACACTAACAAAAACAAACACACACACAAAATTCAAGCTTTCGCAACCTACGGTTGCTTCATCAGGAAAGAGGGAAGGAGACGGAAAGAGGGAAGGAGACGGAAAGACGAAAGGATGTGGGTTTTAAGGGAGAGGGTAAGGAGTCATTCCAATCCCGAGAGCGGAAAGACTTACCTTAGGGGGAAAAACAGACAGGTATACACTCATACACACACACATATCCATCAGCACATATTCAGATATATTTACACATGCAATTATGTGTATTTCTATAACAGTGAAAATAAGTACAGCTGTTAACATTATCATAAATTTTTGCAACAGCAAAATACCATAATTTGGTCTTAATGTGGATGCCTTTATTACAATGACAAATTTCTTCCAGTTGAGTGATTCCACGTCCACCAAAGAAACTTTCATTACAGTGTTTATTTACTCTATAAAGAATGTTATCCATGAAAAATTCAATGTAGAATAACAACAATGATCTATAAAATCAACTGAGATTTCCTAAATGCTAAGGATTAGCATGTCAGTATCCAAACATCAACAGATGTTTTCCTCAATACAGTGCTGGAGAGGAAGGTTCACACATTACTGACATAGAAAACATGACTGCAACCACATGGCAAATCCTGAACAATGTAATTGTGAAATAATGATTTCCAACACCATAACAAAGTACTTTCAGTTTATTTAAGCAACTCAGAAGTGTGTTACAAGTTAGCAGGGATGCATGTTTATACTCTGATGCAATCTTTTCAGGTTATCGTCAACATAGCAGTGTCAGTTCAAAGCAACATTTCAATAAGTATTGTTACTCATCATCTTCAGGCTTAGGGTGTCAAGTAGGTTACTTGTCAGACTGTTGCTTCAAGATAACGATGCCACTTGGCTGGTAATTCAAGAAGATTTCACCAGTGAAATTTTCTGAGAGAGTGTGTTCTCATAAGTTTATAATCATTTTACTAAACCTCACCAGTCCTTTTCCTTCATCCCTTTTTCTCCCCCTTCAACATTTCTGCCAGAAGAAGAAGCCAGTGGCTCCAAAAGCTTGGAAATTTCAATACTTGTATATATGTATTTTCCTCTCGTTGCTTTATGAGTAGCTTTTTTATCCACCCAGTTAAATTACATTTACATTTAGTGTTATCTTCATGAGTGTCATGAAGACATATGTGTGAGTCTGAACAAGGCCATTAGCATCCAAGCTTGATGTATATATCCAAGCTTGATGTATATGTCTGAATGGAATATAAATTAATAAAAACATGTAGCTTTCTTACTACTTTTTTAAACGTATGTTAGGTAGATGTCATCAATTACCTTTTCTTCAAGTTACCAACCAATTTTATTAAGTTATAATTGATTATTTAAGCTATGGAGATTAGGTGAACACTGTCAAAACACTCAACATAATATTCGTTAATGGAGAATATGTTTTGCCCTGCACAGGAAAGTGTAGTTCTTGCCTTACATGAACTAATCTTGGTCATGTGACAGTGAGTAGCAGAGTCCAAGTGTAAAATGGTGTGTGTTGTTATTTCTCAGTAAAAGCATAGAAAGTAATCAGATGCATGCTGCTTGAACTGGTGTGACTGATTTCAATTATAAGCAAAAATGAAATAAATTATTTTGTGTGTCAGACTTCGAAAAGGTAAAACAACATGGGATATAATCAACTGTGAAAGATATAGCCAAAAATTTAAAAAACAGTAATTTTATTGAGTCATTGAAAATTAATGACAACATAGTTAATTGCTAATGTACTAAACAACAACTTCAGAGATGCCATACAAAATTTAAAAGGGGAAACAAATCATCAGTGGTCAAAGCATGCTAAAACACTTGGCCAACCACCCCACTCAATGTTCCTGGAACCAGTGACAAAAACAGAAGTCATAAAAATAATCCAGAAATTAAAACCCAAAAAATCCACATGAGATGATGAAGTATTAAATTATTTAATAAAACATGTGAATGAAGAAATAATCAAACCTCTTTTGGATATTGCAAATTGCTCATTTAGAGAAGTAGTACCAATATATAAGAAAGGAGACAAAAATGATCCAAATAACTACAAGACCAGTGTCTTTAATCTCTGGTTTCTCAAAAATACTAGAGATACTCATGCATAGTAGGTTGACCATATTCCTGAAGAAACACAGTATTCCGATTCCGGCATAACATGGTTTCCAAAAGCAGAAATCTACCAGAAACCGCCATCTCAAGCCTCACAGAATCCATTATAGATGCATTAGACAAAACAAACTCTGTCTGCTATGTTTCTGGATTTGTCTAAAGTGTTTGACACAATAAACCATACCACACTTACTGAAAAACTTGAAAGCTATGGCATTCATAGACTTGCAGCCAAGTGGATAAAATCATACATCAGCAACAGAAAGCAGTAAGTGGAAACAGAAACTGGATGCAAATCTGAAATCAGAAACATTAAGTACAGAGTGCCTCAAGGATCTGCACTTGGCCCACTTCTGTTCAACAATATCGATGTTAGTCATAAAGACAAAAAATACTATATGCAGATGAAATGACACTAATGAATGTAGGAAAAAAATCTGAAATCTCTGGAAAGAAGTGTGTTTATGTCAAAGAAACACAGCACAGTGGCTTATACAAAATGACTTAATTTTAAATCTGAAAGAGACAATGTTCATGGTGTTCACAAATGGAGAAAAGGAAGAACACATAAATATATTCATAGATGAAACAAGACTGGAAGAGGTTACCACTATTAAATTTTTGGGGATTACAGTTGACAATAAGCTCCGATGGAGTCAACATATAGATAATGTTTGCTGTAAATTAAGCACTGCAATATTTGTTATGAAACAGCTTGCACTTTATGCCAACAAGAAGCTTCCATGTACAGTGCACCATGCTCTATTTGAGCCATACCTACAATATGGAATTACTGTTTGGGGGAATTCCAGCAGCAAAAATACAAAAAGAATATTTACATTGCAAAAAAAGCTTTTAGGACCATCTTGAACAAGAAGACTCATGCAGTACTGTTTTCCATAGTCTAAAAATACTGACATTTCCATCTCTATGCATTAACAAAAAAAAGACATTCCAAAAACTTTTAAAGGATCATTTAATGGAAAAAGAATTTTTGTAGTGTAGAATAGTATATGTATCAATGAATGAAAAATGGTACTATTACTGTTATAGAAGTGCTGTAACTAAATGAACACATTATGAATATAACAGAGGGAAAAATTCCATATGGGAAAAATATATCTAAAAATAAAGATGATGTGACTTACCAAACGAAAGCATTGGCATGTCGATAGACACACAAACATACACACAAAATTCAAGCTTTCGCAACCAACGGTTGCTTCGTCAGGAAAGAGAGACGGAGAGGGAAAGATGAAAGGATGTGGGTTTTAAGGGAGAGGGTAAGGAGTCATTCCAATCCCGGGAGCGGAAAGACTTACCTTAGGGGGAAAAAAGGACAGGTATACACTCGCACACACACACATATCCATCCGCATCTGTGTATGTGCGGATGGATATGTGTGTGTGTGCGAGTGTATACCTGTCCTTTTTTCCCCCTAAGGTAAGTCTTTCCGCTCCCGGGATTGGAATGACTCCTTACCCTCTCCCTTAAAACCCACATCCTTTCATCTTTCCCTCTCCGTCTCTCTTTCCTGACGAAGCAACCGTTGGTTGCGAAAGCTTGAATTTTGTGTGTATGTTTGTGTTTGTTTGTGTGTCTATCGACATGCCAGCACTTTCGTTTGGTAAGTCACATCATCTTTATTTTTAGATATATTTGAACACATTATAATACGTAAATAACATGAGAGCATGAATATTAAGAGAAAAATGTAACTACCAGTATAACATAGTATGTAAATAATTCTCAGGATCTATAAAATGGGTGAAAAATATATGCAACATTATTATAAGTATTGCCGCTTTGGTGTATTAAATTGTAATGAATAGGTTAAATACTGCAAGAAAATAGATTTAAGTTGTCCTATATTACAAGTACACACTTTGTACAAAATGTAATCAAATGCGACCAAATAAAAATCAATGAATCAACTTCACTTTGAAATACACCTAAATACATAATTGATCAAGGACAAATACTGCAAATATCCACAAATTAATTATGTTCTTTACTTTTTAACGTTTTAGGGACTTTACATGAAACCTGAAATACACGCATTAAATACTCAATCAATGCTGGCAAAGTGAAATGAACAGTGTTATTGCTGAATGACAGCATCTCCTTTTATATATATATATATATATATATATATATATATATATATATATATATATATATATATATACAGGTGTTCAGTAAACAAAAATATGCAAGAACTGTTTTAATACATTTGACAATCGCTATGTCATCCAGACATAAATAAGAGGGACTTTAGATAGTTTATTTCATTTCCTCTGTCACATCTTAGAAAACATAATAGAGAAGGAGAGAGACAGCAGCTTGCACTTTTCCTCTTTACACAAATAATCGAAAGAGGTACAGTTGTATAAAGAAAATGATGAAGATCATTAGACAACACATCCTTTAATGGACAGTGCAACTAAAACTCAGTTACAATGTGTAAATTGTGTTTGTGTTCTTTTAGAAAGTAGGCACTTACTTCAGTGATCATTTTGTCAACTAGCACATGGTGGCACTCCAAAATGCAACTGTTTATACCTCTGTTTCATCAGTGTAAACACAACAGTGCTGCTACTTTGGCTGAGACTACAGCTGGCCTTGTAAAGTAACATAAAATTAGCAAGTTAAGAACATCAGTGCTAAGATGAAATGCACATTTTTTTTCAGGCTACCAAATACTGAATACTATAGATTTAGGGACATAATTATGACACGTAGTTTCAAGAAATATGTTCCTGTATATCCTGACAATAAATCTCCCCATTGTTTGCAACACAATTACAAGAGTTTGCTTGCATGTTTATTATAAAAGACTCCCAGTAAATGAAAAAATTAAGACTCTTTGGTAGCCACTGCTGAACTCAATAAGACAGCAGTATATGCTGAAGAAAAATTAGAAGCAACCAAAAACGTGACACTGGTACCAGAAGCAGTAAAAATCTAAATTAATGGTTATTCGTGATTGATAACATCCGCATCTAGTTGTATTAAATTTTATTTTTCAATAAAAGGGCAGCACAACCAGGATTCAGAACAACAGTACAATCTTCAGGTGCATCTGAAAAATTACAGTTAAATGTGATGACTATATGTGTTCTCAAACTTTAAGAAAACCAATAAATCTTGTAGTAACATTTTAGAGAGGATAACACAACACGTACAGAATATCCATGTAAGTCAACTAAAAGAGAGTAATACAGTGATTCTCTGGCACACAGCATGTAAGCAGAAAATATATTCTACGGCCACACAGTAAACCTCTAAAAGAATTGGGCCTACATAAAACACAATAGGTTCCCATACATAAAAGAGCATAACCACATTGAATGAAATAAAACATAAACAATCCATGAAATCAATGTAAACTTACAATGGTCCTCGCTTAAGCTTGTCACTAACATATGGCCATACGAAGTGGAGAAACCAGACTTTCGCAAAGTGAAACCAGGAAAAGAAGTAATAGAAAGTCTGTGCACCTGCAGGCATCAATGTATGTGTGATCTGTCCTCTTTATCTAAAGATTCTGACTTTCCTATTACACATACACACTTAATGAGTACAGTACTAAGTCCACACTGATGTTAAAATTCCAGGTGACAACCCATGTCCCAGCCACATAAATGAATGCAATCACAGGCACCATCTCATTGTTGTTGTTGTTGTTGTTGTTGTTGTTGTTATTGTTGTGGTCTTCAGTCCTGAGACTTGTTTGATGCAGCTCTCCATGCTACTCTGTCCTGTGCAAGATTCTTCATCTCCCAGTATCTACTGCAACCTACATCCTTCTGAATCTGCTTAGTGTATTCATCTCTTGGTCTCCCTCTACAATTTTTACCCTCCATGCTGCCCTCCAATGATTAATTTGTGATCCCTTGGTGCCTCAGAACATGTCCTACCAACCGGACCCTTCTTCTAGTCAAGTTGTGCCACAAACTCCTCTTCTCCCTAATTCTATTCAATACCTCCTAATTAGTTATGTGATCTACCCATCTAATCTTCAGCATTCTTCTGTAGCACCACATTTCGAAAGCTTCTATTCTCTTCTTGTCCAAACTATTTATCATCCATGTTTCACTTCCATACATGGCTACACTCCATACAAATACTTTCAGAAACGACTTCCTGACACTTAGATCTATACTCAATGTTAACAAATTTCTCTTCTTCAGAAACGCTTTCCTTCCCATTGCCAGTCTACATTTTATATCCTCTCTACTTAAACCATCATCAGTTATTTTGCTCCCCAAATAGCAAAACTCCTTTACTACTTTAAGTGTCTCATTTCATAATCTAATTCCCTCAGCATCACCTGACTTAATTTAACTACATTCCATTATCCTCGTTTTGCTTTTGTTGATGTTCATCTTATGTCCTCCTTAAAAGACACTCATAGCTAAGTGATAATCTGATATCTCTGTTATCATTACATCTAAAACATCACAAGATAACACTATTACCAACACACTAACACTGATCATGTACAAGAGAGACACCTGCAGAACACCAGTTACAAGATGCACAGGTGCAACCAAAATGAAGTAAATGGACATACCTCCTACAAAGCCACTTATAAAGTAAGATATCACCATGTGACAGCACAGACAAAGTAAACTAATATCTCTTGGACTCAAATGTTAAAAGAAAATTTCCATTTCATGTAGATCACTAACACAACAGCCCATGTAGATCACTAACACAACAGCCCGTGAAGATCACTAACACAACAGCCCGTGTAGATCACTAACACAACAGCAGTATTATTAAAACCACAATTTAAAAAACTATATTAAGAAACCATTTAAAAATGAAAACATACTACTGGAAGATGAATCTTCGATAGAAAAGCTTGTAACCAACACTAACCCAATGAATGCATAATGCAAGAACCAGTCAACTGCACCGAGGTCCACCAGACCACAACCACCTGCATAAGCCACTATATTTGCTTTGTTCACTCTGGGGAAAACTTTATAACTGTATGTCAAAACATGGATGTGTGCTTCTTATTCCTTCAGTTAAACGAGTTTTCACAATTATCTGACAGACAATCCAATAAAGTGCTTCAACTGCATTTACAGAACCATTCATCTTAAAAAGGAGGCAGATATTTGCATTATCTCTACCAGTGCTGTTTTTCTGGGGGAATGCTGGGGGATGCATACCCCTAAACTTTTTTGTCGACAAAGTAATATTTTTAGGATGTTGAGAACTTGGAAGAGTGTCAAAGATTTATTTCACGGACATAAATTTTTTATTTCATTTTTCCGTGTTGGTAATTGCAATACGAACGATACCAGTGCAGTTTTTGGTGGGAAAAGTGATGTCGTTGACTGTTTCAAGCATTTCGAAGCTGCAGCAACCATTCTCGACAACTGAATTGCTGGCAGCCAGTCTGGCAAGCATGTAGAGCCCTCGTCCGCTAATAGTGGGCGATGGTAGTTCTAAACGGATATGTGTACACTCGAATGCCGAGCCACCGATAGGCGTCTCTACGGTCCCACTACCATGATGATGCTGATGACGTCATGGCTAAAAGCAGACGGGGGGTATCCCATGCTTCAGTTATAAGTAATTTCCACTGCATTATATCAAATGCCGGAGTACTCTCAAACTTTTTTTTTAGAAAAAAAGCACTGATCTCTTCTATATGGATATGATGTAAGCCTATGGGATGACTACATCCTTGTGTGAAAGTGTATAACACAGAGAGCTTTTTGAAAACAATCAGCTTTTTGCAGACATTATTAACAACTCACTTTGTCTATGGGCCTGTGTAGACAATGATGACACTTGAATAATATACCAAAATCAATGATAACGTTGTAGTTTTCACAAAAGTACTGTGAAAATATGTGACACGCAAGACTCTGGGAAAGACAAGATGAAAAATGAACCACAAAAAGAGAAAAAGTAATAGGTGGAAAAGTTGTACGAACAGACTTTTTAACTTGAAATCAATAATTGCCACAGAACGTTAACCGGGAAACTTATAATAGTACAATTTATTTATTTCAAGAAAGCATCTGATTTGGCAGCCAGAGAAACAATAGATAAAATTATTAGAGAATTTGGTATTAAAGCAAAATTAGCAAACATAATTCATCAAACTGTAACCAATACAATATCTTAAACTTAAATTTATGGGAGAAGTATTTCAGCCATTTAAAACAAAAACTGGCATTAGAAAAAAAAGAGACAGCTCATCACATTTGCTGTTTAACTATGTTATAGAAAAAGTTTTATGGATTTCAGCATCTTGCAGAAACCATGCGGCAGAACGAACTAGAAAAAATTGTAATAGATGTTACAGTTAATAGAATAGATAGAGCATATGGCTGGCAAAAGAATCTACAACAAGAAGTGCGTGTCAAGGAAAGCTGAACTAAAACACTATACCTTTTGTGGCAAGACCAAAATGCTTATATGCATGTGAATGCTTAATGACAAACTGTAAGCTATAGGCCTACAGAATAGAGATACTGGAAAGACGGATTATTATAAATATAATGAATGCAAATAAAAACTACAGATGTTTGGAAAATGAGAAGAAACGAGGAGACCTATGAACATATCAGAAGTAATGGCAAAGTGAAGATTCATCTTAGAGGACACATCTACTGAATAAAGAGAACATGTTAGAAAAAACTATATTCCCGTATTTCTCAAAAGAGAAATTGACAATAGCATGGATTACAGAAATACGAACTAGAAAGAAACCATTAGGGAATAAGAAATAACACAAATAAACCTTTCTAAGCATAAAATTCTAAATTTAGAAGGCTTTCAAGGCAGAAGAAACAAGAAATTGGGAACAACATGGACAGAAAAAAAGAAAGCAAAAGACAACATGGGGAGAAGATGAAGGACTGCTGGAAAAACAGGAAAAACAGGACACAGCAAGAAAGAAAGGAGAGGAAGTGAAGTTGTTACATAGTTCTAATTGGTCAATATAAAGTTTTTTTTTTTAAGTGTAAGGTGATCAGGCACTGTAACATACACAATCAGTTCTAGCATGAACCATGTGAAGATTTACAGTATTTTCTACTTGGTTATGAAATTGATGAGAGCCACCCCCAAAGCTCTGTTATATGAAACACTTCACCTAATGAGGGTAGGGAAGCTCAGTGTGTTGAATACTCCTCAAGGACATTGCGTAAGTTTCAGTGTGTGTGTGTGTGTGTGTGTGTGTGTGTGTGTGTGTGTGTGAAGTAACACATGAGGGATAGTCACACAGTTTTGTTATCGCCTTGAAAAAATAGTTACATAATTAATTTGTTTGTTTGTTTATAGGTACATTGTGGGGAAGCGGGACTCCCCTACTCCGCCTCAAGATCAAGCCAAGTGCACCTTCAGTATGTAATCATGGCGGACAAAGAGTTGCACTATTGTGTAACGCAGAAATTGAGTACTGTTAGAATTTTGTAATTTACTCATAAAATAGTGTAGAATAATGTACATGTAAGAAATACTAAGTTTGAGCAAATTCCAATATGCATTTGTGACAAACATTGCTATATTTGATAATGGTACACCTGGCAAGGAACAGAGATATAAAACTGAAATTTTGATGGTATATTAGTTTTGATATACAAATATGATCTAGAAGGTTTGGTAAAATTATCTTCAATATGTTTTGTTATTTTTACAGAAATGTGAATTTTGAACTAAAAGACATAAAACTTAATGGATTATCCCAAAGTTGGATAAAAGCTGGAGTGTAGAAAATACAGCATTATACACTATATAAGAAGTAATGACAGTGTACTTAATGGATCTTACAAAGATACAGCAGTAACAACAGAGACAGTCCAGAAGGTAGAATCTGCTCAAGGTTCGATTGAAAACTCAATACAGCTGTATAAGATATGATAGCTGTATAAGATATGATAGCAAAATTAATATGAAATGTTACAGTACAGATTTACAATAGGAAAAGTTACAGAGACAATATGATCTCTATTGGAGAAGTTTAAGTATGCAGAGAGCGAGCTTCTTTAAACATGAAGGAAAGAGTGCTGGTGTTTTAGTAACGAGCATTCCTTATGGAAACAATGCTACATCCATGCTGCCTCACCATTTATTTGCTCAAAGAATTTCACCAATGTGTGTCACTTTTGGATGGTGCCAAGCTCCTTGATGAAGTTCACTGTAGTTTAATCTGCAACCGGAAATGCGAGCCATCGAATGGCTGTGTACGGACATCTTTGAGTGATACTGAGAAACTTTAAGACTTTGCATTTACAGAACTGATAATAGTGAGCTTTTGCTTGAACTCAATAGATGAGATATTTCTTTTGTTTTGTGAGCTACGCACTGCTTTATAAATCTGTTAGGCAAGTGGTGTAAAAATTTATAACTTTTAGGTACACAACTAACAGTACTCTGAATTACCCAAACAACTTGTTTCAGAACAAGAATGCAATTTTGTGGAGACTTTGGCTCCGAGCTGTACCAAGTACTGGTTAGAATACAACAAATGATGCATATTATAAAAGATTTTGTATGTGAAACAATTGATTTCATCAGGTTACCTTCCATTAGGAACTTGGGTGCACTCAATGGTTGTTTTATGACTTTCAAATGATAGAGCACAGCAATCAGTCATCCTTTTCCTGCAGATTTTATTCGGAAAATCTAGATTTCAGCTAGTCCCTAGCCATTATCAATGACTGATAATCGATAATGGCTACGCTTTAGACGAAATCTAGATTTGCCGAATAAAACCTGCAAGAAAAGGATGACTGGCTGCTGTTTTTCATCACTTGAAAACAATTGAGTTTTTGAATACACATTATTATTTAATACAATAACTATTAAGTTACTGTCATTCTTTCCTTACTCTTTTCAAAGTAGCAAGAACTTTATTTTCATGTCTAGACAAGCTGAAATGCAGAAAAGAAGAATGTAGGTTACGAGATCAGGTTTCAGGCTATTTTCTAGATATTGATCAAAGTAGTTAATAAGCCCTGATGGCGTAGTAGTCACAGCAACAATGACAATGTGACAAACCCGTTGTCGCACAACGTGTTTGCACACATCAAATCCTTGCACCAGTGTGCCGTAGCATGCCATTACAGGAGCCAATCCAAAATGGTGCAACCCATCGATAAAGTGGAATGTACTGTGGTAATCTGTTTTCTGCATTTGGAAGGAATGAAGCTGCAACAATTCACATTGAGTTCGTGGAAGTGTATGGCAACAATGCACCATTGTATGACACAGTGGTTATGAGCATAGACACTTTCACCATGGTCAAACAAGTCTGAATGACGAAGAATGAAGTGACAGACTGTCCTTCTATAAAGAATCGAGAACTGCAAGAGAAGTGAAAGTGCTTGAAAACTGCATTTCACAATTGAGGCAGTGATGGAAAAAGCGAACATAAGTAAAAATGTTACAAATGTGTCAGTCTAATCCAGGTAACTTCTTTAACTGCCTAATCACCACGGATGAGTGCTGCATGTATCACTATGACCATGAGACAAATGAGAAAAGCAAGCAGTGGAAACGTGTGAATCCACCACTGCCGAAAAAGACCCAACCAACATTGGACACGGTGATGCTGAACATTTTATTAAGCCTGCCTTTGTGTCGTTGTAATGTTACGTGTACGTAGGTAAATTTTTTGGCTTCCTAGAATTGGTATGAGGTGAGGGGAATTTGTTTTGTGAATGAATGCAAGCCAATACGCCCAGGAACAGCATGGCCAGTTCAGGCCAAGCAACCTCAGCTGGTCAGCCCATGTATGAAGGGGTGCAGTGCTTGGCTGGAAATGAGTCAAACCCAGTGCAGGGAGAATGTGGATGGCAGAGCTCAATTAGACACAGGACAGACAATGCACTAGAAGTGGCAAAGTGCAAGACAGACTGAAATATGGCTACCTACAGCTCTTAGAAATTCTATACCATATTTTACGAACCATAAGACACTACAAACTATACTATGCACCTTAGTTTTTAAGCAGTTTTTGAAAAAAGTAATATTTTTACCATTTTTATTATTAGATTTCAAAGCCAGACTAAAAAAGATCTTAGTTTTTAAAACCATACTCACCTTTAATATTCCTGAAAATTGTCATCTGAACTTTCTTCTTCTTATTCTTCTTCATCCTGTTCATCATCATCATTGTACTCATCACATATAAGATGGTCTTCACTGCCATCTAGAGCATTACTTATGCTGCAGTTCTTGAAAGATTTAACAATAGTGTCCTCTCTCATTCTAGACCATGACTGTTTTATCTGCTGACACACTTGTTTGATTGTAGGTCATTTTGAAGCTCCAGACGGCATGAATTCATGTTGGCTTTAATCCATCATCCATTTGTTCCATTCCTCTCTCATACATACTTTAAATGGTCTATTTATCAAGACATCAAGAGGTTGCAATTGTGAAGTAAGTCCTCCCACAATAACAGCAAGCTCTTTATTTCCCTGTCTCAATTTTTCTTTCATTGAAATCAAACAATGGAAAATCCAGGATGGAATGTAACAATATCATGAGAAGGAAAGTTGCTACTCACCATATAGCAGAGATACTGAGTTGCTGATAGGAACAACAAAAAGATTTTGATACTTAAAGCTTTTGGGCAATGGTCTTCGTCAACAATACACACACATACGCACACACACATTCATGCAAACACAACTCACACACGACTCTTGTGTGCAAGTTGTGTTTGCACGAGTGTGTGTATGTGCATTTTGTGTCTATTGTTGACAAAGGCCATTGGCCGAAAGCTTTACGTGTGAAAATCTTTTTGTTGTGCCTATCTGCTACACAGGATCTCTGCTATATGGTGAGTAGCAACTTTCCTTCTCATAATATTTTTCTTTTATTGAATTTTTCAAATTATGACTAAACTGACTGACAGCACAAGAAATGAACCCTTCTTCAATAAAGCACCTTTCCTTCTTGCCCATACTCTGTTAATCCATAATTTCATACCGCCTTTGTCCATCCACTGCTTGTTATGTATGTGAACAGCAACACCTGGTGGTATTTCAGAAGGTTTCAGCATTGTTTTGCACTTGCAAATGATGACTAGATTAAGTTCATTCAGTACCATCAGGACAACTTGAATGGACAATAGTGAAGTGCATTTTTTCATGTCCCTTTTTTGTAGTTACAGTTTAAGCACCTTTCATGGCAATAATTCTGTTACTCGACATACCAAATGTCAAAGGAGTTTCGTCCATATTCATTGTTTGACTAAGTTCCACACTCATTTTCTTTTGACATTGAATAATGAAGTGATGGAAAGGTAATATTTCCTCTTCATACCCTTGTGGCATTTCCTGGGATATTTTGGTTTTGGTTCACATTTATGACCATGACTATTCGCAAAACCTGTAGCACCAACCAACTTCACCAATCAAGTCCCTTAACTTCCAATGTAGTGCTAGCTTATGAGCATGTATTTGAATCATTTTTGTGTTAATTCCAATGCCATTTTGATGGTATCCTTGAATTCGTTTAAATACGTCATCTTCTAATTTCGATTATTTTGCATTTAGTCTTCCTCATTTTTTTCAGTTCTTCTTCACTATCCAGTTAATCGCAAATGGTTTTTTTCTGTTGGTGGAAGGCCAAAATGCTGCTCACATGCTCTGTTTTCACATCCTTCTCCAATATATGGCCCACATCATATGAATACATTTTTTTTTTTCATTAAAAAACTAGCTACTAACAAAAATATTGTACTGTTACCAATATCCCTACTCACAAATTCAAGTTCACTGGCGCTGTAGACTGCAATGACATGTCATAGCTAGACAGTGTTCTGGGTTTGTGATGGCGGTGCGGGAGGGAGACAGTGTTAACAAGCTTGTGAATCCTCGCAGCTCATATTTGTGGCATTGGTGCACTGCTGCTGCCAGTTGAATCCAATGTTGCAAGAAAGAGATAGGTTTCCCATGGCACGGACCATATATGGCCAATTTTAAGACTGGCAGGAATTTTAAATCAAACACTGCACATTTTTATATTGATTTAGAGTATAAGACACACCCGAATTTTGGAAACAATTTTTTGAAGGAAAAGGTGCATCTTATAGTCCATAAAATACAGTAATAAAACACAGTTCCATAACAAAGCAAATCTGAATACATTGGCAATCTCAGAGGTGCATCTAATGAAACAATAATATTTTCAATAATTTAAAAACTACAAAGGTTAATATTATACATTGACCAAATACCTCAGATAATATTGCTGAACTGCCCCTACCATCCCGGAAAGCTAGTATGTGTAACTGTTTTATTTACTGATTTATTATATACTCATATTTTTTCATTATGCAAATGTTTGACAGAACATCATACCTCCACAATAACACAGCAACTAAATGCATTTTGAATACCTCATATCTTATCACACTTGTATAGTTATTTATGAAATATGTTACTAATTTTGACAATAACTTCCTTTAAACATGATTATAGTAAGAAAAAAAACAATGTAATTTAAAAGTGATCAACTGCATGTTTTAGCTGACATCACCATCAAAGAGAGTGCCTAAAGACACTTGACATTTGTTTGTCATTTAGTACGAACACATATAAGCATGAATGCTGTCTTATTTATTTATGAACAAACATTATTTATATTTATTGTGAATGTCTGTGTAGTAACCAAGTAATACATGGACCCAATCCAAGTAACACAAATATGACTTTATCATAAACCTCTGAACAATAATGGAAATAAACTTCTCATGAATCCACACATAACAGGACACAGAACTGATGTGACAGGTATATCTGGTAGAATACAGAGCAAGTCCAGTCAATGCTGCTTCACGCACATATGTGAGTGAGTCACTGGCAAGCAGCACGGTGTAGACTGCACTGCATGCATGCCTCCCACAGGCGGCCTCCAGCGGCCGGCCTGAGCTGATACAGTTGGCAGCCAATTCAAGCACATGTGCATGGTGACACTACACCCAGTGCACTCACACTCACATGCACTAGTAGCAGGATACAGCACACCTCTCGCTTGTGCGAAGTGGGCACCCAGACTACGGAGGAGAGACACATCCATTGAATCCGGAGCGGTGGCGGCAGCTGGGGCTGACAGAGGGAGTGGGACGATGTCCTGGGTGGGCACCGGAGCATAGGGCTGGAATGCACAGGGGTGTGGACATGCTGGAGGGTGGTGGGCCTGTGCAGCACCTGACAACAGCACTGGAGAGGAGGGTGTCACTGCCATTTCAGTGTCATCAGCAGCAGTCCGATCTCAATGTGGAGAAGATGGAGCTGGGCCTACTGGCAAGGGTGGCTGAGGCGATGATGATGAAGAGCCCAGTGGAGGTGATCTGACGGGAACAGCAAACTGTGGCAACAGACCCAGGGCCAAAGATGGACTGGTGTCCAGCACCCAGAAGCTGCAACCCCAGGGCACAGTACATGGAGGAGGCAGCCGATGGGACGGGGGCACCTCTGCAGCAGATGATGACAGACTCGAGGTGGAGGGTGGCAGGGTGGGCTGCAGTTACAAGGGCTGCAACATACAAACCAGTAGCTTCTGGCAGCAATCACGGGGGCAACTGATGATTGTGGCATGCCACCAGCCCATTGGCCATACGGATGTCACAAAGATAGCACCCCCAGTGGTGGACAACAGCAGCTGGTATCCATTTGGGCTGGTGACTAAATTCTCACACCCGCATCAGCAATCCTGGCACAAAGTGGTTGGACAAACCCAACTGTGGCAGGAATGGCACAGGCTACAGAAGGTGGAGAAGCGTGTGTGGCTGCCAGCTGTGAAGCAACTCTGCTTGGCTCCACTCCCCCATACGTATGAAGTGATAGGTGCTTAGAAAATGAAGAAGGGAGTCATCTGGTGAAGACTCCACAACAATTTTTTTCATTTGGAACTTGAATGTATGTACTAGTCGTGCCTCGTCATTTGATTGAGGGTGGAATGGCACAGCTGTAATATGATGAATGCTGTGATGGGAATAAACAATTGAAAGGTACGAGAAACAAATTGGAGCCCATTATCGGAATTAAGGTACAATGTAATCTCTCAATAGGAAAAACACTCAAAGACTACAAATTGTGACCTCAGCTGATGTTGATGCACAAAGGAGAATAAAAGGAAACTGGAAAATGCATGCACAACCAAGAGCCAATAGGAATTCAAGAAGGGACCCACAAAGTCTATCTGAATGCATTCTTATGGCTAACGAGAGCAGACAAGGGGGACAGGGATGCCCTGGTGGGAGCTGATTGTTTTTGGGCAAACTGCTTACAAGCTGTGGCAAAACTGATGTCTTCACCGTCAATCACTGGCCAAAAAACGTGTCTCCTAGCTCACAGTTTAGAGCGTGAAACTTCCCAATGGCCCTGGTGGAGAAGGCATAGTACCTCACACCATAATGTGGTGGGAATGACTATTCTGGAAGAGAGGTCTTCTGTGGACAAAAGCAAAACAAGTACCCAGCATTGTAGGCAGTGCACTACCTTGTCAGGCAAATAATTGTGAGGGACAAACAAAGAAACTGAGGATCTACGGTCAGTAATAAATTGAACCTTGGAATCATACAAAAAAACATGAAATTTCCAGAGAGAACAGACTATTGCAACAATCTCTTTTTATACCTGACAGTAATGCTCCTGGACCAGAGTGAGAGATTTAGAGGTGAACGCAACAAGTCGTTCAGGGCCGTCTGCCTATCAGTGCACGAGGACTATGTGAAGGCCATACTGCGAGGCATCGGTCACCAAAACTATGTGCTGAACTGGAGAGAACATAGCTAAACAAGGGGCCAAGAGCAGTTTGGTTTTCAACATTTGAAAAGCAGGTTCACAATCTGGACTCCAGAAAAAAGGTACATTCATGTGTAACAAGCTATCCAAGGGATGAGCCAATGTGGCCATACCTGGCAGGAATTTATGGTAGTAGGGTATCTTCCCTAGAAAGGCTTGAAATTTCTTCATGGACGAGGGGCGAGGCACAGATATAGCCACAGAGATGTGGTCTGACAGAGGGGGAGCCAGATCCCTCATGACCTCTAACCCAAAATAAACAACAGAAGTTTGAAAGCACTAAGATTTCGCGAGGTTACAAGGTAAACCTGCAGACTGTAAGGCAGAAAACAAAGTGCATAATTTTTTGAAATGATAGGCCATACAGCAGCCCATGACAACAATAACCTCCAGATAATTAACACAACCCAGGACATGCATAGTCAGTTGCTCTAAAAATCATTGGAAAATGGTAAGGGCACTAACCACACCAGAAGGAATGTGCAAATACTGATAGAGACCAAAGGGAGTATTCAAAACAAGAACTCACTAAGATTCTTCATCCACTGGTACCTGAACTTACACTTCAAACAAATCAATTTTAGAAAAGTACTGGCCACCTGATATTTACGCCAACAGTTCCTCCTGGTGTGGGGAAGGATATGCATCCATGATCAACTGCATATTGACAGTAGTACTGACATCGCCACAGAGGCAAAGTTTCCCTAACAGCTTGCGAACTATAAACAGCAGAGATGACAGTTCACTAGCCATATCAGCTTGCACTTTTCTAGAGAATGAAGTCTGTCCAATTCTGCTTTCACCTGATATTTCAGGAATAGGATGCACGCGACAAAAACGAGGCTGAGCCATGGATTTCAAACAAATATGAGCAGAAAAATTCAAAGCACACCCTATACCTTCTGAAAACAAGTCCAATAACTCCTCACACAGTGTTTCCAATAAGGAATATGGTACCTGATCAGACACAAGCTCAACTGCTTTGGTGATAGAAAATCCAAAATGCCTGAAATGTGTCCATCCCAAACAAATTCCCTACACTGGCATCAGAACCACCAAAAACGTAATGGAATGAACCACTGACTTATAAGAGCCAGATGCCATAAATTGTCCTAACAGCACAATCTGTTCATTATGATCAACCAGATTCTGCATGACCGGAGTCAATGATGGTGAATCTAAACTCATATAGGTTTGAGAATTCAATAACATCATTGCAATAACTCTATTGACCTTTAGCCAGAGCACTTGCCAAAAAATGCTTAACTTGATAAACCACTTGGGAGAAGTCACAAGCACTCAAGTCACACAGTGTACATCCATTTCCATATCCAGAGCTTTTGGCCAATGGCACATGGAGGCGATGTGGCCATTCTTCTGGCAAGCATTACAAGTAGCCCAGCACTTAGGGCATGCCAAACATTCATGCTGGACAAAACAGAAAGGACAAGATGGAAACAGAGAACACTGATGCTGGTTCTGTGGCAGTCATGGTTGCTTGCACTGGCCTTGGTAATTTGATCACTCACTACCTGAGAAACTTCAAAAGATTGTGCTATTTGCAAAACAGGGGGTTTTCACAGAGTAAAGACTTCTGGCGTACTTCCTTGTCCAAAGCTAAACAGGTAATTTCATCGTGCATCATAGAGTATGTATGAGTTATTATGGGCATCAGTAACAAACTGACCCTTATGGCCAAGGCCATGAAGTGCAGCTCCCCAGGCTATGTATAACCAGTTTGGTTTCTTGTGGCATCTGTAGAATTCAACTTGCGCCTCTATTTCATGTGATCATTTGCTATGCTATTTGGACAATAAACTGCACATGTAATTAAATGTAAGAGCTGCTGGTTCTTGTAAAAGGGACCATTCTAACACAGTAATTTATGGATTTTAGTTGGAATCCATGAGAGGAAGAAGTCTTTGCAACAATTCGAGTTTCTCACACCAAAACCCAAAAAATGCTGTCTGAGACTTTTTTTGTAAGCTTCCTGATCTTCAGCTCTATCATTATATGGAGGAAAAGTGGATGGATGGACTGGTGAATGATACCCTGTCTCATATTGGAAGCCAACCATATGGTAACTGCCAAAGTAAGCTGTCCAGTCAATACCGATAGCATGGTATCCACAATGAATAACTTGATGGAACAGCACTTAAAGACTGCACCTGCAGAAACCATCCTATCCTCACTGCCTGGCGTAGTTACCAAGTAAAACACAAAACTGATCCAAGTAACACAGGTATGGCTTTATTCATAAATCTCTAAACAATAAAAGAAATAAGCCTCTAGTGAATTCACACATAACAAAACGCGGAACAACTGATGTGAGCAGTACAATTGGAAGAACAAAGAGCAAGGCATGTCAGCGCTGCTCCACACATATATATGCACGAGTTGCCACCAGACGGCATGGTGGAGACAGCACTGTGCGCATGCCTCCCACAGGTGGCCTAAAGCAGCCGGCCCACACTGATACAGTTGCTGGCCGATTCAAGCACAAGCATGGTGAAACCACACTCGGCACACTCCACTCACACTCACTAATAGCAATATACAACAGTCAGAGTATGATCAATTGTTTATAATGTGCTTTATTAAATATTGCTATAATACAGGGTGTAATGGGTATAAGAGCAGATATTTCTATTGGTGACTGAACACAGTGTACTGAACAACATTACATCAGTATTTACAGACAACAATTATAGCTATTACAAGATTCCCTTTAAAAGTTGGTTAATAGCTCCAAGTACATGTGACCATGCCATTAATGATTATTTTCCTCTGGGCAGCAGGTCAGGTACTGAAGTGTGGATGCTTGGAGCAAATCAGTTAATCTATGCTGATACGCATAGTCCACTTAGCAGTGTAGTTATGACTGTGCAGAAAACATCAGGTAGTAAATAATATGACGTGTTTGTGGGAGACTGTCACACAGAGAGAAAAAAATGGCAAACACACTGATGTATATATATATATCATGGAACCACTTATAAAAATATCTGCTCTTATAGCCATTACACACTCTATATTACATTAGTACTGAAAGTGGCCAAGCTGAGTCAAAATAATGTCTGTAGAGCATAAGAACAATGTATTTATGATGGAGATGGCCTTCAGCCAATGAAAGTTGACAGTGGCAGGACATGGCTACAGTCAAGTGAAGACAAACACTTCATGGGGGGTGCACTCAGGCGAACAATACAAGACACTTTTACGTTTGATCTGGAAGAAGGTAACATGTGTTATCCAGTCGTGTGGGTGATTGGTTCTGGGTGGTGAACAGCCTCTGCAACACTTTTAACTTTTGAACAGAAGCTAACTTTCACGAGATCTGGACATGCTCCAGTGCAGAACTAACTTTACCGCTTGCATTATGGAACTGACAGCAGACAGAGTATGAATTTCTACTCATTATTTCTTGTGTGTAAATCATCATGCTGAACTCTGAATTATTGTGAGCTGGTGAATATTTCATAGATTGTGATCATGAAATGTACTTAAGATTTTTTGAGCACCTTTGATGACTATTAGCTTGGGGACTTTGCTACCATTTTTGTAACACTCTCAATGCAACTTTCTGCATTTAATAAGGTTATTTTCTGTCTGCATTATAAGTGATTATTGAAGGACCACTTTCTGTAAATTTGAGTTATATCTTATTGAATAAACATTATTCAACACAATTCTCTGATGTCATCTACATCAATATAGATGTTAGAACAGATCCATTTTTATTAATTATTCATATATCTTTTGTTTAATATTTCTGTTTATTTTATTAACTTGCAATTCCAGCCAGTGCATTGACTTTTGACTGCAGGATCACTGCTAAGGTTATTATTTGTGGTGAGTTGACTGTCGAGCATGAGAGCAGACGTGTGCGGCTTGACCCTGTGACATTATCAAGCTATTATTCTTAAACAGAGCTGTGCATACCCCAATTACCTAAGGTACGAGTAACATCAGATAAAGTCACAATTTGTTTGATCATGTGGGACACTGGTTAGAGAAGCTACTACTCAGCAGAATATCCCTTACATAACATTGCATTGCGCTAACAGATTATGCTTGTAAGGGGCAAACCGTCAGCAGAGCACACTAATCACATCTCCTTATGTGGTATCACATGGTTATAGAGGCAAAGTGTCATGGGAAGCTAATCAAGAGGATGTTTTTGCTCCATGAGAATGCCCCAGATCTTTCTGCATAGGGCACAATCACATATGCCGCTTCCTTTAGCTATCAAATTTTGTCTCACCACCTATATTCTCCTGATGTGGTACTCAGTGACTTCTTCTTCTTCTTTCCTTGGATGAAGGAACCACAGTGTGGCAGGCATTTTCACAATAGTGACAAGGTGATCTTCGAGCTAGAATGTTTCCTGAAGAGACAGAATGAAGACTGCTATAGCCAAGATCTTTGCCAAGTCATCTATGACTGGAAAAATGTGTCACACTGAAACATGAATACACCATCAGCAGGTTTCATGGTCACAGATTTTTTTTTCTTTTTTTAGGTGATACTTAAAAACTTTATGACTACCCATCGGGTTTAACATGAGGACAGATAAATGTTCATCTACAGCTGAATGTCAGGAGGTGTGCTCCATGGTTACCAGACCTTATTTATAGTTTGTTGTTTCAATCTTACATTTTCAGTCATGGCAATGAATTTGTATTAAACCAGTTCTAAACCTGCATGTTGGCTTCAACTCCACACTACAGTTCTGAGCATGGTATAATGCTGAGGGAAATGCTCCTTACTTCCTCCTACCAGTTAAGTTGAACTGTAATCCTAACGGCAAATTCAGAGCAGTCATTTGAATGCAGCAGTATATGCATGAAAGGTACATAAAATAGAAGCATGTGTGCAGATGATTTTAACCAGTTAAATAGACGAAGAAGGGTATTATCACATCATGTTTTCAGCTACTTCTCACAAAAGTACTCCATGAAATATGCAACACTCCTAAACACTAACAATAATTGTTATGGATGCAAAAATGCTGTAAAAAGCTTTAAAAGAATATGTAACTCTAATTAATGGAGGGAAAAGTGCAACAGAGACATGGTATTTCCCATCTTTCTAACCAAAAAAATTGTTAGCTATGACAATGAAGGTCAAAATTAAGTGAGCGATTAATGTTTTTTCTCTGACTGTGTCACTGGTATCTGTAAGTGACTTATTTCAGCCTATATGGTATTGAGATTTGTCGAATTTGACAATTTGTTGACCATAGATTGAATAGCATCAGATTTGTACACTAATTTAATATATACAAACAATGGAAATCCAGGATGGAATAATGACAATATTATGAAAAGGATACTTGCTACTTACCATACAGTGGAGATGCTGAGTTGCAGACAGGCACAACAAAAGGATTGTCAAACAAAGCTTTCGGCCCAACAAGCCTTCATCAGAATTAGACAAAAAACACAAACACAACTTGCACAGACATAATGTGTGCCTATCTGCAAATCACCATCTCCACTATATGGTGAACAGCAACTATCCTTTTCATAATATTGTAATGTAATATACTCTGTGCATGAAGCAGTATTGCTAACTAACCCAGAAAAAGATGAGAACTGAAATAGAGCTAGAATATTAAAATGAAAGAAATGATATTCTTTTGTAGTTTAATCACCACACTACTGATATCTTTATGCAGGAATTTTTTTATTGAATGTTCATACCTTCATCCACCGACAATCTGCAATCTCACGGTCACATTTTGTTATTGATTCAGAAGTAGGAGTCAGGCAGACAATAAAATAAATATCTGAGCAGGCAAAATTAGCACCATGAGTATGTCGGAAACAAATAAGATATCTGAATTCTGTTTGGACATTAGTTTCTTCCAGGACTTCTCTTATTGCAGCATCTGGAATATCTTCACCTGTAAAATAAAATAAGTAAATTCTTTAGAAATCATGATACAAACCACCACAAACGTACTTATTTTCAGTTTACATAGCTAGTACAATCATATACCAAATACTAAAGCACAAAGGTAGTGGTGATGCTTGTGATATATAGTTGGAAGTGAAGTAATTTATTATTTAGTATTAATTCTTAATTACCCTTTTCCTTTATCTTGTTCACCAAGTTAAATATAGACACTGAAACAGACATGTTCTTTCTTCTTTTATTGTTATCTATATGTTTAAACTGTTGCCTAGATGCTTCTCTGGAAATTCTCCTACTTCCTCTTTATTGAACTACAGTGCCATCACAGATGCAATGTTTCTTATCAGATCAGTATACATAAAAATCTGCACTGACATGTTAGCTGATAGAAAACCAGTGATTGTGCACAGAAAACTAAGTTTTAAAATGCTGATATCAGTCTCAGTGGATCAACATCATAGATATCAGAAATTAACTGAAAGGGACAGACAAATTCTAAAGTACAAAGTACAAACCAATAGTAAAAAAACCCATGTCTTCTATTAATTAATTAATTAGTTCCTGCCGGCCGGGTTGGCCGAGCGGTTCTAGGCACTATAGTCTGGAACCGCGCGACCGCTACGGTTGCAGGTTCGAATCCTGCCTCGGGCATGGATGTGTGTGATGTCCTTAGGTTAGTTAGGTTTAAGTAGTTCTAAGTTCTAGGGGACTGGTGGCCTTAGAAGTTAAGTCCCATAGTGCTCAGAGCCATTTCAACCATTTTGAATTAGTTCCTCATGTTCAGCAGATCCCATAAAGAAGACGAACCTTTAAGGATGTGGAATGAGTCAAAGTATACATTAGAAAAAAGAGATAACCAAACCACAGAAACTTAGTTTGTGCTCAATATTAACGATAAACTATCAGTATACTGATTAGTGCTTAACCTAGTTAAATTTAACACAGTAAATTAAAAAGAAAAGTGCTGCTTTCTCAGTTTCATTAAAAAGTTGCTGTTTATCTCCTATGATTGGGAGCTTAATATTCACTTGATTTCAATGGTATTTTCAAGGAAAATAGTAACTTAACCTGTAAATACAGACATATTTACAATGCATTTCTGCTTGTTATTCAGCTTTATGATGAACACTGCTATTTGCCATGTAGCTAATTGAGCTTTTCAATTCTTCAATCTAGATTATCAAAAATTTGTAGAAAAATGATGTTTTTCATTTTCTTTTTAATTGGTATGGATTCTCTATTTCTTGCTCTGTGTTAGATAGATGCTTGTTGAACACCTTTCACCCAGAGCACATAACTCCACTCTGAAACCTAGATGAGGTTGCAAAGCCTACATGAAAATTATTTTTGTGTGTTGTAGATTGTGTAGAGCACAAAAGCCATTAACAAGCAAATATATTACAGTGTGAGAGTAAAAAATTCCAAAATCCTTTAAAGGGTCACTCCAAGAGGTGCAGCTATCAACTTCACACAATACTCTTACTATTAATTAATGCTGAATTAATACTTTATTTATTTATTAATTATTTGAGGGGCACTGCCCTGGAAATAATGCCATTAGACAACATGGACTGAAAATGCACAGAATTATCCAACACTTTTGCATTTAGATCAAAACAATGAGAGCTATGGCTAAGGGCAAATCATGTTGAATTGAGCTTCTGGATAATTTTATGTATGTATTGACTCCACTTTAACTTGTCATCTAGCTAGATCACATGGAATCTTACATTTAGTGTAGGACTGTTGTATACGTCTGGTAAGAGCAAGTCATTTTTGCTTACTTGAACTCACATAATATAAGTCTTTGTGAAATTAGACTTCAACTATTGCCTGTGATCCAGTTGTAGGCCTGTTTGGATCTTATCAAACATAGAATTTTTTAATGAGTATTTAAAGCAGGGAACGCCAAGAACTTTGCAAATGTGCACAGTACTCACATGCATGCAGATCTCTCATCTGACTGAACATTATCCCCACTACCACACCATGCTGTCTGAGTGGAGAAAGGCAGAAACAGTTGATACACTGCTTTAGGTGGTAGTGCAGTCATGCAATGAACACTGAACTGCTTGTAAGCAGCTTCGTTTTATATTTGTATTATGCTGCATTAATATTTGAAAATCTGAATGTCTGTACAATACTTCGTGAAGAGCAATATTATACTGTTACCAACTGTTGGTGCAAGAGAGCAGACTTATAAAAATTTTAAAAATTGGGTTTACAACAGCATAACAACAGCAACATTTATTTATTTATTGTATTTCTTTTGCATGGAGACACCAACTGGTGTCTTTTGCAAATGTCATATCATTTTTTACAAGTTTAGTACAATATATATATATATATATATATATAATACAGGGAAACATTCCACGTGGGAAAAATATATCTAAAGAGAAAGATGATGAAACTTACCAAACAAAAGCGCTGGCATATATATATATATATATATATATAAAAAAAACAAAGATGATTTGACTTACCAAATGAAAGTGCTGGCAGGTCGACAGACACACAAACAACCACAAACATACACACAAAATTCAAGCTTTCGCAACAAACTGTTGCCTCATCAGGAAAGAGGGAAGGAGAGGGGAAGACGAAAGGAAGTGGGTTTTAAGGGAGAGGGTAAGGAGTCATTCCTATCCCGGGAGCGGAAAGACTTACCTTAGGGGGAAAAAAGGACGGGTATACACTCGCACACACACACACACATATCCATCCACACATATACAGACACAAGCAGACATATTTAAAGACAAAGAGTTTGGGCAGAGATGTCAGTCGAGGCAGAAGTGCAGAGGCAAAGATGTTGTTGAATGACAGGTGAGGTATGAGTGGCGGGAACTTGAAATTTGCGGAGATTGAGGCCTGGTGGATAACGGGAAGAGAGGATATATTGAAGAGCTTTTGAAGGTCAGACATACCAACAATTAAAGGGAACAGCCATGGGTACCAGGATGGCCCCTTCGTACGCCAACCTATTCATGGGTCGCTTAGAGGAAGCCTTCTTGGTTACCCAGGCCTGCCAACCCAAAGTTTGGTACAGATTTATTGATGACATCTTCATGATCTGGACTCACAGTGAAGAAGAACTCCAGAATTTCCTCTCCAACCTCAACTCCTTTGGTTCCATCAGATTCACCTGGTCCTACTCCAAATCCCATGCCACTTTCCTTGATGTTGACCTCCACCTGTCCAATGGCCAGCTTCACACGTCCGTTCACATCAAACCCACCAACAAGCAACAGTACCTCCATTATGACAGCTGCCACCCATTCCACATCAAACGGTCCCTTCCCTACAGCCTAGGTCTTCGTGGCAAACGAATCTGCTCCAGTCCGGAATCCCTGAAGCATTACACCAACAACCTGACAACAGCTTTCGCATCCCGCAACTACCTTCCCAACCTGGTACAGAAGCAAATAACCAGAGCCACTTCCTCATCCTCTCAAACCCAGAACCTCCCACAGAAGAACCACAAAAGTGCCCCACTTGTGACAGGATACTTTCCGGGACTGGATCAGATTCTGAATGTGGCTCTCCAGCAGGGATACGACTTCCTCAAATCCTGCCCTGAAATGAGATCCATCCTTCATGAAATCCTCCCCACTCCACCAAGAGTGTCTTTCCGCCATCCACCTAACCTTCGTAACCTCTTAGTTCATCCCTATGAAATCCCCAAACCACCTTCCCTACCCTCTGGCTCCTACCCTTGTAACCGCCCCCCAGTGTAAAACCTGTCCCATGCACTCTCCCACCACCACCTACTCCAGTCCTGTAACCCGGAAGGTGTACACGATCAAAGGCAGAGCTACGTGTGAAAGCACCCACGTGATCTACCAACTGACCTGCCTACACTGTGACGCATTCTATGTGGGAATGACCAGCAACAAACTGTCCATTCGCATGAATGGACACAGGCAGACAGTGTTTGTTGGTAATGAGGATCACCCTGTGGCTAAACATGCCTTGGTGCACGGCCAGCACATCTTGGCACAGTGTTACACCGTCCGGGTTATCTGGATACTTCCCACTAACACCAACTTATCCGAACTCCGGAGATGGGAACTTGCTCTTCAATATATCCTCTCTTCCCGTTATCCACCAGGCCTCAATCTCCGCTAATTTCAAGTTGCCGCCACTCATACCTCACCTGTCATTCAACAACATCTTTGCCTCTGCACTTCTGCCTCGACTGACATCTCTGCCCAAACTCTTTGTCTTTAAATATATCTGCTTGTGTCTGTATATGTGTGGATGGATATGTGTGTGTGTGTGTGTGTGTGTGCGAGTGTATACCCGTCCTTTTTTCCCCCTAAGGTAAGTCTTTCCGCTCCCGGGATAGGAATGACTCCTTACCCTCTCCCTTAAAACCCACTTCCTTTCGTCTTCCCCTCTCCTTCCCTCTTTCCTGATGAGGCAACAGTTTGTTGCGAAAGCTTGAATTTTGTGTGTATGTTTGTGTTTGTTTGTGTGTCTATCGACCTGCCAGCGCTTTCGTTCGGTAAGTCACCTCATCTTAATAATTTATTTTAGTTTAATATTAATATTCACTTGAAGAGTATAAACACTTGTCAATCAAGAAATGTTTCAGTTTCACTTTGAATAAGTACCCTTTGTGGCACCTTATAGAGCTCGGTAATCTGTTGTACCATATTTGACCACTAATGCATGGACTATGGTCTGTTGTTTTTAATTTTGTTCTTTGTCTGTAGTAGCAGTCTTATTTCTTGTATTATAGGCATGCATATCAGAGCACTTTGTTTCTTTGTTTTGATGTGTCACAAAAAATATAATTAATTTGTAAAGATACAGAGAGTAGACTGTGAGGTATTTATGAGGAACAAAGATTTCCCTGCATGAATCTCTATACCCTAATCCATCGATAATTCTGATTGCTCTGTTCTGTAGGGTTAATATTCTGTTCATATGTATGTCGGCAGCACAACCCCATATCTCTATCCCATAATTAATCTGTGGAAAAATGGTTCCGTAATAAATTGTTTTTAATGTCTGATGTGGAACTACTTTTGATAACTGGCTGATTAGATGTAATGAACTGCTGATTTTATTGCATAAAAATTTGATATGGTTTACCCATCTTCTGTGTCCACTACTTCAATTCCACCTATGTTACTGATAGAGGTTTGGTGTGAGTTTGTAAGTTTAAATGGCAATAACTGAGATTTACTGATATTAACTTTCAAACCTTGATCTTGGAAATAAGTAGTTATTTGCTGCAGTCCCTCAGTGGCTACCAACGTTAACTCATCATTTTGTTTACCAAGAAATAACAGTGAGGTATCGTCTGCATAGGTTACCAATTGGGAGTTGAAAGGTTGCTCTATATCATTTATGTACACTAGGAAAAGGAAAGGGCCCAAAATTGAGCCCTGGGGTACACCTTGTGTGACTGTCTCATATTTGGACTGGAAATTAATGATCTGATTATTGATTTTGTAAGTCAGCTTTGTACACCGCTTGCGGTTAAATAAATATGTAGCCAGCAATTGCATGGATGCAGCATTTACATTGTATGACTCAAGTTTACTTAAAAGTAACTCATGGTTTACCGAGTCAAAGGCTTTAGTAAGGTCTAGAAATATGCCAGCTGTTTGCATTCCTTGATCAAGGGCACCATACATTTTGTGAAGAAATTCCGTAATTGCTGTGATAGTACTATGATCTTTTCGGGATCCGTGTTGTGTCTCTGTTAGGAACTTATTTTTCAAGAAATAGTCACTAAGTTGTGTCAGCAGCACAACTTCAAATACTTTGCTGAAGACAGGTATTAATGATATGGGCCTGAAATTTGAAACCTCTTCCTTGGATCCTTTTTTATGCACTGGTTTAACTGTGCTCCATTTCAATACATTTGGAAATGCATGTTCTCTGATACTGCAGTTTACCATGTGGGTGATTATTTTAACTAATTCCTTATTACATTTTTTAATCATGATACTACTCAAACCATCCCATTCAGATGAGAACTTATTCTTTAGGTTATTTATTATCCTGCCTATTTCTTTTTCACTTACTTGTTTGAAATCAAAAGGCGGCTCTTCAAAGGGGCAGAGCTTTACCTCACTACTCACAACTGTGTTATTAATTGGACTAACAGCTGCAGATATAAAGTATTTACTGAAAACATTGCAGACTTTATTAGGATCTTTAATTGTGTTTCCTTCATGTCTTATAATTAAAATTTCAGTTTCTGGCTTCGGTGTGGCTTTGCGAAATTGATTTACAATTCTCCATGAGGTCTTGGTTATATTGTCTGATTGAGCTATTTCACTGCTGTATATCTGTTTTCTTAGATTTGAAAGCTCTTTCTTAAAGATTTTCTTGGCTTCGTTGTACTTGGCCTTAAAAACCTGCAGGTTTGTTGACTTGTGTAACACATCCAGGTCCTGGATGTTTTGCCTGAGTTTAATCATATTTGCTGGAAGTATCAGTCTGTTGGTTTTTGCACTTTGGTTATGGGTGAACACTCTTTGTATTTTCTTAACAGGGCAGCATCTGTCAAAGTGTCTTAGCACAGTATCATAGAATTTGGCCCATTTGTTTTCAGATCCTTCAGTCTGGTAAACCAGATCCCAGTCCTCTATAGCTAATTTATTTCTTAAGGCAAGGTTGTGTCCATCACCTTTTTTTGTTAACTGCCTTCTGACTCAAGAACATAAAAAGCAGACTAGCACAGGCGAATAGAGCATTCCTAAGCAACAGAAGTCTGATAATATCAAACATTGCCCTTAATATGAGGAATAAATTTCTGAGAATATATGTTTGGAGGACAGTACTGTGTGGTAGTCAACTATGGACTGTGGGAGAACCAGAAAAGAAGAGAACTGAAGCGTTTCACATGTGTTGCTATAGAAGGTTTTGAAAATTAAGTGGACTGATAATATAAGATAAGGAATGAGGAGGTTCTCCACAGAACTGACAAACAAAAAAATATATGAAAAATGTTGACAAGCAGAAGGTACAAGATTGTAAGCCATGAATTAAGCTCTGGGGGGTAACCTCCATGGTACTACTGGGAGCTTTAGAGGGTAAAAACCACAGGGGAAAACAGAGATTGGAATTCATCCAACAAATAATTGAGAATATACGGTGCAAATGCTACTCCGTATGAGATGAAAAGGTTGGGACAAGAGAGGATATTGTGGCATGCTTCATCAATCCACTCAGAAGACAGTTGGGTGGGGACGGGAGAGGGAGTATGGAAGGGAAGTGCACACAATATTGCTGTTGTAATGCAATTATGTGTGTGAGCTGCATTTGTGTGAATCTGTGTGTGTGTGTGTGTGTGTGTGTGTGTGTGTGTGTGTGTGTGTGTGTGTGTGTGTTTTTGTTTATTTCAGAAGAAGGCCTTCTGGTAAAAACCTTATGTGTTTATTAGTCTTTTTGTTGTGCCTGTCTGCAACTCAACATCTCCCCTATATGGTGATTAGAAACCTATTCTTTTCACAATATCATCATTACTCCAACCCGAATTTTCCATTGTACCACCATACTTTCTTTTCTTTATACATAGTTCACTTTTGTTGGATTGACACACACCACCACAAGAAGCTGAATGTTCTGTTGACACAACAGCAACTTGCAATTTTTTTAAACCCTGTTTCCCTTTCAAACTTCCACTTTTCAACCAGTTATCAAATTTAATGTGAATGGAAATGATTCCGATGTGCAACTGACAACTTACTGTATGTATCACAATGAAAGAAGAAGTAGGCTACTGTTGAAAATCGAAGGTGTGACTGTCGTGTAACTGTTCCTTATTGCGTTCACAGTACTGGGGTCAATATTTTTGGAACACAGAGAAGCTTGCAGACTAAATTTCCATTTTATGGATATCAAATGCATTCCTAATATATAACTGTAAATCTAGTATTCATGGTAAATATTAATTTATTGCTCAAATAATGTGATAAATTTCTGATGTTGCACATATTTAACAAGGGGAATTATGGGTTAATTTAATTTTAAACTACTAATAATAACAATAATAATAATAATTATTATTATTATTATTATGGCAATGCCACAGAAAATTAGGAAACAGTAATAGCGCTAACCTCAAAATCCACCATTATGGAAAAAGAGGTATGGTGAACACCTTGCAACATTTTGCAAACCCCTGGAGGTTCACTAACCACAGGTCAGGAAACAATGATGTAATGGAATGCATCTTTCTGCTCAGACAGCATGGCGTGTCAGTGGGTTTAATGTGCAGACAGACAAGTGAGATCACGCATATAAGCCCGAGCTTCGCACATGTGCATGAACATAAGCCGCAAGTTGTGCTGTGTTCAATATGTCAGTTGACTTGTCCAAAGGAATCAAGAATGCAAGGAACTTGCTGGCATCATCAATTAGCTGCCTGTAAACATCCGCTGCCATGACAACTATGTAGTGTGTGAGTGATTGTCATGAAAGACTGATTTTGCAAAACTTCTGTACCTTCAATGGTATCACAAGTTCTGCTGCCTCAATAATCTACTCACCACTGCTGAAAGATTTATCTGATGTGGCAATTCTGAGCACTTTTTTGTAGCTTATTTTCAAAGACGGGCTGCAACAACCTGTTACTGACTAAAAACAAGAAATAATGGAATTTGCTATAAATACAATGGCATTCTACAAGCATACATGTACAAATACAAACACAATGATTTGCATGGGGTATGCACATTGAGAGTGGCTTACTGTACTGTACTGCTTGTTTTTAGGTCTGCCAACTTGTTCATTCTATCTTCACAAATTAAATCTTTAAATTCTTTGTCCATGGTGTCGCAATGCATTCCATAGCAAATCTGTTGTGTCTGGCGAATATGCAATTGCATAATAGACATGACAAAAAATGCAGCACCAAATATGGGAAGAAACAGTGCTGCATCACAATGCTAAATGAACTGTTGCACCACAGCAAGGAGTTCTGAGAAGGATCACGCAAAGCTGAGACAGACGCAACCAACCCGAGATGTACTGCATAGTGCTGAGACAGGCTAAGCCCCGGACAGCATGCACGCAGCACAGTGTGCTCTCAAGAAGCTCTGCACACTGTGACTGACCCTGCTTTAAAATCATTGGACAATCATTTATGTACATTAAAAATAAAGAGTGGGTCCAGTATCAAACCTTGTGGAACCATACATGTTGTGTTCCCTCATTCTGATGGTAGTTTCATGCCTGTGACACAGTTTGTCAATGTGACACCCACTTTGTTACGAAAGTGAGACTTCATCCAAACAAACATGGTGTCAATAATGCCATAACACCTTAGTCTGCCTATTAGAGTTTTTTGACACACAAAATCAAAGGCTTTTGTGAAATCACAAAGTACACCACTCAGATAATTTTTGTTGTTTAGCGCTGTTATGACTTCATTTGTGAAGCCTTGTGTTTCTGATGGTTATCACATTCTGCTCAGATAAATGATTCTACATTCTGCCACAGGCAAATTACTCCAAAAATTTTAAAAGGAATGAAGGAGTGAGAAGCATCAGTAATTACGGATAGTTTGCTTAACTACTGTTTCATGGATGGATGTAGCTACAACATAACCAAGTCTTCAGGAAATATGCCTTGAGTCATTAAATGATTGCAAACATAGCGTACAGTTAGTCCTTTCAGGTCAGATATCAATATTCTGCTACAAACAGCATCATAGACAGTAGAATTACATATTCTAGTGATTTGATAATTTTTAAAATCTCCTTAGGGGTTCTATTCTTGAGACTAATGTCTGTCTGTGGTGTACTGAGTGTTTGTTAAAGTAAATATAATGCATCTGTATTTGCTAGTTTATTAGTTGTTGCCATGTCTGTTGCCATGGGTGAGGAAGTAATCAGTGAATTTGATTTCCAATGATTTAACTGTATCACCATTTTTACCAGAGCTATTTTCTGCAGGCTCAATTTCATTTGGATTGCCACTGCAAAAAAGCACTGTCAACCCCTGGTCACATTTTATCACATCCAAAGCTACTGAATCACATAGAACTCAGCATGAAACACATTAAAATTATTTTTTTTTTTTTGTGCCACCTTGCGCCCAATGTACAATATACTTTTTCACCTGTAGCTTTATTACCACCAGCATGTGTTTATGCATGGTATGATCATGAACAATTTGATGTAATATGATCTCTTGATTCTCTAAGTTTTTGGTATGTATCTTTCATATCTGTATATTGTATTTCTCTTTCATGAGTTAGCGAGCACATCTTATTTTTAGTGATATGTGAAATAAAGGATAACCCTTGTTTTGTTTTGTGACTGATCTGATGATGGCAGTTTATCAAAGTGCATCATCCATCTGAAGAAATAAAGTGTGCTCTAGACAGACAATTTTTGATTAAATTTTTTTATTACATTAGTGAAAAATGCTGTACTAAAGATGTATGATCCACTGTTAGGAAACATAACTGATTTTGTTATAATGAACGATTGTTATGAAAGTATATGCAGCATAGGGTGTTGTAAGAGGGACAGTATTTTAAGACTGACATTTGGAGCAGAGCGTGCATGTTTGCACTGCATATTCCTCAAATAATTTAAAGTTGTGGTTTGGCAATTCGGCTGACAGGTGAATAGTAATGTGAGTCTGTGACGAACACTCTTTCTATGTAGGTGACAGGTCCATACTTGAAAACAGGTCTATCCTGTCTTAGGAGGTTTATTTCTTAAACACAATTTCTGAAGCCATTTAGATTCCACTGGAGTATGTCCATTACCTAGTGATGAGGTTTCTCTTCTCTTCCTCATTGTACCCTGGTTAGGAGTCCAAGATCACAGGAGGAGAGCTCAAGGGCCTCAGCGTCAAAGAAAAATTTTACCCATGATGCTTTAGTCTCCATTCTGATGCAGTTCTTTCCTGTAAATTTTCCTTATTATCGGGAAGCAATGAGAGATGCCCTGAGACTGAGTAAACCAAATATTGCGAGTGAGATGTTTTCTTTTTGGAGTAAGGATGGCACAATGTCAGCAATGAAGTCTGCAGAACTGGCTCTCTGGCAGTCGATGGCTTGCCAGAGATTGTAAATTGGCATGTGCAACAACATGGGAAAATGTTGGTGACAGTAGTTACTTACTGTATTCATGCTGAAACTCTAATGTTAACTGTAGGCTGTTTCAGAACTGATGCAACTGAGGTAACAAATGATGTGGGTGCTGACGGGCATGGACCGCAGAGGGAACACCCTGTACTGCAGCAAACCAAGAACAGAATGGCATCATTCCAGAAGATCACAGCAATCAGGCTTGGACTGCCGAGGGAACACCTTCAACTGCTGGTGGAGGGGGGAGGCCACAGACATACTGGACCAGGTCCACTCGAGGATCAGTCTCAGGTCACACCTGATGAAGGTTGCGAGCTATGTTACCGAAATATCATGCAAGTACAATGCTGATGTCTGGCAGAACATCCGACAACCCAAGATGTCGTCATGCAACTTGTCAGAACTGGGGCCTTGCAATTCATGAGCCTGTTGTGGGATGCACATTTCCACCAGTATGTTTTAAGTGCTCCAACAAACATTCAGCTTAAATGTGTCCAATCTAAACAGAATAAAATGAAATATGTGAAATCAAGTTTACAGAAGTGTGCTGTATGATGCAGTTACCCATCTCCCTGTCCCACAACAATCCCCCATTTACCCACTGTCTCCCACTTGATTCCATAAATTACAATCTACATCCAAATTTTTCACTCCCAAGTCATACCTTTCCTCTGTTCTATGTACCATCCTCCCCCTCCCAACCCAGTCCTCCACCTTACCATGTGCTATACGCAATTTTCCCTGCCTGAGCAAGGACAAGCTCACCAATGCCACATTCGGCAGCCTGGTGGGCACTCTAGCACCTAAGGAATAGGCAACCATTTCGACACCCCTAGAGTGCAGTTTGCCTACCTTCAGTTGCTAGAGCACATGGTAGACCGAACTGGTGTGATACTTTCTGACATGTACATTTGTAACATGCTCAGCAAAGTTGTGTAGGCAGCACTGGGGTGTTGGTGAACAGGGGGGGGGGGGGGGGGGGTAGTCTTAGAGAGAGGAACCCTCTGCCAATTTACTCATGCACTTGTTAATGTTCCACTCCCGTGTATCAAGCCACAGGAGGGCTGAAAAAGCATAAGTACCCTTTTCTGCTTCAGATAATATTCAGATTTCATTGAATAGTTTTTAACTGTCCCTAGGGTTTCCAACCTGTACATGAGAGCAAACATTGCTTATCCCATGCAGCTGAGTGCTTGGTCTTTAATGTGCAGATTATTCAACTAATTTCATGCTCACTCACAGTTCTGAATTCAAAGTTTGTACATTGGGGTGAGCAAATGTTTATCTTGCTGTTGTGGTCAACAGGTTGAGTTGGAATGCTACATAAAGTGATGAAATATTTATTAAAAATGTCTCAGATCTTCTATTAATTTTCCCTCATGCAATATGCTTATTTCTCTTGTATTCATATTTGATGGTGCTTTCCGGTATTGATTGATGAGCTTCCAAGATGCTTTACTCACATTGTCAGATTTAATGACTGTATCACCGTGCACCTTTTTCCTGAAATTTGAAAGGTCTGCCTTAAACATTTTCTTGGCTTTACAATACTTTTCCTTGAGGATCTACATCTACATCTATACTCCGCGAGCCACCTTACGGTGTGTGGCGGAGGGTACTTATTGTACCACTATCTGATCCCCCCTTCCCTGTTCCATTCACGAATTGTGCGTGGGAAGAACGACTGCTTGTAAGTCTCCGTATTTGCTCTAATTTCTCGGATCTTTTCGTTGTGATCATTACGCGAGATATATGTGGGCGGTAGTAATATGTTGCCCATCTCTTCCCGGAATGTGCTCTCTCGTAATTTCGATAATAAACCTCTCCGTATTGCGTAACGCCTTTCTTGAAGTGTCCGCCACTGGAGCTTGTTCAGCATCTCCGTAACGCTCTCGCGCTGACTAAATGTCCCCATGACGAATCGCGCTGCTTTTCGCTGGATCATGTCTATCTCTTCTATTAATCCAACCTGGTAAGGGTCCCATACTGATGAGCAATACTCAAGAATCGGACGAACAAGCGTTTTGTAAGCTACTTCTTTCGTCGATGAGTCACATTTTCTTAGAATTCTTCCTATGAATCTCAACCTGGCGCCTGCTTTTCCCACTATTTGTTTTATGTGATCATTCCACTTCAGATCGCTCCGGATAGTAACTCCTAAGTATTTTACGGTCGTTACCGCTTCCAATGATTTACCACCTATGGCATAATCGTACTGGAATGGATTTCTGCCCCTATGTATGTGCATTATATTACATTTATCTACGTTTAGGGAAAGCTGCCAGCTGTCGCACCATGCATTAATCCTCTGCAGGTCTTCCTGGAGTACGTACGAGTCTTCTGATGTTGCTACTTTCTTGTAGACAACCGTGTCATCTGCAAATAGCCTCACGGAGCTACCGATGTTGTCAACTAAGTCATTTATGTATATTGTAAACAATAAAGGTCCTATCACGCTTCCTTGCGGTACTCCCGAAATTACCTCTACATCTGCAGATTTTGAACCGTTAAGAATGACATGTTGTGTTCTTTCTTCTAGGAAATCCTGAATCCAATCACAAACCTGGTCCGATATTCCGTAAGCTCGTATTTTTTTCACTAAACGTAAGTGCGGAACCGTATCAAATGCCTTCCTGAAGTCCAGGAATACGGCATCAATCTGCTCGCCAGTGTCTACGGGACTGTGAATTTCTTGGGCAAATAGGGCGAGCTGAGTTTCACATGATCTCTGTTTGCGGAATCCATGTTGGTTATGATGAAGGAGATTTGTATTATCTAAGAACGTCACAATACGAGAACACAAAACATGTTCCATTATTCTACAACAGATTGACGTAAGCGAAATAGGCCTATAATTATTCGCATCTGATTTATGACCCTTCTTGAAAATGGGAACGACCTGCGCTTTCTTCCAGTCGCTAGGTACTTTACGTTCTTCCAGCGATCTACGATAAATTGCTGATAGAAAGGGGGCAAGTTCTTTAGCATAATCACTGTAGAATCTTAAGGGTATCTCGTCTGGTCTGGATGCTTTTCCGCTACTAAGTGATAGCAGTTGTTTTTCAATTCCGATATCGTTTATTTCAATATTTTCCATTTTGGCGTCCGTGCGACGGCTGAAGTCAGGGACCGTGTTACGATTTTCCGCAGTGAGACAGTTTCGGAACACTGAATTCAGTATTTCTGCCTTTCTTCGGTCATCCTCTGTTTCGGTGCCATCATGGTCAACGAGTGACTGAATAGGGGATTTAGATCCGCTTACCGATTTTACATATGACCAAAACTTTTTAGGGTTCTTGTTTAGATTGTTTGCCAATGTTTTATGTTCTAATTCGTTGAATGCTTCTCTCATTGCTCTCTTTACGCTCTTTTTCGCTTCGTTCAGCTTTTCCTTATCAGCTATGATTCGACTACTCTTAAACCTATGATGAAGCTTTCTTTGTTTCCGTAGTACCTTTCGTACATGATTGTTATACCACGGTGGATCTTTCCCCTCGCTTTGGACCTTAGTCGGTACGAACTTATCTAAGGCGTACTGGACGATGTTTCTGAATTTTTTCCATTTTTGTTCCACATCCTCTTCCTCAGAAATGAACGTTTGATGGTGGTCACTCAGATATTCTGCGATTTGTGCCCTATCACTCTTGTTAAGCAAATATATTTTCCTTCCTTTCTTGGCATTTCTTATTACACTTGTAGTCATTGATGCAACCACTGACTTATGATCACTGATACCCTCTTCTACATTCACGGAGTCGAAAAGTTCCGGTCTATTTGTTGCTATGAGGTCTAAAACGTTAGCTTCACGAGTTGGTTCTCTAACTATCTGCTCGAAGTAATTCTCGGACAAGGCAGTCAGGATAATGTCACAAGAGTCTCTGTCCCTGGCTCCAGTTCTGATTGTGTGACTATCCCATTCTATACCTGGTAGATTGAAGTCTCCCCCTATTACAATAGTATGATCACGAAACTTCTTCACGACGTTCTGCAGGTTCTCTCTGAGGCGCTCAACTACTACGGTTGCTGATGCAGGTGGTCTATAGAAGCATCCGACTATCATATCTAACCCACCTTTGATACTTAACTTAACCCAGATTATTTCACATTCGCATTCGCTAATAACTTCACTGGATATTATTGAATTCTTTACTGCTATAAATACTCCTCCACCATTGGCGTTTATCCTATCCTTGCGGTATATATTCCATTCTGTGTCTAGGATTTCGTTACTGTTCACTTCCGGTTTTAACCAACTTTCCATTCCTAATACTATATGCGCACTATTTCCTTCAATAAGAGATACTAATTCAGGAACCTTGCCCTGGATACTCCTGCAGTTTACCAATATTACGTTAACTTTTCCTGTTTTTGGTCTCTGCGGACGGACGTTCTTTATCAACGATGATAATGTCCTCTCTGGTAAGCCGTCAGGTATTTTATCGTTTCGCCCAAGGGGGGGTCCCTCTAACCTAAAAAACCCCCGTGTGCACGCCACACGTACTCTGCTACCCTAGTAGCTGCTTCCGGTGTGTAGTGCACGCCTGACCTGTCTAGGGGGGCCCTACAGTTCTCCACCCAATAACGGAGGTCGATGAATTTGCAACCATTATAGTCGCAGTCGTCTGAGCCTCTGGTTTAGACCCTCCACACGGCTCCAAACCAGAGGACCGCGATCGACTCTGGGCACTATGCTGCAGATATTAAGCTCAGCTTGCACTCCGCGTGCGATGCTGGTTGTCTTCACCAAATCAGCCAGCCGCCGGAAGGAACCAAGGATGGCCTCAGAACCCAAGCGGCAGGCGTCATTCGTTCCGACATGTGCTACTATCTGCAGCCGGTCACACCCAGTGCGTTCAATAGCTGCCGGAAGGGCCTCCTCCACATTACGGACGAGACCCCCCGGCAAGCACACCAAGTGCACACTGGCATTCTTCCCCGACCTACCCGCTATTTTCCTGAGGGGCTCCATAACCCGCCTAACGTTGGAGCTCCCTATAACTAATAGGCCCGCCCTCTGTGACTGTCGGGACCTTGCCGGAGAATCGGCCACTGGCCCAACAGGCGAGGCATCCTGTGGTGGCTTGGAAACGATGTCATCACCACTAGGAAGCACCCCGTACCTGTTGGAAAGGGGTAAGGCAGCTGCCACGCGGCCAGATCCCACCTTCGCCTTTCGGCCAGGCACGCGCGAGCCCACCACTGTCCGCCATTCACCCTGGAGTGATGGCTGACCGGTAAGATGCTCACTGCTGGAAGACGCAGCGACATCAGGGGTTCCATGTGATTCCAAGGCCACCGAAGTAGGCATAGGTCTCACCACAGTTGCCCCAACGCCACTACGAGCCGACGCCTGCGCCTCGAGCTCGATGAGCCTAACAGACAAAGGATGATATACTCTTTTGATTTACAAAGAAAGAAGAGGTCATGAACATTCTGCTTGAGTTTAATCAAACTACTTGGTAGTTTCAGCTTTGGTTTCTTTATGTGTTTTAGAGTCCTTTTTACATCTTTAACTGGGCAACAATGATTGAAATGTCTCAAAACTGTTTCATAGAATTGATCCCATTTCTTGTTTGAGCTTGTTGTTATGAAGAAGTATTGCATAGTCTTTGCCCTAAAGCCTTCTACAAATTTTGCTGTTCACAGACGCTTGTATGTGCGGTGAGTTTTATTGCTGTAAATGGTGCATTTCCTTTGCAACTTACATTTTATTTTTATTTTTTTCCTCGTTTATGTTTTATTGCTGCAATATTACATTGCAGTAATGGGCTAAAGTAAAATTCTTTGTTATAGATGAGTTCTTACCAGTCAAAACTACAAAAAATTAACTAAAAGCTAAACCAAAAAAAATTCCAGGATTCTTAAAAATTCCTGGGTTTTTCCTGGTTTTCTTCTGGATGAAAAAATTCCCTGATGTCCTGGAGCGTATACACCCTGCAGACCACACATGAGCACTGTGACATCTGTCACAATCCGCTGCCTTTGGTTCACTGTTGTTAATCATCTTCCAGACGGTTCCAACTTGGCCTCATCCATTTTTTGTCGGTTTACAAAACTTAAAGAAAACCTTCAAGGGCTCGCTTGGACAGTAATGAAGTGATGCAAGCAGAAGTGAGGCTGTGGCTCCAACACAGTCTAACATAATACAGTGATGGTCTCAACAGACTGGTCTCGCATTGGGAGAAATGTCTTCATCGCTAGGGTGACTATGTTTAGAAACATAAATGAGATGTAGAATGTTAATAATGTTTGTTTTATTCAAAAAACTTTACGAGTTTTCACGTAAAAAATTTGGAGGCATTCTTTTCAGCATGCCCTCATAGGTAGGAAGAGAACAATCTAATTCCATTTCTCTTTAAAATTCTGTCAATTTTTTTTTAATTAAAAGGTGTACAACTTTGCTTCCACCGTTTTCTCCCCAACAATTGAGGCTTTAATGAACCAATTGGTTACACACATATCATTCAAAGTATTTTCCATCGCTGGCCACTACTTTCTTCCACCTTTCAGGCAGTGCACGAATTCTGCGTTGAAAAAATTGTTCATCTTTTGAAGCGATCCACGAATCGATCCAATTTGTGACTTCTTCATGAGATCGGAAGTGTTGGTCAGCCAAGCCATGTGCCACTTATCTAAACACATGATAGTCAGAGGGAGCAATGTCTGGAGAATATGGCAGGGTAGGACTTCCCATTTTAACGTTTCCAAGTATGTTTTCACCTCTTTTGGAACATGGGGTCAAGCGTTGTAATGCTGCAAAATCACTTTATTGTGCCTCTATTGTGGCCATTTGTGTTTTAATGCTCTGCTCAAACGCATTAATTGCATTAGGTAATGGGCACCTGTGATTGTTTCACTTGGTTTTAACACCTCATAAGACAACACACCAAGATGGTCCCACCAAATGCAGAGCATGATCTTGGAGTCATGAATATCCGGTTTGGCCACTGACGTGGAAGCATAGCCGGGATACCCCCATGATTTTTTGCATTAATGGTTATCATAATGAATCCATTTTTCATCCCCAGTCACAATGTGATGCAGAAATCCCTTCTGTTTTTGCCTCTAAAGCAACTGTTCACAAACACACAAATGCCGTTCAACGTCTCTTGGTTTCAGCTCACACAGGACCGAAGTTCCTTCTTACTGAATCATGTCCATAGCCTTGAGACGTTTTGAAATGGCTTGCTGTGTCACTCCCACTAATCATGTCAATTCTTCTTGAGTTTGACACGAGTCTTCGCTCAGCAATGTCTCCAATTCTGCACCTTCAAAAACATTCTCTCTTCCACCACTATGCCAGTCTACGGCGTTAAAATCACCGTTATTGAAGTGTTGAAACCACTCATGACACGTTCTTTCACTAATAGCGTCCTTATCACACGTACTTGAGAGCATTCAATCAGACTCAGCCGCTGCTTTCTTCGTATTGAAACAAAACAGTAACACCCCCTGCAAATGGCGAGAATTTGGCTCCTAAACTGACATTTTCAATCTAGAACAACTTTATGATGCATACACAAATTGACCAATGTTTGAATGAGATTATGTTGACTGAGGTCCAAGCTAATTGCCTGATGTCTGCGATCTGTTTCTTTTGACCGCTACTTACCGTTGTTGCCACCGATCAGTAAATAGCAGAAGCAAAGTTGCACACCTTGTATGCACCAGCATTTATGAGAAACATAGCATCAATGATTTTCTGAGTTTTTTCTGTTTTCAGTTTTACTGTTTGTGCTTGGCTTAGTGCTTACCAATTCTGTCATTATGTGTAACCATTCTTATGTATGGTTGAATCAATTATGTCCTTTGACTATAGAACTTAGTGATATCAGACTGCAAGTGAGTGCAACATGACATGTATAGTGCAGGTGCTGTGTGCACCTTAACATTGCTGTGAACACCAACAGCATACTCAATTACTGAAACCATGCAAATCTGCAGTTCTAGAGCAATATTTTTCAGTTACACAGGATGAATCACAACCATACAAAGATTCTGGCAAAAATATTGAATTATTGGATGGTACCATAAAACAGCTGATTGTGATATGCGTGAACGACAGGTTAATCAACAACAAAAGCAGTTACTACCCTAACAAAGGTGAGAACCCTCACTTAAATCAGTTAAAATAGGAAAAGAACTACCTTACAAGAACAATGATCTGACCTCAAGTCTAGGTACAGCACCAACAGGTATATTGTGCACTGGACACACCAGAAGATGTGAATTTCAAGTGAAGCAATCATTGTCCTGCCATAGGCTGCAAAAGGTGAGTGTGCCACGAGACACATGCTAGCCTCTCAGCAGTTAGTTCATTGGCACAACTGATGATGACAACGTTGCCATTTGCCAAAATATTAAGCCTCTTGAACACCAAGATTTGATCATATGCTTGATTTTTTTTCATAAAAATATGTAGATAGCTCTTATTTAAACTGATTGCATACTCATAAGTATTCTATACTAGTTTTGTTCAAAAAGTAACACCGTGCACCTAAGGTAAAGGACATCCTTACAATTTGTGTAACACTAGTACCAAAGAGTATAGAGTACACACCTGGTTCTAAATATCCACCGGGCAGTTTCCAGTGAGGTACTGTATGAAAGCGTTCCCGAACAACCAATAGTTCTTGGTCCTTGTTTACAACAACAGCACCTACTCCTATCATTGTATGTGCATATTGAGGAATATTGCATATTTCTGTGATTGGCAGCCACTTGACCATGGAAACACTCATTGGTTCTGCATGGTGAAACACGAAACCATTCTGAAACAACATTTTTTTTTTACATGTAATCTTTTCAAAGATATTCCCAACACAAATGAAAACCTCATAGTAATATAAATAAAAACACAGAAATAACAGATGATTCATTATATATGAGAAGTTGTAATTAGTTTAGTGTTCTCTTCATTGTCCCTACACAGGAGCCGCTGTCAGGGGCTGTAATGTATTACTAGACTCCTCCCTTAATATTGTAACTTGAAACTGTTTAAGTTGGCTTTTGTAGGACAGCTGATGTATAACTTCAAGGGTTGCAGCTCAGATTTTACAGTATTTCTGTGACATCTACTTTGAGTAAAACAAACCTGAGCCCCAAGATATTCTTCATGGAAACAGTTTATAGGCTGTGGATATGTGATTTTCCGACATGACCTTTCTCCTGAGGGTGACAGTCCAGATACATATGCAGAAAGAAAGACACTGTAAAATATGAAAATTAGAGAGAAGTAACTTTTAATCAAACTATGAGATATAGCTGGGAATTGTGACTGAGCATAGCTGTCAAGTGGTTAGCACACTGAGCTTGCATTCAGGACAAACAGGTCTCATATATCATCTAGTCATCCTGAATCAAGTTTCCTACATTTTGTTATATCACCTAAGATAAATCCTGAGGTTGGTCTTTTGGAAAGCAATGGCTGATTTTATCCCATAAACTCGCGTACACATCTATAATAAGGCTGGATTAACTGTTGCTGGATTGTAGAATTGTTAAGTCACTAAAATACACTGGCAGGTATGAGAGCTGTACATGTAAAGAAGATACAAGCTTGCTTACATGATCCAGTCATCCTGAAGTTGGATCCTCATGGTTTCCCAAACTGCTGCAGAATGGTTTGTACTAATATGCCACGACCACACCTTTCTTTCCTTGCCAATTATTAAGAGTGTATGATGAAATAAATTTTTATATTTATTTTATTATACATTTATCCTGGCAAGGTTAGCTCCATCATATCCTCTCTTACTTCTAATCAAGCATGTTCATGTTTTATAATTATATTCATTGTGCGACATGAGTAGACAATTTATAGGCAGGTAGATGTAGACTCTGGGCTGTGGCAGCAATGGATGTAGCAAAAGAGAAGGGAGAGATATAAGGACATGGGGAAATAGCAGGATACATGTAATGAAGAGAAGAAGGAAAAAGAAAGAAATGACACGATTGAGAGAAAGAAGGGTGACTGGAAGAAAAAGTGCATATTTGCTTCATTGTTTGACACACAGATATGACCAATTTTTGGAGGAAAAATCATGAGGATGTCAAAGTATAGTGCCTCAACTTTTCCTTAAATGCAACAAGGCATAAAACAGCATGTAGAGAGCAGGGTAGCATGCTCCAGGTGGACATCAATAATGAATAAGAAGCTTGTGAATGTTTTTGTTCTATGGGTGGGCACAGCTGGTCTATTGTTTGTCATGTATGCTACAAAATCTGTAGTTCCCACCCTCTTATAATTGCAATTCACACTGAGATGATTAGCCAACAATAGATTTTTTTTAAAAAAATAATGTTCCCCTCTGCTTTTGCTTCAAGCCAATGTACAGTGGCTTCCATATGCATTTAATATTTTAATACAGTCTTTATTTACTTGAAGTTTACTTTTAGTGACTATTCTTATTTATAGCTTGGCTCATCATCTGTTTGGTATTGAATCATTTAGAAAGTGTGCACACATGCAATTACAAAATGATAATCTATGCAAATGAATTTAAGCTGAAAAGCAATCAGAATTCTTTTACAAAATTCTCCAGGTTCTATTTCAGAAATACTAAGAAAATGAAAAGGGAACAAAATGGCACTCAACAATTACTTTGTTAATATTACAAATTGATACTCTTATGAAAGACAGCCACATAACATTTATTCATAAATCATTGTACTGATGGAGATGGTAACTTTAAATCAGTAGCACAGCACACATTCAAACCAACTTCATTATTATTTCACTAATATTAATAACTTAGACAAAGGATGACACCCAAGACAATACAAGAGTTAATCAGCTTCACAGTCAGGGTCAAAGCCCCACACACACACACACACACACACACACACACACACACACACACACACACACACACACAAAGAGAGAGAGAGAGAGAGAGAGAGAGAGAGAGAGAGAGAGAGCTCAACCTTTATAACGTTATACTTTTTATAGACCAAAAACAAAGGTTATTTGCTGTTGTTTAGATACAGGTACTTTGGTTTCTATTATCTCTTCGGGTATATTACATTGATTTCTATTGTATGATATTTATACAGCAAAATATATATTTTATATATGAAAAAACAGATGCAAGAATGGGATACTATGTAACTTCCATTATTGAGATTATAATAAAATGATAGGTAGTTGATCCATAAAACTAAGTGACATACACACTGAGAAGGAGATAAAGTACACACAGCATATGGTAGCCTCTAACTCATCTGCTAACAACCGTCATAACTGGAATATGAGGGCATGACACAATCAAACAAGCTGATGTTGAAGTCATAATATCCACAAGCATTCATTGTTAGTTGTAACTGTTAGAATTTTCACTCTTTGTGTTATGTTGGACTACAACGCAATAGTGGATTTTCTGTAGAATAAGTAGCTGCACAAGTTTCATTTCACATTCTGTGAAAATATGTTTATAATTTTTTTGGGGACTTAGAGACAAGTAGAAGTTTTCCTGCACATAGTGACACTGCTTTGCCACCTAATTTACTCATCCAAACTTATATCCAGATTCTTCAGGATTTTCTGATACAGTATTGCAGCACCAATAAGAAGAATAGGGGCACGTGTTCACAGAATTCAGGAATGAATAAGCTGTTACGAGATACTAAATTTACTTGTGACTTGTGAGCAGGTATGAGGGACATCCTACCCAAGATACTTCCACCCCTCCTGAAGTGGTATTCCGCTACCCACCTAATCTCCACAATAGCCTAGTCCATCTGCCACCTTTCCCCTCTACCTACACCACTAGCTAGCCCACAGATGGCTCCCCACTCACCCACAAGCCGCTAGACGCTTCCGCCCCAAACCCCTCCCTGCTTCCCATCTCTCTCCATCCCTCACCCCACCCCACCCCAGCCTACACTCCCACCTCACCACAGTGCACTTACTGTGGGCCAGGAAAGAGCTGGCAGCCAACTGAGCACAATTTAGGGAGACAGACGTGTGCATGTGAGTGAGTGGGAGAGTGTGTGTGTGTGTGTGTGTGTTTTTTCCCCCAGTGCACTTACTGTGGGCCAGGAAAGAGCTGGCAGCCAACTGAGCACAATTTAGGGAGACAGACGTGTGCATGTGAGTGAGTGGGAGTGTGTGTGTGTGTGTGTGTGTGTGTGTGTGTGTGTGTGTGTGTGTGTGTTTTCCTACAAGCTTGAAAAAGGAAGTTCATTCCGAAAGCTAGCACAGCTCTGTACCCTTTGCTTGTGTACCTATTGATGACGCAGCGTTTCTGCCTTTCACTGAGTCGTCTCCTTTATTCCCAAATCATTCATTACTTGTGACTTCTGTGCAGATAGTTTTAGGCCCCGGTTCTGTACCTACCACAGCAATGAAGGCAGGTCATTCGTCATGTGGATGATAGCACTGCTGATTTCTACAGGTCACGTAGTTCAGTAAAGCTGGAGTCATTAGCACAGAAACAAAATTTTCAGGACATTACCAATGAGATGTCACTGACATAAGGAAAAACAGTGGGCCGAAGGCACATCTTGTGGCACTCTTTGAGACAACTTTCTTCCATAATGCTTTTCCACCCCACAGGTAACAGCCTGCTTTTTGTTTGTCATGTGACTTTCAGAATCTTTCAGCAAACCATCCACAACTTTTTGCTGTTGAATTTTTATATGCTTCGTGTCAAAACTGATGGTACCAAATACTTTGATGAAGCCTGGTAGTGTGTCACAGTTGTCTGTGGCATACGTTGGTTAAAGCCAACAGCAGTGAGATTTTTGCAAAAAATTTATGGTATATCAAAGGGATAGGCTAATGGGAAATAGAAGAGGCATATTTGTCACAATAGACAAGATGCTCAAATCCACCAAGATAGAAATTGAAGCTACATTTGAGACTGCACAAAATTTGGTATGTAGGACGCTCGCAACTAATAGGTCTGACAGTAGATTTAGAGAGATCCGCTTCAGTTGTTCTAATATTTATTCAAACCATGACTAGTCAGGATTTTAAAATCCCATCTTTAGGTTATGAAGTTACTGTACTTGGTAATACCTACACTATGTGATCAAAACTATCTCGACACCTGGCTGAAAATGTTTTACAAGTTCAGGGCGCCCTCCATCGGTAATGCTGGATGTCGGCCCACCCTTAGCCTTGATGACAGCTTCTACTCCCACAGGCATATGTTCAATCAGGTGCTGGAAGGCTTCTTGGGGAATGGCAGCCCACTCTTCACGGAGTGCCGCACTGCGGAGAGGTATTGATATCGGTCAGTGAGGCGTGGCACGAAGTTGGCGTTCCAAAACATCCCAAAGGTGTTCTAAAGGACTCAGGTCAGGACTCTGTGCAGGCCAGTCCATCACAGGGATGTTATTGTCATGTAACCATTCTGCCACAGGCTGTACATTATAAGCAGGTGCTCGATCATGTGCTGTACATATCCTTTCCCTTCATGTTTCCACTTCACTATCACATTGGAAACAGTGGACCTAGGGATGTTTAGGAGTGTAGAAATCTGGTGACACCCAATCACCTGACCATGTTCGAAGTACATGAGTTCTGCAGAGTGCCCCATTCTGCTCTCTCACGATATCTAATGACTACTGAGATCGATCGCTGATATGAAATACCTGGCAGTAGGTGGCAGCATAATGCACCTAATATAAGAAACGTATGACGTATGGTTTTTTTTTTTTTTTTGGGAGGGCAGGGGGGGGGGGGGGAGATCCAAATACTTTTGATCACATAGTATAACATGCAGTCGGGGGCCAGTCACTGCAAGAGCTCCAATCACTGCATGTCAGCGGAAACTGTCCACCTCTGAACAGCTACATGGTAGGAATGCCAACCACTACTGTGTGGAGTTATCACCAAATGTGCACTACTGTAATTGTGCCAAGGCACAACACATTTATATGGACTGCATTAAGACAAACTGTTGTGACAATCTTATATGTTCTACATTTGGCTGGGACATATTTGACATAAATGTATGTTTTATCTATTGATGTACACTTTTTTTCTCCTGTGGAGAAGACTGTAATAATCGAAACTATTACGAGTGAATATACAATTGTACAGATGATGGTACAAATACGCTTTTTTAAAACTTTCTGATGCTTTTATTAATTAAGCTTAATTAAAAGTCTTAAATTTAATGGTTTTGCTTAATGTATAATTAGGATTGTAATACAACAATGTAAAGTCATTTCACTGTATATTTCTTAAATCAAAGTAATGTACATCTTTTACTTCTTTCCACATCCCAGAGAATGCTTCTGTGGGAGCCACAGAACACAACTTACGTAATGTAACATAAACTCCAAAGGTTTTAATTAAATTTGTTATAATCAGACAGCCATCTAGAGCAGATCTTCCTGTTCTCTGTGCAGCAATGGGTACAGCTTATGTGAGGCAGCTATAGCAGTGTTAGTACTGAAACCACCACTGTCATCTCCTGTTGTTTTTTAACTATTGTAACCTCGAGTCTTTAACATATCCTCTACAAAACAGTATTAATTTATTTTGGTTCTAATGATCAACTATTGTGGTCAATTCACTAGGGATGACTAATACTCAAAGAAATACTTGAAATAACGTGTTCACTCTCTTACCTAATGGAGCACTAGTTGAAAATTATTTCCCACCAAGTCCACATACCTCTAAACAGTTTGCTAAGAGAACATGTGCAATCAATGAATTTTCAAAATTATAATTCCATTTTGTTTTTTCTCAATATGTTCTTGTACTTCATGTTTTATATCTCATTTCTATTTTGAATAATTCTTTTCTCGTCCAAGCTTATCTCTCTGTTGCTGATTGTCCTTTCTATGATCTATACCTTCTCACGTTTCCTGATTTCACCTACTGCTGACAATTCATTGTTGATGTCTATCTTGTTTAGCTCTGTTGTGTCTCCCTTGACCTGGGGTGCTGACTGACTTTACTATGAAATTTTTGACACATTCTATTTCATCCAACTTTTTCTGCTCCCTTTTGGTGACTGCAGGAGTACCAAGTTCCAAAAGCAATTCCATATAGTTCTTGTTTAACGTCATCCTGACTGAAAGTAGCTTTACCTTTATGAGGTTCTACAGGAAATGGTTTGGCTTCATGACTACCCAATGACAGAATCATGATAATGTAGCTACAACTACTTCCTGAATATACTGCAGTAGCTGCTGACAAAAGTGATGTCAGCCACAGTGACCCAATGCTTGTCCTCACTTCTATATGTTGAAGATTGATATAAAACACAAAGCCACTGTTGTGTCACAATGCTGCTACCAGACAGTGACACATAGTGACCTTGCCTGAGGAGATTGGTGGGGAAATGGAAGAGATGTGCAGTAGGCAGATGGGCCAACAGAACAGGGAGGAGGGGGGGGGGGGGGATAGGAAAGATCATGCTAGTGTGTGCAGAGGAAAGGATAGAGATGACTGGTAGAAACAAGAAACACCAAGAAAAAGGAGAGAAAAGGAGAGTACAAAGTGGAGGTGGAGAATGCGAAGTTACAATTGGTGAGCCAGGCCTTGGTGGATAAGTAACTGGGGGATTATCAGGCTGCCTTCAGAGCAGGAGAATGGGAATGAGATGACTATGTGATGATGGGTGGAGGCAGATGGTACTCAGGGCTAATTGAGATTAATACTTGAGAAGGTTGCATTAATGAGGATATGCTTTAGGGAGAGTTTCCACCTTCACATTTAAGAAAAGCTGCATTGACTGGTAAAACTCCAGGGGGTTGAAATGAACCAAATTATGTTGCAGCAAATGGGTGGTCCAGTTGAAACAAGCAATGTCACTCACACCATACTTTTCATCCAGCCAAAAGTAATATTTCACCACCCACCAAACCTATGATATACCCTTGCTTGTCTTGACATCTTTCCTACTCCCTACTACTTGCCCCATGGCTCATATCCCTGAGAAAGCAGGCACACAACCTGTCCTATATTTCTGCCTATCCAAGTCTACTCGGGCCTTGTCACTGGCACTTCCTACCCTCGTAGAGACAGAAAAGTGTCACATTTTACATCAACTTAGCTGTGACCACTATGCAGCTTTCTATGTGGATAACACCATTAACACACTGACCAAGTGCCAACTAGACCACCTAGCTGCAGAACATGATGTGCAATATAGTGTGACTGACTTCAATGGTTGCATCACAACCTATAACATCTGGATCCTCTGCCATATCATGAGCTCTACTCCCAAAAGAGATTCTTCATTCACACAACTCTCCTGTTGTCAACATCTGTTAGCCCTGGTCTCCAAATCTCCTCCCTCCCACTTTGCATTTCATTACATCCAGCTTCCTCCAGACTAGTCTCACAATCCTCAGTCATTTTTCTACCACACTTATATCACTGAATGTACGCTTTACTTGTCTATTTATTTCCTTCTAGTTCAATGGAAACTTTACTTTCCCCTACACTCTTCTTTTTTCTCAAACTTTTTCTTAGTGGTTCCATATCCTCCCCTCCACCCATCTATTAAAGTTCCACATTGCCCTCCCATCCTCTTTCTCTCTGTCAGCACCCTACACCCCTTCCAGTTTTCTCCTATCACTAACATCGCATGCTGTAGTATGTAGATATGTCAGGAAACAACAGTCTCTCTCTCTCTCTCTCTCTCTCTCTCTCTCTCTCTCTCTCTCACCTCTCTCTCACACACACACACACACACACACACACACAGAGAGAGAGAGAGAGAGAGAGAGAGAGAGAGAGAGAGAGAGTGAAATGGGGGACAGGGAGGGGAGGCATGCTCCTCAGCTCTGAGAAACAGCAAGGTAATATGACAGATTATAATATACTTAGCCTGGCTGCTGCTCTCTTCAGTTTGGTAAGCAGTGACCTGCCTTCGCAGAGAACTCCACAGTATGATCTACTGTATGTCATAAAAATGCAGCGCTTACCTACTGCCAATAAAATATACACACAGAGTGGCAAACTGTAGATTATGCACTAGTTTCAAAAATGTGTACTGTGATATTCAATCAGAAGTGTTGAAAAATCTAACAAGCAAGTTAAACTGTTTCCATACATCCTAGTTTTATCAAGTAATCAATAATAAGGAAATATATAACTATGCAAGAGCAAAAATATAGTATTTATTGAATGAGAACAATTAGTACATACCTTTGCTAACACTGGAATCCACTCTGCATGATGTAAGGCTACTCTGAACCAGACTGCTCGAACATTCTGTTCTGACCAGTGTTCAATGGACTCTAAATGAAAACAAAAGTAATTTGAATAAGTAAACAACTATCCTTAAGGAAACAAGTGACATACAAGAAGTGTCAGAATGGCAGATGGAAAAAAAATTGCTACAAGGTGTACATCTTTGCTTCCACCATTTTTTCCCAAACATCTGAGGCTTTAATAAAACAAATTGGCTACACACGTATCATTCAAAGTATTTTCCATTGCTGGCCACTACTTTCTCTCATCTTTTGGGCAGTGTACGAATCCCACGCCGAAAAAATTATTCATCTTTTGAAGCGATCCACGAATCGATCCAATTTGTGACTTCTTCATGAGATCGGAAGTGCTGGTCAGCCAAGCCATGTGCCACTGATCTGAACAGGTGATAGTCAGAGGGAGCAATGTCTGGAGAATATGGCGGGTGGGGTAGGACTTCCCATTTTAACATCTCCAAGTACGTTTTGACCTCTTTTCAACGTGGGGTTGAGCGTTGTCGTGCTGCAAAATCATTTTATTGTGCCTCTCACTGTATTGCAGCCACTTGTCTTTTAATGCTCTGCTCAGACACATTAATTGCGTTCGATTATGAGCACCTGTGATTGTTTCACTTGGTTTTAACACCTCATAGTACACAACGCCGAGCTGGTCCCACCAAATGCAGACATGATCTTGGAGCTGTAAATATTTGGTTTGGCCATTGACGTGGAAGCATGGCCAGCATATGCCCATGATTTTTTGTGTTAATGGTTATCAGAATGAACCTATAATGCGATGCAGAAATCCCTTCTGTTTTTGCCTCTGAAGCAACTATTCACAAACACACAAATGCCGTTCAATGTCTCTTGCTTTTAGCTCACAAGGGACCCAAGTTCCTTCTTACTGAATCATGCCCATAGCCTTGAGACATTTTGAAATGGCTTGCTGTGTCACTCTCACTATACGTGCCAATTCTTCTTGAGTTTGATGAGAGTCTTCACTCAGCAATGTCTCCAATTCTTCATCTTCGAAAACATTCTCTCTTCCACCACTATGCCAGTCTATGACATTAAAATCATCATTATTGAAGCGTTGAAACCACTCATGACATGTTCTTTCAGTAATAGCATCCTTACCATACGTACTTGAGAACATTCATTGAGACTCAGCCACTGTTTTCTTCATATTGAAACAAATCAGTAACACCTCCCACAAATGACGATAATTAGGGTTGTAAACTGACATCTTCAGTCAAGAACACCTTTATGATCCAGATACATATTGACTAATGTTTGAATGAGGTTATGTTGACCGAGGTCCAAGCTAACTGCCTCAAATCTGCGATCTGTTTCTTTCAACCGATACTTACCGTTGTCGCCACCTATTGGCAAACAGCGGAAGCAAAGTTGTACACCTTGTATATAAAACATACAGTAAACACAAAATAGTAAATGAAATAAGTTGATCATAATATATTCAGAAAAGAGGAATTTCAAGGAGTATGACACATGAACTAAAATGGAATTTACATGTAAAGATAGGCTTCAAAGTTTTCATGTACACTTGCACATACTGTTGTACGTTTGTTTCTTCAACAACACAGATTTTATTAGGCACAGATTATTTACAGTCAAATCACAGAAATTAACAGTTCCTGACACTTCCGGAAATGCGAACAACAAAACGCTTCTGGATGTAAATACCTCAAGGTGAACACGGTACTCTCAATGATTGTTAAATAACTCACAAGCCAGTGGTGGAGAACACTGTTTGCAGGTTTGACTGGGAAATGCTTGGATACAAACCACATTTTTGGTGCACTCCTATGTCATCAGTTTGTTCACTGAAAACTCAAGGTTTGTTTGAGTGGTGCACGAAGATTGTACCGCGTTAGGCAGACAGCCGAATCCTTGCGCTAACCAAATGTCATTAGTAGGTAACAATGTCGTAAATCAGTGCCCAGGAGAAAACCGTGTGGTGCATGGTTGTCATCTATAGATCCACCAGAGAGCTTACTAGAAATATCAGCTGGCAGACAAGTGAGGCCATGGTGGCCCCTAGCAGCCTTAAATCTGCCACGGGTGTTTTGACATGTGAACTTGTGCTGGCAGATGTATCCTACCGTGCTGTGCTAGCGACCTTGCTGGATGTAAGTATATTTATATTGAGTGATCCATTAATAGTCTGGAGGGATTTCAAGACATACCATCATTCTTGGTGACAAATGAATGGGTCATTGGAAGAAAGACCTAATCTTCCATTTACTGAAGATTAGTCTGATCATTTATTTCCAAGTTCTTTGCAAGCTCAGAACAAGAAGCTCAATATGTACCTTTAAGTAGTCCTGCCTATTACATGAACTGCTTTATCCTACTGTATTTGTGGTTTTATCTTTGAATTTATTCAAACATTTAAAATGTCATACCTTGAAATACACTCTTGCCGTGGCCATGGGCTGCGGTTTTGGGTGTCTGTGTGGTTGTGTGCATGTAAATGTGTGTGCTATTGCTAGAAAAAGAGCTATTGTGAATGCTGTTTTCTGTTATGTGTTATGTGTTTCTGTGCTCCATGCATCGCTCCACTATAGGCGAGTGTCTGCCATTTCCTTATTTTTTGTATTACTCCTGCAGGTTAGCACTTTCTTCTGCCAAAGACTCCACACAAACAAACTCAAATCATATAATTGCTGAAGAAAACTACACTGTACCTTTCTATTTAAACTTAAGAGATCAAAATTTTGTACAAAGTTCTAAACAGTGTGCCTGAAACATATATCTGCATGAGTTGTAATTTATTAACTGAGGGCAGAAAGATATAAATACCAGAAGTAGATGTTGGTCATGTAAGTGCTCCCAAGGGTATCATTGTGGTTCTAGGCAGTGTTCAGAGATATATGAAGATAGTAACTGTTCCCGAAAGAACAGATACCATTGACCGTGCAGCTTTTCTAGAATAAATGATAATTAATTGAAACCCTCAGCTGCCGACAGGTGTTGTTAACATACCTCGATGGGAACAGCTGAAAATGTGTTCTCCGACCGGGACTTGAACCCGGGATCTCCTGCTTACATGGCAGACGCTCTATCCATCTGAGCCACCGAGGACACAGATGAATAGCATGACTGCAGGGACTTATCCCTTGCACGCTTCCCGTGAAACCCACATTCCCAACTGTCCACAATCTACCTATGTAATGTTCCTAATAGATATTTGCCCATCCACTCATTACTTGCGCCCACTAAGGTGACGATTCCCATAAGAGTTCGGGAAACCTGTGCATATTCACACTCGGGAACAGTTACTATCTTCATATATAGTTGAAAGGCTACCCGGCCATTGACCTCCATCTGTGTGAATGTGCGCAGGTTGCCCGAACTCTTACGGGAATCATCACCTTAGTGGGTGCGAGTAATGAATGGATGGGCAAATATCTATTAGGAACATTACGTATGTAGATTGTGGACAGTTGGGAATGAGGGTCTCATGGGAAGCATGCAGATTGATAGAGCATCTGCCACGTAAGCAGGAGATCCCGGGTTCGAGTCCCAGTCGGGGAACATATTTTCAGCTGTCCCCATCGAGGTATATCAACAACACCTGTCGGCAGCTGAGGGTTTCAATTAATTATCAGTGTTCAGAGAGACCTAAACTGATGACCCAAGACACTGAGACCACTGCCCACCATGAGACTGAATGCACCTGATGGCGCTGCAGGAAGGTGATGAGTTAAAGAAGTAAATAAGAGGAGCAGAGCCGAATGAAGAATCATTTCAACAATGATAGGAGCCGCAAATGGAGAAATCCACTGACATAAGTGACTCTGACAAAGTACAGATCATTTTGGCCCAGGTCCTGGAACAAGCATCTCATAAATGGTGAAGCTGGTCAGCTGTTTGCATGCTACTGTCACAAGCAGCTAATCAAAGTGGTTGAAGGAGAGTGAAGCCATTAGCAGACAAGGTGTTGGATGTCTACACCTCATCACAGAACCTGTGGGTTGGAGGCTAGTCTCTCTCCGAAGAAGGGTAGGTGGTGGTCTGTGGCAGATATGACAACAGAGTTTGGTGCTTATACAAACACAAGTGTTTATAACACACTGTTTAGTGCTCCACAGCAGACAACATTTATGTGTTTGCATCAACATCATCATCATCAATTATGATTGCAGAGGGTGCAGGATCTTCCAGATGGGACTGTGGAACAATGGAAACATGTCACCTAGCCTGATGAATCACATTTCTGGTTACACCAGATAAACGGGTGTGTCAGGATACGCCATCACCCAGGCAGACACAGGCTGGCAGGGGCAGTTTCATGTTATGAGGGACCTTCACCTAGGCTTCCACGGGACCTGCAGTAGTAATCAAAGGCACCATGACAGCTGTGGACTACACGCACATTATTGCGTATCATCTGCCTCCCTTCAAGCTTTATGTTTCCCTCAATGGCGACAGCATCTTCCAGCAAGATAACTGGCCTTGTCACAATGCCAGAATGGTACTACAGTGGTCTGATGATCATGATAGAGAACTCACTATCTTTGCCAGCAAATTTGACTGATCTGAACCTGATGAAATGCACCTGTGACACTCTCAGGTGCCAGCTCTGCATCCACAAATCCCTCACTCATAATTTATGATATGACCTATGCAAACACATCTAGAGTCATATATCTCTGGAAATGTACCAAGGACTTGTCAAATCCATGCCATGCTTAATCCCTCCTGAACTGCGGTTCAAAACACACTATTAAGCAGTTAGTTATAAAGTTTTGCCTCATCAGTGTATTATGTCAGGTGTATTGATACAAGACATATGGCAATAGTCTAAACACAAATTTCTTGGTCACAATGTTTTATATGTACTAACTGATCATGTCATAAACCAGCAAATTCAGTCATCTGGCTATTCGATATGTACAATGAAGGATCGTCCAATTTTTTAAGTACAGTGATAAGTCTTACCAACTGATAGTTACTGTTTGTTGGAGCATGAGGAAGCAAGAAGATTTATCAGTACTTGTGAATGGGCAGACTGTGGGAGGCTAAAGAGCGTTAGTGATGGTGCTTGATCTTGCAACCTCTGAGATTAGAAGTTTACTAGAATTGCATCAACACAGGGAAATAAAAAATCCGTACACATTATAAAAGTGGATGTGTGTGTGTGTGTGTGTGTGTGTGTGTCTGTGTGTGTGTGTGTGTGCGTGCACGCGCGCGCGTGCTTGTTTTCACAAATCCTCCTAAACCACTGGACTGATTTCAATAAAACTTGGTATACATATCCCTCAGAGTCAGGCAAAAATTGCTGTTGGGGTAAGAGCCATCTACCTACGAGGGCCGTTCAGAAAGTAACCTCCAGTTGATTTAAAAAAATACACCAAGTTAAATAAAAATATTTTAATATATACATCTTACAACTACATCTTTGCACTATTTTTCTACATAGTCTCCATAGCGATTGAGGCACTTATCGTATCTCTTCACAAGCTTTGAAATTCCTTCTGCATAAAAATCACCCGCTTGTGCCTGGAGCCAGCCTGTGACCGCATCTTTGAGCTCTTCGTCAACATCAAACCGCTGTGACCCGAGCCATTTCTTCAAATGCATGAAGAGGTGATAATCACTTGGCACGAGGTCTGGGCTGTAAGGTGGATGGTTGATAACGTCCCACTTGAAGGACTCAAGAAGGGCCGTTGTTCTGCGAGCAGAGGGAGGACGGGCGTTATCGTGCAAAAAAACGATACCGGAAGTCAGCATACCACGGCGTTTGTTCTGTATAGCCCGTCGTAACTTTTTTATTGTTTCACAGTACACGTCTTGATTAATGGTCGTACCACGTTCCATGAATTCAACCAACAACACCTCTTTGGCATCCCAAAACACCGTTGCCATCAGTTTTCTGGCAGAAAAATCTTGCTAGGCTTTTCTTGGTTTGGTAGGCGAATTTGAATGTGCCCACATCTTTGATTGTTCTTTTGTCTCAGGGTTCACGTACTTAATCCAGGTTTCGTCACCGGTCACGATTCTGTTTAACAATGGTTCTCCTTCGTCCTCATAACGTGACAGAAAGTCTAATGCAGAGGCCATTCTTTGAGTTTTGTGGTGGTCGGTAAGAATTTTGGGCACCCATCATGCACAGAACTTACGGTAACCCAATCTTGCTGTCACTATCTCGTACAAGAGAGTCTTAGAAATCTGTGGAAAACCAGTAGACAACTCCGACATTGAGAAACGTCGATTTTCACGAACTTTTGCATCAACTGTCTGAACGAGTTCGTCAGTCACCAATGACGGTCTACCACTCCTCTCTTCATCATGATCGTTTTCTCGTCCACTTTTAAATAAACGTACCCATTCACGGACAACTCCTTCATTCATAACTCTTGGTCCGTACACGGCACAAAGCTCACGATGAATAGCTGCTGCAGAATATCCTTTGGCTATAAAAAACCTTATGACAGCACGCACTTCACATTTGGCGGGGTTTTCTATTGCAGCACTCATTTCAAACTGCCACAAAAACTAAACTAGCGCAGGTACGACGTTCACTCGACCACGGCTTGATGCCGACTGACCTGTTGAGTGCGTGAACGCACAGATGGCGTCGCTACTCCCCCCACAACCCGCACTGTGACTAATCGGAGGTTACTTTCTGAACTGCCCTCGTATCATAGTTTAGGAAACATGACATCATAAACAATGAGATGCATGAAAAACTGCCACATCATGCATGATACTTAAATTTATTACTTCTGTGATATTACCTCTACTTTCACTTAATTTTTTCAGATAGCATCCAATTATGCCACTAAATGCACCTATAAAATTATATCATGGTGGCAAACATAGCTCATGAGGTATGACATCATAAATACTGAGATGCATGAAAAACTGTTGCACTGACCATGATGTTTAAATTGTTTACTTCCTTGCTACTAGCTCTATTCGCGACATATTTTTCAGACAGTATCTCAATATGGTGCTAAATGTAACTACACAAATACATCTTTGTAAGACACACAGTTCACAGAATATGATGTCATAAACACTCCAATGTATGAAAAAATACCGGATCATGCGTGAAATTTTAATACATTTATTCTTTATTACTAAGACACTCCTACAGCTGAGTCAACTTACAAAAATCCCTGACACCTGGCAGTACTTTTGACAGCTTTCAACTGTGAAGTGCAAACAGCTGTAGGTGAAAACAATAGCCATCTATACAGCTATGCAGAGGTGTTGCCATAAAGACTTTTACAAAATGGCATTGTAGACATGTGTAGAAGCTGTACTTATACTTACAAATTTGTACATTATGCATATTTCTTTGTACGACTGTTCATAATTTCAAAGGTATTTTCACATAGACATGGAAATGAAATTTTTTCAATATTACACTAGCAACACAGTTCTTTTTGTGTGTCCATTTCTAGTAGAAAACTGCCAAAATGAATATTCTGTGAATGCTAGGTTTCTCAGATAGTTTGTTATATGTATGTATGTGTGCAAAAATTATCCACTTACTTGTTGAATAACACTTGACATATTGTGAACTTCCTGAATTTTTGAATGGGTCGCAGACAGACCACACCTCAATCCTACTGGGTGCTTGCGGAGCTTAATGTACGTATTGTAAAACCTCGTTTTTACATTCCCACATTTTATATTTTCCTGCTTTTCATGTTCATTTTTGTAGTCCCTACAGAAGTCCTATGCATTCAATACAATGCTTTCCCACCATTAATGATTCTGTGTTATAGCATTTCCTGCATTTTAAGTTTTCTTTGACATTATCATGACCTTTAACATTGATTTTCATACAGGTTTCTGCACGAAGTGTATAATATTCCTGCTAAAAGTCAGACTTGGAACAAAGCAGAAAACATAGCATTAATGCAGGACACAAGATTTTCATTGTCGGCGTGTTGAGTCATGGCTGTCTGTATTATAGATTCGCAGTGTGTGGAAGGGTGGGAAAGTATGCTGAGTAACTACCTTAATGATAATCATGATCTAACGATAGTGACTCTAGTAGGAACCTCCTTTCTGCTCATTGTGTTGTAATTTTTTAGTCATTATATCACATTACAATAATGTGTTGTTGGATCACCTCTTTGTTAGTGGCAAAAGTACAACTTCTCATTATTATGCAGATGGTGAGTATTTAACATCAACATAGCATATACACTGAAGAGCCCAGAGACTGAATGCCCTCTGGGGGGATAGGGGGGGGGGGGGGTTTGCACATGTGTTGCACTAAGTAGATAAGGAAAAGTGACATATTTATGGCCCAGCCCCTGAAAACAAGAATCTATGAATCAGTGCAGCTGGTCAGCCATACATTTGCTACTACAGTAAGCATCTATTAGCAGACATTGAGGGACAGTGAAAACACATGAAGACAACAAGGTGTTGGACATATATACCCCATCATGGAACGTGGAGCGATGGTCTGTAAATCAGAACAAGTGGTAATCTATGGTAGATTTGATGACAGTGGTCAACGCTGATGCAAGCACAAGTGTTGCGGAGCATGCTGTCAAACACGGGGCTCCCTGGCAGACGACCCTCAGGTGATCCCATGCTGATCCAATGACACAATCAATTACGACTGCGATGGGCACAGGATTATCAAGACTACACTGTGGAACAATGGAAACATATCACTTCATTGGATGAATCATGCCCCTTGTTGTACCATGTTCACGAGTGTATCCAAACACGCCGTCTTCCATGCAAATGGCTGCTCAAGATATTCAGTGCGGCTTCCATGGGACCTATGCCAGCTGTGGACTATGTGAACATTATTGCAGGCTACCTGCATCCCTTCAAGCTTGATGCCTTCCCCAATGACAATGGCATCTTCCCACAGGATAACTATTCATGTCATGAAGGCAGAATCATAAATCATTGGTTTGATGAGCACGATAGTGAATTCACGCTGATGTCTTGGCCCCCAAATTTGCCTGGTCTGAAACCAATGGCACAAGCTCCACATCCACAAACCAATGGCCCTTAGTTTATCGGAATTTGGTGACCTGTGCATAGATATCTGGTGACACATAGCTCCAGAAACCTACTGTGACTTGTCAAATCCATGTCACACATTACATTTCAAAGCTGGGCAAAAGTGTCATTAAGCAGGTGGTCATAATGCTTTGGCTCATCAATGGATCACAGCATAATGTGAGAAGAAAGATTCCATGAATCAGATTTATGAGCAGCTGGACTCGTGAATGAATGCAGGAGTCCACATTCAGTGAGTCTACTCCACAAATATTTCTTACCATAATCTCTCTCAAACCAGAGACCAGCAGCCATAATGTCTTATTAATGCTGTATCTATGTTTCCCACACGGTACAACAATAACAGAAATACCAGCATGAAGAAAAAAGAAAATGAGAAATGGAAACCACTTACCTGTTGCTGATTAATGCATGGTTATTAGACACGTTTTTTACAGCACAGATATTACTACCTTATAAATTACTGTTCTCTTTCTATTTACATACACACACACAAGCACTCACTTGCACCTGCTCATGGTGACACTCACTATTAAATGGTGATTTCTCAGGCTGACAAGAGTGGGGAGTGAGGAATAGGATGTTGCAAGTAGGAGGGGGTACAATGTATGGAGCAAGGAGTGGTGAGCAGATAAAGAGAGTTAAGGGGGGCATGACAGACAGGGAGACAGCTGGCTTGCAGTGGGCATTGTAAAATGAAGACTGAAAATGGTTGCATTAGAAAAATAAGACAGAGAGAGAGAGATGGAGTGATGAGGAAGGGGTAAGGCGGAGGGAGCCTAGTTATACAAACTGATCTGTCCAACTGCCGTGAGCACTCCCACAGGGCATCTTTATACACTACCCAGTTTATGGGCCACTTCCTAACCACTCAATCCCAACATCTATTTTCAACTCAGCGTCCTTCTCATTTCAATCAACTACAGTCTTAAATGTTGAACTTCAGTTTTCACAAAGCTCCATCAATACCTCTGTTCACATAAAATGCACCAACAACCAACAGTATCTCCATTTTGACAGTATCATCCGTTCCTCAATAAAAAGTCCCACATACCCTTAACATCTATGGGAGTCACATCTGCAGTAGGAGACTGGCGTTAACAAAGCGAGCTGATAATCTTGCGAAAGCCTTGACAGACAGACAATATTCTGCTCAGCTAGTCCAGAATCAGATTTCTCATGAAATTCCTTCCTGTGACACCAAACAACACACTAACATTGTTAATCACTCACTGATCAGCACTCCTCTTATCAACCAGGTCTTGAAAAACTCTCCCACTTCCTGTTTCAGGCTCTGGCTGCCTGTCATCATGCCCTGATATATGGTACATTCATCGAAAACCCTAACATCATAACTGAAACAATAATTTTGTAATCAACCAAACTTAGGCAATATCCTAGCCTAGACTATCTTTATGCCAATCTTACTCGTAACCTAACATCACATGGGTCTTACCCCTGTAAGCAATCTAGGTATGAGATCTGTCCTTTACACACATTTACCACCTCCTGCGGCAGTGCTTGCACGGGTGATTGCTATCCTGTAAAAGGAAGGATAACATCTCAAACCAGCCAAATTATGCACTGACTGTGTTGACATTCCATGTGCCATGTGGGGATAACAATTAACCACTTGTCTCCATGCAAGGATGACCAATGTCTGTGGCTAACTGTGAACTCAACCACCGTGAACTCAACCACCTAGTGCAGAAAAATGTACTATACCACTGCACCGGTGATCTCAATAGCTGTTTCAGTAACTTTATCATTTAGACTGTGTGCCCCCCTCCCCCCCCCCCCCCCCCCCCCCCCACCCCCCACCCCCCCGAAAAGTGCTCACTGCACCAGTTACTCTAAATTAAGTAGATGGGAAATGCCCGGTCAGCATATTCTCTGTTCTTGCAGTCCTCCTGGTCTAATATACCTTAGTTCCTTACTCTCTTCCTTACCCTTGCCCTCATTTTTCCGCTCCTGTAATTTACCATACCACATCTCCGTTGCCCAAACCCTGGACTTATCTTTCCATGAAATTCCCCTTATCCCCCCCACTTTGTGAATGCCACCTGTTTTAATCCTCATTCTTATGCTTCTGAGAGCTATCTGCCTCTCCTCACTCTCTGCCTTCCCCTATACATCTTACCCCCTTTCAGTTGCCACATGCATACCCTCACCCTCACTTGTGCCAGCCTGAGCAATTACTCATAAACAGTATGTACCACTGAATTTGGGTCAGAGATGTTGTGTGTGTGTGTGTGTGTGTGTGTGTGAGTGTGTGTGTGTGTTTGTGTATGCACTTGAACTAGAGAAAGAGCACTACCATGAAAGCTAGTAACTTCTCTGAGACATTACATGTGTCTATGAACAACACATTAGTCAGCTACAGGTGAGAGGCTGCAATCCCAGAAATTGCTGTATATGAAGGAACTAACTGTTACACCAATTTAATTTAGTATACCTTTGCCCTTTCTGACTTATGAGGTCTGTTCAAAACATGTAGAACTTTTGTCTGCAAAATTTTTCTGCACTTATCTTTTATGTATTGTGCATGATCTCCATCCTCCGCTATTGATGCACCCTTCCCACTGCCGTTTCCACTTCCGGAAGCACTTTTGTTACACCTCTTGCTGGACTGTGCGAAACACTGTCCTGCAAATTTTCTTTTTATTTTGTCCATCATTGCAAATATTCGTCCTTTCAATGGAGTTTTCAACTTTGGAAATAAAAAAAGTCCATAGGGGCCACATCTGTGGAGTACGAAGGATGAGGCCCCACAGCTATTTCGTTTTTTGTGTAATAGTCATGGACTAACAGGGATGAATATGCAGGTCCATTATCGTAATGCAAGAGCCATGAATTGTCTCGCCACATTTCAGGCCATTTCCTTCTCACATTTTCTTGCAAGCATCAATTTATGGTGAACTAATCCTTCAAAGTCAAAGAAAACTACCTGCAATGCTTTGACATTTGACCTGGCCTGACAAGCTTTTTTCGATATTGGAGAACCTTCCCTGACCCACGGTGAAGATTGAACCTTGGCCTCAACATTGTAACCATAGACCCACATCTCATCACTAGGCATGATTCTCTTAAAGAACATCTCATTCTTATTTGCGCAATCCAAAAGCTCTTCTGGTCTCTATTCATGAACCGTGGGACGAATCTGGTGGCAACACGATACATTCCAAGATGCTGTCTCAAGATTTCATGGCATGACCCAACTGAAATATTAGATTCTTCTACAATCTCTCGGACAGTCAATCTTTGACTGGCATCCACAATTTTGTTGATGTTCCTAAAATGAGCATTGTCTGTAGGCATCGAAGGGCACCCTGCATGATGGTCATCCTTAACTTCTGTAAGGCTATTTTTAAACCATGTGAGCCATTCATAACACCGCACTCATCACCATAGGTTGCCTGCATCATTTGGTGTGTCTCTGTAAAGGTTTTCTTGAGCTTCACGCAAAATTTAATGTAGATGCGTTGCTCCTCTAACTCTGCCGTCTTGAATTTTGCAAACTGTGGAACACAACGTTCTGCTCGATACAGCACTCAACAATAACCAACAGACATACAACAATAAAACTTGTAGCAGTTACACATTAAACATAGGCGTGTGCAGGGATGTCAACCATTTTTTACTCCAAAATTACCATTGGCGTGAAATTATGAATGTTCTGGAATTTTTTGAACAGACCTCGTATAAAGTGTCTTAAAGAGTGACAAGGAACAAATCAAAATGCAGGCTTCTAAAATGATTTTGTTAGATCATTTATTATTTCAATTTCATTGCAGCGTGTGCAACACTTCTGGCAAGTGCCTTTGCTAGAAAAAGTATTCTTCATGTGATAAAGAACAGCATGTAACAGGGAGAATGTGTTTCACGAGCAAGCCAAGCCACTATCACAGGTGTCTAAATAATTTTCTGCGGCATTTTATTCCTCATAATATTTCACTTAATGAAAAAACTGTTACTGAAGCAATAATTTTCTTCACATGCCAGCTGAAGCACTTGTTGTCGTGAATGCTCCTGTCTTGACCACAGGTTTGTTCTGGTGAAAGAACACTTTCTTGTGTGTCAACCTGGGTCATTCTTCAGTTCTTTTATGTTTTAAATATTCCAGTCCTGCCTTTGTCCCAGTATTCTATCAGAATTACATTATATAGGCTCCAAAAAAGCCATGATAATCACCTTTGGGAGGAGTGGGAAGGACTGTGGAAAGGATGTTCTTCATTTCAGGGTATGATGAAAGTTAGACGAAGTCCTGGTGAATGATTTGGTTATGTTCTTCTGGAGTAGGAAGGTATTAAGTAATGCAGATGGAGGTGGATGAAGAATTAAGGACTTGTGAGGACACGAAGTAGGCAATCTGTTTGAAGGGTAATACCTGTCTGTGAGGGCCTCAGTAAGACCTTCAGCTCACTATGAAGGGGATTGTTTGATGTTGGATATGTCCTGTTCGTGAGTGGCCAGACGGCATAAGATGGATTTTTTAGTGTGGAACCAGAAGGCAATTATCAAGATTGAGGTAGCATTAATGGTTGCTGGGATTCATGTAGCCATTATACAGAAGGAGAGCCAGAAAGTTGGTACACTAAGCTGAACAGCAGATGAAACAGAATAGGGGGAAGGTGTTAAGTATGTTTGAGGAATGAAAATATCATGAGTGAACCTCCTTAGGATTTAGGTAGGTAGGAATGTTTCCTCCTTCTGGCACATCAAAAGGCTGACGCAGGAAGGTGGCCAGTGGGTGGCCATCCTGGCATGATCATGAGGTGGCTAGAAAGGTTTCCTCTAGGTGGGCATAAACAGATTTGAATATGAGAGAGCCATATCTCCATCATGATAGGCATACTTTTTATACTTGCTTATGAAGAGTTGAGTTTTAAATGTGTCAAATCTTTCACAGTTCTGTAAAATTCAGATTTTTAATTATGCATCTACCCTGAGTACTACTATGAAAGATGTGTTCACGTCATAAAATACTGACTAAAACACATTTTTAATGTGCCAATCACAGTGCAGGCCTCGTACAGGTTGGTGAAGACCAACAAACTACAACACACACTTTGACCTGGTGCTCTCTCACTAAGCTAAGGCAGAAAGGGTCATGAGTGACACACATTAGGTTAGTACAGTAAATCCACAAATGCAGAGCACTATGCAGAAGCTTGATGCTCATCAAATATAGTGACAAGGAGGCCCAAGCCCCAGCAACACACTTCTGTAGTTGCACATCGAAAAGTATAGACAAAATCTGAATTGAACACATCATAATAAATAAGATCAAAGACTTTATTTAGAGTTAGGGAGCTTCCTTAAAGTATTGGAAATGTTCTTTGCATCTGTACCACCTAATTCTGGTAGAAATTCTGTCCATGAAAACAATCTAATTCTCTAACAAGTGGATCCAGCATACTCATTTTTATCATTTGTGCCATGTGAGTCAGAGTTGCACTAACTTGTATCAATCTGTGGAATATACATGAAGTATATAATACAATCTATTGGAACAATATTTATCTTTTTTACTGAATGTCAGGAAGATATTATTTCAGCTTATCACTCTTTAATACTTGTCACAAAGGTATAATTTGGTTCATGCCAGCACTGAAGTCACAGTGGGCTTGTATCTTATCTTCCAACAGTAAGTGCAGCGCAGCCTATCATTCATTAAAATTTTGTAATCAAGCTGCTCATTTTTTGTTGCTTTGTGCTACAGGTATATATACAACTATCTTTAACACTAGAATAGCAGAATATCTGACATTTCTAAATGATCGAGTCATTTTGACCCCAAAAAGTGCTTTCATATTTGACTTAAGCAAGTACTTTATTTTAGTGTGTGTTAATCCCTACCATTTTATGAGTTATAACAATAATTATTTAACAAAATAATTAATATATTACTTACTTACCTCAACTACAAAATTTCATGCCAATTTGCTGTTGCCTCTGCTAATAAGTTTCCTAAATTGTAGACTTCCATATATTAACTATTTGCAGAACCTTCTAGACATATTTAGTGCATGTGGTCCATATTGTACTCACATGTGTTTTACATGTGGCTTTGTTGCACTTATTACTCAAAGTCACTGAAATCTACAAGATGCACTTAGCATAAGTGATCTGTCTTTTACAGGCACAGTTACTGCACATGGTTTTGTGACACTTTACACACCTTTTCAGGGGCTGATTTGGCACTTCTTTTGCCTTCTGGATACTTCTGATCCCATATCCTTCTCTCTTGTCTATTCTTCTTGCTGCTCTCCCCCCCCCTCCACCCCCCCCCTCCCCCCCCCCCACCCCCCCCCCCCCTCCCCTCATGAGTTCATTTGCGATGTGAAGTATTAACTTCTTCCTTTCCATTTTCTTGTTCGTTACTATTTTGTAGATGATCCACCATTTATTTCCACCATGTCCAAGAAGTTGTAGGAACCATGTATCGTCCATCTGCTACATGCAGTATCCAGAATAACTTTTAGCTCTGCAGTGGAGTGTGCACTGACAAAAAACTTCCTGACACACAGTTTTAATCTGCCATGAGATTTAAACCTTTTTTAGGATATTTATGGGACATTTGATCAACAACATTCACCCCAAACTTATTTGCACTGTAGAATGTTAAGGTTTTCAGGTTTCTGCTTTCCTTCTTTGCTTACTGTTACTTCAGCATGCAGTGTACTCAGACAAATTACAGTTTTATTCCTCTTTCGTTGGCATACAATCACTGTGCAATTTGTGTCGCCAGTCTGGCACAGGACTGTGGTGCAGTGTATTTCAATATTTAGCTTCTTTACCTCATCAGGGATTTCATAACGGGTCTTGTTCATTGTACCAAATACGGAAGTTTTCTTTTCTTCGACCTTCTTAGCAAGTTGAAGAGATGTGATGAAGTTGTCTGTCATCACATTTATTTGTTGATTTGCACATGGGTCCTTGAGACGCAGAACAATGCACTCTCCAAGTGACTGCATCCCTTTGTGAATGTCAAGATGTGGAAATGCAATATTTATATAGCTTGCTGCAACAATGGCAGCAATCCAGACTTTGAGAGTATATTTGTAAGGTTTGTTGGGCTTCAATTGTGTGAACCTGCACCTCGACTTGCTTGGTAATAATGCTTGCCTGTAGTTATATTTTCTCCAAGATGGTAAGAATAACTGTTCTCCACAAACTTTCCCAAATTTCAATACAATAGCAAATTTGTATCCCTGTTGGCAGGTGCTCAGCTCACATTCATTTTTCATAGAAATGAAGAAATCTGAGAAACTCCCAACACCTCTCCCTTGATGACAGTACGCTCTAAAGCATGCAACAAAAGATGATCCACAGAGATACTTGTGAAAAAATGAAACCCTGAGATACATGACGGCCATCAATATTCCCAGTTCCTCAAGTGACACAGTCCAATCATTGTTTTTTAGTACTAACATTTGATTCTGTGTATTTCTTGATGAGATGTGCCCACTGCTTCATTAAAAATGACAGTTTTCTACTTGTTGGCAAAAGTAAACAGTGGAACCTCCTCTCTCCTTTAGAATGTTTACAGCTGATCTTCATTCAGAAACTGAAAAAATTTTTATCTCCCACTCGGCTCCATTCCTAGTGACAGTCTTTGTAGACACATTGAATTGGGGCTGCTGTGATGGATGATGTGAGGATTGGTATATTATCATCTACATCTACATCTACATAGATACTCTGCAAGCAATTGTATGGTACATGGCAGAGGGTACCCTGTACCACTACTTGCCATTTACTTCTGTGTTTCATTCACAAATAGAGTAAGGAAAAAGTGACTGTCTGTATGCCTCCGTATAAGCCCTAATGTCTCGTATCTAGTCTTCATGGTCTTATGTGCAATGTATGTTGGCAGCAGTAGAATCGTTCAGCAGTCAGCTTCAAACGCTGGTTCTCTAAATTTTCTCAATACTGTTTCTTGAAAACAACATCACCTTCCCTAAAGTGATTGCCATCTGAGTTCTCAAAGCATCTCTGTAACTCTTACATGTTGTTCAAACTTACCGGTAACAAATCTAGCAGCCTGCCTCTGAACTGTTTCAATTTCTTCTTCAATCCTACCTCGCAAGGATCATAAAAAACTCGTGCAGTACTCAAGAATATGTCGCACCAGCGTTCTTTATGCGGTCTACTTTACAGTATCCCTACCACATTTCTCACATACTCATTTCACCTAATATCACTTTGCAACATTATGCCCACACTTAAATGACTTGATGGTGTCGAGCAGGACATTAGTAATACCGTATCCAAACATTCCCACTCATCTGCATTAACTTTTTTCCACATTTAGGGCTAGCTGCCTTTCATCACACCAACTGGAAATTTTGTCTAATTCATCTTGTATTTGCCTACAGCCACTCAACTACGACACCTTACCATATGTCACAGCATCATCAGCGAACAACTGCAGATTGCTGCTCACCCTGTCAGCCAAATCATTTATGTATATAGAGAACAACAACGGTCCTATCACATTTCCCTGAGGCAATCCTGACAGTACCCTTGTCTCCAATGAACACTTGCCATCAAGGACAACGCACTGTGTTCTATTATTTAATATGTCTTCAAGCCACTCATGTATCTGTGAACTTATTCCATGTGCTTGTACCTTCGTTAACAGCCTGCAGTAGGGCACTACGTCAAATGCTTTCCAGAAATCTAGAAATATGGAATCTGCCTGATACTCTTCATCCACAGTTCTCAGTACAGCATATGAGGAAAGGGCAAGCTGAGTTTCGCATAAGCGATGCTGTCTAAAATCCTGCTGATTTGTGCACATAAGCTTCTCAGTCTCATGAAAGTTTATTATATTCGCACTGAGAATCTGTTCAAGGATTCTGCAGTAGTCAGAAGGTAGAGGTATTGATCTGTAATTTTTTCAGATCCGTTCTTTTACCTTTCTTATACACTGAAGTCAGATGCTCTTTTTACTGTTTGCTTGGTACTTTGCACTGGATGAGAGATTCACGATAAATGCAAGCTAAGTAAGGGGCCAATGCCGTAGATTACTGTTTGCAAAATCGAACTGGGATTCGATCTGGACTTGGTGATTTACTAGCTTTCAAATCTTAAAGTTGTTTCTCTATGCCAGGTGTGTTTATTACTATGTCATCCATATGGGAGTCCATCCGATATGTCGCCCATACGGGAGTCAGCCGATGGCCAAATGACAATACAGATCTCCTGTGTGAACGATTTCTTGAACATGAAATTTAAAACTTCAGCTTTCATTTTGCTGTCTTCAACTGCTACACCAAACAGATCAACAAGGGACTGAATGGAGGCCTTAGAACCACTTACCAATTTTACATACGACCAGAATTTTCTCAGGTTCTCTGCCAGATCTTTTGCATCTGAATCCACCTTCTCTAATCTCTCCACATTCACAATGTCTTCATCTTCACTTGTCTCTGGTACAAAATCTCCATCTTCAGCTGTGAAGAGAGTTTCCAATTCAACAGCAGAATTCTCTAAATGAGGTAACATTTCTTCACCAGAAACTGCACACTGATAGGGCATGTGTAAAAATGTCTTCCATGGACAAAGAATATTATCTGAATGACAGGATGTAAACTGTAGCAGACTGGAATTTGTAAATACCAAAACACAATGAGCAGCAACAGCTGTGCATGATTACTGATTGTTGCCACTTCAGTGTTAGATTATTTCCATTTATTCAGAAGAGAAATTACAGAGTTGTCAAACAGGCCACTGCTATCATTCTAAGCTATATAAAATGAAATGTCCAAGAAAATGTAAATAATTTGAAAATCCTTGGATATGACATTGAAGTAGAAGATAGGACACAGGCTATTTTGACCCCTTTCACTGTTCTAGTGTTAAAGAATCACTTGGCACTATTCATAGAATCTGCAGTTTTTAATATATGTAAATGAAACATTGCACAAAGTCAGTAAGATTTCAGAAAAGTTACTATTTCAGGTGAGTTATGGCAAGTCTAACAATAAAGTTAATATCAGTGATCTCTTGAGGCCATGCCCACATCGTCTCCAGCTGATATATGGGACACCCACCTTTTATCAATCTGACAAACACTTCTGGCAGGTTTTAATTTATCAGTTATGAAGGCCTGGGAGAAGCTTCAGGATAGCATAAAATAACGTTGTAGACATAATTTATATGACCTGAGGATGCACCTAAATTGGGGTGAAACTGGTCACCGTTTTAATAAAAAAATCTTCTACATGCAAAGAGGTGTTTTTGTCTTCCTATTATAGAAACATACTACTACAACTGAGGACTTAAGTCTTTTTTGCTTACTTAAGAGTTTGGTGCTGAAGTTATCATCAGAACTCTCCACTTCTGAATCAACAATTATGCCACCAAACCGATCCTTCTTGCCTTTAAAAAGATTGCAAGTAACTGTAGATGAATCTGGAAGGCTCATATTCCTTACTGTTGTTCCTGTCTTCTTACAATATTTTGTCTGAAGTTCCCTGCAAAAATAAACTGCCAATATATGAGGACTGGAAATAGAACAAAATAAATGTTTTCACTCATTATTTTAAATCTTACGTTTCCTCCAGGTGTTAAGTGTTAAGAGTCTGATTGCACATGCGTAAGAAAATCAAAAGTAACCATGAAAAACTATTTTATTAAACACATTTTTGTGGATGTTTTTAAAGAATTATTACTAAATCTATTAAGACAGATTAATGTGTGTGGATGTATTACAATACTCTTAAAATCATAAAGTGAGATAGTTAATACATATAAGTACAGTATGTTGTCATTAGGTTTATGTAATAGGATCATACCATTTAACTACAGCATGAATAGAGTGCAGGCAGTATAACCACTAAAACCATGTGAATAGAAAACACTGTTGGTTGGCCAAAGTGAAAGAAGCTGAAATTCTCCAAAACTTATAATGCGAGACAGTCATTAACATGACCGAAACACAGCTTAGCTATGACTATATGTATTCTGCAAAATCTTTATTAATATCAGACAGGAATACTGAAATATTCCTTTGGGGGGGGGGGGGGGGGGGTAGAAGGAAAAAGGTTCTACTAGTTGAAAAGCAGAGTTCTTCTACAACTGATGTTAAATAAGTTACCTATCTGAGCATGAGACTGCAGTGTGATGATGTAAATCACCCCACTAACATTCACTTCAGGCCCCTCGACTAAGGGAGTGTGCACAATGAAACAGTATCTTTGGAAAGGGGAATAATTACTAAAGGTGTACCACAAGGACCTTAATGGGAGCTGCCAAGAAGGAGAAATAGTTCTTTTTGCTGATGATGAAAGTACTGTGATCAGTAAATTCAACACTCGAAAATGTAAATAAAAATTTATTGAGAATTAATAACTAGTTATCTACAAATGGACTGTCATTGAATTTAGATATAATACAATATATGCAATGTAGTAAGTAAATCTAATCTAATCTAGTGCTGCACAAAGCCAGACTATACCACACCTTTAGAAATAATGCATGGCAGAAAATGAATACTAGTAAATAGAACATAATATTCTAAATTCTTACTGTCTCAGTCATAAAGAATTTTGTTTTGTGGAATACATACTTCAGCACATGTCTGGTTTAGTTCTTATTTAAGAAGCGGAATGCAGGACGAATGAATAATACAAAGGGGGGGACAATAAAATCTTCCCGGGGAGAAATTACAATGGAAGTCCCACAGTGTGCAATCATTGGCATACTACTGTTCTTGCTTTCTGTTAATTATCTGTGACTTTATTTGAATCAGGAGGCAGAATTAGTCCTGTTTGCAGATGATACAAGCATTGTTATGAAACCAAGTAAAGAAAAATTAACAGAGAAAATAGTAAATTACTTTTTTGTGGAAGTTACTGAATGGTTTAGCTTTAAACTCCAAAAAAACACAGCTCATACAGTTTGTACTGTCAAAAATATCCCTCGTGCTAGTAACCTAGTATACCAACAATATATAAAAAAACTCAGCAGAAAATTTTAAGTTCTTAGGTGTCTATACTGATGAAAACTTAAAGTAGAAGAATCATATACTACATGTGCTAAAACATTTCGATTTGGCTACTTTTGTCATACGAATAGTTGTCAGTTTTGGGGATATAGAAGTCAGCAGGTTTACATATTTTGCATATTTTCATCCAGTGATGTCTTGCAGATAACTCCTCACTTAGGCAAAAAGTATTTATTGCGTAAAACAAAGTAATTACAATTATATGTGGGATTCACATACATACATATTACAGGTATCTCTTTAAGCAACAGGGTATATTAACTACAGCCTCATGTAAAACAAAAAATGCAGAAAATTGTGGCTATTAGTGCAAATTATCAACATTAGTTGAAGATTAAATAAGTGAAAATTGGTGCCTAAAGGCTGAGGTTACTTTACTAAATAAAAGGTGAACAAAACTGATCAACAGTGCCTGCAAAATAACTGAAGGTCTAAATCAAAAAACCAAGGAAAGCTTTCCAGCCATTATTACACAAAATAGGCATCAGATTCTTGACGAAGCAGTGAAGGTTGCAGTGTTTAACTCTGTGCAAACTAAAAACAACTGTTCAAACTATAAAAAAATTACAGTGATAAGTACGTAAGACAATTCCTAACCTCATGTGCTGCCTTAGCAAGTGACCAGAAGGTACAAATGGTGTAGCTAAAAAACAATCAAATAGTGGCATCAGACACTTGAAAGTGACACTCAGTAAGTTGATTGGAACTAAAGTAATTGTTGTTAACATTCTACAGACATGTGATCGAATAGAACAATCTCTTGTGATCTAGGAAGTGCATAAAACAAAAATAGGTTTAAAACAATTTGTAATAAATTTTACAATTTGTCCCTGGTACATGTCACCAATATAGGCAGGGAACTGTACACAGCTCATGGTATGCACATGGATAGAAGAGTTAAAAAGATTGACAGTAGATTAATTATCATAGAAATTACACAAAACTTTACACAAAATCATGTAAATAAATGCATGGCCCAAGCCACCCATGGCCCATCTGGCACATAAACAGCAACAACTGGCAAGCCAAGGAAACTTGTAAAGCCTGCAGGACAGCTTGGTAGCCCTAAATCATCCTACACAGTCCAGCAGGAGATACTCAGCCCTAACACAGCAAAACCATGATGATCCGTCCTTCAGTAATCCAAAGACCCGATCATCCAGCACGTGTTGGAAACTATCAAGTACTTTTAACTTGGTGCTGTTGGCAGTACAGTTGGCCGCTTTCAAAAAACACTGGAACCATTTAGTATGGCACCTCACTGAACGATTTTTCTCATGGAGATGAGCCAGCTGCATTGTTAGTTTTGTAGTAGTGTCAACAATTCTTTGTTCACTAGACAATAATGCACAGTACTTATATTTGCAGCTATGTTGTGCAATTTTATTTAGTATTTGGCAATTTTATTTAGTATTTGTTCAACAAAGTCACTGAGCAAATAGTTCGTACACACAGTGAATATGTTCTCCAAGCAGTACTAAAATGGCAAAACGCAAATATGTGATGTTGACAATCCATTACGAAAGAAATTGAATGAAATTTTACACAACACCGTGTTAATAAATGGACTGCCATGGAATGGCACAACCTGCCCAAACAGGATCTGGCACTTAAACAGCCACAACTGGCAAGCCAGGGAAAGTCATAAAGCTTCCAGGGCAGCATGGTTTCCCTAAATTATCCTATATGGGCCGACAGGAGATACTCAGCCTTAATACAGTAAGACCACAATGATCCATTCCTCGCTAATACAACAGACCTCATAGTCTGGCACACATCAGAAATTTTCATGTATTTTTAACTCAGTGCTGTTGTCAGTACAGTTGGACGCCTTCAAAAACATCAGAACCATTCGGTACGGTGCCTGGTCAGTAATAATTGCCTGCCTCATTGAATGATTTTTCTCGGCAACATAACCCAGCTGGATTGTTAGTATTGTGCTAGTATCAACAATTCTTCATTCACTAGACAATAATGTACAGTATTTATATTTGTGTTGTGCAGTTTTATTTAGTACTTGTTTAAGAAAGTCACCATGCAAACAGTTTGTACGCACAGTGAATATGTTTTCCAAGCAGAGTAAAAGTGCACCTAAAACAACACAGATATGCGACATTGACAATCTACTAAAAACTGGACTACATACGAACACCAGAAAAAGGTGAGAATCAAAACAATATTATGAATGAATTTAATATCACATCTTCAACCATACATGATATTTAAAAAAACAGCAGCTTCAAAAATGTGTGTCACAATCGGCAAACCCTAAAGAGAAACCTAAGTTGGAAACTCTAGATGAAGCTTTGTGTAAATGGTTCAGTGCAAAGAGAACAGGGGGGAAGCCAATAACAGGGTCTACGTTAATTAAAAAGGCTAAATTTTTTCACAGGGAGTTAGATCTGTTCACATATGATGTTCTTTCATTCTCAAAGGTGTGGCTTCGTAATTTCAAAATTCATCATGGCATCTATAAACTAGACATTTCTGGCGAAATTTAATCTGCTGATGGGCTGCTGCTAATGAGTACAAAACAACATTTCAAAAGCTTTTTGATGGGCATAAGATGTTCCCACACAAAATTTACAACACTGATGAGACTGGCATGTTGTGGCAGTGTTTGCCAATTCAATCTTGGCAGGAGCTGAGGAGTCCAGTGCACAGGGTTTTAAAAGAATACAGACAGAATGATCATCTTAGCAAGTGAAAATGCTTCAAGTGATCATAAACTGCCTTTGTTTGTGACTGGGAAATATCAAAACCCAAGACCTCTAAAAATGTTACACATGTGCAGGCTATTTATTGTGCATGGGCTAGTGCATGGATGAAAGCTGAGTTGTTCAAAGACTGGTTATTTGACCATTTTGTTCCAGTTGTGAAAGAAAATATAAAAAAGGGGCTACCAGCACATTCTAAGGTGGTTCTCATTCTTGACAACTGCCAAGCTCACCCCATAGAATCAGAGCTTGTGTCAGGTAATATTTTTGCACATTTCTTCCTGCCACTAATCAAACCCACCGGCAAAGGGGTCATGCAAAATTTAAAGTGATATTATAAAGGAATGGTTGTGTAAAAGCTGCAAAACTGAGATTGCAGTGTCCAATAGTTCCAACACAATTTTAACATTACAGACACTATTTCATGACTGCAGTTGCTTGGATCTCTGTGAAAAATACAACATTGCACTGAGATTGGAGAAAACTGTGGTCTAAACTTGCCAAAGAAGCTGAGATGGAAAGCGATGTAAATGATGATGATTTAACAACTGATCACTCTGAAATTGTACGAATGATAAATTCTGCTTCTGTTAATGAACCAAGTGTGTTATCAGCAGAAGAAGTTGACAGGACATGGACAAAAATGAAGCTATCAAAGAAGAAATGACCGACAATGTAATATTACAAAGCACTTTCAACCCACAAGAGGCAATAGAAACTGGCAGTGACAAAGAAGAAGGAATGTCTCCAACTTGCATCTCTTGGGTTTGGTTACTGAGACCTTAAACACTTTTGTGAAATTCGCTAAGTATAGCAAACAATACAACGCTTCTAAATTTCTGAATCTGCATATCATACAAAATAATTTTTGTCAAAAAACAGATAAATCCAAGAACAAGTTACCATTTCTGCAATGTTCCAGAGGGCTCAGAAGGAAATTTCAGCTAAACCATCAATAGTAGTTACCAGACAGACATATTCTTTACCCTCAAAAATGTCAGATATCTGTGCTGCTCCTAAAGACAATTAAAGTGTGCCAAATTCTTGGTATTAGTTTTTATTTTATTAATTAGCTTGTTCTTGATCTTCTCAAATTGATTTAATACAGCATGCAATATTGGAGCTGTAATTAAGTTTTGTTTTTACAGAAAAATAACACATACTTTTATTTTTTTACAGTGTTATCTCTCCTGTTGTGTTTAATAAATACAGTCACTTGTATTTGTACGTTAAAAATGTAGGTTTTTGCTTATATCCCTTTTTAAACCAGTTTTCTTAAACATAACCTTGCTCGGGGATCTGTGAATGACAGATTATGAAATATGCTGGATTATCAAGGTCCTACTGATCATTACGGCAGAATTTTTGCAGTCTTAAAAACAAACAGTCTGGTAGAATGGCACATCCAATCAGTGTTCAGCAAACCAAACTACTATATGTAAGTTAACAATAATACTGTCTAGACATGCATCAAACGAATAGGACACTTATTCATTTTTAAGGATCTTCATATATTAAGAAACATTCTGGAATCTTGTTGCTTTGAATCTTCCATTTCAGTATTAAAATCCACAGAGATAACAAGTTTCATTTTAAACTTTAAAAAGACACTTAGCTACTAACTACAACTGTTCAAAAAATACATTTATATTTCCATTTGGAGACCTATATAGGCTAATGATTATTATATTTTCTTCTATCAGTCTTATACTACTAATGTCAGAATTTATTCCTGAACAATATAGTGTCATGCCTAATTTTGAAACTTTTAGATCATGCTTGATTTTAATTTCAGCACTGCCATTTTTCTGTGTTTCCTACACATTATGTCAGCTACAACGTATCCTTGAGGAACAAAAGCGTCAACTTGATTTTCTGTTAGCCATTGTTCTGACACACATATCACATCTACATCCTTAATGCTACAAAAACGTTCCAGTTCTAATAGTTTATTTTTCATACAGTAAATATTAACTTGCAGCAACATAAATATTTTATAACTATTCTCTTTCTTAAGAGAGCACTCATTTGCATGTGGCATATCCGTATTACACACACTAACTGTCTAAGTTGGAGCTATTGGAATGTTTACTTCTGCCAAAAAAGCATTTCCAGCATCACTCTTCGCCTTGATAAAAATCATTACTGTTTCGTCACATTGTAGGCTTAATTCTAGACACACTTCACTTTCATCTTTCAAAGGTATAACTTGCTTAACACCTTGCTGCATGTTTGATTTCATATGAACTATATCTGAGATCTTACAACTAAAATAATGCCTTTCCCAGTCTGTTGATGTGGAAACCACATACTATATGAAATATTTTCCATATTACGCTTATATCAATGTATGTTGGATAAAAATATCAATGTATGTTGGATAAAATATTCTTGGTTTTTAAGCTGCCCCAATTTGAATAAAATACTAAAGTTCTTGATGGTTAATGGTTCAAATGGCTCTGAGCACTATGGGACTTAACTGCTGAGGTCATCAGTCCCCTAGAACTTAGAACTACTTAAACCTAACTAACCTAAGGACATCACACACATCCATGCCCAAGGCAGGATTCGAATCTGCGACCGTAGCGGTTGCGCAGTTCCAGACTGTAGCACCTAGAACTGCTCGGCCACTCTGGCCGGCTCTTGATGGTTATCTCCACCATTGTTGTCATGAGTGAAAATGCCTAACTACCAGGGCCTGTACTGTTCTCCACTTAAGGATACAGGGTACTTTTCCGGTTCAATATTATGTAAAAATCAACACCTATCTTTCAGGCGCTGTTTATAATGTATGTTTTACAGTTTGTTTTTTTTTGTTGATATCAGGTAATGCAGCACACTTTCTAAACAAATTAGAAGTATTTTTGATATTTTTGAACCTGATTAGAGTGATTTGAAAAATTACAACAAAATTGATGCAATTTTTTTCCAAAATGCTTCCTTAAATTGAGGTACCATTTAACCCAATGTTATACATTTGAAGGAGACCAAAATTTTACCAGATATGCATGACATGATAGCTGAGGTACTAGACCTATTTAATTCCACCTATTATGTACATTACAATGATAAAAAATATCATGTCTTACATTTTAATTTTTATAATTTTTTCCTAATAAAAATATTATTTTTTCTATAATTTAGTTTATTCTGCAATAAAGCTTAGCTCTACGAGTCCAATTAAACTGTGCCTCAGAACATTCCTGAAGCATAGTTGTCTTCCTGCAGCATTTCTTCATCTTCAAGCTTCCTCTTGGCATTCCTTTTAGCATTTCTTGCTTCTTTGGTAACTTGAAGAGCGAATCTTTCAGTGTCATGCATCCGTTGTCTGTCACACAGAAGCAATTGATCTTCCATATTAGAGCCATATTTTATGCCTAATTTCTCAGGACTTCCAACCTTCCTATCACTCCATCATTGAAACATATCACTGCATCTAGTACACCAAATTTATTGCAGGACCTACACAGAACAATTAATTTTGATGCAAAACCCTTCCTGCTACTATGTTGTTCAGTTATTTCCAGACAGCCTACATCATCACATTGTTTACATTTTGCCACTCCCTTTATCAAATAAGATAAGATGCCCACATCAACAACAACAAATCCACTACAAACAGTGTTATTGTTAATACAAAAATTCGAATCACCAGGAGGTGTGCCATTTGGGAGTTTCTTCCCTGAAGAATTGATACATATGTTACTTTCAACAGTGTGGCTTGCTTTGTTTGTGAACAGGAATTCCCTTTTATTGAGTTTCTTGATGTAAATATATGTAGCACTTGGGCAACAAACATTCAATAACATATGAACAAACTGCTTCAGCAAAACAAAAGTAAATGCTAGCTAAGATAATCATTTACAGACACTAGAAACCTGCACTGTTACCAGCATATACACTGTATCATGCATATAATTGCTGGAAACAGAAAGTTCACAGTTCTTTTCAAAATAATACTGGTTTCTGTAACAGAGATAAAGGGGCGAGGCGGCAAACATGATCGTAACTTTAAAATTTGGTATATATATGTCATTTTTCATTTGAAACCCTATAATGTATATGTCAATGCAATCAGGAAAGACTATAGAATTTAATAAATTCATAAAAAATTGATTGTTCCATCATTTATAAGTACCTTGTATCCTTAATATGGGCATGATTGCAGCATCTAACAGCAATCAGAGAGGGCCATAATGACGCCTGCATGGAAGGCGAGATGGGCAACTCTTAGCAGCTCTGGCCCACCGTGGGGCAGATTAATGTCAAGTGGTACAAAGGGCCAGCACACCATGTGAAACTGCTGCTCCCACCTCCCTATAAGTGTCAATCATCCGTCTTTGCTTTCTTTTGATATCCAATGCTGCGCCCATGCCTACTAAATGTGTATTAGAGTGTACCTCTGGTCTCTCTTAAAATTGCTGCTGTTTATTCTAATCTCAGCTGCCTCCTTTGCAATGGAATCCCAATATGTTGATAAATGTGCCAAGACTCTCATCTTTTCAAACTATATTTTGCATCTATTTAGCAGGCAACGGTCAGCTATGACTGACTTGTCAAGCTCCCTTTGTTTCATATGCCACTTGTGCTCAGTACAACAATTTGAAACTGCGCAAACAGATTAACCCATATAGCTGCTTTCACATTTTCAAGGGATGCCATACACACTAGGCGCACAAAGAGTGATGTTGTCTTAAACAGGTTACAGCATATCTCATGTTTTGGAGGCGAGTTGGAACACTGATCTCAGTCCATGTCTCTGTAGTATATGTCATAACTTGCTGCTCGTTGGTCCACAGTATGGCTGGAAAACAGCTGGCTTTGCCTCTTCTCTTGATTCACAAGCGGTCCTTCATCACTGGCACCTGAAAGTATTTTTAATGTATCCCTTCCTGTAACCATTCTCTCTCAACATGCATCTCAAATCCTGCATTCAGACTGTATGTGATTGTCATTAGAAATAATCTTTGGACTGTGTACTAATGTGTTCAAGGCTGCTTTCTTGTGTACCAGATGGTGAAAAGCCAAAAGACTCCGAGGACATAAATGTATGTTGCATTTTTTAAATTCCCTGCACACACTTTGCACAGATTATTCGTTTTTTTCTATTTCCTTATTCAAATGGGACTAATTACATAGTTTGTGATGATGGGACATAGAAAAAACGATCACATTCGTATTTCTGAGTATGTGCAGCCTTTGTTTATGGGAAATCATGAAATCTTTCGCACTGTTCTTTGCTATGCTGTTTGTCCCCACAAGACAGACAGAAAAGTCACTACTGTTTAGCCCTGAAATTTTATCATGACTGAGTTCAACTGCTGCCTTGAAATTTGTGCCTGGTTTTACCATGCTGTTGATCTCATGTCTACGTACACTTTGTAGTTCAGAGGCTATCCCTTGCCCTTGGGTATCAGCATAAATGTCAATTTTACACATACCTGTTGTGCGAAGATCACTGTTATGTGGTCTATAATTACTACAGGTACTACAGGTCATTCACAAGTTATATGTCATTATTTTTATAAACAAGGGATGGTGATACCTGGCGAAAACTTCTAACATCTGGTAAATGAATACTGTTTACATTCATGTTATGTTGGTTATTTCATCACGGTGAAATTCTTCTCTCTCATCCTGTTTGCACCATCTTTGATCTAGTGACATGGTTCCACACTGTTCACAGTTTATGTTGATTAAGACAGAAACTAGAAGTCACCTCTTACAAATCATCTTAAAATTATAAGCTCTGCAACTTTTGAATTATGGATATCAGATTTTGGGTTATAGACTGGCAAAAAGTTGACTTTTGCTACTTTCATTCTTCAATGTCTTACAGCATCCTATTCTGGAGTAAATCATCATTAGGGAGAAAAGTATTTGTTGCAAAGAAGCATGTAACAAGGATAATAGGTGTTTGCATTTTAATAACTCATGTAGATAGCTCTTAAAACAGTTGTGTGTACTGGCCAACAGCCCCACAGTACATTTACTTCCTTATGATCTTTGTTGCTAACAATCATAGTTTGAAACAACAGTAACATTTGCAAATATAATACTAGAAGGAGAAATGATTTACACTATCCATCACTCAGCCTTAGTGCAGCACAGACAGGAATTACGTATTCACCCAAAAAACTCTTTGACCACTTATCCAGTGATATAAGGAATTTAACAGATAATGAAATTAACTTCAAACACAATGTGAAATCATATCTGCTTCAAAGCTCTTTCTACCCATACAAGTATTACTGAATATCCAGTACATAAATCACTGTATGTATTTAAAAATACAGTGTATAACTTAAAAAGATCATATACATGGTCAGTGTGTTACCACAGTTTTCACTGAGAAAGTATTGTGAAAAAAGTTTACTGTAATTATTATGAAACTGACTCATTCCACATCATAGTGACAAGTCACAATTGTGATCTATGGGCCTTCAGTCTGGCTAACCTGATTGAGTTGGTAATATGCTACAGGTACCCTGGATGTTTCTTTCAACTGCAGAAAAGGTTAAGTGATGTAGGAAAAGATATTTTTGTATTAAAAATGTGAGAGACTCAGATGATCTGGGGGATGCAAAGGCAGTATGTGTGTTCGGTCGAATGTCATATTCAGTCTTAAGATGATAATGTAGTTGAACTGTCTGTAGCCTTTCTGATTATTTGACACTACCCACTAATGAGGTAGATTTCAAAAACTGAAAGTACACTCCTGGAAATGGAAAAAAGAACACATTGACACCGGTGTGTCAGACCCACCATACTTGCTCCGGACACTGCGAGAGGGCTGTACAAGCAATGATCACACGCACGGCACAGCGGACACACCAGGAACCGCGGTGTTGGCCGTCGAATGGCACTAGCTGCACAGCATTTGTGCACCGCCGCCGTCAGTATCAGCCAGTTTGCCGTGGCATACGGAGCTCCATCGCAGTCTTTAACACTGGTAGCATGCCGCGACAGCGTGGACGTGAACCGTATGTGCAGTTGACGGACTTTGAGCGAGGGCGTATAGTGGGCATGCGGGAGGCCGGGTGGATGTACCGCCGAATTGCTCAACATGTGGGGCGTGAGGTCTCCACAGTACATCGATGTTGTCGCCAGTGGTCGGCGGAAGGTGCACGTGCCCGTCGACCTGGGACCGGACCGCAGCGACGCACGGATGCACGCCAAGACCGTAGGATCCTACGCAGTGCCGTAGGGGACCGCACCGCCACTTCCCAGCAAATTAGGGACACTGTTGCTCCTGGGGTATCGGCGAGGACCATTCGCAACCGTCTCCATGAAGCTGGGCTACGGTCCCGCACACCGTTAGACCGTCTTCCGCTCACGCCCCAACATCGTGCAGCCCGCCTCCAGTGGTGTCGCGACAGGCGTGAATGGAGGGACGAATGGAGACGTGTCGTCTTCAGCGATGAGAGTCGCTTCTGCCTTGGTGCCAATGATGGTCGTATGCGTGTTTGGCGCCGTGCAGGTGAGCGCCACAATCAGGACTGCATACGACCGAGGTACACAGGGCCAACACCCGGCATCATGGTGTGGGGAGCGATCTCCTACACTGGCCGTACACCACTGGTGATCGTCGAGGGGACACTGAATAGTGCACGGTACATCCAAACCGTCATCGAACCCATCGTTCTACCATTCCTAGACCGGCAAGGGAACTTGCTGTTCCAACAGGACAATGCACGTCCGCATGTATCCCGTGCCACCCAACGTGCTCTAGAAGGTGTAAGTCAACTACCCTGGCCAGAAAGATCTCCTGATCTGTCCCCCATTGAGCATGTTTGGAACTGGATGAAGCGTCGTCTCACGCGGTCTGCACGTCTAGCACGAACGCTGGTCCAACTGAGGCGCCAGGTGGAAATGGCATGGCAAGTCGTTCCACAGGACTACATCCAGCATCTCTACGATCGTCTCCATGGGAGAATAGCAGCCTGCATTGCTGCGAAAGGTGGATATACACTGTACTAGTGGCGACATTGTGCATGCTCTGTTGCCTGTGTCTATGTGCCTGTGGTTCTGCCAGTGTGATCATGTGATGTATCTGACCCCAGGAATGTGTCAATAAAGTTTCCCCTTCCTGGGACAATGAATTCACGGTGTTCTTATTTCAATTTCCAGGAGTGTATTATGTCCAAATCTATCTTCATATAAAGGAAGAAAATAGCACTCAACCAAGTACACCTACTGTCTTGGCATCTAGTCAACTAGGAAACAAAGACTGTTGCACTCTCAGTTCAAAAGAGAAAGTGCAAATGATGACAGCCAAAAGTCAGCAGAGATTCGTGCATTTGTAAAAAGATCGATGTGTGAAGCATGCAGCTAGTAGCAACATCATATGTTAGCAAAAGGCCTTTCAATACCAGAGAAGGAAAGTTGCTACTCACCATATAGCAGAGATGCTGAGTCACAATAGGTACAATAAAAAGATTCACACAATCATAGCTTTCGGCCATTAAGGCCTTTGTCAGTAGTAGACACACATACACACACGCACACACACACTCACGCAAATGCAACTTGCACACATGTCTGCAGTCTCAGAGAGCTGAAACTACACTGACAGTGTAGTTTCAGTTCTCTGAGACTGCACATGTGTGTGCAAGTTGCACGTGTGTGTGTGTGTGTGTGTGTGTGTGTGTGTGTGTGTGTGTGTGTGTGTGTGTGTACTACTGACAAAGGCCTTAATGGCCGAAAGCTATGGTTGTGTGAATCTTTTTATTGTACCTATCGCATCGTGACTCAGCATCTCCGCTATATGGTGAGTAGCAACTTTCTTTCTCTGGTATTGTTACGTTCCAAAAGGTCTTTCAGAAACATAAGAAAATTTTGGTCACATGCAAAATCACTAAGCAAGTTGAAGATTCCAATCCAGACACTCGTTGATTACTCTGGTGTGGTAATGAATGATAGCAACAGGAAAACTGAAGTTTTAAGTTTAACTTTTAAGAGTCATTTACACAGGAGGATCATTAGAACATACTGTTGTTTGACCATCGCAGACTCCCACTTGGAGGATATAGGAATTAGTCATTCCTGGCGTTGTGAAACAACTAAAAAGAGTTGAAAACAAATAAGTCACACGGTCCAGATGGAATCTCAATTTGGTTTTACAAAGTGAGGAGCCAATGCCGTAGAGTACAAAGAGTGATCTATGGCACTGGCCCCTCACTTTGTTTGCATTTGTTGCCAATCTCTCACCCAGTGCAAAGTCCGAAGCGGCTGGAAAGTGTGGAGGCAACTCCTGCATATAAGAAGGGTTAAAAGGACAGGCATGCAAAATAGTAGACCAGTATTAATATCAGTCCATTGCAAAATTCTTGAACATATTCTCAGTTAGAATATAATGAAGTTCCCTGAGATGGAAAAGCTTCTGTCCATGAATCAGGATGGTTTTAGAAAGCATTGTTTGTGCTCTTCTCTTAAATGACAGCCTGTGAACCATGGATGTAGGGCAACAGACAGATTCCTTATTCTTATATTTCCAAAAAGTGTTTCATGTGGTGTTCCACTGCAAACTGTTAATGGAGGTACGAGGATATGGAATAGGTTCCCAGATATGTGAGTGGCTTGAAGAGTTCTTAAGTAATAGGACTTAGTACATTGTCCTTCATAGTGAGTGTTCATCAGAGACAAAAGCATTGTCAAGAGTGCCCCAGGGAAGTGTGATGGGGCTGCTCTTATTCTCTATATACATAAATGATCTGATGGACAGGGTGAGCAGCAATTTACAGCTGTTTACTGATGATGCTGTGGCATACAGGAAGGTGTCATTGCTGAATGACTGTAGGAGGATACAAGATGACTTAAACAAAATTTCTAGTTGGTGTGATGAATGGCAGATAGCTCTAAATGTAGAAAAATGTAAGTTAATTCATATGAGTAGGAAAAACAATCTCGTAATGTTTGAAAACAGCATAAGTAATGTGCTACTTGACACAGTCAGGTAAATTAAACTTCTATTTAAAAGTGCAAAGTGATATGAAATGGAACAAGCATGTAATGAGTGTAGTTGGGAAGGTGAATGGTCCATTTCTGTTTGTTGGGAGAATTTTAGGAAAGTGTGTAAAGTAGACCACATACAGAACTCTAGTGCACCCCACACTTGAGGGGGTAGTACTAGAGTGTTTGGGATCCCAACCAACCATGGATTAAAGAAAGACTTCAAAGCAATTCATAGGTATGCTACTAGATTTGTCACTGGGAGGTTCAGTCAACTTACAAGTATTATGGAGATGCTTCATGAAATCAAATGGAAATCACTGGACAGAAGATGGGATTCTTTTCATTAAACACTACTGAGAAAATTAAAAGCAGCATTTGAAGCTCCATTTTCGAATGAAATAACAGGAAAGGAAAAGTTGACTAGTGGTGGAACAACGTATCCTCCGCCATGCGACATAAATTATGGTACTACACACAACCTGAGCACACATAATATAATAACACGCCTAATAAAATAACATAGGTGATACTCAAAGATTTATCTATTTTGTTAAACTTGGAACTAAACACTGTTACGTTACCTAGTACACACATTTAGTGTAAATCAACTTTTTCAACTGGCAGTCACTGAACTAACAAAGCGAGATGTCTATAAGAATTTAATTATTCTGTTTGTGCACCACTCACCTTGTGGTTATTGGAGACTTTCTTAATCAAATTAACTAAAGTTCTAGTAACAGTCTCAGCCCCCAAAACTTGCATAATAATACGAGGAGACATGAATATTAACACATGTGTTTAGGTTGAAATTAGTCATAAATTCCTAAACATTTTGAGCACTTTTGGCATGGCACAAATGTTAAAAGCTGCTACTAGTGATGTGTTGTGCGCTGCTGGAGGTACAGTGAAAACACTGAAAGGGTAAACAGTGAAGAATAGTTTTATTAGAATATTAAAGAACATGAAAAAAGCTCCTTCGTGGTGTCAGTTGTTTACGAGAAAAGCCAATAATGAATTAGTAGATGGAGGCTGAGATGAGAAGATGAGAAACAAATGTTCTAGTTTAAATTCACTAAGTTGGACATTTATAAATTCAGTGATGATTGTAACTTAGAAATGTTCTGAAGTTAATCACAATATCAGTACTTAGTTGGCAAAAGGCTGAAGTCTGAAGAAGTAAAGTCACTTGGAAGGACTGGAAGATAAAAAAGCCCAGTGACCGCCTGATGACAATTCCTTAGTGAGCTTCTGATTGGTGGGCTGTGGATGTAGCAATGCAGCAGCTGGCACCTGGTCCAGAGAGGTCACAGGGATAACTGGCACAACAGCTGAGACTGAATAGCCAATCAGTGGTTGAGCGCCGGCCTAAATAATGTCGTGGCGCACGGATATGGTGCGAGCTGCTGGTGAGAATATGACACGTCATAGGAAAACAGTGCCCACAATTACAGTACTGTGGTTGTAGAAGCACACACTGTTGGCAGCAGGCTTGATGCTTCTACCAGAGGCTCTGGTGACAACAAATTGGTATGTTGCTATTATTGTTGATGTTATTATCTGGGACAGTTACCAACATGCAGGCTGAGCACGGATCATTGTTTGGTTAGCAGGTGTGTATGCCTGTCACAGCAGACAGTACCTGAAATGTGGCCACCCACAAGACGTAAGTGTGTTGCACGTTTGCCAGCTGTTGTCTCCTAGGAGGTACAAAGCAACTAGGGTATCAAAAAATTCAACATCTGTTTTAGACCATGCACTTACAGATATTGTCAGGAGAAATTGGATTTATAAGAAATCTCACCTTCATGATCATTACTGCCAGATAACAAAGCTAAAGACAGGCTTGGCAAAACCTGCACCCACAAAAGGATCCTCTCAGACTGTAAAAAACATCTTTCTTCTAGGGCACTGTCAAATGAAACCAGGAATTAAGTGTAAATGGAAAACAATGTAAGTGCTACAATCTCTAAATCCTGGACATTGTTTAAATAAATTTTTTAGAAGAAATTATTAAAAGTAGCCATTCCCACAACAGCAGCTACAGAAAAAAGATAGATAGCTCTGTGTATTAGAAAGTCCACCCAGACACTTAAATTTCTCACTTCTTTATGAAAGTACTGCACTAATCCACAGTTCCTTGATTACTGTTACTAGTATAAAAATATACAGGAGGGTACTGTTTGCTGCAAAACCATCATTCATTGGCAAAATAATATATAATTGGCAAATATTGCAAATGACTATTTCTCTGGGATTGCAGAGAAAATATAAGAAAATCTTCCTAAAACACATGTAAAACCTACAATAATATACACAGGAAGTATAATGATTACACAGGTCTGCTACATAAATTTTTTTTTTCAAATTTATTAAGTGATTTTTATAGTGTTTTCAACGTTGATTTCAGGAAAAGTAGTGAGAAAATTCCATCGTGTACAGTTATTTCACAAACTGATTGTCTAGTTTTAGCTTTTTTCAATTTTTCAGCACTCTAATAAGTTTGAATTTTGGTTTTTAGGATCTCCATAAACTGTTATTTAGCCATTTTTATACCAGATACATGTAAAATAAAGAGTAATTAGGAGAAATCAGCAGTATTTTCATGTCGGTGCCTGTTTGTCACGCTGCCCCTTCCCCACCATCACCAAGCAGTGAGATTCTGCTATTGTCCTTCAGGTCACAGTACCTCTTCACTCTGTGCTGTCCATGTGTTGTTGTTACTAGTAGTGACTGTTTTCTTGTGTTGTGAAGTTGTTTTATGGACAATGGCTACCACAGGATGTATAAACTTGCCAGATTGCTTCTGCTACACTCGTGGTAATTATACCATTAAAAAGCAACAAAGAAATATTTCCAATTTTGTTGGAAAAGTATATTTCACCTATTTTGGTATAAAGTTAAGTGATCAAGATAAGCCTTGGGCCCCACACAAAATTTGTTCACTGTGTGTTTAAGAAATGAGACAATGGTTTCAATGTATAAAGCAGTTCTTATGTTTTGGAATACCAATGGTTTGGAGGAATCCCAAAAATCATAGTGATGACTGCTATTTTCGTTCTTGCAACATATGAGGTTTCCATTTGAAAAACAAAAAGGATATTTCTTACCCTAACATTCAATCAGCCATTCGCCCTGTTCGTCATGTACCTGAAGTACCAATACCCTCTCGTCCAGATTCTTTGGATGATATAGATGGTCATGAGCCATTGGCTCAGCAAGGTGATAGTGAAGAAGACAGAGATTGCTACGATCCTTGCACAACCGATCCCATTCCATTCTCACAACCTGAAGTGAACGATTTAGTTACAGACCTAGGCCTTTCTAAAGAATTGGCAGAGGTTTTAGGATCTAGATTGAAAGATAAACATATGTTGGCTCCAGGCACATCCCTTTCTTGGTATTGATTGAGGGAAAAGGAGTTTGTATCTTTCTTCTCTCAAGAAGTTGACCTGGTGTTTTGCAGTGATGTTCCTGAACTTATGGCATATTTCAAAATAGAATACGCTCCTGATGAGTGGAGACTTTTTATTGATTCTTCAAAAAGAAGCCTTAAAGTAGTACTTCTACACAATGGCAATAAGCATGTTCTATACCAGTTGGACACTCAGTTCACTTAAAAGAATGTTATGAAAACTTTGAACTGGTTTTAAGCAAATTCTATATTCAGACCACAAATGGACACTATGTGATGATTTAAAAGTGATTGCAATGCTGCTTGATCAACAAAGTGGCTATACAAAGTTCGCTTGCTTTCTCTGTGAATGGGACAGTAGAGACAGAAAGCAACACTACACAAAAAAAACTTGGCCCTTGAGAAAAACCTTACAGGTAGGGCTTAAAAATGTTGAGAGGAAAAGCCTTGTGGATCCCAAAAAGGTGTTACTTCCACCACTTCACATTAAGTTGGGGCTGACAAAATAATTTGTTAAGGCATTGCCAAAAGAAGGGGAGTGTTTCAGATATCTTTGTGGACTGTTTCCTGGTTTATCCGAGGCAAAGCTAAAGTACGGAATCTTTGTCGGACCAGACATTAGAAAACTAATGACAGATCCCAACTTTGTGGACAAAATAGAAATAAAAGAAAAGGAAGCACGGACTTCTTTTAAATTAGTTGTTACCGGTTTCCTAGGAAACAAAAGAGATCCAAACTACAAGACAATTGTCACAGACATGCTCGACAGCTTTAAGAAGCTGGGCTGTAAACATGAGCATTAAGGTTCATTTTCTCCACTCACATCTTGACTACTTCCCTGCAAACCTTGGTGATGTAAGTGAAGAGCAGGGTGAAACATTCCACCAAGACATCAAAGGTTGGAAATAAGATATCAAGGAAGATGGAACATCAACATGATAGTGGACTACTGCTGGATGATAAAAAGAGATGAACCTCAACGAGTCCACAGCTGGAAAAGCAATAAAAGAAGCTTCGACAGAAAGTGAGAGTGTTATTGTAAGGACTTATGAGCTTAAAGATAAATGGAGAAATGTACTGGAAATGTAGTTTAGAAAATAATTTATAAATAAAATAAAATTTTATGTTGTTGTTGTGGTCTGCAGTCCTGAGACCGGTTTGATGCAGCTCTCCATGCTACTCTATCCTGTGCACGCTTCTTCATCTCCTTGTACCTACTGCAACCTACATCCTTCTGAATCTGCTTAGTGTATTCATCTCTTGGTCTCCCTCTACGATTTTTACCCTCCACGCTGCCCTCCAATACTAAATTGGTGATCCCCTGTTTGCCTCAGAGCATGTCCTACCAACCAATCCCTTCTTCTAGTCAAGTTGTGTCACAAACTCCTCTTCTCCCCAATTCTATTCAATACCTCCTCATTAGTTATGTGATCTACCCACCTAATCTTCAGCATTCTTCTGTAGCACCACATTTCAAAAGCTTCTTTTTCTCTTCTTGGCTAAACTACTTATCGTCCATGTTTCAATTCCATACATGGCTACACTCCATACAAATACTTTCAGAAACAACTTCCTGACACTTAAATCTACACTCGATGTTAACAAATTTCTCTTCTTCAGAAACACTTTCCTTGCCATTGCCTGTCTACATTTTATATCCTCTCTACTTAGACCATCATCAGTTATTTTTCTACCCAAACAGCAAAACTCCTTTACTACTTTAAGTGACTCATTTCCTAATCTAATTCCCTAAGCATCACCCGATTTAATTCGACTACATTTCATTATCCTCATTTTGCTTTTGTTGATGTTCATCTTATATCCTCCTTTCAAGACACTGTCCATTCCGTTCAACTTCTCTTCCAGGTCCTTTGCTGTATCTGACAGAATTACAATGTTCTCAGAAAACCTCAAAGTTTTTATCTCTTCTCCATGGATTTTAATTCCTATTCCGAATTTTTCTTTTGTTTCCTTCACGTCTTGCTCAATGTACAGATTTAATAACATCAGGGATAGGCTACAACTCTGTCTCACTCCCTTCCCAACCACTGCTTCCCTTTCATGCCCCTCGACTCTTATAACTGTCAATTTCATTTTTGAGACGTTTGTATTCCTTTTTGCCTGCTTCATTTGCTGCATTTTTATATTTTCTCCTTTCATCAATTAAATTCGATATATCTTCTGTTACCCAAGGATTTCTACTACCCTCGTCTTTTTACCTAATTGATCCTCTGTTGCCTTCACTATTTCATCTCTCAAAGGTGCCCATTATTCTTCTACTGTATTCTTGTCAATCGTTCCCCAATGCTCTCCCTGAAACTCTCTACAACCTCTGGTTCTGTCAGTTTATCCAGGTGGCATCTCCTTAAATTCCCACCTTTTTGCAATTTCTTCAGTTTTAATCTACAGTTCATAACCAATAGATTATGGTCAGAGTCCACATCTGCCCTGGCAATGTCTTAAAATTTAAAACCTGGTTCCTACATCTCTGTCTTACCATTATATAATCTACATATACAACCTTCTTTCATGATTCTTGAATCAAGTGTTAGCTATGATCAAGTTATGCTCTGTGCAAAATTCTACCAGGCGGCTTCCTCTTTCATTCCTTACCCTCATTCCATATTCATCTACTACATTTCCTTCTCTTTATTTTCCTACTATTGAATTCCAGTCACCCATAAATATTAAATTTTCTTTTCCCTTCACTATCTGAATAATTTCTTTTATCTCATCATACATTTCATCAATCTCTTCCTCATCTATGGAGCTAGTTGACATATAGACTTGTACTACTGTGGTAGGCGTGGGCTTTGTATCTATCTTGGCCACAATAATGCGTTCACTATGCTGTTTGTAGTAGCTTACCCACATTCCTATTTTTTTTATTCATTATTAAACCTACTCCTGCATTATGCCTATTTGATTTTGTATTTATAACCCTGTATTCACCTGACCAAAAGTCTTGTTCCCCCTGCCACCAAACTTCACTAATTCCCACTATATCTAGCTTTAACCTATCCATTTCCCTTTTTAAATTTTCTAACCTACCTGTCCGATTAAGGGATATGACATTCCACACTCCGATCCATGGAATGCCGTTTTCTTTCTCCTGATAATGACGTCCCCCTGAGTAATCCCCGCCCAGAGATCCGATTGGGGGACTATTTTACCTCTGGAATATTTTACCCATGAGGACGCCATAATCATTTAACCATACAGTAAAGCTGCATACCCTCGGGAAAAATTACAGCTGCAGTTTCCCCCTGCTTTCAGCCCTTCGCAGTACCAGCATAGTAAGGCCGTTTTGATTAGTGTTACAAAGCCAGATCAATCAATCATCCAGACTGTTGCCCCTGCAACTACTGAAAAGGCTGCTGCCCCTCTTTTGGCCTCTCAACAGATACCCCTCCATTGTGGTTGCACCTATGGTACGGCTATCTGTATCGTTGAGGCACGTAAGCCTCCCCATTGATGGCAAGGTCCATGGTTCATCAACGTTGGAAAAAAATGTGATAAATTGCCTAAATGTTGTTGTTATACCCAAAAATACTCCCTTTATTGTGAGAAAACCTGACACAATAGGAAAAAATGGATTGCATGACTACATGACTGAAAAGTACATAAAGTTCAGTTATAAAATTTCAAGCAACTTTCAAAAAATATTTTTTGTGGACCTGTGTTATGTTTCCCACAATAGAGCTTGAAATCAGGATGACAATGCAGAAATTAAAAAAATAATAATAATAAGTCAGCAGCAGGGGTTGATGAGGTTACAGTCTTTGTTCTGAGATGTGCACAGACAGAATACAAGAACCATTGACAAACACAATATATGAGTCACTCAGTCCAGGTACTCTTCCAGAGTACCTAAAGTTTGCACAAGTTGTGCTCTTGATAAAGAAACCATTGACAAACAATATATGAGTCACTCAGTCCAGGTATTCTTCCAGAGTACCTAAAGTTTGCACAAGTTGTGCTCTTGATAAAGAAAGGAAATGCAAAGTGTATTCAAAACTATAGGTCAGTTTCACTACTGTCTGCATTATCAAAAATAACTGAATCAATCATGAAAGAAAGACTAATGAGTCACATGAATAAATACAATCTTTCTATCAAAGCACACATTTGTTCCGAAAGCAGGGGATGTGCAATATAAGCCATTACAGAGATAAAAGTAGTACTTTCAGCTCTTGACAATGATGACTGTGTTTCAGACACATTCTTAGATGTTTCCAGGGCTTTTAACACTGTTGACCACACAATATGACTAAACAAGCTACAAGCACTAGATGCAAGATGAATAGCAAACAAGTGGTTCCAGTCTTACTTGGGAAACAGGATGCAAAATGTAGAGACAGTTCACACACTTGTTGATGATAGTCTTAGTAAAACAATCTTCAGAGAAGAAACTTATAAACATAGGCATTCGTAATGGTAATGTATTGGGTCCAATTTTGTTCCTAACTTGAGACAACTAAATATCTCAAAAAAGATGCATTGTATGAAAATAATGTTCTAGGCGAATAGTTCATAAAGAGGGTACCTGTCTGTGCTACAACTGGTCACCTCCTACACAGCCTTCATTTGTGGACGGAGTCAATTTTGTATTTTCAAATGAGAACCACTTTTTATTGCATATTCAGATTCTACACCGAAATACATATGCAGTTTACTCAAATCACTGTGGTAGAAGGTGCAATAATTGACAAATATCAAGTGTGCCTGTTTTTGTGATTGGCAACTGATGCATCTGATTCTACTTTTTTTTATGTTGTAAACGTAAACCTTTGTTTTCTAAAGGGTGATATTTATGTTCGAAATTTAATTTAATGTTGCAAATATGATTGTACAGTACAATACAGTTACTCACTTCAATGTCTAGTTAGAAACTACACTGATGGAGAAAAAATCACACTATCACAAAATAATTAATGTACAGTAATGAAATTTTGGGAATAAATTTGTCTAGGTGCATATTTAAGTGATTAACACTGAAAGATCACACATTAATTTTAATTGTGAGATAAGACATAGCAAATGTTAAATGGTGGTACTTTAATAACTGGAGTAACTGCCAGAATGTTAAATACAACCATCCAAATGTGCCTGCGTTGTGTTTTACAGGTGCCGGATGTCAGTTTGTGGAATGGAGTTCCACGCCTATTACACTTGGTCAGTCAATACAGGGACAGTTAATACTATTAGTTGATGATGCTGGACTTGTCATCTGATGACGTCCCTTATTTGCTCGATTGGAGGCAGATCTGGTAATCATGCAGGCATAAGCAACATATTGACACTATGTAGAGCATGTTAGGTTACAACAGCAGTATGTGCACAGTTGTTATGCTGTTGGAAACCATCCCATGGAATGCTGTTCATGAACAGTAGCACAACAGTTTGAATCACCAAACTGACGAACAATTTTGCAGTCAGGGTGCATGGATAACCACAAGAGTGCAACTGCTGTCACACGAAGTCACAACCCAGACCATAACTCCAGGTGTAGGACCAGTCTATCTAGCACACAGACAGGTTGGTTGCAGGCCCTCAACTGGCCCCCTAACCAACACATGGCAACCACTGGCACTGATGCAAAACCAGCTTTCATCAGAAAACACAACAGCCCTCCAACAGGCTCTTGCTTGACATGACTAAAGTCACAAATGGTGGTGGTTTGGGGTCATTGGAATGCACCATGCAAAATGTCTAGTGCAGAACTGTCCTGAAAGTAACCACAAGCTGTGATGTGGCCGCGAGCAGAACAGTGATTCACAAAATGTAGAATAAATTTCTTTATTTCCGTCTGTGATAGAATACCTGTTTTGGTCAGCAGTGGCCATCTTCAGATTTGTTTTAAAAATATGTCCTAATATAATGAAGCTATAGTGGCATCATCAAAATATTGTGTTCATCTTTTGACAAAATCATTTTGGCTTCGTAATATTAGTATGTGTTTTTAAAACAGATCTGAAGATGGTCACTGCTGACCAAAATTGGTTGCCTGAGGACTTAACAAGTTTGTGATCATAAATGGAAGTAAAGAAATTTATTCTTGAAGCTACCAATTTGTAACAATTTGTTGTATCACTTTGGTGCCAACTAGTGCTATGTGGCCACCCAGAGCCCAGTCTTCTTGCAGACACACATTCTCATAATGACTGCTGCCAGCAGTCATGTACTGTGGCTACATTCCTGCCAAGTCTTTCTGCTATATCATACAAGGAACATCCAGCTTCTCTTAGCCCTACTGCATGACCTCGTTCAAAATCAGTGAGGTATAGATAATGGTGTCTTTGTCGCCTTAAAGGCATTCTTGATTAACATAAACTGACTATGTCTAATCTTAAAGGTAACTAATGCTCAAGTACCATTACGCTGTGTATTTAAAGCAAACCTTCAAAGTGGAGTTACTACACCACTCTTATGCAATGCAAAATTTTTATGTAGATCACATCTTGCAGACGTAGAAACGGAGCTACCAACTTTCATTTATGTTGTACATTTCCTTCTTGGTGTTGCAACTTTTTTCCATCTGTGTAAGTTTAGCATGATACATGAATAACAGCATTGATGTAACGGTTTTCTGTTTTCGTGGGGATGCTTGATATCAGTGGGTCCCCTTGCCTCTCACCGCTTGGGTGCTAGATTTTAGTGAGTATCCATGGCAAGTGTACCTGTCACCAACACTTATGGACATTTTACCTTATCACAATGGTTGTGGTATGTATTCTGCTGGTAGCTGTGTCACAGCCAGCATGAGACTTTTGGTGGTTAGATGGAAACACATACTGAAATCAGTCACTCTGATGGCAGGATTTGTGGGTGGCCACTGAAATCAAACATTCCAATGGTTTTGGGACTCATCACAATCAATCCCTTAGGGAACAGAAATCACATTACCATACAAGTAGATTTCTGCCAGAGATGTCAATGTGTAGCCATATTATGTGTATTGTACAATCACATTAGCAATACTCAAGTAATGTTTGAACATCAATAGCAACAATATGTTAGTTGCAAAAACAGGCACAATTGATATTTGTCGATTACAGCACCATCTACCACAAATGGGAAACAATCACATGAGTTATTCATATAGTTTTGAGAGTATTGGCACAACAGAAACTGGTCAGTACTTCTGGGGATGGGGGGAGGGGTTCTTTACCATCCTTATTGAATATGTGGATAATTTATGAGATTTTGAATGACTCTGGAAAAACTCCATATTCTAAACATTTATTAAAAATAAAACTTAGTGGCTTACTTATCAAGTGAACTGTTCTTTTAATGACATAGTGAGACATCCAATAGCAGTCCATAATTTTGGAACTAGATAATTCGGAAACAGTTTTACAGACTTCATCTGGCTTGGATTTATCCCAATGAAATAAATGCTCTTCCAGCAGCTGGGGACCAAGCAGATGTGACAAAGCAGTCATTCAATTCTCCTGGATCAAGCAGAGGTTGACACTAATAACTTCCCATGCTGCCTCATACTTATTTGGAGCACCTTCTATGTACCTTTCACAAGCTGGCTTGTATGAGCTTAACTTTGTAATACTTTTACTTCTAAGGTAAGCACTGTAAACAAAATCCCTTTGCTCAGCCCTTCAATTATCCTCACTTTTATTTTCTCTAATTTCTGTGAGATCCTCAGTTATTTTTTGTATTTTTACATTTAAATGAGGAATTAACCTTAATTCGTGGAGAACATGAATACCATAAGTCTCCATATTTTTATTTTTTTTAAAGGTCATCAAAATAATTTACAACTGCAGTTTTACCTCTTTACACACATGTAGAGAATCCCAATTTGCATTCTTCAGCTTGTCAATAAATAACAGAATGTGCTCCTCTCTCTTTGACCATTACACATGCCACATTCAATTCATTGGAATAAGTTGGTTGCTTATGATAAAGTGTTAAAAGCAATGGACCATCATCTGCAAAACCTCCACTAGCCACATTTCCTCTCTATGTAATTTAACAATAATACTGTCTAGACATGCATCAAATGAATAGGACACTTTTTCATTTTTAAGGATCTTCATATATTAGGAAACATTCTGGAATCTTGTTGCTTTGAATCTCCCATTTCAGTATTAAAATCCACAGAGATAACAAGTTTTGCTTTAAACTTTAAAAAGTCACTTAGTTACTAACTACAACTGTTCCAAAAATACATTTATATCTCCATTTGGAGACCTATACAGGCTAATGATTATTATATTTTCTTCTATCAGTCTTATACTACTAATGTCAGAATTTATTTCTGAACAATATAGTGTCATGTCTAATTTGGAAATTTTTAGATCATGCTTGATTTTAATTTCAGTACCACCATTTTTCTGTGTTTCCTTCACATTATGTCAGCTACAACATATTCTTGAGGAACAAAAGTGTCAACTTGATTTTCTGTTAGCCATTGTTCTGACACACATATCACATCTACAACCTTAATGCTACAAAAACATTCCAGTTCTAATAGTTTATTTTTCATACAGTACATATTAACTTGCAGGAACATAAATACTTTATAACTATTCTCTTTCTCAAGCGAGCACTCATGTGGCATATCTGCATTACACACACTAATTGTCTAGGTTGGAGCTATTGGAATGTTTACTTCTGCTAAAAAAAAAAAAAAAAAAAAAAAAAAAAAGCATTTCCAGCATCACGCTTCGTCTTGATAAAAATCACTACTGTTTCGTCACATTGTAAGCTTAATTCTAGACACACTTCACTTTCATCTTTCAAAGGTATAACTTGCTTAACACCCTGCTGCATGTTTGATTTCATATGAACTACATCTGAGATCTTACAACTAAAATAATGCCTTTCCCAGTCTGTTGATGTGGAAACCACATGCTATATGAAATATTTTCCATATTATGCTTATATCAATGTATGTTGGATAAAATATTCTTGGTTTTTAAGCTGTCCCAAATTGAATAAAATACTCAAGCTCTTGATGGATATCTCCACCATTGTTGTCATGAGCGAAAATGCCTAACTACTGGGACTGGTACTGTTTCCCATTTAGATACAGGGTACTTTTCTAGCTCAATATTAACGTAAAAATCAACACCTATTTCTTTCAGGCACTGTTTATAATGTATACGTTTTACAGATTTTTTGTTGATATCAGGTAATGCAGCACACTTTCTACACAAATTAGAAGTATTTTGAATATTTTTGAACCTGATTAGAGTGATTAAAAAAATTACAAAGAAATTGATGTAATTTTTTTCCAAAATGCTTCCTCAAATTGAGGTACCACTTAACCCAAGGTTATACATTTGAGGCAACCAAATTTTTACCAGATATGCAAGACATGATGGCTGAGGTACTAGACCTATTTAATTCCACCTATTATGTACATTACAATGATAAAAAATATCATATCTTACATTTTAATTTTTATAATTTTTTCCTAATAAAAATGTTATTTTTTCTATAATTTAGCTGATTCTGCAATAAAGGGTTGGGGGTTGTTTGGGGAAGGAGACCAGACAGCGAGGTCATCGGTCTCATTGGAGTTGAGAAGGACGGGGAAGGAAGTCGGCCGTGGCCTTTCAAAGGGACCATCCCGGCATTTGCCTGGAGCGATGTAGGGAAATCACGGAAAACCTAAATCGGGATGGCCAGACGCGGGATTGAACCGTCATCCTTCCGAATGCGAGTCCAGTGGTTAACCACTGTGCCACCTCGCTCGGTGCAATAAGGCTTAGGTCTACTACATACGTATGGACTATTGCAAGTTACAGAAGAAAATTAGAGCAATGCTTTATAAACTTTAGGAAATATTTGTACCTGAATTCTGAAAAATACAACTTGTGGGAAATTGTGAATGAAGATATGAGTCCAATTAAACTGTGCCTCAGAATATCCCTGAAGCATAGTTTTCTTCATGCAGCATTTCTTCATCTTCAAGCTTCCTCTTGGCATTCCTTTTAACACTTCTTGCTTCTTTGGTAACTTGAAGAGTGAACCTTTCAGCGTCATGCATCCATTGTCTGTCACATACAAGCAATTGATCTTCCATATTAGAGCCATATTTTATGCCTAAATTTCTCAGGACTTCCAACCTTCCTATCACTCAATCATTGAAACATATCACAGCATCTAGTACACCAACTTTGCATGTATTTAGTCTCACAAAAACATTCTTGGGTAATCTTTCCCATATGCAATGGTTGAAACTTTCATGAAGACATTTACTACGCAAAACAGGGTCACTCAGGTCTCTAGAAATTGGTTTTATTTCATTCATAACAGGCTCAGGAAGAGGGCGCTTATGATGGTATATTTGACCCCTTTCTTTTGCTTTTTGGTAACCACACCAAGAATCTGCTCCTTTAGAACAAAATCCGTGAACAGGGTGGTCATTGTGGACGACTTATGAAAGTAGGTGGCCCATACAGCTTTTCTCATTACTGTAACATCATTCAGAGGTGCAGTTCATCTAATGGCCAATCCATAATAACTCTGAAGAAAGTCTGTTTCAGTTTATGTCAATCTGCTTCGGCTAGACAGAGATTTTCCATCAGACAGCAACTTTCCTTTCATTTCTCTTCATAGCTTCCTCAATCTAGCACCCATCCTCTTTTGATCTTATCCACAACACTCCAGGTTTGTTACCAAGGTATCACCATAAACATTGAACTTATTAATTTTATTGAAAGCTTTAGAGTCCCCATCACCCAGGTACTTCGTATATCTAATGTTACAAACGGGCATCAACCTCTGAAATATTTGTAGAGCTCCATTACACTCCATACCTTCACTGTAACCATCATAATTCTTAGAAGACTGATGTTCAATATGTCCTTCAGTGTTGCTATAGCAGGTGTGGCAGTACTTAGAAAAGCACTCAACATCAACAACTTTTCCATTCTCCAGAGAAGTAGCACTTACAACACCATTCAAGGAACGATGTCCTCAACATTGCCATGTCCCATCAAGTACAACAGCAATATCACTGGTTCCACTCATATTTACAGTTTCTCCTACTGCACATTTCATAGATGCTTTAGACACAACCATCAAGGCACCTAAAAGTATTTTCATGTACTTGCTGAACCTACTGGGAGGAGGAGGAAGGTCCATCAAGCTACAAAACGTTTGAGCAGCCTTTTTTTCCTTTTCCTATTGCATGTGTTGCATACACTAACTTCAAATTCACATCATATGAATTATGCACAATGTTCGAAGTCATTTCTGAGGTAGGTTTATTGCAGGATCTACACAGAATAACCAATTTTGATGCTAAACCCTTCCTTCGACTATGTTGTTCAGTTATTTCCAGACAGCTTACATCGTCACATTGCTTACATTTTGCCACTTCCTTTATCAAATAAGATAAGATGCCCACATCAACAACAACAAATCCACTACAAACAGTGTCATTGTTAACACAAAAATTCGAATCACCAGGAGGTGTGCCATGTGGGAGTTTCTTCCCTGAAGAATTGATACATAGGTTACTTTCAACAGTGTGGCTTGCTTTGTTTGTGAACAGGAATTCCCTTTTATTGAGTTTCTTGATGTGTGGCATAGTTTGTATTTATTGCACACTAAAGGATAAGCACTTCCACAAATATATGTAGCACTTGGGCAACAAACATTCAGTAACACATGAACAAACTGCGCCGGCCGCGGTGGTCTAGCGGTTCTAGGCGCTCAGTCCAGAACCGCGCGACTGCTACGGTCACAGGTTCGAATCCTGCCTCGGGCACGGATGTGTGTGATGTCCTTAGGTTAGTTAGGTTTAAGTAGTTCTAAGTTCCAGGGGATTGATGACCACAGATGTTAAGTCCCATAGTGCTCAGAGCCATTTGAACCATTTGAACAAACTGCTTCAGCGAAACAAAAGTAAATACAAGCTAAGATAATCATTTACAGACGCTAGAAACCTGCACTGTTACCAACATACACAATGTATCATACGTATTATCACTGGAAACAGAAAGTTCACAGTTCTTTTCAAAATAATACTGGTTTCTGTAACAGAAATAAAGGGGCATGGTGGCGTACATGACCGCAACTTTAAAATTTGGTATATATAGGTCATTTTTCATTTGAAACCCTATTCGCGGCCAGCATAAGACTTGTGGTGGTTAGATGGAAACACACGCTGAAATCAGTCACTCTGATGGTAGGATTTGTGGGTGGCCACTGAAATCAAACATTCCAATGGTTTTGAGACTCATCACAATCAATCCCTTAGGGAACAGAAATTACGTTACCATACAAGTAGCTTTTTTGCCAGAAATGTCAATGTGTAGCCATATTATGTGTATTGTACAATCACATTAGCAACACTCAAGTAATGTTTGAACATCAATAGCAACAAGTTGTTGGTTGCAAAAATAGGCACAATTGTTTATTGTCAATTACAGCAGCATCTACCACAAATGGGAAACAATGGCTTGAGTAAACTGACAGTGTGCAGTGAGTTAACACTGACTATAAAGAGAAAAGCAAACAGTATGAACTTCAGCATAAAGAGGGAACATAATTCTGTCACATTAAGCATAGATGATAAATTTACAGATTGTGTAACAAACACAAAGTTTTTAGAGATGAACACTGACTGTCAATTAACATTAAACAAACACACAAAACTGCTGGCAAAAGTATGTCATCAGCATCTTTTATTCTTAAGACTCTATCATCAGTTTGTCACAGTCTTGTCATTTTCCTGAGTTCAATCTCTCATTCATCATGGGGGTGGGGTCCAGGGATGCTGACTGTTTTCCAGGGGACTGAGAGGAGGACACGAAGAGATATATGGGGAATAATGGATGTTTACAGGCTGTTTCCCAAATATAATGGAGTTAGTGCAAGGGGCATAGCAGCATGTTCATGGTTCTGGAGTCACCAGCAAGTTTCCTTGATGGGTACAGCAATGAAGAGCAAAACTGTATTTTAAATCAAACAACAGTGTACAATAGGGAGCAACAGAGTGAGGTAGTGCAGTTGTTAAGACACTGACCTCGTATGGAGTTTGCTCCATCTGGCCATCTTGATTTAGATTTTCCTCATCATTTCAGGCAAATATCAGGAAGGTTCCTTTATCAAGACCACAACTGACCACTTCTCCTATCACTATAAAAACACACTTATATATTTTGTGTTTATATATTTTTTTGAATCATTTATTTTCATTGAATTGTGATGACAAATCTACTATCATTGTAAGATGATCCCTGGCCAAAGAAATTAATAAATAAAAGAATAGAGGGCATACACAAAAATTTCCTAATGTAGTTAATAGTAAAATATGAGCTGATCATAATTTAGTTACTTGCATAATCATATGCATAAGTCAAGACCCCAAAGAGACAAAAATGTGTATAAAGAACAAATAAACTAATAGAATTAAGAGTTATTTAGTAGAGCAAGTCAACTTTTGAACAGTTTTCAAATTATTTAAAGCGTAAAACACTTTCTCTTTCAGCCAGTTTTAAGTCTTATTTTTATAAATATTAATATGTATTCATAACTGCCTTGTTTTGAGTGTAAGTATGTCTATATTACCATAATGTCTTAAGAGTATTATGATTAAGAAGACAAAGTCCAACATTGTAACTATTAATGTTTCCCTTTATGTACAGAAGGCAACTGTATGTAAAAAGAGATGGGACAATCATTATCTGTAGTTCTTTGAAAATAGCCACAATTTTAGGGAAAGGATTGACTGCTACCCACTGTAAAGATGACCCGTCGGACAGGCACTACAAAAAGACTATTACACTTTATAGCTTTTGGCCCAAACCTTCTTCAGAAAAGAAATCACACACACATTCACACAAGCAAGCACACCTCATACATGCACGACTGCTACCACCGAGAGCTCTGACCGAAATGCGAATGTCACTTGAAGAGCAATCTGCCGTGGGAGGGAGGGAGGTAATAGCAGGATACAAGGGTGGGGGGCAGAGAAGAGAGCTGTCTGGCAGGGCATGCAGGGATTAGATCATGGCCTGACGAGACTGCCAGGTGCAGCATAGGGAGGTGGGGTGTGGGGAAAAAAGGAGGGAGTGAAAAGGAAAAGAGCAGGGAAGGGAAAAGGCTGGGCCACACACAACAAGGGTGGGAGACATGAAAAAGAAGGTTGTGACAGCACAGAGGTGGCAGAAACTGTTGGGTGGAGGGTCTGGGTATAGTAAATTACCATAGGTTGAGCCAGGGATCCTTATAACAAATTTTCTGCTCTCAGAATTATTCCAGCCTAAACCTACAGTAACCTACCATCCCACTACCCTACACCCAACAGTTTCCACCCCTATGTCCTATTACCTCCTCCCTTTTCACCACTCCAATTCTAATTGTGTGGCTCCCATCCTTTCCCCTTTCCTGTTCTTTTCCTTTTCCACTCCCTGTTTTTTTGCCAGACAGTGCTCTTATCTCCCCCCCCCCCCCCCATACCCTGCTATTCCTCCCCCTTCCCTGTCCCACTCCAGATTGCTATCCAAATGACAATCACATTCTAGTCAGAGCTGGCAGTGGCAGCGGTCATGTGTGTATGAGGTGTGTTTGCTTCATGAATGTTTGTGTGTTTTCTTTGCTGAAGAAGGCTTTGGCCAAAAGCTATAATGCGTAACAACCTTTTCATGTGCCTGTCTGCAACTCAACAGGTCATCTGTAAGATGAGTAGTAATCTATCCTTTTCCTAATATTGTTAATATTCCAACCTGGAATTTCAATTGTTTACCTCTTTAAAATAAGGCCTGGCCCCTACATGATATATTATTTTTGGTAAACCCAGATATCCTCCTGATGGCTTTCTTCTGCCAAAATTTTTTTTTCGTGGCTTCTGGAGAATTAGCCCACAGTCGGATGCCATATCTTAGACAGCAATGAAAGAAGGCTTTATAGGAGTTACTCAGCTGTGTTTCTGGAACAGATGTGTGTAACTTTTTCAGCACACAGGTAACTTGTGAAAGCTTCTGAGATATGTAGTCTATCTGACTCTCCTAAGTGAATTTGGAAACTGAGAAAAAAGTGTATGGTGCACAGCATAATCAGTCTGGTAAACTTTTCTGTCCAGTCAGAAAGAATAATTTAGTATATTACCAAAGACCAGGCGCAAATCACATCAGAATACAATCAGCTTGATACTTTTCCTGAAGTCATATCAATGAGTTAGGAAATATTTCTTTTCTTCAAGTCAGAGGAACACTACCAAGCTCCTGCTTCGGTAAATTATATAGTTGTATCAGATAGTACTGAATGTGATCACAACGAACTTAATTACCTCTCTTCTCTATTCTTCTCGCTGTCAGGGAATTAAACTGACAGTGATTGGAAAATAAAACACAAAACAAGAAAATGTTGAAGTGAAGAACCAAGGAAATGTTAACTGATAACAGTGAAGACAGGTGTATAGAGAGGTAGTTGACGACTGAATGATGTCTATCAATGCACAACGAAAAGAAGAAATGGTAAAACTATTTGGTACAACATTCAAGAAAAGGTAGCTGAAAATGGTAAAAATGGTGAGTATTTAACTTTAACTAGTGAATTAGGAGGTAAGATTATACCTCACCTGAGAAGAGTTGGCACTACCATTTTAATTGGTATAGCTTTCAGAAAGCAGAACTGGTTCTAGGATATGCTTCAAAAGTTACAGAAAATATTCTGACCACAAACCATGGGAAGGAAAGATATATACACAAAAGACTCAAACAACAAAGAAAAATATTAGTTGAGCTACTTTACAATTTGTCAGTGATAGCATGGCTACACAACAAGAAGCAGGAAAATGCTTAGAACGGTCTCTCTATCTGTTACTCTACATAGTAAGTACTTCTCATGCTTGCAGTCATATTTACTTAGTTTGATGTTTCAACATTCATTTGCACAATAAATTGTGAAGCTGTGGAACAAGTCATTTTAAATTTGCATAACAAATTATTTTGTAAATCCACGTAAATGCTTATAATTGACAATGTTTTTTTCTTTTTTTAATCAAAAAGGAGACATACAGACATAAATTAAAAAGGAGATATACAGCCATGCCCACCATATGTCACACATTACAATAATAGAGTTCTTCTGCAGAATGGAAGGAGTTGTCAAGGAGAAACTTTTTCAGTTTATTTTCCATTTTTACTTTGCTGTCTATCAGACATTTTATATCACTGGCCAACTGATCAAAAATTTTGGTTGAAGCGCTGTGCACACCTTCCTGTGCTACAGACAATTTTAATGTGGTGCAAACACATATCTTTTTTTCTTCTGGTATTGTAATCATGTACATCATTGTTCATTTTGAACTGCAGTGAATTATTTACAACAAACTTCATGAGGGAATAAATTTACCAAGAAGTAGTAGTCAAAATACCTAACTCTCCAAACAACCTGGAGTTTCCATTGTTTAGCTTCTTAAACAGACATCTACAAGATGATTGTGGGTGAACACCATACGTTTTTCTTACAGCACATTTTTGAGCAATGAAGACTTCTTTTCTTAAAGATGAATTACTTCTGAACATTATTCCATATGACATTACTGAATGAAAATATGCAAAATATGTCAAATTACTGATTTGTCTATCCCTAAGATATGTAATAATTCTAACAAAGGTGCAGTTTTGGCTGAACTAAGTTGTTTTAAGAGTTCCAAAATATATTTTTCCAGTTTAAATTCTCATTAATACAGTCACCTACAAATTTTGATGTTTCAATCCCATTTATTATTTCCTCACCATGTTACACTGAACATTGGTGTAATACCTCTACATGCGCAGAATAAAACTGAGAGTGAGACCATCCACAGGAAACCAATCAACACCAAGAACACAGTTTAGTATTTCTACTGTTGCTGTATGTATGCCTGGATTGATTACAATAATAGTGTCATCCGCCAAAGAACTACTTTTGCTCACTGTATATTGGATGGCAGACCATTTACATGTAAGTGGAACAGTGGCGGACATAAGACAGCCTTGGGAACTCCGCAAGTGATTTATTTTATTTTTTTTTTTTTTTTTTTTTTAGAAGAACCTCCTCTGATTGCATTGGTAGAATTACTATGTACAACTTCCTGCATTCCTTTATTTAGGTGTGACGTACGTGATTGGTCGGCAATACCATCAATTATATATAACCTCAGGTTATCTAGCAGCATATTGTGATTCACACAGTCAAATGCCTCAACTAGGTCCAGAAAATACCAACTGATGCTATTTTATTATTTAATGCTTACAAAATTTGGTTAGTGGACATATAAATGGCATTCTCAGTACAGTAGTGAATCTTCTGAAATCCAAACTGTGATTTACTGAAGATACCATTGCTGCTCAGATGAGATACTATTCTAGAATACATCACCTTCTCAAAATTTCTGGAAAATGATGCCAGTAGAGAAGCAGGTCAGTATTGACCACTTTCCTATCATGTTTCTTAAAGAAGGATTTAACAACAGCATATTTCTGCCTATGTGGAACAATGCCTTGAGTTAGTGGTGCCTTACATATTCCAGATAAGATAGGGCTTATTATATAGGAACAAATCTTTAGTACTCTGTTGGAAACACCATCAAATCTAGATGAGGTTTTATCTACACGACAATATGAATTTTCTTAATTTCAGAGGGAGAAGCTGGTGATACATTCATATGACTGAATTTTATGAGAATTGCTTTTTCAACATACAACTGTGATCTTTCTCTTGATATGTTTGTCCCTTTATTTTCTACTATATTCAAGGAAAGATTATTGAATATATTTGCTGTGACATCATTTATTGTCCTTCCATTCAGTTCAGTGGCGATGTTATCCTATTCTGTGGCTGGTTGTCCTATTTCTCATTAGACAACATTCCATATAGTCTTGAGTCTGCTGTTGGAATTATAGATTTCTGTCATTATGCTCATGTTCCTTGAATTTTAATAACTTTTCTTGGTAGTTTGGAGTACTCTTTATAGTGTGCAACAACTGCAGGATCTGTACGAGCCAACATATACGTTTTCCTTTCACAACATATTTTGACTCCTCTAGTGATACATGATTTTTTACATGGCTATTTCATGTCCTTTGTGATTAGGTTATGCAGAAACCTGTTTTCAAATAATAGTGTGAATTTATCATGGAATAGATTAGATTTTTTGTAATCATTTGGATCACTATAAATTTCATCCCAACTAATATCTTGTAAACTATTCTTACAACCATTTGTGCTAGGGTCATTAATTATTCTGGCTGACTTCCACTGAGGAGTATGTACACTGTAAGGTGCTATATCATCTATCCTAATTAAATTTATATCATGATTAGAGAGAACATTTGTTACTGGGCGAACAGTTATTTTCTTACTTTAACCTTCACCATTGGAAAACTTATCAATTAGGCTCCTAGTGTCTTTATCCACCTGTGTTAAGTTTATTATTGAGATTAAATTGTAGTTTCCAAGGTGTCCACATAATTTTCTCTACAATAATCCTTTAAAAAATCTACACTGTAGTCACAACAGTATTAACTGCTTGCTGCTGTCTGACAGCTAGCACATTAAGGACTCCAAACTCCTCATAAATAGTTCAAAACTTCCCAGTGGGGATCTATATACAGTTACAATTAAAAGTGAATTATTGTCCACTATTAATTCACAAGCATACACTTCTATGTGCTGATTACTACAAAATCTACTTTTCTCGATGATTTTTACCTCATGTTTTGTCTTAATATATATAATAACTCCTCCTTGTCCCATACTAGTACAAAGGAGTAGAATGTTAAAGTGCACCAGTAATCATCTAGTGCTCAAATAAGCACAGTATGTCTACCTTTTCAGAGCTCACTAAATTCACCGAATAGACAACAAGCTCCTCTATCTTAGTACTCATTCCTCTAATATTCTGATGAAATAATCTAAAGTTACTTTTATGTGCATTCTTAAGTATTTTGGGGGGCTCTTCCGTTATTTTGACTTCTTTCAAAACAGGATGGTTAAATTCTGATTCTAAACTAAAAATTAGATACATCTCTGACACCAGTAACCACAGGGATGTGTGATGGTGGCACCCCCATATATTATCTGCACGAAGCTCAGCCTACCTATCTTTTCCTCTCCTATTCAGGTGTAGGCCACGTCTAGTACAACCCCACCACCCAATTGCAGAAACAGGCACTGCACCCATATGAGGTTTCATTTCAATCAGCAACAGTTTGCTCATTTTAGTGTTCACACAGCTCACAACTGTGTTAATCCAAGGTTTGTCATGGTGCTGCAGGACTTCCTCAAAACTCCACTTATGTGTGTAGTTGCTACTCCTGTTTCATCCAGGTCACCCCTAATGCTGTTCCTCATTCTAGCTACCACAATAACCTGATCCTCCTTGTCGAAATCTTTGCACAAATTCTCTATGCCTTCTGTCATCTGGCTAAGGCTTGCACTTGGCTTCACAATACTTGCAACCTGGTACCATGTTTCTAATTTGTCTTGTACCGTTTGGTCATGGCCACTACCTAGCAGTAATAATCTTTTCCTCCTACTCTTTTTTGGTATCAAACTACACATAGTTTCTCTGCTATAATTTTGCTATAGCCTATTGTGATATACATATGGATGAGGCACTTCCCCTCCTATTTCAGGTAAAAAGTCAAACTTACTCGATAATAAAAGCTCAAATATAGATGAAGAAGTTGAAGAGCTGTTCCCCTTTTGCCCACTGCTTGTTACCTTTACTCAGTTTCCATAAATCTTTTTCCCTTCCACCTATATAGTTCGAATTTCTCATGTTCTAATTCAGCATGAAAGACATGCCTTCTGTTCAGTTAGTATATTAACAAAAGGGAAATTTAGGCTTAGAATGGAAAATTTGGGGGAGCATTGTACAGTATAAGAGAAGTATTATATCCATCATCATAAATGATGAATTTCCCAGCTCCACCAACATGTGTAGCTGCTAGTAACTGAAAACAGCACATACACAGTACCTCTGAGCCCAACACCATTCCCATTTTTTTTAATTGGAAATTTCACTTTGTGATTGCTGTTAGTACTTGTAATTTATTTGTCCAATAATAACTGCATGATACAGGATCTGTCACCATAATGCAAGTAAATGTATATAAACACACACACGTATTTAGAGAGAAAAAGTTCATTTATGACGGAGATTTTATGGGATGATTCAGCGGCATTTTACAGCTGTTCATAAATTATATTACAATTTTTGTTCTGCTGCACAACACACAGTTTACAGTGAATATCACTGTCTGTTTATCCAGTATAAAAGCACACATTTTTATCACTGAGAATTTGAAATGTCACAGGCAGAAAGGTTCTGTGATGTGCCTGACGAACTATAATGAAAAAAAATGCCTATTGATAATTTTGCAAATGAGGCTTTTGCGACGTAATTCAAGACAATAATTCGTTTAATTTATTTTAATCGTCTATCATTGTTTGTTCACATTTATGACCGCCCTGAAGCAGACAACAGCACAATATAGAACTATTTAACGAAATATAATGTACACAGAACCTATCATTGTTTGTTCACATTTATGACCGCCCTGAAGCAGACAACAGCACAATATAGAACTATTTAACGAAATATAGGCTAATGTACACAGAACCTGGCAATGATCTGTGGTTTACTAGCAACTTTGAATGCCTATGGTCCTTCATGTGTCTTTTCTTGGTGGCGCAGGAGCGCCAGGTTGCATCTGTTTACGTGCAGGCTCACGTCTTCATTGCAAGTACACTAAAAGATCCCTTGTCTTTAAAATATAGTAAAAACCATGGGCATTTTCACTGAACGTGTGAACATGAGAGTGTAACACTGATGTTTCAGCTTCGCTGCAATGCATGAAATTGAGGTTTAGACCAACCTACCAAAATATAAGTTAATAGATAAACATAATTTCTACTACATTTCTTTTGATAGTTAATGTCCTGGGCGGAGAATCTGAATCACAATAACGACTGATTCATAGGTAAAAATGTGGACATTGAGCTGGGTCTTCGGAAGAATGCCTGATGGCTTTATTTCCCACATAACCTCGAAATGAGGTTTTCTTTAATGATGCGGCCTAAATGGATTGATAAATGAATAAAAAAAGTTTGTAGCTATGTACTTGTTTTTCCATTTACATACAGTATTCTACACCTTCAAAAACATTGCCAGCTACGCCTCACTGCAAACTATAACGAAGGTCATTCAGCGTAAACTGACCGGTAACGTATAAACCATATAGCTGTACTCACGTTCGATTAAATATATTATTTCTATGTAACACACGGGGCTGGCATCGGGGTATTAGCACATACGCTTTGTGACTTATCTTTCTTCCGATGTATATATCTTGCAGTGCACTAATGAACGATAAAATCATTTGATGCTATACCGAACATGGAGAATGTAATCGTTACGCAATAAAAAAGGAGGTGAATTTGCTAGTGATAATGATAAAGCACGACCCTGACAAACAGAGCGTACGGGACAAATACATTAGTGTTTTCCTCTTTCCAAAAGAAATTAACTTTTATTTATTAGAATTCTTATTTCATGCGATTGCGGATTTTGAAAGCTACTGTATTCGCCCCATTGGAAAAACCTTCGGCATGCATACCACCCGGCGTCTGAGTTTCCAATTTTTGTATCGCGAGCCATGTTTCACCGCCGCCCCAATGATTGTTCGATAGTACGAGCTACGCCACCTCCTGTGATTCGCCGTCATGGAGGTAAGAAAATTTATTCTTACCTCCATGTTCGCCTTGGAAAGAAGTCATGGACACGCAGCATAGGGAAGAAATATCTCTACATTGTGACACGCAGGTATGATTCTGCTTCCGTCATGTCCAAGCTGTTTGTTACGTCCATCAACAAAACGTCTAGTCGCCAAATCAATGCGGATGTTTGATTGAGGAAGGTACAACATATGACACGTAAAAGCCTGAGCCGCTTTCTGTGGTTATATCAGCTAAAGAAAGATTAAACAAATGAACAGCATAATTCATCACGTACATATGCTGTTTTCTATGTCGTTCTCTACTGTTAAAACAACTGCTACAAACGAGATTAAACAATTATGCTGACTGTCCTTATGTGTGCACTGTGACTACTATTGCAGGAAAACGACTCGTAGGAAAACTGACCTGATCATGTCTGTCAATTCTAGGACTGTTACAAGTAGGACCGATATTTCCCCTTACTCTCATGCCACCATAATCTTCTTTCCTCTGCTATTTTGTGCAACGACGTCAATGGTGTTACCCAATCAATCAGGAACTTCATTTCTTCAAAGTGCTTCCATGCAGCTGCAACCTCCAGCTCACTTCCTGATTTTTGTCATTTACTTTTCTCTTCTTTGTCGATATTAGTTCGAAGTGAATTGAATTTCTCTCGGTCTCGGCAGGAAGTGAATGTATTGCGCAATACCACCCTTACAAAGTACACAATATTAAACGAACGTCTTATTTGTACAGCTCTGCTGTCTTCTTCAATATAGTGTCAACACCTATCTCAAGACAGTCAGTATTGTTGCAAAATATTCATTATTGTGCAATAAGTAATGTGCGTGTGTGACGGGTATCTTACATGGTGATTACGCACAAGTGGTATCATAGGAACAACAACAACATGAACTGATGTTCACAGATAAGAATGCAGTGTAAAAAAATACGGAAATTGTATAGTAAAATATAAATATAGTAAATTGTTTAATTAATACTACAGTATCATAAACTGTATAATAAAATATAAATTTAATAAACGGTACAATTAATACAAGTTTCATAAATACTAAATATAAATATAACAGCATAATAAATAGTAGGCTTATAATAAAATGGAAGAATTATTACACATATGATATGCCTAGAAATAAAAACCTGTCGTAGCAAAGCAATTCGTTGTTAATATAGCCTCTAAAATTATTTTCTGTCAGCGACTGCTCTCTTCCAAACAGTAATTTTGCATTGTTTCATATTCCTCAAAGTTTTTAGCAATAGGATCTAAGGATCACGATGAATGAATGAACAAGAAACACATGCAATAACACATATCTGTACTAGAGGAAGCAGCATGTAGGTAGCAGTACGAGGGCGAATCAGAAAGTCTTTCCCCTGTTTTTTATTAGCCGAAATAAGGTAAATGCAAATATACGTACAGTTTGTCCACAAAGAGGATAGAGCGAGAGCCCTCTGGATCTGAATTGGCATATGTTGGTAGGATTCGGTCGACTTCGATCCGCTTACGTTTTGCGTCCGGTCGCTGCCAACATCTCCGGTCTAATCCAGAACCTTACTTATGTAGCCATTGTGAAGGGAAGTGACTGTTGAGTTCCGTAGTAAAGTACTATATCTCTTGATGAGTGACGAAACGGTTCCTGCCGCATCACAGGCAACGCCAGATACTTCTTCCACTCTTTGCAGGAGGGCGAGGGGTAGTACATCACGGAGTGAATGTTGCGAACAGGAGAGCAAAAATAAAAATTACTTCAACCTCTCTCTCCACCACCAGGAAGAACAATGACACACGCAGGGTCAAACTTCAGCCCTGTGAAAAGAATTCGCACGTTTTGTAAAGATAATTCTCTGAACTCCACAGAAACTTCCGGAAAAAAGAGGTAAATTTCAATTCAAAATCTTCTGTTCCACAGAGCTTTGAACTCGCCTTCTTCTTTGTCTGAGTTACTTTAAAGTAATCATTTTGTTTTTGTGTGTAAACGTATGTCATGTAACCCAATAGGTGGCTGAAAATACAGTAACAAAGTCAGTTATTCAGAAACCCTCATGCAGTGAATCGTTAGGAGACTTAGATAGTGTGCCGAAGGTGATGGACATTAAGTCCTGTCATGTGTCAATTTTTTAAAAATCGTAATAGAAATGATTACCTCATTATTTTTATTCAGTTAATTGTGGCTGCGCCCCGTGTTACCTGGGACTATAACCTTCACTACTGTATAAGTGGTTTTAAAAGTTGATCCTTCTCATGGAGACCTCATCTTGTAATTTGTAATTAACTATATGGTCTGCATAAAAGGGAATTCTGCTTTCTAACATTTTCTTTACTTCTCTTTCTGTTAGGCCAAGATCTACGGAGAAATTCTAGTTGGATAATTTCGACAGGGGTCTCTTGAGATAGACAATCAAAGACTTCTGCTTGATAGTGAAGATTGTTAACAATATGCGAAAACTTCGACCAATGCTCAAGCAAAAGATCGATTGGACTGGAGATGATACATTTCCCTGGCATATTCTGTTGTCCATGGGATTCACATGGGGAAAAAATCAGAATAAGAGGAGTTTACTGCTAGAATGTGGAAACGTTAATTGATTAGTGGTCGTGTTACATTGTAGAAGCGGAACATATTAGGAATGCAGCCACTGAAATATTTTATGTGGATTAAACTTTGATAGCCGGCCACTGTGCCCCAGCGGTTCTAGGCGCTTCAGTCTGGAACCGCACTGCTGCTATGGTCGCAGGTTCGAATCCTGCTTCGGGCATGGATGTGTGTGATGTCCTTAGGTTAGTTAGGTTTTGTAGTTCTTAGTCTAGGGGACTGATGACCTCAGACGTTGAGTACCATAGTGCATAGAGCCATTTGAATCGTTTTTTGAAACTTGGATAGACAGTAAGATGACACTTTTAATGGTGGCAGAAGGATGATATTTTAAGCGTTATGGGATGGGGAACCTCCTTTAGAAGACTTAATATTGGAAGTGTTGGATTGAGGAAAGGGTTTTTCAGGAATCTGCAGTTAAAATTCTGGGCAATATCCACAAAATGTGATTACCATAGTCAAATGAATTCTGGAAACTTTGAAAGGTGGTTTGCAAACATGATTCTCCCAAATCCTCCTCCCAAGTTAGTCACTGTAATGGACAATACTCCATACCATAACAGACAAAACACCCACATAGTATGATACCAAGGTGGGGGTGTTGGAATGTCTTCCCAAGGGGGAGGGGGAGTTTCCTGTAATTAGAACATGAAGGAGCAGTCCTGTTCGCTTTAATTCAAGAACATAGCCTGTTAAAAACGTGTGCGATTGATGAAATTGCAAACGGGAAAGGCCACACGGTTGTCTGCTTACCACTGTTTAACTGTGATTTGAGTGCAGTAGAACTGGCATGGGCAAAAGAAAAACAGTTGTTTATGGAGTGCAACATTTCAGCGGACATATTCAAAGACAATCTAATTATGATTGCAAAGGAATCATTCTATTGATGACTGCTGATGACTGGGAAGGGTACTACAGGAGAGTTCAACAACTGGGAGAAGATTACTGGAAGTGAGAAGGTATCGCCGAACTTGCAATAGACGAAATCATTATTAACACTGCTGAATCAGACAGTAACAACAACAATGCATTATGCCCAAAAGAGGATCACACTGAGACTGATTCTGAATGATTTATATGTACATGAAGTTCAGTGTTGCATGTGTGAATAAATGTTCAAAATTTTCTGCATCCTCTTTTTATTGCCACAATGTATGTTTTACTAGTGGTTCTTTTTAACTTAGAATTGCTTATGAAAACTGATACGGAATCAGTAGCAACAAACACCATAATTCAACATGAAAGTATCAATTTCGATTTCTCAAATCCTGTAATCTTTTATTACGCCCCTGTTTCAGTTTTTACTTTTGTAGCCGCACAGTACATAGCAGTTGACAGCTGTTACAGCTGCAGCTAATAAATAGCAATGTCAGTGCCACTCGGAGCAGAAATTGTATGTGGAATCAAGTCCATTGCCAGCACTGCTTGATGTTAGTGCGGTTTCTTCCCTCCATGTGCTCCTCTTCCCATGATACCCTATGTGCTGAGACTCAGTGGGTGGATCTCTGTTCTCCACACCCATCGCAGAATTTTCTCTTTTCCTTGTGAACAGACTGTGCTGTTCTACATACCTTACAATATTCTTCTACGTAGTTCCCATACCATTTCAGACATTCACTCCATCACAGTACTATATCTGAGATGCCCCTGTGGTACAGTTTGCCCAGCTGACCGTGAAACCACAGTCAGTCTGCTGCCTTGGCTTCATTATTGCACATGAATAGCTGTCCTGCCAAGAACTTCTTCAGCGGGCTAAAACTGTGGAAATCACTAGGTGTGAGGTCTGGATTATGTGGTGGGTGGTCGAGACTCTCCCACTAAAAAGACCATAGTGTGTCAGCAGTTCTGATTGTCACATATGGTCTTACACTTCGAGGAGGATAACTATGTTGTCCAAATCGGAAATCTCGTGATGCTTCTTCTTTATGTTAATCTGCAGGTATGACAGTGTGGCACAATAACTGTTAGCATTGATGATTGCCCCTAGTGGCATGAAATCTAGCAGGAGTGGTCCACGGTGATCCCTGAAGACCATTATTATCACTTTCCCATCAGAAGGTACTGAGCAAAATTGTTTGCCGCAGCTGAACCCAGATGTTTCCACAACATACTCTGACGTTTTGATTCTGCCATTAAATGCAGTATGCCAGTTTCATCACCAGTAACAATGTGGCCCAGAAACCATCACCCTTCTCAGCGCACTGTTGCAGATGATTCAGTGAAGCAATCATTCGCTTGTCTTTCATCATATCATCCAACTGCTAAGGACCCACAGACAAGAAACTGACCAGTACACTAAGGCCCCATGAGGTGCACACGCTGATCTGCTTTTATCGATACATCCACACATAAATGTTGTTGTCCGTCAGCGACAAATGGGACCTCCCTAATGCTCCTTGTCATCAAAGAATTCCTGGCCTTTTACAGCACTACCAGCGCGTCACACTTCTCAAAGCGATACAGATTTTCCCGTACATGGAGATTTCAGTGCGCATTTGTCTCTGTAGGGTATGAACCAATCTTCATTACTCATGCACCATGTATACATGAAACACAACTGCCATCTTCAAGAACTGGCAGCAGCGCCAAGCCACAGATCTACTGGAAGATAAGGCCAGGACAGCCCAAGAAAGGTGCACTGCTGGAAATGAATGTATTGACTTCGCATTTACAGCCGTAATTTGGCTAAAAAAAAGTAGTGGCAGAGACTTTCTGATTCGCCCTAATAGTAGTAGTAGTACCTACTCTGCAATTAAAATGAAGTCAGTTAAATACATTACTGTATATTTATATAAGTCAACAGTGAAATGGTGCAATGGTTAAGACACTTAATTCATATATGGGAGGGTAATGTTCAAATTGCCATCTCTCTGCCTCTACATCAGTACTCTGCAGTTCACATCCTAGTGCCTGGCAGAGGCTTCATAGAACCCCTTTCAGACTATTTATCGACCGTTCCACTCTTGAGTAGCACAAGAGAAAATGAACAGAGCCATATAAAAATCATGGATTACTAGAGGGATTAAAGTACCTTGTGAAAGGAAAAGGGAAATGTATCTGTTGGCAAGAACAAGTAGAGATCCTACAGGAGATGCACACAACAATAACTACTCAAAATTGCTAAGAAAACTTATCAAAAATCAAGGAACATGCACATTATCCCAGAAACTGGTTATCTGACAAGAGCCTTAGGGCTGTAAGAATGTAGTGAAACAGGAGACAGGACAACTGACCAAAGAATAGAATATGTCACTACTACTTTAAATGGGAGCACTATAAATGATAAGTGACAGGTAGCAATAGTATCTAATATTCATTTCTTAAAGATAGTAAAAAATATAGGGACAAACAGTTCAAGAGAAAAATCACAGCAGAATGCTGACAAATCAACTTTCCTACAATTCAATCATATGAATGTCTCACCAACTTCTCTCTCTGAAATTAAGAAAATTACATTGTCTCTAGAAGATAAAGTTCATCTGGATTCGATGGTGTTCCTAATAGAATACTAAGGATTTGTTCTCATATAATGAGGCAAGTCTTATCTGCAATATGTAATGCATCCCCATCTCAAAGCATTTTTCCAGAAAGATTGAAAAATTCTGTTGTTAAATCCCTACATTTGAATGATGATAGGAGAGATGTCAATATCCACTACTAGAGTAATTTGACAAAATTTTTGAGAAAATGATGTATTCTAGAATATGAGCCCATCTGTGCAATGACAACATTCTGAGTAAATCGCATTTGGGATTCCAGAAGAGTTTCTCTATTGAGGGCACCATTTAAAATTTCCTCTCAAAGTTTTACAAACATCAAAAGACAAAATATCACCAGTTGGAATTTGCTGGACTTAGCTAAGGCATTTGACTGTGTGAATCACAAAACTGAGATTGAGGGAACTGATGGTATAGCCAAGCAGCAGATAATGTTATTCCTAAACAAAGGAATGCCGAAAGTTGTAGTAAGTAATTCCTCCAACGTAATCATGGAATATTCCTCTGACTGCTGAAGTATCATGTATGGGGTTCCCCATGGCTCAATCTTAGGTCTGCCAGTGTTCCTCATATATGTAAATGATCTTCCATCTAACATACAACAAGTGAAATTCATCTTTTGGTGGATAACGCTGGTATTGTAACCAATCCAGGTATACATATAGCAACAGAGTAAATGGTAAACAATGGTTTTAAAGGTATCATTGACTGGTTTTCTGCAAATAGCCTAACTCTCAATTTTAAAAACCAACATATTCGGTTTTGGACATGTAGGTGTATTATACCAATGATCAGTGTAAAACATGGTGAGGGGATAATAAATAGGGTGGAAACTTCAAACTTCTTGTGTGTCCATATTGATGAGAAATTAAAATGGGAAAAGCACGTTTTGGAACTCCTAAAACAACTTAGTTCAGCGATGTTTGCACTTAAAATCACTGCAAATCTAGGGGTGAAGCAGATCAGTTAGTTAACATATTTTGCATATTTTCATTGAATAATTTCATGTGAAAAATGTTCTATGGTAACTCACTTTTAAGAAAGAAAGTATTCATTGCTCAAAAATGTGCTGTAAGAATAATATGTTATGTTCAGCCACAATCATCTTGTAGACATCTGTTCTAGAACTTCAGCAATTCGACTACTGCTCCACAGTACATATATTTCCTTATGAGATTTGTCATAAATAATCAACTGGCATTCAGAAGGAATAATTATATATACATATTTACAAATGTGATGCAAAATGATGCTCATTACACCATGTTATGGTCGTATTTGGCAGAAACAGGAGTGCACTATGCTTCAAACAATATTTTTGATCACTTACCCAGTGACAGACAGTAAAGTAAAATTTGAAAATAAACTGTAAAAGTTTCTCATTGACAACTCTTTCTATTCTGTAGAAGAATTTGTATTATTCTCATGTGTAAAGGTGGTGGGTAGGAGTTACTTACTCACAGCTGTACTCATATTGTAAAGAAAAGCTTGTAAATTTTCTATATGTAGCCATATTTACAAAGTAACCGTTGATGTGAATGTAAAATGATTCGTTCCTCATCATATCTCCTATGTTTACTGCTAAATGCACTAATTTCTTCTCTCTTCATTCTGTGGGGAAATGAGCATAAAAATGCACATGTGTTATTGATTAAACTTCTAGGCAGATTAATCTGTTTTTAATTTGTGAGGATGTTTTATTTCAGTGCGCATACCACTGTAGAGTGAAAATTCTTTCTAGTGTGTTACTGATGTATATAATTTATTTCACATGTCTGTATCAAATGCCCCATAATTGAAAATAAAATTATGCTATTTTCATTAGAAAATTATGATTCAATATTTCTTTATTATATTTTCCACTAGACAAAATATAGAATTTAAACAAAGTAAAAAAAATGTTGTAAAGGCTATTTGAAGCAGGTATTTTTCCATCACCAGTGTCCGACACTTCACATTGCTTCATTTTTTGTGTCTGGAAACAGTTCTGCATCCTCCTCTAATATATTCTTGATGGTTAGTAGGCGTGGACGCTAGTGGTATGTGGTAGTTAGAAATCTGCTATAGATGTTAGATGTCTTATTTACAACGTAAAGCATTTATAATTTATGTGAGGAATGACTCAAAAATGCAGTGCCAGCCTGAAATTAGGTCACATTCTATTTATAGGAAAGACTGTTGTAGTTTGATGTTTTGTCTACATCAATAGCAAATTTCAATCACACCAAGATGTACCTACAGCTAATACCAGTGTCAGATAAATAAATAACACTGTCACCTATCAAAAGAGAGTGTGAGAACTGTGGTACAGCTAGTTGAGACTCCATGGTTAGGAGTCTACTATTACAGTTAGCTGGGAACCTCGCCTGTATAAATCTGCTGAATTCGCCATGAGGCCTGCTGTTTGAATCTGTTGAATCTAATACTGTTACAGCCACTAGTTACCAACCGAGCTGCATTCACTAAATATCTGTATGAACCATTGCAGCACATTTTCCTGTATAAGCACCCCTTGAAGTTCATCGGAAATGATTCCAAAATATCTTGGAAACGCTTGATGGATATTGTGATGCAAGACGTTCACAGTCCAAACCAAGCTGTCATGTCTAGAACCATTTCCAACATTTGTAAGTACAAGATATTTATGCTACTTCTGTTAAGCTAGAAACTGAGACCTTAGGAAAGTGACTATGTGGATCGTGACTGCCTTAGGTTAGATACAAACTACTGGAAAACCAATGACGAGGTAAAATTTCTTGTTTCTGACGTAAAACTTATAAACCAAGTTGCATTTCCACTATATGTTAGAGTCCCTCTCACAAAGATGTATGTGGGATGATGTGAAGTACACCATTTCCCTGTAATATCTGATATAAATCGAGCTGTTCAGTTTCATAGCTGTAGAGGCTGTAAGTCAGTGACAGGAAGTAGTGAGGTTCTGTCAGCTCTATGCATCCATTTCGCTAGCCATTTGCTTGACATTTATTGTGTGAGAGAGAGATTGAGGTACTCCAGCCTTCTGTTCTTGTTCACGGCGTTAGTGTAGCATAATGCTTAAGTTAGGATGTCAGACGCTGATGCGTTACATGTGTCTTCTTTTTGTGTGTATAACTGATGAAGTACCATCCTCGAGATTTTCAGAGACTTGAAAGATACGTCATCAATGAATCTAATGTTATTTGTTTGTATTCTGCTAGTTCAGTACTGATGCTGATGACCCCACTGTTGAGCACCCTATACATACCACCGCTATCTAGTGCTATTTGCAGCCCCTGTGTGTATGTAGAAGACTTTCACGCTACTTCTGTCAAGCTACAAAACAGCAATCTTAGATGGCGCTCGTCAGAAAGGATTTAGATATCACCTGGAAATGTTTCACGCTATGTCTACAGGGTGTTACAAAAAGGTACGGCCAAACTTTCAGGAAACATTCCTCACACACAAATAAAGAAAAGATGTTATGTGGACATGTGTCCGGAAACGCTTAATTTCCATGTTAGAGCTCATTTTAGTTTCGTCAGTATATACTGTACTTCCTCGACTCACCGCCAGTTGGCCCAATTGAAGGAAGGTAATGTTGACTTCGGTGCTTGTGTTGACATGCGACTCATTGCTCTACATTACTAGCATCAAGCACATCAGTACGTAGCATCAACAGGTTAGTGTTCATCAGGAATGTGGTTTTGCAGTCAGTGCAATGTTTACAAATGCGGAGTTGACAGATTCCCATTTGATGTATGGAAAATGGATTAGCAAGGGGCAACAGCCGTGGCGCGGTACTTTTGTATCGAGACAGATTTCCAGAACGAAGGTGTCCCGACAGGAAGACGTTCGAAGCAATTGATCGGCGTCTTAGGGAGCACGGAACATTCCAGCCTATGACTCGCGACTGGGGAAGACCTAGAACGACGAGAACACCTGCAATGAACGAGGCAATTCTTCGTTCAGTTGACGATAACCCTAATGTCAGCGTCAGAGAAGTTGCTGCTGTACAAGGTAACGTTGACCACGTCACTGTATGGAGAGTGCTATGGGAGAACCAGTTGTTTCCGTACCATGTACAGCGCGTGCAGGCACTATCAGCAGCTGATTAGCCTCCACGGGTACACTTCTGCGAATGGATCATCCAACAATGTGTCAATCCTCATTTCAGTGCAAATGTTCTCTTTATGGATGAGGCTTCATTCCAACGTGATCAAATTGTAAATTTTCACAATCAACATGTTGGGCTGACGAGAATCCGCACGCAATTGTGCAATCACGTCATCAACACAGATTTTCTGTGAACGTTTGGGCGGGCATTGTTGGTGATGTCTTGATTGGGCCCCATGTTCTTCCACCTACACTCAATGGAGCACGTTATCATGATTTCATACGGGATACTCTACCTGTGCTGCTAGAACTTGTGCCTTTACAAGTACGACACAACATGTGGTTCATGCACGATGGAGCTCCTGCACATTTCAGTCGAGGTGTTCGTACGCTTCTCAACAACAGATTCGGTGAACGATGGATTGGTAGAGGCGGACCAATTCCATGGCCTCCACGCTCTCCTGACCTCAACCCTCTTGACTTTCATTTATGGGGGCATTTGAAAGCTCTTGTCTACGCAACCCCGGTACCAAACGTAGAGACTCTTCGTGCTCGTATTGTGGACGGCTGTGATACAATACGCCATTCTCCAGAGCTGCATCAGCGCTCAGGGATTCCATGTGACGGAGTGTGGATGCATGTATCCTCGCTAACGGAGGACATTTTGAACATTTCCTGTAACAAAGTGTTTGAAGTCAAGCTGGTACGTTCTGTTGCTGTGTGTTTCCATCCCATGACTAATGTGATTTGAAGAGAAGTGCTCTAACATGAGCTCTAACACGAAAAGTAAGTGTTTCCGGACACATGTCCACATAACATATTTTCTTTCTTTGTGTGTGAGGATAGTTTCCCGAAATTTTGGCCGTACCTTTTTGTAACACCCTGTATACCTAATGTACATTGACATGTGGGACATTTGCAGTCCTCTGTGATGAGCTGTGTTCTGTGAGTTGCAGGGAATGTCCTACCGTGAAAAGCTGTACTGGACTCCTAAAAGAGTCTGCTCTGTCTATGTCTGTAGGTAGTTTGGAATAAGCCAAATCGTTCGGTTTCATAGCTATAGCGACTCTGGGTCAGTAACAGGAAGTGGCAAAATTCTGTCAGCACTATGGATAGGTTCCTATAGTCATCATAGGCCGAATAGATGTATTACATTCTTGCATCACCATCTCCGAACAGAGAGATGAAATTAGAATTTTGTATGCTCGTCAGATAGTCCTGAACAAAAAAAAAGGCTTGTGTCACTCAGAATCATCGCTATATTCGATGTAAAAGTAAGTTATTAAGCAGATCTTCACTTTTGCTATCCACATACAATAAAACGCAATGATAATTAAAGAATAATACAGACATCTGTCACTAGTGGAGTTAACTTTCACCGAATCTGAACCAGGCTTCATCTGTGTAAAAACTGTTAACCATATTCCAACAAAGATCATCATGCAGCCACTGGAATGCTATGACATCATCAAGTAGCCGTATTTAGCTCGCGCCAAACGTGTATCTTATGGCAATAGAATAGCACCCTGCAGAGAGGCATTTAGGCTACCCCAGCTGTGGACTGTCAGAAGTATTGCATCACATTCCTCTAGCGCGATAGGATGCAGTCCTGTTCTAAAATTAGAATACTGTTACGTGTAAAATCGTTTAGTCTTAGGAATTTGTTTGTGTAAGTACCTGTTAAGTGGAATCTTATCTTGGAAAGACAGTAGATACCCTGTTCCCAGACTTCTGGTAAGTCTTCAGCACAATTCCACAGTGTCAACATATGAAGAAAAGTACAGAACATCATGTCTGATTAGCTCACATAACTAATAAGGAGGTACCGAATAGAATTGGGGAGAAGAGGAATTTGTGACACAACTTGTCTTGAAGAAGGGATCAGTTGGTAGGACACGTTCTGAGGCATCAAGGGATCACCAGTTTAGTATTGGAGGGCAGTGTGGAGGATAAAAATCGTAGAGGGAGACCAAGAGGTGAATACACTAAGCAGGTTCAGAAGGATTTAGAGTGCAGTAGTTACTTGGAAATGAAGAAACTTGCACATGATAGAGTAGTAAGGGGAGCTGCATCAAACCAGTCTCTGGACTAAAGACCACAACAACAACAGAGGTCATGGTAATTGGGAAATTCTTATGCAGAAAATGGTGCCCCACAAGAGTAAGGGCCCATGTTGGGGTGGGTTGAATGTCTGGGTCCATTGATGTTGCAAGCTGTCACGATGAGGCAAGATGTTTAGTGATGTATAATATGGATAATGCTAATCATGATGATAAGAGGTGTGAAAGTCAGAACTTGGTGATTGGAAGGAAAATGCTCAAAGTTAATGGTAGAAATGTTGTAGAATCAGAAGGTTCGTGTATTTAAATTTTTTCTCATATATATGAAGGAATTAAAGACTATGAAGGGGTTCAGGGAGATGGAGAAAAGGAAGGTAATATAATGCAAATTCAAAGTGTTTAAAGTGAGGGAGAAGAAAGTGAGGAGAGTGGTTGTAGTGAAGAGGAAGAAGGAGTACAAGAAGATGCATTTCTCTTATGTGGTAGTTTGCAGGCAAATAATATAGGAGAAGAGCAAATTTCTGAAATTACTGAAGCAGAGACTTCTGCAAATTCTATAACCATGGTATAGGCACAATGGAAGAGGAGAAAGTAAATGTATTTATCATCAGTAAGAATGAGGAGGTGAGTACTTGTGACAAGAAGAAGAGTAGCTTATATGTAATTTGGAAGCAATTGGGAGAGGATGTAAAAGCGGAATTATGTAGTAGAGATTGGGAACATGGCAATATTGAAAGAGAGTTTTTACATCCTCTCTACTTCAGTCATCATCCATCATTTTGCCACCCAAATAGCAAAACTTACCTCCTACTTTTAGTGTCTGCTATTCTAATACTCTCAGTATCATCTGATTTAATTGTATTACATTCCACTATCCTTGTTCTACTTTTGTTAAGTCTCATAACTTTTCAAGACATTATCAGTTCCGTTCAGCATCCTTCATCATCTGGGACTTAATTAAAATGTCATCAGCAAACCTCAAAGTGTTTAATATTTCTCTGTAATGTTAATTTCCTCTTCAGTTTCTTCCTTGGTTTCATTTGCTGCTTGCACAGTGCACTGACTGAATAACATTGGTAGTAGGCTACAACTCTGTTGCACTCCCTTTTCGACAACTGCTTCTCTTTCATGTTCACTGACTCTTAAAACTGCAGCCTGGTCTCCGTAGAAGTCAGGGAAAAATTTTCTCTTCTTGTATTTCACCCCTGCTACCTTCTGAATTCCAAAGAGTTTAACCCAGTCGACATTTCCAAAAGCTTACAAATAGTCTAAACACAATGTTTGGATACAAAATTAATAGTGTGATGTCTGACACAGCCACATCAATTGAATATCAAGATGTAGCATTGCAAAGCAGTATGAAATAGAACGAACTTGTAAGGATTGTGATAGGCCAACTTCAGTTTATTTGGAGAATTTTAAGAACGTGTGGTTCATCTTTAAAGGAGAACTCATATGGGCCACTAATGCTAGCTACCCTTGAATACTGCTCCAGTGTTTGGGATCTGCACCAGATTGGATTAAAGGAAGACATTGAAGCAATTCAGACGTGGCCTGCTAGATTTGTTACTGTTAGGTTCAAACAACATGCAAGTATTATGGAGGTGCTTGGGCAACTCAGATGGGAACCGCTGGAGGGAAGGCGATTTTCTTTCTGAGGAATGCTATTGACAGTATTTAGAGAATTGACATTTGAAGATGCCTGTAGAAAAATTCTATTGCTGCCAACGTACATTTCGCATTAAGATCCACGAAGATAAGGTTCATCGAAGGCATATAGACAATGATTTTTCCCTCGCCCTGTTTGCGAGTGGAACACGGTACCTTCCACCACACATCGCATGGTAGCTTTTTGAAGGTGTATGAAGTTGTAGATTTAGATGTAGGTTTTTTAGGTGAAGATGTAGATTTGTCATTTATCTGTCTATCTTCTGGGGTCATTCGACGGGTCAAAACTGCCTCGCATATTCCTACATGTATACAGAAGCTGAACTGATCTTACCCAAGGTTGGTTTCTACCAGCTCCCCATTGGAGAACCAATGGGAGACTATTTCAACCCTGGAATATTTTCCTAGGGAGATGCCACCAACTGTAAGCCTTACAACACAGCAGCATGTAGCTAGGAAATATTCTTTTATCAGTTATTCGAATTAGTTTTTTAAACTATGACTTATTATAGTGATGATTCGGTAACAGTCACACTTGTTGGCACCTGCGTTACTTGGAATAGTGGTTACTACATTCCTCTCGACGTTGAGTGTATTTCGTCTGTCTCATGTATCTTTCTATAAGGTGAACTAAATTTTGTCATGGTTGGTTCCACCAGGGATTTCAATAACTCTGATGTAATGTCATCTACTCCAGTGGACTTATTTCTGTGTCGGTCTTACAGAACTCTGCCGAATGCTTCTCACAGTATCATATCTACAGTTTTATATTCATTTACTTCCTCTTCTCATTACTTAGTTGATCACATGTTTCATAGGTCATTTGAAAGATTCTTTTATCGCAATGATGTGCAACAAGTCAGTTCACAGAAAGGCTTAACAACTCACTGATTTTGAGTGTGAATACCTGCGGCTGCTCAGACCGTAGCTTACAAGCAGTGCAGTTGTGGTGAGGTGGTGGTTGAGGGAATTCATGTCCACAATGTGATCCTGACAACACAGGAAAAGTGCCACCTGTGAAATAAGGGAGGGTCAATTTTGACAGCAGTGCCCTCAAATAGCAGCAATGGCGAGTTGTAGCATAATACCGACAGTGGCTCCGCATTTCAATCCACAGTGTGAGGAAACTTTTTCTATAGAAAAAGATGGGTTCGCAAAATGTTTAGTGTATCATAAGCACATTGACTAATTTCAGGAAGTTTAATTTAGAAAGGCATTGCTTGTCTTACAGCATTGAAGAATACAGAAACAGAAAAAAATGCAGAATGTGAACGTGTACTATACGTTTTAAAAATTAAAAGGAAGCTCTCCAAAGAAGAAGAGCGAGGAAAAACGTCGAGTGAGTGTACCGTTCGGATGAGCTACGCTACTTCACTACTTTTAGAGAAGTCTTTGTACCCTATCATGAATGTTGATTAAGTGAAAAAATACTAGGTAGTCGCAGCTGAACATTTATGTCCACTGCATTTAGAACAGCTTCGCAAGGTGGTATTATCAAACAAGACGATCACGCATCTCAAACAGGTTATTAAAGAGTTTGTTCCAAATTGCTTAGCGCTCTATGAAAGTGTACATTTCATAGGCCGACAGCACTTTGTAATATTCTTAGCAGCATTGAACAAAGTACAGAAGATGTAGGTTTGTCATGGAGTCTATTGGCTCATGTGTCTAGAGACGAACATCAGTCACATTGGGAAATAAACAAGGATTCGTTGCGCAACTGAATGGGAAAATGAAAATCTTCCATCATTGATCTACAGCTTCAGGTAACTGATCCGCTTTGCAACAGAGAATATGAAGACATTCAAGACTCCTCCATGCATTTCCCTCAGGATCGATTTCGTCGTTTACAAAAGTCCCCACACGACTCCCCACCATTCAGCCTGTCTCACATGGAGTAAAGCCGGACTTACACATACAACTAATGTGGCGTCACAGCTTGTGGCTTTCTGAAATGGCGCCACGAGCTACCGTTCACACAGGATGCCACAAACTCTATGTAGTTTCACAGATTTCAATATGGCGTCGGTTGAAATCATATGGGCGGGTGTGAATGTATAGTGCAGCTGTGACAAGAGATGAATACAAGTAAAATGAAACCTAAACGTTGGATCCGAAAACAGATTTTGCTCGGGGATAAATGAGGGATCACAAACACATTTATAAAAGAAATAACACTCAGAGCAGAAAATGGTGTCTGAAATGGCAAACTAACCAACAGCTCGCATGTTAATATCACCACACCACTCTTCTGAGATTTTAAGATTTTATTGTATTCATTGACATAGGCTTTTTCAATAACTAATTTCAAGTTTAACAGCTGCCATATCACACTCAGGAGCTATTTTCTGCATGTAATCCACAACTTATACAATGCTTTGTCTCACATATCACACACTTTGTTCAACTAACTTTTTTGGTTACATATAGAGATCGACAAGAAGTGCAAAATGACTAAGCAGGGAGGGCTAGAGGACAAATGTAAGGATGTAGAGGCTTATCTCACTGGGGTAAGATAGATACTGCCTACAGGAAAATTAAAGAGACCTTTGAAGAAAGGAGAACCACTTGTATGAATATCAAGAGCTCAATGGAAACCCAGTTCTAAGCAAAGAAGGGAAAGAAGAAAGGTGGAAGGAGTATATAGGGGGTCTATACAAGGGTGATGTACTTGAAGACAATATTATGGAAATGGAAGAGGATGTAGATGAAGATGAAATGGGAGATATGATACAGCGTGAAGAGTTTGACAGAGCACTGAAAGACCTGAGTCGAAACAAGGCCCCCGGAGTAGACAACATTCCATTAGAACTACAGACAGCCTTGGGAGAGTCAGTCCTGACAAAACTCTCCCATCTGATGAGCCAGATGTATGAGACAGGCGAAATACCCTCAGACATCAAGAAAAATATAATAATTCCAATCCCAAAGTAAGCAGGTGTTGACAGATATGAAAATTACCGAACTATCAGTTTAATAAGTCACAGCTGCAAAATACTAACGCAAATTGTTTACAGACGAATGGAAAAACTGATTGAAGTTGACCTCGGGGAAGATCACTTTGGATTCCGTAAAAATGTTGGAAGACGTGAGGCAATACTGACCCTACGACTTATCGTAGAAGAAAGATTAAGGAAAGGCAAACCTACGTTTCTAGCATTTGTAGACTTAGAGAAAGCTTTTGACAATGTTGATTGGAATACTCTCTTTCAAATTCTGAAGGTGGCAGGGGTAAAGTGCAGGGAGCAAAAGGCTATTTACAATTTGTACAGAAACCAGATGGCAGTTACAGGAGTCGAGGGACATGAAAGGGAAGCAGCGGTTGGGAAAGATGTGAGACAGGGTTGTAGCCTATCCCCGACGTTATTCAATCTGTATATTGAGCAAGCAGTAAAGAAAACAAAAGAAACATTTGGAGTAGGAATTAAAATCTATGGAGAAGAAATAAAAACTTTGAGGTTCGCCGATGACATTGTAATTCTGTCAGAGACAGCAAAGGACTTGGAAGAGCAGTTGAACGGAATGGACAGTGTCTTGAAAGGAGGGTATAACATGAACATCAACAAAAGCAAAACGAGGATAATGGAATGTAGTCGAATTAAGTCGGGTGATGCTGAGGGAATTAGATTAGGAAATGAGACACTTAAAGTAGTAAAGGAGTTTTTCTATTTGGGGAGCAAAATAACTGATGATGGTAGAAGTAGAGAGGATATAAAATGTAGACTGGCAATGGAAAGGTAAGCGATTCTGAAGAAGAGAAATTTGTTAACATCGAGTATAGATTTAAGTGTCCGGAAGTCGTTACTGAAAGTATTTGTATGGAGTGTAGCCTGTATGGAAGTGAAACATGGACGATAAATAGTTTAGACAAGGAGAGAATAGAAGCTTTCGAAATGTGGTGCTACAGAAGAATGCTGAAGATTAGATGGGTAGATCACATAACTAATGAGGAGGTATTGAATAGAATTGGGGAGAAGAGGAGTTTGTGGCACAACTTGACTAGAAGAAGGGATCGGTTGGTAGGACATGTTCTGAAACATCGAGGGATCACCAGTTTAGTATTGGAGGGCAGCGTGGAGGGTAAACATCGTAGATGGAGACCAAGAGATGAATACACTAAGCAGATTCAGAAGGATGTAGGTTGCAGTAGGTACTGGGAAATAAAGAACCTTGCAAAGGATAGAGTAGCATGGACAGCTGCATCAAACCAGTCTCAGGACTGAAGACCACCACAACAACAACATATTAAGTTTATTTATTTATTCATCCAAAAACCTTTTATGATTATGGGATACGTCCTTGGTTTGCACACATGCAGACACACACACACACACACACATACACATACACACACACACACACACACACACACACACACACACACACACACACATACACACACTGCAGAAAATCATAGGATCCTATTCTTATCATTCCAGGAGCTGTGGAACTTTACCTGCCGACCACTGTTTTCACTTTTTTTGTAATAAAATGGAAACATACTGAAATCTAATGGGGCACAGGAGCAGTTACTCCATGATAATTGCGACAGAATGCTCTTGTCTCGAAATACTGCCACCAGGGAGCAGTGGTAAAAGGAAAGTGGAGCAACCAATTTGAACTTTTTGTGGCATGACAAAAGCTGCTTCTCTAAAGCAGCGCCACTAAACCGGAAGTTCACACATGCAACTGCAGTATGCCACTATAATTTTGTTGTGTGTGTGAACCTGGCTTAAGATTTGCTGCAATCTTACTTGCAGCCTCATGGGACAGCTCCCTTGAGGGATCTATCGTCTGATGATCGGCTGCCCCATGTCTCCCGTGATAGGTACGGTGCTATTTTTACTTGTAAGGCTTAGTCAGTTTCCCCGCATTCGACTCGGCCACCTGCACAGGCAAATCAAGAGTCCTATCTGGCGACTAACGCAACAACCTACAGGCGTGAACTCTGAGACAACGCCAATAACCTTCGAGACCACACAGAACTTCGCATGCATGCCAGACAACCTGCATATTTCTCAAACGATTGTAATGAAAATATTCGCCAAAAATTTGGTTCTCGCTCATCTTATAGCTTCATTCACCAGCTTCATGATGAACTGAATATCGTTTTGCTAATCGTCATGTTTATTGTGGTATTTTAGGATTAATTAAAGTATTGCATGAATTTCGGAAAGTTTGTGTGAAAAATTTTGCAAATTTAAATTTTTTCATATTTCTCAGATCATTGAAATAAAGAAGTGAATTCCTTGGTCAGTGTCAATCCGCATCATTAATTACTAAAAACACGCTGGTGTATAGGATTCCATTAAAAATTCAACAGAAATATCGATCTATTTTCCCCATACTTATCATCTCCTTTATTTTTCGTCAGAGGCGTTATGAGAGGCGATCATGTCACTAACATTTTAATCCAGTTGAAATTGTGTCAAGATCAAAAACAGCAACTTACAGAAAGACATGTCAATAGTTTTATAAAAAAACCATTATCGATAAAAAAAATTAAAGTAAAGCTTCCTCACATGTTTTGTTTCAAACCCACATATTACAGGCAAATTAGGAAAAACGGCGGAAAAATTATAAAGTTTTGAAACTTTGGGAAAACGCTCTCAGGGGAAGTAGAAGTAAAAAACAGAAATTTTCCCTCCCATATCGGGGGATCTCCCTTAATGTAATTTATTTTCTTTTTTTCAAAGTTTATGAAAAACTTCATGACAGAAAATATTTCTGGTGAAATTCTAATCAGAGAAGGTCAAATGCATATTTAAGCAAGGTAATTAGTTTATGAATGCTAAAATTGGAAGCTAAAAAAAGTGAAATTTCTTTTAAAACTAACTTTTATTTATATAGAACAATTTTGCTTTATATTCTTTTATTTTAGATTTATGCACGTTAAATTATTTGAATGAAAATCACTTTTCATGAAAATTAAGAATTACTGTAAAACAACAATTACTTTTATTGTAATATATTTACAATCATATGTACATTATGCAGACAATGAAAATACCACAATATCTATCAAACAAAGAAATTCTTGTAAATATTTTTTTACATGAAACCATCATCCAACTCTTATGTCAAATCACTGCAAAGCACATTAGTGCAACTTTATCCACGACAGTTTTTGCACGTTAATCTGCAATGTAGGTGTCTTCACACATCCACACTTTCTTCCACAGCCATGAGTGCAGCCACATGAAATCAGTGGCAGTAGTGTCTCTGGAGCAGGTGGTCGTTTCATGTGAATCGGGGAGAAAGATGAGTTTGATTCCCTCCAGCCCCAGTTTCTGGAATCCAAGTTATTCCCCCATTATAGCTGGACATGTAGGTAAACTTGGTGAGAGTGGAGGTGTCCTGCATCAGTAGTGGGTGGAAAACTAGAGAGTATGATAACATTGTTTGCCTGATCCACAAGTACATTAAAACATTTAAATCGAATGGCATTTAAGTTTCATCTTCAGGACTCTCTTCTGTTTTTGTGTAGAGAGAGAGAGAGAGAGAGAGTACAAATTTCTCTCCTGCTTTTGCAATGGTTTCAGGAGAGGAAGCAGGATCGTTGAATATCCGTGGAATATTATGTAGTTGGGGATATCAGCTGCATAGTTGGAAAGCTTGCAACTTTCCTTTCCCAAACAAGGCTGAAGTGCTGTCGCAACCACTTACTGCATAAAGAAACAGTATTGAATCCTTGCATCCATGAATGAGTGAGGGGTTACATATATCTTTTGAAATGTAACACCTTATTCTGATGCTACCTTTACCTTCCTTCATGATGGTTATGATATATTTGGAGCAAGAACGATAAGTAGCACAAGGAGATCCACATCTTGATCCACTATTATCACTTGCTGTTAAAATTTTGAGGCATTTCTTGCTTTTGCAACAATTTCAGCGTCTGCATCGTCATCCGCAATCCTGTTTTCAATACAAAAACTGTTAAATTTTTGCACAAACTGTGTAATGAACATTTCCTGATTGCTGAGGTTACTCAGAACGGCGGACTGTGAATCAAAACACAACGTCTCGTCATTAAAGAAAATGTTTTTATGTCCATAGAACTTTCAGAATATCCATCAAATACTACAGCAACATCATTTTTATAATTTCTCTGAATATAGGGTACTAAGGTCTTATAAACGTCACCAAAAGTTTCATTCTCAGGTCACAAGACATGATGGATAAGAACCTCTCCACCTATACAAAGAACTGCGATTCATTATTGTCAATAGTCCTTCCAGGTACTTGATAGAAAACATTGTACAGCGACGACTTTTTTGTTTTCCTCATCAATCCACTGCTGTCAAACAGAGACACTAGTACACTCGATTATTCGTATGTGAAGCAATCCTTTAAATTCTCAGCTAAATGAAACGTGCAAAGTATTCTCTGAAATAACTGCATTGTAACTATTGTTCAAAGAGCTTCTTCACCTACAGAGACAGATTTGTAGTAGTTTACTTCCTGAGAAGCTACTAATCCAGATCCTAATGAATACAATTGTTCCTTATAAGCAAATGGAGTATGTTGTTGCAACCATAGCTGAAATGTTCTGAGAATTTTCTCGTCAATTTCTATCCTCCAACTCCTCAGTTCAACATGTTGATTACTCGAAACCGAATTTCAATTGCAGAACTGTTCCGTAGCTTCATATTTGTGGTGGGCTATTGGTATACCGCAAATCCATCGGTTCAACACACTATCAGTGAAACGTCTTCCGTGTGAAACACCTCGAACACCCTTCAGGTTATTCATAAGCGTGTGTTCCATCATCATGTCAGTCCATACTCCACACCAATACTTATCAGAGCGTCGAACCGTGAAGATGCTGTCCTTCGTGGATTTATCGAACTCCACGAGTTTCACGGTTTCTTTCAGTTTTTCCATGTCCAGGAGGTTCAAATGACACGCCTTATCATAAGGAAAGTGTCCAGTTGCATGGAATATTGGGAGCATAGCTCTCACACATTCTGTATGGAGCTCCCAGTTCCCCATACGCTCTGCCCGGATGAAATGCAGTGTCAAGATGACAAGCTAAATGTATTGTATCCATAAATGAGAAGTTGTCCCTCTTTACTTAATATCATCCATTGTGTTGACAAATTTATTTTTCAGCTTTTTGATCACTTGATCTTTTTCCAAATCGCCGAAAGATGCACTGTTTCCACTCAAATCAGAAATAGAGTCTTTAATAAGTTGATTCTCCTCCTCCATGACTGCCATTTCCTCCAGTATTATGATGGAAAGAGCACACATGACTTCAGAGTGAGCCTGAATTGCCCTCATGTATGCACGACCAGAAAGTATATAGGGAACAGAAACTGCAGCGTATACAGTCTCCAAAAGTTGAGAGAGTCCACTGTCTCTCATTAAGAATCCTATTGCTCCTAGAAAAGACATTATCAAGTGAAAGCCCCCTAATAGAATAACTACATTAGTAAATAGCTCATTCCCTCCAGTAGCCTCCATTGCAAATCAATCTGTAGCTTTCATGTAGAGTGATTGATCAAACATCACGATACATGTTTGCTGTGTATTCTTCATACTCTCCATGATGGTATAGGTTAAAGCAGTTAAAATAGAACTGTAATCTGTGGGCAGGTTGTTGATGAATGGAAGTGCTAATACATTTGATTGCATATAAGGTTTTCCAGTTGTGATTTTTTCCATAAAACCTTGCCATGCAGGAATAAAAAGCTGTAAAAACTTTTCCATCATCCACGTAAACTCGTGACTAGTAGGCACTGTTGCTTCAGTGAATGATTGTTCTGAGTAGACATTTTGCAGAACAATTTCTTCACTTCCAACTCTATTCTGACTTCAGGGTGTTAGCAGACTAACTTTTTGGGCACTTTCTGTTTCAATAGAGCTCTGCATGACAGAGAGTTTCATTATTCTCTGATGTTCTATCGCTCTCCCAGGAGTTACATACCTGATTCCACCCACAGCATTGAATGTACCTTTGCCTGTCGTTGTTGCAATACTGAAGTCGGCATTATTGAAAACGAACTGTGCGAACGAACCATTTGAAATAGTTCGTGTCCAGAATGTATAGCAGAAGTCTCGAATAAATCCACAGTGCTATATGAAGAGCAGAAACCCATATTCGAAACAATTTCAACATTGTTTTTTGATCCAACTTTTTGAAATAAGTACACTGCAAGACCAAGTTGCAGTGAGGAGATAAATGAACGAGGTCTAGTAGCTGACACAATCGCATGGGATATTGCTGTACATTTTTAAAGGGGACTGTTCACTACCTTTCTTTTTTGACAAAACCACACCTTTCAAAAATTCGTGTAAAATGTCAGGAACTATAACTACAGCAGTCTCTGTCAAGTCATTGATATCTGGATAATCAGCAATACTATAATTCTTATATCTTCATGGATGATAGCTGCTGCTGCTGCTTCTTCTATTCTCATTATCTCATCTTTTTCATTAACAGCTAGTTCATTGTACCATTGATTCAAAGGTTTGTGACCAATGCCACGAAAACATACAAATGGGGGATTTTTTTGCATTGTGGCGAACAAGATCCCCTCACTGAAGCGTTCAGCCAGTTTGTTTTCCAGAGTTTTTTGTCACTGTCACTCCTTCTGGGAGACATCCATTAACTTTCTCCAATAACTCGAGCAATGATAATTGACATTCCTCTGAACTATCTATAAATTTGCATAATTCTTGAAAAGCGGCGTCAAAGTTGGTATCTTGAGAGCGCCGTGTTTTTCGAACAGAGGAGGGGCTCGACACTAATTTAGTATGGCGCTCTTGATGATAATGGACTTCTGCAGCTACTAAACACAAAACACTATTGATACGTTCGGCAACCTTTCTACCGAAATCATCATCCCGTTTCTATACTTTCGCAAGCAGCGTATGTTTCACGGTTAAAAGCGAGCTTCAAACACTTTTCAGCACATATGAAACAGTCTTTTTTTAAATTGAATGAATAAGAGGAAGAGGACTCAAACTTTTATCATCTGCTTGTGCAAAATTCAGATTAATTAGTTTTCTTATATTACGTTCCTTAACATATTCACGTCGACATACCTTACGCACTTCAATCAGTCCAGCGTTCTGTAGAAGATTATGAGTCCCATCCTACCGCCCCTTGCTCACGCGTATCAGGGTTTCCAAACCCTTCATCACTATTGATATCTCTCCTTCCGAAACAGATTTACCACAAATAAAACAGGTAGTAGGGCCCAGCATTATTGTTTTCTCAGTCCAGACAAAGAAATGAGAATAAGAAGAAGCACTTCATAACACCACAAACTGATAAATACTATCAGAAAACAGAAGTCTCTGGTGCTACTTTGACAGTTCGCAACATTAACTCAACTGAACTGGACACTGGGTTGGAAAAAACGGCAGCGACAATAGTGCGAGGGAAGGGCTGAGTGAATGGGATGGGGGACTTTCATTGTTGGCACGTACTGCTGTCTTCAACAATAGTGATCGCGAAAGAAATATCATCTAGTAGAATATATAAGCTGCGAAATATTTCCATACACTGAATTATGCCTTAATAAAAATGATGTTTAAGTTGAACAATGTAATAAACTTTTAATATTAATTTCCTCGGCTAGTCAGTTCACTTTAAAGCAAAAGATCTTTAGTTATTAATTACAATTGCGGCCCACACACGCGCGAGAGTATTTTTCTTACCTCCGTTAACCATTCTATTGTAGTCAGATTCCTGGCTCTGGGTCTCGGCTATGGTACTGAAAATAAGAATCTTAAAGCTAAGTATTTCTGCAACTTCGTGCGGCTGTGGAGAAAAATTTATATTATGCTAATAGCGGGCGAGTTTTCAGCTTCCGCTAATTTTTCATAAGTTAATATCGCCACGTAATGGCGTCGTTGGCTGCATCGGCCGCTGCGATTGTTGAGCTGTACATTACTTGAATGCAGGTTAATTCAAGGAAGGCGGACATGAAATCGGGATCACCTCTTACAAATTAAAAGTGCACAATAATATTAAATCGGTATATTATATGCTTAACTCATACAAATATGCTTACATTTGTCAGCACACGCAAGATGTCCCTCTAGACACATTCAAGACAAAAGAAGAAGTGAAGTCGACTAAAATATTAACAAAAGAGCGTATCTTGTCGTCTCTTTAGATCATTCTGTCATAAATTATTTCTTTGCAATCTAAACCTACACAGAGAAATTATTATTTTACGGCTACATGATAAAAAATTTGGCACTGGGGACGCTATAAGTTCAAATGTGATAATCTAAATAAAGTGTTCCTGCTTAAGTCTGAGACTACTCCAAGTATTTCGGAAAAAGACATCAGTAAGGAAATTACAGAGTAATTGTTTAAGTCTGTCTAACCACCTTTCTTGTGAAGAGGTTTAACAACTGCATATTTTAACCTGTGTGGAAAAATTCCCTGTGCCAGTGATTCACCGCCTGTATAGCTTGTACACTGGCTATTAAACTGGAACAACTTTTCAGAATTATGTTTGAAATCCCATCAACACCACATAAACTTTTATGTTTTAGAATTTTTATACTTCTATTACTTTTGGTGAAGGATGTTGGCGCTACGTCTAGTTGCTTAAAGTTTTGTGGAATGACCTTTTTTAATACTCAGTTCACTCACTTTAATGTAACCACCATCTATATTCAAAACCAACCTGCAATAACCAGTCGTAGACAACAGTTGGCAGCACTGGCAGTGGAGGTGTATACACCAGATCGGGATGGAGGGGAGGTGGGAGGAGTTCGCAGAAAACAGTGCTGTCTTTGCAGTGTGGAAATGGAGTGATTTATCTGACATCCAAAAGGGGAATGGCATTTCCAAAACAGCTGAGTTTGTAAACAGTCCACATGCCGCGATGATCAAGGTATCCTGTGCATGGCAAAATAGCGCTGTCCAAAGCTGGCACTGAGGCAACTGTGCAGCACCACAGGCTATAGATGACAGGTGAACGACAGCTGCGGAGATGTGTATGGGTGAATAGTAGCAGCTGACTGCCCAGATGAACCAAAGGGCTACTAATTGTGTCTCTTCAATGATAGTTCAGTAAACATTACGGTATATGGGCCTCTGTAGCAAGTGCCTGGTGAATGTGCCCATCCTGCTGCCCTTGGCGATGAAGTATGGAATTTGCACTTCAGTGCCGCAGCTGGACGTCCACTGAGTGGCGACAAGTGGCCTTTCAGATGAAAAAAGCTTTATGCTCCATCAGAGAGATGGTCGTCCACATGTACAGACCAGCAACAATTGTCGGAAAAGTCCAGGCTGGAGATAGGAACGTTGTGGCCTGGGGAATGTTTATGAGACACTCCCTGGATGATCTTATTATTCTGGAGGGCACAATGGATTAAAACAGGTATGCATCTGTTCTTGGGGATCATAACCACTCATACATGCAGTTTTTTTCTCGTCAGAATGACACCTACCAGCAGGGCAATGCAATGTGTCACACAGTTCACAGTATACATGAGTGATTCAAAGATCATTAAGGGAATTTACTGTACTCCCATGGCCACCAGATTCCCTGGATTTAAACCCAATCGAGAATCTATGGCACCTACTCGCTCCTCAATTGAGTTATTCGTACCATGGATCCTCAGCCTAGAAACCTAACACAGCTGTCGACAGCACTGTAGTTGTCATGGGTCCACATCCCTGTCAGTACCTCCCAGAAACTCACTGACTCTCTTCCTGCACGTCTGCACTGCAGAAGGTGGTTATTCAGGCTGCTGACAACTGGTCACATTAATGAGACTGTACCACGTATATTCTGCTGCTTCTTCACCTGAACAATTCAATCCTATTTTTGCTACAGCATTTAGAAAGTGACTGTTAAACATCTTGCTACTTGTGAACTATCAGACACAAAGTTGTCATTTAGTGTAACTGTTATGGTATCGTGTACACTGACTGACTCTCCTGTCTCCTCTTTGAAAAAATCTTACATAATTTTAACCTTATCATCTGCATTATTTATTTCTTTTGGAATGTGCACACTTCTGATCATTTTAATAACTTTCCTTAAAATAGTACTGTATTTTTTGTACTATGCGAGTAATGTCAGATCTTGATTTATTTTGGCTTTTATATAAATTTCCCTCCTCCTCCTACATGAGATTTTAATTCCCTTCGTTATCCACAGCTTTTTAATAGATATGTTTTTTACGAAAGCAACTCTAAAGTATTGGCACTAATTAATTATGGAATAAACTGAATCCGACATTAGCATCTCTTTCAATATACACCTCACATCGTACCACCCCTTTTAACTTACTCCTAAAACTTTTGTATCCTGTTCTTATTAATAAGTCTCACTGCTTTGTATGATCATGTCCCATGCTTGTAAGGTGCTACATCGTTTACTTCCATTCGTTGTGCATCATGATCAGAAAGGCCATTAGTAATTGGGTACACTTTAATTTTTTCATCCTGAGTACTATCTATAAACGTGTTATCAATCAGTGCACTCCTATATTGCTGCACAAGAGTTGGAAGATTGACTACTAAAACCCCCACATAATGAGGCTGGTTCATTTTTTCTCTGTATCTTTTAAGTAACGTACATCGAAATCTCCACAAACTACTAATTGTTTCTTCTTCTCAGACAGATAGCTCAATAATTCATCTCGAACTCATAAATAACTGAAAGTTTCCTAGAGAGGATTCATAGACTGTTACAATTACCAGAGAAGTATTGTGCAGTAACAACTAAGAAACACATGTTTCTAGGTTTCGATCAACACAAAAACTATTTGTTTAAATATTGTTGATTTTGTGTCCAACTTTTACATATTCTACAACCCCTCATTTTTCCATATTAACTCTACTCGAAAATAAAGCTATTCTATGATCCCTGATATTTAACATCTCCGTTCCTGTGGTTACATTGTGGTCAGAGAGGCACACAATATCTATCATTTCAGAATTTTCTACGTCTTCTAGTCATACAAGAAGCTCATCTATCTTGTTTTCCAACCCTCTACATCTACATCTACATGGTTACTATGCAATTCCAATTCACACTTCAGTGCCTGGCAGAAGGTTCATCGAACCATTTTTATACTACTGCTCTGCCATTCCACTCTCGAATGGCGCGTGGAAAAAAATAACACCTAAACCTTTCCGTTCGAGCTCTGATTTCTCTAATTTTATTATGATGATCATTTCTCCCAGCATGGGTAGGTGTCAACAAAATACACTCCTGGAAATGGAAAAAAGAACACATTGACACCGGTGTGTCAGACCCACCATACTTGCTCCGGACACTGCGAGAGGGCTGTACAAGCAATGATCACACGCACGGCACAGCAGACACACCAGGAACCGAGGTGTTGGCCGTCGAATGGCGCTAGCTGCGCAGCATTTGTGCACCGCCGCCGTCAGTGTCAGCCAGTTTGCCGTGGCATACGGAGCTCCATCGCAGTCTTTAACACTGGTAGCATGCCGCGACAGCGTGGACGTGAACCGTATGTGCAGTTGACGGACTTTGAGCGAGGGCGTATAGTGGGCATGCGGGAGGCCGGGTGGACGTACCGCCGAATTGCTCAGCACGTGGGGCGTGAGGTCTCCACAGTACATCGATGTTGTCGCCAGTGGTCGGCGGAAGGTGCACGTGCCCGTCGACCTGGGACCGGACCGCAGCGACGCACGGATGCACGCCAAGACCGTAGGATCCTACGCAGTGCCGTAGGGGACCGCACCGCCACTTCCCAGCAAATTAGGGACACTGTTGCTCCTGGGGTATCGGCGAGGACCATTCGCAACCGTCTCCATGAAGCTGGGCTACGGTCCCGCACACCGTTAGGCCGTCTTCCGCTCACGCCCCAACATCGTGCAGCCCGCCTCCAGTGGTGTCGCGACAGGCGTGAATGGAGGGACGAATGGAGACGTGTCGTCTTCAGCGATGAGAGTCGCTTCTGCCTTGGTGCCAATGATGGTCGGATGCGTGTTTGGCGCCGTGCAGGTGAGCGCCACAATCAGGACTGCATACGACCGAGGCACACAGGGCCAACACCCGGCATCATGGTGTGGGGAGCGATCTCCTACACTGGCCGTACACCACTGGTGATCGTCGAGGGGACACTGAATAGTGCACGGTACATCCAAACCGTCATCGAACCCATCGTTCTACCATTCCTAGACCGGCAAGGGAACTTGCTGTTCCAACAGGACAATGCACGTCCGCATGTATCCCGTGCCACCCAACGTGCTCTAGAAGGTGTAAGTCAACTACCCTGGCCAGCAAGATCTCCGGATCTGTCCCCCATTGAGCATGTTTGGGACTGGATGAAGCGTCGTCTCACGCGGTCTGCACGTCCAGTACGAACGCTGGTCCAACTGAGGCGCCAGGTGGAAATGGCATGGCAAGCCGTTCCACAGGACTACATCCAGCATCTCTACGATCGTCTCCAAGGGAGAATAGCAGCCTGCATTGCTGCGAAAGGTGGATATACACTGTACTAGTGCCGACATTGTGCATGCTCTGTTGCCTGTGCCTATGTGCCTGTGGTTCTGTCAGTGTGATCATGTGATGTATCTGACCCCAGGAATGTGTCAATAAAGTTTCCCCTTCCTGGGACAATGAATTCACGGTGTTCTTATTTCAATTTCCAGGAGTGTATTTCGTAAATAGATCTCGCCGCAAAGAAAACCGCCTTTGTTTCAGTGACTGCCACCCCAACTCGCGTATTATATCAGTGAACCCCTATTGCGCGATAACACGAAACGAGCTGCCCTTCTTTGCACTTTTTCGATGTCCTCCGTCAATCCTACCTGGTAAGGATCCCACACCACGCAGAAATATTCCAGCAGAGGACGGACAAGTGTAATGAATTCTGTCTCTTTAATGAGTTTGTCGCATGTATTAAATTTTCTGTCAACAAAGCGCAGTCTTTGTTTCGCCTTCCCCACAATATTATCTGTGTGGTCTTTCCACTTTAAGTTGCTCGTAATTGTAATTCCGAGGTATTTAGTCGAATTGACAGCCCTTACATTTGTGCGATTTATCGTATACCCAATATTTATCGGATTTCTTTTAGTACCCATGTGGATGACCTCGCACTTTTCTTTGTTTAGTGCCAATTGCCACTTTTCGCACCATTCAGAAATTCTCTCTAGATCATTTTGGAACTGGAATTGATCGTCCGATGATTTTACTAGACGGTAAATTATAGTGTCATCTGCAAACAATCTGAGGGGGCTGCTCAGATTATCACCTAGATCATTTATGTAAATCAGGAACAGCAGAGGGCCTATGACACTACCTTGCGGAACGCCAGATATCACTTCTGTTCTACTCGATAATTTACCGTCTATCACTACGAACTGTGACCTCTCTAAGAGGAAATCACGAATCCAGTCACGCAACTGAGACGATACTCTATATGCACGCAATTTGATTAATAGTCGCTTGTGAGGAACGGTATCAAAAGCCTTCTGGAAATCTAGGAATATGGAATCGATCTGAGATCACTTGTCGACAGCACTCATTACTTCATGAGAATAGAGCTAGCTGTGTTGCACAAGAACGATATTTTCTGAATCCGTGTTGGTTGTGTATCAATAAGTCATTTTCTTCAAGGTGATTCGTAATGTTCGAGTACAGTATACGTTCCAAAATCCTACTGCAAATTGAGGTCTGTGATATGGGTCTGTAATTCAATGGATTTGTTGTGATGAAAGAAGGAAATTTTATTTTTCTGGAAACTGTCACATATATTGTGGACTTATGGTCCTGTTCTGCTCTGATTTCTTTCAATTTAGTCTGTCTGTAATCTGACTGTAATCTTAAAAACGTGCATCTTGGACCACACTAATCACAGGGGTTTTGTTTTATATGCTTCTGGCCCTTCTTACACTTCGTGCAAGATGCTCAGATAATCTTTCCTTTCTCTCCTCTCCCCCCCCCCCCCCCTCCCCCTCGAATTAAGGTAGAGACCACGATTTGTGTATCCCCTTTTCCCATTAGCAGTTACGAGCATAGCCCAGATATAAGACTTTGTTTCAGTCAGAAACAATTCGCCCAGCTCTTTGCTCAGGTGACTAACAGCCATGTTAACCTAAGGCTGGTCAAGTCACTGTTCAGACAACTAACAGCAGTGTTAACTGAATGTTGCTCTTGTCACAGCAGAACTTCTACAAACCTCACACGAGTATATGCTACTTTTAATTCCCCCAGGTCAACTTTAATGCTACATTCTGCGTTGCTAGCCAGGCTGTTTCCTTCTTCCCCTACTGTAAGTACCTTATCCTCCCCATCTCAATATCTCTGTACAAGGCCCCTATGTTCTCTGCCACCTGTCTACCTTGGCGCTACATTTCAACATATTTGTAACCTGGTGTTCTACACCAAGCTTTTCCTGTAGCAATTGGTCTACATCTCTCCCATGACTGCTCCCTAGCAGCAACACTTTTGTTTATATGTGACGTTTCTGCCGATATAGCCTTAAAGTCATTCCTACTAGTCTACTGCAGTCTACTTAACTAAAAAGCTGGTTGAGGCCCTTCTCCTACTTCTGGTAACAAGTCATACTGATTGAAACTGGAATTTGAAATGTGATTTCTGAGGTTTTTGTCCCTTTGCCTATTACGTGTCACCTTCCCTCAGCTCCTATTGTCTCTTTCCTCTTTCAACCTATCTAACTCAAAATATACCATTTCTAATTCTGCCTGGAGAGCACAAATCTTTCTTGCCTGTTACAATATTTTCTTCTGTCGACTACATAACCTACAACTCAATGGAAAATCTTCATCTGACATTTTTTTGGGTCCACTGTTGCATTCTCCCCAATGAAACATCAACCCCCAATCCTGACATGTTTCTCCCATTTCAACCTATGATAACATCTTCATTCGTTACACAAGACACTACTCTTAAATTACACTAAAAAGCGCTAAAACACACTAAAATTGTAATAAAGCAAGTAAATCACTGTCTTCAGATTTGTTTCACTTATATAGACCCTCTATGAACTCTGTCCACGTACAGCCTTCCTTTCTTTGCTTAGTACAGGTGCTTTCCTTTTTCCAATGGTCACTTTAATTTCCCTACATGCTGCATCTACGTATCTTTCCCCTTGTCCTATATGCTACTATAGCCTTGCATTTATCCTGTAGCCATGCCTGCTTAGACATTTTGCATTTTCTGTCAATATCATTTTTTCGATGTCGGTGTTCCTTTCGCCCGTTTCATTTGCTACATTTTTATATTTTATTATTTCTTCAATTGAATTCAGTATCTCCCGTGCTATCCAAGGATTTTTACTAGGTCTTCACTTTTTACCTATGTGATTCTCTGTTGCCTTCCTTATGTCATTTCTCGAAGCTGCCCGTTCATCTTGTTCTGTACTCCTTTCTCCTTTTTCATTCCACCATTGTCTAATATGCTTCATTTCCTAGTTTTTTGGGATTACTTTAGGTTTGTTCTGCAGTCCATAACCAATAAATTTTGATCAGAGTTCACAGCTGGCCCTGGAAATGTCTTACAATTTAAAATCTGGTTTCAAAATTTCTGCCTTTCCTTTATGTAATCTGTCTGAAACCTTTCGGTGTTTCCAGGTTTCTCCCATGTATACAACACTGTTTCATGATTTTTAAACCAAGTATTAGCGATGATTGTATTTTTTTGCGTGCAAAATTCTACCCGGCGACTATGTCTTTCGTTCCTTTCCAGTCTATGTCCTACTGCTACGTTCCCTACTCTTTCCTCTCCTACTACCGATTTCTTGTGGAGATAATTGGCGTCTTTCTGATGTGGGCATTAGCTTCATGATTATCTTGGCTACAATAATGTGTTCACTATGCTGTTCTTAGTACCTTACCTGCATTCCTAATTTCTTGTTCATTATTAGGTCTACTGCTGCATTACCCCTAATGGATTTTGCTTTGATAACTGTGTAGTGGCCTAGCTGACAGTCCTGTTCTTCCTGCGACCACACGTCACTAATTTCTGTTACATATAACTTCAACCTATTTATTTAGTTTCAATTTCCCTTACCTACCTATCCTATTAAGGGATCTAAGATCACACGCTCCAACATAGAGAACACCAGTTTTGTTTCCATTGATGACAACACCCTGCTGAGTCCCAATGTGGGACTACTTTACCTCTGAAATACTGTATTTTAGCCATGAGGAAGCCATCATCATTTAACCATACTGTAGAGCTGCATGTCCCCAAAGAAAATAATGTCTACAATGTTTCCTTGCTTTCACCGGTTTGCAGTAGCAACATAGCAAGGCTATGGGGGTTAATGTTACAATGACAAATGAGTCAGCTGTTAATGAAACTATTAAAAAGGGTACTGCCCACCCTTCAGGAACCACACGTTTGCCTGCGATGCGGTCGCATCTACAGTAAGGCTATCTCTATAGTGGAGGCCATCTGTGGTTCATGTGGGAGTATATAGGAGTTACAACTGAGGATGGTTGTTAAGGAGGCGAAAGATGAAGGAAATCACTACAGTAAGAAACAACAGATGATAAAAAGATACAGGGTCAGAGCTCCAAGCCCGAAAGTATGATCTTTGGTGGTTCCCCAGTTGACACGCTGAACGTGACAATCTGGCAACCAAGAACATAGAATGACAGACACATTAGTTGAAAATACACGTTTTATGTTATCAGTTACAGTTCATTTTACTTTAAATACACGTTTTATGTTATTAGTTATAGTTCATTTTACTTCCGCTATGCTCTTCAGATATTTTGAAACTCCATCATCAGGTGGATTTGTTAATTAACAAGATATGTACGTGTTGCATGTATGACATTAGGGCTGAGTGACTGCAGTAACATATTTGTCACGCACAAATAGTTCAAACTTCATGGGGTCCAAGCAGAGATGAACGGTCTGCGCCGCGCGGGATTAGCCGGGCGGTCTTAGGCGCTGCAGACATGGACTGTGCGGCTGGTCCCGGCGGAGGCTCCGGAGTGGCCGTGTGGTTCTAGGCGCTACAGTCTGGAGCCGATCGACCGCTACGGTCGCAGGTTCGAATCCTGCCTCGGGCATGGATGTGTGTGATGTCCTTATGTTAGCTAGGTTTAATTAGTTCTAAGTTCTAGGCGACTGATGACCTCAGAAGTTAAGTCGCATAGTGGTCAGAGCCATTTTTGAACCGGCGGAGGTTCGAGTCCTCCCTCGGGCATGGGTGTGTGTGTTTCTCCTTAGGATAATTTAGGTTAAGTAGTGTGTAAGCTTAGGGACTGAACATTTGAACATTTTTTTGAACGATCTGCAGATAATGTGTTACGCTTAGAAAACGAACACCTCATGCGAAAGAAAAGAGACACAGTAAGGAAACCACGGACACTACAACACAATGCTGGTGAGTCTAAGTAATAACGTAGTCCGATGTCGAGTAACAATGTGAATCTTTAGTTTAATAACAACTGGCATTCAAAATGCTTTGGGCTAAGGTCACTCAGGCGTTTCTTAACCCAATTTTTGTGTGATAAGAAACGCAAAAAATATCGACACAGTGCTGCCATATATTACGTGACTCCACAGTAATGAAATGAACTCAGTGTCGAAGGGCAGGCGCGTCCTCAAGGTCGTTAGACCTATTTTCTTCAGACAGCAGATGCAAGTTATAGCTTCCACACGTGGTACAAAGGAAACTACGTTAACAATACATCGTATAACAGTCGTCCTCACAAACTTGCGTTAATTAACGCATCAAAATTTGTGTTATTTATAACATATAGTATAGCTAGGCGTCTGCGTCAGGAAAATGCGTTAACGTCCATAAAATTGTAGCGTTAATCCTACGAATAACACGTATTACCAAGGTGGGTAGAGGGGAGGGGGTGTACTTACTCAGTGCCCTCCGTAAAAATCTTTTTAATCGTTAACTGTTATTGAATTATACAGGGTGTTACAAAAAGGTACGGCCAAACTTTCAGGAAACATTTCTCACACACAAATAAAGAAAAGATGTTATGTGGACATGTGCCCAGAAACGCTTAATTTCCATGTTAGAGCTCATTTTAGTTTCGTCAGTATGTACTGTACTTCCTCGATTCACCGCCATGATTTCATACGGGATACTCCACGTATGCTGCTAGAACATGTGCCTTTACAAGTACGACACAACATGTGGTTCATGCACGATGGAGCTACTGCACATTTCAGTAGAAGTGTTTGTACGCTTCTGAACAACAGATTCGGTGACCGATGGATTGGTGGAGGCGGACCAATTCCATGGCCTCCACGCTCTCCTGACCTCAACCCTCTTGACTTTCATTTATGGGGGCATTTGAAAGCTCTTGTCTACGCAACCCCGGTACCAAATGTAGAGACTCTTCGTGCTCGTATTGTGGACGGCTGTCATACAATACGCCATTCTCTAGGGCTGCATCAGCGCATCGGGGATTCCATGCGACGGAGGGTGGATGCATGTATCCTCGCTAACGGAGGACATTTTGAACATTTCCTGTAACAAAGTGTTTGAAGTCACGCTGGTGCGTTCTGTTGCTGTGTGTTTCCATTCCATGATTAATGTGATTTGAAGAGAATTAATAAAATGAGCTCTAACATGGAAAGTAAGCGTTTCCGGACACATGTCCACATAACATATTTTCTTTCTTTGTGTGTGAGGAATGTTTCCTGAAAGTTTGGCCGTACCTTTTTGTAACACCCTGTATTAACAACATACTTTTTAAAGAAGTACTAATGTGTATGCAGGGTCCAGAACCTGAAAATATCTTTTAGCACACATTGTCAATTACATGCACTTCTAACTTCACGACATTAGTGGGGCAACAGGGGTGTTGGTGCAGTTTGTTAGTGCTAGTTGCCTACATCAACGGCAGGTATGCACTCAGGGGTAAACCTATTATTCTCCTTTGATTGACAGGTACTTAACCTATTGTTCTCCTTTGATTGACAGGTACTTAACCTTTTGTTATCCTTTAATTGACAGGTCCTTAACCTATTGTTCTGCTAAAAGGACCCTTCCTTTTGATTGACAGGCACTTAACTATTGTTCCGCCCCCCCCCCCTCCCATCCCCCTCAGGAAATCTCCCCCCTCGCTCTACAGGTACACTTTTAGGTCTGAGTTATTGCAATAGCCCCTCTCACTCTTATCAATTTGATTGACTACTTATTTAAATTGGTCAATTAATTAGCCTCTCCCCTTCTGGTAAACTCCCTCTCCTCCCACCTTTCCTCCCGGAATTTGGCGGGAAAATGACTCAGTTGATCGGTCATTTGGAGGGAATTCGATTGTAGTGTATGGAATATTGTTTAAACAGTTTAGACACTGTGTGGAATATTGTTTGTTTAAATAATTTATGGGATTCAAGGCAGTGTATGGAATATATGGAAATTGGTGGAGAGAAAGATCTCATAACATTAAATTCAAGGGTATATTGTTTATTTATAAAAAATTTAGGTGTGGGGTTGCATTTCTCTTGCTCATCATTCTCTGCAGTTTGGAAACATGTAGGTTTTGTAAGAAGTAATTACATGGGGCAAACATGTAGCATAACCTAATGTTCAGCACTGTACTCTGGGTGCCAAAACCTAATGTGCGACCCACTGTTGGCACTTAACCTATTATTCTGTTAAGTGGTTTTCCATGTCACCCCAATTTCCTTAAACTATTGTACCACCATTGACACCAAGTTAAGTAATTAGGTATATCACATGCTTTTGAACGCCATTTCTTCTTTGTCACACACCCCCTTAAACTATTGTACTGCATTTTACATAAAAATTATGCAAATTAATAAAGTGCTCTTCTCTTAACTTGCTATTCTGCTCCATGTCACACATTCAAGCACCCCCCCCCCTTAACTATTGTACCGCAGACACCATGTTGATAAAAAAATGCAAATTAATTAAATCGATATTCTTCACACGTATGGGGTAGCTTTTTTAAATTTGTGGCATCCTATTGTTTGGTGAAATCGATGGAATATAGTTTAAACAAAAGATCGCTAATAAAATACACATCCCACCACCCAACGCCGACACCGCCAACTCTGCCGACTCCACACACGTCCCCAGGAGTCAGGGTGCACCATCGCCCCCCCCCCCCCCCCCCCCCCGTGAAGTGACAACGCAGCCATCACCTGCTGAGCCACGCAAAGATGACCGTTTGGGTCCCACAAGCATGAGGTGGTGGTACCCCTTTCATACTTGACACCTGAGAAATTCCTGTCGAAATACGTGTTCACACAGGCACCATTGCTGGCGCAATACCTCTCCACCTGTGGGTACAGACATCACAGGTGGCGTTATAGAAATCTGTTCCACTGCTTCCTAGAATAACACAGGATGCGTTGTTCCTAGCGATCCTAACAGGACATGCCGGCTGTGTCTAGCCATGCACGCATGCTTACCTGACCAGGGTGCCTGACACATCACTGTGAAATGTTCGTACTGCTGTCAATAGATGTCTCAGAAATGTTAAACATTCTCACCACTAAAAGCCTTCATCATGTCTGTGCATGCTCACGAAAACGTTGAGAACAATTACACAAACAGAATTCAAATCACTGCCCTACAGAAGAGAAAAATGGTGGGAATTTTCGGTATCCTGCAGCTACTGGTCTGGAGATGTCCTAATGCCACAGTGGCAGATGAGTGACGGCATCCCCGTCAGAGATGGATAGTCTGCTTCAACTTCTCTTTGAAGACTTGCTTTCTCAGAACTTTCCATAGATACCTTGCCTCCATCTTGTTCGAATCAGTATGTAGACATGCCTATGTCCTGGCACAAAGGATTTCTAGTGAATGAATGGAGGATTATGACTGGCTCTTATTGCATTTACCCGCCGAATTACCGGTCATCCACTGCTGACGCGTGACCAGAGCGCCCTCAGTGGACAAAAGTCACTCTCAGAACTGTTGTACAAACGCTAGGTCGGTTCCCCTTGGCACAAAGACGTTACTGTTTCTGGTCCTGACCTGCTTGCTTGCTTTTCCACGCCTTTCTCCAGACCCTGGAATTACAAGAACATATGTAATTTCGTATGGTTTCTCAGAATATCATACTATTTTCGCCACACTTCTCGGTATCAAGCACATAGCAGTATCCTACCGATTGCTCGCCCAACATAATTACGAAGATACAGACTGGAAATTATTTCTCTAGCGACCCAAAACTTGAGCGAGGTGGAGCGTGCTGTAAACCATTGAATGATGCTTGTAGGACCAGAACAGTCACCTTTGCGTGGCTCAGCACGTGACGCCTGTGTCGTCACTTCACGGGGGCGATGATGCACCCTGACTCCTGGGGGTGTGTGTGGAGCCAGTGGAGTTGGCGGTATCAGCGTCGCGTGGTGGGATGTATATTTTACTAGAGATTTTTGCTTAAACTATACTCCAGTGATTTCACCAAACAATGTGATGCCATGAATTAAAAAAACCACCCCATGCATGTGAAGAATATCGATTTAAATAGTTTGAATAAATTTTTAATATCAATATGGTGTCTGTGATACAATAGTTAAGGGGAGAATGTGCGTGAATGGGTGACATGGAGCAGAACAGCAGGTTAAGAAAAGAACACTACATTAATTTGCATAATTTTATGTAAAATGCAGTACAATAGTTTCAGGGGTGGGTGATAAAGAATAATGCGCCAGAAATGGCGTTCAAAAGCATGTGAAATTCGAAAAGTGTACCAGAAAACTGTGGGAAGACATAACTAATTACTTAACTTGGTATCAAAGGCGGTACAATAGTTTAAGGAAATGGGGGTGACACGGAAAACCACTTAATAGAACAATAGGTTAAGCGCCTGCAAAGGGCTGATCCTTAGGTTATGACACCCAGAGTACAGTGCCGAACGTTAGGTTTGCAACATGTTTGCCCCTTGTAATTATTTCTTACAAAACCTACATGTTTCCAAGCAGCGGAGAACGATGAGCAAGAGAAATTCAACTCCGCAACTGATTTTTTATAAATAAACAATATGCCCTTGAATTTCCCATTATGAGACCGTTTCTGTCCACCAATTTCCATATATTCCATACACTGCCTTGAACCCACAAATTGTTTAAATGAACAATAATCCACACATTGTCTAAATTGTTTAAACAATATTCCATGCACTACAATCGAATTTCCTCCAAATGACCAATCAACTGAGTCTTTTGCCCGCCAAATTCCGGGAGGCAGGGTGAGAGGAGAGGGAGTTTACTAGAAGGGGAGAGGTTAATTAATTGATCAATTTAATTAAGAAGTCAGCAAAATTGATAAGAGTGAGAGGGGCTATTCGAGTAACTCAGACCTGAAAGTGTACCTGTAGAGTGTGGGGGTAGGTTTCCTGACGTGGAAGGGGAGTGGAGGGGGGTGGGAGGCGGGGGGGGGGGGGGGGGGCGGGGGGGGGGGAACAATAGTTAAGTGCCTGTCAATGGAAAGGAAGGATTCTTTTAGCAGAACAATAGGTTAAGGACCTGTCAATCAAAGGAGTACAATATGTTACATATCTGTCAATCAAAGGAGAGCAATAGTCGTTCAATATTGTTGACTTTTTCTCTCAAAATACTTTTTAAAGAAATATTGATGTTATGCAAGTTCCTGAACTTCAAAATATTGGATACGTCATTCACCTGGGAAAGTGAAATCCGCTGCTTACACATTTTTGGGTTATGTTTATATGAAACATTATAATGACATGTGAAATCTGGTGGAGGAATTCATTAAAACAATAAATATTATTTCAGAATTTTAAAATATAAAAAAAGTTACTAGATTTCAATTTTTTCAAAAGTTGAGCGTAAGGTATCCGCCCCCTTCGGTATTCCAAGGGTTAAAAAACGGCGATGTAGCATTTTTTAGCATTAGAATGGTAGACTGAGTAGTGGCCATCAGGCGCTTCACAAGCGACAGCTGCAGAGGCAGAAAATGCGTCTAGTGGTCGCTAGGAGTAGTAACAACGGGACTGCAGTCTATGCCCACAAACCGAGGACTGTTACATGACTGCTATTAGACCGAAAGTAAAACGTTAAAGCTGATCGACTAAGTGAACTCTACGCCGAGACAGACTTGCATCAAGTAATGCGAGAGCAAATGATTTGTTCCGGAACACGAATGGTCGGAATATTAAATATGAACTGTTCGCAAGCGCAGCGCAATCTGGCACGCCTTTCCAACTCTGCGACAGTGGCTGTAAAGAATCACAATGTCTCTTCTTGAAGCTTGTTGAGGTCGCGACGGAAATCTCTGTCGTAGTACCGATAGCGATTTTGTCTTGCCGAATAAATCTACCGAATGGAAAACAAGTTACATAAGCTGGGGTAGCATGCCAACGCAGTGCATTCCAGTTCCTCATCACTGTACGTCAAGAGCGAAGAGTTACATTCGAGTCCTTCGGTAGCGCAGTTGGTAGTTTGTTGTTATTATGACACCAAATATTAAATTCGCATCTTTACGTTAACAGAGTAAAATGCTACCCAGGCAGGCTAGGATACTGCACTGAACATAAGAAAAAGAAAGCTAGGAGAGGTAGAGGATAGTGCAACTACGCGATATAAGCACTCTCGTGACTTCTTTTTCTATTTTCACTACAATAAGTTCAACTGACAGAGTGCAGATACCCGTCGCCAGAGCAACTGTTTTTTTTTTTTTTTTTTTTGCATACTACTGATTGCTCAGTTGCGTGTCAGCTAATAAGGACTTTGTACAAATGTAGAACGTTTTCCAATAAATAACTACTATATTTATGCCTTTAGACCTAACAATCAGATATATGATTTTTCTAACAAAAATAATCAGGATTGTTTCATGGCTAAAATGTGTGACTTCTTGCAAAAGTGCGGAACCCGATATACGTAAGAAAATTTATCGCCAGCAATGAATGAAAACTAGTCCAAAAAACGAGGTGTCGATGATGCTACTGCGTCCTCTACTATTCCAAGAAATGAAAATTCCAGTAAATCACGTTATGTAAAACTTTTCCTAACTTTTTTACCTGTTGTGATATAGAAGTTGTTAAGTTTTATTAAATGGAAGGCAGTGGTTTTTTAAGGGCATCCCACAAGTTGTTGAAAGGAGAGTATCAGTGACATATTGCATGTTACTGATAAATGTGAAACTTAGGGTACCTGGATGTGAACAAGGAGAATTTTCACGCTATTTTTTCAGAGTACATTTACTATTGATCTATAACATTTAGGAACTTGCGGCCTTATCCCAATACTGAATAACATTAGGTCATGGAATGTTAGAGAAATTATTTATTTATTTTTTATAGCTCCATTATTACAACAATACGTCTAGGAGATGAATTTTGAATGCCTGTTTAATGTTTGGTATTATTATGTGAGACATAATGGTCTTATGTCTCTCAAACCGCGGGAGCTTCTCTCAATATCCATAGAACTATATTATGTCTTACATATTATAATTTGGAGTGTAGCCAAGGAAATAACAATAACTTCTTTCACCTAATCATCATTCTGTGCAACAACTGCCACATTACCAGCTTTGATATGCGGTATACCCACATCAGCACATTTCTGTGACGTACTGGGCATAATACAAAGGTGAAAGGTCTCTGTTGGATTCCTTTCATGTTAATTTCTTAAATATGTTGTCATTTACGGCATAAATTCCTCTTCTAAATTTACTGTGGTGTTTCTGACTATCTGGGAGGAGACTGAGCAGTGGAACGTGTTACTTTTACACATAAACAAGAGCGATCTGTCACACTACTACACTTTAAAACACAGTTTATATGTAATTCATGTCACACAGTCTCATACAGAAACTACATCCGCTTTCTTTTATATACTGTATATGATAAGATACTGTCATCCCCCTTCCCTTCTGTGTGAGAGGATGAATGAGCAAATGTATTTCTAGTTGCATGCTTGATGGTAGCAGACAAGCCTGTCTGCTAGAGAACAGTGGGACCAACGTCGGAACAGGTAGCTACGCTTTCTAAAAGCAGAGAGGTTTCTATTCTTAGTATGGTCCTGTCCGTCCCTTGTCATGTTGGTATAGGAAGCTGCCTCTCTGATCACTTCCGTTTGTATCTGTTAACCACGCTCGGTAGGGGCCCAGGTCAGTCTGTCCGTAGCAAGGGTATGAAGTGGTAAGATCTCCGGCTAAGCGCGTGTCTGCTAAGTCCGTAGGACAATGGATTTCTTAAGTTCAGCCTAACTGAAAATTTAATCACCTTTTTTTCAGGTTTAGCTCTAAAATATCTAATGTTATCTTAAATTGCAACGCAGTGTAATTCGAGTGTGAAGTTCAGAATATCTTCCGGTAGTTGCTTTGTCACTACTTTGTGAGTAAAGTGGAACCATGTGTTGATCAGTAACTCTAACTAAGATCATCAATCTTAAATGCGAATGTGCGTGAGATTATAACGCCTCGTCTTGACAATATTTTTCAATATAGCAACTTTTCTTTATGTTCAACCCACGTGGGGTGTACTTTGTGAGACCAGTACCACGTGCTTGTACAATTGTTTGACCCATCAGGTTAACAGTAAGACGACAGTAACCAGTTCGAGGTTTTTCTTTTGCAAATTGCGTTTCGGTGTAATTTATTTTAATTATCAAAATTATAGTGGAGTTACACTCTTTGTGTAAACCAAGTTGACCACGTGAAGCATGTGGTGCAAGTATCAAAGTAGCCCTCAGCTATTCTTTTCGGGAAGATTTCACAGAGAGTTAGTATGAATTTAGTATACCAGTGTGTGGTAATTTCATGACGGACAGGATTGCGCTACGAACGTAACTTCTTTGGGTGAAAATTGAATCGGTTGGTTGTGGTTAATTTCCTCTTGCATATGTTTCAGCGTTCTTCATGTGTTATTTATGAATGCAGTGTTGTATGTAATCTCCCAATCTTGGCTCCCTATTTGATGTGTTCTGTAAGATTACAAACTCACATTTACACAATCCTAAATAAGGCACCAGTTTAGTTATGAATCAAGTTTGATATGCTGAAATTTTAACGGAACAATGATCAATGTTAAAATAAATGTCCAAATATAAACTGATTTATTTCTTTTTATTTAAATTGCCTTTATATATATATATATATATATATATATATATATATATATATATCACCAGTTATCGTAAGATGAGTACTAAAACATTATAATTAATGTTAGTCTGGTTGGGAATTTGGTAAGCTAGACTGGATACCTGGTGAAACAGTTGCGCAGTAATGCAAGGTTATGGTCTTGAATATCAGCACCGCTTTCAGAACAAATTAATGCAACAACATTACAAAGGTATCAAAACAATCTTAATTTGGAAAAATAAGCTCAAACCATTATGAAGTATTGAAACTATACTTTCTGAAAAAGGAGATAAAATCCATTGCGATTTCTCGCATCGTGTTGCTCTTCCAGCAGATTCTAGCTGAATAGTCTTGCTTACAAACTATTTCTCTGTCGTGACTACGAAGGCTTTCCCGGCGTAATAATTGATAACATTTTTCTCGGGTATGCAGCCGGACCATTACGTCTTCATGACACAATATTTCCGCGGTCCAACTGGCCGCCATCTTCAGATGAGAGTGCTGGTGCACAAACTCGCCGGAACTGACTTCCCAGCGCAAGCGGCGGCCCCTATATAGGCCGCAGAAGACCCACAACGCGTGCGCGAGAAAGTGCCGTGACTGCCCTCTAGCGCAGTAGACATACCCCGCCGCCAGTGGTGGAAACGGGCGAAATCGAGATATCGCTGTCAAAAATTAAAAAAAATTATTCCGACGATCGAACCACAGACCGTTGTTTTTTAATGTCAGATAACACCGGATCCCAAGTCTTACTTAAAAGATAACCCTTGTCTCTATTAATAAGATTGTCAGATAAACGAATCTCTATGGATTCTTTTAAAATACAGTCCCAATAGCGAGATGCAAGGGCAACCATTTGTGTCTCGTCATATAACATTCTGTGTCCCTCGGTGAGACAGTGTTCCGCCACTGCAGATTTCTCAGGCTGAAGCAGCCGTGTGTGCCGCTGATGCTCAACACATCGGTCCTGAATGGTCCGGATTGTCTGACCAATATAAGCCTTCCCACAGTGGCAAGGGATCTTATACACACCGGGCTTCCTCAAACCCAAGTCATCCTTAACAGAGCCAAGCAGCGCTCTAATCTTGGCTGGCGGACGGAAAATACTTTTGATTTGATATCTTTTCAGAATCCTTCCTATCTTCGAGGAAATGCTCCCAGCAAAAGGTAGAAAAGCCACCGATTTGCAGGTATCTTCTGGTGGTTCAGGCGAGGGTCCAAACTGGAAAGCACGACGGACCTGTTTATCTGTATAGCCATTCTGCTTGAACACAATCTTAAGATGGTCCAATTCTTGTGTCAAGCTTTCTCCATCTGAGATGGCATAAGCTCTTCTCGCCAACGTCCGCGGGACCCCCGTACGCTGGAACGATGGATGACAGCTAGAAGCATGTAGGTAACGGTCCGTGTGCGTAGACTTTCGATAAACACTGTGTCCCAGTGTCCCATCATCCTTTCTGTACACCAGAACATCCAGAAACGGAAGCTTTCCATCACTTTTCATCTCCATGGTAAACTTGATGCTAGGATGCAGAGAATTAAAATGATCTAGGAGGCGGTCAAGAGCTTCTCTCCTATGAGGCCACACCATAAACGTATCGTCAACGTACCTCCAAACTTCGTCCTGGTGCTGCCGTGCCACCGAGATTATACGGTCTACCCAAGATTCATAAGAAAAGGGTCCCGCTTCGTCCGATCGTGAGTAATTTGGGTGCTCCTACCTACAATCTAGCCAAGTATTTAGCATCTGTTCTTGGCCCTCACGTCGGTAAATGCGAACATCACATTTCCAATTCTATGGTGTTTATTCAGAGATTGAAATCCTTGTCTCTTAGTCCCTGGGATTTGCTTGTCAGCTTTGATGTCGTGTCGCTTTTTACCCGGGTTCCTCTGGAAGAATCCTTGCAATTAATTGGTGAAAAACTGGATGAGGAAACAACCAGGCTTTGTCGCCACGTGTTGACGTCGACGTACTTTTTATTCAATGACAAATATTTTGAACAGACTGACGGAGTGGCTATGGGGAGCCCATTGTCCCCAATAGTCGCCAATCTTTTTATGGAAGATTTTGAGGACATGGCGCTGAAGACGGCGTCCTTAAAACCAACCTGTTTTTGGAGGTACGTTGACGATACGTTTATGGTGTGGCCTCATGGGAGAGAAGCTCTTGACCGCCTCCTAGATCATTTTGATTCTCTGCATCCTAGCATCAAGTTTACCATGGAGGTGGAAAGTGATGGAAAGCTTCCGTTTCTGGATGTTCTGGTGTACAGAAAGGATGATGGGACACTGGGACACAGTGTTTATCGAAAGTCTACGCACACGGACCGTTACCTACATGCTTCTAGCTGTCATCCATCGTTCCAGCGTACGGGGGTCCTGCGGACGTTGGCGAGAAGAGCTTATGCCATCTCAGATGCAGAAAGCTTGACACAAGAATTGGACCATCTTAAGATTGTGTTCAAGCAGAATGGCTATACAGATAAACAGATCCGTCGAGCTTTCCAGTTTGGACCCTCGCCTGAACCACCAGAAGATACCTGCAAATCGGTGGCTTTTCTGCCTTTTGCTGGGAGCATTTCCTCGAAGATAGGAAGGATTCTGAAAAGATATCATATCAAAAGTATTTTCCGTCCGCCAGCCAAGATTAGAGCGCTGCTTGGCTCTGTTAAGGATGACTTGGGTTTGAGGAAGCCCGGTGTGTATAAGATCCCTTGCCACTGTGGGAAGGCTTATATTGGTCAGACAATCCGGACCATTCAGGACCGATGGGTTGAGCATCAGCGGCACACACGGCTGCTTCAGCCTGAGAAATCTGCAGTGGCGGAACACTGTCTCACCGAGGGACACAGAATGCTATATGACGAGACACAAATGGTTGCCCTTGCATCTCGCTATTGGGACTGTATTTTAAAAGAATCCATAGAGATTCGTTTATCTGACAATCTTATTAATAGAGACAAGGGTTATCTTTTAAGTAAGACTTGGGATCCGGTGTTATCTGACATTAAAAAACAACGGTCTGTGGTTCGATCGTCGGAATAATTTTTTTTAATTTTTGGCAGCGATATCTCGATTTCGCCCGTTTCCACCACTGGCGGCGGGGTATGTCTACTGCGCTAGAGGGCAGTCACGGCACTTTCTCGCGCACGCGTTGTGGGTCTTCTGCGGCCTATATAGGGGCCGCCGCTTGCGCTGGGAATACACTCACCTGTCACTGGACAGTCATGTACCATTCTCCCACCGACGCCGCAGCCTCAAGAGATCGAGGCAGCGGCGGCGGATGTGGACACAGAAAACTACTACACAGAGCCCTGGCAGGTGGAGGGCCCAAAACGCAGACCCAAAAAAACACCAGCACAAACAAGCGAGCAACCAAACTCGCTAGGCAACCGAAAGGCACTGTTGCCTACACCCACTAGCTCACCTCAGGCTAGCAACATTAACACACAACAAAACGCAAACACAGTTGTGGCGAACAACAACAAAGCACACAAAGCCACAACAGTGCCCACACAACACAAGACTAGTTTCCCCCCAGTTGTTATACAAAACTATGGGAACCTTAGTGCCCTTAACACTGCATTAGCGGAGAGGCACATAAACAGCACATTTCATGCAAAGTACTCGGGGGATAGGGCCTCACTGTACGTTGCCACAGACAACGAATATAAAGATTTTCTGACCTTCCTCAAAGATCGGAAGATCGAACATTACACGTACAGAACGTTGGACGAGAGAACCCAGCAGTACGTGATCAAGGGAGTGGACCCCAGCACCCCCAACGAGACAGTACATGCGGCCCTTTGTTATCTGGGATTCGACTGTAAAAGTGCCTCCCGGATGACAGGGTTCTGTACACACGCACCGCTACCACACTACATGGTTGAGTTAGCCGACACGGCTGATTCCCGCGCCATCCTGCAGATAAAGAGCTTTCTGCGGATGGTCGTACGTGTAGAACTTTACGAACCACCCAACGTCCCCCAACAATGCAACAACTGCCAGCGGTTCGGCCACTCGGCCCTCCGCTGCGGCCTGGCAACTCGCTGCCGCGGATGCGCTGGCAACCACAGATCCAACACTTGCACACAAACACAACCAAACCAGCGACGCTGTGCCAACTGCGGTGGGCCCCATGCGGCAAACTTCAGACAGTGCAACTCATACAAACAGGCGCTGAAGTGAAAACAAGACAAAAGCAGGGTACTGTACGACATACCACGCCCAAGGCCAGCGCCGAACCCAGTAAGGAACGGCGTAACGTTTGCCACGGTTGCACGCCCTGGCGGAACGGCACAGGCTGCGGAACCTCAGCGCCCTACACACACACGTGAAACAACCGCTGCAACAGCCACACAACAGTCACAGACAACACCTGAAACCCAACAAGCATCGGTACCAACACCTATGCCCCCAAACAACACGACCCCACTCCCGGAAATCACGTGCTGCGAAGAAACGCACCATTTACAGGAAAACACATCCACACAAGAACCCCCCGAACCCCAAGCCTCGAGGAGGAATAGACGTACACGCAAACACAGGGCGGGGAACACGAAATCGCCACAACAGGCCACGCAGCAACGACAGAACAGCAACACACAGGAAAACAGTCAACAAGACACCGAGACTGTAACTCACACTACCATCCCCCTCACCACAGAAGTAACACAGGCGCCAAAACCTCTGTCACAAAGCACAAATGCCACTCCTAACAACACGCCAATACCCGCACAAGCGGCCGCTAACTCCACAACAGCACCTCAGGCTGCCACACCCAACACCAACACACCACCTGGGGGAATACTGGAAACACTATTCCCCCGACACACGACCGTTCAAATCCTTACCAAGGTGCTGACGGCCGTCGCTACACTCATCACCCAGCTCATGAGCGCCGAACCCGGGCAATACTGGGCTGTCATACACACTGCCATCACAACACTCTTTCACACTCTTACATGAATAATATGCCACACCCGGCCCATAACGCAGACCCGCACACAGTATCACAGATCCTGTTCTGGAATGCAGACTCGATCCACAACAAAAGGGCAGAATTTGCCGCGTTCATGGAGCGCAAGGGAATCCTTGTCGCGCTACTGAGCGAGACTAAACTTAAACCGCACAAACAATTAAACTTTCCTGGCTATTGTGTCTATCGTACCGACGGACCGGGCGACGCCGTGGCAGGTGGAACTGCAATCGTCATACACAAAGACATTGAGCACACAAACATAGAGCTCCCTGAACTGGAAAAAATCGAGGCTACGGCCGTCAGAGTCAAGTTCAACGGAGCCTACACCACACTGATATCGGTATACAACAGCCCTGTAGGCATCTCAACACGCGATATCAGCACATTACTCAACATTTCACCGCGAGTAATAGTCGCTGGAGATCTGAACGCAAAACACCCAGAATGGAATTCACGCATACGAAATCCCAACGGCAAAAAACTGTACGAACATTCGCTAGGCAGAAACTTCATTATACTAGCGCCGACTGAACCGACGCACATTCCCTATCAGAGGGGACACAGGCCAGACGTGATAGACATGGGCCTCATCAAGGGCATTACAGCGACACTCAACGTCGCCGTTGAAAACGATCTGCCCTCAAACCACCAACCTGTAATACTATACATTGAGGAAACACTGCAGCACACGGAACAACGCAAGATGTTGGACTACGGGCGTGCGAATTGGACATTGTTCAAGCAAACGCTCGATAGCCACATCCCACCTATACACGAAATTAACGAAACAGCACAAATTGACGAGGCAGTAGAAACCCTCACCAACGCCGTCCAGGACGCAATGGCAGGCACCATACCTGATCGCACCTCACAACAACGCAGTGCGGCCCTGCCCCAGGAAATCCTGGGCCTAATCTCAATGAGGAATCGCCTCAGGAGACAATGGCAGCGCACCAGGCGCCCGTACTTCAAACGGCACATTAACAGACTACAGGGCATCATACACGACAAAATACAAACACACAGAACACAACAGTGGAACCAAAAACTCGAAGGGCTGGACACCACACGACCTGGCGTGTGGCAACTAGCCCGACACTTCACCAGGGAGAAAATATACACCCCAACGCTTCAAGGGCCTGACGGACCTGCATACTCAGCGGAAGAGAAAGCAGAACTAATGGCCCGAACACTCGCAGCGTCATTCACACCGAACCTGATACCATCAGATCCAGCGTTCACACTTGCTACTGACCAAGAGGTTACACGCATTCTAGCCCAACCATCGCGCGACGACATTCGACATGCTAGCACAGCCGAAGTCTCCTGGGCTATAATGCATTCCGCTGCTAGGAAAGCGCCTGGTCATGATGGCATTCAAAACCGTGTCCTCCAGTTCACGGATAAAGCAACTGAGTACCTAACACACATAACGAATGCCATACTAAAACACCAACACTTCCCCGCCTTTTGGAAGACGGCTATGGTCCTGATGTTCAGGAAGCCGGGGAAAGACCACAGCCTCCCACAAAATTACCGACCCATCAGCCTTCTGAGCTCGCTCAGTAAGGTTGTTGAGAAGATGATTCTCAAACGCATCACTAGGCACTGCATAACAAATGACATCCTGAGACCGGAGCAATTCGGCTTCAGGAATCACCACTCCACAACACAACAACTCCTACGGGTCGTTGAACATATAACACATGGCTTCAACATAAACAAAGCTACAGGGGCAGTGTTCCTGGACATCGAAAAGGCTTTCGACCGTCTATGGCACAACGGCCTCATCCGCAAACTCAGCGACGCGGGATTCTCCGAAGGGCTGCTGCGTCTAATACACTCATACCTCACAGACAGGAGCTTCAACACTGACGTGCAGGGAAAACAATCAACACGACACGGTATACACGCGGGAGTACCCCAGGGCAGCATCCTAGGGCCCCTACTGTTTAACCTCTACATAAACGATCTCCCAATCACACACAACACAATGATGGCAATCTACGCGGATCACACCGCCATCCTTGCGCAAGATTGGAAACCATCAAACATTACGTCACGCCTACAGACTGCACTCAGAGTGGCCGAGCCTTGGTTGGAGGAATGGCGTGTTAGAGTAAACGTCGACAAGTGCGAAGCCGTTCTGTTCACTAAAAGACCGAAGCAACTGCGCAAACACTGCTACTGCAGACCAATAACTCTACATACACGTCCAATACGTTTCCGCGAGAAAGTCAAATACCTCGGTGTCTGGCTGGACCGGAAATTACTCTGGGGGGACCACATACAACACATGACCAACCGAGCTAGCGCGAGGCTCAAACAGCTCTATCCTATGCTCAACAGGCGTAGCACACTGAACAGAAGGGTGTCGAGGTCCATGTACATGACACTTATCCGACCCCTGATGACGTACGCAGCTCCTGTCTGGGGATACGCTGCGCCTACACGCCTGCGCCGTCTGCAGCTCATACAAAACAAAGTACTCAAAATCATAAGCAATGCTCCACGATACACACGCATCGCGGACCTTCACCGGGAATACCGACTTGAGACTCTCACGGAGGTAATCCACAAACTCACCACAAGACTATACAGAAACTCCAGACATTCGCAGAACCCGTTTATTCTGAATCTGGGGAACTACGACCACAACCATAGATGGAAACATAAAAGACCAAAAGACATACTTGCAAGGACATAACATCTATGGCCAAGCATACGCAAACACAAAGGCACAGGCGAGCCCCTGTTAATCAGACGCATTTACTGGATATCCAGCTGAAATACACTGCCGAATAACTGGCACCACACAGGGAAGCCGTACCGTACACTGCATGCAAACAAGCTCCACACATCCCCCACACAGTGAGATGATCTATGGCCGATCTCCCACTACTGTATAACGATCTTGATTGTTCCAGGAATGTAGCAGCTGCAGCAACTGGGACACATCGTCATCGCTTGTCACGGTAATGATGCATGATACCTATACTAACAAATCCAACCTTGCATGAGCTATCGCAGCTAGTAAGCCACTACTGCTCTTACTACCCATCCCACTGTCGCAGAGGTTTTTTTCCCACGGCACGAGCCATCGCACTTTTTTCCCTCTGCTCTTCAAATCGCTACCCTCACTCGCGTTTCGTCCACTATCTATCACCTGATGGACCGTGTTAATGCGTAGCCTTACCCAGACGCACGGACAACATCACAGCCCAGCATCCTGTGATCCACTTACTAGATAACTAACATGTTTACGGAGGTGACAGTAGAACTTTTGGTTTGGTCACCACGTTGGTGCGGGCGTGGAGGGGCCCCATCTCTTTTTTTCTCTTTTTGCTGGGAAGTCAGTTCCGGTGAGTTCGTGCACCAGCACTCTCACCTGAAGATGGCGGCCAGTTGGACCGCGGAAGTATTGTGTCATGAAGACGTAATGATCCGGCTGCATACCCGAGAAGAATATTATTTCTCTGTCCTCGGCGCACTTTTGCAAGAGTCTTTCCCTTACTCCGGAATTGGTAGCAATTTCGGATATTTCTAATTCGGGCGTTTGCTGACAATCGACGAAGCTAAGGGCTATTATCATAGACTTCCCTGGTTCAATGCCTAAATTATATATTATTTTAATCCTGTTAAGCTCACCATCATTGTAACATTGTAACATTGCATCCTTGACACCAAGATTCAAAATTTTCTGACTGACAAACACTGCCATATACGGCCATTGAAACGTGCATTACGGTTTTATTACAGCCATGTAAATATTTACGAGGGTTATGCAAAAAAATTTTAGCAGAAATTTAGAAAATTTTTAACTTGCAATGTACAATAACTGTTAAATCTTTTGAAATTACGCCCCCCCCCCCCCCGCCCGCCCACGAACACTTACACAGTTTCCATCCTTTGAAACCACATCGGAAATGACAGCCCAAGCTTCCTTAGGAAAATCCGTTAGAGAACTGTTTCATGGTGCAATAGCCTCATCATTCGGAAGAAAAACGCCTACAAATATTTACTCCGACTTTGGGAACAGGAAGAAGTCTCACAGGGCCAGGTAAGTTGAATAGGGCAGGTGCGGTAACATTTGCATTTTTTCCTTCTCCAAGTAGTCCATCATTCTGGCAGCTGTTTGTGCTGAGACATTGTTGTGGTGCAGAAGAACGTACCAACTCTTCAACTTTGGGTGTTGTGACCTCCACGTGGCGATGACTTGCGGGAAACATTCATCTGCATACCCCTCACCAGTAACTGTGCAAAGTGTGTACAAGATCACAGGGGTGAGATGACCTGTCTTGGTGAAAAAAAATATCCATCATCTTCTTTCCAGAACTCCTACTTCTCCAAACATTCGAGGGTGGTTACTCACATGGAAAGTACGATACTAAAGACTGCTTCTTTGTTTTGGAGTCATAATGACACATCCATGTTTTACTACCTGTGATGATGTTGTAAATGTATCTAGACCGCCTTTTGTCGAATTTTTCAAGCATAAAATACCACCAACACGTTCTTATGTGTTTTAGGGCTTCTGCAAGAACTGTGGCACCCAATTAGCACGACTCTTGCTTAGGCCAAAATGATTGTGAACAATGGTCTCCATTGCAGTTGATCCAATAGTTAGGATCCCTTCAAGGTCACAAAATGTGAGATGAGGATCATCTTAGATCATTTTACTTACAGCACCAATTTTTTCTTGGGTCACTGCCATTGCATGGCGACCAGGGCGAGGTTCATCTTCAAAAGAGTCCTAACTGCTTGAAAGTTCACGAAATCAATTTCCAGTGTTGGCCTTAGAAGGTGCAGACTCACCAGAAACGCGTATCAGACAAGGTTGGAATTCTTCTGTATTTAACTTCTTTTTTAGTCGCTGCACGAAAATCGCGGTGCGACAGACTCATCTTGCACTGTGTCTGACTCTTCCTTCACCAGTCGCAACGTTGTTTGATACCCAGTGGTTGGGGGACCCGCCGCACGTGCACTCCAGGATCGAAAAACAACGTTCTACTAAACTGAAATAATCCCATTGCCGTCAGATTTCCATTTTAAGAGCTGCTAAGCTTTCTAAATAACTGTTGACTACCTTAACATCACTAATCCAGTTGCACCACGAAGCCTCCGCTTTTGGGTACAGTTCTAACACTGTGTTATGATATTAACAATTTTAGGATAGTCTGCAAATCCTCCACATTTCTTCTTATTGACAGCCCGCAATACTGAACCAAACTGTTTATTTCACTAAATGTAAGACAACCAAGGCTTCCTACACTTTTTCTACTTGTAAGTCTCTTCCTGAGTCTGCCTTCCGTTACCTTGTGACCTGTTCGTAGTATTGTGTTCAAAGCGTCTTCAAAACAAAACAAGTAGTGTAAATATTAGTAAACCATGCAATTTTTAAATCAAAAAAAGTTGCTTAATATCGTAGCTCTTCAAAGAAAAATTCGGTATTTTGGTAATTTTCACATCCTGGTCCCCTAAAAAAGATCTGTATGAATGAAGACTGTGCAGAATACGAGGCAGATATCTCAGAAAATGGATTCATACAATGCTGTCCTTTGGGTCGATAAGACATCTAAGATTCTGGAAATGAGAAAAGAGTAAACGCGGTTCTTATTTTTGATTTGTATTCTTCTCAGTTGTTGATTTTTCAACTGTCACCTACGAAAAATAAAATTTCTTCTAGAATAGAGAAAAACAAACATAGAATCTTGTAGATCTAAGTTTGGAATAGATCAACTTGAAGAATATTACTTGTCGTGTCCTGACATTAGCTAGAGCAAATGTATTAGAATTTAAGGGGTGTTCAGGTCAGTTTACAAATTTGCAAGTGGTGAAGAGCAAATGCAAAAAGAAAAACTCCCAGTAATGACAGATGATTACTTGGATTGGCACCAAACACTGTCACAGTGTATCTATGAGAGGTGTAGATTTTGGGACTAGATAGGGATGCTTGGAGGAGATTCAAGGAACTCAAGGGTCTGAATAACAATTGTTTATCGCATTCATACAAAAGTACTAAACTGAAGGCTATTTCGAAAAATTAACAAAGGCAAAACATTGGATTCTTGGTACAACAGAAGTCAGTGTCTGAGTCCCAGGCGTGAAAGCAAACAGAAGTGGCAATCACTAGCAGCATCGTAAACTATAAATATTCGCAAGCAGCATTCCAAGTGATAGAACAAACACGCTGGAGCTTACCTGAGCCTGGTATTGAGTGTTGAGGAGTTGGCATCAAAGGCTCTGACTGAGAACTTCTTTAACTGTAGAAATCCAGGGTTTCTAAAGAATATGGGGAATACAACGCTACGCCCACTTTACAATCGGCCCGCCAACCCTTCCGGTCATCGCCCAATGGGACGTGAGGTTTAGCACCTCCATGATGCCTCTGTCCAATCAGGTTTGAGTCCTTCCGCTTCTCCTACTTTGTAAATGAGAAGTTTCTGGCATTTACGTTAACAAACACGTCTGACAGTAAAAGTGTAAGATGAAAGCTAAAGGTCGCACAACTTCAATTCGCTCTGCCCTGAGGGAAGGGACTCTCATTTCATAACTGTGGAACGCTACTTCAATAGTTTTACTCATTTCGTATGTCTATTTAACATTTTTACTGGTTTCCTATGTCTCTAACCTGAGTGAACCCACTGACGTTGCTGTTCTCGGAGCAAGGATCATGTTTGCTGCATATTGTAAGACATGCCTGTTTGCAACTACTATCTGTTGTGGCATCTTACAACAGCATGTAGACAGTGTATGGAGCTACAATTTAATTCCCTGAACTGAAATTTATACCCTAGGACAGTTTTCCAGAAAGCCTCCAATTCGCAAGCTCCTGCCGTTACTACACTCCTGGAAATGGAAAAAAGAACACATTGACACCGGTGTGTCAGACCCACCACACTTGCTCCGGACACTGCGAGAGGGCTGTACAAGCAATGATCACACGCACGGCACAGCGGACACACCAGGAACCGCGGTGTTGGCCGTCGAATGGCGCTAGCTGCGCAGCATTTGTGCACCGCCGCCGTCAGTGTCAGCCAGTTTGCCGTGGCATACGGAGCTCCATCGCAGTCTTTAACACTGGTAGCATGCCGCGACAGCGTGGACGTGAACCGTATGTGCAGTTGACGGACTTTGAGCGAGGGTGTATAGTGGGCATGCGGGAGGCCGGGTGGACGTACCGCCGAATTGCTCAACACGTGGGGCGTGAGGTCTCCACAGTACATCGATGTTGTCGCCAGTGGTCGGCGGAAGGTGCACGTGCCCGTCGACCTGGGACCGGACCGCAGCGACGCACGGATGCACGCCAAGACCGTAGGATCCTACGCAGTGCCGTAGGGGACCGCACCGCCACTTCCCAGCAAATTAGGGATACTGTTGCTCCTGGGGTATCGGCGAGGACCATTCGCAACCGTCTCCATGAAGCTGGGCTACGGTCCCGCACACCGTTAGGCCGTCTTCCGCTCACGCCCCAACATCGTGCAGCCCGCCTCCAGTGGTGTCGCGACAGGCGTGAATGGAGGGACGAATGGAGACGTGTCGTCTTCAGCGATGAGAGTCGCTTCTGCCTTGGTGCCAATGATGGTCGTATGCGTGTTTGGCGCCGTGCAGGTGAGCGCCACAATCAGGACTGCATACGACCGAGGCACACAGGGCCAACACCCGGCATCATGGTGTGGGGAGCGATCTCCTACACTGGCCGTACACCACTGGTGATCGTCGAGGGGACACTGAATAGTGCACGGTACATCCAAACCGTCATCGAACCCATCGTTCTACCATTCCTAGACCGGCAAGGGAACTTGCTGTTCCAACAGGACAATGCACGTCCGCATGTATCCCGTGCCACCCAACATGCTCTAGAAGGTGTAAGTCAACTACCCTGGCCAGCAAGATCTCCGGATCTGTCCCTCATTGAGCATGTTTGGGACTGGATGAAGCGTCGTCTCACGCGGTCTGCACGTCCAGCACGAACGCTGGTCCAACTGAGGCGCCAGGTGGAAATGGCATGGCAAGCCGTTCCACAGGACTACATCCAACATCTCTACGATCGTCTCCATGGGAGAGTAGCAGCCTGCATTGCTGCGAAAGGTGGATATACACTGTACTAGTGCCGACATTGTGCATGCTCTGTTGCCTGTGCCTATGTGCCTGTGGTTCTGTCAGTGTGATCATGTGATGTATCTGACCCCAGGAATGTGTCAATAAAGTTTCCCCTTCCTGGGACAATGAATTCACGGTGTTCTTATTTCAATTTCCAGGAGTGTATTTCTCTAGTGTACATTACATACTACCACCTAGTGTTCCACCTGCATGGTCTCCTGCCTTGGAGTGCTCTTTCTGACTCCCCAAGCTTAACAATCAATAAGTCGATGAGCTGTCAATACATGACATCTCCTCCTATGGAAACAATTTATTGACAATCATTTGGCAACAGATTTGCAATCTGACTCCTGTAGTGTTCAAATCGTCTTAGGTCTAACAATGACTTTATATGTACTCTTTGATAATCGGTTTAGCTGTCTTTACATTTTACACTTTGTTTGGTTCATTTTTCACTCACTTTTATGTACACATATAGAATAACAATTAGTATAAAAGACTGGTTCATTTTTTGACATTGTACATGTGTATACAAATCAAAAATTTATTTTCTCTTCTTCACATTACATATACATATCAATACAAAACATTACTATCATCATCAATTCAATATTAAACCAGAAGAACAAAATCATACAATATTTGTATGTACAATATCCTACTAATTAATGAAATTTCTTAAAAACGGCTTTTTGTCACATAAATCTATTGTACTGAGATCACGTTCAGATCTTATACTCAGCAAAGAGAGTAGTAAACCACCTTAGGGACAACAGAATCATTATAATAATAAAGCGAAATAGTTATAAAATATAATTACTATGAACAGTATACCCATAATGGTGACTGGAGCTGGGCTGGCTGAACAGGCTGCTCTCGAGAGATGTAATCGACTACTGACTGTGACTCACCTGTTCGTGGTTAAATAGTGATAGCCCCTCACCCAGCCTCCAGCATGGCATCATTGTTGGCCAGTGACTATGAATTGTCAGTGTAAGTAATAAAAACTATTTCTAAAATACACTGCCTTATCCATTAAGATAAAAGACGAGAATAGTTATTCATTTTAAACTGAAACATCACATATAACAGTTAAAATATGTATACAAATTTCGCAAACCATGATATGGTTGTGTAAGTATTGGTTGCCCTCGTCAGGTGACAGACAGATCGCGGTACACCACCATTCGTGAAATTAAAGGTTACACTGTAATATCAGCCAAAATACGTTTATACGCATGAAATTGTGTACTGGTTCTGTCATAAAATGAGCATAATTACATTGTTAAAATAAAGTAAAATTAAAATACAGAATACATTGCCAGTAAAAGAGAAGCATGTACAAACAGCATACACTAACTTTAGTTACAAGTAAAGATCGCTACATAATGACGAATAAGATAACAGTTAAAATATGGATAAATGCTCGGCTGCTCTCTACAGGTTGAGAGGCGTGCGCCTTATATCGCTCCTGTCTACCGAGCCTGTGTATCGGGAGAATGACTCATGCGTGCATAGTGACAGATGGTCTGAAGCGGGTTCAGTCAAGTACGTAGTTATAATTTTCATCTGCTAGAGGACAATAGCGCACAGAGATATTTTAGAAACAGGACAAGAGAATGTTTTTGTGAAGTTTTCTGTTTATTTCTTAAAGGCTTTTTTGTTTATTTATGTTTGTACAGTTTTGTATATGCTTTTAGCTGTGTGAATGATGCGTGAATGTGGTCTAAAGTAAATATGTAGATTATTTTTCTACTGATAAACGCTGTACGAACTAGCTTGAGAAATTTTTAAGACAGTGTGAATGCAGACGTCGCAGAATTTTGTATCATAACATGTTAAGTAAGTTTATGGTAAAATGAAAGCTAATTCGAGTGCAAATGAAAATAGTTAACAACGTACAGTATGAACAAAATATCAGAATGTTAACTATTTATTTCGGGAAAAAGCACAATTTGTTGATTGGTTAGTCATGGAAAGCGCGGACTAATGCAGGAGAATGGTGTTTTTCCATTGGCTTTAAAGAAAACTGACCAATCAGACCAGAGTATTCTTCACGTGTCTTTTCTCTTGGAGAAATAGAATGCCTACAGTAGTCTAAAGTGATCGGAGCCCAGCCTTTCAATGGTACTATCGTGTGTGGTATAAGCTCCGAAGGAAGTTACAATTTGCCGGCTTTATTCGTGCTACATGTTTCAAAAGTGTTTTAAAGTGAAGGCATATTTATTCCGGTGTTTTCTAGAAGGTACGAATTTTTTAAGTAATTTTATGTATGAGAAAAAACAGTAATTTCGCGTGGCATATTGAGCAGACCTGTGACTAATACCTTGAGCACGTTAGACACTGATAAACTTAATAGTATGGCGAGCATTTTCATTTAAGAACAATCCGTGCTTAGTTGCTGTTCAGGTTTCAGGAAATACGTTAAATACGTTACCATAAACTTGCTAACTTGCTAACGTGGATGAAACGGTTTGTGCATGACCGTGTTAATATTAGCACGGGGTTGGCAGTGAACGTGCACAATATCAAGGTTCAGAATATACCGATGTTTTGCCAGTATTTCCACCTTCCATTCAAAATTAAGACCTTACGTTGTATGCAGCCTGGTGCGCGTCCCAGTGCGGTAGGTTTCCGCTCGGCTTTCGTGCATAGGTAGGTGCAGGTAAAAGACAAAAGGAAACCGCGCCGCCGCAAGGTGACAGACAGATGGTGGGACGCCAACTTCGTAACTATGGAACAGACCTTTTTCATGTACAATTTTGCGAGGAATATAATAAGAGCTCTGTTCGAATAATGAACGTTTGTACGTATAGCCGGCCGGAGTGGCCGAGCTGTTCTAGGCTCTACAGTCTGGAACCGCGCGACCGCTACGGTCGCATGTTCGAATCCTGCCTCGGGCATGGGTGTGTGTGATGTCCTTAGGTTAGTTAGGTTTAAGTAGTTCTAAGTTCTAAGGGACTGATGACCTCAGAAGTCCCATAGTGCTCAGAGCCATTTGACTGCAAAATATTCGAATGACTCATCGAAGCAGAGAAGAAAGTGTAATTTTGTTGCAATAAACAGCACATGAAACAGCTTGAGGACAACAATCTGCTGCACACGATCCTGCTAAGTAAAAGGGAGTGAGCCGCACACGGAATATACCCAGCCGGAGGGTTGATTTGTTTAATTCTAACTTGCAGACCAAAGTATCAGCCGTATTGTGATTCTTGAGTTTCTCCCGGCGTATTTGATAATCAAAATATCCACGGGTCTACAGTGTCCAACGTGCACAATATTTCGGGGATCATACATGTCGCCATCGTCAGGTGAACTGACGGACTGAGCTCCTGTGAACGTGCCGGCACGGGGAACAGTCATAGCGTACGGATCCCCGTGCCGGCACGTTCACATGAGCTCAGTCCGTCAGTTCACCTGACGATGGCGACATGTATGATCGCCGAAATATTGTGCCCTTCGGACACTGTAGACCGGCAGTACACCCGTGGATATTTTGATTATCAGCCATATTGCTTGCATTGTCTTATGGCTGACGCCTGCATAAGTGAATGTCTAAAACATATTTACTTAGTAAGTATACTAACGATTCAACTGATTCTTCTGATTTGTGTCCTGAATTTGGGGCAAAATATGTAAATCTTTGAAATGGAAATTCGTCTTTTGTAAAAACCCTGGAATAAAAGACAGCTAAGGATGGAGTATAACACGGTGAAAAACTAAGTAGTTTTCTACACTTGATCTACAGCATACTATTCAGCACCATTCCTGCCAGAATTTATATAAACTCTTCAAACGTTTGAAAAGAAAGCTATGATGTGCTCCTTTTTTCTTTGTTTCCATAAAGCTCTATTTCTTTAGATGGAAAAGAGTAGAATTCTACTGTTAGCTGTAGTACCATCTCTAAATTTCCGCAATATTTTAACGCAGACCCATAGTTATCCCCTAGCTTTTAGAGCTGCCATACATTTCCGACGTTCACCCGAATTTTCATAGGCAATCAGCAGGGACTGACAGTTTTTCCAGTCATTAAAGCCTTCATTAGGTTTTGCAAACTGTGATGTTCCACTAAACGGTACTGTAAACGCGGGGCCCAAAATACACTACCCTTGCTTTGACGGTATACTAAAAATATTGGTTGTTATTTCTCGCCATTCCTCGTGCTTCTGAAAAACAAACCTTTATTGAAGTACCTCTTGCTAGCGATATGATCGCAAAAGACATCATTTATTAACCATTTCGCAGGATCGTCAGATACTGAGTCACTGCCATCATTCGCTTTATATGCACGATTTCCGTCAACTGAAAAGATAGTTTTTGCACTACTGTTATTGTTTCTAATGTTGGAAACGTCTGACTCAGATATACCACATGATGCACTATTGTCGATACTGTTCACCACATTATTACACTTTAACCTTTCTAGACACGAGCTAGAATACCTGACTGTTTAATTTTTAAATAACACGTCGATTTTTGCGCGCTTTCTCACAATGTCTTCTTTCTTTTTTGCCTTCTCTTTAGCGACTTTCCGGTACCGAGAACCACTTTCTCTTCTCCGACTGCCACTGTTTTAATTAATACTAGAATGTAAATCACAAACTAAACACTGAACAATTGCACTCTTTACATTTTCCAGTTAAACAGGAACTGTAAGACAAGCGGCCGGCCGTTAGAATGTTCCTATAGTAAGCTTATAACTAATGTGTGTTATTTAGTTTCCTAATTAACTAACGACTAGTGTCGTTTTGAGCAACTGCTCTATAGGATATCTCTTCTATACGCATCAGTTCCAGATTGCTGTACAGCGGGATAACTCGTGGCGAATAATGGCGCATATTTAGCTCTCTACATTGACATTGACTGAACCAACGTTAAACGAGAAGATGCACCGCATGCTAAGAGAACTACTTAGAGGTAAATGAGGAGTGACACTGTTTTCTTACAAAACTTGTCTCACCTTACTTGGTGAACCGAGTATTATTAATGAGCTCCACACGTCCATAGTGCAACCTAAACAGACATGAAGTGGTGGCTGTCGGCAATCAGGCCTGTCGAAGAACACTTATCATTTCGCGCCCCCTTTTCCCACGTACACACTCAAAAATGTTCAGATGTGTGTGAATTCCTAAGGGACCAAACTGCTGAGGTCATCGGTCCCTAGACTTACACACTATTTGAAACTAACTTATGCTAAGGACAATGCCCGAGGAATGACTCAAACCTCCAGCGGGAGGGGCCTCGCAGTCAAGGACATGGCGCCTCAAACCGCCACTCCGCGCAGCGTACACATTCACCCGCGTAGATTTTCGCAGCTAATTGCGATACAAACGTTTACAAATCTTGCACCTGGGCGCCTCAAATGACTCTGTTAACTATTTCATCTCCTGTATGGATATACCACAGTCGTGCTGTCTCTGGCGCCCCTCTCAGCTTGGCGCCCCAAGTGGCGACTCTTGTCTCTTGGCCCTTAAACAGGCACTGCCGGCAACAACATAGAAAAAAGGCAATCTTGACGACAGTCTGTGGCGAGGCGAGATAAAGCTCAGCCCTCGCTGGATGAATTCGCCAGCGCAGCGCCACAACCCGCTTACATAAGCTGTGTCGACGTTCCGGCCCAGGCGCGCAGTCCGGTTTCTTGGATGTGTGCCACTGGTTAGAAAGCATTGAGTACATTCCTTCGGTAGCTCAGTTGGTAGAGCGGTGGACTGTAGTGGACCCTTCAGCAGACATCCATAGGTCGCTGGTTCAAATCCGGCCCGAAGGAACTTTTTTTAAAAAAATTTACGTCTATTTTCATATTTGCTATTTAACAATAACTTACACTACTGGCCATTAAAATTGCTACTCCACCAAGATGACGTGCTACAGACGCGAAATTTAACCGACAGGAAGAAGATGCTGTGATATGCAAATGATTAGCTTTTCAGGGCATTCACACATGGTTGGCGTCGGTGGTGACACCTACAACGTGCGACATGAGGAAAGTTTGCAACCGATTTGTCATACACAAACAGCAGTTGACTGGCGTTGCCTGGTGAAACGTTGTTGTGATGCCTCGTGTAAGGAGTAGAAATGCGTACCATCACGTTTCCAACTTTGATAAAGGTCGGATTGTAGCCTATCGCGATTGCGGTTTATCGTATCGCCACGTTGCTGCTCGCGTTGGTCGAGAGCCAATGACTGTTTGCAGAATATGGAATCGGTGGGTTCAGGAGGGTAATATGGAACGCCGTGCTGGATCCCAACGGCCTCCTATCACTAGCAGTCGAGATAAGAGGCATTTTATCCGCATGGCTGTAACGGATCGTGCAGCCACGTCTCGATCCCTGAGTCAACAGATGGGGACGTTTGCAAGACATCAGCCATCTGCACGAACAGTTCGACGGCGTTTACAGCAGCATGGACTATCAGCTCGGAGACCATGGGTGCGGTTGCCCTTGACGCTGCATCACAGACAGGAGCGCCTGCGATGGAGTACTTAACGACGAACCTGGGTGCACAAATGGCAAAACGTTATTTTTTTGGATGAATCCAGGTTCTGTTTACAGCATCATGATGGTGGCATCCGTGTTCGGCGACATCGCGGTGAACGCACATTGGAAGCGTGTATTTGTCATCGCCATACTGGCGTATCACCTGGCGTGATGGTATGGGGTGCCATTAGATACACGTCTCGGTCACCTCTTGTTCGCATTGACGGCACTTTGAACAGTGGACGTTACATTTCAGATGTGTTACGACCCGTGGCTCTACCCTTCATTCGATCCCTGCGAAACCCTACATTTCAGCAAGATAATGCACGACCGCATGTTGCAGGTCCTGTACAAGCCTTTCTGGATACAGAAAATGTTCGACTGCTGCCCTGGCCAGGACATTCTCCAGATCTCTCACCAATTGAAAACGTCTGGTCAATGGTGGCCGAGCAACTGGCTCGTCACAATACACCAGTCACTACTCTTGATGAACTGTGGTATCGTGTTGAAGCTGCATGGACAGCTGTACCTGTACACGCCATCCAAGTTCTGTTTGACTTAATGCCCAGGCGTATCAAGGTCGTTATTATGGCCAGAGGTTGTTGTTCTGGGCACTGATTTATCAGGATCTATGCACCGAAATTGCGTGAAAATGTAATCACATGTCAGTTCTAGTATAATATATTTGTCCAATGAATACCCGTTTATCATCTGCATTTCTTCTTGGTGTAGCAATTTTAATGGCCAGTAGTGTATTTAAAGTGGATTACGTCCGTTTTCTGTGACGATATGTATCGGAAAACATCGAATTCAGAGGTAATTTCTGGCTGTTCTGTGCTCCTTTGTCGTCGTTTCTAAGATTTCTCATTGGTGAAACACAGGATGAATACGCAATCAGGTTATCACATTGTCGGAAAAAGTTACATATGTCTTTCATTATGTTGCAGGTGAATAGTGCAAAGCGGAAAAAAAAGAATTCCGGTTTTAACCCAGACCAATTTAAAACTCTAGTTTAAGAACACACTCGAATGCTCATAACGAGCAAAACCAATCTGCAGGGTGTGTGTTTAACAGACATTCATTAAAATATTTGGAGGTATTATGCTGCCGTCGAGTGAATTTCTTGGATAAACCCACGTTTCGTCTCCATCTGCTATCTTGAAGAGGGGTCGCAGCTTATTTTAAACGTTGCAGTATTATAAAACGTTTTCACTGAAATAAGACCGAGCGAGGCGGCTCAGTAGTTAGCACACAGGACTCACATTCTGGAGGATGGCGACAGTTCAAACTCACGTCCGGCCATCTGGATTTAGGTTTTCCGTGATTTTCCCAAATCACTCCAGGCAAGTGCCGGGATGATCCCTTCGAAAGAGCACGGCCGATTTCCTTTCCCATCCTTGACACAAACCGTGCTAATGCACCTTCTCTAATGACCTCGATGTCGACGGGACGTTAAACCCAATGTTCCTTCTTTTCTCTGAAATAAAAGGAGCATAAAGACCGGCACGTGATGATCGCAGTGATGAACTGTCGTCTGCAAAAACCAGGATTTTCCTACAGTTCATTATAGACATTACTGACCACATAGGGAAGATACTGAAGAAACAGAATATCGCCGTAGTTTTCAGCCCCACCCGAAAGTTTCTGGATCACCTAAGGTCGGCAAGAATGCCCTCAGAGCGCTAGAAAAAGCAGCAATTTCCACGATACCGTCTAGCTGAGAAAAAGTGTATGTGGGTACTACAAAAATAAATAAGCGTCAAGATTAATTTCTGGGAGACACATTTTGCAACCAGAAGACCATCACATTTGATTTCATTACTCAGGTCCTGGCTGCCACTAGATGTAACTATGACACATACAACATTGCAGCGCCTGTGTTATTCTGATTACGATGTATGCATGTCCAAAGGAACAGGCACTGCGGCGACCACAGCCGTTACGAAATACATCAAATGAATTCGCAATTGCGAATAACGACTGCCATCAGCTGTAGAAGCTATAGAATGGAATAACGACAATGAAAATTTGTGCCGGACCGGGACCCCAACCCGTCTTTCCCGCTTATCGCGAGCGCAGTGATTAGGTCTGTTCGACCTTTAAATTCTTACATGATCTGAGTTCAGACCGGCGTGAGCCAGATCGGTTTCTATCCTAAGGCTATTAATCCATATTAGTACGAAAGGACCATACGGTTAAAATATTTTTTACTATATTGATTAATATCAATTAATTTACTATTTTGACAGATTAATGAGTTGAATTTAGAATTCATTTATGTAGATTTTTTTCTACAAATAGTATTGATACTTTATGATTTATTTACGTTTATTTTAAATTTTCTTTTATTAGCTATTTGTGTTTTAATTAGTGTTGCTTTTTTAACTTTGTTGGAGCGGAAGGTTTTAGGTTATATTCAGATCCGTAAGGGTCCAAATAAAGTAGGATTTATAGGGATCCCACAGTCCATTAGCACTCGTGCAAGACTCACGGCCAGCCCCCAGACTTCCATATGTCATCAAACAAGAGTCTGCGACCTGTACTCGGACATCCACTGTGAACATTCCGTATGTAGGGTAAGCGACTTTGGAGTGCAACGTCTGAAGTGTACGGGAATATACATAATGGATGTAAGAGTACAGGTCGTAGACGTACGGTTGACGACATATGGAACTTTGGGCGTGGATGTGAGTCGCGCATGGATAGGCAAATGGTACGGCGATGGCTTGCGATAAGCGGGAAATCCGGGTCCCAGTCATGCACAAATTTCCATGTCACCATTCCATTCTTCAGCTGTTAGGTTGCACACGAAAGAACAGAGATGATTAAACGCGCCAGTCATCGGAAGGAGGAAGGTGCGAAACTGCTTGGTATATGGATTACGGTGTGCCAGTCTTGCATCGTGGAGCGACAGCGCTAATTTGATGACAGCGGCCGACAACGGCCAACTGCGCTCGAGATTTGAAAACATGAGACGTCACGACTCTTCGAGGAAGCACTCGCGAACGAAATGTTATCTCCATCAGTAACGAAGCGGAGTGTGTGTAACACCTCCAAATAAGCTACAACCTCCCTTGAAGATGTCCTCCACAGATGGGGACGAAACATTGTGCTTCTTCAAGAAATACATTCAACCCTTGCGTAACAGCTTAGAATATTTTAACAAGTGTAACATTTACGGTCGTTAAAGTTTGCAGTTTACATTTTTAACAGAGTGACAACGTAGCAGGTAAGACGTTGTCGGAATACAAAATATATTTAAAAATAACTTAAGAGTGTCTGCCCACCAGTTCTCTTTCCCCTTCCAAACTCAAACGCACGCCGCCATACTTTCCTAGATAAACACTCTTCGAAAAACGATCACACAATGGCCTGCAAAAGGCAAACGGTACATGTTTTGAATCCCGATCCGGTACACAGTTTCTTAACAGCGTCACACGCCGCAGCAGAAGGGGAAATTCATTCTGGAACTACTTCCTCCGCAAATATTTCAATAATCAGTTGCAAGCAAGCGCCGGCCGAAGTGGTCGAGCGGTTCTAGGCGCTACAGTATGGAACCGCGCGACCGCTACGGTCGCAGATTCGAATCCTGGCTCGGGCATGGATGTGTGTGATGTCCTTAGGTTAGTTATGTTAAGTAGTTCTAAGTTCTAGAGGACTGATGACCTCCGAAGTTAAGTCCCATAATGCTCAGAGCCATTTGAACCACTTTTTTTTTTCCAAACAAGCTATAATAGTTCTGATTAATGTGTTTACCACGGAAACCTGTCCGAGGATCTGCAGCCAGCTGGATCCACATCAAATACGTTAAGCTAGTGAGGATTACTCACGCAAGGCATCTTTCGGTACCATGTAATACATTGCTACACCAAACTTATTACCTCCAATAAAAAATTGTCGGTAAGCTGCACCCGTCGTCTGTTCTACTGCCTACTGAGCACCACCTCTTATTGCTTCTCCAGTCTCCGACAGATTCATGCGTCTTAGAGTGCAATTATAAGAGCTGAAAGACATGAAATGGTGGCAGTAGTTGAATAGGAGGTGACACAGGGTTGTAGCCTACTCCCTATGTTATTCAAGCAGTAAAGGAGAACAGAAGGAATTTGGGAAAGGAGTTAATGGTCAGGGAGAAAACAAGACCTTTGATGAAACTTCCTGGCAGAGTAAAACTGTGTGCCGGACCGAGACTCGAACCCGGGACCTTTGCCTTTCGCGCGCAAGTGCTCTACCATCTGAGATACCCAAGCACGACTCACGCCCCGTTCTCCCAGCTTTACTTCTGCCAGGACCTCGCCTCCTACATTCCAAACTTTACAGAAGCTCTCCTGCGAAACATCCCTCAGGCGGTGGCTAAGCCATATCTCCGCAATATCCTGTGACCAATGTTGTAAATATTATTTCCGCGAAGTACTATCGATAGTTCAAGTTCCCTGACCGACAGATCAGAAAAAGTTTGGTATAATATCCAACACTATTGTCGACACATATAGACTTTCTTCCTTTCGTGCTTTTATGAAAAGAAGACGGTTTGACTCAAGGGAATCCGAGGACCTGGAAAATAATATGTAGCCTACACATCTAGGTGTTCGTAAGAGGCGGGATACTTACTTGTTTCTCAGTCGCTACTGGCAACCTACAAATGCAATCGCCTCGTACTGAACAGCAGCTGTGGTACAAATAACACACAGAAGTAACAAGGATTCGCAAAAGATGATTATAGAGAGATTCATGCTTAAACACCCCCATTACATTGTTTATTTCTCAACTGTCGCGCACAATACAAGAACATTTCGAACCCTTCCAAAGACTTTCTTCTCTTATGAACAATACCCATAGGCGGACTGTTCATAGAAACAGCAGCTGACTGATTAAGTCTTGTTTTGTATTATCGCGTAACAGGGAAGATAGTGCCACAGACATGATACGTGAATTGGAGTGGCAATCATTAAAACAAAGGCGTTTTTCGTCGCGACAGGATCTTCTCATGAAATTTCAATCATCAGTTTTCTCTTCCGATTGCGAAAACTTTCTGTTGACACCCACCTACATAGGGAGAAATGATCATCACGATAAAATAAGAGAAATCAGGGCTCGCACAGAAAAATTTAAGTGCTCGTTTTTCCCGCACGCCTTTCCAGAGTGGAACGGTAGAGAGACAGCTTGAAGGTGGCTCATTGAACCGTCTGCCAGGCACCTTACTGTGAATAGCAGAGTAATCATGTAGATGTAGATGTAGATGAAGTCAGAGCTTTTGCTTGAAATCGATTTGGTTATAACTGCAAAGAGTTTTTTAAATTTGCACAGTCAGATAGAAGATTATAGAGTTCTGCAGCGTCTGTAAATAAATAGTTGTAAGCTACACATAATAATTATATATTTGCAAATTTCTTAAATTTCATTGTGATTATATTTGTATATTATATGAGATAAAGAAATAAATTGTTTTGCTTGAACCAGATTCATTTTTTCATTCCATAGACGCCAAAATGAGGAGATGCTCATAGGTGTGGAACATGCCAGAAAACATAACATAACAAACATATTTAGAACATTTGAGTGTAACACTTAGTTCTCGCTTCCCGCGTCCGGGTTCCCGGGTTCGATTCCCGGCGGGATTTTCTCTGCCTCGTGATGACTGGGTGTTGTGTGCTGTCCTTAGGTTAGTTAGGTTTAAGTAGTTCTAAGTTCTAGGGGACTGATGACCATAGATGTTAGTCCCATAGTGCTCAGAGCCATTTGAACCATTTTTGAGTGTAACACTTATTTCTGAATGTACATCACAAATCAGTCTTATTACATGCTCTTGCATTCTACAAACTTTCTCTCGGTTTGTGGAGCTACCGCAAGATATGATAGGGTACAACATAATAGAGAAAAAGTGGGCATTCCAAGAAAATGTGTCGTAATTGTGTAGCTGAAATTTATTACAACTAAGTCTTCCTTAAATCTCCCTTAAAATCATCGTCAGTTATTGCTCATCTCCCCTAAAACGTTCAAGGTATGGCAACATATCGAAACAATAATGTTTATCATAATTTTGAGTTGGGCTGTTACTATCCATAAGTTGCGAGGGACCACTGTAGAAAAAGTGTCATTTATTTAGGCTAAAGGACTTCTGCAAAATTCGCGTAAAAAGCTTGCAGGGTGGTGCTATTTGCGAACTCAGTCAAAGAAAGCTGTTTAATAATCCTCATGACTGTTCGGCTTTACCAGAGCTGCAAAGACTGAGAAGCAGTACTTCAGTGCTCTAATTTTCTACTCCCAAGTGTCGTACTTCATTATTTACAAATATTTTCACATTTAGAATACTATGAAATTCTCGCTTGAAGCTACTATGAGTGATAAAATGCATTAAACACTATCACCGTTTTTTACCTTTCTTTGTTTTTTGTTGTAGTCTGTACCGTACAATACAATCCATACCATACTGTACTCATTATTTAAAAATATTGTTACGTTTAGAATAGTTCGCAGTTCTCATCTGTTGTTATTATCAGTAATTAAAATGCAATGCACACTATCATCGTATTTTACTATTATGCGATTTGCCTGTTTCTTTTTTTAATTCACGCATATATTCATTGAATATGTTTTAGTATATATTTAACTAGATTAGATATCATAAGCAATAAGCGGTGGCGGTGATTCTAAATCATCTCGGAAGAAAGTGGGCTAGACATCGAAGAAAACTACAAAAAAGTCTCCGAGAGCATATGTTTATCTTTTACAGTTGAGTCACAATCACCCTTTTTCTGCTTTTTAGGTGCTGAAACTGGCGTCTTCAAAAGACAAAAGTCATCGTTGTTGGTCAACCGTAAAAGAACATATGTTCTCTTTAGGTATTTTTGAGCTCTGCGGTATGGTATTACGTAACTTGTTATAGCTCTTATGTGTAGCGCAAATAAAGAGAACGCCTGGCGGAAGACTTCAGTTTCTACTTAACCCTCTAAATACCGCGTGCATCACAGTCTCGTGAGATACCGCGCGGACCTGGGTGCCGCGTTTCCAAAATGGTAGCATCCGTACATCTTTGCACTATTATCACAAGCTGCGGCATAGTCGCGAATTAAACAGTGACCCGAATATAGAATAAATTTCCTTTTCTTCGGGTCTATGGCGAACTTGCAACATAAACGTTTTGTGGCTACTGTTGAACAGCAGTGCTGCTGACAAGATGACTCTTGCATATGCTGTTATTTATATATATTTTCTCATTATGGTCTATTTCATTGTTTTAAGCTGTAGCCAATCTGCTAGTGTATTTGTGTTTTTCCCATATTTTGCTGCAGATCTAAAGATAGTCATTATACACCGAACCGCTAGACTGACGACAAAAAAAAATTGTGACCATAGACGTGAATAATGGAAATTTATTTTGTATTATTACTTTAAATGTCAGTACAAAATAGGAACATCAAACGTCACAGAAAAATAATATTCATTTTAACTTCGTTACCAATTTAGGGGATGAAGATAAATGAATACGTAACTATGCTTCATACTATAGTAGCAATACTGTTGTTTTTAATAATGTATAATACTGAATAATTACAGTATGATTCATATGCATGTATTTCTCATTTTAACTGTAACTAATGATATTAAAAATTACAACATATATAAATTTGAAAACACCAAATATCAATCTCTCTACCCTTCCACTTCCCCATCTTCTCTTCGACGATAGCAATCGCAGACTACTTGGCGTGTCGAGTGATTTTAAATACAAAATGTTTGCATGTCAAACAATGTACAGCAGTCTTTGTTATTCTTGTGGGGGCCACCTTCCCGGCACGGACCTACTCTCTTTTCATTTGATAGTCTCGTCGATTCGGTATTAGTTGGTTCTCGGGAGTGTATAAACTTGAGAATTTGCCAAACAGTATATATATCCCTTGCCTATTGGTCCATTGATCGTGACCAGGCCAAATATCTTACGAAATAGCGTCAAACTAAAAAACTACAAACAACGAAACTTGTCTAGCTTGAAGTGGGGAACCAGATGGCGCTATGGTTGGCGCGCTAGATGGCGCTGCCATAGGTCAAACGGATATCAACTACGTTTTTTTAAAATTGGAACCCCCATTTTTTATTACTTATTCTTGTATTACGTAAAGAAATATGTTTTAGTTGGACCACTTTTTTCGCTTTGTGATAGATGGCGCTGTAATAGTCACAAGCATATGGCTCACAACTTTAGACAAACAGCTGGTTACAGGTAAGTTTTTTTAAATTAAAATGCAGAAAGCAGTTACGTTAGAACATTTTATGTCGATTGTTCCAATGTGATACATGTACCTTGGTGAACTTATCATTTCTGAGAACGCATGCTGTTACAGCGTGATTACCTGTAAATACCACATTAATGCAATAAATGCTCAAAATGATGTCCGTCAACCTCAATGCATTTGGCAATACGTGTAACGACATTCCTCTCAACAGCGAGTAGTTCGCCTTCCGTACTGTTCGCACATGCATTGACAGTGCGCTGATGCATGTTGTCAGGCGTTGTCGGTGGATCACGATAGCAAATATTCTTCAACTTTCCCCACAGAAAGAAACCCGGGGACGTCAGATCCGGTGAACGTGCGGGCCATGGCATGGTACTTCGACGACCAATCCACTTCTCATGAAATATGCTATTCAATACCGCTTCAACCGCACGCGAGCTATGTGCCGGACATCCATCATGTTGGAAGTACATCGCCATTCTGTCATGCAGTGAAACATCTTGTAGTAACATCGGTAGAAAATTACGTAGGAAATCAACATACACTGCACCATTTAGATTGCCATCGATTAAATGGGGGCCAATTATCCTTCCTCCCAAAATGCCGCACCATACATTAACCCGCCAAGGTCGCTGATGTTCCACTTGTCGCAGCCATCGTGGATTTTCCGTTGCCCAATAGTGCATATTATGCCGGTTAAGTTACCGCTGATGGTGAATGACGCTACGTCGCTAAATAGAACGCGTGCAAAAAATTTGTCATCGTCCCGTAATTTCTCTTGTGCCCAGTGGCAGAACTGTACACGACGTTCAAAGTCGTCGCAATGCAATTCCTGGTGCATTGAAATATGGTACGGGTGCAATCGACGTTGATGCAGCATTCTCAACACCGACGTTTTTGAGATTACCGATTCTCGCGCAATTTGTCTGCTACTGATGTGCGGATTAGCCGCGACAGCAGCGAAAACACCTACTTGGGCATCATCATTTGTTGCAGGTCGTGGTTGACGTTTCACACGTGGCTAAACACTTCCTGTTTCCTTAAACAACGTAACTATCCGGCGAACGGTCCGGACACTTGGATGATGTCGTCCGGGATACCGAGCAGCATACATAGCGCGCGCCCGTTGGGCATTTTGATCACAATAGCCATACATCACCACGACATCGGCCTTTTCCGCAATTGGTAAACGGTCCATTTTAACACGGGTAATGAATCACGAAGCAAATACCCTCCGCACTGGCGGAATGCTACGTGATACCACGTACTTACACGTTTGTGACTATTATAGCGCCGTCTATCACAAAGCGAAAAAAGTGGTCCAACTAAAACATTCATATTTCTCTACGTACTACACGAATATGTAATAAAAATGGGGGTTCCTATTTAAAGAAACGCAGTTGATATCCGTTTGACCTATGGCAGCGCCATCTAGCGGGCCAACCATACCGCTATCTGGTTTCCACCTTCAAGCTAGACAAGCTTCGTTCTTTGTAGTTTTTTCGTTTGATGCTTATTTTGTGAGATATTTGGCCCGGTCACAAACAATGGACCACCCTGATATATATATATATATATCCACACCCCTCTTTGTATAGTTGTGGTAGGTTATTGGGGTAGGTTTTCCAGTTCCTGTGCCTATTTCCTCGCAATCATGTGTTGTAGATAACAGGTCATATTTTTTCTTCTTTGACATATAGGATACCAAGGTGCAATCGTCCCGGAATCGAAATAGCGAAAAGCTCTTTTCTCGAGATTTCGATCCAGGGAGTCTGAGGGAATTTCTTTTTTATTCTTTTTCATTGTACCAAGAAATGTTAACACTTTTCTCCAGAAGAAACTGCGACAATGGATAGCTAGTGTAATAGTTACCGGTAGTCACATTTCTGTAAGAATCTAAGGCGGCTGAACCAGTCGCTTGACTATGTCGAACGGTTTGTCCGAATGTAAGGTAAGGACATTTCCTTTGTTTGCCGCAGTGTCTCAACTCTGTGCACATATGCTCTACAGTCGCACGTGGCATACAATTTTAGGCCGTACTTCACCGACTTGACAGGCATGTATTGGATGAAACTTCACCGACTCGAAAGGGAAGCAATGTTTCATCAATGGTCACATATTCTGATAGGGAGTAATTGTTTTTACTTACTTTCAAAGTCCCTGTATATCTTCCTAAACTACTGATTTATCATACTTCTCTCGTATTTCCCTGGTCGCCCTGTCATCAAACTTGATGCTTCTCAGTACAAACATAAATCTGTCATAGGTAAACGCATCTCGGCAAGCCACCATTCCTGTAGCAATACATTTCCAAGCTCTTCGGTTATTCACGCGGCTACTTTTGTTGCGAGCGGTCAAGAACAGAGCTCCACAAAGAGCTTTTATTTCCGGAGAAGTAAACATAGAATCTCTTTCCCTTGTATAATATTAATCGGAATGAATCACATAAACGCTTCCAGTTCCGATGAAATATTTCTGCCCGCGCGGGTCGGGCCTGATAATAGTTTTATAGTTTTTTTGATTTATCCAAAGTGTGTCCTCATCTTTTCCGACGTAAGAACGGTTAGTCATTGCCTTGTAAGAACGGTAATCATTGCCTTGAATATCATCTAATGGATTGGAATGTTCGTCCACGGATTGTTCTGAGTCTCTACGATGGCAATCCATGTTCACACTTTATTCCTTCACTTAACTTTCATTGGCGAATTCGCATGGATGCTCTAACCCTTCATCTTCGTCCTCAGAAGGCCTCCGAAGTATTTGAGGTATATCTCCATCATGTATATTGTCCAGATTCCTAGAAAAGCAAAAGGGAGCAAAGACGTAATTATGTGCATTGCACTTATTTGCAGAGTGCTGCGACAGTTAGCGCAAACAACGGGAAAAGCAAAAGGAGATAGGACAAAGTAGATACGTACATGATCGACCGCGCGAGATACGGAGTGCCGCCTGTGCGATGTTTTCAGTCCAACAGATAGTTTCTCGCAGACTATACAAGGAAACAGCGGATAGACACTGCAACATTTGGGGGAAGGACGAACCTGGGAACTCCTATAAACAGAAAATGAGCGGACTGAGGACTAACACGTACTTCCGCGAATACTGGTGTTGCCGCACTCTCTGCCGCCGTGCGGTATTTAGAAGGTCAGTTTAGCTGATGAAATTTAAAAGGGTAAACAGACTTTCAAGGAACATAGCTCAGAACCATCCCGCGTAAACCAGCTTTCAATTTTAAAAAACTTCGTTACAATCGGACCTTTCGTTTGGGAGCTACGATGCCGCAGGCAGATACACAATTTAAACTTGTAACATCCCTTTGCTAGAGCCGGGGGCTGCCGATAAAAGCCGTCCAAGAAGAGCGCAAACCATTTTGGATGTACCGACAATGGGCAGAACTTGTTTCTCGTTGCACAGAGCGGCGTGGTTTGACGTCCACACCGGCTACGTAGAATTTCTTTCCTGGGTTTTACGCAATGCGAGATCGTTCCAGTAAGTTATTCGTAATTGTAATCCCTAATTATTTTAACTGAATTCCCGGCCTTTACATCCGTGTGATTTATCATGTAACAGAAATGTAGCGGACTCTTTCTAGTGGCCATTGGGATGACCTCAGACATTTCATTATTTAGAAACAACTGTCACTTATCGTTCCGTACAGGTATCTTGTTTAAATCACTTTGCAGTTGGTTTCGACCTTCTGATGACTTTGCTACACAGTAAATAACAGCATGGTCCTGGTATTTGCCTGGATCGGTTTATGGAAATTTCGAAAAACCTAAATGTGGATGGCCAGATTTGAACAAGGTCATTGGTCATGACGCCCCCCCCCCCCCCCAAACCCCTCTTCACCCCACCCTTCTCTTGGATTGAATTCCGACGTGTTTGTTTCCAACTTTGAACGGTGTGTGTGTGTGTGTGTGTGTGTGTGTACTGCCTCTCGATTTATACGACATTTTTGCTGACTATATGCAAATACCAATGTCATATTACATACTCTATAAACGCATCGTCGGTTAGTTACAAAACAGAAAAAATACCGTTATTTTTTATGTATAGTGAACATATATTTGCCACACTCGCGGCAAACTAGGCAGAATTAGCAGTGACATTTTGAAGACGTTCATTAGGTTGTGGCAGAGAAGTAAGGCAACAGCGGCAATGGAATTATTTAAGGTGACAATAAAAGTAAGTGGCAGTACACAGGGCGCTGAGAGACAGGACCTACCAAAGGGTAACAACTGACCAAAAAAAAAAACCAGATGAAGCCTTTTTCCTCTGCGTGCGACTGTAACGAACGCTGTTGTCGCGGTCTCATTTCTACAGTATTGTCAGTTCGTAGAAGCAACATCATAAAGGAACGACAGCTTCCTAACAGTCTTCTATCCTTGCGTCTACCGCTAACGTGGCAACAGTGCATTTGGTCACATAGCTGCTGCGTGTACAACTCGCCCATAGAGGCATTGTAGGATGTAGGGTCTTAAACTCAGTCGACGGCGAATGGACGCTGAAGCAAATATGACCGAATGCCTTTTGTTGATTTCTGTCGACTGAGGACGAGCGGAACTGTTTAAACTAGAATGCTTCAAAAAACCTGATAGAATAATAAGTGAAAAGCAAAACAGATGTCACGTATATACCGTTTCATCAGACAGTAATTTCCTATCAGTAGATGTCTTAAATTAAAGTTCTGAATCTTATCTTGAAAACTGTGCAGCTGATTTTGGTGCCAAAATATGGCACGTAGTAATGGTAAGGGTAATGGTGATGGTGATTCAGTAATGGTAATGGTAGTTAGTAATTTAGTAGTGGTACATTTAATGTGTTGTGTGCAATATTTTGCTTCAATATGTCAAATATTTTTCAATAATGTTTTATTTTTTCTGTTACTAAGTTCGAAGTGTAGGAGCCGATGAAGAACATTGATGCGGCTTCCCGTATGCATATTTACATTTTTTTGTTCAAAAAGATGTTTACCCAAACATTTAAATTGGCTCGAGGATACGTATGACTTCACTAGTGGCTGCATAACTTGTTATCGGAGTTAACAGCAATCTGTAGGTGACAAAAAAACTGCTTACTCTCGTATATTGGTGAAAGCAGACGAATAAATTTATGTATATTGTCGACAGAATACAACACAGGTGCTAGACTTGACTTCAATGGCATAATCAATGAGTTTGCTTCACTCAAAACCAGGAAACGCAAAGTAGACTTGTGATAAAAATATAGTTCCTGGACAAAAATATTTTGTCAACCCTTAGTTGTAACTCTTTTTCATTTCTAATCAGTAATTTTTATTATGAACCTTGCTGCCACAAGGTGGAATATCTGGATAGATGTCACACGGCCGTGTCGTACGCGACACTTAGGTAAAAAGAATTGTTTTACCCCTATAAATCACGTTCATTCGATATACATACATAAATACAAGTGGAAGAAAATATATAATATACTCGTATATCTCCTGTGCAAACGAAAACGAACAAGACGTGTCGGATCCGACACCGCCTTGTGGTACAAAGGTTAATATTGTATGACAAGAAATCAAAACTGTTCTTTGTTATATGCCACATTAAAATCAACGTATGACAGCTGCCACAAACAGTAAAATACGTATTTTGTTTTAATTTCAATTCTTTTTAGAAAGTTTATGCAACTAGTGACTTAGTAATGGTAAGGGTAATGGTAGTTAGTAATTTAGTAGTGGTACATTTAATGTGTTGTGTGCAATATTTTGCTTCAATATGTCAAATATTTTTAAAAAATGTTTTATTTTTTCTAAACCTGGCTGCAAAGTTATAAAATTTGCAGAATGTACTTTTACAGGGGGCCGGGGGTGGGAGCATCTGGCGGTTCTGCCAAGGGCGCAGTATCAACTCGGTACGGGTCTGGCGGTACACACTTTAAGATTTTTATGAGATTCACAAAGGACACGAAACATATTTATTACAAATACAGTGTGGCGCACGAAATGTGTTACCATTTTGTTTTTTAATATAAACTTTATTGCCAATACAATCTGAAAGGAACGTATACTACAATGAAGAGCCGACCATGGAGATTTGTTCTAACTCAGCACATGCTCAATATGTCCACCATTTTGTTTCCTAACTTCCTTCAAACGAACACTGAAGTTAGTGATTACCCTACGGCACATGTCTTCCGTAATTTCGCTGCAAGCTTGAAGAATAAGTCTTCTGAGCTCCATTAAATCACGTGGACGTTTCGGGAAAATTTTTTCCTTTAGGTGCCCCAAAGAAAAAAGTCACATGGATTGGTCTGGACTATTGGAGGGCCAATTTTGTCCATCACTGAAGCGACCTGGAAACCTAAGTGAAATGATCTGCATGTCGTAATGGTCGTGTAAAAACTCCAACGCAGTGTTTGCAGTATGTGGCGTTGCTCCATCTTGCATGAACCACTGCGTGTTGAAGGGCAAGGCAGTAGCAAGAAGCTGTGGAATGAAGCTATTTATTGCGAAGCATGCTCAAATAACGCTCGCTGTTCACACTTTCTTCAAAGAAAAAGGGTCCAATAAGTCCGTGACTGGAAATTGCTGCCCACGCTGTAATCCTCGGAGCATAATGTTGTCATTTTTGAAGCACTTGTGGGTTTTCAGTGGCCCAAAAGCGCACATTTTGTTTGTTAACCACTCCGTCTAAATGAAAATGCGCCTCGTCTGAAGTTTCTTCCCTATTTTCCGCCCACTGAGCAAACAGTAGTCTCTGCTTCGTGTGTTCTTCAGTGAGCTTCTGTGCACAGGTCATCTTGTATGGGTACATATGGAGGTCACTTTTAAGAATGTGTTGAACGGAGCGTCTGGATATTCCCAGTTGCACTGCTGCCTTTCTACACGATTTCCCGGGACTTCTGTGTACAGCAACTCGTACCGCTTCAATGTTCTCCGGTGAACAAACAGGCTTAGGCCGAGGTCGCTTCGCCTCCAATACTGTTCCTTCCTGTACAGATTTATCGTACAACCTGTGGATGGTCTTTTTGCAAGGGACCCATCGTGTGTTAAACTGTTCTCGAAAACGCCTCTGAGTCACAACAAGGCTTTTCGTTTCATGAAAAAGTAACACAATTGCCAATCGTTGCTGTGTCGTCAGTCTTCCATTGTCAGCCGTTGCTGCTTGCGGCAGTATCGTGAATTACACGTCATTTCGGAACTCATTTGTTTTTCCAAGCTCTGCTGGTACAGCTGTGGAGATCCCAGCGGGATATCTAATGTGCGTCGTAAATTGTGAAAGAAACAATTGGTAACACATTTCGTGCGCCACCTTGTATTGACAGGACTATCAACAAATAAATAAATTATGCAGAGTATGGGCCTTACTTTCGCAATGTCGGTTGCGCAAAACTGCAGAATGTATTCACAGAATTGTTATGTAAGTTCGTTTATCATTCTTATGGTCGTCGTATTTTTTTTTTTAAATTTCTTATCAAAAGATTTATAATGTGAAGCTACTACGATTAGAAAACAAATTACTGCAAAATGGATTATTATGTAGAGTTTATAATGAGGTGACGAGTGACGCACTTTGGTGCATTTATAAACGCCAAAGTATGTTGCGCTATGAGAGCTAGATTGAGGTAAGAACATAAACAGTGGAATGTTATTGTAAACCAATTTGTGTCACATAGTACTGCAAAACTGAAAGTCCGCCACAATACTGCTACGCATACGAAGCAGCAACTCAAGCTACAGCAAGTAAAATTGAATATTAGTACGTATCGCTCTATTTTTAAAAGATCCATAATCTACTTATGTACAGGAAAGAAATAAAACGACGCACACTGTTGCTACGAACGCTAAACTCATGTATTAGTATCAACGGCTGGAAAGTTGGCAACATAGAATGCGGGCTGTGGTAGCGCCTCTTGTGGAACATTTACGAACTAGTTTCAAACAGTGGTTACGAATGTCAAAAGGTTGGATTTGACTGTCCTGTAAACTACACAGTCCGGTTTGGAGATATGAAGGACTTTTATTGAGACAAGAGCTACCCAGAAAATCAGCACAAGTTAACGAAGCGGGACAACTGCAACCAATGTCACGACAAGGGTTTGTGAGTAAATTGCACCTGACGGATTTATAATTCAATACAGTGTTTCTTTCATTAGCATAAATTTACATTAGTACATGACTTAGGTCTGTAATGTTACTTAGGTTATTTTCTATGTGTGTGCCCGTAAAACAGAGTAAATAATTTCTCTAATTTTGTATGGAACTAAACGAAGACATTTTAATAAGATTACGCAGACAGACGGTTGTGTGTGTTGAGTTTCTTATAGTTTCGTAATTTTGTGTTTTCGACTCTTATGTAATTTGTGATATTCAGGTGTTGCAAAAAAAAAAAAAAAAAAAAAAAAAAAAAAAACACAGGCTATTGATGTCGAATAACGTGATCGTCATTGCAGAGAATACAATACGATGGACTTAATCTTCATTAATAATTTGTGGAATCAGATTCTTTCCTGGTAGAGTATTTGAATCTTTAGCTGCACTGTAGTACTGCATATTCTGTCCAATGCAATATTAGGAGTAAAGTTGGAGGGTAGTTACTACGTAATCAGATTCCAGTCTATGTGAGGGCGTAATTTATATTACTGTGTAAGTCTAAATCTTACTGTAGTGTTCTGCACACTAGGATGACTGTTCAAATTCGCGCCCGGCTATCGTGATATAGGTTTTCTCTGTTTACCCTAGGACGTTTAAGGCAGACGCCAAACAGAGATCCATTGGAAGCATCCTCAGGAAACGTAGTCCTCCTACAGGGCAGACAGCTTCCAAAAAATCTTTGTGCGACCAATAACTGAATATTGATCGCTAGTCATGGATCTGTATCAGGTAGGACTAACACAGGAAATAATCCCCGAAAAAGAGCAGTGGGTTTGGTTACAGCTTCTTTTAGTTAGCACGAAAGAACACGGTGATGCTCAGCCATCTACACTGGCACACCCTGCAGGACGTGTTCTGCACCACGGTGTGGTTTACTGTTAAAAGTTGAGAGAACGTATGTCTAGAAAAGTGAACAAATATATTGCTTCAATCTACATGTGTCTTGCAAAAAGATCTTGAAGATATAACTAGAGATTCCATCTCCCACGGAGGCTTACCAACAATGGCTGTTATTTCCGCGAGCTTTTCGCGACTAGAACCGGAAAAGGGACAATTGATAAGTGTAACATAAAGAAACCTCTGTCTTCTCCTGTAACGTGCCTTGCAGAGTAAAAATGTAATTGTAGATGCCGGGATGGTTCCTGTCAAAGGGCATGGTCGATTTATTTGCGCTTCGTCGCTAGCAACTTCGTTTTTGACTGGATCTCCCTTTTCTTGCCTGGGAAAGGAAACAGTGCCATTATGCGAGAAGGAAAGAGAAACGGTTCCATGTAAGGGGCCTACACACGCAGCAACCGACATGTCAACGGACAGACAAACTGGATGTGTGTAGGCGTTTTGGCCGATCCACTGACGCGCTTTCCTTGTGTTGTCAGACGGGTAAGAGCACAGCCGACACTCCTCCTCCCTCCCTTCCCCTCCCCCCCCCCCCCCCCCACATACACACACCACTCAACCTTACAAATTGTGCTGTGTGGTGTAGCGCTATAGTGTCACTCGTCCGACAAGTTGGTCTTTTGCGACTGCGCGTGGGATTAAATGCCCTTTTTTTATATATTTTTAGACGATTCCGTGATGGTTTCTTGTAGCACATAAAGAGAATAAAAGACCGACCCACTGTGTTTCTGATTTAGGTTTCATTTCCCATACTTATCGGAGATGAAATCTAAAAACCGAAATAAAGACATTTTACTCTCGCAATACCAAGCAGTTTTCAGTAACTTGTAGTACCAATGAGGGGGAGGAAGGGGGGTTCTGTGTTCCCACCATAAAAAATTTAAAAAAATATGATTCATTAACTGTTCTTGAATTAAGTTAATAACATAGTTTTCAAAGATCTATTGATGTATTATCAGGATCTGGATCCTGAAAATATTTTTTAAAACTTTTCAAAAATGTGTTTTATATCTTTCACTTACATCCTTTAAGTTTACTAGGTCTCATTATCTTGTGAAAAATTAGTAGTAAAAGTCGTTATAGTATTATTGAAGTATACTTCAATAGAATTAAAAAATTACAAAAATTAGAGGTAACATACTTTTGTGAGAAGAATCATTCACCACTTTTTTTGGAATCTACTTCACTTTTGGAACATACAACAGTTTTTCTGCTGTTTACCACATGGGTATCTCTTACAATTGTTGCGGATTATTGTTATTTTGTTCACTTTATCGAACTTTTCTGCTTTTGAATGGCTTTCACCAATGCACAAATGACATCCACCTTTACCTCCATGAGCTACCTTTGCACTGAAGTTCTGCTTGATTTTCCGCCCGAGAATACGTCAATAATTGAAATTACAGGCTTTGGCGGTCCTGTAATATTTGTAGCCCTTTCTTCAATGTGTGGTTACATGAGCTGTCGTCCCACTTCTTGAAGAAAACGTCGTCGGTTACAAGGTTTTTTCCTTATTCCAGTCTGGGAAGTTCAACAAATATAGTGCATAACTATTTACACCCTCCTCTCTCTCCCCCTCCACCCTCCACCCTCTCCCCCTCCACCCTCCTCTCTCTCCCCCTCCACCCTCCTCTCTCTCCCCCTCCACCCTCCTCTCTCTCCCCCACCACCCTCCTCTCTCTCCCCCTCCACCCTCCATGTCTCTCCCCCTCCACCCTCCATGTCTCTCCCCCTCCACCCTCCATGTCTCTCCCCCTCCACCCTCCATGTCTCTCCCCCTCCACCCTCCATGTCTCTCCCCCTCCACCCTCCATGTCTCTCCCCCTCCCCCTCCATGCCTCTCCCCCTCGCCCTCCATGCCTCTCCCCCTCCCCCTCCATGCCTCTCCCCCTCCCCCTCCATGCCTCTCCCCCTCCCCCTCCATGCCTCTCCCCCTCCCCCTCCATGCGTCTCCCCCTCCCCCTCCATGTCTCTCCCCTTTCCGGTCTCTCCCCCTCCTCTCCCTCCCCCCATCGCCCCCCTCCACCCTTCCCCCCTATCCACCCTTCCCCCGTCTCCACCCATCCCCCTCTACCCCCTTCCCCCCACCAATCTCTCTCCCCCATCCCCCACTCACTCCCCCCATCCCCCACTCACTCCCCCTACCCCCTCCTCTCTCTCTCTCTCTCTCTCTCTCTCTCTCTCTCTCTCTCTCTCTCTCTCTCTCTCTCTCTCTCTCTCTCTCTCTCCCTCCCCCCCTCATACCCCTCCCCCTCTCTCTCCCCCTTCCCCCTCGTATCTCCCCCCTCATCTCTCCAACCCCCTCAGCACACCCCCCTCGTCTCTCGGCCCCCCCCTCGTCTCTCGGCCCCCCCCCCTCGTCTCTCGCCCCCCCCCTCGTCTCTCGCCCCCCCCTCGTCTCTCGCCCCCCCCCTCGTCTCTCGCCCCCCCCCTCGTCTCTCGCCCCCCCCTCGTCTCTCGCCCCCCCCCCTCGTCTCTCGCCCCCCCCCTCGTCTCTCGCCCCCCCCCCTCGTCTCTCGCCCCCCCCTCGTCTCTCGCCCACCCTCGTCTCTCGCCCCCCCCCTCGTCTCTCGCCCCCCCTCGTCTCTCGCCCCCCCTCGTCTCTCGCCCCCCCCCTCGTCTCTCGCCCCCCCCCTCGTCACTCGCCCCCCCCTCGTCTCTCGCCCCCCCCTCGTCTCTCGCCCCCCCTCGTCTCTCGCCCCCCCTCGTCTCTCGCCCCCCCCTCGTCTCTCGCCCCCCCCTCGTCTCTCGCCCCCCCCTCGTCTCTCGCCCCCCCCTCGTCTCTCGCCCCCCCCCTCGTCTCTCGCCCCCCCCCCTCGTCTATCGCCCCCCCTCGTCTCTCGCCCCCCCTCGTCTCTCGCCCCCCCCCCTTGTCTCTCGCCCCCCCTCGTCTCTCGCCCCCCCCCCTCGTCTCTCGCCCCCCCCCTCGTCTCTCGCCCACCCTCGTCTCTCGCCCCCCCCCTCGTCTCTCGCCCCCCCCCTCGTCTCTCGCCCCCCCCCTCGTCACTCGCCCCCCCCCTCGTCTCTCGCCCCCCCCTCGTCACTCGCCCCCCCTCGTCTCTCGCCCCCCCTCGTCTCTCGCCCCCCCTCGTCTCTCGCCCCCCCCTCGTCTCTCGCCCCCCCCTCGTCTCTCGCCCCCCCCCTCGTCTCTCGCCCCCCCCCTCGTCTCTCGCCCCCCCTCGTCTCTCGCCCCACCCCTCGTCTCTCGCCCCCCCCTCGTCTCTCGCCCCCCCCCTCGTCTCTCGCCCCCCCTCGTCTCTCGCCCCCCCCCTCGTCTCTCGCCCCCCCCCTCGTCTCTCGCCCCCCCCCTCGTCTCTCGCCCCCCCCCCTCGTCTCTCGCCCCCCCTCGTCTCTCGCCCCCCCTCGTCTCTCGCCCCCCCTCGTCTCTCGCCCCCCCCTCGTCTCTCGCCCCCCCCTCGTCTCTCGCCCCCCCCTCGTCTCTCGCCCCCCCCCGTCTCTCGCCCCCCCCGTCTCTCGCCCCCCCCCGTCTCTCGCCCCCCCCGTCTCTCGCCCCCCCCGTCTCTCGCCCCCCCCGTCTCTCGCCCCCCCCGTCTCTCGCCCCCCCCGTCTCTCGCCCCCCCCGTCTCTCGCCCCCCCCGTCTCTCGCCCCCCCCGTCTCTCGCCCCCCCCCCGTCTCTCGCCCCCCCCCCGTCTCTCGCCCCCCCCCGTCTCTCGCCCCCCCCCGTCTCTCGCCCCCCCCCGACTCTCGCCCCCCCCCCCTCGTCTCTCGCCCCCCCCCCTCGTCTCTCGCCCCCCCCCCCTCGTCTCTCGCCCCCCCCCCTCGTCTCTCGCCCCCCCCCCTCGTCTCTCGCCCTCCCCCCTCGTCTCTCGCCCCCCCCTCGTCTCTCGCCCCCCTCTGTCTCTGGCCCCCCCCTCTGTCTCTGGCCCCCCCCTCTGTCTCTGGCCCCCCCCTCTGTCTCTGGCCCCCCCCTCTGTCTCTGGCCCCCCCCTCTGTCTCTGGCCCCCCCCTCTGTCTCTGGCCCCCCCCTCTGTCTCTGGCCCCCCCCTCTGTCTCTGGCCCCCCCCTCTGTCTCTGGCCCCCCCCTCTGTCTCTGGCCCCCCCCTCTGTCTCTGGCCCCCCCCTCTGTCTCTGGCCCCCCCCTCTGTCTCTGGCCCCCCCCTCTGTCTCTGGCCCCCCCCTCTGTCTCTGGCCCCCCCCTCTGTCTCTGGCCCCCCCCTCTGTCTCTGGCCCCCCCCTCTGTCTCTGGCCCCCCCCTCTGTCTCTGGCCCCCCCCTCTGTCTCTGGCCCCCCCCTCTGTCTCTGGCCCCCCCCTCTGTCTCTGGCCCCCCCCTCTGTCTCTCGCCCCCCCCTCTGTCTCTCGCCCCCCCCTCGTCTCTGCCCCCCCCCTCGTCTCTCGCCCCCCCCTCGTCTCTCGGCCCCACCCCCGTGTCTCTCGGCCCCTCCACCCCCCCCCGGTCTCTCGCTCCTCCACCCATCCCGTCTCTCGTTCCTCCCCCCCCCGCCCCCCCTGCCGCCAACACCCCCCCCTTCGCATCCAACATCCCCCCTCGCCATTTCGCCCCCCTCGCCATTTCGCCCCCCTCGCCTCTTCGCCACCCTCACATCCAACGCCCCCCTCGCATCCAACGCCCCCCTCGCCTCTTTGCCGCCCCTTCGCCCCCCCCCCGCTCGCCCCTTCGCCCCCCCCCCCCCCCCCCCGCTCGCTTCGCAGTCTTGGGCTGTTGGGCATGGCTTTCAGTTTTCAGCTACCAAGACCTGCGTTATGCATTTCTGCCACCGATGCACTGTTCACCCTGAGCCACGGCTTTATCTTGACAGCGAACCTCTTGCTGTGGTGGAGACATCGGTTTCTGGGGATTGGTTTTTGATATCCAGCTGACTTGGCTCCCTCATATTCAGCAGCTTACACAGACGTGCTGGTGGCACTTTAATGCTCTCTGTTGCTTGTGTCACACCAGCTGGGGTGCCAATCAGTCTCCCCTTCTATGGCTGTACCAGGCATTAATTCAGTCCCATATAGATTATGGGAGTCTGGCTTATGGTTCGGCATGCCCTTCTGCATTGCAGTTGCTGGACCCCATTCTTCAACGTGGGATCCAACTCCCGACCGGAGCTTTCTGGACATGGCCTGTCAACAACATACTTTTGGACGCAGGTGTTGCTCCATTGCGGTTGCGGCACCAGCGATTACTGGCCGTTAATGCTACAAACATTTATAGCTTGCCCGGGCCCCCTGGTCCCTCAGTTGGTCGTGCATCTTTGGTCAGGGTGTACGATTGCGGTTTGCGTTAGAGCTCTTCTCTCTGGGCTTGAGGTTTTCCCTCTTCCACCTCTTTTCTGGGCCCCTCTGCATATACCCCCTCGGTGTGTGCCTCGCCCATGCCTTTGACATGATTTGGCACAGGGCCCGAAGGACTCAGTCCCTCCTGAGGCCTTCCGTTGCTGCTTTCTTTCAACCCTTGCCGCATTTCAAGGCTCTGACGTTGTCTATACCGATGGTTCGAAGGTTGCTGGGAGTGTCGGTTATACTCTTACTCTAGGGGATCATTATAAACAACACTCATTGCCAGCTGGCTGCAGCGTTTTCACTGCCGAGCTGGTTGCCATCCCTCACGCCCTAGAGTATATCCGCTCCTGCTCAAGTGAGACCTTCATTATCTGTAGTGACTCCCTGAGCAGTTTACGAGTTATCCACCAGTGTTTCCCTCGCTCTTGTCTGGTGATGGCTATCCAGGAGTCCCTCGATACTCTTGCCCGTTGCGGCTGCCCTGTGTTCTTTGTGTGGACCCTGGTTCATATAGGCATCCGGGGAAATAAACATCTTGACACGCTGGCCAAACAGGCTGTAGATGCACCAGCCTTGGAGATTGGCCTTTTGGATAGTGACCTCAGGTCAGTTTTGCGGCAGAGGGTACTTCGTACCTGGGGTGAAGAATGGCGCGCCCTTCCTTCACCCAACAAACTTTGGGCCATCAAGGAGGATACAGGTGCGTGGCGCTCCTCCTTGCGGATCTCCTGCAAGGACTCTGTTGTCCTCTGCCGGCTGCGCATTGGCCACACCTTGATGACACAGCTATTTATTGCGCCGCGAGGACCCTACTTTATGTCACTGCGGGTTAGCTTTGACTGTGGTCCGCATCTTGTTGGACTGACCACTTCTACGCAATCGGGAGGACGACGGTTCAATCCCGTCTCCGGCCATCCTGATTTAGGTTTTCCGTGATTTCCCTAAATCACTTCAGGCAAATGCCGGGATGGTTCCTTTGAAAGGGCACGGCCGATTTCCTTCCTCATCCTTCCCTTACCCGAGCTTGCGCTCCGTCTCTAATGACCTCGTTGTCGACGGGACGTTAAACACTAATCTCCTCCTCCTGACCACTTCTAAAATTCCGCTCAGGCAGATGTGTGCACTGCACTGATGATATGCTTCCTGCACTTTTATCAGATGACGCTGCAATGGCAGATTTAGTTTTGAGTTTTATTCATGCCATGCAGGGGCTTCTTATCGCTTGATCTAAGTGATTATCTTTTTCTTGTGTTGAGTGTGACCTTTGGCCTATGATTTTAGACTTGCTTCTTGGTGGTTGGCTTTTCCGTTTTTGTTTCTGTGGTCGACTAACCACTGACACACTTGGTGTGATTTTAGTTCCTTTTTTCTGGCATCTGTCTATGTACTGTGTATTTCTTGTCCTGTGTCTTCTCTCATCTCCATTGTTTGTTCTTATTCTTCATGGATGTTTAAAGTTCGTGGAAAAAGGGACTGATGGCCCTAATAGTCTGGTCCCTTCAATCCCACAAACCAACCAACCCACTCTCTCTCTCTCTGCCTCCCCTTCTCTCTCTCTCTCTGCCTCCCCTTCTCTCTCTCTCTGCCTCCCCTTCTCTCTCTCTCTGCCTCCCCTTCTCTCTCTCTCTCTGCCTCCCCTTCTCTCTCTCTCTCTGCCTCCCCTTCTCTCTCTCTCTGCCTCCCCTTCTCTCTCTCTCTGCCTCCCCTTCTCTCTCTCTCTGCCTCCCCTTCTCTCTCTCTCTGCCTCCCCTTCTCTCTCTCTCTGCCTCCCCTTCTCTCTCTCTCTGCCTCCCCTTCTCTCTCTCTCTGCCTCCCCTTCTCTCTCTCTCTGCCTCCCCTTCTCTCTCTCTCTGCCTCCCCTTCTCTCTCTCTCTGCCTCCCCTTCTCTCTCTCTCTGCCTCCCCTTCTCTCTCTCTCTGCCTCCCCTTCTCTCTCTCTCTGCCTCCCCTTCTCTCTCTCTCTGCCTCCCCTCCTCTCTCTCTCTGCCTCCCCTTCTCTCTCTCTCTGCCTCCCCTTCTCTCTCTCTCTCTCTCTGCCTCCCCTTCTCTCTCTCTCTCTCTCTCTCTCTGCCTCCCCTTCTCTCTCTCTCTCTCTCTCTCTGCCTCCCCTTCTCTCTCTCTCTCTCTCTCTCTGCCTCCCCTTCTCTCTCTCTCTCTCTCTCTCTCTCTCTGCCTCCCCTTCTCTCTCTCTCTCTCTCTGCCTCCCCTTCTCTCTCTCTCTCTCTCTGCCTCCCCTTCTCTCTCTCTCTCTCTGCCTCCCCTTCTCTCTCTCTCTCTCTGCCTCCCCTTCTCTCTCTCTCTCTCTGCCTCCCCTTCTCTCTCTCTCTCTCTGCCTCCCCTTCTCTCTCTCTCTCTCTCTGCCTCCCCTTCTCTCTCTCTCTCTCTCTGCCTCCCCTTCTCTCTCTCTCTCTCTCTGCCTCCCCTTCTCTCTCTCTCTCTGCCTCCCCTTCTCTCTCTCTCTCTCTGCCTCCCCTTCTCTCTCTCTCTCTCTGCCTCCCCTTCTCTCTCTCTCTCTCTGCCTCCCCTTCTCTCTCTCTCTGCCTCCCCTTCTCTCTCTCTCTGCCTCCCCTTCTCTCTCTCTCTGCCTCCCCTTCTCTCTCTCTCTGCCTCCCCTTCTCTCTCTCTCTGCCTCCCCTTCTCTCTCTCTCTGCCTCCCCTTCTCTCTCTCTCTGCCTCCCCTTCTCTCTCTCTCTGCCTCCCCTTCTCTCTCTCTCTGCCTCCCCTTCTCTCTCTCTCTGCCTCCCCTTCTCTCTCTCTCTGCCTCCCCTTCTCTCTCTCTCTGCTTCCCCTTCTCTCTCTCTCTGCTTCCCCTTCTCTCTCTCTCTGCTTCCCCTTCTCTCTCTCTCTGCTTCCCCTTCTCTCTCTCTCTGCTTCCCCTTCTCTCTCTCTCTGCTTCCCCTTCTCTCTCTCTCTGCTTCCCCTCCTCTCTCTCTCTGCCTCCCCTCCTCTCTCTCTCTCTCTCTCTGCCTCCCCTCCTCTCTCTCTCTCTCTCTCTCTCTCTGCCTCCCCTCCTCTCTCTCTCTCTCTCTCTCTCTGCCTCCCCTCCTCTCTCTCTCTCTCTCTCTCTGCCTCCCCTCCTCTCTCTCTCTCTCTCTCTCTCTGCCTCCCCTCCTCTCTCTCTCTCTCTCTCTCTCTGCCTCCCCTCCTCTCTCTCTCTCTCTCTCTCTCTGCCTCCCCTCCTCTCTCTCTCTCTCTCTCTCTCTCTCTCTCTCTCTGCCTCCCCTCCTCTCTCTCTCTCTCTCTCTCTCTCTCTGCCTCCCCTCCTCTATCTCTCTCTCTCTCTCTCTCTCTCTCTCTGCCTCCCCTCCTCTATCTCTCTCTCTCTCTCTCTCTCTCTCTCTGCCTCCCCTCCTCTCTCTCTCTCTCTCTCTCTCTGCCTCCCCTCCTCTCTCTCTCTCTCTCTCTCTCTGCCTCCCCTCCTCTCTCTCTCTCTCTCTCTCTCTCTCTGCCTCCCCTCCTCTCTCTCTCTCTCTGCCTCCCCTCCTCTCTCTCTCTCTCTGCCTCCCCTCCTCTCTCTCTCTCTCTCTGCCTCCCCTCCTCTCTCTCTCTCTGCCTCCCCTCCTCTCTCTCTCTCTGCCTCCCCTCCTCTCTCTCTCTCTGCCTCCCCTCCTCTCTCTCTCTCTCTCTCTCTCTCTCTCTCTCTCTGCCTCCCCTCCTCTCTCTCTCTCTGCCTCCCCTCCTCTCTCTCTCTCTGCCTCCCCTCCTCTCTCTCTCTCTCTCTCTCTCTCTCTCTCTGCCTCCCCTCCTCTCTCTCTCTCTCTGCCTCCCCTCCTCTCTCTCTCTCTCTCTCCCTCTCTCTCTCTGCCTCCCCTCCTCTCTCTCTCTCTCTCTCTCTCTCTCTCTCTCTCTCTCTCTGCCTCCCCTCCTCTCTCTCTCTCTCTCTCTCTCTCTCTCTCTCTGCCTCCCCTCCTCTCTCTCTCTCTCTCTCTCTCTCTCTCAGGTTTCTCTATTGTAGTTGTTCTGTGCTAATTTGTTTATTGAAGAGGCTTCTAAGAAACCTGTGACCATGCAGTGAGTTATGTGTTTTTATGAGGAAAGAATAACAGCAGTGATAGTATCTGAACAAGATGAAGCCTCACATGGTGCAGATTTTGCATCAATAGAGGAAGAATTAAATACCCTGAATCAGTCAACTACAGATGCACATGTTAGTTCTGTTAAGAAACCTGGCCAGTGAAGTCGAGTCATAAGCTCTGTGCATCAAGAAAGTGCAGAGAAATTACTAAAGCTATGTCCATCTTCAGAAGAAAATGAACCAAAGCACTCTTGCACCTCTTGCCAGGAATTTTTCACAAACATCAGTTCAGCTGTTGAATATTGTGCAAGTTTTAACTATTATTTCAGAGACATTTTCAAAGAAAACAATTTTGAACCACGTTCCATTAGTATCAAAGTACATGGTAGACAAATCAAGGAATGTGGGGTATGTAAAAGGAGCTTTTGGAAGACCAAATCCCTATTATGGTCATCCTGAAGAAGCAGCTCAGGTTCAAATGGTGCAATCATTTTGTCTGGAAGATAAATGGGACTGTTCTCGTCAGACTGCCAACAAAAAAAGACACTATAACTAATAGTTGAATACTTAGAAAGTGATTGATTGGTCATGCTATGTTGTCAAACGTTTAAATGAATTTTCTGTAGTAATTTGAGACCCCAAAAAAAAAGACTGCTGTACTTTAATGAACTTGTGCACTTGGAACTCTCTTGCTGCTAGGACTAATCTTGTGTCTGTCCTTAATCCATATTTTCTAATTACATGTCCTAAATATGTTACATTCATGAAACATGCAGCCTAAATTAGACACTGGTGTGGCTTCAGAGCTCTCAGTGCACCGTCCATTAATGTGTGAAATGTTGCAGGAGCATTTTTCATTTCAAATGGCATTGTATTGAACTGATAATGCCCCATGGTACCAAAAATGCTGGCTTCAGGCAGTCCTTTAGATCAACCTCCAATCAATGGTAACCAATCCAACCTATTCTTGAAAAGTATCAACATTGTCCCACGTTATCCATGGTCTCAGTAATGTTGGAGATATGATATACATCCATTAGCCTTCCTGTTCTTGGCACGCTAATCACAGCAGAATCTTTATTTTTTTTGAGCCATCGACGATTTCTTTGGTACTACCACAATTCCTGCACCCCATGGACTGTCACTCTCCGATGTTATCGTGTCGAGTAACTGCTGGTTAATAAAATCTTCCATAATTGGCTGGAGCTGTCTAAATATCAGATAAGGTTTCTGATATGCTGGTCCTTTTCTCCTGTTGGTATTTGGTGTTGTCACAGGTGTTTGTGGCAATGGACCTTATGGAAAAACATATCCTCAGATTTGAAAAGCAAAAATTCGTCGATCCACTTTCTCTCTAATCCCTTTAGATGTTACACTTGCCCATCCCCTGTCAGGTCTGACCTCCATCTTCCTAAATTTTTCTGAAAGGTGAGCCAATTGGGGAAGGACACCTTACTTAGTCCATAATGTCCATCGTGCATTGAGATCTGTAGGTCACTTTCTCGTTGTCGCATTGCAGTCTACTCATTCTCCATCTCTTGGGCGAGGACACCTTTCTGGGTGCGTTTTCCACCATGCACTATGCAGTGTCACTTTCTGCACAGACGATGACCATGGACTTCTTAGCACCTCATATCCAGCACAGTAGCCAGTTCATTGTGGTGTAGCCGCCATGTAGCCTGTTGGTTGTAGCCCTCTGACAACACAGGAATCGCTCTGCTGATGACTGCGCCGTTAACTGCCCATGTATGCTGTTGTAACGGCGACCGGAACTGTCCCGGGGTTGTAGCGACGGAAACGCGGCGGGACCTGCGGAGCGGCCCGCGAACAATAACACAACGGGAGAGGACGGACACGACCAACAAAGGACCTTACGAAACAAAACAAGAACAGAGAACAGAGTCACGAACCAAACAAGACAACCACGTCCACTCGTAAAGAGACACGAAAGTCAATACGTCGTCTAATGCGAGGTGATATGTTCTGAGACGCACATGAGGTTAGACTGGCAGGCTGAGCGATAGGCAGACGCTTAAGTGCTCGATCCTGAACGCCGCTATTGGCCGCTGCAACCACGTGTTTCACTGTGGCGCCATCAATCTAAATGCGGGCCAGGAGGCGCGCGCCGCCACAGCTTATGGCTTACGGTACAGAGACCTCTACGGGTCTTCGACGTCCATGACGTCTGGCGGGGATTCAAATTCCGCGGCGCGCGGTACCAGATATGTCATGCAGTAGATGTCTATCTCCCTGGGGCATCGGGACTCCCACCAATGGCCATCCTGCCAGGTGGCCCTTGCTGAGGCTGGATGGCGCCTGTGGGGAGGACCCCTGATCAGAGTGGGTGCCATCAGGTTGGATGAGACACCATGAAGCATAGCATGTCATCTCTTGGTGGTGGTCTGCCGCTAGTAGTCTCTAAGTGGGCAAGGTCTTTCAGTGGTAAGAAATATGACCCCAAATCGTTCCCCTCCCTGGCCACACCATGGGAGGAACACCACGCTAAGGATGGCAGTGAAGCTTATTCGCCCTGATACCTTGTATGTACGAGAGTTGATGGGGAAACTTACATCCATGAAGTTTGTTTTTTGTGGGGCATTTGGAGGACAAGTTTGGGGAGGTGGAGGGCTTGTCAAAAATGTGCTCTGGATCAGTCTTGATAAACACAGCATCCTCTGCCCAGTCACAGGTGTTACTCGCTTGTGACAAGTTGGATGTTTCTGTTACCATCACACCCCATAAGAACTTAAATATGGTCCTGGGTCTTATATTCCACTGGGACCTTCTTTCGCTGTCTGACGACGAGCTGCGCGCCAATTTAGAGCGGCGAGGTGTTTATTTCGTCCAGTGCGTCCGTCAGGGGCCAACGGATAATCAGGTTGCCACCAGTGCCTTCATCTTGGCCTTAGAGGGTGACACATTGCCCGAGAAGGTCAAGGTGATGGTTTACTGCTGTGACATCAAGCCATATGTCCCTCCCCCATGCGGTTCTTTAGGCGCTGGCAGTTCGGCCATATGTGTTCCTGCTGTATTTACAGCATCACATGTCTAGATGGTGGACGTCCATCACATCCCAATACTCCATGTGCCCCCCCTCCATCTGTGTCAACTGCAGGGAACATAATTCAACTTGCTCGCCAGACTGCAAGATTTCACAGAAAGAGCAGAAAATCGTGGAATATAAGAACCTGGACCAACTGACCTACACTGAATCTAAGAGGAAATTTGAGCGCCTACATCCTGTGGCTATGAAATCTTACGCCGCTGCTATGAGAACAGTTGTTGCCCCATCAGTTACTCACATTACTGTCGCCTCTCAGAATCATAAGACTACACCTGTCCTCTTGATGGTGGGGGCACTTCCCTCCCTGTTGCTCCCGCTCCATCTACTTCTGGAGCAACACTCCCAAACCATCAGGGATATCAGTCCCCACTTCTGAGCTAGAGATTCGTAAGTCTTCTTCGGCTCCTCTCACTAGGAAGGGGTCCCTTGGGTCACTCCCTTCCCAGGTTTGTGGTAGTGGGAAAGATGACACCTGCAAGTGGCTGAAGAGCCTAAAAGCAGCTGGTTGTAGGGCTTCCCACTCATCCTCAGTTCCAGAGACGGAATCAGTGAAGTCCTCCCAGCCAGGGAAACCCAAGGAGCAGCGAGAGAAATCCAGAAAGAAGATCCCCAAGACAAAGGGAATTGCAGTGGCACCCACACCACTGCAACGTATAAGCTCTGCGTCTGAGGATGAGGTGGAGATTCTGGCATCTGCTGAGGACCTAGATCTCGCCGGACCTTCAGACACATCGGATATAGACTGCTCAGGCAAAATGTCGGTGGCAGCAGGTGACCTTTCCAGTCTCACTATGACATCATCCTCCAGTTGAATTGCGGCGGTTTTTTCCATCGCCTGGCTGAGCTACAGCAACTGCTAAGCTTTACGCCTTCTTTCTTCATTGCCTTCCAGGAAACCTGGTTCCCGGCAATGTGGACCCCTGCCCTCCGTGGCTATAAGGGATACTACAGGAACTGTAGCGACTATAGTCGAGTGTCAGGTGGAGTTTGCGTTTATGTCCTAAACTCAGTCTGTAGTGAAACTGTGCCCCTTCAAACCCCTCTTGAAGCTGTGCCTGTCAGAATGACGATGCAGGAAATAACTATCTGCAATGTATATCTTCCTCCAGGTGGTGCAGTACCCCGAATGTATTAGCTGCACTGATTGCTGAACTCCCTAAACTGTTCCTACTTTTGGGAGATTTTAACGCCAATAACCCCTTGTGGGGTGGCACTGTGCTTACTGGCTGAGGCAGAGATGACAAAACTTTACTGTCTCAGTTCGTCCTCTGTCTCTTAAATACCAAGGCCGCTGCACATTTCATTGTGGCTCATGGAAGTTACTCGGCCATTAATTTATCAAATTGCAGCCCAGGACTTCTCCCATCTATCCACTGGAGGGCACATGACCTGTGTGGTAGTGACCACTTCCCCATCTTCCTGTCACTGCCCTGGCATCAGGCCCACGGACGCCTGCCCAGATGGGCTTTAAAGAATACGGACTGGGAAACTTTCATCTCTGCTGTCACCGTTGAATCTCCTCCACATGATAACATCGATGTGATGGTGGAGCAGGTGACTAAAACAATCGTTTCTGTGACAGAAAAGACGATCTTCGCTCTTGAGGGTGCCCCTGGTGAAAGGCAGTCTCTTGGTGGTCGCCGGAAGTCGCTGAAGCAATTAAGGAGCGTCGGCGAGCTCTACAGTGGCATAAGCGGCACCCTTCCCTGGAGTACCTCACGGCCTTTAAATGGCTGTGCCAGTGTTCACTACCTTATCAAACAATGGAAGAAGGAATGTTGGGAGAGATACGTCTCCACCATTGTGTGCCTCATGTCACCTTCCCAAGTCTGGGCAAAGATCAAACGTCTTTTCGTGTACCAGGCTCCAAAAGCTGTCCTTGATGTTACCATAAATGGCGAGTTATGTACCGACGCGAACGCGATAGCCGTGCACTTTGCTGAGCACTTTGGTCGAGCCTCTGCGTCGGAGAATTAACCCCCAGCCTTTCGCACACTCAAACGGCGGCTGGAAGGGAACGTCCTCTCATTCACTACACGCTGCGGTGAATCCTATAACGCCCCATTTACAGAGTAGGAACTCCTCAGTGCCCTTGCACATTGGACTGACACAGCTCCTGGACCTGATCGCATCCACAGCCAGATGATTAAACATCTCTCATCTGACTTCAAGCGATGTCTTTCGTCATTTTCAACCGGATCTGGTGCGATGGCGTCTTTCCATCGCAATGGCGCGAGAGCACCATCATTCCGGTGCTCAAACCCGGTAAAAACCCCCTTGATGTGGATAGCTACCGGCCCATCAGCCTCACCAACGTTCTTTGTAAGCTGCTGGAACGCATGATATGTCATTGGTTGGGTTGGGTCCTGGAGTCACGTGGCTTGCTGGCTTCATGTCAGGGGGGCTTCCGCCAGGGTCGCTCTACCACTGATAATCTTGTGTCCATAGAGTCTACCATCCGAACAGCCTTTTCCAGACGGCAACACCTGATTGCCGTCTTTTTTGAATTATGTAAAGCAAATGACACGACTTGGCAACACCATATCCTTGCCACATTGTATGAGTGGGGTCTCCGGGGACCACTCCCGATTTTTATCCAAAACTTCCTGTCGTTCCGTACTTTCCGTGTCCAAGTTGGTGACTTCCATAGTTGCATCCATATGCAGGAGAATGGAGTCCCACAAGGCTCTGTATTGACTCCCTATGTTTAGTGGCCATTAACGGTGTAGCAGCAACTGTAGGGCTTTCAGTCTAACCATCTCTGTATGCAGGCGATTTCTGCATTTCGTACTGCTGCTCCAGTACTGTTGTTGCTGAGTGGCGCCTCCAGGAAGCCATCCACAACACACATTCAAGGGCTCTAGCCCACAGCTTCTAGTTTTCAGCTGCAGAGACATGTGTCATGCACTTCTGTCGGCGTCTTACCTTTCATCCGGAACCCGCACTGTACATTAATGACGATCCACTCACTGTAGTGGAGACATATCAATTCCTAGGACTGGATTTTGACGCTAGATTGACTTGGCTCCCTCATCTTCGTCAGCTTAAGCAGGAGTGCTGGGCAGCACCTCAATGCCCCCCGTTGCCTGAGCAACACAAATTGGGGTGCAGATCACTGTATGCTGCTGCAGCTCTACAGAGCCCTTGTCCAATCCCCAATTGACTATGGGAGTGTGGTTTATGGTTCAGTAGCGCCTTTAGCATTGCATTTACTCGACGCAGTGCACCACTGTGGGGTTCGATTAGCGACAGGAGCTAGTGGAGGCTGGTGTTCCTCCACTGCAGATCAGACGTGCACGACTGCTCGCCAGTTGCGCAGCAATCATTCATAGGTCCCCTGAGCATCCCAATTACCGTCTCATTTTCCCGCCCGCGGCAGTCCATCTCCCGCATCGGCGGCCCAGATCGGAGCTAACGATTGCGGTTCGCGTGCTGTCCCTTCTCTCTGAACTGGAGTCCTTCCCTTTACCACCTCTACTTGCGGTCCGTTCACGTACACCTCCATGGTGTACGCCTCGGCCGCAACTTCGTCTAGACCTTTTGCATGGCCCTAAGGACTTTGTTAACCCCCCGCTTTCTGCTGTCACTTTCTCTCGATTCTTGACGTGTTCCAGGGCTCTGAAGTGGTTTACACCGACGGCTCAATAGCTGATGGTCACGTAGGCTTCGCATATGTTCATGGGGGAAATATTGAGCAGCACTCCTTGCCAGTTGGCTGCAGTGTTTTCACTGCAGAGCTGGCGGCCATATCTCGCGCTCTTGAGTACATCCGCTCATGCCCTGGCGAGTCATTTCTCCTGTGTACTGACTCATTGAGCAGCCTACAAGCTATCGACCAGTGCTACCCTCGCCACCCTTTCGTAGCATCCATCCAGTCCATCTTTGCCCTGGAACATTTCCCCCGTTCTGTGGTGTCTGTGTGGACTCCAGGACACGTTGGAATCCCCGGCAACGAACTTGCCGACAGGCTGGCCAAAGAGGCGATGCGGAAACCGTTTCTGGAGAGAGGCATCTCCGCAGCTGACCTGCGTTCTGTCTTACACTGCAGGGCTTTGGGAGACGGAATGGCATAACAGCACACACAAGAAGCTGTGTCAAGAAGGAGACAATAAATTTGTGGAAGTCTTCCATACAGGCCTCTCGCAGGTAATCAGTTGTCCTGTACCGGCTCCGCATTGGCCATACCTGGCTAACACATGGTTACCTACTCCGTCCCGAGGACCCACCTCAGTGTCGCCGTGGTTCCCACATGACAGTCGTCCACCTCTTGGCGGACTGCCCACTTTCAGCCGCTCTGTGGCAGACTTTTAACTTTCCCAGCACCCTGGCTTCAGTGTTGGGCGACAATACCTCCACAGCTGCTTTAGTTTTACGTTTTATCGGTGAGAGTGGGTTTTATACTTCTATGTAGGTTTTAGCACATGTCCTTTGTCCCTCCGTGTCCTCCACCCTAGTGCTTGTAGGGTGGAGGTTTTAATGTGTTGCAGAGTGGCTGGCTTTCGCGTTTTATTCTCTTAGTTGGCTAGTCACTGTAACCTGCTTTCATGTTTTACTCTTCTGTTTCTAGCGTCTCTGTTGTTTTCTTGTCTTGTTCCTTTTAATGTTCGTTGCCTCCCCTTCGTTCTTGTAGCTTTTCCTTTCTTTACGTTTTGTGTTATATGTTTCGTCCGTTTTATTATCTTACTTGTGGCATTGTTTTATTAGGAACAAGGGACCGATGACCTCGTAGTTTGGTCCCTTCTCCCGCCTTTAAACCAACCAACCAACACTGCCATATATTTTGTTTTCCTGCCACGACTTCGAGGTCTGTGTCAGGTTCTAAACTGACATTAAGACGTTCTGATCCACGGCCTCTTGCAGACAACTAGACGTCAGAGTGTAAATCATATTGTTACTGTGGCTACCATAACACACCACACACAGTGGATGATTTTAAATAAAAGTGTGTTACAACATAAGGAAACAGGAAGAGTTTTACGGCGTTGGCATAGGTTTCCAAACTACATTTAAACTCATCTGTCATAGTCACGGAATAGCTGATGAATCTACGTTCTGTTTAGATGATTCATCATACTGCAGTCATGTATGCGATCACTGTTTCGGTGCTATCCACCCTGGAAGGTATTGTCCATCCAACAAAACTCTTTCTCCAACTCAGACAAGCGATGTCAGTCAATCATTATTTGGTAATCAACAGCATGCCAGTGGACAGATGGGATGGAAAAGATACCATCGATGTACTCTAATACTAAGCATTACAGTTGATAGTGCGAACAATTTTAGCAATTTTACAGTAATTTCAACACCGACCAATGATGTAACAGCATGTATCCCAGTCTCAGTATCATAGCTAAACCACCCCTTCTCCATTTTGTATCATTGCGAACGTGGATAGATGGCTGTGCAGTTGTTAATCCTCGAACACATACACCATCAAAGTATATCAAACAGCGCTCTACATATATCTAACACCTCGAGCATAGTGCTTAATTTATGATGTATCTCTCTGTGTATGGGAGTCACCGAGCATTCTCGCTGTCGTAGGGTAAAATCAGAGAGTGAAAGAACCCCCCCCCCCCCCCCCCCCCGCCCCGTCATTGACCAACCGACCCTGCAGCACCGTTACCGATTTAATCTGCAACCGACCAGAAGTAGACAACTACATTCCACGTCTTGTGAGCGAATGGAGCTTGCCGAGTCCTCACCCATATAAGGGCACAAGATTTCTCAAGATGCGCCCATGTCGAGGAGATTAGCACTCCTTAGCGATGTATAGTAACAGTTTTGAAAGTGTTGTTATGTAATAGCAGACGGCTAAGAAGAACAAGAAACGTGTGATTTTTATGCGCGATGGCGCTCCAGACGGATGGAGTTCAAAGCATCAACCAAGCTATCAACTCTAAAGTATTGTTCTAGAGTCTAGGATCGGTACCTGGAAGGTATCAGTAAGAGACAACATACACACACGCACTCCTAAGGCTACAACATTCTGCACTTAAAACAGACTATAATGTTAGATTTCCTGCGTTTCCAACCTATCATTCTTATAGACTGTAGCGCTGTTAATATTCCAATGTAAGAAATATATATTCCAATATAAGAAATATATATTCCAATGTAAGAAATATATTTCAAGCGGACGACATACATCCTTCTTCCCAGTTTCTTTACGATAAACGATGTTATCAAACAGTAAAACGAAAAAAAACTACTTCCTTAAACATATGCTCTGCATGATACGAGCACAATGTAGCTTTCCGGAGATGTATAGCGCCCACTGTTCGCATCTGATCATGGTTCAGAAATTATACAATGCCTGCGTCAGCTCTGTATGAAATGATTGTTAGTAACGGCGAAACAGATAAACTCATAGCAGCAGCGTCCGGCATGTGAAAGTTAAGTCATTCCACCACTAACTCTGTAAACAGCACATCTGTCAGGCAATATACGCATGGGGATTGCAGTGCAGTTATGAAGCTGCAGTCCCGATTTTATGCCAAAGATGCGACAGGGGGATGCAGTACATCGCATAAATCAAAGTTCGTTTAGGGGAAGTTGCCACGTTTCATCACACATGAGACAGAAGTCCTCTGATGACCGACAGGTTTACCGTTAATGATCGCAAGTAGACAATGCTTTAAACCACAAACAGAACACGTGGATGTATACGAGACGAATGCAGGCTATGTCATGTGACTGATGTGTCCTGACAACAGTGGAAAATTGACATGCAACAACTTCCCCCTCTGTAGAACGCATCATCAGTCTACCATTAAATCGTACCTCGTTACGGCTCCATCTAAGTCGATCACCCTGTCCACTCTGTTATCCTTTAACACAGAGGCAAGTAAGTTTAGAGGTGGATGGTTCTATGTCTTCTGAAAAACGTCAGATACGGCAATGAACTCGCTTGTATCACTGGTACCTCAATAGATGCTACTTCGACAGAAAAAATTAACTGCTTTCCTGATTCCCTTCGCTTCCATGTCGATGTTTTCTCAGATTCCTCTAGTAGGGGGACAAGGGGGGTGTCAGCTCACACTGCATTGTTGCCAAATTTATTCAAGATGGCGGTGATGACGTCATCCAAGATGGCGGCATGTAGACTTGGCAACAGCTCATGATGTCACCCAAGATAGCGGATTTTGGCGGGAAAATAGGCCAATTGTGCTATATCCACTAACCTAACCTCCAGAAAAAATGGAGGGAATTTTCAATTTTGGCGGGAAAATAGGCCAATTGTGCGATGTCTAATCCAAGCCTCCAGAAGAAAAAATGGCGGGAAGTTAGAATTCCAGGATAATGCATGCAAAACCATACTTGTCTTTATTATTATTGATTATCATTTATTAACATTCACTATCATTTATTATTATTTAAATAGACCAATTGGGTTATATCCACTAACCTAAGCCTCCAGAAAAAATAGGCGCCAAATTCAAATTCCAATGGGATAATGTATGCATAACTGTACTTCTCCTTTATTATTATTATTATTATTTTCGATTATTTCCATTCAAGAGAGCGTTTGAACTTGAATTCCTTTATGATGATTGTTTATGTTTTTTCTGAGCCCAAATTTTCTTCATGTGTTCACTGTGTTGTTTCTTTCGCTCCGCTGTCCATTTGCAGCCTGGTCTCTTCTGTGTTGTGGTGTCAAATTTATGTTTTTTGATGATGTTCCTGAATTCAGTTCTATTTTCTGCATCGTTTACTGTTATGTGTGCTTGTCTGAGGTCCTCTTCAACTTCTTTTATCCATTTTGTTTTTCCCCTGCCTGAGTTGATGACATTAAGAACTCGCTTTGAAATTCTGTTTTCATTCATCCTGTGGATATGTCCGTAGAACTGCATTCTTCTTTTCGTTATTGTATCCGTAATCTTGTCTGTATATTTATATAAATCTGATGTTGGTCTCGTCTTCCAGATTCCTTGCTCTTGTATAGGGCCTAAAATTTTCCTGAGAATTTTCCTTTCTTGTTTCTCTATTTCTTTGATTTTAGTTTGCCCACCTATTTGTGTTGTTTCAGATGCATACAGTGCCTCCTGAAGTACGACAGTGTTGTAGTGCCTCAGTTTTGCGTTAATGGATATGGACTTTTTGTTATAATAGTTCCACGTGAGTTTATATGCTTTCTGTAGTTTTTTTATTCTTTCCTCATTGGCCTTTAGGTTGATCCCTGATGGCTGGATGATTTCTCCCAGATACTTAAAATGTGGTACTTGTACGATTTTCCCATAGGTTGTCACAATAGGCAATTTGTCTTGTGGCACTCTTTCTATGTACTGGGTTTTCTCATATGAGATTTGCAGGCCAGTTCTTTGTGCAATTTCGTGTAACTTCTCTATGGCGTTAGTGGCTTCTTTTCTATTATTTGTGAGGATTGCAAGGTCATCTGCAAAAGCTAACCACTTCGCATTGAATCTATTATCTTTTCTAATGCCAATTTGGATTCCTTTGACTTCTTTTTCCCATGTCCTGATGATGTTTTCAAGAATGATATTAAGGAGTAATGGTGAAAGTCCGTCACCCTGTCGCACTCCAGTTTGGATTACAAATGGTTCCGAGATATCCCCCATAAATTTAACCTTGGAGACTGTGTCAGTTAATGTTTCCTGAATGATTGCTCTTGTCTTTCTGTCAATGATGAATTCTTCCAGCGTCTTACAGAGCGCTACTCTGTCTATTGAGTCGTAGGCCTTTTTAAAATCTACAAAAGTAACCACTGTGTTTCGGGTGTTTCTCATCTGGAGAATCATTTTCAGATTCCAGATCTGCTCTATGCATGATCGTCCCTTGCGAAAACCAGCCTGGTATTCTCCTATTTGTGGGTCAGCTTGTTCTTCTAATCTATTCATGAGAACTTTTGATAGGATTTTATATGTGACCGGTACGAGTGAGATACCCCTGTAATTATTTGGTTCAGTTTTGTCACCTTTTTTGTGGAGTGGATGGATGGGTGCGCATTTCCATTCAGATGGGATCTGTTCTGTTTCCCAAATGTTTAATATGATTTTGTGAATTTTTCCTGTTAATCTTTCATCATTTAGTTTCCATAGTTCTGCAATAATTCCATCTTCTCCTGGGGCTCTATTGTTTTTCAGTGTCTTGATAATTTCTACTATTTCGTTGATGATTGGTGGTTTAGCGTCAGGATTTGGTGTAGACGTCTCGTAGTGAATGAATGTCCTCTGTAGGTCTTTCGCAGTTGAGAAGTTTGTTGAAGTAGTCTGCAAGGATTTGGCAGTTATTCACGTGTTAGTTTTTAGTGAACCATCCGGTTTCTTGAAGCAAAGATTGGTGGCTGGTATCCTGCAAAATGTTCTTTAAACGTCTTATAAAAATTCCTGGTGTTGTTCTTCTTAAAGTCTTGTTCTATCTCATCTAGTCGCCGTTTGTCATCATTTCTTTTTTCCCTCCGAATAGTTTTCGATGTTTGTTTTCGGATTACTAGAAATTGTTGCCATTTTTCTGATGTTTTGTGACTATTGAAGTTTTTCCAGGCATTGGTCCTTTCTTCTACTGCTTGGTCACATATTATATTCCACCACCTGTGTTTTCTCCTTCTCGGGGGTTGATCCAATTTCATTGTGGATTTGAGGACGTCCACAAGTTCTGTCCAGTTTGTGGTGTTTGTCTGACTAATTTCCTGTAAGATGTTTTCCTCGTTGAGTTTTATGTATTCGGGGTCTGGTCTCAGCACTTTTAGTTTTGGCTTTTTCTATTGGGTTGTAGTCTGGTCTTTATCTGTAGAAGATGGTGGTCTGAGTCAAAAAATCCTCTTCTCGTTTTCACATTCAGAATTTCTGCTGTGTTACTCTTGGAGATGGCCACATGGTCTATCTGGAATTCACCCAACATTGTGTTGGGCGACTTCCAAGTATACAGTTTCTTGTTGGGTTTTTTGAATTATGTTGACATAATTATGAGGCCGAAATTTTCGCAAAAGCTTATCAATCTTTCCCCATTCTTGTTAGTTCTCTTGTGAGCTGTATGGATTCCAGTGATTTTCCTGTATTTTCTCTTTTATTATTATTATTATTATTATTATTATTATTCATTATTATTATTATCATCATTTATTATCATGTATTATTATTTATTATCATTTATTATTATTGACCTGCCTCCACTATAAAATTCCCTCCAAATTCCAATATGATAATGGCTGCAAAACCTTACTTTTGTTTATCATTTAGTCTTCTGTAAATACCTAAGTACTTAATTCCATTTCGTTTTTAATCATATTAAATTCAATTTACAATTTCGTATACGTATGCAAAGGTGTTCAACTACCTGATTTCAACTACTTTTCGAGGCCCAGAGAGCCACCTCTTCCTAGGGACCAGCGCAGAGTTTGAATTCTGGCAGTAAAGAAAGGTCACTTCTGCTTTCTCTACCAACCTAACAAAATTGTTGTAAATAAAGGGCACTTGTACTAACCTCAGCAACCCGACCGGCACGTCCTCCTAGGAACCAGCACCAAGTTTGGAATCTGCCATTAAACAAAGCTCACTGGCGCTTCCGCCACCAACCTAAGAAAATTGTTGCAAACCAAGCTAGTCACCGCTAAACTAAGCCACCAGCACTCAGCCTCTTCGTACACATTTCGGGTAAAAGGACTCACTCTGCACTAGGCCCATGGATAGAGGAACTAATTTACTTTATTTAGGAATGCCGATATGTTCCACACCATACAGACCTGCAAAACACACTACATAACTCATTTATAATGCTCTAGACACATGCTTGCTAATTGTAAACAGTTAAAAATAACTCGCACCACAGCCTACAGAAATGCGAACTGCTCGTAAATAATCCAATGTCCAAATAGCCAAACACCCTGCTAATTTTCGGAAATAATTTCAGTGCATAGGCTGATGGAAGGAGGAACGAATGTACTTTATTTATTTGCGACATATATTTTTGAAACTTTTGCTTCTCATAGGTTTTGATATGTAAGGCTGACCTAAGGCAGGTTCTGAACTCCAGTAATGCACTACACTTGGCAACACAGCCACACCCATCAAGATATTCATTCCAATCCAGACCTGTAACTCCTCTACAGATAAATTGGTCCAGTTATTTGTCGACTCACTCACAGTCTGACCAGATTGCCGTTATTGCGCAAAAACAGCTCAGACTGCGCTGTGCTGCTCGGGGAAGTAAGGAAGGCCTGCACTCTATTTATTTGGAGCCCTTTTATTTAGTCGTGGAGTATATTTGTCACAAAACACCCACACTGATCCGACTGTGGTCATCTGACACATCCCACAAACATGTAAACAGCTCCTAATTTCACCACACAATAGCAAACAGCTCTTAAATAATGCAGTACGCAATATCAGCAGGCGAGCTCTGTACTCTTAAACTCTCCAAATAAAGCACAGCACAGTGCGCAGACATGCTCGCAAAATAGTGCAACAGACGCGCCCAAACACCCACAGCTGCCAAACCGACCAAAAGTCTCTGCTCGGCCTCCCCCCAAACATGACCTCACACAAGTACGGGATCACCGTTTTCTGTGTAGGAACCCCGGAAGTTGCTGTCCATCAACCAAAATTTGTCCCCCAACTGAAGCAAGCATTGTCAGTCAATCATTATGTCGTACCCAATGCACAGATGCGATGGATAAGACACCACCGATCTACTGTAATATTATCCATCACAGTTGATATCGCGAAAAATTTTACAGTAAGTCCAACACTAGCCAATCATGTGACAGCTTGTTTTCTTAATTTCAGTATCATAGCTAAACCATACATCCTCTACTTTGCAAGTATTCGTAGGTGACTGCTCAGCACGTCCAGTCTCACTTAATTCTCGAACACATAAAGACGATCAAATTATACCAGACAACGCTATACATATTTCTTTCTAAGACCTCGCGCATAGTACTCGATCAATCTCTCTGCATATGGCAGTCACAGAGCTATCTAGTCCTCTTATGTTAAAAGATCATCCTCACCTCGCCATTGACCAACCTACCCGGCAACATCGCTACCCAATTATTCCTCAACCGAGCAGGCGAATACAGCTACACTCCACCTCTCTTGGCTGAATTGAGCTTTCCTAGTCCTAACCCCTCCAAGTGCACCACATTTCTCTAAATGTAACCAAGTCTTGAAGCTTAGCACACCATATCGATCTATAGTAACAGATCTCAAAGTGCCTTAATTTAATAGCATACAGTTAAGAAGTACAAGAACGGGGCGATATTTATACACAACGTAGTTCGATACATTTTAAGTAAATATCCAATATATCATGTGTAAAGTAAGGTTCTGGTAGGGGAGAGAGAGAGGGAGAGAGAGGGGGAGAGAGAGAGAGAGAGAGAGAGAGAGAGAGAGAGAGAGAGCGCACTGTGCTCGATTGTATCAAGTCCCCTCCACATTTGGAGAGCGGTTCTTCTGTTTCCCGTATGTCTGTGCATATGCATGTGTTGCGGAAGGACCTGCAGTAGACCAGAGTTAGCGTTAGTGTGGTACCGCCGAGCGTTATATCCAGAGTGTTGTCAGGATGCAGATCCACAATATGCCATGCACGGGATTGGTTTTCAAGGTGGATCCGCCACGCACAATGTACGAAGCGGTGTTGGGATGCAGTTCCACAATATACCACATATATATCGCAATCTGCGACTGGGGAAGAATGGCGAAGGAGTTAGGCCATGCTCTTTGAAAGCAACTATCCTGGCATCCGGCTTTAGGTGTTAGGAAAATTATGGAAAACCATGGGAAACCTAAACCTGGATAGTTGAACAGTGATTTGAATCACTCTCTTCCCGATTTCTAGTACATTACTGTGCCATTGAACCACATCGCTTGATCTCACACGTACTTCGACAAAGTCGTGTTTTACATGATAATAAAATCGAAGTGCGCACTTGCTATTATCGGTATCTCACTACTAACTGTAAGATTATGAACACAGGTGTGCAGATAGGCCTAGCGAGTGTGTAACAGGGAAGGTTGCTGCATTCAGCAGTTGCCACCTACTTTTGGGAGACGTTTTTCTTTCTTAGCGGTTGATATTTACGTTTCTTTCTTTACTTATCTTCCTTGTTTCCCAACTCGGTCTGTGCACTTCTTTAATATACTTAACAAAAGCATAGTTACGTTACTTGGAATTGTCTGCATGCTAGATCATATTGGAAACAGTGTTTTTCCGATTACGTGACTGAATGTTCAATATACCGTGACCTCTGTATGTTTCTGGCAAAAGTTGTCGGTTATCCAGGACTTCTAATTTCTGATTGTCACGCAATAACACTCCTCGGTCCACAGTGTTTCTTTGGAATTAGTGTTTGAGGTATCTCGGAATAGAAATATAAAATTAACGTAAGTTAATGAATCTGTGGATTTGTGTACCGTTGCAGATTTATTACTGGCTACAGAAGCAGTCAACTTGTGAATGGCCGCCTTCACTTGGGTGGAATGTTTCCTGTAGCTGGCCAGGCCGCAAGCCTGTAACACATCGTGTTACGTACCCTCCCAAGAACGCAACGTGCCGTGATGAGTGCATGTGTGGCCGCGCAAGGCTGGAAACAAAGGATGCGTCGACAAGTAATTAATACATATGAAAGCAGGTGACAGTCAGGGACATTTTAATGAGGAACAAATCGCTACTGCATTCATAACTTGCTTCTCAATTTGATTTCGAAGTGTCTAAAAATGCAGCCACGAGTTAACGCATCTAAATACTTGCATGAAAGAAAGAAATCAATCTTAATAATTACCTACGCACAAAGGAACCTAAATCTGTAAACAGATTCCGGCTGCCGCAAAAATGACAGGAATTATAATTCGTTCAATATGAGCGCGCACGAACACGGGAAAGACCACGGTATCAACGGCGGCGCTGCGCCAGGTTAGGAAACCTCTGCTGCAAAAAGGAAGCGGCGAGTTCTGTGTCCCACCAGGCGACAGCTGGCCGCCTGACCAACCATTAAGTTGACACCAGAATTACTTTTTTCAGTTGTAGGCGCACTAGTGTGAGGTACTGACGAGCTAACAAAATCCCTGAGCATCGACGCTTTGGTCCAATTTGCAACGTCTTGGAAGGTCTCCCAGTTGCCGTCTCGCCCGCGACAACGTCTTCTGGATAAGTACTATCCGCCATGCTACGGAAACTTTACTTGCTCGTTACTTCGGTTACAGTCAAGTAATGATGCTTAGTTTCGATCGTCGTTTCAGCGTTTGGCAATCACGAGTATTTCGCGATACTACGGGAGACCAGCAGCAGGCGTTCCGTAAGGTTCACGGAGGTCTGCCACCCCCTCGGTTTGTTGCCGAAACCTAGTTCTCGTGGTTCAGTATTCTCTCTCCGAAGTGTTCTAAGTTCAACTTGTGTAGATATAGGTGAATGTTTTTTTTCTATATGTTGTTGTCTTGTAAGTGGAGGCTGCCCTCTGTCAAGAGTACGTTGTTCTGTGCTAATTTCCGAATACATCTCTTTGCCTTACTTTCTGAATCTTTGTGTTGCGCTTTCTACCACATTTCCCCCAGTATCCATTCGAATCAGTAGCTCCCTGAAAGTAGGGTCGCAGCCCATGCCTCCCCACTGCCCGACACTGGGTAGAATAACAACGTGAGATCCCAATGGGCTATCAGTACTTACCTCGGCCTCTAACTGGGGCAAGATCTTTGCATTCAGGTCGCCTAGGATACAAAAACTGTGGTAGTCATCTTAGGTGAGGTAGCGCAAGCCATCGGGCAGGCAACTGCAAAATATGCATCTACGTCTATGCTCTGAAACGATCTTACAATCTGTATTACTGTCGCTTCCCCCTTTTCCTATTTCAGTCGCAAATGGTTTGTGGGAAGAAAGATTGCTGATAAGACTCCGTATGGACTCGAATCTCTAATTGTATTTTCATCGTCTTTTCGCGAGATATTTGCAGGACGAAGTAGTATATTGGTTGGCTCATCTAGCTATGTACACTCTCGGAAAATTGACAGTAGACCATACCGTTGTGGAGAAGGTTTCTCCTGCAGCGTCTGCCATTGAAGTCACTGATCACCTCTGTGACTCTTTCGCACTTACTAAGTGAACCTGTAACGAAGGCCGCTGACCTCCTTTGGATCTTCCCTATTTCCTCCATCAATCCTATCTGGTATGGATTCCAGACTGACGAGCAGCATTAAGGTAGTGGTCGAAGGATTTTTGTGTAAGCTACCTCCTTCGTGGATGGTCAACGCTTCCTGAAGGTTCTTCCAATGTTTTCTTTGTCATCCCACTTTAAATCACTCCGTTCTCATACTTCAGATATTTTATGAAAGTAACTGCTTCCAGTGGTTGTTCTGCAATCGTGTAATCATACAATAAATAGTCTTTGTATATGCAATAGTTATTGCCACTCCCTGCACCAAGCTGTCTTAAACATACCTTGTAAGTTAAAGAATTTTTCCATTTTAGAGACCATTATTTTTCAGGCTAGTTTATTCTCCGAAAATTGTCTGAAAATGTGGAAGTTAGTTTGCCTAGGAAACAGCAAGGGAACTGCGTGCTTCTTCTTTGGAGGGAAATGGGAGGGCTACGTTGCCCCAGACGGTCTCCACAAGATCGATTTGTCCATTACGAATAACAGTGCGAACCCCAGCACCGCGCTTCATGGAAAAAGTAATCAAGGAACACCTGACTGGAACCTCGATTGATGACGATGATTGTATTGATCGACGTATGCAAGACTTGCCTGAAACTTGGCGATTGTCGGAGAAAGTAGATGCGGTCGGGTACAGATGTATGACACTGGAGTGCATCCCCACAATCGGTAAGGAGTTAGTTCAGTCGCGTAGTGGGCCGGACTCTTGTACAGGTGTCGGACGCCTCTAGTCACTATCGAGGGAATTTATAGGCTGTGCTGTACCTGGGCAGGCCCGTGCAACTATTGTCTAGCCCTGCGGTCAACATTTTGGTGATGTGTTAGAGCACCCTCCATCCACCTTGTGAATATCTTCCTTCATGAGGCAGGAATCAATCGAACATCAGAATCTGCATACATACTCAGAAAGCCACTGTACAGTGTTAGTTGGGGAGTACATAGTACCAATATCGGTTTTCGTTCCTATTAGGTTCCTGTATTGGAATAGGAGAAAGATTATACGTAATAGAATGGTTTGCTGCATCTGTCGACTTGAACCCAATATAGGATGCTTGTGACCAGTTAAAACTTGAACTGCGCCGTTGCAGAAACCTTCCTCACATGATAGATCACCTCAAGAGGGCCACTGTCAAAGAGCAGAGCAAGAGTCAGCAGCCAAGCGTCGACCATCTTGTGGGAGGTATGCTAAGGAGGATCCAAGCATTTTACGATGCATGTGATAACGCAGTACTGAATCGATTATTATGCAGCAACATATTTTGATTTCACAAATATGCGATTTCGAACAGACTGCCTTTATCATAGTTGCTTGCACAGCGAAGATTTGTTTTAGTTTCATAAGACTTGTTCTTTCATTCTCTGGCACACCTTGGAATTACCTCCATTTGTACATCAGCAGGTGTTGCAAATTTGTTTTGAGTAGTTTATCTTCAGTACACTGCTTAGTCAAAAGTTCTTTAAAATGCATGGTACCAAAAGGACTTTTTATAGAATAGAAATTTTGTCACATAACATGTCATATACAATCAGATGATTGAGACATAGGTGACTGATAAGTTTTAAGCTATTTCTAATTGTAAGTATACAGAATAATTACAGGTATTTTGTAATTTTAAGTTCCAAAATATTATTTAAAATAATCATGTTGAAAATAAAGTAAATTTAAGAATAAGTATCTACTTAGAGTACATTTTTTAGCATGACAGAATAAAATGTTAACATCAGGACAGTTATTTGTGACAGTCATAAATTCTTCTACGCTGTAATAACATTCACTTGCTAGGTGTTTTTTAAAATGTTCAAATTCTTCTGGTTCATAATTTTTAAATTTTTCAGACTTTTTCTCAGCCTCATACCCATGAAGTAAGGTGTCTTCTCCAGCAGTTTTAGCCTATGAGTTGGTAACTTATACTGATATTTGTTTCTTGTTTCATAATCATGCTTAAACAGGGTATCTTCAAAAAGTTGCGGGTTTTGTTTAGAAAACTTAATTGTCTCATAGAGGCCAGGAACAGCTGTAACATCAACGGAGGTCTGCATGTTTGTCTTTCTTCTGCACCTCCCATAGCCCTAATGATTTTTTTCTGTAGCCTAAAGACACCCTGTAAGATTGCTTCTCTGATCCCCAAAAAATTATACCATATCTAATCACAGATACAAAATACGCATGATGTACGGTTTTTTTGACTGGTGTTTCTATTATACTGCTTATAACATTCAATGCAAATATTAGCCTATTTTGACGGTGACACATGGCATCTACATGGTGTATCCAGGACAAATTCTTGTTCAGCATTACATTTAGAAAATTGGTACAGTTTGTGGTGGCAAGGTGATTGTCCTCATATGGTATTTCTAGTATGTCATGTACAGCATGTTTTGTGGTAAAGTGAATGATTTGTGTCTTTGTTAGGCTTAATTTCAGACTATTATTTCTCACCCAGGACTCAATTTCAGCCAGAGACTGCTGAAGATGACTAATTAAATTTTCACTTTTCTTGCAACAGACTGTTGCTGTAGAGTCATCTGCATGAAGAATAGTGTCTGAAATTGTTAGTTGAAAGGTCATTTATATAATACAATAACAATATTGGCCCAAGGATAGGTTCTTGTGGCACACCTTGATCTTTTTCCAACTTGAGAAGAATCTCTTACCAGTTTCTCCTATTACTATTCGTTTTCTGTTTAATAGGTAAGATAACATCCATCTCAGCGAATTTTCACTACAACCATGTGCTTGTAGCTTGTGAAGTAGTGGTTTGCGGATCTACTGTGTCAAAGGCTTTACTTAGATCACAAAAGATGCCCGATACATTCATATTTTTATCTAGATTACTACTAATTTTTTTAATAAGTTCATTAATGGCTTGCACAGTGCAGTGTCCTCTTTGGTAACCATGCTGATTGTTCTGGATAATATTATACAGATTATGATAGTTAACTATCTGGTTACACAACTCTTTCAAATATTATGGAAAATATTGCTAACAATGAGATTGGTCGATAATTACTCACTTCATCGTCTGCCTTTTTTGTAAATGGGTCGTATTTCAGCGTCTTCAGTCTATCGGGAAAACATCCTTCCTCGAAATATTGATTCATTAGAAGGGACAGAGGATGTGCAATACCATGGGTGAGCGCCTTTATTTTTATAGGAATTTCATGTCAGACTACAGAATTTAAAATCTTCAGGGACTTTGATATCAGCTACTTCAGAGTAGGATGTTATGGGTGAATGTAAATTTAGTGGAGTTACGTAAACTGGAAACAGGGTACACGGTTGGCGGTGAAAGTTCATCAGTTTTACATGGATATATGAAGTGGCTGTTAAACGCTTCACAGATTCGTGTAGGGTCCCAAGCAGTCTCACTTTGAACCACCAGCTCAAATTTCCGTTGTCTGCCTTTTTTTTAATACCTATTTCATTCTTTACAATGGTCCATATTGCTTTATTTATTTTTAGCGTTTGAAATGTAATTATTATTCTCCAATTTTTTGGCTTGTCTGACAACCTTATCAAAGATTTTCTTATATTGCCTTACATAATTTACGAATTCTGGGTCTCGATTGACTTGCCTCCATATGACGTTCTCTTTTCCTCATGCTTGAAATCTGAATACCCCCTTGTTATCCATTAACCCTTCTTAGGTATGTCAGTTTTTATAGTTATAAAAGGAAAGCATTCATTGAACACCATCAAGAAGGCCTCCAGAAAGTTATTGAAATTTTCATTTACTGAGGCCTTAGCATGAGATGGGGCTGATTTTATTGACTAACATTTCTATATTTTCTTGTCTAAAATTTCTGATTTTCTTGTTTGTGTGCTTTGGTCTAACACAGGGCAATGGCACCAATAGAGCACTGTGGTCTGAGATCCCTAAGCTTTCTATACATTTTCTGTTACTCTGTAGTTTAAGCTACTAGCAATGTTATCTATGCAGGATGCCAACGAAGCAGTTAACCTCGTCATTTCTACAAAATTTAGAATAAAGCCATGTGTGGACATCACCTCCTTCATCTTAAAGGCAAATTTGTCATTTTTTCGCACATCTATATTAAAATCGGCACAAACAACAATTTTTTACATAACTTTTCAGCTTTGAGTTGGAATGAATTTTCAAGTTTGACCAAAAAACTGCGGGAGATTGAGTATCCAGGGGTACGATATATGATGAGTTCTATGCAGCAACTCTCCAATGAGCGTTCTTCATTTAAATTATTGAAATTTTGCTTTGTTCAATAAATTTATATTTTTATCTCTGAGCCAATGTTCACTTAAGTAAACAACCTTTACAGACCATTTTGTTCTCTCTATAAATATTTCTAAGTCGTAAAGCTTACTGACCAGATTACTTGATAAACCTCCAATATTCAAATGCATAATATGATTATTATTTGCTATTCTAGATGTGATGTCATCAAAATTGTCTGCTCTAACCTGGCCAGACACAAATTTTTGTAGACTGCTTATCTTAATGTTTTTTCCCCCCAAGTCTCTACTAAAAAATCCTTAAAATGGCATGGTGGTGAAGTTTTTCTCTTGTTATGTTGATGTTCGTTCTTCTGTTGTTGCTTCTTCCCTTGTTGCTTGTTCATGTGATGATAGTCCTGATTCTGGCAATGCTGATGCTGCCATTACTTGTGATAGCGGCTGTTGTTGTCTGTGATGGTGGCTCTGCTGTTGATTGAGATGATGTTGCTGCATCTGTAGTTCCTGCCACATCTGAGGATTGTCTTGCTTCATTCGATGCTGGTTTTTCTGTCGCTGGTAAGGGCTGTGCTGTATCAGCTGGTGATGGTGGTTTTGTTTCTGATGTTGATAGTGTTTTTTTGTTGTTTTTTTTCTATAGTTTTTGATGGGTTTACTGCTGTAGTTGTTGGTGGTTGCTGTACTATTATTTGTGGCTGGCAAGGTAATCTTGGTTCTGCTGTTGCCATCAACATCTCCATAATTTTAGAGCTGAGAAGTCTCTTTCCCTTTCCGTTTAAGTGCATACCATGTCTTGTAAAACTCTCTCTCTCTCTCTCTCTCTCTCTCTTAGGTGGTTAACTGGCAGAAATTGAGAGTTTTCACGCGTTTTGCATATGTCCTCGAACTGTTTGTTGGCTTTCATGATTTCTTTATTTACGCACGAATGTTTAATGAGGTCGTGTCTATGCGGAATTACAATGATGATCATTGTTTTACTCTTATTGGTATCCAGTATTTCCTTTGTTTTCGACGGCACTCGATAATTCATTTTTGTGAACATCATTGGCTTCCCCCCCCCCCACTATCACTGTGCATTCATTTGCATTTGAAGAAGTTCCGATCCCATGCTTTTTGTAATTTCGTGCATAGATGCCCCTGGTTTCACGTAACTAGATGCGTTTGTAACATGCCCATAACGTAAAATTTTTGAGAGTCCACGCTCATGGCTATCCGAGTGTGTGTTTACTTCGGAAAATTTCGTTCCGACCTTTCTCATCGCGTGAGAAGAATGATCGTCGGTGAGCCTCTGTATTAGCTCTAATATCTCGCGTTTTCTTGTCATGGTCATTTCGTAAGATGTGTGTAGGAGGAAGTAATATGTTGTCCGATTCTTCTCGGAAAATGCACACTCGAATTTTCAACAGTAGACCTCTCCGTGACACACAACGCAGAATAGTGAACAGGGGCCCACAAGAGGTTCACAAATTGACACCACTTATTGCTAGAACTGCCTGTTTCTGAGACAGAAATGACCCTTGAGACAGGGAAGAATTACGCAAAACATAATACCCTATGTCACAAGCGAATGAAAATAAGCAAGGTAGACTACTTTTCGTGTCGAACTATCATTTAAGATACCGTTCGAATAGTAAAAATGTCAGCATTAAGTCGCTGAACAAGATCCTAAACGTGGGCTTTCCACGACAGTTTACTATCTGAACACCAAGAAATTTGAACTGTTCAGTTTCATTAAACGTCGAGTTTTGTGGAATTGCGTGTTAGAAAACGTAAAAACTGAATCTTACTGTGATAAACTGTTACTTTATTTTCTACCACCCATGAACTTATGTGACGAACTGCACTATTGGAAACAGTGGCAATGTTGCACACAATATCCTTTACTATCAAGGTAGTGTCATCAGCAAACAGAAATACACACATCAAAAAAAGTTTTGCATCACTTCCGATCCGAAAGTTCCGGAACCTGTACAGAAAATTGGAATAGAGATCAACATAAACATCATTTCCGCCCTTTTTATTGCTCATGAAAACCACACATTGCATGTTTTACCACCATACAGCGAGACCTTCAGAGGTAGTGGTCCAGATTGCTGTACATACCGGTACCTCTAATACTCAGAAGCGCGTCCTCTTGCATTGATGCATGCCTGTATTCGTCGTGGCATACTATCCATAAGTTCATCAAGGTACTGTTGATCCAGATTGTCCAACTCCCCAACGGCGATTCGGCGTAGATCCCTCAGAGTGGTTGGTGGATCACGTCGTCCATAAACAGCCCTTTTCAATGTATCCCAGGCATGTTCAGTAGGGTGCATGTCTGGAGAACATGCTGGCCACTCTAGTTGAGCGATATCGTTATCCTCATGGAAGTCATTCACGAAATATGCACAATGGAGGCGCGTTTATGAAGACGAATGCCTCGCCAATATGCTGCCGAAATGGTTGCACTATCGGTCGGAGGGTGTTACGGCCGTTACGGCGCCTTCCATGACTACCAGCGGCGCACGTCGGGCCCACATAATGCCACCCCAAAACCGCAGGGAACCTCCACCTTGCTGCACTCGCTGGACAGTGTTTCTAAGGCGTTCAGCCTGACCGGCTTGCCTACAGACACGCCTCCGACGATTGTCTAGTTGAAGGCATATGCGACACTCATCGGTGAAGAGAGCGTGATGCCAATCCTGAGCGGTCCATTCGGCATGTTGTTCGGCCCGTCTGTACCGCGCTGCATGGTGTTGTGGTTGCAAAGATGGGCCTCGCCATGGACATCTAAAGCAAAGTTGCGCATCATGCAGCCTATTGCGCTTAGTTTGAGCCGTGACACTACGTTCTGTGGCTGCTCGAAAAGCATTATTCAACATGGTGGCGTTGCTATCAGGGTTCCTCCGAGCCATAATCCGTAGCCAGCGGTCATCCAATGCAGTAGTAGCCCTTGGGCGGCGTGAGCGAGGTATGTCAACGACAGTTTCTGTCTCTGTATCTCCTCCATGTCCGAAGAACATTGCTTTGGTTCTCTTCGAGACGCCTGGACACTTCCCTTGTTGAGAGCCCTTCCTGGCACAAAGTAACAATGCGGACGCGATCGAACCGCGGTATTTACCGTCTAGGCATGGTTGAAGTACAGGCAACACGAGCTGTGTACCTCCTTCCTGGTGGAATGACTGGAACTGATCAGCTGTCGGACCCCTTTCGTCTAATAGGCGCTGCTCATGCGTGGTTATTTACATCTTTGGGCGAGTTCAGTGACATATCTGAACAGTCAAAGGGACTGTATCTGTGATCAGTATCCACAGTCAACATCTATCTTTCCGAGTTCTGGGAACCGGGGAGATGCAAAACTTTTTTTGATGTGTGTATTTTAGAATCACCTGTAATACTAGGGGGCATATCATTTATATAAATAAATCCCTGGGCACCACCTATTTGACCATTCTTAAAGGGAACATTACAAAATGGCTAAGTACAGGACTAACATTTGCAGCACGGTACTTCAATATTCTGCGAGGTACTCCATCACGATAACTGACAGCCCCCAATCCCTCCAGATGCGAATCCGCCGAGTCACTCTCAAGACCAAACCGGCACTCATTGTCAGAACAACATTGGCCCTCTGTTCGACCGTTCAGGTGGCATGTTGATGACTCCACTCTAGACGCTCACTTGTGCGAGGACATACAGTAGGTTCCCGACAATGAAGGCCGCTTTGCCGAAGCCTTCTGTAATCCGTTTGCTTCTATGCAACACGTTCAGTGGATGCTACAAGGTCAGATGCTAGTTGCCGTGCAGTGCTAAGGCTGTACCATCGTGCCCTTACAGCCAAATAACGGTCCTCCGTTTCTGATGTCATGCGTGGTCGGCCCTGACCTCGTCTTCGGGATACGGTTTCGGTCTCTACAAGCTGTTGCCACATTCGAGAAAGAGAACGATTCATATTAAGCCATTGGGCCACATGAATTTGCGACTGCCCTGCTTCTATTCTTCCTATGGCCCTCCACCGCAGAATGTGTGGTAGGCGTCTTCTCTGTCATACAGCACCGTCTATGAGTGTGTACACAGCGATTGTGGATGTAGGGCTACGCTGCAAACTCTAGCCCGTTGGTAGGTGCCATGACGTCATCGTTGGCGTGATTGTCTATTGACCGGATTGCCGTCTTCCGTGCAGAAAACGATCGTACAGACATCTGTTGAGAGTCTGTATGATAGTATCGTGAGTTAGACACTTGACGGGTAAATAGTAGTTTTTTACTTTAATTTTTGGCAAGAGTGTAAGTTTAAGTAAAAGGCCGACGTAATTTTTTCATCCGCTCCTCCGCTCTGGCAGGTAGAGGGTGCGCGAGTCAGTAGCTGCCTGGCGGCCAGCCTGTGACCATCGCGTGCGGAGCCAGTTAGCCGAGACCGAGGACGCACAGGACACCTGCAGGCTACACAGTCGTCGCCTTGGCGAGTACCCTTCTATTGATTTGAATTTCATTTTCTGATACAATGTCAGCTGATAGCATTGTGAACACAGTCCAGTGCGCGTTCGATAGGAAGTTTAAAACGCCTTCTGCTCTCGAAATTCACAAATGGATTTTTGAAGAAATTAAGTTGGAGAAAAAAAGTGTGAAAGACGTCCGATTTGATTTCGCGCAGAACTCTCTATTCCTAAAACTGTCTAGTGCCATACAGTGCGAGGAACTGGCCAGAGAGAGCAATGGAATTCTGAAATTTCGCCATATAGACGGTGCGGTGAGCGATGTTGTTGTAATGCTCGTAGGTTTTGGTATTAGGAAAATAAAGGTAATTAACTTGCCATTCGAAATACCGGATGAAGAAATTAGCAAATGTTTAAACATGTACGGCAGGGTTCTGACAGTTACAAGAGATAAGTGGCCTAAAACATTCAGATTCCCCGTTGAAAATGGTGTGCGTACCGTGAAAATCAATTTAAGAAAACACGTCCCGTCTTTCAAAATAATCTGTGGGTACCGAGCTTTTATTAAATACAGTGGGCAGCCGCCAACCTGTTCCATTTGTGACGCCGTTGATCATATGCGAAGCATGTGCCCGCGGAGACGGTCTGCCCGCCTCGCTAGGGACAAAGCACTCGCCAGTGCCATGATGTGTTCGGAAACAGAGTTGCCGGCCCTGGGAGTAAAAGCGGCGACGGGCGGTAAGCAGAAGAGAAGCAACGGTCCGGCGGGCCCCTGCACGGGAGACGCAGACATGACAACACGGCAGGCGGCAGCTCTACCTGCAGTGTCAAAAGCCGCCGCCGCCGCACCAGGCTGCCAGGGAAAAAGGAACCGCTCAGAGGGCGTGCCGGTGCATGCCGTTGCAAGGCAGATACAGGCACTAGCGATAACTCACCATTCTATGTGATGCGGAGAAAGTGAACACATCAGAACAGAACCACGAGCAGTGCACCAATGAACTTGTACAAAACTGATGAAAATATTGAAACCGTCAAAAGATATGAGCATGAACACTGGAAGAGGAGAAAAGGAAATAAAAAGAAACAGTGAAAATTCACAGGTCTATCTTTCTCATACCGTAATAGAGCAGAAATGTGCACTTAGAGTAAGGAAGAAAACTGTGCAATGCGACTTTAAAACTAATCATTACTCGCTAAGGAAAGAGTACACACAATAGAAGGGGTCGTGCACTATTTCATTTCGCGGCGCGAAATAATCGAAGTGCGTCGTGTCGTGTGCGCACTAGATGTGTCACGAGAAGAGAAGCGAAGGCCATGATTGCCAACAACCACCGACAAGAATTCATAAACTTACTACAAACACATCCATGTCAACATTCAAGACAGCAATCCCTTCAGATGGAGCCATGCAACCACCATCCCAAATTCGTGCAGTTGAAGCTGACATCTACCACCCCACTCTGCTCCTCCAGCCACTAATCAACACCGATACAAGAAGAATGTATACAGTGTGCATACTGATAGTGATGGGGAACTGTGAAGAGAGCCGCTGAAAGTGGATTTTCAGTTTATTTTTCTCGTTATTTTCCAGTTACTGTTTTCACCATGTAGCCAGTGAAGAGCTATTTTAGTTAGATATGTACATCTACGTATTGTTTCATGCTTATCCATTTGTTAAATTAGTGATTTGCGCTCTCCTCCTTCTAACCTCTAAATAAGTCTGTAAAGCAATTTTCTGTGTATGTTGTTTTTTATTTAGTCTTACATTTACAAAAAAGTTGAATACCCACAAACAATGAAAAATACGGTGGCAGTTTCTTAATGTCAAGTATTTTATCTGTCACCAGAGAAACAATCTTTATATGAAGAGGTGCTTGCTTGTGTTTCGCCTAATGAGTATTCTCTTTAACAAGCTCACTAATCCCCTTGTGCTCTGAACTTACTTAATATGCTCCACTTAGAATTATAATCACGTTTCGTATTTCATATTATATTAATGTAAAATTATAGTAAAGTCGAAAATATGAATTTGCAACAATCCGAGAAAATGTGTCAGTCATACCAATGAATCACATATGGGTTTGTGAAGACCAAATCAATAAAAAACTTTAAATATTCAAATAATATACGTGATAGCTTACTTCTGTTTTATTGTTAATAAAATATGTGTATGTTGAATGAAAGATCCTGGAACGTATATACATCGCTCCTTCCCAAAGTTTTTTTTAATCTGTTGGATGCGCTCCCCCGTCTCTCTCTCTCTCTCTCTCTCTCTCTCTCTCTCTCTTTTTCTCCCCTCCCCTCCCCTGCCGCACATCGTGCATGTGTCGTTTCGTTTGTTTCTGTGGCGGGTGACCTTCATGGCGACAGGCCACTTCAACCTAACGGAAAAGTATTGTTTAGTCTCGTTGTCCGCAAGTAGTGTAAACTCTAATTTTAAATATGTCGTTCTAAGAGGTGCTTGAAAATTCATTGCGGAAGAGAAGAAAGAATAGTGCCATTCATCTTGACCACCTCAGGTTCCTATGCTTGATTTCAAGTTAGTGTTTTCGGACAACTGAAAACAGACTTTGAGACTAACACTGGCTAACAGTTTATGCAACACTACCTCACATACTTGGAAGAATGGAGTATATTAAAGTTCAAACTGATTCATCGTTAAAAAAAAGCTAAGTAAAAGGCTAATCTATGGGCAAAATTCATCAGTGGCATTATGCATTTAATCACAAATAACCCGTGGCAGACTATAGATAGGTTAAATATACTGCACGTTTCATGTTTCGAAACTTTACCAGGCGGTAAAGTTTCTCAATACAATCGTCGATAATATGTTGAGAGATTATAAAGCAAAAGAACGTTCTCACTAAATGCTCCACCCACTAATAAGAATATCACACTTCATAATGTTGAATCTTCACAATTGCTCTGTATGTGACGCATCCTGTACACTCCTTCGGTAGCTCAGTTGGTAGAGCGGTGGACTGTAGTGGTATGAAATGCGGAAATCCATAGGTCGCTGGTTCAAATCCGGCCCGAAGGAATATTTTTAATTTTTTTATGTGCTACACTCTTCCTTTCTGCTCGGTAAAAGACACATTTCAGTATCACCATTTGCGCTAAATGATTATGAATTTCCAGACGAGACTCTGAGCTGGGAAATGCTACGTACATTTACATCGCTAAAGTGACGTTTCCATTTTATTTTTATTATCGTCGTAGGATACTAAAACAAAAATATCATTAAATTGATATAAAAATATGAAATCATCCAGCTTTTGTGTGTTTATGAATGATAAACGATATTTTTACGTACATTTGTTAAAGAATGCGTTTGAATTGGGTCGAATTATAAATAATGGTAAATCTTCCACAGGTACTATACAGACATGGCTGATAAACACCATTGGCTGAAGCCGCAACTACGGTTCCTTGCCACTGAAGTCCCACCACCGTCTTGCTTATCTCACATTTTCAAAATAACTTGCTGTACACTCAGTGCAGCCTGCAATTCTTGCAAAGTGCTCATTACAGGGTTTGCTTTCAGTTATCACTGAAGTGGGCCTAATTTGGTGTCCGACATCGCAGGATCCCGATCATAAGAAATGGTTCAAATGGCTCTGAGCACTATGGGACTCAACTGCTGAGGTCATTAGTCCCCTAAAACTTAGAACTAGTTAAACCTAACTAACCTAAGGACATCACAAACATCCATGCCCGAGGCAGGATTCGAACCTGCGACCGTAGCGGTCTTGCGGTTCCAGACTGCAGCGCCTTTAAGGGGCTCCGGAAAGGCTCAAAATCATGAAAAGTTCAATTTTTACTTTTTTGCGTTTTCTGAATCTGCAGACTATTACCTTTTAATAGATATATAATTTATTCAATTCCGAAGACTACAACTATTTTTAATTTTTTTTTAATGTGTTCTACATGGGCGTGCCCCACTGTGGCGCTGTTATACTGATGTCAAATGGTGTTATTATTAACGTCCGTGTTCATCAGGTACATTTTAGTGATGAGATAAAGTATGTGTTGTGGCTAACCTGTGATGATTCAATATATATCGCTGGTGTGATTGTCGATTGTTTCATGTTTATTTACTCTGTCGTTATCTCGAAAATATTCGTAATTAATTCTGTTTCTTGAGTCTCTGTTTTGTTCAAGTATAATAATGAGTAAAAGTAAAGTTATTAGAAATCCTCTGAAGGCCTTTAAGAAAAGGAGAAATGTTGGAAAGCCAAAGGTATGTGTTATTACTGTAAACAATAAAGACGATAATCAAGTGAGTGAACCTAACGTCTCAAGTACACCTGCCCATAGCAGTCTAAGTGGGAAAGAAAATACTTCACAGAAGAAGCTTGGTTCAATGAGTGAAAACTATGAATGTTTTATGGGGGAATCGGTGTGAATGAAATATTTGATATGTCGGTTCTCAAAGTAATTTTTTCAAACTGTGTAAGATGTATTCATTGTAGTGAAGTTGGTCTGCAACTCTCCATAATAAAGCACGTAGGACTTGCTAGTGAAATACAACTGAAATGTGATAAGTGTTCATACATGACCACCTTTTGGAACGGTGTTGCAGTAACTGCAACTGAAGAAAATGGTAGCAAAATCTACGAACACAACAACGAGCGATGCTTGCTTTAGACAAGGAACGCCTTCGGGCTGCAGACAGGGCTGTAAAGAGTCTAGAAATACAAGCAAGAGTAAACAGGAGGAGGAACAAGAGGAAGCTGGAGGAGGAGTTTGCAGAGGATGAAGTTAATCCATCCTATGGACCTGGAATGCACTAAAAAGTTAATCCAATCTTTGTCGCTCGATTCCCAAAACTTTTATTTTCTCATACTAATTACACGTTTTCTAAGGATCTTCCAAACATATTTGTTTCAAACTTTCAGTAAATGTTACACAGTACCTTCTGCATAATTTAACACAGCCTTTTTCCAAAAAACTGTATATTTTTGAATCTATAAACAAAAAATTGCAAAAAAATGTTGTGAATTTTCATTACAATTGAAAAAAAAAATCATATTTAATAACTGAACTAAAATTTTGTAATATCCCTGTGTTAAGTCGTAGCCCATATTCCAATAAATAATCCGTAAAAAGTTCAACTTCCTACCTCAAATACTTTGTGAGGAAAGATGTAATATATAAGCATTATTTTAACATTGCAAGTATAGGGCGTTCCGGAGCCCCTTAACCGCACGGCCAGATCATAAGAAAGATGTGTCCTTCCGGCTCAGACTACACTTGGAGAAATAAGCCAGCTCAAGGCTGTAGAGAGAATTATGGAGTGGTGGTCCATAGGAGGAACAGTTAATTTTGTATTTCAACGTGGTCTCGATATTCACAAGAAACTATGTCAAGTGTAAGAATTCAACAACTGAGAAAAGTACCTGCCGTTATTCATCATGATTCGGCTCGCGCCGGCAGCGTCCGAGCCCAGAAGGAGATTGTTTCCTCCTGCCTGTGCTTCTGAAAAAATCTCGATTCTTTGTTGTGTACTCTCTTTCGTTTGCTTCCTATTGGCCCTTACTGGGAGATTGTGGCGCCGTTATACTTGTTATACGAAATAAAAATTTTAAAATAAAAGCCGGCCGCGGTGGTCTCGCGGTTCTAGGCGCTCAGTCCGGAGCCGCGTGACTGCTACGGTCGCAGGTTCGAATCCTGCCTCGGGCATGGATGTGTGTGATGTCCTTAGGTTAGTTAGTTAGGTTTAAGTAGTTCTAAGTTCTAGGGGACTGATGACCACAGATGTTAAGTCCCATAGTGCTCAGAGCCATTTTAAAATAAAAGGTACGTTTTTTTGCATAAATACAATCACTTAAGCTTTCACTTCGATCTACTGTATTATATTCAATTTTTAGAAACGATCATTAAAATCAGAAGAGGATGAAATATTTTGCAAACAAGTTTTGTTGAAAGTACAGTTTTTTTTTCAATGTAATTCTTTAGTTAACTTCTGAAAAGTTATCCTGTGTTGCAACGTACGTTTAGATAGGTCATTACACCACATATAACTTGACGATAATTATACATTCGAAATTAACATATGTTAAAAGGCCATCTACAAGTTACATCACGTTTTAAGAAGAGGGGGGCGGGGGTTAAAGGGCAGAGGTGGTCGCTAATCTAATGAGGTGTAGCGAGGATCAAAGAGGATTTGGATAAAATGTACAGTCTGTTACTTCACAGGGAAACTGTGAACCTCGAATTGGCCTGCTATCTGTGAAAGGGGCAGTTCACACAATGTCATATCTCGAAGTAATAATATAAAGAAAATTAGTGATAAAGGCAACGTAGCAACTCCAGTGGCTAAGTTAAAAAATTGCATGAGGAACAGCATTGCAGTAAAAATTGAGAACGCATTTCTACGCGAATTAAAAATAAGAAACTAAGTAACTTTTACACATTCAGTCCCATAGCTTACAAAAAGACACAGGTTTGAAAACTCGAACAGAAAAGTTAAAATTTCACCTTCATGTTGCTTAGTTTATGTCAACATTACGAACCTTTATACAAAACCATAAATATCATTAAAGGTCTAGAGCGAATTATGGCTTCGCAGTGGAGACTGTGGTGATTCGAAACTTACTGGCAGACTAAAAATGAGTGCCTGATCGGAACCTGGCACATTATCCTATAAAGGTAATATAATTCGCCATAAAAAAGAGTACTTGGGAAATATTGGAAATCTGTTAGATTTTGAGTTTTATCATCTCTTGCAACATTTCGAAGTTCAGAGGGAAAATGTTCGTTCATAAAGAAGGGCTGGCAGTAGGAAACAGTCTTGCCAGTATTATAGCGAAAATTTTTAACAATTACCTTTAACTTTGTTTTTAAAACCACACCCATACATTATTCAAATACTTATTTATTAGTATAGTTATGTTGACGACTCTTTGTATGCAGGCAGTGCAGAAGACATTAAAGAAGTGGCAAAGATGATGATTCGATAGGTGCAAATATCGGATTTATCGTTGATATCGAAACAATCAAATCAATTTCCCTCGCCTGATGATTACTGAATGCAGTGGAGAATAGGAGTAGGGAATGTGTAGGAAGCAGATTACCACTGACGCAGTTATTAGCGCAAAATCGAGTCACCCATGGCAGCAGAAGATTTTCAAAAACGCAATAGCAAATTATCAGTCGAATATTATCGACAAGTTGGATAAGAAAGTAAAAGCGGGCATTTACGACAAATCTTCAGGCATCTGTTATGAGTTGACAATAAAAACAATGAAGAGAGAGCATGACGTGTTGACGTGACGTACAACATACATTTCTGAAAAAATAGTGCCAATGCCTTCACATGCACAATTCAAGAGATTGGTTTAAAGTCACTAAAACGCTTGGAAATTGCCTGAAACACAATAGATAATGTGATTAAAGGTTATAAATATTAAAGTCAATACCCGGAAGTGTGGTAGTTGTGATGAAGTATGCACCTGCCAAATGACTAGAAAGTTTTGTAGAGGACGCAGTTACCTGTGAGGAAATTGTCCTTTGAAAATCACTTCAAGATTACAAAGTTAAACACTAACAAACTTACAGCACGGTGCAGAGTGTTAGACAGTTGTTAATATAAGGAAAGCGATTAGGCACTGCACAAAATGCAAAAGCGCGGCAACTTCACTGCAGGATTGTTGAGACACAAATATTATGGAGTGGCAGTTTGTAGTGACAGAACAAGCAGGGGTTCAATTGCAGGTAAAGCAAATTATAGTTCGCTGGTAGGATATTGAGCATCTGCTATTTTTCTCAAAAAAAAAAATCCAAATGGAAAGTTTTTCGGCTCATGCTTCTGTACTGCTGAACTGTAATAAGGTTGGACGAACAGAGGACATCGACCTTATGCAAAGGAGAGTGATCCGATTTGGCAATGTCGTTTGACAAGCTACTGTGTAACGAAAGTACTGAAAAATCTTAGGTGGCATACCCTCGAAAAAATGCCATTTTCCGCGAGAATATTCTTAAACTGTGAGAGGTATTGTCAGTAGATTACAACTATAACCTAATATTTAGTCGACTCTCCATTGTCCCTAATAACTGCAAAAATCCTCGTAGAAATTGATTGTATAAGGGCAGTGATCTCTTCTTCGGAGACTGAAGTCCACCCCACTCGAATTGCAGTTTTTAGCTCGGCCACACTATGAAACTGCCATCCACTGTGATAAACACGTCGTGCTAGGACCCCCCCCCCCCCCCCCCTCCCGTAGATTCTGCATGGGATTTAAATCCGGACTTCTCAATGACCAGCTCAGAATTAGAATACCTTTATCTTGAAACTACGATTTTGTCTTAGCAGATCTGTGAATACCAGCGTTATCGTGTTGGAATAGTGTATTATCATCGTCAAATTCCTCATACATAAAAACCAATTCAGCTTCCAGCACTTCCGTATAATCATCGGACTTAATTTTGGGGTACAGCCATGCTATGTTGTACGTGCCTTCAGCGCAAAATGCTGTCCAGATAACAACACTGTCACCGCCAAAGATTCACCGAACGTGTTCTTCTGTACGGAGACCATGCCAGTAATCATGAGAACCATCTGGGCCATCCAAATTAAACTACTTTTCGTCATTAAAAATTACTTTGTTCTATTCTACGGTCTATGACATATGTTCTTCCGCAAACTTCGGCCGAGCCTCCATATGCACATTGTTTGAAGGTGGCTTTCAGAGCCGTTTCTTGAATGCCAGGATATGTCTATCGCGTCTGGAAGTGATTTGAGGAGGAAACAAGCCGTCGACTTTTGCTTTGCGCATAATCAAACGCGTATCGGATGGTGAGTTTTCGTGTCCGGTCATGTTTGCCATAGCGTGCACCCAACCTGACAAAATTATCAATAACAGAACTGTAACGCTCTAATTTCTTTTCAGACTGGCGATTAGACATGTCGATTTCTTTGTACGCCGTAGTACTTGCTTGCTCTTCACCCAGTGAGGCTGACCACGCTGCATTATCACAAATAACTGCCGTACGACATTAGGAGACACACCTCCAACCTGTAATTGGAGCGAACTGTTAACAACAATCATTGTGCACGTCATCTAGCGGACCCACCTTTATGCCAGCTTCGCCCTTTCCTACCCGAAAGCTGCCATTCTCAGTTTTTAAGTACATGTCCTAACTATAATAGTGAAACGTGTACGTGTTTTGTTTTGTTTACCGTATGGGAAAAACGCGTGCAATACGAAATATGTAAATAAACATTTTTTTCCACATATAACCACGTACCTTTGTACTAAACTCCACCACTGTAGCAGCTCAAACCATGACCATAGAGCAATTAACGTAGCGTGTTTCATGCCTCCACGCATAACGCACTACGAAGCCATCAGCAACGTAAGTTGTTGCATTTATTGAAACAGACCTTCTCTTACTAGTCCGTTCCTTTTATACTGATGCCTCGCTGCAGTGCTGCCGCAGTAGGTAGCAGATGTTCATGTTCTTTACAAAAGATGCCATCGGCTGCTGTTAGCGGAAAACATGCCGTTGTGGCACAGTTCATGTCTGACTGGAACAGCAAGCTTTTATAAGCAGCACAGAGTATCTCAAGTGAACCTGCAGTGGACGATTATTTTTACCCTGATAATTCATTTCTCTGCAAAAAGGAAAATTGTTTTGTACTTGATGGTGATGTTAATAAAAAAAAGCTATGACCGATTTGCGCTTCGGTTTTCTGGGAAATAACGTCTTGATAGACTCCTTGAGCAACCGCATTCTTGTTGACGCAAGGGGGTCATTAACATTTTTTTTGTACATTGCACCCAAGTGCCGTTGAACACCTAACGAAAATACAAAAAAATCAAAAAAATATTTAATCTTACAACTATAAGGAGCCAATATAAAACAAAAATAACGTGATTAACTATCAACTATAACATTTTATGTCATTATATGAAGCTTAATACTAGCCACCGCTAAAGTAATGTCTGTGTCACCTTGCGTCGCTATGTGTGTCAGACAAACGTGTTTTAAAAGAAGGGGCAAATGGCTGCTTAACAATACTGCCTATCATTCATTCTTTATGGGATATGCCATATTTCGTAGGCACATAATGTACTTATTAGACTCTACATTACACGAGGAAATTTGTTTCAGTTATCAACAGTACAGTCTATTTTCACAGCACGCTTTCCTTCCTCTGTGACTCTTAAGATCACAAACTAAATACAGTAATGATTGCATTATTTATTATGACGTTAACGCTTTTCAGTCGTATCACCATTAGAACGAATAGATCTACCGCACATAACGTTGCAAGTTGCCACGACAGCTGTACACGAAACGGCTGTAATCACGCCCATCGATCTTCGCTGAAGCGAGGCACGGATAATCTTATTCAGTAGTGTGTATATTTAGATAAAGACTATTAGACTGAACTGTGAAATTGAAGAGACGAAACATGAAAGCCGTATTTTTACTGACTGAATAAGAATTACGAGTCCAGTTATTCGAAATGTCGCGGCCCTGTGGCGCAACGGATAACGCGTCTGACTACGGATCAGAAGATTCCAGGTTCGAATCCTGGCAGGGTCGGAAATTTTAATAATTCAACATAACTGTCTTTGTGAGAATGGGTACCAAAATAGCACGTATTAAATTGAAACTATGGGAAGTGTCTGTAGCTGCTTCACTCAGTGGTTATTTTCTTTGCTGTGGTGTAAGGACAGCAGACCTAAAACAAGGGCATTTTATGTAAATATTATGTTATGCAAATACACATTTTAAACCTTTTTCTATCATTACATAACTTGCTGTTTTTCGGTTATTAGCACATATTTGCAATTTTTGTCAGTATGCTACATCTTTGTTTTCCATTTGTTTAGTGGTACTTAAACGAGGGAAGACCGTGTGAACTATGTGTTTCATATAAAATATATTCGATGCCTTAAATGTAGAATGTATGTTATGTTTTTGTGTATCAGCTTGCAGCTGTGTGTTCATCATCTTACCGACCACACTCACAAGGGAAGACGGGCTTTCCTTGTCCCTAGCCATATTGCACCACATGTCGCAAATTCTTATCAACTCATGTTTATTCGTTTCTGGTGCTGTGAAGCGCAAGGGAATACAGTGTCTAAAGTAAAAGCAACAAGAGGTTGTCGAATGTAGCGGCATCGTGCAGAATGGCAGGGTAATTTTAGTTCAGATGGACGTGTCTTGCTGTCTGCCTACAAAGTGGGAGAGAAACAACGGCTGAACAGTGATCACAAGTTACCCAACACCATGAGGTCAAGAAACGCATCGCAACAGTTTCGCGCCTGTGATGAAAAAACAACCTCTAATTAGTGATAGAGTTCCAGGTTCTCCTGCAGAACCTGATACATTTTCAGTTTAGTACGGAAATTTCTATAGGGCATTTGCGTAGTGATAGGAACAACTGAATGAAAACAATCGACTCATTCGGTTGTCGTTACAGGTCTCGGTTGAATTATTCACTCATTCTTTTGAGTGAAACTAGTCTGTGGAAGCAACTGACTGAAAACAATCGTGTCAGTCGGTTATAGTTTTACTTGTCGGTTGAATTATTATTCATTTAGTTATTTATTTATTATTTTTTTAGAGTCAAAGCAGTCAGCGGGAGCAGTAGAATGAAAAGATTAGACACCGTTGTAGCTTTTCAGCTTGACTGAATTATTCATTCTTTCTTTTCAAGTGAAAACAATGAGCTTTTCTGTCGGTTGAACCATGCACTAATTCTTTTAACTGAAACCGCTCTTTACTGTTTTAGATGACGGAGCTATCAATTCATTCTTCTGAGTGAAGCCTGCCTGCACTCCTTTAATTAGCTGAATTAAAATGGTTCAAATGGCTCTGAGCACTATGGGACTCAACTGCTGTGGTCATAAGTCCCCTAGAACTTAGAACTACTTAAACCTAACTAACCTAAGGACAGCACACAACACCCAGCCATCACGAGGCAGAGAAAATCCCTAACCCCGCCGGGAATCGAACCCGGGAACCCGGGCGTGGGAAGCGAGAACGCTACCGCACGACCACGAGATGCGGGCTAGCTGAATTAAAGCAAAGCCACATTATACTGACAGAGGGTGTCCTAAGTGAAGACGTAACTCAGGGGTATGCCAAAGGTAACATAAGAAATATCCATGTTCATTGAATTATGAACTGAATGGAGTAATTGTTCTTTTCATCATTTAAAAATGATTCATATACTGTTGTGGATTAAATAGTTCCAGGCGCCATTAACGCGTAACAAATTAACTTGACGTGTCGCTGGGGTAGGCCTGCCATCACTTAAATTGCCGACCCCGGACAAAAACTTCGAAAATCCCGGACATTTCGGATTATTTTTCCCGGCTACACAGTCTGTAGATGGTAATTTGGCCAATGGCCCGATGTTCCGCGGAGAGGGGGGACGTAAGATGGGGAATGTTTCCTCGCTTTCGTTTCACTGCTATAATCCGTTTATCATAAAAATAAACCTGATGCAAACATTGCACTATGTATTCTTCCGCGTTTGCTGGAACCTCCATGGATTTCCGTGTGACGTGAGAAGGCAGTCAAGCTGTCTAAGGCCGGGGCCACACGAGCGGATTGTTTCCGCAACGGTTAGTTATTTAGCCATGCGGCTAGCTGCGGAATGTTCGTGCGGAGAGCCAAATATCTAGTCATCTATTTTGTCTCGAAAAAAATTGTTTCATGTAGACGAAGGAAAGCTACATCCGTCCATGTAGTTAGCTTCTCATTACAACTTAAACTTTTCGTGTAAACAATTAAAAACCACTTTTTTGGAATTCGTCTGTGTTCTGCGCTACGCAATCTCTCTCATTCGATTATGAGGAAACTATTCGACGAAAAAAAATTATTTTTACGCATATTATAGCCTGATATCACAGCTTGATAATGAACTGGTTTTATTTTCGCTGCTGCCCATGGTTATCGTGATACTTCATAATTAAGTAAAATACAGCGCGTATTTTGAAAAGTTTGCAGTAAAAAATGTCGTCTTTGGCTACTTTGCGTTTGGTGCATTTGAGGTCGTATAATGCTGCGTACGAATTGTAGCTAAGATATCTAAATTGTTTTTAACACTGGAAGGAGAGCCATATCTCTTTCCAGTCTCGAGTAATCGAGTGATCTATATCGGCGCTTGGCCGCAGCTGCCTACGGCGCGCCACGCTCGAGGCTATTCTCGCTCACAATGCAGAGTTGTGCCGTGTTTATTTTCCGCATGTCTTCTATGAAGGCATTTACAGTCACACTTTATGTTAACGTTGCATCTTTAAGAGGTTCATCATTTTAAAAGTAGAAAAAGACATTTGCAGATTCAGGTGCAGAGTTAGCTATTTGCTGTATGTGTCATTTTTTCTTGTCTACACTGTTTCATTCACGAAACATTAAATAACTATTATCAACACAATTTTTAAGAAAGTAAGTGAAGTCGACCTGGTAACTGTTTACCTTGCGATTAAAGGACAATAGAGACGCGAAAAAAAAATACACTTTTCATTCTAGTACAGCGCGAAATGTTCTTAGAATGAACATAGTTCGCTTCGTAGCCGCGAGGAGGCCAAGCAAATAGACTGAATTCTTCTCTCCTTTATTTTAAGCTGGTAGTCGCGATGGATGCTCGACACTGTGCAGTAATGGCATACGTAGGGTTAAAAATACTGAAAAAGAGAAAAATACACCGAAAGTACTGGGTGCATCCAGTAGTGAGTAGTCGGTTGTTGCAAGGAGCGTTTTACGTTATATTTAACGAGCTACGAGAGGAGGAAATGAAATTTTTCAACTATTTCCGAATGTCTTTCTCAAGCTTCGATGAATTACATCATACGCTTAGAAACGCTTTACAGAGGCAAGACACGAACATGAGACTCGCTATACCTTCAATGGAAATGCTGGCTATAACTTTAACGTAAGTAAATTCTAATGTGTAAGTATCCTGTCTCAGCCAAAAATTATCTCAGCTAAAATTAAAGAAACCCAGTAATGTCTATCACTAGTTTTAACAACACTTTCATTTCAATTTTTTAAAAAGATAATGATTAGGTCAATAAACGAACAAGTTTAATTATCTTTTCTTTATTGATATTGAATGAAATGTTACATGTAAATATGTCTTTTGAGGATAAGAAACATCAATTAACTGTAAGTGAAATTGACAGAATGGACATGCAAAAAGGGAAAGTAACTCCTTTTAATTCACTTTTCTGCAAAAACCCTCTACTCACGAGTCAGAATCAATAAACTTTGGTGAAATAGAAGGCGATTGTTCTCTAGACGTCAGAACTCTTTCAGCTCGATACAGTTGAGATGCATCTGCAGTAATTGAGGAGCTGCACGCTGGTTGTACATATTTCCTTGTGTATGTAATGTTTGGAAATGTCCTGGGCTAACTGCATGCGTTGGTGCATGTTGCATAGGTTAATGACACGCTGCATAACAGCCATGAAATTGTTACGATTTTGCGTTTCGGATGAGCTGAAGTAGGCGTAAAACTTCCATACGTAATTCTAGTTTTTGGTCTAAATCAAACTTACGCAGCGTGGGCAACAAGGAACCAAAAAACGATTTGTCTTCGTCCTCAGCGGACGGAGAACGAATTGGAGGACTATCCAGAAATTTGCATAATTTATCTTCAAGATCTGTTTTCACGCTTCTCACCTTCGTTTTCTTTTGTGGAACTGATGAGTCTACTGAAATCTGCTCAGGTGTTGAGGCGTCAACTGATGTTACTGGATTGCCGGTGTCGTCTTCCGCCAGGGAAAATTCCAAAGGATGTTCCAAGTGCTGAATTTCGTCTTCCTGTAGACTTGAAACTGAACCTCTGAACAGTTGCCAAGAACCCCAGCTGGTCAGCGTACTCGTATTTTAATATTCTTACTGCTTCTGAACCAGATTTCTTCACTTTCCTTACATATTTCCGATAATAATCCCTAATGTTACGCCACTTTTGTTGTGCTTTCTGGTCTACAAAGGAGAAAAAAAGAAACGGAAATTTAACGTAACTTTAAAATCTTTAACATCATTAAATAATGACTAAATATTGAACGTAATTTTTATACATTTATATCTTTGGTTTTAGGTATTTGGCTACTGGTTGTCACATAGTTGATCTGCACTATACATACAGAATAGGCAAGTCAACAGCCAGTGACATAGTGAGGAAAGTGTGCTGTGCGATTTGGGGCTGCCTGCGTGACAAGTGTCTGCCTCAGCCGACAGAGGAGGAATGGAAGAATATTGCCAATGGATTCCAAATCCGTGCAAATTTCCCAAATTGCATAGGGGCAATCGATGGCACACACATTCGGTTGGTCAAACCTAAGACGAGTGGTTCACTGTTTTATAATTATAAGGACTTCTTTTCCATTGTTCTTTTAGCAGTGGCAGACTCAGATTATAGATTCGTTTTTGTTGACATTGGCTCGTTTGGAAAAGATTCAGACAGCACAATTTTTAAAAAATCTACCCTGTGGAAACGTCTGAACGGAAATACAGTGTGTATACCAGAGCCCTCTGGCTTACCAAATGCCATTGGGATAGTTACACCGTATGTGTTTGTTGGTGACGAAGCATTTGGACTCTCAGAACACGTACTACGACCATATGGTGGTAAAATGTTGACACGCGAGAAGAGAATTTTCAACTACCGTTTGTCACGGGCTCGTAGGTACGTAATGTTCCTTCGGCATATTGTCGAACAAATGGCGCGTGATCCAGCGAGCCACGAATGTGAAATTGGATCTTGCTGTTGACATAACAAAAGCATGTTGTGTTCTGCATAATTATGTGCGCGAGAGAGATGGGCACCAAATTGAAGACACATTTATTGTGAATGGATTTGAGACTGCAACAAACTTCGATGAAGAAGAAGTGTGTCAGCAATAAGAAACAGAGATGTAGTGGCAAATTATTTTGTAAGTGAGGCTGGTAAAGTGCCTTGGCAGGACAGCAAAATCTGAGGTGTTACATAGAGCAGAAAATGAACTTTTTTATGCATTTTCCTTAATATTTACAGTTTTATTAATTTTATTGTTCTAGCTTGTTATTATCGGTAATTACACCTGTAAATTCACCTGAGACTTAATAAAACTAACTAATCAGCTATTGTTGACTCTTTCATACACTATCCAGAAACTTGTTTCAGAGCAGTGCTTACTGAACCTGGTTTGTTTAATGTTCTATTTTTAGTGATTTATCACTCTATCCAATATTGTAATTGCCCAAGACGATGATGTGGCTTAATTCATGCGATGCAAAAGAATCGATTCCATTATTGCCAATTCTTACACATTTTTGTCCAAATATGCTGTCCTTTTCTATTGTTATATTTGTGCATTGTTGTTACATTATCAATGTGTAACATGTCAACAATAATAGAAATGCAGGGCTTTCTCATCACTTATCATTGTTCAGCAATCTAAACAAAAATACTTAGCGAGTTCCAGAAAACTAATTCGCTATGTTACAATTCAGAGTGATCTTTTAACCAGTTGTATTATTCTAATAGTGGACAAAAAACTTACCAACGGATTTTTTTCTCTGTGCTTGAATGATCTGCGAAATCATCGAATAATGCACAGCAGATGTCATGCCGTGCTGCATCCTTCTTATTTCTGTCCTTGTATTCCTTCTTATTTCTGTCCTTGTATTCCTCGGTCCTTACATCCCAAATACAAGGCCTTTTTTCCACTTCCAGTATCAGAATCTCCATATCTATTTCCTCAATGTCTAGTGGGCACATCGTGGAAGTCACTTTGTAGTCACACGGAACGGAGCACGCAACTGCCTGCTGCAAATGGCCACTCTTCTCCGCTCCCAGCATTGACTGCTGTCAGCTGGCTCTTCTCCGCACACCTGTCGCACCGCCCGTGTGAAATGCCCAATTGATTTTCATGACCCATAGCGCTGCGTGTGCCGCAGCGGGTTTTCCGTCTCGCTATGGGCGATGCGGTTGGCAAGCGGCAAAATTCCGCAGCCCCAGACGTTCCGCCCCGTGTGGACTGCTGCATCTACCGCATGCGCCATAGCGGTGCGGTCATTTACCGCGCGTCTGACGTTCCACAGCTATTCCGTTCGTGTGGCCCCGGCCTAAGAGTACTGTCAAGTACGATAATAGGGGGCGCGTTTAGTGCTGTGCGTTACGCGCACATCGACTTAGCGATAACATGGGAAAACAGCTTTACCGGCGCATTTAACTTGGGCAGCACTGGCCGGTCAGCTGGTACAGCTAGCCTGCAGTGAAGTGGCCAGCTGCAGTTCACACATAAAAAGAGACGAGCAGAGGAGCAATACAGCTTCGAATACCATTTAATTTTTAAGGAGAATGAAAAATTACACTACAGATCTCCCACAATACGCTCCTTAGAAGAAAATCGCAACACGTTATCGTTACATAACTAGGATCTACATCCAAGAGCGCAACAACACCAGTGTACGTGTGCTACGGCTTCTGACCAATCATCTCGTTTACATCAAGTTTATTCTTATGATGAACGGATTATAATAATGCCAGCGGGCGCGCGCCTCCTACCCATCAGCAGTCACAGATTACACATGAGAAAAACATTGATTTGTGACACTGCATTATGAAATCGTTCACATTCATACCTAGTGCTAATTTGCAATAAGAACAACGAACGTAAATGAAATCAGTTTAAATTTGCCTGGAAGTTTCATATCAGCGCACACTCCACTGCAGAGTGAAAATCTCGTTCTGGAAATCAGTTTTATACAGCTCAATGAGTAGAAGGCAATTGTTGTCTGGCGGGCGCGGCGGCGTCGTGGTGTATGCGATCGGCCATTGTCGGCGACTTTTCATTGTCTCAATAAAGTAGTATGGAAGATATAGGGTGTTCCAAAATTATGTACACAATCTTTCATCAGATAGATTTCAGAAATGGGGATAGGTAGAGAAGCGCGGTTTGCGGCATAATGTTCATACACACCTAAGGTGCTACTAGCCGCTTAAGAGATCAGTGTGTTAAGGTGGCCATATTTTCTAGATCCAAATTCAAGACACATTAACAATTTTGATATTACAAAAAGTATGGACTGAACGTAATAAATGCACACTATCACTTTGTTACAAAAAGTACATTATTTTATATTTTATTAGTATCTTCTAAGATGGAGTGCGAGCAGACACACTGTATATTTCAGTGCTGTAAACTTTCGTCCACATGTGTGTTCAACAGCCATAAGAAAACATTCAAATCGTGTCGTAATAATTCACTCTAGTCACTATCACTGTTTTCGTAGCTTCACTACGAATTGTGCTTTGTCACTGTCCCAAATTTTTCATTTGGGAAAATACCCTTTCAGTAACAGAATACCGATTCAGGTGAAATGAACACACAACTCGGAATAAATCGTTTCACAATTGTTAAACCCGTGACAAATAGGTGCCCCGAACTGCTTTTGAAAAAATTTGGGACAGGGCCAGAAAAATCTTGACTATAACGAAAAAAGGGGGGCGAATGGTCACATTAAATGCGTGCGTCGTCTGTAGCACACAGGTTATCTAAGCGATATTCCAGTTCGATGACCGTCGTATGGTGGCCTGTTGTTGCTCGAATTTCGACAGGCACGAAAAAGGTTCAGGTTTACACCGAACAATTCTATAAAAATCCCACCAGCGCTGATTTGTACGCCCTCAAAATTAAAAATGACCAATCCGGGGAAAGCGGACGTATTTGCAGCCCTAGTTGGGCGAACAAAGGTGAGCGCAATTGTTCCCTTAAGGAAGTATGAAAAAGAAAGGAACCTCGACTCATTTTAGCGAGAGTTTGTACACCGTTTTATAGGCCATGCTCGATGAGTCTACAAATGCAAAATCATTTGAATATTCAGCCATTTATTTGTTTGGAAGGTAAATATTTTGTACAGGAAACTGCCGCCAGCTGCATACGTACGCCCCACATTTTCGGCTGTACAGATAGTGTCATAAGTATTAAAAATTCACAAACTCCAATTTTCACGACTATCTGTATGGCATTAGGAGGCTAGGAGAGATTATTTATTATTTCTTAGTCCGTTTTAAAACCGTGTTATATTCAAAAGTTTTTCTAGTTTGTTATTTTATGCTATTCAGTCTCGTATGTGTGAAATTTTTTAGTTTATTTCAACATTTTGAGGAGATTACAGCACGACATATGCTAAACTTCAGGTTTTTCAGTTTCTCTTCAAATGAGTGAACCAATATATTACTTCCTCATAGGTGTATTTCGCGAGAAGACCGCGAATGTAAAAACTAGAAAGAATAACAGCAATCGTTCTCATTCGCTACTGGAACAAGAAAACAGGGAAATAGCAGTGGTACACAAAGTACATACTCTTCGTCACGTACCAGAAAAGAAAGGATGTTGCATTGTCATCCAGTTCTGAGTTAAGTTGAAAGTTTCAAGTCTTTAGATTATCGGGAAATTAGTTTGAAAACAACTGCATAATTTGTACCGAACAGACATGCCGAAAAATAAAGTACTGTCCGCCACACACTCGAAAGCGAGTTGATGTTACAGTATCGTTTACTTCTGAGCTATGTTGAAAGCTCAAAGTCCCTAGCTTACCGAGAAACCAGTCCAAAACCAACGGCAAAATTTGTACCGGGAGAGACACAAGAACAAAACAGAAACGTGTTAAAAAGTGATTGTTCATTTGTATACATACAAATTTACAGTGCAATGCCAGATATTAAAAATCCTACACCAACCAAAAATTTGTATTTAATTCCACAATTACGAAAATTCGTATTCCAGTAAGTAAATACAAACATTCTGAATGTGCTTTATTTTTAGAAATAAACTTTTTATTCACATTTCCTTGAAATAAGATACTTTGTCTCGAAAAAAGTTGTCAACCCGAGTCATGTTTCATGCACAATCGAAACGGCTGGAAGAGTATGTAAGTAAAATCACTCAAACCCATCGAGTGAAAACATCGTATAACGGTCGCAACGGACGGAGACGTGTTTCAGTCGCTTGTCTCTCACTGAATTGAACCACTCAAACACGGTGAGTGAAAAGTCATTATGGCTGACATGGCTGCTGAGACTAGTTTCATTCGGTTGTTTTAATTCGACTAAAATAAGACTGAGCGAATAACCAATCGTTTGTTAACCCGTAACTGGTACACCTGGGTCCCAGGGACCCGAGCGAAATTTCTTTTTTCCAGCTCCGTGATGTGTGTGGTAGCACTGACTTCCCTCTCCCTGTACTCTCCTAACAATCAACTGGCTACCAGCCCACAACATTGTTGCAGGCGTTTCTTTGTTAGTTTTGTTTCTATAAAGGTGATCGGGTCCCGTGGACCCAGGTGTACCGTTAGTGAAAGTTTTCTTTTCGTGGCATTATTTCCGGTATCTTGGATTTACGGTGTAGTGCTTCAGAAAAATGAGCGAGGAAGATACTACAGATAATCTGAACGAACCATTGGACAGTGATATTGAAGACATAAGTGGAAGCGACAGTGACTATGAAATTAGTGAACATGAAACTGGAAGTGATGAAAGTGATGATGGAGACAGTAACAACGAACAATCTGGAACTAATTATATCTATGGAAGAAACAGATTCAAGTGGTCAACAACACCCAGCATACGTGGAAGAACCTCTCAAACCAACATCATTGCTCCAATTCACTTTCCTGGCATACGTAATGCAGCTAGACAGGTAACAGAAAAGACCCCTCTAGCATTTTGGGAACTACTTTTCAGCAAAGAAATGATTGCAGAGGTAGTACTCAGAACCAATGAAAAGATTATGTCATTGCCACCTGAGTCAAAAAAGAATTCTTTTTCAAATCTAACAGACAGTACTGAAATAAAAGCTGTCATAGGTCTTTGTTATTTGTGGGGAGCCTTCAAGTCAAACAACGAAGATCTGAATGGTTTATATGCTACAAACGGCACTGGTAGACCAATTTTTAGGGCAACTATGCCCTTGAAACGTTTGCTGTTTTTATTACGTTGCCTTCGTTTTGATGATGCAGCAACCCGTGACGCAAGGAAACTCACAGATAAACTGTACCACATCTCTTGGCTCTTCAATTCATTGATAGAAGCTTGTCAAGAAAACTATTCAGTCGGAGAGTACGTCACTGTTGACGAAATGCTTGTAGGATTCCGTGGTAGATGTCCATTTAGGATGTACATTCCATCCAAGCCACGGAAATACGGTATAAAAATATTTATTCTAGCTGATGCCAAAATGCACTACTGTTTGAATGCAGAGATATATTCGGGAAAATCAGCTGTAGCCATCCCGCGCCGTGTCCTCTTACCAACAGCTGTTGTCATGCGGTTGGTTGAACCAATCAAGGGAAGTAACAGAAATGTGACAGGGGACAACTGGTTCTCAAGTGTGGAGTTGGTCAATGAGTTGTCGAACTGTAATTTGACTTATATTGGCACCATGAGAAAGAACAAGGCTGAGCTACCACCAAGCTTTTCAACAGCAAAGGGCAGAAATGTGTCTTCTTCAATCTACGGATACTCTGGTTCTGTAACAATACTTTCACACGTCCCCAAAAAGAACAAGGTTGTCAACCTGATATCGACAATGCACCATGGAGAATGTATGGTGGAAAATAAGCCTGAAATAATCCATGACTACAATAAAACAAAAGGTGGAGTTGACGCACTTGACGAAAAGACGCATAATTACACGACTTCTAGAAGAACAAGGCGGTGGCCTATGGCAGTCTTCTACACTATGCTAGATATAGCAGGTGTAAATGCTTTTGTTTTGTACCATGGGAAAGAAGATACTGATGATGTGACACGCAGAGAATTCCTCATTGAACTAGGTACACAACTCATAAGTGATTGTATGAAAAGAAGATTGGATTCTCCATTTTTGAGAAAAGATATCCGAAATTCCATTTGTGATATTCTAGGCATGACCCCCTCCAAGGCATCAGGAACATCCCAGGTTCACAGTGAAGCTGGTGCTACTAAATCGAAGAGGAAAAGATGCTCAGTGTGCCCATCTAAAAAAGACAGGAAAGCATCCCGGGCGTGTGCCAGATGTCGAACACCATTATGTTTGGAATGTTCCACTGCTTTATGTCCAAACTGTTTCGGTAGTCTGGATGAATGAAATAACTGAAATGGACTGGTGAAGATGCTGTATAATTGAAACCTAATATTTTGTCATAATTTCTGCTATTTTCAAAGATCACATAGTCATTTAGCTGAGAAATGTACTAAAATTTATCCAAAAGTTGTGCCTGCAGAAATTTTTATATTGATTTTGAACTTTTCTTCTGGCTTACTGTTGTGAAGCATAGTACATTTTGTGTTTAAACGTGAAGTTTCAGTTGTCTATCTTACTATTTGTAACTGATGTGCAGGACTTTCCAAAAGTATATTTTTCACATTTCGTATTTTATGCAGTTTATTGTCCTTTTTTGTAACATCTTTAAGGTATGACCATAAATGAGGAATGTGGTTTTAAAACATTAGTAACAAAACATTAATAAAAGTTTCATATTTAAATTTCATTTAAATGTGTTTTTTTTACCAAAATATACTCAAAACTTGGGTGGGTCCCGAGGACCCAGATGTACCTTATGTGTTACAATTTATAGGTGTACCAGTTACGGGTTAAAAACAGTCGATTGACACATCAGTACTTTTGCGTTAGTCGACAGAACTCTTTCGAAGGTAAATAATCCAGTGTTCATGGGCGTACCCAGCGAGGGACAGGGGGGGGGGGGGGGCAGCTGCCTCCCCCCCCCTAGAAGATATACGCAGTTTTTCACTAGTTTACTGTTTTATTTAATAAGAAATGCTGCATGTTTTCTCGGATTGTACAAGTGCATTCTTGTATTTAAAATGTTTATTAAAAGCAGTTTTTCACTGGTTTGTTTTATTTAATAAGAAGTGCTGTATGTTGTCTCGAGTCCTTGTTTCCTGAGACTAGTATAACCTGCCCCCCCTAGTTCAGATCCTAGGTACGCCCTTGCCAATGTTAGGAAAGTTTCCTCAAATATTCAAATCTTGACACTCTCGAAGAGTCAAAGTTGAGCGGTATCTTCCAAAGTGTTATCAAAAACCTATATGACAAATTCGTTCTGTAGGTGAAACAAGAAAATCTGGATTACGTTACGCGAAACTTCGACTCTACTGGCAGGAAAGCTGGGAATGCCATTGTCGCCGTATTAAACCATGAAGTGAGGTGATTTCGAAGAAATATTTTCCTAACAAGCGAAGAAATGACTTACTGTGAGCCATGTGCGTTCCGAGGCTATTTAATGAAGCAAGGCAAATTTTATAGCCAGATGGTGTGAAGTTCGACAATGATTTACTGTTAATAACACAGGCTGCTGCATATAGTTATGAAGACAGTGGCAGGTCTTGTTGTTAGTTCCCTAAAATGATCCATGGTACGTGCATTGTGCATGGCTTACACAGACTACGTGAAGAAATTAGAGCAGTATATCCTAATGTGAATAATAGATTTCTACTGGGAAAAGAGTGTTTATTAAGTCGCCGAGAAGAATTCACGCATTCAAGACAGAAAATCTCCAACGTTCCACTTCACCCATCCCAGGAATAACGCGGTGAGGAACTTGACTCGCTGCAGTCCATTATCATGCAGAAAATTTTGATGGTTTTACTTCAGTAGTTAATGTTCTGGACTAAGATGAAACTTCAGTTGAAATTCTTCAGTAAATGTTAAGTGACGCAGTGTTGAAAAAGACTTGGCGTATAGTGTGTGTCTGTTAACTTGTGTTTTTTCAGCAGCATAACTGACAAGCTTGAAAAGGTACGGATCCTTCTGTCAGAAACAGTTCAGCATGGTAATGACGTCGAAAGAAAACTTAAGTCTTAGTGGGTCTATAGCACAACTGTTATAAAATAAATTCCGACAGGTTTGTGAAAATAATATTGGATTTAAAACTATATGCGAAGTTTAAGGTGTGTTAGATGGCCATTATGAAGAGGATATCGATGTGTGTGTGAATGATGTGCCCTGCTATAAATTTACCAGACTGAAATGTTGTGACATACAGTACTCAGTTTCCAAGTATAAGGCAGTGTTTCAGGGTAATTGTCAGTCATTTGCGGAAAACAATACGAGTCTGAATCTCATCGTTGTAATTCTTCAGCAATCAGGGAGGCATAGCATGAAGTGCACTCGTGAGTAATGCATATTGTTCATGTAAGCGTAGGCTTCCGCGGCCGTTGTCTTCTTCAATAAAATTCTTCAGGGTATCAGACCGCATCGTCATAATTTAAAATGCGCCAACGTTTCGGCCAGCGTTGCAGCTAGCCTTCATCAGGGCCTTACGTTAACTGCTAAATGAACACACCTGATTCCTTAAATAGCTGCACGAGAAAACCGTGTCGTTGCTTGATTGGCTGTAAAAGGAGGAGGAGGAGGGGTGAAAGGTATACTTTATTGGTGTTTCCTTTATTATCTGTCATTGGCTGAAATAGCTGTTTTCTATTGGTCTTTATATTAATCCACCCCATTGGAGGAGACGGACGAATAGCGAACAGGTGATGGCTGTGACGTCACACTGTTTCCATGCTGTCCAGAAGCCGGCTGCGGCGTGCCATTGCTTTGTGTACTCGCGACCACTACTGCGGCTCTCCACGTGTCTGCATGGGCCGCCACGGCTCTGTAGCCGCTCCGTAGCCCTGCTATTGCAGGCAGCCAAGACCTCGGAAGCTTGTACCCGTCCTCTCTGTTCATGTTGGCGGGTCTTTTGGCTATTTCTATCGCCTCTCTAATCTTTCTTTTGAAAGAGAGAGGCTGTTTCGCCAGGACGCGGGCTTCTTGAAAAAATATTGGTTTCCCGCACTCGTCTCGGTGTTCCGCCACTGCTGACTTAGTGTGTTGTTTCAGGCGGATATATCTTTCATGTTCCGAGAGCCTTGTGCTAATCGGACGTCCCGTCTCACCTATGTAGACTAATCCACACGCACAACCAATTTCATACACGCCAGCTGTGTGTAGTTTGTCAACTGCATCCTTGGTAGAACCGAGCATGTCTGATATTTTGTTTCTGCTTCGGAAAATTGGTTTGATGTCGGCTTTTCGTAGAATTTTGCCAATGCGTTCGGTGACCCCTTGTACATATGGTAACACAGCAGACTAATAGGGAAGAGGAGAAGGAGGCACAGAGCATTGCTGTGTTACCATATGTACAAGGGTCACCGAACGCATTGGCAAAATTCTACGAAAAGCCGACATCAAACCAATTTTCCGAAGCAGAAACAAAATATCAGACATGCTCGGTTCTACCAAGGATGCAGTTTCTATCTCCTGATTTTAGGCGCCTAAGGAGTTTTCTGTGAAGTGTCATGAAATTGTCGAGGAAAATGAACTGTGTACTTGCCAAGTCTTAACATAGACGAAAGAGGCCTAAACTATAAAATGTTGCCAAACAAAACGCTCGCTGCATAAAATGAAACCGTGCCAGGAACTAAATTTAAAAGAAGAGAGAGAGGCTAATTGTTGCTCATCGCAGCAACGCTGCTGGTAAACACAAGCTTGCCCTGTTCGTTATTGGCAAATGTAAGAGGCCTAGGACATTCAAAAACACTACTAACTTATCTTCCTTGCCGGTTTATTACTGCAATTAAAAATCTGCTTGGATGGACCGTAATCTTTTCAAATCTTGGTTTTCCGACGGGTTAGTTCCGTCAGTGGAAAAAAAACTGGAAACAAGAAGATATTTCTGTTCATGACTTATTGCTGTTGGAAAACGCAACATTACATCTATCTGAGGAGGGTTCAAACAAAGGGGACACAAAGCTATCTCCCTTTCACTAAATGTCCCATCAGTCGCCCAACAATGGATCAGGGAGTAATAGAATGGTTAATGAGGCAGTATTGCAGGAAGTACATCAGCTCAATTTAAGAAAATTCCCAGGAAGGTTGTAATGTATTGAAGCTATGAAATCTCTCAACGTCAAAGATGCTTTCTATAGAATCGCTGACTCATGGGAGGAAATAACACCTGACACACTGTGAAAATCATGGCGTATTCTTTGGCCAGAAGTTATGACCCAAAGTGATCAGATCGAAAGCGAGCAAAACAAGAAGAAGCGGGAAATCATTAAAGATACGCAAACTGTGTAACCGAATGTCCCTGCCAGTGAAGTTGAAGAGCGGATTGCCCAATGTGACAAAGACTGTGAAACCTGAGAACAGCTCAATGAGAACCATATTTTTGTTGCTGTTTTGGGAAAAAATTGTAAAGTAACTGTGAATGTGGACTCGGACGGTGATGATGACGAACCTCCTGCCCCGAGTTCACACCCTGACGCCAAGAACGCTTTTAATATTGCCCTTCAGTACATCGAGCAGAATTCAAACTCAGCAGCAAAGGACATTTTGTGGATCAAGAAATGGAGGAACACGGCAGGTAAGTCTATAATTTCATCTGATACACAAAAATCTATAGCTGACCTTCATATTAAGTAATTTTTTACTGGTGTGTAGGCTACCTTCAATTTTTACAGTACTGTACATACACACTGATCAGTCAGAACAGTATGACCACCAACCTACCATCGATTTAAATCCGTTCAGGCCATAGCAGCGTCACCTGGCGAGGAATGACTGCTAGTCAGACACGCACGGTGGAAGTAGTATCAGTGAGCGTTGCTACCAGAGTGTGTGGAATGGGAAAGGCGCGTGATCTATCTGAGTTTGACCGATGGTACAGTGTGATGGTCCAGACGAGCATTTTGGAAACTGTATGACTTGTCGGGTGTTTGAGGAGTGGTGTGGTAGCTGTCTTCAACGTGTAGCGAAACCAATGTGAAACAACATCCAGATGTCGGACGTCGTAGCTGGGAAGACTGGTAAACAGGACAGGCGGCGAGCTGTGGCCGAACTAACAGTAGCCTTTAATGCTGAGAATAGTACAAGTGTGTCTGAACACAAACTGCATCGAATACCCTAACGATGGGCCTCTGCAGCCGACGACTAATGCATATGCCAATATTAGCAAACGACGTTGTCAACTAAGACTGAAATGAGCGCGTTGCCATCGTCACTGGACGTTGGTGCAGTGGCAGGGCATTGCATGGTCTGATGAATCCCGATACCTTCTTCATCATGCCAATTGGGGGGGGGGGGGGGGGGGGGCGAATCCGTCGTCTTCCAGGGGAACAGCACCTTGACTCCTGTGCTGCAGGTCAGTGACAAGCAGGCAGCGGCCCAATTATGCTGTGGGGAACATTCACATGGGCATCCATGGGTCCACTGGAGTTCGCGCAAGGCGTCATGATGGCCAAGGAGTACTGTACACTGGTAGCAGACCACGTACACCCTTTCATGACGATCATGTTCCCAACAGCACTGGCATTTTTCAACAAGATAATGCGCCATGTAACAAGGCCGGAAAAGTGGCAGAGTAGTTCGAGGAACACAGTGACGAGTCCCAGTTGATGTCCTGGCCCCACAACTCGCCAGATGTGAACCCGATCGAACACATCTGTGATTTACCAAGGCCTCACTGCTTCCATGCCATGACGCTTTCCATGCCAAGGGTGGTCATACCGGCTATTAGGTAGGTGGTCATAATGTTCTGGCTGATCAGTGTATAACGTATTTACGGTACAGTACGGTAAATACATACTGTTCAGTATTGCTCTTTTTCAGTCTGTAATAATAACAGCTTTTATGCAGTTTATTGCAATGTTTTTATTGCAGAGAACAATGTACATACATACGAGGTGCGGCTAGGAAAAAACCGGACTGATGCTGGAAAAAACATTTATTTACAATGATTTACAATTTCATGTTATCTCCTTCAATGTACTCTCCTCCTCGGTCTCTACACCGCTCCATACGAATTTTCCACTGTTCATAGCAATGCTGCAGATCATTTTCGGTAAGTCCATACATTACTTCCGTCGCTTTTTCTTTTACTGCTTCAACAGTCTCAAATCTAGTTCCTTTCAAAGCTGACTTGACTTTAGGGAAAAGAAAAAAGTCACAGGGGGCCAAATCAGGTGAGTAGGGTGGATGATCTAAGATGGGAATGTTGTGTTTTGCCAAAAACGTCTTCACTGACAATGCACTGTGAGCTGGGGCATTGTCTTGGTGAAGGATCCATGACTTTTTTCTCCACAAATCGTTCCCTTTTCTCCGTACTCGCTCACGAAGGGTAGCCAGGACGCTAATGTAGTAATGCTGATTCACTGTTTGTCCCTCTGGTACCCAATCAATGTGCACAATCCCTTTGATGTCAAAAAAAAACAACCATCATTGCCTTGAATTTCGATTTTGACATTCGTGCTTTTTTTTGTCGTGGAGAACCAGGAGTTTTCCAATGCATCGATTGGCGTTTAGTTTCGGGATCGTAAGTAAAAAAACATGATTCATCGCAAGTAATAACATTTTGTAAGAAGGTGGGATCACTTTCAATGTTTTCCAGGATGTCAGAACAAATCATTCTTCGGCGTTCCTTCTGTTCAATTGTGAGACACTTTGGAACCATTTTTGAACACACTTTGTTCATGTTGAAACTTTCATGAAGAATCTGCCTAACACTTTCCTTGTCAACTCCTGTTAACTCAGACACTGCTCTGATTGTTAAACGGCGATCTTGTCGAACAAGTTTACCGATTTTTTCAATGTTTGCATCAGTTTTTGCTGACAATGGTCTGCCAGTGCGAGTGTCATCACTGGTGTCTTCGCGGCCATCTTTAAATCGCTTAAACCACTCAAACACTTGTGTTCGCGATAAACAATCATCGCCGTACACTTGTTGTAACATTACAAACGTTTCACTTGCAGATTTTCCTAGTTTGAAACAAAATTTGGTGTTAACACGCTGTTCTTTCTGTATACTCAACATTTTCCGACGCACAGACAAAACGTCAACTACTTAAAACAGACGCCACGGGCAGACTGAGTGCAGGAGGCAGATGAAACTCGAGCATTAGGCGGAGCGAGAGTCACGTGACAGGCCACGCGACTTTCAGCCTTATTGCATTCGTTTTATTGTTTCACCAGTACTAGTCCGGTTTTTTTCTAGCCACACCTCGTATAGTAGTCATTTTAGAATTCAGAGATTATTTATTTTAATGTAAATCCGTATTTGTCTGTACTTTCTGATAACATGGGGCAACAAAAAAAGATTTTTTTAAAAAAGTCTAGGGTTTTCCCGCTGAATTAGACTAATTTTGATGCCCTGAGTCCGAAAATGACGTTGGTTTTGTTCTATCAGGTCAGGATTTTTTGCTACAGAAATTTTTAAAATCGATTTTTCGTAAAAAAAACAAATTTCTTTGTATCATCTGCTGAGAAACCCCGGAAGATTTTTTTCCGTTTTCCTCAAGAAATAAAAGTCAACGTATGCAAATTCATTAAGTTTTTATTTACTCCATCAAATTAAATAAGCATATTTATCATAATATTAGTATAACAATGAGCGTTACGTGACACAAAAGTTCAGAGTTCACGGCATGAATCGGCGTTTCTTCGATTCCCGTTTGTGAGCAGCTGCTGGGTTGTCTCTCTTCAGCATCCAGCAGTAGTCCGCCATCATGACTGCGTCCCACCTCCCCTGGTACCTATCCTCCATTTGGCGCATGTCCTGATGGAACCTTTCTCCCTGCTCGTCGCTCATCGCCCCAAGGTTTTCAGGAAACTTCTCCATGTGCGAGTACAGGAAGTGCATCTTTATACTCATCAAACACCCGAGCTTTTGAAAGGCCTCTATCATGCTGCTGATGAGTCTGGCGTGGTTTGCTGCCTTCGTGTTCCCCAGGAAGTTGTTCACCACCTGCACAAACGATTTCCACGCGGCGCACTCTAACGTGTTCATGGAGTTTTAGAACTCTGTGTCCTTTATGAGCTGCCGTATCTGTGGCCCATCGAAAATGCCGGCCTTCAGCTTCTCAATGGTCAGTCGCGGAAAGGCTCGGCACAGGTAGTGGAAGCACCTCCCATCCTTGTCCAGAGCACGCGTGAACTGTTTCATTAACCCAAGCTTCATGTGTAGCGGTGGGATCAATATCTTCTCCCGGTCAACAAGAGGTTCGTTTATGATGTTTCTCGCACCAGGTACTAACTGCTCTCGTGGCGGCCACACTTTCTTTACATAGTGCTGGGCTCTGTCTCGACTGTCCCACATACATATAAAGCATGGGTATTTCGTTAACCCGGACTGCTGACCAAGTAGAAAGTTCACCATCTTGAAGTCGACGCAGATGATCCATTGGTGCTGCTCATATTGGATTTTGTCGAGCACGTACTTCACTGCTTCATATTTCTCTACGAGAGTTGTGGAGTGAGCAAGAGGGATTGAGGCGAACTCGTTCCTGTTGTGGAGGAGCACACACTTCAAAGAGCGCTTGCAGCTGTCAATAAAGAGTCGCCAATCTCTCGGATCGTATGTAGGAGCCCCGAGTTTAACAAGAAGACCGGCGACATCTCGGCAGTACACTAGGTCTTCCTCCTGGCAGAAGTAGCCCATGTAGTCCTCATGCCTTCTACGAAAGAAAGTGATACGCGCGTCCTCGCCAAGTAGATTTTTCTCTTTGAGTCTGGAGGCCAACAGCTCGGATGAAGTCTTCGACAAGCTGAGATCCCGAACAAGATCATTAAGCTCACATTGTGAAAAGAGCTGCCGACCATCTTGTGCTTCATACTCCTCGTCTGCTATATATTCTCCCTCGTCTGCAGTGGTGGCCTCGTCGTCGATGTTAGGAAGCTCTGTGAACGCTGGTACAGGAATTTCTTCGCAGTGAGCAACCTGACGGCGGGCAGATGGAAGGTCGGGGTACTGGAGGCTGTGCCGATTCTTCCGGTTGATGCTAGTAGTATTGATGGCGCAGAAGTAACAATCCGATGCATGGTCCAAGGGCTCCCTCCAAACCATCGGAATCCCAAACTTCAGTGAAGTTTTCGTGCCCTTCGTCCACCGCCGGAGGTATTCCACGCACTTCTTGCAGACCGTGTGCGGTGCCCAGGGCTTATCTTCGTCACCCAGCTTGACTTGAAAGTAAGCCTGGTAGGCGTTCTTCACAAATCCCGTGATGTTCTTCCTGTCCACTGAAAGCGTGTATTCTCCGCAGATGTAGCAGAAAACGTCTGGATTATTCATGCATGAACGTCGCGCAGAAGCCATATCAATCTGAAATAGTAATAGAAATATACAGTTGACTGTCAGACAATAAAAATTAGAATAAATTTTATACTATAGTAAGAAAAAAAGGCGTCTATTGGAATGATTAACTGTTACAATCTTAAAGGCTTCTTTTGTTTTCATATGTCCTGAATAATCCCCTTAAAACCCCTAATATTAGCATATTGAAGCCTATAAAAAGGCTTACATTTCAGGGAAAAATGGTCATGTAGGCCTATGGCTGTATCTCAAAAAGTTGACCTGATAGAGCAAAATCAATGTGATATTCGGACTCAGAACACCAAAATTGGTCTAAATCAGCTGAGAAACCCATGACGTTTTTTTGGTTGTTGCCCAGTGTAATCCAATTTTTATGCGTTCCGACCCATACCCCAGTCCCAAAGGAGTTGCACTGTAGTTGTATGCTCAGAATGAACATTATAATTTATATCACAAACTAAAAGTGACCATCCAAAGCAAAATTCGTCACCTTCGGCAGTATTTTGGACATTAATATAAGCTACATGAAATGTATATGTATTTGCGAATATGGACACCCATCAGCTGTATACCGCAATGACAATGAAAATTTGAGCCAGACTGGGAGTCGAACAGCAATTTCTCAGTTGTTGGGAACAGTCGCACAGCCATTAGGTTATCTGAGCATCACTCATGGCTAGGCCCAAACTACCATATGTTGCCATCCATGTGTCTACAAACTGCAGTCCTACATTCATGATGTGTATTCCCCTACAGGGGAGACATTTTAATGGAAAGTTGATTGCCTGGTATCGGCGGATAAATACGATGTCGCAGTGCCTGTGTTGATTAGGATGATGCAAAGTAGTAGTCCCATTATACAGCTGACGGTTGTCCACATTCGCCAATGTGAAGACACTGAGTTGATAAGTCATGGCATAGCGATGTGCATATATACAGTTTGTTGTAGTATCGCTTACACAAGATATAAAAGGTCTGTGCATTGCCAGAGCTGTCATTTTTACTCAGGTGATGCATGTGACTGACGTGATTATGGCTGCCCGACAGGAAATAACTTTTAATGCAAAATGGTTGTTGGAGCTCGACACGTGGGACATTACATTTCCGAAATTGTTAGTTAATTCAATATTCTGAGATCCACAGTGTCAAGAGTGTGCCGAGAACACTAAATTTCAGGCATTACATCTCACTGCAGACGACACAGTGGCCAAATGCCTTCACTTAACAAGCGAGAGCAGCGGCGTTTGTGTAGAATTTTCAGTGCTAACAGACAAAGAACGCTGAGTGAAATAACCACAAAAATTAATGTGGGATGTGCGATGAATGTATCCATTAGGACAGTGTGGCGAAATCTGGCGTTAATGGGCTATGGAAACCGATGACCAATGAGTGTGCCATTGCTAAGAACATATCATCACCTGCATTGCCTCTCTTGGGCTCATAACCATATCGGTTGAACCCCAGACGACTAGAAAACTGAGGCCTGGTCAGGTGAGTCCTGATTTCAGTTGGTAAGAGCTAATAGTAGGGTTCGAATGCGGCTTAGACACCACGAAGCCATGGACCCAAGATGTCAACAGGACTCTATGCAAACTGGTGGTTGCTCCATAATGGAGTGGGCTGTGTTTACATGGAATGGACGGGATCCTTTGGTCCAACTGAAGCGCTCATTGACTGGAAGTGGTTACGTTTGGCTAATTGGAGACCATTTGCAGCCCTTCATGTACCGAAACAACGATTCGTCTTGTCACTGGGGCACAATAGTTTGCAGTTGGTGCAAAGGACATTCTGGACACTTCGAGCAAATGATTTGGCCTCCCAGATAACCTGATGTCAATTGCATCGAACATTTATGGGACGTAATGAGAGGCCAGTTCATGCACGGAATTCTGCAATCCTGCACTGTCAACACTTTCGCAATGTGGTTGGCTATGGAGGCAGTATGGCTCAGTATTTCTTCAGGCAAATTCAACGAAATGCCGAGTCCATGCCATGTAGAGTTGCTGGACTACGCAGGGCGGGTGGTCTGACACGATATTAGGAGCTATCCCATGACTTTTGTCACTCAGTGTACCTTTCATGTATTCCATAACGGATGTAGTTGCTACTGTGCCTGTTGCTTCAGGTATGCATGCATACCTGAAGGAACTTTGCATCGTACTTCTGAACAACACAGGCACTGCAATATCATATTAATTTAAAAACTGCATTCTGCCCGAACAGGCCATGAAGGCCCAATGGTACCGACCGGCAGCCGTGTTATCCTCAGGCCAAAGGTGTCCCGGAATCAGATAAGGAGGGGAATGTGGTCATCACACTGCTCTCCCAGCCATATGTAAGTTCACGGTATGGTAGAAGCTCCTCAGTTTGCCTCACAAGGGCTGAGTGCACGCCACTTGCCAACAGCGCTCGGAAGACGGGATGGTCACCCATCCAAGTTCTAGCCCAGCCTGACAGCACTTAACTTGTGTGACCTGACGGGAACTGTTGTTACTATTACGGCAAGGCCGTTGGTCATGTTAATATAAAGGGCTGTCAAATGAATAAGAGACAGATGGAAAAAGTTAGTAAACTGTTTATAATTTCAAAAGTAATTGCTGTAACTGTGAGACGAGATGTTTAATGCCCTCATGGAAACATGTTTGTGGCTGTCTGTGGAACCGTGGTTGTACCCAGGCATGCATCTTTTTCTCTGAAGCGAATTGATGTCCACGAAGGTCTTTCTTCGTGGCTCCAGAAACACGGAAATCTTTTGGGGAGAGATCAGGACTGTATGGGCGATTTGTAATGGCTTCCCAGTAAAATGTCTGCACTGAACGTCGCATGTCACAGTGGGAGAAATGTATTATCAGCTATGGGGAGATTGTTTTTGAAATAATAAGTTCACTTTTTTCCATTCCTCTTGTTTTCGTTTGACTGCCCTTATACATCGCTTTTTAGCAGCGATATGTCTTGGAAGAGGGATAAAGATGGACCCCTCAGTTACTTGATCATAGATGTGTGAGTACACTTTGATGTGGAGTATATGGCTGAGTGCATTACAGGACCCTTTTTCCTGTATTTCGGAGAAATGGCCAATTTTTTCTGATAGTCGCCCTGCGTTTTCTTACTGTCACCGTCCCCTCCTCCCCCCCCCCCCCCCCCATATGTTGGACAATGGTTTTCCTTCAGAACCTTTACTACCTTCTTTCTGGGGTACATGAGCACTGCATAGAATTGGACTGCACTTCACTAAGGAACACCGGGGTCACTCTTACCAAAACGGGCTGATACATGTTAAGGGAAGTATCAGGGTGTCGGTAACCTACCGTGAAGTTGCCCATGTGTGCATTAGAGATCTAGTTCCCAAAAGCGCTAGCAACCACAGTAGCTCAAAGTGGATGTGCAGCTCATTAGCAGGATGGACCAGAGGACTGCTGCTAGGACAAGAATGAGGCGATGGCGGATGCTGAGGAGATGATGGTCGATGCTGAAGTGGCGCAGGATGCGATAAATGCATCATTGATGGACTATGCTGGGGTTATAGCAGTGAATGCAGTGTTGGCTAACGTGGTGAACACATCACTGATGAGTCTGGATGTGGTATTGTTTGTGCAAGTCTGCTTCTGGATGGTTGCAATACCTCTGGAAAGGAGGTAAATGAAATGATATTGATAACCAACATGTGTATCAATACTGAATAGACACTTGCAGATGTCAGTAATAATTTTTGGTAGTTGTGTAGAAAACCACGAGTGTCCTTGTTGGTAAAATACAAGGACGACATATCAATTGGTGCACAGCGTCTTAGCAGTGCTTCCAGATCATAGTCGTTCTTAAAAATATTATCGAGTGCACCTAGAAACAAACTAATGCATGCAAATGTGTAAAAATTATTGCAGAAGAGAAAAATGTAATACTACTAGGACATACAAATCGTCAGTTGTCATACCTCACGAACTCGTGCTGGGTAAAAATGTAATGGTCAGGGAATGATCATTCCATTGGATATTAGCAGCTGCGACATCGACCCCTTCTCACATAAGCATACTGTCATTGACAGCACCTAGAAAGAAACAAGAACATCTCATACGTAATGCATGCAGATACAAATTATTGTAGCAGCAGCAGAAGCAGAAGAAGAAGAAGGAGAAGAAGAAGACATACCAATTACTAAATATGTATGCATTCATTAATAGTAGGATCACATTCCTTGGGAATTCATTCTACAAAAAGGCGTCGTGGCCTGGAATGGATGAATTTCAGACTTGTTATGGGTCAGGAAATGTTAGTGGCATCTGCCCTATGACACATCTCTGTAATACACTCTAAGACGAAACGGTCTCTCAACTGAGCTATTTTGGCTGACAGGGACTGATGCTCTTTCGCATGTCGTCGCATCTCTCTGCCTCATCGTCAATTTCACGGTCATCTTCGTCTGATAAGACACAAGACTCTAAAAGGCGTGCAGCCGATGTGGTGAAACACTACACACATTTTTTCTGCTTCATCATCGTAATAAACAAACCTGTCGACTCGACTCATTTGATGTTGACTTCGCTGAGAAAAAAGCACCACAAAGGAGTTATCTGAATGAGATGCAAATCGGTAGACAAGATGTACGTGTATAGACAAACAAATCTTCAAAATTTCAGAAAAAGTGGATGACTCATTCAAGAGACAGAACTTCACAAATTGAGGAAATCAGTAATGTGTAGGTCCACCTCTGGACCTTATGCAGTCAGTTCTTCGGCTTTGCATTCATTAATGGTTGTTGGATGACCTCTTGAGGGATATCGTGCCAGATCCTGTCCAAATGGTGCGTTAGATCTTCGAAATGTTAAGATGGTTGGAGGGTCCTATCCATAATGCTTCAAAGTTTCTCAATTGGGGAGAAGTCCAGCGACCTAGCTGGCCAAGGTATAGTTCAGCAAGCCTGATGATAAGCCTTAGAAAGTCTTGCTGTGTGTAGGTGGGCATTATCTTGATGAAATGTAAGCCCAGGATACCTTGCCATGAAAGGCAACAAAACAGGGGTGCAGAATATCGTCGATGGACCACTGTGCTGTCAGAGTGCCACCGATAATAACCGAAAGGGCTCTGCAATGAAAAGAAGTGGCACCTCAGACCATCACTTCTGGTTGTCGGGCCATATAACGTGGGACAACCAGTTTGGTATCCACCACTGTCTAGTGCGTCCCTAGACCCATCTTAGGCCTGGAATCTCACTGACTGGAATAGAATTGTTCAGTGATGAGGTCCACTTCGAACTGAGCCCCAATGACCAGCGAACGTCCAAAGGAACATTGCATCGTACTTCTTAATAACACAGGCACTGCAATTTCGTATTTGTTCACCAATACCAGTCTCTTGACTCTCAGTAAATATGTCCTTCCTGGATGGGAATATATGTAACATATGCGTGCAGATTGTGACACACAGACGACGACAAATGGAAGTCTTTGTTTGGATGTGAGGCGTGCATAGGTAGCCAAAGCAGTTAAGGCGACCACTTACATAAAGTGGGAAATCTGGGTTCGACTCCTGGTCCAGCACATTTTCATTGTCGTCGTTCCAGTTGCAGACTTTCAAATAGAAAATGTATTGAGTGTGTCTGCTGCGCTCTTCACAAACAATATGTAAAATTAAGATTTGGAGACGTAAATTCGGTTCGGTTATCGCTAATAGAAAGCGACTTGAGTAGGAAGCATTTTAGCGAACGTTTAATTTTGTGCGTTTCCGTGTGAAAGATAACCGCTTCTGAAATATTCCGGTCGAACTTAAAAAATTTGCGTGGCATGTTTCGCATTCGTCACGGAATAGTATGGCGAGCACTTTTTTAACGGAAGACAAAGAAACTACCGAATGCTTTATTCGCGTGATATATTAGGTACAATGGTTCGGAAGCGGCTCCCTCGGCGTTGTCCTCGTAGAAACACCTCCTTCCTCCGCCTGGGAAGCTCTCAATTCGGATTGGCTGTTGATCTAAATGACCAATAAGAACATTCTTTATAGATGATTTTCGCGGGAAAAATCCTCTTATGCAATTACAACGTAGAAAGCAATTTTTTGTAAGCAAAACTTCAATTTATTAAACTTCCTAGCAGATTAAAACTGTGCGCCGGACCGAGACTCGATCTCGGGACCTTTGCCTTTCGCGGGCAAGTGCTCTACCATCTGAGCTACGCAAGCACGACTCACGACCCGTCCTCACAGCTTTAATTCCGCCAGTACCTCGTCTCCTACCTTCAACGTATTGGATATAACTGTAAAGCAAATAAAATGTGAAATAATTCCAAAATTATATAACAAACTTATTCCGTTCTTAACTTCTTTTGTGGCTACCTTTTATAAAAGCGTGCTGACTCGCACATGTCACATGACTCTTGGTTCATCCCAGGAATTTCCCTCACAGCTTAGATTTCACATAGCCCGTCACAAAACAACATTTCGAATTTCACATGTCCCTCATTCACACTCTCAATAACTCCCACGCACTCATAACAAAATATGACTAATTATTAATCCTGAAAGGTTCTAATATCAGGTCACATAAAAATTACAAATGTTATGAACTGGAGGATTCTAGTCGATTAATTTTTAGGAGCTGAACTTTTCATAATTGCTCCTTATTATCTTGAAGGTTAATCTGTTGACGTTACTAGATCAGTTTTGAATGGCCAGAATGTTTTTTTGTGATTTTTAGGTAAAGAAATTTGGACATCATCATTTTAGCAAAAACAAAAAGCAATGTGCCAAGTTCGGACAAAATCGGAGAATAACTAATGTAGTTTATTTAGATTCATAGGGAGTACAAATATTCGTAGCGCCTACCAGCAGGCTGAGTCACCGCCAAGGGCGGCATCTGACAAAGGTGCGTCATGTGCGTTCTAATTAAAAAGAAGTTACTGGATCGGAGACGCTCACGGCTCCATGCATTACTGCCCCTATGGATAGCATGGAATAACTTGATACGCTACATGGTGCGCTGTATTTAATTTCCAGTTGCCTCTATTTCCTGGAAGCTTTCTGCTTGGTAGTCGTACTTTACATTGGTGGACGCAAGATCGGATAAGATAACAGGGCAGACTTTTACATAGAGGTGGCCTTTTTTTTTTTCTGCTCCTTCCGCTATTATAGTAGAACGTAATTTCCGTTTGCTTCTGGTGCAGTAGATGCCACCAATCTTCGAACTTAATCCAATTAAGGAGTTCCTGAAGTTCATGCATTTGTTGGGCACCAGGATTTGATCATCTGTTGCGGCCACGCTGTTAAGTCTCTTCCCCCCCCCCTGCCTCCCCCCTGCCCCCCCCCCCCCACCCCACCCCACACCAGCACAACGTTGCTATTTTTGTGCAGGAGCAACTCGCATCTCGCATACGTCGTCGTTAAAGAATTTACTTCTGGCGCGCTTATTATCTGTTCCCGACGGCGCGTAGATGTTCTCAAAGAGTGTCGGCTATTTTGACTCCTATTCCGCGTCCGTCGGGCATTAGTTTTGCGTCGCCCATGTCGATTCCACATCTCACCATGACCGCGCTCCCACACCGTGCTTCTGGGTCAGTATTGGTATAGACGTTATATCCCGGTATCCGCTCTATTTCAGGCATAACTACTTCATCTAGCATTTCCTGCAGAACACATCTTATTTGCGTTGCATGTAACTACGTTTTATTGGGCACATTAATTCATTTAGGCAATGTTGAAGGCAGATCTGGGGCTTGTGGCGATTGTGGACGGAGGACTACGTCCTCTGCTTTGGTGCCGGCCGTTTCCTTAATTGAGGACGCTGTGTCTGACGCCTGTGCATCAGATACGTCCAGCCTGTCTTCGTCTTTCTCGCAGTTCTGGCTTCGCCGCTTGTTGCGTCGCATTTCAGTTTTCCCGGACATTTAGTGGTCCTTGTTACTTATTGCTTTGCTCCTGCTCGTCGTCTGAGTCCTTCAGAATCCGCGCCAGTTTTGTCACTTGCTTCTCGATATTCAGTTCTCGTATCTCGCTGTACAGGGTGGGGGCGTCGGCGCTGGGCCCGGCTTGGACTGCCAAGCTGTTGACAGCCACATCCACAGCTGACCGCTGGGAGGCGGCGCTGGCCTCCGCGATCCTCGGCCGCCGGTTGGCGTCGGTTTGCCCTACAGCTGAAAACACTTGTTCCTTTCCAACGCTTTGGACTCTTCTTGTGTTTGTGCAGTCCGTGGGAGACAAGGCATGGCCCAATCTCCCGCACACACTCCCGCCTCCCCTTCAGCTCTTGAAAGGGATTGATCAAAGCAAAAAAAATATGGGCTCGTCCGGGATTTGAACCCGGGACCTCTCGCACCCTAAGCGAGAATCATACCCCTAGACCAACGAGCCACGCCGGTAACGAGTTTCACTTGTAAGACACACCAAACGTGGAGAGCGTGACACACTTCGTGCAGGAGGCGGCCAGGCGTGTGGCTGTCGGCTGCGACACAATGAACAGCGCTGCGTGTCTGACACTGTAAGGCAGCGCCGTGTTCTGATACAGTAGAGCACGTCAAGGCTAATCAAGAGGAGAAATACAGACGAATCAACATCTGCACGAGATAAGCTTGTACTGGATGCTGTGCCTTCAATCACTTGCATCTCGTGGGCTACCTTTTCTCTTCCATCTTCCTCTCTTACATTACAGAACGCCAAAGACTAGACATATCCGATGAATATAACACAAATTCTGTTCCTGAATTATTTTAGATTGTATTGCTTATAGTGAAGAAATAAGTGGTACAGCAAATCGCTTCCGCATTGACGTTAACTAATGGAGTTGAAAATAAGATTGATGGCAAGATTGTGTGTCATTTACACGATGACAGGATCTTGTTACGGCAATTATTTCAGTGCATGTCGTCTTAGTCATCTTAGTCATCTTATTTACGAACGAAATTAAAGTAATTCCTTATTAGGAGGGATATCCTGAATTAAAATTCGTCCAAACTGTCAAAAGTTGGCGGGGCACATATGTAAATGCAAAGTGTCTGTCTCTTTCACATGCAACAGTAGGTTACTGGCACTGGGGCCGGTTTAGCGACTGACAATGTTGACTTGAATTTCGTTTTCCCGCCAACACAGACAACGTCAGTGACAATAGTTACCAACGCACTTAGAGTGGTATCTAAACTGATCATCAGTTGTCTAATGTATGAAGCTGATTTCTGAGTGAGTGGAGCTGTGTTGGTACAAGCAATTTTCCAAAATCACCACAATACTCGCCTACGTTACGATTCAGCTCACAACGCCTTTTCCATCGACATCACACAGGGAACAGTTAGACTATCCACCCTATTACACTGTCCTTACCTCCATAGACAACCGGCCTTTGTTACACACGAAGAAAAGGTACTGACAACTGTCGCACACTGGTTCCAATCACAGGAGGCATACGTTCATAGCCCAAGAATACAAAACCTGACGCCAACGTATAACATTTTTCACAATTGCAATTATGAACTTGTCGAGAAGTAGCTGTAGAATATCTGTACGTATTCAAATAAATATTTCCAGTCACTGAAGTCACTTCCTTTTTACGGGTCGAGGGAAATTTACTTTCTAGGTCATCCTGGTATCCGTATATTGAGACATCACAGGACGCTATATCCAATAATCAAGACGAAGCTTTGGCTACAGGCAAATGTTACACACACTGCCCTATCGACACTCCCAGACTGTCGCGCGGCCAAGGCTGGGTCACAATGGTACCGATATTTGTGAATTCCGCCGACGACCGACACCGGATATGGACGACCTATTCAAATGAGTATGCCACTGTCACTACGCTTTTCACGGTCAACACGAATAGAATATGTAACGCGGAAGGCTCATACAGGAAATGCTTTCGAATAACGTAATCTAATCTAGAGCAGATGTAGAGGTGTGATTCGAGCTCTATTAAAAATACGATCCATTGAAGATGCAGCTCTGATCCAATTAAAATTAGAAGTGACACTTCCATATTTGGCATCTGACGATTACCTCTTTCCAATATTTAGGCCTATACTTTTTACTGCAAAGTAAAATTTCAAAGTCTTCGTGTGATATGTTGGATATTACTTACGGTGCCATAAGGGCAATTTAAAAGCTAATATTTTCACTGGTGCAGCGCAAATACTACGAAATATTAAGAATTTTGGAGCTACGCGTCATGGAAGTGCACTAAAAGAAACTTCAATTAGTTGACTTTCTTTATTAAAGGCTGCACGCAAATTGAAATAAAACTGTCACCAGAAACTTTGTTACCAGAAACTTTGTTACTTCCTTTATCAAATCCACTGAACAAGTGTCTAAAGATCACTAAAGTTTCCAGTATTAGAATCTGATTATCTGAATATACTGGCAGTGCTGCATTAACTTTCACCACCGTTAGAATGAAGTGAGTTGCTATGAAACTAGAAATCTACCTTTTAGTAAGTAAATACTTCCTGCTTACTCACACACAAATTTTTCCCATGCATCATGTAATAGAAACATCCTCTACTTTCACCACGTTAATTATCCATTATGTACTCATAACCTCATTGGCAATTCCTTTATACACCGAACTCGCATATCCCACTACTAGAGCATAATAAACCATACTCCGAACAACGTGTTTTGGAGAGGTCCTTAATGTGGGGTATCATTGAAGACACACCTTTTCATGATATGCGCCTATAAATGTGAAAAACACCAAACACGAAATGTTAGCTTCAAAGACTTCAGACGATAATCGGCGTTGGGAGAAGGAAAGCGGCGTCCATAGTTAAAGCGTTTTTAACTTCCGTTGCATGACGCTTTTCCCTTCATTTCATACATACGTAAAATGTGTCTGGTAATTCCAGTAGCTGAGGACAGTGTACTGTACTCGACACGTTCTTTTCGAGACAGATATAGCTTAGTCCCAAGCATTCAGCATCTTTTTAACAGGAGCCGTTGTATTGCATCACTCATCTCCTGGCGACGGTGTTTGACGACCGTTGTCGGTGTCACTGTGAACGCAGCCTTCTTATTGTGCGACGCAGTGCGGAGTACGGTCACCACAGACGGTCAGTGGAGAGCGGCTGGTGCGCCACACGGCCTCCTGTTTGCTCGGCTGCCTGTGCAGCCTCTAGATGAGAGAACCGTTCCACACTTCTGCTCTGTAGGTATTTGCCATAAATGCAAGCAACTTCAGCTGCATTCACTTTTGGGCATGGGAAGAACTGCTCGGTGCATATAAGCCACGTTTCTCTAAAAAATGCGGGTAGGTGACTGAGCCATCAGAAGAGGTATCAGATTTACACAGCAGGTACATTACCCAGTATCAAGAAGTACATAGCATCTACAGAAATTTGTAACAGCAATAAAATGATTGAAAGTCAATTTTGTGAGCAGTTAAGAAAATCACCCCAAGTAACTTCCTGCTAGCAGACACAGAATTCATTACAAACAACGAATCTTGTTTTTAGTCACGCCAGAATGCATGACTGACTGTGTAAATCATCCGACCACGTCGACAAAGTACACGAACGTTTTGCTTAAACTGTACACGATTTTCAGTTTGCAGAGTGTCAGGAAATATATGTGCGACATATGCTCAGGAGTGCGCTACTGCAGTTCGTCCAACAAACGGATGGTACCCGATAACAGAAGACACAGTTTGTCACGTTAAAACTGACGCACTACTTTCTGAAGCTCTATAAATCTCTTCCATAGGATACAAGCTCGGGGAAAATATGCAGGGCTCATCCGGGAATTGAACCCTGGACTCACACCCAAAGCGATAATCGTACCTTTTTTTAAGTCTCATTTTGTTCGTTTTCGTTCGTTGCGTCTGCTCGGGGCGGACGTCGCAAGACACCCGTTTCAGATCGTCGTTGATCCATTACTCCAGTTTTTTGTTACAGAGGTCAGCTAACCATCTGACCGAACACTCTGAGTTACCGTGCCGGCTACCCCTAGACCAACGAGCCACGCTGTAGAGAAGTGTGTTAAAGACATTAATAGATAAATCATGATAAAACGGCGAGGAAAACTGCGATCTCGTGACTAGCTTAGCCATTGCATCACTTCATGCTAGACGACCAGCACTGTTTTCCCTGTACACCGCTCACATCCGCTGATACTTTAATTCAACGGGATAATCAAGCCTTTTCTAACGAGTTGGAGTGATACGGAGTTGTCTGGTTTCCAGCCGAGTGAGGTCTTTAACAAAGCATGGCTCTGAAAGACATCAGTGTCAAATGCTTCGATTGCTGTTGACTTCCAGCACTGTTTCCCCTCTCCAGGTGGAGAGGAGGGGAGTTGTTACAGTGTGAAAGTTTAGTCAAAGCGTTTCTGTTTCTACACTAAATCAATTTATAGACAGTCTTATTTCTTGCAACTGATTCCGCCTCATCTTGCCTTCTCTGATGTGACTCCACAATAATAACTTTGAGGTGAGCCTGTGATAAGGGTAGCTAAACCTCGTCAAGTGAAAGTACTTGGTTCAATGAGAGGTACAGACCGAATAGCCTTAGGTTCTATGGTACATTTATTAACTCCGTCACATACCGTTGGGTGGCTTGCGGAGTATAAATGTAGATGTAGATGTAGATGAACTCTGGAGCAGGGTCTGGTTGCATACAATGTGAGTCGAAGATATTTTCATCCATGGGGGAAAATTCCTGTGGATCTAAACCCACTGAGAGCCGTTGACATATTTGTAGCTCTTGTGTAAGCACTGTCCATCACATCACCTATTTGATACCGAGTAACAACTCTAGTTTCGTGAGCATCCAACCATTTTCCAATTTCTTGGGCATAGTATGATTTTAATGCGAACATAAAAAAATCCAATGGTTGCATTTTATCAGTGCAATGCGGAGGAAGGCAAACTATGGAAATACCTTTATCTCGGCCAAGCTGAATAACGTCGATGTTAAGAGTGTGTGTCATGTGGCCATCAAAAAGCAGGAGCACTCGATCGCCTTACAATGTTGAAGTGCTAGAACAATTTCATAAAAAGTCCAGCTGTATCCATCCAGAAGTATGAGTTGCCCCAGTTGTACCTGAATGAGTTCCGTCTAGTACTTCAGCCTTGAAGTTCGTGTGTGGAAAAATCGTAGCCGGAATAAACTGTCCAGATGCGGACATGCGCATTACAAGTTACATGTGAACCACGTTCAGCAGAAGACCGTCAGTGAACTTGACATTTCCCTTTTACAGCAACAGTTGTTCTGCATTTATGCTGAACTATCGTCAAGCCTGATTCAACAACATTAAAAATTTTCGTAGGATTGTTTTATTTTCTCCATTTTCGGTTTTAGAATAAAAAAAAATTGCCCACATTTTCCTTTGAGAATCCTTGGATTCTAACTCTAGATATCAGCTGTGGTGTTCTGAAGGAGATATGAGGATGGCGTCTCATGAACAGTTGCAACTATTTCTTAGCTGCGAGTCCTAATTATTCCTAATGGCTGGCTAGCTGGAAAGCGATATGTTTAACATCATCTGCATGAAACCCATAGTAATTGTTCTCCGTTGTTTTACAGTACTCGACAGGCTGAGCCTCTATCTTGGAAGGTAAAATAGTTTTACATCCTGATGAAACATTCAAAACATCTGCAGATTCAGCGTTTTGCGCCTTCAGAGTCTTCAACTACGTCCTCATCGTTGTTCTCAGTATCCCAAATTCACGTAACGCTTGTATTACATGCATATTTTCTTCTTGAACAGTTTTAATTGTACTGAACTTTGCATTTTTATTCCAGTTTCGTCTCTTTGACGTCTGAAAATAGGAAGAGAAACTAACTGATCATATGCTAAGCTATTTATCCAATATGGCCCCGGGGCCATAATTAGATCCGGCATGGGGGCCATATTAGAACGGCAAGCATTGCATATGGTACGTGATTGCCGACGGTACAGTTGATTAAAAATATGTTCAACAGATCCAAAATAAAGCAAAGAATGCTGACTGTCTGTGATCAAAAGATCTGGTTTTGTAATATTTATATTTCGCAGTGAAATAAGTGAAATACATTCTGTAACTAAAACGGAGCGAAATTTTACCTTTGTTCCAAAAGCAAAATACAGGATTGCGGATTATCACAGAGAAAGCTTTTTGTTTGACGCACTATTCATAGCTCATCAGTGCCCCCTGAAGTAGTTCACAGTAATACTGCATGATTGCGCCACTTGCTGGAGAGCTTAGATAGGGTGACCACATTTGGATAATGGGCCATATTCGGGAACTTTACCTTAGTATTTGTTACAGGCGGCACTCAGGAAGAGGCCAATAGGATGGGTATACTCGTAAATGTAGGGTCTTTGTGACAACGTTGTTGTCTACAGGAAAGTTTCGGCGTTGTAAATGCGGAAAGGGCAGGGCAAAATTTCTACTTGATGTAATGAATGGCAACTCTCTTTAAATGTGGATTTACGAAAGATAATTCCCGTAACAAAGAGAGAGAACGCGATAGTATCAGAGTACAAGATGAGTGGTCAACATATTGAGCACATCATATGTAGAACCATTTCCTGATTTTTTTTTTTTTTTTAACAAACTATTGGAAATTGGGCGAGGGAACGAGGTGGCGAGAGGTTAGCACACTGGATCGCATTCCAGAGAACGACGCTTCAAATCTCCTTCCAGTCATCCAGATTTATGTTTTCGATCAGTTTTCTAAAATCGCCGCAGGCAGATTCCGGGATAGTTCCCTTCAATTTATCACGGCAAGTTTCTTTCTCCATCCTTTCCTAAATCTAGCTTGTGCGCCGTCTCTAATGATCTAGTTAGTGATGGAACGTTAAAAATTGACCCTTCTTTCTTGAAATGGGACGATTACGTAAAATATCTATTAGGGAAGATGAATAACATAGATTTGTTGAAAGGTTTCTGAGATAATGCAGTGGCGTTGTAAAGCAAAGATCGTACAAGAAGCTAGTGCGACCAATGACAGATTAGTCGTCACGACAGACACACAAAGAATTCAGAGACAAGCCGCGAGGACGATAGAATGATGAAATAGGTCATACGAAAGTGTAACAGACATTCTCACGGTACTTACGTCGCGAAACTGTTGGATAAATTTAGGGCACCTGTATTTGAAGATTACTGTGCTGCAATTCTCGTACCTCGCTTAGGGGCCATGACAATAAGGCAGAGGAGGTTAGGGCACGTCATACGGAAGCACACAGACTGTCATCTTTCTGTCGCTCAGCAGGCGAATTGCACCGGCGTCTTGTCTGTGCCATCCTTGCAGAGTTCCAGGGTGCCACCATCTTCTACACTGATGGATCTAAGACTACTGATAAGGTGGGATACGCTTTCATGTTTTCCTTTTACATTGTTGTTTTGCTTCATGTTAAGAGTTCATTGCATTGTTTTTCTGAGTTATTTACTTGTATTCTGTTTTATGTACACAGTTCGCTACAATGTCAATTTTGTTAATTTTGCGGCGTGGCAGTGAAAATGGTAACAATAGTGTCAAATATACAGTAAAAATTATTACAAAGAAAGTGTATTTGCTTTAGTAAACGTTACATGAGTCTTGAAGCGAAGAAACAAAACACACATTAATGTCACAAAATAGCAGAATAAGAAGGAATTTAAATACAAGAGCAATAATATACACAAGAAGGAATGAAATTAAATATGGACTACAAGAGTAGATGGGTTCGGCACGACTTTGAGTTTCGTCGAATCAAGTTTAATGGGAGAGAGTGGCTCTGAGCACTGTGGGATTTAACTTCTGAGGTAATCAGTGCCCTTGAACTTAGAACTACTTAAACCTAACTAACCTAAGGACATCACACACATCCATGCCCGAGGCAGGATTCGAACCTGCGACCGTAGCGGTCGCGCGGTTCCAGACTGCAGCGCCTAGAACCGCTCGACCACACCGGCCGGCTGGGGGAGAGTGGCACAGATTTGAGATTAGCATATCTGTGGGCAGAAATCACTGTGTATCACTTTTGTTTTCACAATCACTGGGGCACATTATTTTTGCGCACTTCTCTAGGGCACTGTTGCTGGGATGCGAGTGGAGGGCAGTTGACGGGGCGTGGCTGGGGGTGCGGGCGGCGTCTGGCCGCTGTCCTCCCTCAGCTGTGTCTCCGTCTGCAGCGGGCGAGGCGGCCACCCCACGCGGGCGGGATGGCTTTTCTGGAGGCAGCCTCCAGGGCTATCCGCAGGAAATTCATGAATTCTGTTCGGTAGCTTTTGGACACCATGGCTTTTGTTTTCTTCCCATAGGAATGTGATATATTCAATTTTGTCCTTGTGTTTGAGGTCTATAATTGAGTGGACTGTTTGGCCTAGGATCCATGAAGTTGTTGTTATCTTTTGTCTAGGAAAGGGTTTTATCTATGGTGCGGTCAGCGGCTCGCGTGTTATGTTTGCTGGTACCGTTCTGCTTGCTAGCGCTACCATTTATTTACATATATCCCATATTATTGCTGCGTTTGGGAACGGTGCTCTAGTGTGTCCCTATGATCACAGGTGTGGCATTTCTCCGACAGCCTTAACTTTATTGCAGCTTGTCGGGAGTTGGTCGCTATTCTCTTGTTAATAAGTTTGTACCAGATGGATTTTATTCTCGTGTTAAGTGCGCTTTCTTTCAAGTTTTCCCACACTTTCATTTCCAATTTATTTCTGGTTTTTTGGCCTCTATTCTGTTTCTCTGTGCTTCCCCTCGTAGTCCTATGCATAACTTTGTCGTCCTCGTGCGACGGTCGACGGCCGTTTCTAATACATAGCCTATCTGTAAGTAAAAATCTGGTTTATCAGAAAGCTAGTTGAGTGCATGTCGTTGCACGGGTATGCATTTATTCCGGTCTTCTGCTAGTCCATCGTCTCCTGTTTCCTTTCTCTGCCCATCACCTGCTTCTCCTCCTACCTGTGCCTACCTCCTTCTTCCCTTCGCTGTCTGTCCACCACTTTATCCCCCCTTTTCTGTCCACATTTTCACACTCGCCTCAGTATGAGGCTGGTGGTTCTTATCCTTACACATTTCCTGTCCAGAATGTAACTAACATGTATACCAAATTTGATAGGAATGGCTCCAGGGGCTTAGGATGAGCTGCCATACGCAATGTCAAATATATTTCACATATATTTAACATTTTTCACGCGTACTTGCACACGCATTTCAGCTCTGTCTAGCGAATTTCGCCCTGCAGTTTCATTTCCACGCAGTCCAGTGTTTGACTCGTGTAGCCTGTAATATGTGCTGTACAGTGGTATAATTTCGTCGGTACATCCTGTGGTATATGTACGTATTCTTTGCGGAAACTGTTGTGGATATAATTAGTTGTAAAGGTGTAGAAAATTACAACGCCATGCATGATGCGGCAGTTACTTCTCGCATCTCTCTCACTGTTTGGCGTCATGTCTGCTGAACTGTGTCGTAAAATAATATATATTTTTCTAAGTACATTCAGCGGCATATATGGATACTGTCGGTGAAATGTGTTGCGAATGGAGTTACTAGCAACGAAGTAAAAAATTTAAACGTCTTGCTTGATGTGGTAGGTTTTCACGCATTCAGTCTTTTACGTCATATCTCATATCGTTCAGTGACGTAATTTTTCTGGTACTTTCAGTGGCATATGTGAATACTGTCTGCAAAAAGTGTCACGATACAGTTAGTAGTGAAGAAGCGATAAATTAAAACGTTGTACTTCATGTGACAGTGTTACTGCATGAACAGGAAATACGTAGTAAGCGATAAATTTCTTCCTTTCATCATTTTGTGGGGGTCGTCGGAGATGAAAAGTTTAGTTGAGCAATATGAGGATCTGCGTTGTCTTGCTGTAGAATCACACCTCTCCTCTGATACCCACGCCGTCTCTCTCTCTCTCTCTCTCTCTCTCTCTCTCTCTCTCTCTCTCTCTCTCTCTCTCTCATGGCTTGTTTAAAAGCAAATCCAAGTAGTATTGGCTGTTCATTGTACGCTACTCTTAGAGATAACAAAAAAATGGACCTTCAGCATCTCAAAATACCATCAACATGACTTTTCCTGCTGGTGCTTGGGTTTTGAATTTTTTCTTGACAGGTGAGTTGGTGTGCTTCCGTTCCATGCTCTGTCTTTTTGATTCTGGCTCATAATAGTGAACCCAAGTTTCACCACAAGCTAAAATTTTTAAGTTCTCACCTTCTCATTCATAACGTTCCTTTAGCTCTGTGCACATTCTCAACCTTGTTTCCTTGTGTAGCCGCATCAACACCTTTGGGACCCATCTTGCACATGCTTCGCGGTACTTAAGCTTGTTACAGATAATGTTATGAACTGTACCAGTACTAAATTGAACCTTATAACTATCATTTCCACAGTCACACGGCGGTCGGCACGAAAAATGTCATCAATTCGACTTTCAAGTGAGGGAGTTGAAACTGCAACTGTTCGCCCAAATCGGTGTTCGTCAGTCACTTGAGTCGCGACCATTTTTGAACTGCTCTACCCACTTGTAAAAGTTTGCACGATTCATACAACCTTCACTATAAACTTTTAACATTCTACAATATATATATTCACTGGTTTCTCGCCTTCAGCAAGTAAAAAAAACAATTAACAGAACGTTGTTCAACTGATGTGGACGTTTCAAGCGGACTCGCCATCTTGAAGGTATTTTTGAGGTTATAAACAAAACAATGGCGATACATCAGTTGCTCAGGGCTCATCTTCGTGATGCAAACGTAAAGCCATAAAAGTACCTAACTTGCCCTACCAGCAGTTTTTCCCCCCAGACCAATTTCTCTCTCAAATTATTGAATGACCCTTGTAATTTGTATCGATTACATTCTTCGCATACAGCTCTGCCTATGGGAGAAATGAGACCGCCACCCATTCCCCAGCTATGTCGTGCGGACAGTAAGATTGAGTGCGACGAAATGGAAACTGGCAAGTTAGAACATTCATCATTTCATAAAGTTTTTCGTGAGAACGATAGAATATTTGACTAACTTTTATTCAGACTGATAAATATTTACAACATGGAACAACGCTTAGCCAACGTCGGAATTCAGCCCATCAGGCCCATGATACCTGCCAGTAGTATGCACTTGTTGTTGTTGTTGTCTTCAGTCCAGAAACTGGTTTGATGCAGCTCTCCATGCTACTCTACCCTGTGCAAGCTTCATCATCTCCCAGTAGCTACTGCAACCTACATCCTTCTGAATCTGTTTAGTGTATTTATCTCTTGGTCTCCCTCCACGCGCTGCCCTCCAATACTAAACTGGCGATCCCTTGATGCCTCAGAATATGCCCTACCAGCCGATCCTTTCTTCTAGTCAAGTTGTGCCACAAATTTCTCTTCTCTCCAATTCTATTGAATACCTCCTCATTAGTTACGTGATCTACCCATCTAATTCTCAGCATTCTTCTGTAGTACCACATTTCGAAAGCTTCTGTTCTCTTCTTGTCTATTTATCGTTCACTTCCATACATGGCTACTCTCCATACAAATACTTTCAGAAACGACTTCCTGACACTTAAATCTATACTCGATTTAAAGCTGCATGCCCTCGGGATCCGTACCAGAACGGTCTGACGGAGGAGATAGAGAAGATCCAAAGAAGAGCGGCGCGTTTCGTCACAGGGTTATTTGGTAACCGTGATAGCGTTACGGAGATGTTTAATAAACTCAAGTGGCAGACTCTGCAAGAGAGGCGCTCTGCATCGCGGTGTAGCTTGCTCGCCAGGTTTCGAGAGGGTGCGTTTCTGGATGAGGTATCGAATATATTGCTTCCCCCTACTTATACCTCCCGAGGAGATCACGAATGTAAAATTAGAGAGATTAGAGCGCGCACGGAGGCTTTCAGACAGTCGTTCTTCCCGCGAACCATACGCGACTGGAACAGGAAAGGGAGGTAATGACAGTGGCACGTAAAGTGCCCTCCGCCACACACCGTTGGGTGGCTTGCGGAGTATCAATGTAGATGTAGATGTAGAAAAATTACGGCCGTAGTTTCCCCTTGCTTTCAGCCGTTCGCAGTACCAGCACAGCAAGGCCGTTTTGGTTAGTGTTACAAGGCCAGATCAGTCAATTATCAAGACTGTTGCCCCTGCAACTACTGAAAAGGCTGCTGCCCCTCTTCAGGAACCACACGTTTGTCTGGCCTCCCAACAGATACCCCTCTGTTGTGGTTGCGCCTACGGCACGGCTATCTGTATCGCTGAGGCGCGAAAGCCTCCCCACCAACGGCAAGGTCCATGATTCATGGGAGTATGCACTTAACAAATCGTTAATTAAGCTCAGATCCCTTATGACTTCAGAAAAATCAGTGTTTTGTTTGCAAATTAGCCATCTGGTATTTTTGTATGAAAATCAAGCAGCACGTTTGCTTTAACTCAATCGGCAATTTTATTAAAACAGTTTCAAATCTCTCGAACAAATAATAATGACACAAGTCATTAACAAGATCTGTGACTGAGACGCAACACAGTTATCATTTGACAATTTAGTTCTCAAATATCGCCAAAACATGTCTATTACAAATACCTACGATTTTCAATCTTCAGATCGTAGGTGCAGCAGATGCGATGAAGTTTGAAGACTATGATTATCGCCTATTACCTTGGCGTCAAGAGGGAACATTCTGGTTGACGAATACCAAATAGTTCTCGAGAAGACGTGATGATTAGATTGATGGATAATTTCATAGCGTTTTTCCATAAGTTTAATAATTAAAACCGATACGGATAACAGGTACGCACGACAGGGATGTTAGTCATCATAATACATCCTCCTTCACTCATCGCAAGGCTGCCAACGCTGGGGTAACTTAGATTTCGCCACTCTAAATCACGTGGCTTTGAGGCGAAGAACTCGTCGAGGTATGTTCGGAGCGCATTTTCATCCGGACAGTTCCGTGAAGTTCTTTCTATAGAGAGCGGAAAAGGTGAAAATCAGAGCGCGAAAGATCATTGGAATAAGATGGGTACGGAATAACTATCCAACCCAACTCCTGTGCAGTGCTTTTCGTCAGTCTAGCCGTTTGCGAGCGGGCGTTATCGTGGAGTAGCATCACTCCACGAAGTCTTCCTCTTCGTTGTTCTTGGATTGTCGGCAGTAAACGTCAGCGGTGATGGTTACGCCTCAGGTGAGCAATTCGTACCGTACCACACCGTCGCTGTTCCACCACATGCAGAACATTACATTTTGTGGAGGCACGCGGGTATTTGTACAAGGAGATGTTTGGGCTCAACCATTCCCTTCTCCTTGTGTTAGCAGAAAGGCACCATTTTTGCGTCACCATTAACGATGAGTTTTGTCTTAACCCTAGGACGCCTAAGGGGGGGGGTGGTTCGTTGAACCCACAATTTTTTTATGTCCCTTGCTTTTGTCCAAGTAACTTTCATACTACATATTCCCTTTGAGTTATTGTTTGTTGACTATTTTATGAAACGTTAGTGTCAATGTATTTTATAGAAAATTCCTACTTTGTAAGAAAAAATAAAGAAACTACTTATGGGTCCAACAACCCCCCCCCCCCCCTTAGGCTTCCATGCTATAGAAAATTTCCCTAGTACAATTTCGTATTTCTCATCTCTACAACAATGCAAGTTAGTTTCTTGTTGGTTGGTATTCTTGATATTCACAACAATCGGTTTACTTTCAGAGAAAGTGATTGTTGATGTCAGTCAGCTGTTATTTATCATGTAAACTTGCAGTGAGTTAGTGCAGTTCCCAACAGGTAGGCCACCAGTAACTTTGGTGTCCTACACAGCAAAAACGAAACCAAGTAAAAACTTACTGATGTTGTCAACAATGCACCAAGATAAAGGCACTGTTGGAGGAGAGAAGAATAAAACCGAGATAAATGCATATTATAATTCCACTAAATGTGGAATTGATACCATTGATCAAATGGCGCATTTGTACACCTGGAAGAGGGGAACAAAGAAATGGCCTCTATCTGTATTTTACTCTCTCATCGACATTTGTGCTATCAATGCAACCACCATATTCATCCAGTGACATCGAAGATGGAATGAAAAGAAACACAACAAACGGAAACTTTATCTTCTGCAAGCTGGGATGGAACCAGTGAAATTGCAGGTAGAAGAAAGAAGTACCAATGCAAGAGGGTTATCTAACCAAATTGTTCACTCAATGGCGACTATTCTACAAAAGAAAATCAAAGAAGCGACAACAGAAGCACGTCAGCCTCCTGCAGGGAGGAAATCTCGTTGAATGCACTGAATGTGTAGTCTGTATGAGAGTACGGTCGTCCTACGTAATACTTATTTATTGAGATACAATCGGAAGTTTATTGAGAATTTGATGGCTTTTTCCCTTGTCCCTAAACGACAAATCAATAACCATTTATTAGACAACACGTCAATTTTCTCGAGAGACCATCGAGTGGTGTGTCTAGAGTTTTAAATAGTAGTGGGTTGCGGAAGTCAACGTCTTTAAGTGGTTGAACTTCGATTATTTAAAGTTCATATAGTTGAAAAGTGGTGATGACACTCAGGTTTTTATTTTTTTAAATATGTTTCCATTTAGTGGGGTTTTAAATAGAGAACCAGCACTAGTAAAATAAAACGTATACTTGTACCTGTAAACCAATTAATTGCAAGAAATAAAGAATTAGCTGCTCTAAAGTGAAGAAGGTGGCACCCTTTATCACTGAACTATTAGAAGAAAAATATTAAAAAGTTTATCTCAAAGCAGACTAAAATCTGGAATATGTCTTTTCGATAGTACCGAAGTAAATCCAAAGGCCATATTGGTAAAAGCATAGTTCAAAGAAATTAAAACCCTGAAGAGAAGCAATAGGACGTTTCAGTTAATAACTTGCAACGAAAAGAAAGACAATTTTTATTTCGATAGGTGAAGCAAGTTTACATTTTAACGAAAAGTGATTAATTATAAATGAAAAGTTATCCCATTTAATTCTGAAAGGTTGAGACTGACGAAGTAGTTTACGATAAAATTTCAAGAGTCTCAAAGTATTGTTGTAGCTGGGCGCTACTTATCGAGGTTACTGTTGACTGACAATGATAAACAGTCTTAAATTGTCTTTCCCACGTGCACGTATTCTCCAATTTACATAAAAATTTATAATATTCCACTGTTTGCTTGTATATACTATTAGTCGTTGAAGCTTTAAAAGAGGAGCAAGTAAAAGAGGCAACGGATCTATAAGATTTATTCATCAGTTATATACGAAAGCTTCGTTCTGGTACCAACGTTGCTGAGAAAGTGTTTAGTTGTGTTGTCAGAGTACACAGGGCAAGCTTCGCTATAGGTTTCTGTTATTGGTAAAGTTGTGGATACGTAGAACCAATGGCTCAAGCCCCCCAACAATATCGCTGCCCTACCGCAGCAACAACTCCTGTATCTTTGCCAAATCAGTCTTCTGTAGTATGCGCTCTATACTACACGCGCTGTTTATAATCTGCGAGAACAGAAGTATTCATAGTAACAGGAGTGCGAGTGATTATCGTAATTACCACGCTCGCTCCCCCACTACCTGCGAAGTAAATATATCATTCCTACTCCCCGTAGAATCTCGCATTTATTATTTTTCTGGTGGTTGATACTAGCTTTGATGGTAGTCCTATCTTTCGAACCTAGTGAATTGATAGTCAGATGCGTTATTGTAATTAATATCCAGTTAGCTATCACTATCCCCATTATTTCACGAAAAATGTTATGGTGTCCATACTTTCGTACATAGTGATGTCGTAGCGAGCTGTAGTGTGGTTTATAGCGTGAGAAGCTGAATATGAAATCTTATGTGACGTCATTGTGTTAGTACAGACGAGTATTTCAGGTCACACAGTTTACGTCGTTGACTTTAGGCAAGGTCTTGTGAGTACAACTTATTGTATTATTACGAGAGTGAGCTACATTGTCCGACGTTGCTTTTCACATATCTGTTGCAGTGCTGTTAGAGCCTGTTCATACAGTATATCTCCTACCAGTTTGTGGTATCTAAAGGGTGGTGCAATACAAATCCCAAATGAAAGTAGCCTGAGTCCAGAAAAAAGGTGTTGCACTATTTATTGAACGGCGCCTTTATTTGCATCAGATTTGAAAGTAGGAAATAAATAACTCATTCTAACAGAATGTAGCATTTTTATTTTTTTTAATAATTAATTTTCTGCATGTGAAGCGTCCTGAGAAAAGGTAATATTGAAGCTCACCTCGATCTCGTAATAGGAGCAACTCTGTTCGTCCACCAAGTTTCATTTGTTCCGCTGCTTTCTACGGAACAGAAAGAGTATCATTCGAACAATTCTGATCCGATGTTGACATTACCTGAAGTATGGTACTCAAATGTTCTTGATGCCTGTACATGTGACGTCATTCGAAGAGATTCAGAATTGGAAGAGCATCTGGTACAAATCTCGGCAGAGTATTGTAGTGCTGGCACTGGTGAGCCCCGGTGTGAGGCAGGCAGGCAGGCAGGCAGGGCAGTGCCGGGTGCCGCTGATGCCAGCGACCGCAGTGTGTGCCGTGCTGTCCAGAGCGGCAGCCACCCTCGCCTCATCCCCGGCCAGGATGGACGGGACGGCTCCCGAACATCTCGGTCTCCAGGCCACTCGCGAGCGTCATACGTACACCACAGCAAGGCCCGTTTCTTCCTCCTGCCTAGGACAAGACCCTTTCGGTCGCAGCTGCCACTGAATGGTCGTTTAGTTACACCAGGTATCGCCTATTACTGCAATATTTAAGCAGACGGCTGCAACTTGACGGAAAGGAGGAGATCGTAGTATGTAGTAGAATTAGTAATAGTAGAATATGTCGCTTTGGCGCTAAAAAAAACTCCGTTTGCTCCGAGATAGAGGCTAAACAGTGCCTTTCTACATGTCGAAAAGTAACTTTGTTGTGTTACCCTTTTAACTGATTGAGAACCAGTCTGCCTTCCAATTTATATTTGTTCCTTTTTAAAATGTCTTTGCACAAAGATTTTTTTTGGTTAGATTTAACGTTAAAGGCATTTGAACTTTGGATATATAATTGAAATGTCCTGGCAGATTAAAACAGTGTGCCGCTCTGAATAACAGCAAAGGTCCTGAGTTCGAGTCTTGGTGCTACACAATTTTAATCTGCCGGGAAGTTTCATAAAAGCGCACACTCCGCTGTAGAGTAAAAATTTCAGTCTGGGGATGTACTCAGTTGTTGCAAGGTAATTACAATATTACTAAAAATACTTGGGCTCACGCCACCATTATAGATGTTTTAAAGAAATTCACCTATAAAAAACGAAAAATATTGCTAGCATTTCTTTGACTATGTATTTAATCACCGTTTCTACGTAACTTGGTACCGAAATATTTAAACTTACGTTCTTCTACAGTTACTTTGGAGACACAGCCCATGTGAAAAGCCTTTAAAACTTCAGTTACAACAGTCCGCCCCCGGTAGCTGAGTAGCCGGCACGCTAGCTCAGCGTGTTCGGTCAGAGGGCTGCGTAATCTCTCTAATAAAAAAAACTGAGTCAAGGAACCAACGATCAATTTGAACAGATGTCTTGTGACGCCCGCTCCGACCAAAAGCAACGAACTATATCGAACAAAATGAGTAAAAAAAAGTGGTCAGCGCGACGGACTGTCAATCCTAAGGGCCCGGGTTCGATTCCCGGCTGGGTCGGAGATTTTCTCGCCTCAGGGACTGGGTGTTGTGTTGTCCTAATCATAATTTCACTCCATTGACGCGCAAGTCGCCCAAGTGGCGTCAAATCGAAAGACTTGCACCAGGCGAGCGGTCTATCCGACGGGAGGCCCTCGTCACACGCCATTTCGTTTCAGCTTCAACAAAACGAAATAGTGTTATGTGCTTGTGCTTCATCACTAGTGAGAGTAGCGTTGGTCTGCCCTTAAAATGAATCACTGGTTTCTTTCCAACACTCCATAAACTAGTTTTTCCTGTGCAGTCTCTAGGAGACGAGGCAGGCCCTAGTTTCCTGCACACGTTGCACATCCCCTTCAGCTCTTAATAGGGGAGGATGAAAGCAAAAAATATGGGCTCGTCCGGGATTTGAACCCGGGACCTCTCGCACCCTAAGCGAGAATCATACCCCTAGACCAACGAGCCACGAATGTAATGTGTTCCACTTGTGAGACACGACGAAACGTGGAGAGAGTGACATACTTCGTGCAGGAGGCGACCAGGTGTGTGGCTGTCGGCTGCGATACAACGAACAGCGCTGCGTGTCTGAGTAAGGCAGCGCCGTGTTCTGATTCAATAGAGCACTTCAAGGGTAATGGAGAGGAGAAATACCGACGAGTCAAAGATTCGCTACAAGAGATACATTTGCACTGAGTGCCGTGCTTTCAATAAGTTGCGTATCTTGGGCTACTTTTTTCTTCCATCTTGCTCGCCTACGGTACGGAACGCCAAAGATTAGACATTTCACGAAACATTTTCGATGTTATTGTTTACAGCGGAGAAACAAGTGTTCAGCAAACAGCTTCCACATCGACTTTAACTTACGGAGTTGATAATGAGATTGTTTGCAAGATTTTCTCATTCATGCGATGACTGGATGTTGTTACGGCAATGATTCAATCCATAACGTCTTATTCATCTCATTTATGAACGAAATTAGGGAGATATTCTAAATCAAAGTTTGTCCTCGCAGTCGTATGTTGGTAGGCCGCATATGAAAATGACACGTCCAATTCTCATATGCAGCAGCTGGCATGCCATCGTTAGTTACAGTGGGGCCGTTTTAGCAATTGATGATGACGATGGCTGAAATTTCTTTTTCCGCCAACAGTGAGTTAACAAAAATGGTTCAAATGGCTCTGAGCACTATGGGACTCAACTGCTGAGGTTATTAGTCCCCTAGAACTTAGAACTAGTTAAACCTAACTAACCTAAGGACATCACAAACATCCATGCCCGAGGCAGGATTCGAACCTGCGACCGTAGCGGTCTTGCGGTTCCAGACTGCAGCGCCTTTAACCGCACGGCCACTTCGGCCGGCAGTGAGTTAACGCCAGTGATAAGATATGGTCTCACTTAACGCTAATCTAAGCTGATACAGTCCTGGCCCATATGTGCGCTACTGCATTTCACCCATCAAACGGACGATATCCGATAACAGAATATAAAAACAGATTTTTATGCCATGTTAAAAGTGACAGTCACGATTTTCTGTAACTATAAATCTCTGTCATCGGAGCAAGATGCACGTCCCGTCCGGGATCTGAACCAGGACCTCTCCCACCCGAAGCGAGAATCTTGAGTCTAGAACAACGAGCCACGCTGTGGAAGTTTTCTAAAGACGTTAGCACATGTAAGCAGATGTCCGTAGAGGCAGCTAACGTCCGCTCAAATGTTAATTGATCCTGATAACGAGTTGCAGTGATACGAAGTATCTGGTTTCGAGCCGAGTGAAGTATCTATCAGTGCATGACCTTCCAAGAAATCGACTGTGAAACAATTAGATTAATGTTGACCCTTTGGAGCCCACATTCGTGTCCGTGTAAATAGATGTGATTCTGTTTGGAAGCCAGCACTGTTTCTCTCCTCTAGTCCCTACTGTATTTTCGTGCCTTGGTACTGCCGACGAAGGTATGGTAGTGGGTTCTAATTCTATCCATTCGGCTTAAAACATTACGGCAAGAAAGGGTATCACTTTATCTGCGAACCCAAACTGTCCCTAGTCAGGCTACAAAAGGCTCGGTTACGGATTGGGCACTGCCGGTTCAGCCACCGCCATCTGCTGACGGCTGCGCCGGCGCCGTTCTGCCCATGTGGACAATTGCTGACGGTACGCCACATTTTAACGTCCTGTCTGAATTTTAATACACTGCGCATTGAGCTTGGCCTGCCATGTACTCTGGATGAAATTTTAGCGGATGACCCGGGAGCAACTGCTCGCGTTCTTCGTTTTATCCACTTGACAAACCTGTCTAAGGACATTTGATTATGCTGTTTTCTTTTAAACCCTTGTCTGTTAATGTGCCTTTTATAGTGTTGTCCTTTTTATTTGTTGTTTTAACATTGTGCCTCGCAGTGCATTCATAATTTAGCCTGGGCGCTAATGACCACTCTAGCTGTGCGCCCTAAAACCACAAAAAAGGCTACAAAAGACAGGGGATAATGTAGTACTTACAGGGAGATCCGCATGCATGAGAGGGGGAGAGGGGGTGCGGGCGGCGGCGCTATGGTACCGCGCCCTGCCCTCTTTGCACGAAACTATATGAGGCTTCAGCTCTTTTAACGCAAAGTACATGGTGAACAGGTTCATAAAATTACTAAATCTGTGTTTGCATAATGATTTCCATATAGTTGAAAATAGATAACCCAAGGACAAGTTTAAGCCAATTAGTTTCCTCTCTCTCCACTCTCCATTTAGCTTGTCTGATCTGCTGTTCCGCCCCCCGCCCCCGGGACATAATCCTGTCCTTTGTGCGGCACTTCCAGCAAGCAAAATCTGAGTAATGCAGGTGGACACTTCTGAAGTGATACTTAAAATCAACATTTGCAAAACCCGTAATGATGTTTGGCTTGGAGAAGGATGACTGTGATATTGCAGTTCTGCTTTTAATTTTCTTTTGCGTTATGACAGTATTTACTTCAGAAACACTAAACTCTTACAAAGTTAAATTTTTAAGAATTTATAGTAAGACTTTTAATCGAATGCATCATTCACGAGAGATACCACCTAGACCACCTTACGCAATGTTAAACAAATTTACTTTGCCCCTTGAAGCCAAATTAGTCGTCAAAAGTTTTTAAAATCCTTTTGCTTTTTTCCTATGCATAACGATATTCTGATGCACAATAATTAGAAATATTAAAATTTCGCTCCACAGCAAATGCGCGAAGTAGAAAGCACTAAATTTTTATCTGTTGATTATTTTTTTAATTAAATGTGTTCTTTGTCGTGACAGCAGAAATACAGAATAGCTACTTCGGGAATATTAACACCAATCGTAGGGTGGTTGAGTATTGTCACTCAACGCCGCTACAGTGCTTCGATGCTGAAGGCGTCAACATCAGTTGGTAGGCCACCCCTTCGATAGCGAAAGTGTATTTGTACACTCGCGACTTTGCCACCATAGCGGCCTGTACGTAAGGGCGTGGATCCGATGGTGGGATGCGGGGGAGGGAAGGGTGCGGGGGAGGGAAGGGTGTGTCACAGTTTGGAAGCTGACTCAAAGCATTTCTGTTTTTACACGTAGGGGAACTCGGGTTACTTAATATTTAACATTTTTTGTAAAATAATAGAGCACGAGGAAACGTATCTGGAAGGTATACCGAGCAGAAAGGGATAAGGCTTTTGTTTTAAATTATTGAACTGACGTTGAAATTATTAGGAATATGTTAAAACTAGGAGACACTGATGTTAAATGAACAGTTTAAGCGGAGGAATTTGGAATCTCCAAAAAGTTGTTAACAACAAAAAATATTTAGTCATTTTGAAAAATGTACAAATTTTTTACCGTTTAATAGCAAGTTACTATTACTTTATTGAAACCCATCGCTCGTGCACTAGATCTGTTTTCAGGCTTGCGAATGGACAACATAGGATGCTTAGTAATAAATCATATACCCAGCTTTCTTGGCTAGCGAAACGGGTTTCTTTGTTAAATCTGATCTTCCCAACATTCATTTGGGTACGTTAAACTCCTCAATTGCTTCTAAACTCCCGTTTCAGAAGATAAAATAACAGAAACTGCCATTTCCGTTGCTTTAATGTCCCAATACTTTCTATCAGTTTATAAATGTAAGTTCACACCATCTGGAAAAGCTAGGTAAAAATGAAGCACGTAAACTGGTAGAAGCCGACCTCGGGGAAGATCAATTTGGATTCCGTAGAAATATTGGAACACGTGAAGAAATACTGACCTTACGACTTATCTTAAAAGAAAGATTAAGGAAAGGCAAACGTACGTTTCTAGCATTTGTAGACTTAGAGAAAGCTTTTGACAATGTTGACTGGAATATTCTCTTTCAAATTCTAAAGGTAGCAGGGGTAAAATACGGGGAGCGAAAGGCTATTCACAAATTGTACAGAAAGCAGATGGCAGTTCTAAGAGTCGAGGGACATGAAAGGGAAGCAGTGGTTGGGGAGGGAGTGAGACGGGGTTGTAGCCTCTCCCCGATGCTATTCATTCTGTATATTGAGCAAGCAGTAAAGGTAACACAAGAAAAATTCGGCGTAGGTATTAAAATCCATGGAGAAGAGATAAAAACTTTGAGGTTCACCAATGACATTGTAATTCTGTCAGAGACAGCAAAGAACTTGGAAGAGCAGCTGAACGGAATGAACAGTGTCTTGAAAGGAGGATATAAGATGAACATCAACAAAAGCAAAACGAGGATAATGGAATGTAGTCGAATTAAGTCGGGTGATGCTGAGGGAATTAGATTAGGAAATGAGACACTTAAAGTAGTAAAGGAGTTTTGCTGTTTGGGGAGCAAAATAACTAATGATGGTCGAAGTAGAGAGGATATAAAATGTAGACTGGCAATGGCAAGGAAAGCGTTTCTGAAGAAGAGAAATTTGTTAACATCGAGTATAGATTTAAGTGTCAGGAAGCCATTTCTGAAAGTATTTGTATGGAGCATAGCCATGTATGGAAGTGAAACATGGACGATAAGTAGTTTGGGCAAGAAGAGAATAGAAGCTTTCGAAATGTGGTGCTACAGAAGAATGCTGAAGATTAGATGGGTAGATCACAACTAATGATGAGGTATTGAATAGAATTGGGGAGAAGAGGAGTTTGTGGCACAACTTGACAAGAAGAAGGGACCGGTTGGTAGGACATGTTCTGAGGCATCAAGGGATCACAAATTTAGCATTGGAAGGCAGCGTGGAGGGTAAAAATCGTAGCGGGAGACCAAGAGATGAATGCACTAAACAGATTCAGAAGGATGTAGGTTCCAGTAGGTACTGGGAGATGAAGCAGCTTGCACAGGATAGAGTAGCATGGAGAGATGCATCAAACCAGGCTCAGGACTGAAGACCACAACAACAGTAGTCTGAAATCTATTTGCATCAAAAATGGCTGGGCAGAACGGAACATTATCCCATTCCGCCCCGTCCCCTTCCGCCCCCAAGAGCAAATTTCAAGTTGACAACTTTTATTGAGACTAATAACTGACGGATTTAAGATTATATGTCATTCAGAGGCGCACAATAAACAGTTAACGGCTTATCTCGCGTTGAAATTCAGCAAAAGTTATAAAAGCACAAGTGGAAACGTGAACGACAATCGTTCACTTAAAAGTCGCTCTCCAAACCAAGTCAAACTGGTTACCGAATCTTTCTTTCCAATCAGAGACACATGTCTCTGACAGGGTGCCGCGCTCTCCAGTCAAGAAACAACACAATCCTGTTGTGCCTCGCTATCCCTTTCCGCTCAGAGTTCCCCTACCAGTTTCCATATTTTTCATCCGATTTTTGAGGATAAAGTAGCATGAGAATAATGGACCTTGAAAGCAAGGAGTTCTAGACGATTATGTTTACCACAGGGCACCTCTGTTCACCGGTAGAGGCCTGGCTAACGTGGGCGGTCTCCCGACGTGACAGGCTACACGAGACGTTCCTCCAGGTGGCGGCGGCTGAGGGTAGACCTACCTGCTGGCAAGAACACATCAGACACGGTTCCTAAGCCCACAGTCAGACACTGCTGACCACGGGAAGTTGAGTTGGACAAGACGGAAAGAGAAAAAAACCTTCTCTAAGAAAAAGGTTAGAGAAGGCTGGAATTTGCCAAACTTCGGCGGAAACGACTGAGAGCAAGAGCATCCTCCACATAGCCGTAGTCTGCTGTTCGGTGTTCACAACTGTACTGTGAAGTGAAATATTGATAATGCTGAGGGCACATTTCAATTTTATATCGTATAAATTGTGACGATGTCAAAGTTCTGAGAGTTTGTTGCTATTATCAACTACGTGACACACATACGTCTCAAATTTTCGGATGAATGCTGTAAAAGTGATACACATCTGAATGGTTATCGCTTGGAAGTTACGCCAAAGCGATGTAGCCTTCTAAGCACTTGTACACTGTAACACAGAGGTAACATTTTACAGTATTTTCCTTAAACGTTGTCGAATGTTGTACTATCACCCTCGAAATTTCATCTGTAACACTGTGTGTACTTGTTTGATATGCAAATTGCAATACGAATTTTAATAACGTTTGAAATTGTATGTAAATTATTGCTGCACTGGTTCACTGTCAGTAATAAATGTTACAGAAAGGTAGAATCTGTTCTCTTGGCCGTCTACTTGGATGACATATTAGGAAAATTGTGAAATGTACTAATCGTTTTTATCTTACTTTTTTCTTGCCTATCAGGGCGCAGATTATCTTTTCATTTTGTTCAGTGTTAAAGTTTTTTTTCGTACTATATGGATAACTTCGTCGCTTAGCCGTTTTCGTCAACTAGTGACCATAGAATTAAAAACAATAGTGGGAAACGACAAAATGTGGTTTTTGTTTTCCGTCAGACGGTGTTCGATACTTAAGAAATCACTAACCAATTGAATGTGGAAAGGAAAACAGTGTATGGTTTCTTAACAGACATACCTAAATACTTGATTGCTCAGTCCTCCGAAAAATACTTACGGAGGGCCTTGTGCATCTTCCCTCTTAGAGAATGTCAAACTTGATCTTGAAGAGGCGGTCCTGACATTTGATGAATATTTTCAATTGAAGGATTTTTCTACCGCATAAATTTTATAGCGGAGAAGATACTGTAAGTGGGGAAGAAACATCGGAGACGTGCAAGCAGCTTTTGGGTACTCGTGTCGTCTTTGTAGTGCAGGGATTCAGCCTGTAGGCTCCTAGATGGGAGCGCCATGTGGAGGCTGGTCTTAAAAAATTCTGGACACTCTGCTCATTATCACCTAAATGTGCGACAACGTACCGAATCCTTACATAGGGACGATTCTAAAAATTCTAGTCATGTTGCCTGTTAGCAGAAGGTGCTTCCTCAATCCTTCGTTTCCTCAAGAGTAGGTTTAGAGCAGCTGTAGGGGAAGAACGACTCACTGGCCTTGCTTTGTTTCATATGCACCGGGATAGTGATATTCATACAGTCCTCCTGTGATTTTCAAAGAATAAGAAGGAATGCCTTGAGTTTTTCCTCTGACGATACGTATATATGCAAATCCTGTGGTCTGACTGCATGTGGAGTGCAGCCTTTGTCCGCCGCGGCGCTGGGAGGGAGAGGGCCGCTGGCAGACTTTTATCCCTGGGGAAGATCCTCAGCACTCATTTAATAACAGGCTGAGTGGGACTGGGGTCATCCAGGAGGGCCTGGAACGACAAGTCCCCACCCCTGTCTGAGATTGAACTGGGGTTGTCCAGGGCCTCTAGACCACCATGGCCAAATTATAATGCAACAAAATAATTCTGAAAAATACTTAACGACTTGCAGAAGTTACTTTCATTCTCTTTTCTCCTCCCACAATGTCCCAAAGAAGATGTTAATGGTAAAAGATTTAGAAAATCACTCTAAACCATGAATAATTTGTGACCCCTTTCTCAGACTGAAACCTGGATCTGAACTTGCGTGTAGAGGCATTTGACATCATCTAACTTCCTGAATGCTGTCAGAACCATTCTGAGGGGATCCTCTTGCATTCCGCCAGCAGATAAAAGCATATTTCCAGACGAAGGAGTGGGCTAGCAGGCGTTGACAACTATAGCTTCGACGCTGTGTCGCGTTGTTGCGGACATCCATATACATTCTCAGCTTTTTTCCGCAAGATAGCACCTCGATGTGTGATGCGTGCAGTCAGTCTTGTGAGGGCAGTTAAGGACTAACTTGTATCAAGTGTAATGGGTGGCTTCTGGGATTGGGAAGCTGATGTCGTGGTGGAAGATCCGCGTGTTGATCCCATGCCACCCCATACCGTATCGAAATTACGCCATTTGGCAGGGGATGACACGCTGGGCGATCAGCATCACGCGTTTCTCTGAGCCTGGTTGTGAAGTTAGCGTATATGTTGTGCACGTATATGCGTGCGCACCCGTGAGAACACACACTCGCACGATTTTCGACCGAATCGCTACAGAAATGGAACATATAACAAAGCGAGAAATGATTACTCGCCAGAACAGAAGGAATGAGGAAAGAGAGAAGTTTACAGGAAACAAATTTCATTGTCCACGTAGACTGCATGTATTTCGAAGGGGGCTGGGAGGGGAGGACGAACTGTTGACGGGACAGCGGAACGTGTGCCGGGTGGGATACGTTAGGGGTGGCGGAGTGGTGTCCAGCGCGGCCCTCTGTCCACGGCAGCAGCTGGTGGGCTATTTCTGGATCGCGACACAAGACTCTGTAAAACGAAATCATCACTGCGCAAGAAGCGGTCATGGCAGGGAGCGTGCCGCCACGGCTACGGCCAATGGTAACTCCGAGATTTTGACACCGTCTGGCGTTCTGATCATGTATTTTTGTGACCGTCTCTATTTTTTAGTCAAGGACACACGTTTCAGTATTCTTGAAGCTTTTACACTACTGGCCATTAAAATTGCTACACCACGAAGATGACGCGAAATTTAACCGACAGGAAGAAGATACTGTGATATGCAAATGATTAGCTTTTCAGAGCATTCACACAAGGTTGGCGCCGGTGGCGACACCTACAACGTGCTGACATGAGGAAAGCTTCCAACCGATTTCTCATACACAAACAGCAGTTGACCGGCGTTGCCTGGTGAAACGTTGTGATGCCTCGTGTAAGGAGGAGAAATGCGTACCATCACGTTTCCGACTTTGATAAAGGTCGGATTGTAGCCTATCGCGATTGCGGTTTATCGTATCGCGACATTGCTGCTCGCGTTGGTCGAGAGCCAATGACTGTTTGCAGAATATGGAATCGGTGGGTTCAGGAGGGTAATACGGAACGCCGTGCTGGATCCCAACGGCTTGGTATCACTAGCGGTCGAGATGACAGGCATCTTGTCCGCATGACTGTAACGGATCGTGCAGCCACGTCTCGATCCCTGGGTCGACAGATGGGGACGTTTGCAAGACAACAACCATCTCCACGAACAGTTGGACGACGTTTGCAGCAGCATGGACTATCAGCTCGGAGATCATGGCTGCGGTTACTCTTGACGCTGCATCACAGACAGAAGCGCCTGCGATGATCTACTCAAGGACGAACCTGGGTGCACGAATGGCAAAACGTCATTTTTTTCGGATGAATCCAGGTTCTGTTTACAGCATCATGATGGTCGCATCCATATTTGGCGACATCGCGGTGAACGCACATTGGAAGCATGTGTTCGTCATCGCCATACTGGCGTATCATCCGGCGTGATGGTATGGGGTGCCACTGGTCACACGTCTCGGTCACCTCTTATTCGCATTGACGGCACTTTGAACAGTAGACGTTTTTTTCAGATGTGTTACGACCCGTGGCTCTACCCTTCATTCGATCCCTGCGAAACCCTACATTTCAGCAGGATAATGCACGACCGCGTGTTGCATGTCCTGTACGGGCCTTTCTGGATACAGAAAATGTTAGACTGCTGCCTTGGCCAGCACATTCTCCAGACATCTCACCAACCGAAAAGGTCTGGTCAATGGTGGCCGAGCAAATGGCTCGTCACAATACGTCAGTCACTACCTTGATGAACTGTGGTATCGTGTTGAAGCCGCATGGGCATCTGTACCTGTATACGCGATCCGAGTTCTGTTTGACTCAATGCCCAGGCGTGTCAAGGCCGTTATTAGGGCCAGAGTGGTTGTTCTGGGTACTGATTTCTCAGGATCTATACACCCAAAGTGTGTGAAAATGTAATCACATGTCAGTTCCAGTATAATATATTTGTCCAACGAATACCCGTTTATCATCTGCATTTCTTCTTGGTGTAGCAATTTTAATGGCCAGTAGTGTATTACATTAAAATGCATACAGTGTGTATCATAACAGATTCCCTCAATATACGGTTTCAACATTTTTATTTTTTTCGCTAGAGTCTCCTAAAATTTTTAATCATACTGAACAAATGTACTGGACTTCATGCAGGAGTTTGATTTGAAGCACTCGCGCCACCTAATGGCATATCCCTTGCGGGTTTATACTAACTACGTGAATGCTACTACACTGTTATATTCTACGACATATCATGTACATTGGTTCCAGGGACCGATGGGTTACTCTTGGAATCGACTTCCTCAGTTATGTTCTGGTGTCTTTGGTCATGCATCGTAGGTTACATGATGGTTAGTCATTTTATTTTTTTTATCTCTACGGATTAAAAGATGGTTTCATGAAATCAAAAAATATGCGCAATCTAGACGTCTATTTCAAGAAATGAAATATGCTATTTTAAACATTTAACGTTTCCAAGAAGTAGTGCTTCTCTGACAATTTGATGTAGTTAACTGGGCAAAAAGACATTAATGGAACTTTAATTTACTAGCTTAATGTGTTCAGCTTCTCCCGGCATACCTCATGACGAAATACGTCAACGGATGAACGGCTGACTTTGTGTCTAACGGGCATAATATATCGACAAGCAGCCACGTTGCCATTGTGAGGTGCACTGATGACCTGACTGTTTAGGGGCAAGCCTGGCGCTTTTATCTCCCGGCTACTCCAGTGTCTCCTGCCCCACCCCTCCCGCCTACACTCCAGGTATGCAACCTGGTGGGGTCACTGCTGCCGTTCTGCGTATCCCGAAAGTCAGCTCGTTGTGGGCTATATTCACCATTTCATTAATCAGTTTAATTGCGGGTTCTCAGGTCTTACCAAGGATGCAGTAGCAACAGCAGAGATGTCACCTGCATATGTACCGGGCACGAACTGAATACGGAGCATCGTGTCAGTGCGTGGAAGGGGGGAAGGGGAGGGAGAGGAGAGGAGATGCTGGGCACGAACAGCGGGCAGAGTGACAGATCGGATGGGTGGGGCGAAGAGATAAAAGCGCCACGATGGCCCCTAAGCAGTCGCTTAATCAGTGCACGTGATGGGGACAATGTGGCGACTTGTAGAAAACATTATGCTCTTGGACACTAACATCTGGCCGTTCACCCGTGAACTGTTCCGTCATTAACTCATCGTTTACCTGAATTATGCTGCACATTTTCTATAATTCGTATGTTTTATCAAGTCTGTACGAAACCTCGTGAACCTAACCAGCGTTGTTCAAATGTACATCGTCAAACTCGCCATAATATTTGTGAATGAAATAACGCTTGTGACTTGAGTGCCTCATTTTGCGAGTAAACAAGATCGTTTTTTGTATATTGTACATGACTGTGAGACTGTAAACAGGACTTTTGTATTTTCACTTGAGTATCGATATTATAAGATACACACTGTATATCTAAATGTATTTTTATTGCATTCTTCATACGACAAATTCTCAAATAATTCGCATTCTGCTTGTTTTTCTGGTTGCAGTCTTTTCCATGGTTTATATTCCATTTTTTAGAAAAAAATTGAGTTTTTTAGGAGCTCACAAACATATATTTTTAAGGAGTCACTGCTTACATGTACTCACAACGTAGATAAAAACCTTAAAGAAGTAAAACAATTGGAATTTCATAAACTGTAGGAGTCGACAAATAATTTTTCTCATAAAATACATAATCTTAAAAATACAAGAATACTTTGCCTCAACATTAAACCATTTCTTAGATGAGCCACTATCGCAAATAAATATCCATTGGCGTAGTTTGGGTTGAAGAACTGAAGGTCTCGTCAAACAATATGAATTACTTTCTTGACATACTGAAGCAAAATCTGCAGAAAATGGGAAGCTATCTCGAAATAACATAATTACGCACACGTTTTCTCAGTGCAAGAAAAGTTTTACACAATTTGGCTATCATGAAACACATTAGCAAAAAGTTCATTAATAGTAGTATAACTATTATAAGAGTAATTCAAATTTCCGCAATTCATAGACCACAGAATTTCAGTCTTAAGATTATCGCTTCTAGGAATGTAACGAGAAAACGTATTATCAAAATATATAATTTCTGTTCTGGACTCGACTGTCTGTCACGCGTCTGTACAGCAATGTAGAATTTTAAGAAACAGTTGGTTTGCTAGGTTTTGAAGCCTTGAAGAACTGTTTTATTCTCTTGCTTTCTCTCTTTATTAACTGGTGTTCTTTTCCTGTAATAAAAATGTATGTTGTAAAATGTAAATGGCAGGATTAGTATACTTTTGCATTTAATATTTAAAAATAGACCTGGTTTACCTATCATGTGAATCTTCAGTGCGCTTTCCCCCCACGGCACCAATGTTTAGCTCTTCGTTAACAGGCACATTGCAGTTTTAACCAGTAAAAGCACAGACATGTCGCGATTACGCGGAAGTTAGTGTACACCAGCGATGGATACCTGTAACTCAAAAGTTTTTAATAAAAACTGTGACGTTTGTAGTGACGTCATGCGATGCATACAGATTTTCCTATGGCAGCTTAAAATATCATGCTATCCGTGTACTGTGTAAACTTGCCGCACCAAATTGTCCTTTTCAGAAGTAATAAAATAAAATAAACGAAGATACAGAAGTCATTCCACGAAATGCCACGTCGAACAACAGCAATTTTTTCGAAGATACACAAAAATAGGCAGTTTTATGGGCATTTAAAATTTAATACCTAAATAAGGACTTTTTAAAGATTTTTAAGTGGGTGTACGAACACTGGTTTCAAAATTACATGACAAACATTGTTTAGTACTAACTCTTGAACATCGCCTCTTAAATTACATTGGTTTTCAGTAAATGAGAGTCATACGTTTTACATTTTAGGCTACACACACATTAAACAGTTATCACTTAATTTTTTTCTTCTAAACGAGGAAGTTACAGTGATTCTTTCAAAATAGCATTTCTTAATTTCTCAAACTTTTAACATTTACCAGTTGTTCTTGTGTGCCACAATACTTCATCTCGCACAAACCTTCTTTGTATTGTTCACTAACATAGCGGAATTTCACATCAAATGCACTGATAAGCCAAAACATTATGACCACTGCCCACCGCGGAGTTGGATACCGCCTGGTGAGATGCAGTATCAAAAGTATGTAAGCGGAGCAGACACGGACGGGGGATCACCCTAGCGAAGATATGGGCTGGAACTGGGGAAATCCATTGAAAAAATGACTTTGACAGAGGGCAAAGGGCAGATTATTATTACGCAGAGCGTGTGAACGAGTATCTCGGAAACTGCGAAGATGGTCGAATATTCACGTGCTACTATCGTGAGCATCAATGGGAAGAGGTAGGAGGACAGTTAAAACTACCACCAGGCGCTAAATGGGTGGACGTCCACGACTCTTTACAGAACGTGGGGTTCGGAGGCTTGTCTGCTCCGTAAAGTAGGATAGATGGTGATCAGTGGCGTAGCTGCCGAAAGAGCACAGTGCTGGTGCACGCACAAGTGTTTTGGAGCACAACGCTCATAGTACACTGTTGAACACGGAGCTAGGAGCAGACAACCCCTGCGTGTTCACATGTTGACCCAAAGTCATCGTCAGCTACGAGTGCACGGGGCGTGGGACCATCTGGATTCGACCGTCGATCAGTGGAAACGTTTCGGCTCTTCGGGTGAGTCACATTTTTGCTACACTAGGTCGATGGTTGTCTCCATAAACGCCGCCATCGAAGTGAACGGCGGCTCAAAACGAGCAGCGCGCCAAGGACGCAGGCTGCTGGGAGCACAGTTGTGCTATGGGAGACATTCTCCTGCGCTTGTATGGGACCTGTGTTACTAACCGAAGACGCTCAAATGCTTGTTTTGTTGCGGACGATGGCCATACAAACACGCTGACAGCTGCGAACCGTCTGCTTCCCCTACAGCGATGACATCTTTCAGCAATATAATTATCCGTGTCTCGGAGCAAGACCCGTGCAGTAGTGGTTTGCTGAGCATTACATTGAACGCTGATGTCTCGGCGACCAAATTCGCCTAAGGTAAATCCTGTGGAACCACGTAGGCTGCTATAGAACACTATCATCGCGTACGCAAATCAGCGGGCCGCTATTTATCCCTGATACGCATAATCAGTGTCGTTCCAAAGACAGAAACAATCTATTAAGCGCGTAGTCATAATGTTTTGGCTCAACAGTGTATGTTTGCTTCATATAAATGTCCTGTCCTGATCTGATCATATGGATAGCACTTACATTCTCTACATGAAGAATGGTCTTCACTTCTGAATAGCTTTTATTGTAGGCTCTTGACTTTATTTCTTTGGTGCAGTCTGCTGCTGAAATGTATTCTGTATCAGTTGATTAAGTAGCTGCTGAACTTACTTGGAACACGAATAAAGGGAACACCGTTAAGAAAAAGACTACGCATTTATTCTGCACTTTTACTTTTCCTGTCTCTTAAGTCTTAAAACATGATCAACATCACAGTAAACATTTATATGAATAGTCTCATTTCTTTTCTTGTTAAAGAAAAAACGATCATTCTTGCAGTCTTGTAGGTATCTTAATTCCTTTGATATTTTGGTAATCCCTTTTCTATGGGTCTTCCATGAAGCAGCTCTCGTAACTGAGAGTGAATATGAGATCTGGTCTTGTTTTATGTTGGAAATAAATAACACCATCTATTGCTTTACAGCAAATAAATTTACTGTATTCATCATCTTATATTTCTTCTTTTCTGTAACTGTGAAGTCTTCACAGTTTTGCAGTCAATCATACTGAATTTTTTTCACTACTTTCTTCATATAAAACAGTTCGTGACGTAGAAATACAGTTCGTGATGCAGAAATATTCGATTCTCTGTCTTCTTTGTTTGTACCCTTCTGCCACAGATGTTCGGAAATTATTCTCAAGTTTCTTCAGCAGATTTTCAATTTTCTCCACGTCTTCACCTGTTACGTTTCCATCATCAGTATTTGTAATTACAATCTGTACGTATTACTACAGTTACATCTCTAAATATGCACTGATCTCACTTCAACTGTATTCGTCTTTGAGTTTCTTCGAAATCTGTCAGTTTTATTCCATATGTATAGAGCTTTCTTCTAAACACAAATCTTCCATATTCTTTGTACCCTTCAGGTGTCTCCATCAAAATCTCTTAATCCAATTTCCCACAGGGAAAGGCCGTTTTTACGTCAAACGTTCTCATACGGAAATTTTTCTCTGCTGCCAGAGCGAACAAGTCTCGGTGAGCAGATAGCTACTACTGGGCTAAATAATTTCTTGATATCTGTATCATTTTCTTATTGTGAACCTCTCACAACCAGGCTGGCGTTATATCGAACATTATCTTCGACTGTAAAGATCCATTTGCTTCTGAAGACCTCTTTCCCAGTTGCTTCCTTTGGATTCAATGACTTCAATGTTTCATTATGTTAAAGTGATTCATTTTCTTCTCCTTTGGGTTTATCCAGGTTTCTTTCTGGACTACTGATACGTTCTTCATATGAAAGTAATACTGTTTCACGCCTTCATATTTAAAAGGTCTCTTAAAATTGGTTCTTCATCCTGTAATTTCTTCTTCGTTGGTAGCATCTTCTTCCTTCTTGAGTTTCTTCTCTTTGATTTTATTGCATTTCTCCTGTCACACACTGTTCAAATCCGACATCTCTTGACACAATAATACAGGGTGGTTATAAGTAAACTTTCGGTTCTTGAGAGGGCCCCCGTGAAAAACGAGTGTTGTAAGACACTGAATTGTAAGGACATGCAAAAGAGAAATAACGAACAAATCATTCAAAGGAACAGATTTTAATTTCCACATGGAAGGGTAGCCTAACATTTATTTGTTTACGTTCCAGGTAACAAATATTGCGCAATGTGACGACCATCTGTACCCATGGCAGCCTCGAACCACACTACAGATTCCATTTCACAACTGTTCGCAGCACTTTTCGAACGGAGGATCATGGAATATTCAGTTGTCATGACACAGCCCGTGCACTGCTTGAAGCTCGCACATTGCGTCCAGCATTCTCAGCCGTGGCATCAACAACTTTAACAGTTTGTGGCACAATTTTCTGTCGGAATTTCCCAGGACCAATTCCCAAATCGCCAGTTAATTAGAACTTCTAAATCTTGTTCTTTAACCCCGATGCGGAAAGACGAGCTCTCCGTATTCCTTTAATGGTCTGTACTCTTAAAGAGTACCAGCAGTATTGTTTTCATAAAACAGCTATACAAGTAAAGCCCTGCTAATGTTGTCCAGTCCCCTGTTGACTGTCGGCAACTGTAATGCACGCTAATGCTTGTTTTTGAACCCTCGTCGCCGTACCAGTACTGGCGCCTAACGACAAATAATGACATTAACACTATTAAAGACGCAAATCCTACAGCACGTAGTCTGAACATCGTTCATATAAAGTTTAGTACTCATACGGTTACTAGTATTCCGTCTACATTGGCTCAAACTGGCCGAGTTTATTTAAAAGTATATGGTTTGCTTGCTTCATGTAGTTTCTTCAAGAGGGCTAGACTTTTTGCAAGAACCCTTTATCCAAAAGTTTGAAATGCTGCCAGATCTTGTCTTCTCCCAAACCACCTTTCTGCATGTGTAACAATCTGATTGGCCATTGTCCTATTAAATGTTAGCTGTGAACAACGCTTCCCCCTCCTCTTTCCTTAGTTTGCTACTGCAGATCATAAATATTTCCTTACTCATTTAGCCTCTGCTTTCACATTGTGTTGAGAACTATAAGGAGTACTACAGTCTTGCGCAGTTCCTTTCCTTTCGCACACATTCTTAAAATCATGACAGGTGTGTTTACCGCCTTTGTGACATCTTATCTTTGACACATTCAGACTGAACAGATTTCCATTTTCTGGCACACACATTCTTATGAATCTTGCAGCCTCTAACCTGTTGTTGTTGTTGTTGTTGCTGTGGTTGTGATCTTCAGTCCTGAGAATGGTTTGATGCAGCTCTCCATGCTACTCTATCCTGTGCAAGCTTTTTCATCTCCCAGTACCTACTGCAACCTACATCCTTCTGAATCTGCTTAGTGTATTCATCTCGTGGTCTCCCTCCACGATTTTTACCCTCCACGCTGCTCTTCAGTACCTAATTGGTGATCCCTTGATGCCTCAAAATATGCCCCACCAACCGATCCCTTCTTCTAGTCAAGTTGTGCCACAAACTCCTCTTCTCCCCAATTCTATTCAATACCTCCTCATTAGTTATGTGATCTACCCATCTAATCTTCAGCATTCTTCTGTAGCACCACATTTCGAAAGCTTCTATTCTCTTTTTGTCTAAACTATTTATCGTCCATGTTTCACTTCCATACATGGCTACACTCCATACAAATACTTTCAGAAACGGCTTCCTGACACTGAAATCTATATTCGATATTAACAAATTTCTCTTCTTCAGAAACTACTTCCTTGCCATTGCCAGTCTACATTTTATATCCTCTTTACTTCGACCATCATCAGTTATTTCGCTCCCCAAATAGCAAAACTCATTTACTTCTTCAAGCCCATCACTTCCTAATCTAATTCCCGCAGCATCACCCGATTTAATTTGACTACATTCCATTATCCTCGTTTTGCTTTTGTTGATGTTCATTTTATATCCTCATTTCAAGACACTGTCCATTCCATTCAACTGCTCTTCCAGGTCCTTCACTGTTTCTGACAGAATTACAATGTCATCGGCGAACCTCAAAGTTTTTATTTCTTCTCCATGGATTTTATTTCTTACTCCGAATTTTTCTTTTGTTTACTTTACTGCTTGCTCAATATACAGATTGAATAACATCGGGGAGAGGCTACAACCCTGTCTCACTCCCTTCCCAACCACTGCTTCCCTTTCGTGTCCCTCGACTCTTAGAACTGCCATCTGCTTTCTGTACAAATTGTAAATAGCCTTTCGCTCCCTGTATTTTACCCCTGCCACTTTCAGAATTTGAAAGAGAATTTTCCAGTCAGCACTGTCAAAAGCTTTCTCTAAGTCTACAAATGCTAGAAACGTAGGTTTGCCTTTCCTTAATCTATTTTCTAAGATAAGTCGTAGGGTCAGCATTGTCTCACGTGTTCCAACATTTCTACGGAGTTCAAACTGATCTTCCCCGAGGTCGGCTTCTACCAATTTTTCCATTCGTCTGTAATGAATTAGTGTTACTATTTTGCAGCCTCTAACCTATATCTTGAAAAATGGGTTACACAAAAATGAGTGAAATCATGTCATGTAGTGTCTGTATCCAGTAAATATTGGGGAGGATATATCCACAGACGTCTAGTTGCTCTTTCTCTCTCAGTAGAAAATGGCTTTCTTGTAAGCTGAGCTCTCACACAAGCTTCACACATGATTTCTGCTAGGCACAAACTGTTACCAATTCCATTGCACATTTTTTTTACCTTCGAAGTAGCTTATATGCCAGGGTGACCTAACTTCCTCTGCCATTTTAGTTTTCTTTCTCCTGTCACTGTTAACTTCATATAATATATTTTTAGTCCTTCTAGAATGAGCCTATTATCTTCATAAATTTGAACAGAATATTAATTAAACACAACTGTGTAATCCCTTTCAGTGATAGCATTCCGATTTCTACTCAGTTCAGGACATTCACAACACACTTGAAAATTCAGTTTTAATCAACAGAGTTTCCTGTTACAACTATTTTCTTTGATTCACCGTGTTTGACAAGTATCACAACACTATCACATTCTCTCAAATTTCTTTTCTTGTCCAGTTCAAGAGATGTAGGACCTGCACATGTTCTATCATTAACCATGACTTCCTCTTGTTTCTCATTAGCTTCTTCTGAAATCTTTCCTTTGTGCATTCATATGCAATACGTACAGTGTCTTTCTTCTTTTCTCTCTACTTTGTGAAAAAATGCTATTTTTGTATTTTCGTTGATCTTAAAATAACTTTGTTCTTTACAGTTTATCCTTTTGCAGATACGAGAGGGCTCGAAAGGTCTCAGTTTCTGTTCTTGAATTTTGTGTTTTCAAAGTAGCACTCTTCTTCGCTGTGATTATTTTTCATGCATATATAACAGTGTTCCTTCTTCGTAGACTTCTCGGACATTATCTTTCAACCGTTCCTCTTATGTTAACCACGAGCCCTGCAGCTGAGTTTTCCATAGGCTTCTCACCACTGGTTGTTAAGTTCTATGCTGGAGGAAATGTTTTAATTCATCTGGCAAAACAGACAGTACCTTGGGTATGAGCGTAGTGTCTGACATGTTTTCTGACTGGAGAAGATTCAGTTCAAACGCTATATTCTGTAAAGCACTTATTTTAGTTACTAGCCATGTGCTTAGTTTTATCCAATATGGAACTACAAAATTTTTAAAGCAACTGTTGATTTCTTTGAGAAGCATCTCTATTGTAAATAGCTCTAAGTTTATCGCACACAGGCTTCGAAGTTCACAGCACATGTGGCTTTACCTTCCAGTCAGTTATCCTCATTATGTGTTCCGTTTTGCTATGCCGTTGCTACCATTTATTTTTTTTCTCTATTCTGAGTCGCATTTTTAAACTTATTCAGTTCCATCCACAGTGTCACACAGCTCTTGCGTAGTAAACAATATTGCGATTTTGACATCCCAAATGGCGAAAGTGGTGCTGTCGTTGAGCAATTCTATAACATGAAATTCATTTTCTTGGGGAATTTTTAGGTGCTTTCCTTCTTTCAACGGCTCTTGATCGTTCTTACGTTTCTTTGTTGATTTCGCGGTCTTTTTACATTGTCTGCACCCACTAATTTCGTATTTTTTAAATTTTTAGAGCGCTTAGGCCCATAACCTGTTGTGTTTTCACTTTTGTCTGTTAACTTTATAACGAATATTATACGATACTCAATGTTTATCTACATGTATTTTTATTGTCTTCTTCATACAAGTACAGTACACGTACTCTCAGATAACTAGAATTCTGCTTCTGATACATTGTGTCTAACCAACTCTTCAGTGCCTTCAGCAACTAGAAGGGTAGGCTGCAGGTCGAGAAACAAATCTGAATATACATCATACATTGATGAGAGCGCTGGAAATGTGCGCATACATTAGACGAAGTGGGAAAAACAGGTGTAAAACTATGCTTATTTTTCCTCTTAGTTGATACCACTCAATACCGTTAACCAAAGGCTGGACGACAGATATTAGGACTGCGACGGCCACACGTCTTGTCTTCAGGCGTGTATAATTAAAATCACAACGTTATTAAAAGTGTAGGTCAGGAATCCACAGACCGTGATTCGGCTTCAGTGTTCGTTCTTGTAAATTGACAACAAAACTGAGCCAAATATCAAAACTATTCCGAAATGGAGTATTAAGTTTCACATTAAATTGTGTAAATAATGTTTTTTAAATACGTCTTTGTTATTATATTTGTTAAATAAAATGTTTCCAAAACAAGGAATATAACCTAATGTTGTTAGTCCGCAGTACTATACATCTTTGGTCTTGATCAATTACTCCTCAACTTCTACGTGAAACGTAGGCCCTGTGGCGCAATGGATAACGCGTCTGACTACGGATCAGAAGATTCCAGGTTCGAATCCTGGCAGGGTCGTACATTTTTACAGCTGAATAAACCCTATACGTCTGTTCTTGTTTCTTAATGGTTTTTAAATAGTTCGTTAAAATCTGCAACCGTAGTCTGTCTGGCATGGCGGATCGTACGGTTATTATAGATTGACTGCTTCCTCCGTGATTCGAACATGTAACTAGACACACAGTTTTTTGCTCAGTTTCGCAAATTTTATTATGATTACTGCACAACCTAGGTTTCAGGTTAAAAGCCCATTGTCAAGTACATTACTGATTACAAAGATGATCAAGCAAAGATAAACTCGGCGACAAGACAAGGATAAACATCTCGACTTGTTAACGTGTCGATCGTTCCCTTAATGTAAACTACTTCCATGACCCTTTTTTTGACAAATTACGTATGGAATTACACAATACAGCAATTAAACTAACGTGGTTAAACATACCTAGGAATATAGTTATGCATTTACTCAAGGATTTAGGCCCAAAGTTTTAATTCTATCCAGGTGTTGCGATATCATCTAAAAGAGGTGAATAATTGAATTGGGTTTGCTCATTTAATAATAGGCGTGGGGATGTACACATCTAATTTCTAGAATTTCTAACTGGCTGAGTTTTTCCCCTTTTCTTCTATATGTAAGATTTCTACATCTACTATGTATTTGTGGTTTTTGTGATGGCAATGTTCCGCACACGCTGATTCAGGGTTCTCAGTCTCCAGCGTCAATAGTGTTCTTTAAGCATGGTGCAGATTGACCTGCCTGTCTGTCCAGTGGAGCAGGATCGGCGCCGCCGGCATATGATCTTATAACCCCCGTTCTTTTGCACTGAACAACTGCTTAAAGAAAAGAACTATTAAAGTAATTTACGTTATGCCAGTGATCAATACAGTAAGAAGTTGAGATGTTTATCTTTGCCTTATCATGTTTATCATTGCTTCATCATCTTTGGTATCAGTAATGTATTTTAAAATGGGCTTATAATCCAAAACCTAAGTTGTGCAGTAACTATAATAAAATTTGTGAAACAAGGCAAACACTGTTTGTTTCGTTAATTTACGATGGTTCATCAAGAAATTAAATTAAAATGATTTCGAACATGTAAATTAACTTTAACTTTCAGACAATGAAGCCTGTTGAACGACTAACAGTAGAAGAAATGAGACATAAAAGGAAGTAGCTTTTTGGATATCCGTCCGTCACAATGTACACCTGCACTCAATACGCATGATTTGAACCCTGGGTTGTGATGGTCGCCAACGGTGAAGTACAGTTTGATAACTATCACAGAAACTTATGAAAGAAAAAACAGAGCAGCGCCGCAGTGTCGTTAGTAAACGAAAGCTGAAATGAACATCAAAGTTAATAAAACAAATTATGTGTGTGTCAGTCAACAAATCTAGATTTTAAGTCCTATCCGCCGAAATATTAAAAATATCAGGATGTAAGTAACATGTAGACGTCCTAGCCAGACCATTGCTTCTCACAGGAACGGGAGTTTCGCATGGAAACGGGAAAAGATAAAATGAATACTAACAATTTTAAATATTGGATGGGAAGTTCCTTCCCCTCCTATAAAAAGAGGAAGAGTAAATTATACGTAAATACAGTCTGTTCCGACAGACATTTTCAGCTATCCACGTAACATCTTACACACTCATCTATGTATATCAGTGACTTAAACAGTCACGGTGACAGTCTGAGGTTGATACGTTTGTATGTAAAATGCTGATTTTTCAATGAAATAGTCGCAGTAACTTACAGATAACCAAACTGTGTGAAAATACCATACATGAAGCCTCAATTTAAGTTGTAATGAAGAAGCATGAACGCATTGATGGGCTGCGTTTTGCAGACTGCTTGTTAGTTCAGTCCCCACTATAGTCGACTATGGGGATAAATATGCACACTTCAACGGGTAGAGCGTTGACTTACTTTTGGGCTCTTATCTCGAGAGCTATGGAAACATGAGACACAAAACAAATACAAAAAATATTAACAAACGAATGTAAGATAACAGCAAATATACATTTAGAATGGTTACTCATATCACAGGTTCATCAGAGTCCTATATGCGAGGAACTTAACTTTACAGTAGACTTTCGAGGGACCTTTATGAAGTCTTTACAGTCCCCTTACCTGGTTCTGATGCGGTTGAGGCGGGTCCCGATTTTTCTTGGTAGACTTAATTTTTAGTTGAGTCTCCAGGCGACGTCCAGACTACGGTGTCCAGTTATTTCTCCAGCAATCTTCCAAATAGAAGAGTAGATTCGTAGAGGCTGTAGAAATCTCATACATATTTTCTATATTGAAGCCTGGTAAGTGGAAGGTGAGGAAGAATTTTATTGGTTGGAAATTTTCCAAGAAGTAATTCGTTGCATATCTTACTCCATTCTTAGTACAATACCTGTTATCGTCGGAGATCGGATAATGCTGTATTAGATATGATGGTAGACTCAGAGCAAAATCCTGCTACAGCAAACCATCTGGAAGTTCACACAAAAAAAGGCGGTAAGACTAGATATCTTCTCTCGGCCAGAGATAATTACAGAAACGAGTTGTTGTTAACCACCAAGGAAATGTTTCGTGTTTGCCATTATTCGTTATGTTATCGTACACATGTTTATTTGAATGTGTTCAGGTTATCTACTTAAGACTTCGCTAACTCAGAGTGTTGATTTTCACAGTCCATGCCTTCGAGAAGCAACAGTTATTTTCTGGAGATGAAGGCTCACCGGAAACCTACTTTATTTCAGGATATACTTCGCATGTCTCCGACAACTGTTCAAAAATACGGGCTAGTCCGTGTTTTGAACCCAATACCTGTCACACCATAAGCGAGAACTTTTTTGTAACACAACACACTTTTATTTACAAATTAATAAATACATTTGTACAGACGATGATATCTTTGAGTTTCGAGTGCGCAATTTCTGTATTTTTATTAAAAGTCTTTTTGTTTCGATTGTCCTTTGTTTTGTTTTTCACAAAATTGCTTTGTTCAAGCATCTTCGTTGTTTGCTGCATTTTATTTGCTTGCGAATTGTCTTACAATGGCTTTGTAAGTTTTTTATTCCTAGTCCTATAGTTGGCTGTAGCAAAGCGCCATTAAATTTTATTGGCGGCAGTTTTGTTTCTGATTTGAAATTAAAATATTTGTTGGTATAAGTTAGATAATATTGCCTTTCTGTAGTTGCTGACATGTGAAAAAATTGATATTAATTAAATGCCGTAAGTCAGCAACTCTTTAAAAATTTAAAAAATAAAAAGATATATATAAAAATAATATACTGGATTTAAAAAAAATAAATTTGAAATTGAGGAAATCACATTTTACATGTGAAGAACTCTTTGGGAATCTTACTAATACGCAAGGAGTCACAAACAAAGTTAATAAACACAACCTGATAACTGATATGAATTTCAGTGTGATGGTTTATTTTTGACAAGCTTTGTGACGAAAGATTGTTGTCATTTTCATGGAGACACTCTTTTGTTAGGCAAAATGAAAAAAAGACACATAAAAAGCCGCGCGGTTAGAAGCGCCATGTAACGGATTGCGCGGCGCCTCCCGCCGGACGTTCGAATCCTTCCTCGGTCGTGTGTGTGTGTGTGTGTGTGTGTGTTGTTCTTAGCGTAAGTTATTTTAAATAGTGTAAGTCTAGGAACCGATGACCTCACCAGTTTGGTCCCATAGGAATTCACAAACATTTGGACACACAGAAAACAATGTAATAAACACTTGTTTTTCTGTGATGTTACGATATAGTTGGTAGGCTGTACTATTTTTCGTAAGAGAGAATACACTGTAAACCTTAAAACGTTATACTCCTTCATGGAACACTGCGGTTTTGTACTTTATTTACATGTACTTCTGTGGTGCTGGAGGGTGTCCGCGGCAGCGACAACAATGGCAGGAGGAGGAGGAGGAGGAGGAGGAGGAGGAGAGGGGGGGGGGGTGGCTGCTGTCGGGCGTGGCCACTCATGGGGGGTACGGGGGTTGTGCCTGAAGGCGGCGTCCAGCGGGATCTGTAGGTAGCTCTCGAACGTCGCCCGGTAGCTGCTTTTCTGCGTTGTCCTCCCAGAGATCTGTGGGAACTGCAGCTTGTCCGTCTGGTTCTTTGCAATTATGGCGTGCGCTGTCATAGCTAGTGTCCAGGTGGCGGCAACGCGAAAGCTTTTCGCAGGAGGGGCGGTGAGTGACATGATTTCTACAGTTCTGTGATTCTTCTGTTCATGTGGGCTTACGTCTGCGCGGCGTTGGCGGGGGGGGGGGGGGGGGGGGGTGACGTCACGCGGGCTGCGTGGCTTTCTTGAAAGACGCCCCGAGTGCTATTTTCAGGAAGTTCATGAAGTCTGTCCTGATCCTCTTGGCAAACATAGCTTTCTTATTTTCGTCCCATAGATATGATAGTCTATTGCGTGTCTGTGCTCTAGTTTAACAATGGTCAAACAGGTGTTACACACAGAAGTACTTGATTCATTTACATCAATTGCAATAGTATTTTTATAGATCATACGATGCTATTTTGTAAATGTTTGTTCTAGGGTGCCAACGCCAATCAAATCAACTTAACGGCCGAACTCTCGACGAACGCAAAACAAAGGTGGTTCTTGTGCAGCGAAAGGATACGTACAAGGTGACACATTCGTATGAGGCACAATATGCTGTCACTATATGTAGAAAATTACTGCCAACGGTCTACGTTTGCTTGTAAGAGACCACTGGATCATTTGATCCGACGGTGCGAAAAGCAGCTGATGAGTACGACAAACACAAAAACGTTACGATAACATCTTCAAAGTCCGGAAAACTTACAACAGTACCATATACGAAATTTCTAATTGTCTTGAAGCCGTAGTTGAGAGAACAATAATTTTACGCTCGATTCATGGGGAGGGCAAACGAAACAGGTTTTGTACGACGTTGGTGCAGCCCTGCGACTCAAATGGCTCTAAGCGCTATAGGACTTAACATCTGAGGTCATCAGTCCCCTAGGCTTAGAACTACTTAAACCTAACTAACCAAAGGACATCACACACATCCATGCCCGAAGCAGGATTCGAACCTGCGACCGTAGCAGCAGCGCGGTTCCGGACTGAAGTGCCTAGAACCGTTCGGTCACAGAAGCCGGCAGCTCTGCGACGTTTATTTTTATAGACGGGTGATAAACCTTACAAAGAGACTAAAATTGCTTACACATCATCGAACACAGTAGAGAGAGAGCTTAAAGAGAAGACCGCTTAAGAATTCAATCAATGTACACCATCAGTTGCCAGCACCAATATTCGGTGATATGATCAGATGTGTGTGGTAAGGCGCGGAACCGTGTGATGACCTAGAACCGTTTATGAACCTAAACCAAGTTTGTTTTGCACAAAAAACACTGAAAAAACATGGTCGTGCAATAAAAAAAATGGTTCAAATGGCTCTGAGCACTACGGGACTTAACTTATGAGTTCATCAGTCCCCTAGAACTTAGAACTAGTTAAACCTAACTAACCTAAGGACACCACACACATTCACGCCCGAGGCAGGATTCCAACCTGCAACCGTAGTGGTCGCGCGGTTCCAGACCGTAGCGCCTAGAACCGCTCGGCCACTCCGGCCGGCTGCTCGTGCAAAAACTCGGCGTTCACTACATGTGCTATATAATTAATTGTTTTGCATGTTTTTACGATCAGTGTCGTCCTTATTTGGGCAATGCTCCATACATGTCACAAAGGTACGTACAGTGATTTCAGTGATTCGATTCAAAATGGTCGTCTATCCTTCGAAAAATATTTTGTTTTCCTGTTTTTTCTGGATAAATATTATGCAAAACATAAAATCCTTAAATACTGATAATTTTGTGCTATATAATTAATTGTTTTGCATGTTTTTACGATCAGTGTCGTCCTTATTTGGGCAATGCTCCATACATGTCACAAAGGTACGTACAGTGATTTCAGTGATTCGATTCAAAATGGTCGTCTATCCTTCGAAAAATATTTTGTTTTCCTGTTTTTTCTGGATAAATATTATGCAAAACATAAAATCCTTAAATACTGATAATTTTGACAGCCATAATAGATCTGTTTGTTAGAGTTACGTGAATAAAAACGCAGGAGCAGCGAGGTCCGATACAGAGATGTTACGCTTCTGAAACTATACACTTAACGGCATTGCTACTGGACTCCTTGCCTGTTACTGAACACACAATAATATATACATGCACACCAAAAACTTTCAAGCATAATTGTCTCGAAAACGCTTGAGTGCTGCACCTTGCTCTTTACATAAGTTGAAGCCTTAGCCACACTCTACACACCCTGTCGACATGAATCACATCAGTGAGGCAAGTATGTACGGTCTCCTTGTAAGACGAATATGAGGGGTGCAGGTGCTTTAGCGCTGCTAAATGAATCGCCACACGTGGTGTAGCAATAACTAAACGCCGTTGTTTCTTTCTTTTGATCAAAATTCTGTTCGAGACTAAGTAGAATATTGACACAAGTATACAGTTTGTGTATCTATATAGAGCTCACCCCAGTGAAGTTTGCGGACTGGGGAAAGGCTACTTCCGGGCGACGATTAACTCAGTCATCCAGTGAGTCACCGAATCGAGTCATCAGTAGCAGCCCAGTCACTGTCGCAGTTAGCTCAGCCAGCTCAGCCTCTAGCGCAGTGTTAGTCAGTGCCTAGTGACCAGAGTAGTGTACATAGCGGCGACTTGTACTTCACCGGTAATGAGGCTAACGTGGACTATTACGTGAGAGCTTGTACCACAAAACCTGGACTAAGTGTTACCTGTCTATGTCCCAGATAGTAGAACACAGAAATAGATCTCAAAGTTCTCTGATCCATCACTTCCTTACAAATCTTAGAACAATATGATTCGGTTGCCATAGCGGCCGATGAGTTTGACCAGGCCCCGATTTGTCGAGTCGCGTCACCCCTTGCCCGCGACCGCCCCAAGCAGCCAAAACAATGAGCGCGTACTCACAAGGGGAGGCCGCCGATTGTGAAATTCAGATTCGATTCATACTGCGCATAATAAAAGCTCATGGCCAGAGGTGTAATGTGGCAAAGCACCAAGATGCACGTCTCAGCCGTTGTCGAGAAAATCGACAGTTAAAAGAAACCGTTACGGTGAAATACACTCTACGATTAACGATTTCCTAGAGCGTCATAGCGCAGCGGTAAGCGCTGGGGTTCGTAATCCGAAGGTCGCCGGATCGAATCTCGCGACATGCAATATTTTTTTATTATTAGTTTTTTGCAATTCAAATATAACTATTAATGAATTGCTTATGCATGTTGGTGAAGGCGGATCGCTCTCCAATTGTACCGCCTCTATTTTTCCGTTTGTTTAACAGGGTGTACCAAAGCTGTCCCGTCCGCACTGATTTTCGACGATGTCATAAGTTGCGCTAGGGACCGCATCTACCTTCTTTCGAAGTTAGCAGGCAACTACGCTGTTATGTGGCGGCTCGTTTCGGCCCATTCAACATCTGTCCTTCAAGTGTAACGAGCGAGTAACGGAGTTTATATTTCATACCTGCCACAACAAGTTTGTTCGTGGGGTCTCTATTCTAATTCGAACGTTTGACTTATGCTATACGTATTCGTTTTTACGTCTTCCGTTAACTATACGTGGTTAACATTATGAAGGCAATTAATAACATTTGTAAAATACAACTTTGTTTGCGGAAAACATAATGATGTTCGAAGTCGCCAGTTTTTCCACGACAAACGGCTTTCAACAACTTATTATATGCATAATTGTTGCAACTGATTGCCGGGAATTATATATATATATATATATATATATATATATATATATATATATATATATATATGAATTACAAAAAACAAATACTAAAAAAAAAGTTGCATGGAACGACATTCGATCCGACGACCTTCGGATTACGAACCCGAGCGCTTACCGCTGCACCACCACGCTGTAGAAAATTACTTATCGTAGAGAGTATTTCACCGCAACGGTTTCTTTTAACTGTCGATTTTCTCGACAACGGCTGAGAAGTGCATTTTGGTGCTTTGCCACGTTACACCTCTGGCCATGAGCTTTTATTATGTGCAGTATGAATCGAATCTGAATTTCACAATTGGCGGCCTCCCCTTGTCAGCCGCGCGGACAGCCACGTTGACAAGTAAACAGGCCTGTGAACTTAATGAAGTTTTGCCCTAGATGTTTTACTCGCCATAACGCAACGTGTTACATGTGTGGAAAAAAGGCCATGTCCAAGTCGCTTGTTTGCTATAGCACAAAAACGCCAATTTTGCCCGCTCTGAAAAAAATAGGCTCGTGCATATGCATTGAACGTTGTGTTTTCCAATCCTACAACGGGTTCCGTCAAATATAAATTTAGATAGCGCCTCCTCCTCGCTCTAGTGCCATGGGATGACGTTCTAACAAATTATTTCTCTCATTGTGCATTGCTGGCCGTTTCAGTTACACACAAGTGCTTCAGTAACTTTGCTTAATTGTGCCACGTGCGAGCCTGCCGGTGTGGCCGTGTCAGTCTGGAACCGCGTGACCGCTACGGTCGCAGGTTCGAATCCTGCCTCGGGCATGGATGTGTGTGATGTCCTTAGGTTAGTTAGGTTTAAGTAGTTCTAAGTTCTAGGGGACTGATGACCACAGATGTTAAGTCCCATAGTTCTCAGAGCCATTTGAGCCACGTGCGAACAGTTAGTGTCACCACGCCTTTCTGAATTTAGCAAGCACCTCACTGCTTCCAACAGACAGGAAGTTCCAGTGCTCGGACGGTATAGTTTGCCTGCCACTTACAGAGCTCACACCAGGACAGTGAATTTTGCTGTGTTGAAATGAAGATACCGTGAGAACATTTTCGGTTTAGATGCCTTTGATTTGTTTGACCTTAGCATCTACGACAATGTACTGTCAGTCTCTACATTTGCACCAAAAGATAGTGTCGCTAGCTTGCTTAAAAAAATGTCGTGAACTATTTTCAGAAGGAATTGGAAAAGCAAATAACTTCGTAGCGCGTTTTGCATTGAAAGACAATGCACACACAGCCTAGTTTTTTTCGGGCCCGCCCCATTTCAGTTGCTTTAGGAGACAAAGTAGCCAGTGAATTGAAATAATTCCTCCCATTCAAGCTAGTCAATGGGAAAGTCCTCTCGTTTTGTTGCCTAAGCCATCTGGTCGCATTTGCATTTGTGTTGACTTAAAGTCTATTGTTAACCCACAGACAGTGGTTGACATTTTTCCGTTACCTCGCCCTGAGGAACTCATGGACAGGCTTGGTGCAGGACGTACGTTTTCTAAGACAGATTTGCGTGATGCCTACGTGCAAATGCCATTGGATAAAGTATTATAAAGAGTGTTTAATGTAAATACACACTTAGGACTGTTCAAATATTTGCGTTTGTCCTTCTGCAGTGCTTTCACACCCGCCATTTTTCAACATTACTTGGAACAGCTGACTGCTAAAGTGTCATTTTCTTCAAACTACCTTGACGAAATTGTCGTCTCAGGTCGTACACCAGAGGAACACATTGCCAATTTGCGTACTCTTTTTCGAGTGTTGTCAGAAGCAGGATTCATGTGTCGTCTCGAACAGTGGCTTTTTTCAAACTGAGCTACAGTATTTTGGTCATGTGATACAGTAAGGGTGTGCTCCCCCACCAATCTGATTTGCTTGCAATCCGTGACCTTCCTGTTCCTCACAGTGTGTCTGAACTGCATTCAATACTAGGCAAGACGACGTGCTACATTCGTTTCATACCGAATGTTCCTCAGATCGCGGCTCCATTTCTCACTTAAATTGGAAACACACACGCAGAAAAGGAGAAAACTGACGATTAATGCAAACAAGCAAGAACAAAACACTCTACGTCAAGCAACGGTGGTTGGCCGCGGAATGAGGGCGAATGTGGCCGGAGTGACCTTTATATGCCCTCTGCCCACTCTACCCACCACTTCCCCCAGAGAGCCAGTAGGAACTGCAGAATGCTGGACTGAGCACGACTGACACGTGTGTGCCGGTCTGCGAGCACTGCCTGTGTCATGCTGGTTGCGGGTTTTTTGCTATTCGACAAAACCGCACATAACATTAACTCTGCATTCAGCTTTGTCTGTCTGGGGTTGCCATAGTTTATCTGACAGACTAGGACATTTTTCTAAAATTGACTAAAAATGGACATAATTTGGGATGGAGAAGTCGGGACAAAGCGGGCTACTTCTCCTAAGCTTAAAAGAGTGAAAGACTGGAGCAAATTCCACTGTTGGTTACGAACAGCAGCAGCAATACCAAAAATAAAGGAACTTTGAAAGATTACTGTGTGTTTATTTGACAGTGTCGGACACTCATTGTTTTACAATTGCTAATGATTTGTTATGCCTAACATCAAATTTTTTTGCATCTTCGAAAATATTAAAAATTTTGGAGCTTACCATGAAAGTATAGTTCACTGATTTCAAAGACGTGATGATGATTAACAGTATGACAGCACATTGCTAATTTCACTGGTGTTACTAATTCACTCTGAAAGTCAAACAAAGTAACTGTCCTTTTCTTTAAGTGCTCCCAGAGTGCACATTTGATTTGAGCTTTACATCATCTAAATGTTCCTTAATATCTGCCCTTCCCATCCGCAATAATATCATAACACTTACAAATTACACATTCTGCCTCATAGTCACACCTCCCTCGTTTTTTGAAGAACTATTCATCTGAATATTTTTCTTGCAATGAACACATCGTCTTCGACATTTGAGTTCACTGGAAACCTTAATAAAAAGTTAGCCGCGATACGACTTAGTGAAACAGGGAATTATTTTGCTGCTTAGCTTAAACTAAAGTGGGATAAGGGACATTGATGGTGGTCCATCTATGTGGCATTGCGCATTCGAGTCAGAGTGCTTAAAGCAGGGCCCATACTTTGAAATGAGTTCATCCCTTTTAAATACGTCAGGTAGCAAATAAAATCTGTGTGATATATATCACATAGTAATGGTACAAGTTGTGTAGAGAACATGTAGTAATCAAAAGCGTTCAAATGGCGACGACTCTTTACCAGTTTCATATAAATATTAAAGAGCACATTACACACATTTCTTGATTTCACTCGCTCAAACACGTTGTAAGAAGAAACCTCTTTTTCTCAGCGAATCCGTAGTCCTCAAGGTTAATTGTCACAACATATTGAGGAAGTATGGGCTTCAGAACAATTTTTTTAATGTGTGGGTAATGTGTGGGTACAATTGTGTTCTTGAATAAGCAGAGTTCTGCAGTCAGTATCCCTCTTTAATAGAATAACTAAGCCATGACCAAACTTCGCACAATACACTCACTATCACTCCTCAAATTCACAACAGACATCCTGCACACGCCTGAGGTTGAATAACTAAATGACGATCGATTCGTAGTAATTATTCAGTTAGACACACGTGGTGTGTTGAAAGAGACAAACAGAAGTCTGTGCTTGGAATAAAGCATTCTTTTCATTCAAGCTTATAGGACGTTTCTACATAACATGGTATTCCTTTTTGAAAATTCAGCTCCCACACACACGTTATACGACCGAAATGGTATGTATAACTGAGTCGCCGTTTCTCGCACATACAACAAACAAAATCTTTGTATGATGCTCTAACAGACTCCTTTTTTTTCTTTTTTTCTCTCCTCACAAACTCAGTATTGCCAGTGGCAACAACAGATCCATCTTGCAGTTATCCTCCTGCTAAAGTGTTAAACAGGTATGGTGCTGATGAACAGGAACTTAAAATGTGCTCAGACTCGGTACAGGACAGTTCTGCGATGTCTCCCCCATCTGCATGGCCTCTGGAAAAAATTCCGAATGGAGGCACTCCAGTATATATTGCACTCACAATGATTTGTTAGTCGGGGGAAATTTGTATGATCTGGATGGCTGGTAAGTTTACAGTAGCTATTCGTGGAATGTATTGACAGGAACACCAACTCGGTGGTCTGAATATACATAAGACTTCACTGTGTGTTGGCTGGATTTACAAGTGTCAAAAATACGAAAAGGTTTCGTGGAAGTGGTGAAATGGACAACACAAAGACACTAAATTGTAATTACATCCTTTATTCAACAACAAATATGTGATGGCAGGACGCTTTTTCTGCTAATGGGTGGTGCGAAAACGACACCCAGCTGGTGCAAGTGTGGTCGTATAAATTTTTTTATACACCTATAAATGAAAGTCAGAATTAGGCTCCTGCTGCTCGATATATCACCAGACTTTTGTGGGAAGTAATCAGACTACCATTTACGTAAAAAAAAAAAAAAAAAAAAATACTTATGTCTAGTTGTAAGGAGGGGATAGATCTGATGTGGTGAATTGTGATTTCCGTGCATTAGGGAGTATATCTGAACGTAAGGGATGATAGACTCATTTCGTAAACAGCTGCACAATATAGCAGTGCGAGGGTTCAACTGGATATGCTATAGTGTACAAACAGGACAGGGAATACGCCTGTAACAAAATGAATACACAGAACGTTTCCTCATCGGCTCCCCTTAGCAGATCCTCCCGTTTTCTTTGTTGTACTATTGACTGCGATGTTGGTTACAGTACACAAACCTATATTAGTAATGTACTTCCAACCCCTTCGTCTGCAGGAGTACTGTTGATTATCACATAACGCCAGATGTCTGTGCTTTACAACACTTGTTTGAGAGAGTCTTGACAGGATGCAGCACCTTCCAGAAGCGCTTATTGGAAGACTTAAACGCCAAATAAATTCCTGGCAGTGAGGAGAATCGAGACAACTAATCAGTGTGAGTGTGGGCATGCCATAATTTTTTCAGTTGCTGCACACACACACAAACGATAACTACACTGCATCTCTGAAATGTGTGTATGTTGCAGTGCAAAGTTACGGTGGCTTATGACCTGGCATGTGCAAAGAAATGGTTCAAATGGCTCCAAGCACTATGACACTTAACATATGAGGTCATCAGTTCCATAGAGCTAGAACTACTTAAACCTAACTAACCTAAGGACATCACACACATCCTTGACAGAGGCAGGATTCGAACCTGCGACCGTAGCAGCTGTGCGGTTCCGCACTGAAGCGCCTAGAACCGCTCGGCCACATCGGCCGGCGCAAAGAAATGGCTTTGTCTGGTGGTAAGGTAGGTATAGATTCGATACATCGATAGGTGCAAGGGTACGTGAAAGGTTTCATGTGTAAAATTGTGTGCGCTATAGATACTGAGATTCGCTCCAGAACCACAGCCGTCAAGAGACATCACTCTGTGTCAGACTGCAGCAGCAATCGCAATATTTAATTGTAATTACGCTGATAGAATACATGAATGCTTCAAAATATTCTTGTGAATCTCGACATGGCTGTAGAAAGCATAGCAGTAAGCAGGCAAGCGGGGACCAAACCAGTATCTAAGCGGACACCTTTCTCCTGGCGTGGGGCCAGCCCACCCTTTGTATGCCAGTTCGGAGAGTCCGAGAAAGGTTCCGGTCTGCCGCGGCACACGACGATTTGCCTCGTGGCTCCCCCTGGGTAGGGGAATAGTGAACTAATACTTAGTTTGTGTTGAATCGCTTTGCAAGTACACTGTGTGGAAATTTGAGAAGGTTCACTATGACAAGTGTTGGCGTTGGGAGAATTCATAGCATTTGAATTCCTACCACTCAGCTGCTCCTGGGGAGGACCCTCCACTGCTGGTGGGCCTCTCTCTGCTGACACTAGCTTCCGCGGCTGCATCCATGACTCCCGTTTACGGTGGTAGTTTTCTCCAGTCTGTGAGCCCTGGCGCTGTACTGTGGCATCTGTGCACTGTGTGTGGACGTCCGGAAGGTGAATGTATGGGGTGTAAGAGTGTTTTCCTAGATTTCAGGCATATAGCTATGAATGGATCGTGTTTCTCAACGCGTCGCAGCCGTATTTGTTGTTGTTACTATCCTATCACGCGGTAGACCCTTTCCTCCCTCCTCCTTTGACCTGGTGTAGCTGAGAGAACCTGTCAACTTAGGAATTCTATAGCACTTTTAAAAAAGAAAATACCGTTAGCAGACTTAATGTGATCGGGAACCCCATAACTGTTACGGTATAAATTCCCTTTTCAGTTTGAAGTTCCAACTATCATTTCATACATCACAGCTACCAATCGTGATGTCAAATAATAATATATTTGTATTATTTAATGAAATTTCTCGTTAAAAACATAACACTATTGTTTATGCACGCAAACTACCGTGCAGTGTCGGTCTTTTTTTAATTTCGAGTAGTTTTAAACTGTGCGCTTGAAGCACATTGTTTGAACGCCTGTATTGACGATTTAATTAATATTTCCTATGGCTCATCTTCTGAAGTACATTTGTGACATCTTCTGAAGTACATTTGTGACATATTCAAAGTATGGTATTCCGCACCAGATTTAATAACTCCTGAAGCAGTTTTTGAACATTGTCAATGTGTGTGTGAAATATCTACCGCGTCCGCCTTACATCCCTTACATCACTATCATGTGGCCAGAAAATATTTACTAAATTCAGCACTATTTCTGGATAGATTCCCTGTCAGGTATTTGCTTTGGAAGGAAGGCATCTCATGCACAAGTATGCGACAGGTTGCTTCATGCATACACAAGAACTGAGATGGTGGTGGGCGCCGACAGAAAGGGTACTTACAAGGGAACCTCCCCATCGCACCCCCCCCCTCAGATTTAGTTATAAGTTGGCACAGTGAATAGGCTTTGAAAAACTGAACACAGATCAATCGAGAAAACAGGAAGAAGTTGTGTGGAACTATGAAAAAAATAAGCAAAATATACAAACTGAGTAGTCCATGGGCAATATATGCAACATCAGGGATAATGTGAGCTCAGGAGCGCCGTGGTCCCGTGGTTAGTGTACCTAACTGAAGAGATTAACCACAATAGTTTTCTAAAGTGGTTCAAGGGCCAGATATTGGAAAAATTAACTCGGCCGTCTGTTATTATAATGGATAAAGGTCCAACGGCGGCAACGAAAAAAAATCCGACGTTGTTGAATGGTTGAAAAGCCACAATTTGAAAATTCGGGTCGATTAATTAAAGAGGAGCTCATGTTGCGGACCAGGCAGGTCAAGAACGTAGCCACAGGATTCTTAGGCTTCCACCATACTACTGCCACTTCAGCCCGATCAGAATGATTTGGGCACAGATTAAGCATTACGTGACAACAAATAAAAAAACTTCACTGTGACAGAAATTCAAAAAAATATAGCAGAAGCAGTGGCACAAAGACGCCAGATAAGTGATGTTGTACGCCATACGGAAACGGTTGTTAAAGGAGCATGGAAAAGTGAAGTGAGCGTAGAGAGCAATGTTGAAAATATAATTATGTCCTTGGGCAATTCCAGTGACTCCTCCATGGACCAGGGCTGAGGTAACGACAGAGTCGAAGAAGAAAAGCGATTCTGAACTAAACGGCAATTACCCTTTGCCTTAATTCATCTTCATTTTCGTCTTTGTTTCGAATTTTTGTCTAAATGGTGTATACTGCATTTGTACAATAAATCTCATCTCTTTATTAAGGAATACTCCTCTGCCGAAGTATGACACTCCATATGCGCACTACGCTGACTGTACGCCACTGTCCCCACGCATATAAAACACATTACAGCAGCTGCCACAGTAAGCCGAAGCGGCAGCGAGAGAGCAATGAGGTGCCCCGAATCTGTGTCACGGTGCGGCCAACTCTTACACTCCTTCGGTAGCTCAGTTGGTAGAGCGGTGGACTGTAGCGGTTGTTCTGGCAGATATCCATAGGTCGCTGGTTCAAATCCGGCCCGAAGGAATATTTTAAACCTTTCGGTCTGCAAGTATTTCCGTCCCTGACTAGCATTTAATGCGAAAACTATGGGATGCTCAGTCTGACATCTGAAACGAGGCCTAGAATGATATGTTGAACAGAAGGAAGGAAATTTGTTTGGTTTCAAGCTTTGAAAATGTACCACAAGAGAGTTTCTGAAATACCACAAAGAAACGTGAGGAGTAGTACCTGCATCATTCATAGTTGATGTGGATCTAGATAAACAGTTTAAGGTTTCAAAAGTGCGGACATGGAATAAGGTGTTCGCAGTTCGGTGAAGAATGGAGGTAGAGAGCAGGGATAGACGGATAATTTACAGTACCTATAACATCTTAGTGGAAAATAAGGAAAAACTATGACGTGTTACGGGAGGTATAAGGCGCGGTTACGGATTACCGCCACTGTTGATTGTGTTGTATGTTGAAATAGCAAAGAAGGGAATAGAGAAAATCTTAGAAGAAAAATAAAGGTGTGAAGTGAACAGACATCAATGCTGAGATTCGCAGACGAAATCGGGAAAGACTTAGAAGTAATATTATGCGAGATCGTTACGCTGCTTCCTAGTAATGTTCAATTTATTAAGAAATAAAACATAGGCAAAAATTATAAAATAGAAGATATTAAAGTAGCAACATGCAGAAAACAAGCGAATTATTTTACAGTCATTAGTAGTAGAATCGAAAGGATAACCTAGTTATTTAGAAAAACTACAGAGGAGGTCAATTTAGGGAATATATCATAACAAGGCAAGTGTAGGCTCTACAAATGTCAAATACAAACGTATTTAGGAAAAAGCTTCTGGAAATCAGCACATGGAGGACAGAACTTTTTTAAAGTGCTTGTGTACCGCAGAGACCCTTAGGACTCCCACGCTCTTACAAACTTAATTATGTATATGAATAGTTCGCCCATCTCGGGAATCTAGAATCTCGTTGATTTCAGGGGACTTCAGTTTACCTATGTGGAGAGAGAAAACTTAATAATTTTTTTTTAGTAAAACATGACTACAACTTACATGTCATATTTGCATGCAGTAATTTGTTTCTGTTATACTTTTGATGGATAATGAATGGAAGTTCTAATGGCAAAGAGATTTTTTTGCAACATAATTACAGCTTACCAATTTTCGGATGTTTTCCTTTACTTGTACTGTGAATCCTGGCTTCTTGCCGAATGACATGGTTCTAGGTCAACGGGAAGGTTTTGATGAGTAGGTTTGAAAGTATCAAAATGTGTGAAGTTAATGGTAGTATGTTTTGATACCACCGACTTACTAAGAAGCTCATCTATGTTACAGCGCCAGGGGACCGTAGGTGTTTGTATGTGACATAAATTTCAACTTGATACGTGTGCCCGTTCCTGAGAAAAAAGATTCTTAACGGTCGGATAGACAGACAACAAAACGATCTTATAAGGGTTAGTTTTTACCATTTGAGCTACCGAGCCTTAAAAATTATGTTAGCGGTCACAGATTAGAATATGGAGAACATTGTCGAGGATTTTTGGTTACCGGATATGGAGAGGTGGAGAAAATCGATTCCAGCATTTCCCACGCTACAAAATGTTTACATTCGTCAAGAACCTTCTACAACGTTCGAGAAAGAATCAGTTACCTTCCACACCCGATATGTTACCCATTTACGGCCACAGGAGTTCGCAATAGTCGCCCCATAGCGGTTCACCGAGATTTCTTCATAATATTCTGCACATGCAGGCATCACGCTAATTGTTGAGCTCTGTACAGTTTCTCGTATTGAAGTATAATAAAGACATACTTTCATATTTAATAAACAGTCCAATCATCGCACTTTATGGGAGACGTGATTTCTTTGCATTAATTTCAGGGGAACAACTTAGTGAAACCAAAATTATTAGCTACACTTGTTAAAGAGTAGACAGTTAATAATACTGCAAGTAGCTGTTCTCTACAACGTCAATAAGGATCAAGATTCCGTTGGAGATCTTGGGTATAATTGTCTACAGATGATCCCTTGAGTAGAGATCTGTCCCTCGAGATTTGGAAATACAGGCCATACCCAGCTATAAAAAAAGGAGTACAACTGATGCACAAAACTATCATCGACACGTATCTGTAGCAGGAACCTAGAACATTGTGTGTTTAACTGTTGCGAATTACTTGCAACAAAATAACTTTCTCCATGAAAAAGCTATGGGTATCGGGAACGTATATTATACGAAATTCAACTCAAGCTCTTCACACACCAAATGCTCGGGCCCTTCCATAGAGGCAACCAGGTCAATCCCCTGTTTCTGTATATTCGAGAAACGTTTGACTGAGTGTCCCTTGACATCTTGCAAGACAACACTGGACTTGGGGTTTGTTATGGAAGGCGACAGACGATTCTGGTTACCACCCTGACAGCAATCACTTCAATTACTGAACCTTCCCCATTAATACCTGACCCACGCGTCTGCTAAATTGGTTTTGCCCTTTAACTGCGTTTTTGTTGCTGAGAGCCTGCATTTGAGGTTATCACATTTATCAGAATCTATATGAGCTTGAGTGCTCAAATAATATTAATGAAATGGTGGCAGTGTCATCATTTGTGTCAATTGTTGATGGGTGAATAATATATCAACATGAGATTGATCTTTTATAAAAACATTGCTACAAGTTTATTGATTAAATATTAGACAAAAATAAATGCTAAGCGTGATAACAAAAATAAAACATGATCTGATGGTAACACAAATATGCAACGAACAGTTAAAAACCCTGTATGGCGGCTGATTGGCAAAGACTAAGGTTTGTCTGATTGAACTATTTACTCTGGCTCAAAATATGGATAGCGCAGTCTGAAATTATCTAACACTGAACAGACATTGATGGATTTGTTCTTAACAGAAGTTATACTACGTTGGTGCAGCTGCGAACAAGTGGCGAGATTTTGATCCTGGTTGCCGTAACAAGCAGGGGCAGCAGTGCGGGACCCCTTTTTCTCGGTGTGCGGCGCCGTCTCAGGTGACGGTCGTGGCTCAAACGTCTGTGGAGCAGTGATGTGCGGCGCCTGTAATTCGCTATCGCGAGCACGAAATATGCGATCTGTTAGACGGATCGCAATTACGCTCTAACGGAGCCGTCAAATCTCGGCAGATTGCGATTGCAGCATGTGACACTCCCGTTCGCCGATCACATCATGGACCAGTTTGAATCACCTACACGGCAGTGCGCACGAGATGATCAAACGTCAGAGCGGCAGACCTGTCACGAAAAGATTGCCCTTCCCTCGGCACAGCGAGTTGTCATAGATGACTGAAAGTCTTAACTGTCGGTACAGCCAAGTCCACACCACAAGCTCCCCAGTCAAGATCAGTCAGGCTCCAGACAAGTGCCACCTGGTGCACACCACTCATAACAAGTCAAGACCAGTATCATCTCCAACCCAGAGTCTGAATCAGAAGACCCACTCCAGACAGAGTCTGAATCGCAAGACAAAGAATCTCCTCTCCTGTACTCACTTTCCATCAAACCTCGGTAAACCCTGCAAAAGCTCAACTGCCCCCACAAGGTTTTCGTGAAATCACAAAGACTCCACGAGCTCCACATCTGCTGTTTGCCACGTCTGCCTGCTGTTTGCCACGTCTGCCTGCTGTTTGCCACGTCTGCCTGCTGTTTGCCACGTCTGCCTGCTGTTTGCCACGTCTGCCTGCTGTTTGCCACGTCAGCCTGCTCTTTGCCACGTCTGCCTGCTCTTTGCCACGTCTGTCTGCTCTTATCAGTTAACAATATTCTTCACTTTTCAGTAGAAGTAGTCAATCCCTGACGTGCAGATGGCCGCGCAGAGAGGAGGAGGCATTGTGCTCCTGACTTTTTTTTCCTCTTTTTTTTTTCTTTTCCACGGCCGCTTCAAGCAGCGTGTTATGTTTAGTTTCCATACAGCTCTAAAGTGGACAAAATATTTATCATGAAGATTATTATCTGGGAACAGTAAAAGTTACCATGTCTCCGACCCGGGGCCCCGGCTAAATCAAGAGAAGTGATTTTTGTGTCCCAACATAGACCATTTCAGAGCCGCCACAAATGTTGCGTACCTTTTAAAATTGTTTGAAGGCCAGAGGCTCCTAGAAGCTGTGCAGGCCGTGGGACGACACCCATCTTATGGCTCCCTCGATAGTGTACTGTCCACACTGAACATGGAAACTCGTGAATTTTTATGGGCGTCATCCGTGTTCACAGAGGGCGTTTACGATGCTGTCGTAACTCGTTGGCTGGGCGATCTAGATCTCTTTCACGCCCCCGTCCTCCGCTGTCGGAAGAGCCACCTGACGGATAGGTTCAGGTTGGCTGTTTTTCGCCTCATCAACTGAACGCACTGTCTGCACACCGTGGGAGAAATTCTTGAGCCCAGCTTTCTGTCTCCAGTAAATGCTTAGAGATGTTCCTTTCCCTAATAGCAACATGTGGTTTTCAAGCCCCATTGCAAGATTTACTGTCAAATGCGTCAAATCAGCAAACTCTGCTTGTTCTCAACTCCAGAAAAACAGTACTCAAAGGAGAGCCACCATCAAGAGCCTGGATGTATTAACAATGTACACGCTTCTATCAATGTCTGCTCATGCTGATAACTTCCTGTCGTCTCACAAACATGTCGTCTTGGGTCAAAAATCAACGTTAAATTGTACCCTTGAACATAGAGAATGAGAGAGTGACTCGTCATCTTTCAACAGTCTAACGATATATGAAACCAGGTTTGCAACTTGATCGAAAACTTTCCGACAGGCTGGGTGTGGCATGTTATACCGCCAGCCTCCCTGTTCATAGTGTTGGAGCATCTAATTATTTCGATGACCTCTCTCATTTTTCGCTGCTGCGTGCAAGGCTGCACGTACTTCTACGTTTTTACTATAAAAACCATTTCCAAGCATCAAATAAATAACACGTTCAGACAATGATGCTGAAACATGTTTGGGGAATAATTAATTGTGCTTTTTAAAGGCTTACTCGCACGAAAAGAATTTTTTGACAATGATTACTCCTGTCACATTCTAGAAATACCTAAAAATGTAGCTCACTGGTATACATGTACCGGGACTCACCGAGTGCGCAAATGGTCAAACTGATTTTTAATACTCCATGCCTAAGACTTGGTACTGTCATAAAACAAATTAGGAGGTGAATTTATTTATAACAATTATTTCGATTTTCTCTATTCTCTACATGTTCTGTTGAGGACTAACTAAAACAACGACTATGTTTACACCAAATCTCTCTATTTGTTTTGGCGCATCGTGTTTTTGCCGTTTCTTTTGGTCAACCTACTACAAAATCCATAATTTCCCCGTAAATAAACAGTTCGGTATTCTTGCGCGGTTTCTCCGATTGAGACTGACACGAATCTTCCGTTGCAGCTGTGAAGTGAGCTGCCCACATAGCATAGCCGGAAAAATAGTAGTGTGGTCCCATTCTCCTTGTACTGCGGATAGCCTTAGCTTTACGAGGGCGAGTCAGTAAGTCGCAAAGGTGGGAGTACCGCATATCGTTTTAAATTTCGCGCCTATATGTGTCTAGAAGGTGGCAAAACGTATCCGATACAAAGTATTCCGCGGCCAATGGTTGATGATCTGTAGTCAAACCAAGATGACAGGTGTGCTATAAGTGTGTACCCGACTAGAACGTGACTTTGTGATTCGAGGGGATGTCCGCAGGGCACGTCCAGGTGAAATGTGTCCCGTATATAGTTGTAAATATATTGTATTTCATGGAAATGTGTTTTCAATTTAATACAGAAATGCAGCAAAGGATAAAAATGGTCACAAACAAGGAGTGTCCTGGCCGCCATGGTCATCTAGTGATGGCGCGTTGTCTCCCCGTCTAGGAGCATTTCGCTACCCCCAGAAAACATCGCTCTTATGGGTTACAGTAATTTAAGTAATTTATATCTGGATAGGTCACTCGTTACATGTGAGCGATGCTACAAGAATTCTGTGCTGCAGTCTTTTTAACGCCTTATCTAGCGACGGGATAAGTGTTTAAATTTACAAGGGGAATATGTTGAAAAGGAAAATAAAGTTCAGGTTGGTTCAAACGACTCTAATACCTCTAGTCCAGTTTGGGAATAAAATAGGAGTAAGTAATTTCTTTGAATGACATTCATGCAATGGCAGTCAAGAGGAGTATAAAGTGTGATTCCATAATGATGTTACAAACTTTTGGGGATGATACAGAAGGATGAATGTATCAATTTGAGATAAGGGACCCTGGTGCGAAAACGACTGAGTCGAAATTATTATCCCAAAATCATTCTGATACCTCAGACAATGGAATACATGTACCGGTACGGTCGTTGTTAAGAATGTACGTGAGGCAATTTTCAGATGTGATAGTATGGACCAAAACAAGAAGAAAAAGTCGAATAAACAGGGGTTGTAAAATACATATCTAAAGAGCTGTGAGCACTTAATAGTCTTCGCTACTGAGAACCACGTCTCCTATTGAACAGGTGGCTCCTAAGGTATGCATTTTAGATCCCATGTTTAGTGACTTCTGTCTTGTTTCGAGGCATACTACCGCTTTTGAAAGTTGTCATTCCCACAAACTTACAACTTCAGTACCGGTACAAATATTCCACTGTCAGAGGTATCAGAACGATTTTGGGTTATAACTTCCATCTCGGTCGTTCCAGATCAGGATCCCTTGTCTCAAATTGATACATTCACCCTTCTCCATCATTACATAAAGTTTGTAACAGCATCACGGAAACAGCTTGTATAAAAAAGAGGCGCATATCATACGATAGTACCAACTGCTTCAGGTTAACAACTGTCAAGATCTTTTAAATACATCATATCATTTCACACACGTCACTTTCGAACTCGTATGTTTTCGATGTGTCCATCAAGTCGACTGATGCCGGTTTTATTATTGTCTCAACTGCTGCTTAAAACCAGTCTTTGAGCTGGAAAACTGCATCATTCCTCTTTGTTTTTGATAAAAAAAAAAACTACCATGCTATTTTTCTGTTAGAGACTTCAGTGTGATTTTTTACAGTGTACATTTCATCTGAGCAGTCACTTGGGAGTACTAGTGCGTATGTCAGAAAAATAGTTATCTTTTTTTAAAAAAATTATTTATTATCCACGTCATCCGTGAAATAGACATATTTTTGTTCCTCTGAATATTGCATCTTCGCGAACAGCTCTACGTCCAAGAGAAAAGTGCCCCCTTCCCACCCACGTCGTACGGACTGCTTACATGCTCTAGTTCATGCCGTTCTTGTAAAGGAAAGAAAGTAAGGAACGGAAAAACCACACAGGAGAAAACACCATTTACGTTGGTCAAAAACTGGGAGCTTTTGTAGTAGCGCGACGAAAAGGAAAGTTACAACGTAGAACACTTTTCATCGTTAACTATTACCATCAGAACCTTTAATTTCTGTTCGTACCTACAAATATTCAGTACGTAGAACAACGCTTAGGCAACGCCGCAATTCTGCACACAAAGCCCATGCGAACTGCCAGTGGTATACACACGACGGCTCGTTAATTAATCAATCCTGGATCACTTATTATTAAAGAAGAAATCAGTATTTAGTTTGTGCATTAGCCTTGACGTTCTTTCCTATTAAAATCATCAGACAATGTTTGCTTTACTTTAAACGATTTGGCAATTTTATGAAAACAAGTTCAAATCCACTGAACAGTTATTTTTAGAATAATAATAAGTTCTCAGCTATTGAGTAAATCTTCTACATCACAAACGCCAACTACTCTCACTTTTAAGGTCGTAGATACAGCAGATGCGACGAAGTTTTGAAGACTAGGAGCATGTGCTATCAACTTGGCTTAAAGAGACAACATTCTGCTTAGCGAAGATGGCTTCTGTATCAAATAGTTCTTGAGGAGTTGTAATAATATATTTCCTAAGTTCTTCGTTATTGGTACATACGCATTCCGTTTCTTTACCGCAACTATAAATTCGGATAAAGTGGCAAATAACTTCACACTCAGCGCTAAAAATGTCTTCCGTTAGTGCGAGTCTGCAGAGCTACGACTCGAAGTAACATCGCAGTGTTGGAGAACCTACAATAAGGTATTCGGATAAAAATGGCAGCCAAAATAATTTTGTGCCCAATGGGTGAAACGAGAAAAATTGTTACTCATAACCTATAATTACGTGTACGTGTCATCTATGTGAAGAGTGATTATTGTTGCTACGTAGACCAATTCAGAGTCTTCATTGCTATCTAATGACCAATGTCCTACTATAATATGAAATCACAAAAAATAATAATAACATTAAGGTTTAGTTTCAGTGGTTCGTTACAATACTTGACTTACTTTGGTTTGTTGTAGTTAGAGTTTAAATGTTTTCTAGATTTCACATACGCGCTGCAGGTTAACAGAAACTGCATATATAGAATGATTTTCGCGATATTTATGATAAAAAACCATATATGGGAATAATAATGTGAAGGATACTAATATACTTCATTTACGTGGACACAACAATTTCACATACATATTAATGAGGCAAACGATGTATAAGGTGAAATATAATAATACACAAAGAAACATACAACATTTAGGCATATGTTGAAGAGAAATTTACATCTATATCACATGAACAAAACACATAACTTGAGACAGTGAGACAGACAGACAGACAGACAGACAGTGAGACAGACAGAGAGGCAGTGAGACAGACAGACAGACAGTCAGTCAGTGAGACAGTCAGTCAGTACACTGCTTAAATTACACTGATACACCTATTAGATACCCTTTTCACTGTATTTATACCCGATCATTTTTTTGCCCGATTTATTTGGCTACGAGGAAAGGACACTGTAGGGATAGGGCTTGCACATGTTACATACATTTTGGGACTGCGACACTTGCAGACTTTCACCTTGCACTTTGCATGCTTGAGCACACAGTTTGGCACGTGACATTGCCCTTGACTTTGGGTAGGTAGAGGGATGGGAGGAAGACATCGATGGCGACGGTGGGCCCACAGGTCCGTGAGGAACTCCAACTTGTCTGTCTGTCTGGCTATCGCATGTGACGTCCTCGCAAGGATCCACATCGTGTCCAAGTGTTTTGGCTATGGGAAATAAAAAAATACGGGCTCGTCCGGGATTTGAACCCGGGACCTCTCGCACCCTAAGCGAGAATCATACCCCTAGACCAACGAGCCGCCGATACGAGGTGTTACTCATGTGGCAGCCTCGCTGTGGAGAGAGTAACCCAGTTCTGAGCGGCTGCCTGGCTGGCTGCCAAGGCCGGGAGCGGCGCCGGCCCGAGCCTCTCCCACTCTGACAGATTCGCTAAGCAGCCCCAGGAGGCTGCTGGGCCGATGCCCGGTGAACTATTTAGATGCAACAGGCAGATCGGTTAGACCGTCACTGAGACGCCTCCTTACGTCCCTGTAGCAGAACGGGCGAGTACACCTTTAATCTATGAATTTTTTTTTTTCGAGCTTGAAAAATGAGCGACTTATTTTAGTTATCTGTGTGGTTGCTACCTAGAACAGGCCTGTTCGAGGCGGCTAGGGAACCAAGAGGGCACCCGCTCTTTCGCCGGCTGGCTAGTGAGCGCTCGTAAAATGAGACAGTCAGACGTCGTTATGTAGCGCAGGGGAAGTGAAAACTGTGCGCTGTTTTCAGGGGAGTGCTCATGTGTTAAGTTCGTCGGAGCTTTGCTCGCAAGCGAATATACTTAATGATGCGATGCTTACAATGGAGAGCAGCTCTTATTAAATCTATTGGCCTTATTAGGAACTTCAGCCCGAAGGTAGGACACCGTCAGCAACATAGTAGACGTGAGTGTAGGATGCCCACAGTTACAACGAATCGATCTACTGTGTGACAGGCAGTGATAATAAAATGTCTAGCAGTCTCGTATAAAAATTGTCCTCACCATAAATTTCCACGACTTCCTAGTTCGCAGACACGATGTCTGTCTGTCTAGACCTCCATACATGTGCCATCAACTTGGTCCGCAGTTATGAGATCGAAACCTACCCACGGAAGCTCACTCACAGACTACAAAATAGCTTCTAATTTCTTCGAATTAACAGTGCTCAGAAAGTGGTGCCAGACATTGACGCTTTAATGAGAAGAAAAGTATGTAGAATTCATTGACATCCAGTGTTTGTATGTTGAAAATGTGCAAAAATTGTCACGAAATACAGCTTGGTGTCAGTTTAAATTTCGTCCGAAACGACGTTCATCATAATGCTGCACCAATCGTATGCAATACCAGGCTTCGTACTTAGCTGCCCCGTGTTCTGCACCTTGTCAATTAAAAGAAATGTGAATAGCATTTCACTGTCGTTTCTCATCAATGCAGCAGTCCTAGGAAATAAATTCGCCACAAAATGCATTAATTAGCTACCACAAAGCGATTCACCTCCGTAAAACGAACATTAGCGCCCGCAGAACACCCGTTTACGGTAGTTTCTCGTGGGGAGCTGTCTCGTTCCGATTCCTCCCGGCTAAAGTCGAAAATAAGTTCAGCCGAAATTTTTACAAAGGATCGAACCCTGTTGAGAAAGGGTAGATTAAATACAGTTTGTGATGGAATTTTTTATTACTGTCAGACGTAGTTTAACTTGTGAAATAGAAACAGGTAATTCCTGTGGCTTAGTATGGGCAGAAGTTATACTTGGTAAACGGAATAAATTAATAACCGGTTCCTTTCAGCGCCCCCCTGACTCAGATGATACAGTTACTTAACGGTTCAGTTAAATCTTGAGTCTCATTTTAAACTGTTACCCCAATCATAGAATTATAGTTGGTGGTAACTTCAATCTGCCCTCTACATGTCGGCGAAAAGACATACTCAAAGTCGGTGGTAGGCATAAAATGTCATCCGAAATTCTACTGAATGCTTTGTCAGAAAATTATTTTCAACATTTAGTTCAGGACACCACTGTAAATGTAAACGGTTGCAACCTCCCTTCCTGAGCAAACAGGGAGCATCATGGCGGATACAGGGATTAGTGACCACAAGGTTGTGGTGGCAAGACTGAATACCTTCACATCCAAACCCACCGAAAATAAACGCAAAACACATCTATTTAAAAAAAAAAAATCAGATAATAATTCCCTTGACACCTTCCTAAAGACAGTCTCCAATCTTTGCAGTTTCACTAGGTAAGCGTAGAGCAGTAGTGCTTTAAATTCAGTGAAACACTATCGACGGCAATTGAGAATTATACACCAAATAAATTAATAAGAGATGGTACGAGTTCCCCATGGTACACGAAACAGGACAGAACACTGTTGCCGCACAACGAAAAAAAGCATGCCAATAGAATGCAAAACGCCCAAGACTGCTGCAGTTTTACAGAAGCTCGAAATTTAGCACGAATTTCAATGTGAGATGCCAACTACGGTTTTGCGAATTTCCTTCATCAAAAAGGAAGAAGTAAATATTCCACAATTCGAATCAAGAACAACTGCGTATATGAGTAACTTAGTAGATATCCTCGGTGTAGAGAAACAGCTTATATCACTTAATAAGGGCAAGTACTCCAGTCCAGATTGTGTACCAGACAGATTCCTTTCAAAGTACACCGATACAATAACTCCACAATAAGCAATCATACACCAGCGCTCGCTCGTAGAAAGCTGCGCAAGACCCACCAACCCCAAAGAAAAGAAATAGGAGTAATCCGCCGAATTACTGACCCATGTCACTAAAGTCGATTTGCAGTAGGATTTTCGAACATATTCTGTGTTCGAACATTCTGAATTACCTCGAAGAAAATGATGTATTGACAAACAGCCAACACGGATTCAAAAAATATAGTTCTTGGGAAACACTGATAGCTCTTTATTCTCATGAAGCAACGAGTGCTATCGACAGAGGCTGTCAAATTGATTCCATATTTTTAGATTTCCAGAAGGCGTTTGGCAGCTTTCCTGACAAGCTACTTCTAGTCAGATTCCAAGCCTATGGAGTATCGTCTGAGTTGCGCTAATGAATTCGTAATTTAGTGTCAGAAATATCGCAGTTAGTAGTAATTGAAGGAAATTCATCGAGTAAAACAGAAATAATGTCTGGAGTTCCCCAAGGAAGCGTTATAAGCCCTGTGCTGTTCCTGATCTCCATGAACGATTTAGTAGACAATCAGAACAGCCCTCGTAGATTGTTGGTAGTTTATGCCGTGATTTACCGTCTCATAAAGTCGTCAGATCATCAAAACCGATTGCAAATAATTTGGACAAGATATCTGTCTGATGAGAAAAGTGGCAGTTGGCTCTAAATAATGAAAAGCGCGAGGTCATACACATAGCACTAAAAGCAATCCGCTGCATTACGGTTTCACGATAAATCATATATATGTAAAGTCTGTAAGATCAACTAAATACTTAGGGATTACAATTACGAATAACTTAAATTGGAATGATCACATACGTAATGTTGTGGGGAAAGACAAGCAGAGACCGACTAACTGGCAGAAGAGACTGCTTACACTACGCTTGTCCGCCCTTTTCTGGAGTATTACTGTGGGGTGTGACATCCACATCAAACATGACTGACATAGGATATCGAAAAAGTTCAAAGGACAGCTTGTTTCGTATTTTCACTAAATAGACCAGTGTTACAGATATGGTACGCGGGATGGGGTGGCAATCATTAAAACAAAGGCGTTTTTCTTTGCGGCAGGATCTTCTCATGAAATTACAATCACCAACTTTCTTCTAAGAGTGTGAGAATATTTTGTTGGCGCCTACCTGTATAGGAAGAAATGATAATCATAATAAAAAGAGATATCAGATGAAAGATTTAAGTGTTCGTCTTCCCCGCCGCTGTTCGAGTTTGGAACGGTGTAGAAATAGCTTGAACGTGGGTTGATGAACCCTCTGCCAGACACGTAACTGTGAACTGCAAAGTTATCATATAGATGTAGATGTAGACAGACAATGGCCATTCAAAGGAAGTGATTTAAATCTACTCAGCATAAGTTACCAGATTGGTTCTTTCATTTATTTATCCTTTGTTTTTTTTCTATCTTTGCCGTTTGTTCTGCTTCTTTTTCCTTTGTTTCTAAATGTCCACCCGTGCGATTTTATCAGGAAGGCAGTATGCAAAATTTCGGCTCTCACGAACTCCCCAACTCGTGTAAACTGCTCTTACTGCCAGTACTCGAACTGCACAACCAGCAGCACACATGTGACTTTCTCTTGACCACATCAGTAAGTCATAACGTGACAGTATAGCAATGTTAAGCTAATTACTGTTATATTTCAGTTACAAAAATCTACAAAGAGGCGAACTATTATCTTAAATATACCTTAACTGGTAGCAGGATGGCGAAAAAGTTTTTGAAGGAAAGAGGTTATATAATGAACTCCAATTGAAAGCACTTTTATTCAGAAAATCTTGGCGTAAAGGTCCAGTCCCCCCCCTTGTCGAACCCTGTCCGTCAGAAGATTTCACCTTCCCATTGAGACAGTAAAGTTTTTATTAAGTAGGAGTGAGTGGACACCTTGGGTATACGATACTTTTACACTACCCTCTATTTTCAGTATCGCTATCCTACAAGTCTAACAGCACATATCAGTAACTTACTTTCTCGGCATTGGTTTGTCACCACCCTGCTCATCCCTGTCGCCAGCCAAAACCTGCAGTACCTGGCCCTTTAAGGTGCCGTTGCCTGACGCGCCCGTTTTCGGAAAACGCGCTCTTCTACCCGCCTCAACAGCACCTCTTTTATTGTGTCACAATCAGCTCCCGATCCAAGCGTGCGTTTTCTAGTGGTATGCTTTGTCCAACCTGAAAACAGATTGACCGTAGGAAACACCTTGACAGAAGATGGCATAGGAAAATAAATGGCGATCGTTTCTCTTTCTCCTAGAACTCTACATGATTAATTGGGGAAAACCTTAGGGCTCGTTCGTGATTTTAACTCATGAGACCTCCTACTGGAGAGTGAGTGTCACACATTTATACCAACGAGCTGCTGTGTATAATGTAAGTTTCACACAGTGAAAAGTATTTCAAAAAAATGGCTCTGAGCACTATGGAACTTAACATCTATGGTCATCAGTCCCCTAGAACTTAGAACTACTTAAACCTAACTAACCTAAGGACAGCACACAACACCCAGCCATCACGAGGCAGAGAAAATCCCTGACCCCGCCGGGAATCGAACCCGGGAACCCGGGCGTGGGAAGCGAGAACGCTACCGCACGACCACGAGATGCGGGCGAAAAGTATTTCGCCCAAGCGGTGCGATGAACTTTGGCGTCTGTGTTTCTTGCTGAACGCGTAAGCGCATCTCCGGTCATTTCTGCGCTCTCCTCTTAGAATAATCAATCGTGTTGCCTGTACCCAAATATAGTCAAATGCGCATTAAAAGTTGCGTAGTCAATTGCACAGTGTGTAGGGTCACCTTCGAATGTTGTTGTTGTTGTTAGTCTTCAGTCCGAAGACTGGTTTGATACAGCTCTCCATGCTACCCTATCCTGCGAAAACCTCTTCATCTCCGAGTAATTACTGTAGCCTATTACTGTATTCATCTCTCGGTCTCCCTCTTGCTGTGCCACAAATTTCTTCACACCCCGATTATATTCAGTACCTCATTATTTACGTGATCAACCTATCTAATTTTCAGCATTCTTCTGTAGCACCAAATTCAAATGATCCTCTTCTTGTCTAAACTGTTTATTGTCCAAGTTTCACTTGCATACATGGCTACAGTCCATATAATTTCAAAAAAGACTTTGACACTTAAATCTGTACTCGACGTTAAAAAATTTTTCTTCTTCAGAAACACTTTTCTTGCCATTGCCAGTGTACATTTTATATTTTCATTAATTCAACCATCATCAGTTATTTGGCTGCCCAAATAGCAAAACTCTTCTACTACTTTTGGTGTCTCGTTTCCTAGTCTAACTGCCTCAACATCACCTGATTTAGTTCGATTACATTCTCTTATCCTCGTTTTGCTTTTGTTAATGTTTATCTTATATCCTCCTGTCAAGACACTGTCTACTCCATTCAACTGCTCTTTCAAGTCCTTTGCTGTATCTGACAGAATTACAATTTCATCGGCAAACCTAAAAATTTTTATTTTTTCTTCCATGACTTTAATTCCTTCTCCAAATTTTTCATTTGTTTCCTTTATTGCTTGCTCAATATACAGATTGATCAACATAGCGGATAGGGTACAACACTATATCACTCCCTTCTCAACCACTCATATAACCGCTGTCTGAATTCTGTACAAGTTGTGAATAGCCTTTTGCGCCCTGTATTTTCCCCCTGCTATCCTGTGTTCAAGTCTAGACGTTCGAAAAACATTCCAGTACATATTCCACTATATTCTGAACATTTCAATGGAAATCCCTATTACGCTGTACATGTGCAAACTATCTAATTCTGTTGAACAGTTAATCACATGTTTGTGGCCTAAGTGTCTCGTTAATCATTCATTATAGAACACGAAACTCCCAATATTTGGCGACCTAATATCGAAATAAAGTTTATAAATATCGCAGGCGAATTGTCAGTTAACACGCTTCTCCATCAGGGGCACTGTTCACATTACTGAAGTTTCTCAACGAGTCCGTCCCACATGTCTTGTTTTATTCAGAGTTAGGTGAACATTATCATTGTAGGCGACAATACTCTTTAGTTATTACCGGATATAACACAGTAGTATGAAACACTTACATTCGATTCTTCACAATATTCAGTTCCCATGGCAACAAAACGTACATCAGCTTAAGAGATGTGATGTTTCGGGGTATGCGTTTTGCATATCGAGCCGCCACTGTTTCGTACAGACTCACATTCCCATGCATTTTTGTGAATTACGCTCATGCTTATGACTTTTTACTTTTGTTTAGCAGACGTCCTGAAGATGCACTACGCCCGAAACGCGTCAATATAAAAAAAAAAATTTAACAAGTTACCAGGTCATATCTAGCAAACTATTCAGATTGATGCAAGTCATCCCTCGGATGAGAAACTGCTACAGTACACGCTGTCGTAACCAGCCGTCTTTCATTACATTTATGCAATCAGTTGTTAATTAATCTAAACCTGATTTTTTTTTGACTTGAGCCCATGTTACGTTCATATCACGATAAACAGTAAACGCATCAACCACGCGCAGTCTTTCTCGTGTTGCCTCAGGTAGTTGCCACAGGAGGTGCACCCCCCCCCCCTCCCCTTCCCCAACCTTCCACGTACTGGCGTGTCAGGTATGAGAAACATGTCTGCATTGCTCAAATGCGGCTACCTGTGCAATTTCCAACGATAGGAACATTGCACGAACTAGCAGATGATGTCGGAGGCCCCACAAGGCTTTTTGCGAATGATGCTGTTGTATGTAAAGAGCTCGCTACACTGGAAAATTGTAGCTAAATGAAGGAAAACTACAGTTGATCAACGCTTGGTGCAAGTAGTGGCTGTTGATCGCCAACAAAAACAAATGTGCCATATTGCGAATAGACAGACAAAAAGACCTTTATTATATGATCAAGCGATTGCAGAACTGTTACTGGAAATAGTTACTTCCATAACATATATGGGAGTCTGCGTACGGGGCGATTTGCAGTGGGACGATCGCATATTATGAATCAGGGGAAAGGCAGACACCACACAAATAAATCGGAAGCATCTTCAGGAAATTTAGTCCATCAGCAAGGGATGCAGCTTACAAAACACTCGCTCTACCACCACTTGAATATTATCCATCTGTGTGGGATCCGTACCAGATAGGACTGATAGAGGAAATAGAGAAGTTAGAAAGAAGAGCAGCACTTTACATTACAGGCTCAAGTAGAGAGCGCGAAAGCCTTACGGAGATGCGACGTCCAGAGAGGAGATCTCTGTTCTGACAAGGAGGAGGGGGAGATTTAGTGTTTAACGTCTCGTCGACAGGTCATTAGAGACAGGACATATGCGCGGGTTTGGGAAGAGTGGGGAAGGACATCCCTCGTGACCTTTCAAAGGGACCAAACCTGAAGCGGTTTAGGGAATTCACGGAAAATCTAAATCAGGCTGGCCAGATGCGTGTTTGAACCGGCGTCCTCCCGAATGGGAGTCCGGTGTGCTAACCACGTCGGATCAGAAGCGCTTTGAGCACTTTGCTCAGCGCTTTGCTTCTTTGGTTACTGAATGACGAATCGACTGAGCATCGGCTAGACTCGGTACATTCTACAAGCCGTAGTTGTGTTTTAGTCCCGGGCATGTTAATGCCTGCGTGGTTCGCAGCGGCTTTACTTTTGTTTCGCTTGGCGAAGTTGCCTCAGTGGCGTGCGGCTGCTAACGGAGCAGTGACGTTCGCTGGGCTTGTGAAACCTCTAGAGGTTTGAGCCTCCATACATATGTTGCCGATACTTCGTACGGCCAGTTCTACTCACTTATTGCTGTAGGTAGCTTAATGACATGCTGTGAAATGTGCTCCATGTTAGTTATTAAGCAGTATGCTTCTGGAAGGGAAAGTCCATATGGACTTGAATTGTTCTCGGCTGTCACATGGGCTTGTAGAGGGGACCAAGCGTACAATGTTTTGAATTGCAACCAACGTCCGGTAACGTACCGTTTCTGTGCTACAGCCATTTGAAAACTTTCGGTAACGCGAAACTTCTACAAGTAATTGATCTGGCGTGATCCAGTACATCACCTTTGTTCACATTTCTACTCATTAATAACAAAAGAAATTATTCGTGTACTCGTCGACAGGTTCTCTTTAACCTGATGTAATGCGGCCTTTTCCAATTCGGGGGTGCGGCGTCTCCTCGAAGCTCCACAGTCACATCTGCTAAGAATGAAGTTACCCCTTTCTCGAAGCCGTTGCGTAATAATGGCGCAAAGGGTATGCGATGGAGTCGGACATTCTGGATAACGATCTCCATAAAGCCAACCATAACTACCCTGGCAGGCCGTTGCGGCAGAGTGGTTCTAGGCGTTTCAGTCCGGAACCACGCTGCTGCTACGGTCGCAGGTTCGAATCCTGCCTCGGGCATGGATGTGTGTGATGTCCTTAGGTTAGTTAGGTTTAAGTAGTTCTAAGTCTACGGGACTGATGACGTCAGAAGTTAAGTTCCATAGTGCTCAGAGCCATTTGAACCATTTTTTAACTACCTTGTTGCGTACCTACCTAGTAAACATGTTTTCAAACTGTAGCATCGAAATGGTCCGTTTCCGGACTTGCGTCCCAATTCAAGATGTTGTCTACTCAGTCGTCCCTACAAATCCTAGAAGTCTGTAAGGGAATTTCCAAACGCTCTGTAGAGCAGAGCTGGCCATGGTGAGCTTCACAGGTGCAGTGTGTGCTGGCTTGGTGCACCTCAAGGCCCAGCCTATCGCCTGGCTTTGCTTGGTACTGCTTGGGAGTTCGCAGAACAGCGCGACTTCTCATTTAGTATTGCAGGGCGGTATTTTGTGGTCGGCACAACTTCAAAATGGTTCAAATGGCTGTGAGCACTATGGGCCTTAACTTCTGAGGTCATCAGTCCCATAGAACTTAGAACTACTTAAACATAACTAATCTACGGACATGACACACATCCATGCCCGAGGCAGGATTCGAACCTGCGACCGTAGCGGTCGCGCGGTTCCAGACTGTAGCGCCTAGAACCGCTCGGCACAACTCTCTGAGTTCAACAGAGTCGTGGCGTCAGCCCTGTTTACCCTGCACCATTTGTTTGTGGTTTTCAGGACGTTCACAGCTACAGTGGTTGTTTGCACAAAAACGAGGCAATCTAGCGATCTATCGTCATAATCCTTTATAATGAATCGGAATGACAGAAAAGAATGATGAGAAGGGTACTGCATATTTGTAATGTTAAGTCATTACAATAACATGCATAAAGAATTTAAAGACTTAGTTCACAATGAAAGAGTAAAAAATTAAAACGATAGACAGGCGGGATTCTATGTTCTGTGCATCAAGAACACTTTATGCTAAACTTATAGGCATGGAGCACGTAATAAAATTGGTAGTACGAATAATAAAATGTCTGAAGTCGCAGAGTTATTCCTTTGTAAGTTGCGACAGTTTCCAATGGAACTGGACGAAGAGTATGGAGACTTCATATATTACTGCAAATCACGTTGGTTAAGTCAAGGCGCATGCGTGGAACGATTTTTCGATTTTTAACTCACTATTATTGAATTTATGGAGGAGAAAGCATGCAGGGACGAAAACTAGAACATCGGACATGGACTGCAGACTTCGCATTTTAAGTGGACTCTACTACACACTGCCCACAGTAAGTCACTGCAAGACAACTTCTTTCCGATTTGATAGGGATGTGTTTAATAGTGGGACACATTGTGACAAAGTCCGTCCAGTTCCCTATGTCCACTGGCATGAAATGAAACGCGAGGTTCGAAGAATTCGTTGTGGCCTTGAAATAATTGCAAAGATAGTTTTGTAAGGTTATGAGGACACTGTCAATCTTACATCTGTTTTCGACACCGTTTGCCGTTACAGTTGAAAGCGTCCCTGTGTAAGTGCAGACGTAAATGGTTAACCTGTGAGGTAATTCCAGTTTTGGTGACAAATCTTTTCACATTAAAACTGTCCAGGACGTCCATATTGCTTTTCTAAGATAGAATTTCCAAGTCTCCGTAATGAGGTTGCAAAACTTCGATCTTCATATTTGTATGAAAGATCTTTTCTCGATTATTAAGCTTAATAAGTCAAGATTACCTGGCAACTTAAGTGCAAAACACTGTGAAATTGTCTGTGCCTGTGCGTACGCCGACAGTTTGTGCCAGATAAAAACTAAATGTATTCATCGCACCAAAAATAATTAAATAATATTGAAAAATTGTTTGTGACCTGCGTGGTTGGGAATTGTGAAATATAAAACCAAGTCGTATGCAATGCGACTGCACTGCCGTTTATATGTGGCGCCTTCGCAGTTTTCCCTCTTCCCCCTCAGACAGCGGTAGCGGTAATGTCCAGCGAGGCTGTGCGCTTTGGCACTCGTGCCTGGGCCCAGCTCGTGAGCCGAAATCTTGGTCGTCCCTTTTATACAGACCTTGCGAAGGCAGTGTGGTATTACAGAGCCTGTCTTGTTGATTGGCGTTTTATTCAGCGAATGTGTGTATGCGCCTTAGTATGTTGTCGTTTCCTGTTGTTCTGTCTTGCCTTCAGTATTACTGTGGCATTTTGATACCACTTGTGGACTCAACACACGGGTGTGCAGTTATTTTGAGTTGCCACCTTGTGTTTATCAGTTTGCCTTGAGTTTCGTGTTATTTCTTGCTCCATTGTAATCGATAACATGGGCGTTGCCTACATTACATGAACTTTACGTAAACATGGTTCTGTTTATTCTGTCCATATCCACATGTTTTGTTGTGTTTGGTGACTGCATCACCATTTGCATCCCTTTCTTGAAGAATAAATTAGAGTGTGATTATAGGAGTTCCAATTGCAAATTTATGTGAACAGAGGGGAAAGTTTGTCCACAGAACGTGCCATAGGTGTCATCTAAACCTTAAAAAACAAGGGAGGGCAATTTTAATACATGTTCTGCATCAGTTTAAATAAGGAGACGAATAATTTTAGTTGCTTTCTTGTTACCATTGTTGAAAGACCGAAACATTTAGCTACATTTCTATTACAAAAATCCTTTACCAAAAAAATGTTGCCCCATGTTAGGGTTGGCAAAACAGGAAATTTTTTTGCTGGTCCGAAAGAATACTGCGCCCTAATGCGTTGCTGACAATGGGTAAATGAACAAGATAAGGGCTGGACAAATTTTACTTGTCCACTTAAATGATCTGTGAGGTATGGTAACGATTCACAGCAAATATCTTCAAAAACCAAGACTTTCTTTAAAAATCAATAAAACAATCACGGTCCCATTTCGATTTGCTATTAGTTGGCAAACGGTTTCGGCCCTTTCCTGGGACCATCTTCAGGCTTACAGCGCTATTATTGCTCCTGGTGGACAACGATACTTACATGGATCTCGCTCCGTCTGCCGCCAGCAGGAGCCATAATGACGGTGTAAGCCTGAAGATTGTCCGAGGAAAAGGTCGAAACCGTTGACCAACAAACTATAAAACGCAATCGGGACTGTTTTTATTGATTTTTTTAACATTTTATACCGATCGCTATGTTCCAGTCAATAATGCATTCTGAAATTTCAAGATTTTCTTGTTTCTGTGCTCGAGTTTATCGATCCTTATGAAGCAATACAAAGCCCTTTGTCAATTTGTGTTGTTAAAATTTCGGCGACAATTCCCTAAGCATCTAGAAGACGAACTGTTTTAGTCGTCGACTACGTTATTGCATCTGGAGCTGCGGGCGTTTAGGTCGGCTTGATAGTAATTGCACAACAGTCTTGGAAACGTTCACAGTGTGTTGTTTTCCTTAAACAGCGCTGTACTTGTTTACTGTAACGTCACAGCATGTTTTCACGACAACGGCCACAGGAGTCAAAGTACAGTAATATCGTGGTCTGTCTGGTAGTACAAGGTTTCGATTGCAGATAATCGCTCCGGAAAACAAAGAGCACAGACGTAGCTGTCATCAGCCGACGTCTCCCTCCGCATACACCCGCCGCATCGCTCTCGTGATCTGAGCACCTGCTTCCCTCAACATACGCTGTTGCGCGCGATGCCACTGGCAGAGGCGACGTTCCGAAGCCGTGTGGTGTGAAGTATCCCTCGCCTGGCCTCTGGGCGCCGGGGCATTTCGCGCTCGCGCAGCGCGTCTGCCGCTCCGCATCCATTGCGCTCCTTTGAATCCAGCCTCGTGTGTTCTGTAGTGCGCGCACATCACGGAAAACAACTATCTGGGTTTGAGTCAATATCCGGCACTCAGTTTTAACTGGCCATAATATCTAACCTACACGGCGTGCACTGCGCTAAACATTAGAAGCATTCCAATCCATCTGGGTTTCTCACAAATAAGAGACGCACGTAAAATAGCCACGTTACGAGTCCACGTTCAGAAGACTGGAGTCGATGGAAAAAGTCTATTTGGTAGAGATGACCACCTTCCAGGTGGCGACCCTTTCATTTCTAAGTGATTGGATTCCACAAGAATGCCTATGGTTCCACACGACACTCTCGTTTCTAATTGGTCGGCTTGCGCAAGAATGCCTTCGGTCTCACACGACACTTTAGTTTCTAGCTGCACACAACTTTAGTGCCACACGACTCTTTTCCGCACGTGACTGACACTCTCTCTTGCTGTATTATCGCCCTGGTGTTTGCGTCTTCCATTGCGCAAGTTTGATTCATGCTGCTTCCTCTGGCAGTAAGCCAAACACCAAGTTATTTGATCAACAAGCCATACTTGGCAGCCTCCGCCGCTTATCTTGTCCCTACGTCCTGGTGGACTATTTCTTAATGTCAGCTGGCTGTTTGGCTATGGAGCCTGGACTCTTATTATGGTCACAAAAGCAAGAACAGAAATTAAAATTTTCTACGGTCAAAACACTCTGTCTCTAGTGATGTCGCTGTCGACATTAAACATAGCCTTCCTTCCCTCCTTAAAATGGAGTGCTTACGTAAAATCAGTATTGGGGAAAAAATGGTTCAAATGGCTCTGATCACTATGGGACTTAACTTCTGAGGTCATGAGTCCCCTAGAACGTAGAACTACTTAAACCTAACTACCTAAGGACATCACACACATCCATGCCCGAGGCAGGATTCGAACCTGCGACCGTAGCGGTCGCGCGGTTCCAGACTGAAGCGCCTAGAACCGCTCGGCCACTCCGGCCGCCCTGACGAGAAACGGTATCTTTATATTAACAAGAGGAAAAGAAAGGAATGGCTGAGCCCAAACAAAGCAAAAACTCGCCGAACAAAGACCTGCGTGCATCCACAAAAGATAATGTTATGCATTTGGTGGAAGAGCGACAGTGGCGTGTACTACGTACTGCTTCCCCGAGGTGTAACCTCACTGCTGATTTGTATTGCCAAGAATTGAGACGTCTTGCATACGCAGTCCAAGAATAAAGCAATGTTACTCCACAATAACGTCCGCCCGGATTCTGCTAGACTTAGAAGAAACACTATACCGGCTTTGGGTTGGGAAATCATTCTGCACCCACACTATGCACCAGATCCTCCCCTCAGATTTTTACCTTTTCCGCTGTCTATCGAACAACCTTGAACGAACGTCTTTTCTCGATGAAAATGCGCTATGAGCACGGCTCGATGAGTTCATCTCAAAACTTTGTGATTTTTACAATTGCGGAATCGAAAAGTTACCCCAGCGTTGATGAGTAAAGACTCTGCTATATGTATGTGTTGTGTTGTGTTTATAAAAATTACTGAAAAATAATACTAACTTAAGCGCCAATCTAATACTATGTGCTCATTGCACCCTTCTTAGTTTTTGCGGGGCATTCAAAATCTTTGCGGCAGTCGGGCCCATATATCCGCTCAAGGGAAAAGTCTGACAAATAGAGAAATCTAAAATATTCCTTCGGGCCGGATTTGAACCAGCGACCTATGGATATCTGCCAGAATGACCACTACAGTCCACCGCTCTACCAACTGAGCTACCGAAGGAGTGCACAGACTCCGTTCTCCTGTGGCCCACATAAGTGGCTGCCACGCCCCAGAGCCGTCACGTATTCCGGTCTTCGCGCGGGCGTCGAGTCAGCGGCGTGAGTATACAGTGCTCTTCTAGTCTTCTCTGTCACTGGGAAGCAAAGGTCGTGCGCCGGCCGCCGTTGCTGAATTACCGGCTGACATTCATTCTCCCTACCACTGCAGCGTACGTGGCCGAAGGAACAGGTTTTTCCTATTTCTGTTGACAAATGCGAGAGGAAGAGAGACTGATGTGCGAAATCTTACCTTGCAAATCTCACCTGCGCAGTCATTGCGGGAGTACCATCTGACTGTCACAAAACCATTTAAGCATTTTTTTCCTAATTTGCAGATTACAGACGTCATCCGTGAAATAAAGTTCGTTTGACATATGTTAGTTTATCTGAATACTGTATTACATTCTACGCAAAACAGATCTACCTCTAGCGAAAACGAGTCCACCACCCGTTCGCCAAGTATGTCGTGCGGCCAGCCTACTTTTTCTAGCCCAAATTGTTCTTGTAACGGGGGAAAAGTAAGAAACAGAGAAATATTACATTGTTGAAAAATTGAGGACGCTTGTGGAAGTGCAATGAAAAGGAAGTGGTAAATTACAAATTTGTCATTTCATCATTTAGTATGTTCATCAGAACCACAGAAACTGATAAATTTTCACCACACAGGCTCATATTTACTGCACAGTACGACGCTTACACAACACCAGAATTTGGTACACCAAGCACATGCCAACTGCCAGTAGTACGCAGTAAACAAATCATTAATTAAGCCCTGATCCTTAATTATAAGGGGCTATCAAAAGCTTTCTTTGAGGGCGCTGCTGCGGTGTAGCTGTAATGTCTCCGATGCCGGTATATAAGTACCGACATATAGGCAAGGGATTAATGTGGCATTCGTGTTTATGCAACGTGCATGCGAAAATGCAGAAACGTAAACAATTGCAACGTTATTACAAAATGCGTTCAAACAGGACCAACTTGCTGTTACTCTTTCTTAGGTGCTGAAGGACAAACACCGGTAGACATACTATGGAGCATGAAGCAAGCGTGTGGGGCAGCATGTCTGTCGAGAACCACCTTTGTCGATTGCTGAGCCGAGTTCCGTGCTGGTCGCGTTTCACTACAAGAGGCCGGTCGATCTGGGAGGCCAGCGATTATCCTGCCTTCAGTTCCGTAATACAGTCCTTGAAGGGTTGACAATTCCCGTCGGACGAAGACGTACAGGAGGCAATTATGGACTTCTTCAACCACCAGGACATGGTGTTTTACCAAACTTGTATCTTCAACTGGCGCGTCGGTGGTATGGTTGCCTCGGTTCACAAGGCGATTTTGCCTGATTAGAATAACAGTTCTGGACTATACGGCCTTTGAACGGAAACGTCTTGGTCGCCTTTTATATTTCAGAGAAATCTTTATTTAGTTTGAAAACGAGCCATTTGGTGCTTTTCTATTACAACCATTAGGCAGCATGTTTGCATAACTTTAAATGATTTCGCACTTTAATCAAAACAAATGGAAATCTCTTCACCAAATAATAATGAAATAGGTTTGTAACAAGGTCAGTAATTAACTGAGATGAAAAACAGTTTTTATAATTTGAAAATGTAGTTTTGAATTAAGGGGCAAATCTGTACATCGCTTTGGCGCTAAAGCACTCTACCTTTCTTTCCGAGATAGAGACTAAACAGTGACTTGCATGGAGGAAGAGAACTCCGTTTCGTCACTGTTTAAAACGATTCAAGATATTACTTACTTCCTTTTTTCTATATTTGTTCCTTTTTTAAACTGCTTTGCATAACAACGATATTTGGTTAGGTTCAACAATGGATAATTTGAATAAGTGTAAATATATAACTGAACTTTCTGGCGGATGAAAACTGTGTGCTGCACCGAGTAAAGTCAAGGTCATGAGTTCGAGTCTGTCTGGCGCCGTTTTAATCTGGCGGAAATTATATAAATGCGCACACCCCGTTGCGGAGTGAAAATTTCATTCACGAGATACATTCAATTAGCTGTTACAGGGTAATTCCAACCCAATATTACTGGGTATACTAGAACCCACTTTACCATTCTAGGTGGCGTTTTAAAGTAATTCAGCTACAGAAACCCAAACAAACAGCGCAAGCATCAGTTTGAGTCTGTAATTAATCACCCGTCTGCATTGTGCAGCACCGAAATATTTAAATTAGCTTGTTCTACACTCGCCAACGGCCTTGCCGTAGTGTTAACGCCGTTTCTCGTTTGGAGGTTAACGCTGTCGGACTCTGCTAGCGCTTGGATGGGTTACTGTCCAGGACTTCCGTGTGTGTGTTGGCAAGTGGGGTGCACTCAGCTTTTACGAGGCCAATTGAGGAGCTACTTGACTGAAAAGTAGCGGCACCAGTCACGAAAACTGACAACGTCCAGGAGAACGGTGTGCTGACCACGTGCCCCTCCTATCCGCATCCGGTGACGCCTAAGGGCTGAGGATGAAATAGCCGCCGATCGGTACCATTGAGCCCTCAAGTCTTGTTCGGACGGTGTTCGTTTTATTTTCCTTCTACTGGTAAACTGGAGCCACACAACAAGCGAAAAGCCTTTTAAGACTGTAGCTGTAACAAAACGGAACTATGTTGGTACGTGTGCTTCATCTCTAACGACCTCGCCGTCGGTTTGCTCTTAAACCGAAACATTCATTTCAAAAGATTTGGACTCTCGCTGTGCTTGTGCAGTGTCTGGGAGACGGGGCAGGGCCTAATTTCCCGCACACGCTCGCGCATCCTATCCAGCTCTTAAAAGGGATGGATCAAAGCAAAAAAACATGGGCTCGTTCGGGATTTGAACCCGGGACCTCTCGCACTCTAAGCGAGAATCATACCCCCTTTTTATTTTTTTTTTTAATTTTTATACAAATGGATAAAAGGCCGTTCCTCTTCGGCTACATAAACAGAATAATAGGAAGTCGTCCCGTTACGACAAAGGATGCTCCATACAATAGCCCGCTGCGAATTTTTCGATGACTGTCTTCACGTTGCTGTGTTGTTTCCGTTGTTTGTTCAATCTCATAAAAAAGGGAACTGGGAAGAGGTGCTATGGTTATCTTCTCATGTCATCGATAATCCAGTTGCGAGGCGGATTATGGAATTTGCTCCAAAGAAAATTGGAAAAATATTGCCTATATTTAGGGTTCTTGACGATCGCACAATGTCGTTCGTTGAGGTAATACCGAAAATCGGGTACTGTCTTTTCGCCATTACCGAAAAGGTAGTGAACAGCGTGGCCGCTGATGCACGTCACAGAGTTCGTTTTTGCTCTTGGGAAATAAATCTTATCGGGGAAAAGAAGTGATCGGGTAGTTATCCTGTCGGGAGTCGTGCGTGTGAGAAAAGCCAATTTCTGACGCACCAAATACCAAACGTCCTTTGCCGACCCGCATTCGAAACGATGCTCATCCGTGTCAATCACTTGGCATGTGGCACACAAGAGTGAATCAGGGTGGTGGATGTGATGTAGGCGGGACTGGCACAACTGTTTCCCATTAACAGTTACGTACCATGCAGATTGCACGTCAGTATCAAGGGTGGTGGCATTCACTGCCTGCCACACAGCGCGCCACTTTGTAGTGGGGTGTTTGCTTTCAATCACATTCGGCGTCCTGTTCATTTGCAGGGCAGCATATATCGCCCTCGTCATCATCAAGCGTGTGGGTAGTAGTGCGGTGCGGATGTAGCTTAATTCAAGGAAGAATTGGCTAGTGTAGAAGAAAGGTGCTGGGATGTCCGATATCATCACAGGGGGTGAGAGTGAGATTGGTCGTAAGGCTTCCAGTAAGAGACTTGTGAGGCACGTCGGACTTCGTCGCTACAGTTGCAGTGACAGCTGACGAACAGGGCCTTCACTCTGTTCTGAAGATGACAAAGGCCTAAACACCTCTGCTCCTCGGGAGGGTTAGGGACTCGTAACGAATCTTAAATAACATGCCCGTATTATCAAAGGATCCCAAAACCGCCATCATGCGGTGAGCCAGGGTAGGTAGTATCGGGAGTATCTGTGCAAAATGGGGGATACGTGACGTCAAATAGACGTTAGCATATCGTGTCCGTTGCCTGAGTTCTAGATGTCTAAGACGGTGGTCACTTATTCCTGCTCTCATCTGATTCAATAAACGCCTGTAGTTAAGGGCTGTTGAACGCTTCATGTCAGATGTGAAATCAATGCCAAGACAGCGGATTGTGTCACTGATTCGTAGCGGTGCGACGCTCTCGTCGGGTAGGCTTCTGCCTATAGACAGGGCGTGTGATTTGTGGAGATTGAGATGGCTCCCCGATGCCGCGCCGTAGGTCGCCACCCACGCCAGTGCTGCACGAACATCGTCATTATTGCGAAGGAGGAGTACCAGATTATCCGCATAGGCAGTGAGCAAAAAGTGTGTCCACCAAGGGATATCCCAGTCAGGCGTTGTCAGAGGCCGCAGAAGAGTGGTTCCAAGACGAGGGCGTACAATATCGCCAAAAGAGGGCAGCCTTGTCGCACCGATCGCTGGATCTGTATCGGCGGCGTAAGACACACGAAACGTGGAGAGATTGACACACTTCGTGCAGGAGGCGGCCAGGCGTGTGGCTGTCTGCTGGGACACAACGGACAGCGCTGCGTGTCTGACTGTGTAAGGCAGCGCAGTGTTCTGATACAGTAGAGCACGTCAAGGCTAATGGAGAGGAGAAATACAGACGAGTCGAGATACTCTACAAGAGATACGCTTGTACTGCCTTCAATCAGTTGCATCTCATGGGCTAGTTTTTCTCTTCCATCTTTCTCTCTTACAATACGGAACGCCAAAGACTAGACGTATCCGATGAATATAACACAAACTCGATTCCTGAATTTTTTTAGATTGTATTGCTTATAGTGAAGGAATAAGTGGTACAGCAAATCGCTTCCGCATCGACGTTAACTAATGGAGCTGAAAACAAGAACGATCGCAAGATTGTGTCTCATTCACAGAATGACAGGATCTTGTTACGGCAAAAATTTCAGTCCATGTCGTCTTAGTCATCTCATTTACGAACGAATTTAAAGCAATTCCTTATTAGGAGGGATATTCCGAATTAAAATTTGTCCATACTGTCAAAAGTTGGCGGGGCAGTTATGTAAATGCACATGTCTTTGTGTCTCTCATATGCAACAGTTGGTTACTGTCACTGCGGCCGTTTTACGGACCGATAATATTAACTGAAATTTCTTTTTCCCGCCAACAGCTAGTTTACGCCAGCGATGACAGTTACCATCGCACTTACTGGTATCTAAATTGATAATCAGTTGGGTCTGACGTTTGAAGCTGATTTGTGAGTGAGCTTAGCTGTGTTGGTACAAGCAATTTTCCCAAATCGTCAAAATGTTCAGGACGAAGAGCGCATTCGACCGCCATCTGTTATTAATGACGATATAGTAAGGCACAGACAGCAGAAACGTACCAGTCAGTACTGGAGGCATGGGCCACTCAGCGGGAAAGTGACGACTCACCACAATGCTAGCCCATGTACGGTTCAGCTCACAACGCCTTTTCCGTCGGCGTCACATCGGGAACTGTTTGATCATCCATCCTATTACGCTGTCCTTATTTCCACAGATTACCAAACTTTGTTTTACACGAAGAAAAGGTACAGATAACTGTCACATATCGGTTCCAGCCAAAGGCGGCAAACGATTACAGCACAGAAATAGGCTGCTTGGTTGATTCGGGGAAGGGGGCCAAACAGCGAGGTCATCGGTTCCATCGGATTAGGGAAGGGTGGGCAAGGAAGTCGGCCGTGTCCTTTCAAAGGAACCGTCACGGCATTTGCCTGAAGCAATTAAGGGAAATCACGGAAAACCTAAATCAGGACGGCCAGACCGCAGGTTCCGTCGTCCTCACGAATGCGAGTCCAGTGAGCTGAACACTGCGCCACATCGCTTAAAGAAATGGGAGACATGGTCACCAGTATGACATTTGTCCCAGATGCAATTATTAGTCCAGTAGTAGCTCAAGAATATGTTTGTCTTCAAATAAATTTTCCAGCCACCTACAGTCTCCTTCTGTTTACAGGTCGAGGGAAATCTACTTTCTAGGTTATCCTCGTACACCTCAAGCGTATAGTGAGACATCGCAGGGACTTACATTCAGTGATTAACATAGACGAGGCTTTGGCTACAGGGAAATGTCACAAAAAGACTTCTCTACGGGCTCTTGAAGACCGTCACACAGCCTACTTATTGTGGTGACGCCGTACAGTCACCTCAGGTGATCACTGGGCAGTGGCTGGTGCTCGGTATAAGCCAGCGGGCCACACGGCTTCCTGTTTCCTTTGCTGCCTGTGCAGCGAAGATCGAAAACCGTCCCACAATACTACTCGACAGACTACAGGTATTCGCCAGAAATGCAGGTAACTACAGCTGTAATCACTTCCGTATGGGCATAGCAAAAACTGCTCGTTCCATACAAGCTACGTTTCTCTAACAAATGTGGATAGGTGACTGAGCCATTAGAAGAGGTATCAAATGTACACATAGGGTACATTACCCAGCATCTGGAGGTACACAGCATCTACGGGAATTTATAACGGCAATTAAATTATTTAAAAACAGCTTTGTGCGCATTTAAGAATCGTTTTGCGCAGTTTTTTTGTTAAGCAGGAGCAGAATTCATTAGACACAACGAATCTTGTTTACAGTTACGCCGAAACGCGTGAATGATGGTGTACATCTTCCGAAAGTATCAGCAGAGAACGCAGAGCTTCTGCTTAAATCAGACGATATGCTCATATAATGTACACGTTTTTCTATTTGGAGAATGCAAGGAAATGTGTGTCCCATATAGTATCAAGTGCGCGCTACTGTAGTTCACCCAACAAACGGACGATATATGATAACAGAACATCAAAATAAATTTTAATGCTACGCTAAAAGTAAGTACACTATTTCCCGAAATTCTGCAAATCCGTTTCATTGGATACAAACGCGTGCAAAATGCTGAACTCACCCGGGGTTTGAGCCCCGGATCCCTCGTACCCGAAGCGAGAATCATAGCCCCCCCTCTTTTTTTTCTTTTATCTAATTTTGTTCAATACTGTTCGTTGCCTTTGCTTGGGGAGGACGTCCCTTGACAACCGTTCAAGTTAATCGTTGATCCACTCATCTTTTTTTCCTTTTTTTTATTTTTTTATTACAGAGGGCACCCCACTTGCCAACACACACACGGAAGTCCTGGACAGTAACCCATCCAAGCGCTAGCCGAGTCCGACAGCGTTAACCTCCAAACGAGAAACGGCGTTAACACTACGGCAAGGCCGTTGGCAAGTGTAGAACAAGTTAATTTAAATATTTCGGTGCTGCACAATGCAGACGGATCATTAATTACAGACTCAAACTGATGCTTGCGCTGTTTGTTTGGGTTTCTGTAGCTGAATTACTTTAAAACGCCACCTAGAATGGTAAAGTGGGTTCTAGTATACCCAGTAATATTGGGTTGGAATTACCCTGTAACAGCTAATTGAATGTATCTCGTGAATGAAATTTTCACTCCGCAACGGGGTGTGCGCATTTATATAATTTCCGCCAGATTAAAACGGCGCCAGACAGACTCGAACTCATGACCTTGACTTTACTCGGTGCAGCACACAGTTTTCATCCGCCAGAAAGTTCAGTTATATATTTACACTTATTCAAATTATCCATTGTTGAACCTAACCAAATATCGTTGTTATGCAAAGCAGTTTAAAAAAGGAACAAATATAGAAAAAAGGAAGTAAGTAATATCTTGAATCGTTTTAAACAGTGACGAAACGGAGTTCTCTTCCTCCATGCAAGTCACTGTTTAGTCTCTATCTCGGAAAGAAAGGTAGAGTGCTTTAGTGCCAAAGCGATGTACAGATTTGCCCCTTAATTCAAAACTACATTTTCAAATTATAAAAACTGTTTTTCATCTCAGTTAATTACTGACCTTGTTACAAACCTATTTCATTATTATTTGGTGAAGAGATTTCCATTTGTTTTGATTAAAGTGCGAAATCATTTAAAGTTATGCAAACATGCTGCCTAATGGTTGTAATAGAAAAGCACCAAATGGCTCGTTTTCAAACTAAATAAAGATTTCTCTGAAATATAAAAGGCGACCAAGACGTTTCCGTTCAAAGGCCGTATAGTCCAGAACTGTTATTCTAATCAGGCAAAATCGCCTTGTGAACCGAGGCAACCATACCACCGACGCGCCAGTTGAAGATACAAGTTTGGTAAAACACCGTGTCCTGGTGGTTGAAGAAGTCCATAATTGCCTCCTGTACGTCTTCGTCCGACGGGAATTGTCAACCCTTCAAGGACTGTATTACGGAACTGAAGGCAGGATAATCGCTGGCCTCCCAGATCGACCGGCCTCTTGTAGTGAAACGCGACCAGCACGGAACTCGGCTCAGCAATCGACAAAGGTGGTTCTCGACAGACATGCTGCCCCACACGCTTGCTTCATGCTCCATAGTATGTCTACCGGTGTTTGTCCTTCAGCACCTAAGAAAGAGTAACAGCAAGTTGGTCCTGTTTGAACGCATTTTGTAATAACGTTGCAATTGTTTACGTTTCTGCATTTTCGCATGCACGTTGCATAAACACGAATGCCACATTAATCCCTTGCCTATATGTCGGTACTTATATACCGGCATCGGAGACATTACAGCTACACCGCAGCAGCGCCCTCAAAGAAAGCTTTTGATAGCCCCTTATAATTAAGGATCAGGGCTTAATTAATGATTTGTTTACTGCGTACTACTGGCAGTTGGCATGTGCTTGGTGTACCAAATTCTGGTGTTGTGTAAGCGTCGTACTGTGCAGTAAATATGAGCCTGTGTGGTGAAAATTTATCAGTTTCTGTGGTTCTGATGAACATACTAAATGATGAAATGACAAATTTGTAATTTACCACTTCCTTTTCATTGCACTTCCACAAGCGTCCTCAATTTTTCAACAATGTAATATTTCTCTGTTTCTTACTTTTCCCCCGTTACAAGAACAATTTGGGCTAGAAAAAGTAGGCTGGCCGCACGACATACTTGGCGAACGGGTGGTGGACTCGTTTTCGCTAGAGGTAGATCTGTTTTGCGTAGAATGTAATACAGTATTCAGATAAACTAACATATGTCAAACGAACTTTATTTCACGGATGACGTCTGTAATCTGCAAATTAGGAAAAAAATGCTTAAATGGTTTTGTGACAGTCAGATGGTACTCCCGCAATGACTGCGCAGGTGAGATTTGCAAGGTAAGATTTCGCACATCAGTCTCTCTTCCTCTCGCATTTGTCAACAGAAATAGGAAAAACCTGTTCCTTCGGCCACGTACGCTGCAGTGGTAGGGAGAATGAATGTCAGCCGGTAATTCAGCAACGGCGGCCGGCGCACGACCTTTGCTTCCCAGTGACAGAGAAGACTAGAAGAGCACTGTATACTCACGCCGCTGACTCGACGCCCGCGCGAAGACCGGAATACGTGACGGCTCTGGGGCGTGGCAGCCACTTATGTGGGCCACAGGAGAACGGAGTCTGTGCACTCCTTCGGTAGCTCAGTTGGTAGAGCGGTGGACTGTAGTGGTCATTCTGGCAGATATCCATAGGTCGCTGGTTCAAATCCGGCCCGAAGGAATATTTTAGATTTCTCTATTTGTCAGACTTTTCCCTTGAGCGGATATATGGGCCCGACTGCCGCAAAGATTTTGAATGCTCCGCAAAAACTAAGAAGGGTGCAATGAGCGCATAGTATTAGATTGGCGCTTAAGTTAGTATTATTTTTCAATAATTTTTATAAACACAACACAACACATACATATAGCAGAGTCTTTACTCATCAACGCTGGGGTAACTTTTCGATTCCGCAATTGTAAAAATCACAAAGTTTTGAGATGAACTCATCGAGCCGTGCTCATAGCGCATTTTCATCGAGAAAAGAAGTTCGTTCAAGGTTGTTCGATAGACAGCGGATCTGGTGCATAGTGTGGGCGCAGAATGATTTCCCAACCCAAAGCCGGTATAGTGTTTCTTCTAAGTCTAGCAGAATCCGGGCGGACGTTATCGTGGAGTAACATTGCTTTATTCTTGGATTGCGTATGCAAGACGTCTCAATTCTTGGCAATACAAATCAGCAGTGAGGTTACACCTCGGGGAAGCAGTACGTAGTACACGCCACTGTCGCTCTTCCACCAAATGCATAACATTATCTTTTGTGGATGTACGCAGGTCTTTGTTCGGCGAGATGTTGCTTTGTTGGGACTCAGCCATTTCTTTCGTTTTCTCTTATTAATATAAAGATACCATTTCTCGTCAGCTATAATGAAACAGCATAGAAATGGTCGGTGTTGTTCTCGAGGCAATTGATGATGAGCGAGGAGAGATGCACATATGGGCACCCGCTAATATTCATGGTTTTAGCTTGGAGCCTGTGGTACCCGTACACGTGATTTTTCAAACTACCCCGTTGCTTGCAAATGTCGAACGATGACGGAATGATCAAATTTCGTCACATGTGGCACTAACGTGGATAATTGTGGATTAATGCGTTTGACTATCTTCATCAAACTCCGAGGGTCTTCCGAACCGTCGGAAGTCACTACTGTCAAAATGATCCTCCGTAACCAAGAAAGCCATTCTCTTGTCGTGCTCTGTGCAATGGCGTTATCCCCACACACGGCGCAAATGTTTCCGGCTGCCTCCGCTGCTGTCAAGCCTTTCCACAAGTCAAACAGAAGAATGACGGAAATGTTCCGATTTCTCCACTTTGCACTCAATTCTGTAGATTCCACAGCCCCACTCACAATCTCCAAATGACAAAAGGCAATGACTCAAATATCAACAGTGAACCATGCAACAACGTGATAGGTACTCCGCAAGCCAACGTACGATGCATGGCGAAAGGGACTTCGTACAAATGCTATCGATTATCCGTCCAATTCCATACACGTATTGAGCGAGGGTGAGATGACTGTCTCCATGCCTGTGTAGGCGTCCTAGTCTTCATTACCTTGTTCTTACTATCCGTACGCCAGGTATACGGTGGTAGCAGCAGAACTGTCGCACGCTTCACTTCGAATATTCGTCGCCCCAGTTTACCCAAGAGTTTCGCGACAATCCTCAGTGCATATTTTGCATTATGACCCGTTTATTACGAAAGCTGTTTTTCTTTAAAGCCGACTTAGATGTGTAATTAGAACACAGATGCATTTTCCATCAGTTATGGTAGCGTATCTTGGCCTCGGTTACCCGCGTTACTGGGTGGTTGTCGAGCAGACATCTGTAGCGAACCCTGATGTCAAACTGCGATAGATGCAGTCCTCGCCTGTATTCTTACAGGTAAACACTTGTGAAACTCCTCTCTGTCCCACACCAGCGTCTCGTCAGTTGAACATATTTTCTGCCAAAAATAATAAAGGTAGTACTTTAGACCCCAGCGTTTTCCTCGTGAGTTGTAGGTAAAGGGTTGATTTTTAGTGCCCCTGTTACTTGTTTTGAATGGTATTGTGAAGTTTTTTCCCAGCAGGATAACAACTGTTGTATGCCGTCATCATTTTTTCATCCGTATTGCGATTTTCGGCAGTCCTTGTGTAGCGCTTTGCATATAGTTGTGTAACGAGGTTCAATCTTTATGACCTAATTACAAAGTTAGGACCGATCTTTACTTCAGTTTTCCAACTAAAGTAGCTAAAGTACACTAACCTAAGCTTCCTGCATCTGGGCAGTTTCCAGGTGTTGGATGGTGCCCTAGGGCTTTCTGTCCAGAAGGACCAGGGTTCGAGCCCGAAAAGGGCCTCCCAATTTTAATTTCCCGCCAATTCTCGGAGGGGGAAGGGTGGTATGGGATGTCAGTACAGCCCTGGAACAAAGAAATTCCGACCAAAGTTTCGAAATTCCGACCAAAGTTTCGAAATTCCCATCAATAGTGCATGTGGGTGGGCGGAGGGGGCGGGGGTGGAGAGGGGGAGGGTGATGGGGCCTATGTGCAGGCTGAGAAAAACAAATGTTCAAATGCGTGTGAATCTTAGGGGACTTAACTGCTATTGGGGTTGGGGCCCCATTACCCTACTACTAAGACGTGTGTTCGGATTGGCACTGACAGCTATTCTTTTATGGTTTCAGAGTCATTCAGGAGGTTCTCAAGACAACTATTCATGCAAAGCATTGGTCTTTTACCAATCATTTATGGAACAATTGTCTTGTAAATCATTCCAGAGTCGTTTTTTGTCACTGCAGTAGACTGTTGCATTTTCTAATATTTCTGCAAATAGATATGGTGTCTTTGAAGCACTCCCGGTGGAATAGCAATGTAGGAAATCTGTGAGACAGTTTGGGTAGAGAGACATGAAGGAATGCTGCACTTTTTGGAGGTGACAATTCAGTGAAAAAATGCCCAGTGAATGATCGCACCGCAGTGCGGTAGGAACTGCATCCGAAGAGCGGTGCCTTCGACAGGCTTTACACAGCTCTGAATTCATTCTCTTGATTGTTTGCTAGAATGACGTGTCGTGTAAGTTGTGAAGTATAAAAAACTTTTTCTTATCTATTAGGAGGCACATCATCTATTTTCTTTAGTTTTTCGTTTTTTTCTTACTATATTGATAATATTGTCACTCAGCCGTTTTCTTCAACCAACGGCTTCATACTTAAAAAGAACAGTGAAAGCTGTGAGGAGCAGGGCACCAAATCGTCCTAAAGCAGAAGCGACAAAATGTGGATTTTGTTTTCTGGCAGCTGATCTTCGAAGTTTATGCCTGGATGACCTAGCTTCTTATGACATTCTTGCTTTTCCTGCTGTCCGTAGTAACTGATTCATGGTTAATGTTCACTACATATAGTACACTCCTTGTTTTTAGTCCTTTTAGAATTACTGTTTTATCTCCATAAACTTGAACAGAATATTTGCACTATGCCATCTTTCTCGGTAATAGCATTCACAGACACCAGATTTCTAGAGTTCAGAAACATAAATAACATCCTTGAGAATACAGTTTTTACCTACAAAGTTTACTGTTGCATCTTTTTTCACTGGTTAGCCTTGTTTGGCAACTTACACAAGTCTATCACAGTCTTTTACTTTCGTTACCTTGTCCAATTCATAACACGTACGAGTAAATCGTGCACATGCACTATCAACAATCATGACCATATCTTCTTCCTCATTAGTTCCTTCTGGAATATTTCTTTGTTGCATTTATATGCAGGAAATACAATGCCTTCTTTCTTCTTTTAAGTCTCCCTTTGTGTTCTCTTCAGTGACGACTTCTCCCTCCTTGTCTTCTGTGGTGTCCCCTTTTTTTGTGTTCTTGGGTGATGTATTCTTTCTTGTTTTCTTCCATGAGTGTGCCAAAAATGTTATATTTGTGTTGTCTTTGCTCTTAAAGTAACAATCTTCTTTTTCTTCGTGGTTTATCCTTTTGCATAGAGGACACGGCTCGAAAGGCCTCAGTTTTGGTTCCAGAATTTATTTTTATTTGTAAAGTGGCATTCTCCCTCTCTGTGATTATTTTTCTTTCGTACAGAACAATGTTCAGTTTTTTTACGATTCTTGCATTCTCTTGCAAAATGTCTTTATCGAGCACAATTGTTACAGATTAGATCCGTAATTTATTTTTGTTAAAATGAACAAATGCTAAACTTTCTTCTTGCTTATTACCCTTCGACTGTTCATCTTCTCTTATGAGCCTTGCAATTAAATTTTCCATAGTCCTCTGAGCATAGGCTATTGAAACCCATGCTGCACAAAATTTTTTAATTCATGTGGCAAAAGAGACATTATCTCGGGTATGAGCATGGTGTCTGGCAGCTTTTCTGACTGAAGAGGGTTCAATTCAAATGCTGTGTTCTGTAGAGCAGTTACGTTACTAGCCAATTCCTTATTTTATGAGATATGAAATTTTATAATTTTTGAAGGAATCGCAAATTTCTTGCAGAAGTGTCTCCTTTGTATATTTCTTTAAGTTTATCTTACGCAGACTTGGACGTTTCACAACACTATATACACTCCTGGAGATGGAAAAAAGAACACATTGACACCGGTGTGTCAGACCCACCATACTTGCTCCGGACACTGCGAGAGGGCTGTACAAGCAATGATCACACGCACGGCACAGCGGACACACCAGGAACCGCGGTGTTGGCCGTCGAATGGCGCTAGCTGCGCAGCATTTGTGCACCGCCGCCGTCAGTGTCAGCCAGTTTGCCGTGGCATACGGAGCTCCATCGCAGTCTTTAACACTGGTAGCATGCCGCGACAGCGTGGACGTGAACCGTATGTGCAGTTGACGGACTTTGAGCGAAGGCGTATAGTGGGCATGCGGGAGGCCGGGTGGACGTACCGCCGAATTTCTCAACACGTGGGGCGTGAGGTCTCCACAGTACATCGATGTTGTCGCCAGTGGTCGGCGGAAGGTGCACGTGCCCGTCGACCTGGGACCGGACCGCAGCGACGCACGGATGCACGCCAAGACCGTAGGATCCTACGCAGTGCCGTAGGGGACCGCACCGCCACTTCCCAGCATATTAGGGACACTGTTGCTCCTGGGGTATCGGCGAGGACCATTCGCAACCGTCTCCATGAAGCTGGGCTACGGTCCCGCACACCGTTAGGCCGTCTTCCGCTCACGCCCCAACATCGTGCAGCCCGCCTCCAGTGGTGTCGCGACAGGCGTGAATGGAGGGACGAATGGAGACGTGTCGTCTTCAGCGATGAGAGTCGCTTCTGCCTAGGTGCCAATGATGGTCGTATGCGTGTTTGGCGCCGTGCAGGTGAGCGCCACAATCAGGACTGCATACGACCGAGGCACACAGGGCCAACACCCGGCATCATGGTGTGGGGAGCGATCTCCTACACTGGCCGTACACCACTGGTGATCGTCGAGGGGACACTGAATAGTGCACGGTACATCCAAACCGTCATCGAACCCATCGTTCTACCATTCCTAGACCGGCAAGGGAACTTGCTGTTCCAACAGGACAATGCACGTCCGCATGTATCCCGTGCCACCCAACGTGCTCTAGAAGGTGTAAGTCAACTACCCTGGCCAGCAAGATCTCCGGATCTGTCCCCCATTGAGCATGTTTGGGACTGGATGAAGCGTTGTCTCACGCGGTCTGCACGTCCAGCACGAACGCTGGTCCAACTGAGGCGCCAGGTGGAAATGGCATGGCAAGCCGTTCCACAGGACTACATCCAGCATCTCTACGATCGTCTCCATGGGAGAATAGCAGCCTGCATTGCTGCGAAAGGTGGATATACACTGTACTAGTGCCGACATTGTGCATGCTCTGTTGCCTGTGTCTATGTGCCTGTGGTTCTGTCAGTGTGATCATGTGATGTATCTGACCCCAGGAATGTGTCAATAAAGTTTCCCCTTCCTGGGACAATGAATTCACAGTGTTCTTATTTCAATTTCCAGGAGTGTACGTCGCTTTACCTTCTTGTCAATTATCCTCATTATAGATCGTTTCGCCCTCCTTTCCCGTTGCTGACATTTCTTCTGCGTCGCATCTTTTCAAGTGATTCAGTTCCATTCAGAAAATCACTCAAATCCTGACTAGTAAACAGAATTCTGACTTTGACGTCCCACATGACGAAAGTACTGCTGCTTACGAGCCCTTAAATGTCGCGAAATTCTTCATTTTCTTGAGGCTTTTTAGGTGTCTCTCTTCTTTAAATGTTTCGTGTCTGTTTTCACGTTTCTTTGTTGATTTCGCGATCTTTTAACGCTGTTTCGTCCACTGTTTTGCCCTTTCTTATTTTTGAGGCTGTCGATTTTTTTTTTCTTTTGGTGTTCACTTTATAATGAATATTGTAAGATACACATTGTTTAAGTAAAGGAATATTTATTGCCTTCTTCATACAACAACTGGCCACAGACACAGACATTATGCACACTCTCCAATAATTCGCATCTTCTACTTGTTCTGGTTGCCAACCTTGCAAAACATACAGTTAACACTGCCTTTTACCAACTCTTCAGAACTTTCAACAGACAGAAGAGAAAGCTATAGACCCAGATACGAATCTAAATATACATCGCACGTTGATGAGAGCACTGGAAATGTACGCAAATATTAGACAAAGTGGAAACTGAAAAAAACCAGGCGCAATACTGAAATGTTTAGTTGGACCTCCTCAGTTTACACCAACTCGGTTCCGTTAAACACAAGCTGCTTCACTGCTATTTGGACTGTGGCTCCCATACGTACTGTCTTCAAACGCGTTTCATTAAACCAGTGGGTGATTAAAGCTCTAGGTCAGCCATGCACAGACCGCGACCCGCCCCTCATCGCTCGTTCTTGTAAATCGACAAAAAAAAACCTATTTCGAAATGAATGAGTGTCATGTTTCAAATTAAATCATGTAAATAATGCTTTCGTAAAAACACATCTTTGTAATTACATTTGTTAGGTAAAATAAATATTTGAGAAACAAGTGATGTGAACTAATTATGTTTTTTTCTTTTTGCTTGCGGCTCTTACGTAGTCATAGTAAGGGATTTGTGGCCCGCGCTACTACAATTTGTATTTGTAAACCTGTGGCCCAGATAAAATGTTCTGTGATTGCTGCAACCTCAATAAATGTGTAGATTTTTTTCCTTGTTCGTGAAAGGTAATGAAGTGGGTCTGTACAGGCTGCAGCCGTGGTTTATCTACGACGAAGGATTGCGAGGTTAATGCAGGCGCACTCCTTCCTCCGCAATTCAAATATATATATATATTAACTATTAACTTTATCTTAACACGTTTGTCGGTGTCATCATTTGCAAAATCAGGTACATAACTACTCGTTTTATAAACTGAACCGCCTTTTTCTATCTGCAGTAAGGATAAGGTGTGTCAGCAATGTTGTTGTTGTTGTTGTTGTCTTCAGTCCGAAAACTGGTTTGGTGCAGCTCACCATGCTACTGTGTCTGGTGCTAGACTCATGTCCGAGTAAATACTGCAACTTACACCCTTCTGGATCGACTTACTGTTTTCATCTGTTGGTCTCCCTCTACGATTTTTACCCCCCACACTTCCCTCATACACTGAACTGATTTTCCTTGATGTCTCAGAATGTGTCCTATCAGCCGCTCCCTTCTTGGGGTGAAGTTGTGCCACAGATTTCTTCTCTCCCCAATTCTATTCAGTATTTCCTCACTAGATTCATGATCTGCTCATCAAAACTTCAACGTTCTTCTGTAGCACCACACCTGAAAAGACTATTATCTTCTTGTGTGAGCTGTTTATCGTCCTTGTTTCATTTCCATACATGGCGACACTCCAGACAAATGCTTTCAGAAAAGACTTCCTGACACTTAAATCTACACTCGATGTTAACAAACTTCTCTTCTTCAGAAACTCTTTTCTTGCCATTGCCACTCTACGTTTGATATTCCCTCTACTTCAACCATTATCAGTTTTTGCTGCCCAATTAGCACTAATCAGTTAATGCTTAATTGTCTCCAGAATGAGATTTTCACTCTGCAGCGGAGACTCGGTCGGGCACACAGTTTTAATCTGCCAGGAAGTTTCATATCAGCGCACACTCCGCTGCAGAGTGAAAATCTCATTCTGGAAACATCCCCCAGGCTGTGGCTAAGCCATGTCTCCGCAATATCCTTTCTTTCAGGAGTGCTAGTTCTGCAAGGTTCGCAGGAGAGCTTCTGTAAAGTTTGGAAGGTAGGAGACGAGGTACTGGCAGAAGTAAAGCTGTGAGTACCGGACGTGAGTCGTGCTTCGGTAGCTCAGATGGTAGAGCACTTGCCCGCGAAAGGCAAAGGTCCCGAGTTCGAGTTTCGGTCGGGCACACAGTTTTAATCTGCCAGGAAGTTTCTTAAGTGTCTCGTTTCACAAACTAATTCCCTCAGCATCACTTAATTTAATTCGACTACATTCCAATGGCCTTGCCACTGCGGTAGCATCGGTTCCCGTCAGATTACCGAAGTTAAGCACTTGGATGGGTAGCCGTCCGGTCTGATGAGCGCCATTGGCAAGCGGTTGCCCTGTCAGCCCTTGTGAGGCAAATTGAGGAGCTACTTCATTGAGAAGTATCGACTACGGTCACGAAAACTGACAGTGGCCGGGAGAGCGGTGTGCTGACCACACGCCACTAGATATCCGCATCCGGTGACGCCTGTTGTCTGAGGATGACAAGGCGGTCGGTCAGTACCAATTAGGATCTTCCGAGACCTGTTCGGAACGGAATTTAGTTTTTAATTTTTTTATTTTCCATTATCCTTTTTTTGCTTCTGTTATTTTCATCTTGTACCCTTCTTTCAAGACACTGCCCATTCCATTCAACTGCTCTTCCAAGTCCTCTGCTGTCTCTTACAGAATTTCAATGTCATCGTCAAACCTCGAAGTTTTTATTTCTCTTCCCTGAACTTCAGGTCCTTCTTTAAATTTTTGTTTGAGTCCTTTACTGCCTGTTTAATGTACAGACTGAATAATGTCGGGGATAGGCTACTACCGTGCCCCACTCACTTCTCGAACACTGCTTCCCTTTCACGTCCCTGGACACTCACTACTACCGTCTGCTTTCTGTACAAGTTGTAAATAGCCCTTCTCTCTCTGTGTTTTACCTCTGCTACCTTCAAAATTTCAAAGGGAATATTCCAGTCAACAATGTCGAAAACTTTCTCGTAGGATCAATACTGCCTCGCGTGTTCCTACAGTTCTCCAGAATCCAAACAAACTTCCCCGAGGTCGGGTTCTACTACTTTTTCAATTCTTCTGTAAGGAACTTGGTAGTATTTTGCAACCATGACTTATTTACTGGTAGTTCAGTAATATTCACACCTGCCAGCACCTACTTCGTTCGGAATTGTAATAATGATATGCTTCTTGAAGTCTGGGGGTGTTTGGTCTGTCTCGTACATTTTGCAAATCGGATGGAAGAGTTTTGTCACGGCTGGTTCTCCCAAGGCTATCAGTAGTTCTGATGTCATGTCGTCTACTCCCAGTCCCTTGTTTTGACTTAGGACTTTCCGTGCTCTGTCAAATTCTTCTCTTACTATCACATCTTCCATCTTATCTTCAACTACGTGCGCCTTCATTTCTATAATACTGCCTGCAAGTACATCTTCCTTGTATAAACCATATATGTACTCCTTCCACCTTCCAGCTTTCCCTTCTCTGATTAGGACTGGTTTTCCATCTGATGTTGATACAGGTGCTTTCTTTTCTCCAAAGGCCTCTTTAATTTTCCTATGGGCGGCATTTATCTTTCCCCTAGTGATACACGTTTCTGAGTCCTTACATTTGTCCTCTAGCCATTCGTGGTTAGTCATTTTGCACTTCCTGCCAATTTTGTCTGCTTCACTTGTATTTTTATATTTTCTGCCTTCATCAATTAAATTCAACATCTCCTCTGTTATCCAAGGATTGATACTAACTAGGCCTCGTCTTCTTACTTTTTTGATCCTCTGCTGCCTTCACTATTTCATCTCTTCAAACTGCCCATTCGTCTTTTACTATATTCCTTTCCCCTGTTCTCGTCAAGCATTGCCTAATATTCTCTCTGAAACTCACAGCAACCTTCGGTTCTTTCAACTTGTGCGGGTCCCATTTCTCTAATTTTCTACTGTTTTCCAATTTCTTCAGTTTTAATCTACAATTGATAACAAATAAATTGTGGTCAGAAACCACATCTGCCCCTGGAAATATCTTACAGTTTAAAACCTGGTTTCGAAATCTCTGTCTTACCATTACATAATCAATCTGAAACCTTCCGATGCCTCCAGTCTCTTCCACGTATACAACCTTCTCTCATGATTCTTAAACCAAGTGTTGACGACAATTGTACAAAACTCTACTAGGCAGCTTTCTCTTTCATTCCGTGTCCATGTTGTTGTTGTTGTTGTTGTTGTGGTCTTCAGTCCTGAGACTGGTTTGATGCAGCTCTCCATGCTACTCTATCCTGTGCAAGCTTCTTCATCTCCCAGTACCCACTGCGACCTACATCCTTCTGAATCTGTGTAGTGTATTCATCTCTTGGTCTCCCTCTACGATTTTTACCCTCCACGCTGCCCTCCAATACTAAATTGGTGATCCCTTGATGCCTCAGAACATGTCCTACCAACCGATCCCCTCTTCTAGTTAAGTTGTGCCACAAACTTCTCTTCTCCCCAATCCTATTCAATACCTCCTCATTAGTTATATGATCTACCCATCTAATCTTCAGCATTCTTCTGTAGCACCACATTTCGAAAGCTTCTATTCTCTTCTTGTCCAAAATATTTATCGTCCATATTTCACTTCCATACACGGCTACGCTCCATACAAATACTTTCAGAAGCGACTTCCTGACACTTAAATCAATACTCGATGTTAACAAATTTCTCTTCTTCAGAAACGCTTTCCTTCCCATTGCCAGTCTACATTTTATATCCTCTCTACTTCGACCATCATCTGTTACTTTGCTTCCCAAATAGCAAAACTCCTTTACTACTTTAAGTGTCTCATTTCATAATCTAATTCCCTCAGCATCACCCGACTTAATTCGAATACATTCCATTATCCTCGTTTTGCTTTTGTTGATGTTCATCTTATACCCTCCTTTGCCTTTCTTTAATCTTTCTTCTAAGATAAGTCGTAGGGTCAGTGTTGCCTCACGTGTTCCAACATTTCTACGGAATCCAAACTGATCTTCCCCGAGGTCGGCTTCTACCAGTTTTTCCATTCGTCTGTAGAGAATACGCGTTAGTATTTTGCAACTGTGACTTATTAAACTGATAGTTCGGTAATTTTCACATCTGTCAGCACCGGCTTTCTTTGGGATTGGAATTATTATATTCTTCTTGAAGTCTGAGGGTATTTCGCCTGTCTCAAACATCTTGCTCACCAGATGGTAGAGTTTTGTCAGGACTGGCTCTCCCAAGGCCGTCAGTAGTTCTAATGGAATGTTGTCTACTCCCGGGGCCTTGTTTCGACTCAGGTCTTTCAGTGCTCTGTCAAACTCTTCACACAGTATCATATCTCCCATTTGATCTTCATCTGCATGCTCTTCCATTTCCATAATTTTGTTCTCAAGTACGTCACCCTTGTACAGGACCTATATATAATCCTTCCACCTTTGGCTCAAATGGCTCTGAGCACTATGGGACTCAACTGCTGAGGTCATTAGTCCCCTAGAACTAGAACTAGTTAAACCTAACTAACCTAAGGACATCACAAACATCCATGCCCGAGGCAGGATTCGAACCTGCGACCGTAGCGGTCTTGCGGTTCCAGACTGCAGCGCCTTTAACCGCACGGCCACTTCGGCCGGCCCTTCCACCTTTCTGCTTTCCCTTCTTTGCTTAGAACTTGGTTTCCATCTGAGCTCTTGATATTCATACAAGTGGTTCTCTTTTCTCCAAAGGTCTCTTTAATTTTCCTGTAGGCAGTATCTATCTTACCCCTCGTGAGATAAACCTCTACATCCTTACATTTGTCCTCTAGCCATCCCTGCTTAGCCATTTTGCACTTCCTGTCGATCTTGTTTTTGAGACGTTTGTATTCCTTTTTGCCTGCCTCATTTACTGCATTTTTATATTTTCTCCTCTCATCAATTAAATTCAGTATATCTTCTGTTACTCAAGGATTTCTACTAGCCCTCGTCTTGTTGCCTACTAGGTCCTCTGCTGCCTTCACTACTTCATCTCTCAAAGCTACCCATTCTTCTTCTACTGTATTTCTTTCCCCCATTCCTGTCCATTGTTTCCTTATGCTCTCCCTGAAACTCTGTACAACCTCTGGTTGTTTCGGTTTGTCCAGGTCCCGTCACCTTAAATTCCCACCTTTTTGCAGTTTTTTCAGTTTTAATCTACAGTTCATAACCAATAGATTGTGATCAGAGTCCACATCTGCCCCTGGAAATGTCTTACAATTTACAACCTGGTTCCTAAATCTCTGTCTTACCATTATGTAATCTATCTGAAACCTGTCAGTATCTCCAGGCTTCTTCCATGTATACAACCTTCTTTTATGATTCTTGAACCAAGTGTTAGCTATGATTAAGTTGTGCTCTGTGCAAAATTTTATCAGGCGGCTTCCTCTTTCATTTCTTAGCCCCAATCCATATTCACCTACTACGTTTCCTTCTCTCCCTTTTCCTACTACCGAATTCCAGTCACCCATGACTATTAAATTTTCGTCTCCCTTCACTATCTGAATAATTTCTTTTATCTCATCATACATTTCTTCAATTACTTCGTCATCTGCAGAGCTAGTTGGCATATAAACTTGTACTACTGTAGTAGGCGTGGGCTTCGTGTCTATCTTGGCCACAATAATGCGTTCACTATGCTGTTTGTAGTAGCTTACCCGCACTCCTATTTTTTTTATTTATTATTAAACCGACTGCTGCATTACCCCTATTTGATTTTGTATTTATAACCCTGTATTCACTTGACCAGAAGTCTTGTTCCTTTTGCTACCGAACTTCACTAATTCCCACTATATCTAACTTTAACCTATCCATTTCCCTTTTTAAATTTTCTGACCTACCTGCCCGATTAAGGTGTCTGACATTCCACGCTCCGATCCGTAGAACGCCAGTTTTCTTTCTCCTGATAACGACGTCCTCCTGAGTAGTCCCCGCCCGGAGATCCGAATGGGGGACTATTTTACCTCCGGCATATTTTACCCAAGAGGACGCCATCATCATTTAATCATACAGTAAAGCCGCATGCCCTCGGGAAAAATTACGGCCGTAGTTTCCCCTTGCTTTCAGCCGTTCGCAGTACCAGCACAGCATGGCCGTTTTGGTTAGTGTTTTAAGGCCTGATCAGTCAATCATCGAGACTGTTGCCCCTGCAACTACTGAAAAGGCTGCTGCCCCTCTTCAGGAACCACACGTTTGTCTGGCCTCTCAACAGATACCCCTCCGTTGTGGTGGCACCTATGGTATGGCTATCTGCATCGCTGAGGCACGCAAGCCTCCCCACCAACGGCAAGGTCCATGGTTCATGGGGGGGGGTCCGTGTCCATACTCACCTAATGCTTTCCCTTCTCTTCCTTTTCTTACTATCGAATTCCAGTCCCCCATCACTATTAAGTTTTCGTCTTCCTTAACTAACTGAATAATTTCTTTTGTCTCGTCATACATTTCTTCGATCTCTTCATTAAGTGCGGAGCTAATTGGCATGTAAACTTGTACCGTTGTGGCGGATGTGGGCTTTGTGTTTTTCATGCCTACAACCAGCCGTTCACTATGTTTTTCATAGTAGCTTACCCAAATTCCTATTTTCTTATTCATTACTAAACCTAATCCTGCATTACCCCTATTTGATTTTTTATTTAAAACCCCGTATTCACCGAACCAGAAGTCGTGTCCCTCTTGCCACCACAAATTCCCGCTATATCTAACTTACATTTACATTTTAAAATTTTCTAACCTATCTGCCCGATTTAGGGATGTAGCATTCCGCACTCCGATCCGCAGAATTTGTTCCTCCTGATGACGACATCCTCCTGAATAGTCCCCACCCGGCTATAGTCCACGAACCCACGCGAATTGTAAATGGTTGCGAAAACACACTTGACCTCTTAGCCACAAACAATCCAGAGCTAATAGAGAGCACCATGACTGATTGTAGCTAGGCTCAATACCGTTTCTTCCAAATCCACCAGAAACAAACGCAAAATAATTTTATTTAAAAAAGCGGATAAAGTGCCACTAGAAGCCTTCCTAAGAGACAATCTCCATTCCTTCCGAACTGACTATGCAAATGTAGACGAGATGTGGCTCAAATTCAAAGAGATAGTAGCAACAGCAATTGAGAGATTCATACCTCATAAATTGGTAAGAGATGGAACTGATCCCCCATGGTACACAAAACAGGTCCGAACGCTGTTGCAGAGGCAACGGAAAAAGCATGCGAAGTTCAGAAGAACGCGAAATCCCGAAGATTGGCTAAAATTTACAGACGCGCGAAATTTGGCACGGACTTCAATGCGAGATGCCTTTAATAGGTTCCACAACGAAACATTGTCTCGAAATCTGGTAGAAAATCCGAAGAAATTCTGGTCGTATGTAAAGTACACAAGCGGCAAGACGCAGTCAATACCTTCGCTGCGCAGTGCCGTTGGTACTGTTACCGACGACTGTGCCGCTAAAGCGGAGTTATTGAACGCAGTTTTCCGAAATTCCTTCCCCAGGGAAGACGAATGGAATATTCCAGAATTTGAAACACGAACAGCTGCTAGCATGAGTTTCTTAGAAGTAGATACCTTAGGGGTTGCGAAGCAACTCAAATCGCTTGGTACGGGCAAGTCTTCAGGTCCAGATTGTATACCGATTAGGTTCCTTTCAGATTACGCTGATACCAAAGCTCCCTACTTAGCAATCATATACAACCGCACGCTCACCCGTAGATCTGTACCTACAGATTGGAATATTGCGCAGGTCGCACCAGTGTTTAGGAAGGGTAATAGGAGTAATCCATCGAACTACAGACCTATTTCATTGACGTCAGTTTACAGTAGGGTTTTGGAGCATATACTGTATTCAAACATCATGAATCACCTCGAAGGCAACGATCTATTAATACGTAATCAGCATGGTTTCAGAAAACATCGTTCTTGTGCAACGCAGCTAACTCTTTATTCGCACGAAGTAATGGCCGCTATCGACAGGGGATCTCAAGTTGATTCCGTATTTCTAGATTTCCGGAAAGCTTTTGACACCGTTCCTGACAAGCGACTTCTAATCAAGCTGCGGGCCTATGGGGTATCGTCTCAGTTGTGCAACTGGATTCGTGACTTCCTGTCAGGAAGGTCGCAGTTCCTTGTAGTAGACGGCAAATCATCGAGTAAAACTGAAGTGCTATCAGGTGTTCCCCAGGGAAACGTCCTAGGACCTCTGCTGTTCCTGATCTATATAAATGACCTGGGTGACAATCTGAGCAGTTCTCTTAGGTTGTTCGCAGATGATGCTGTAATTTACCGTCTAGTAAGGTCATCCGAAGATCAGTATCAGTTGCAAAGCGATTTAGAAAAGATTGCTGTATGGTGTGGCAGGTGGCAGTTGACGCTAAATAACGAAAAATGTGAGGTGATCCACATGAGTTCCGAAAGAAATCCGTTGGAATTCGATTACTCGATAAATAGTACATTTCTCAAGGCTGTCAATTCAACTAAGTACCTGGGTGTTAAAATTACGAACAACTTCAGTTGGAAAGACCACATAGATAATATTGTGGGGAAGGCGAGCTAAAGATTACGTTTCATTGGCAGGACACTTAGAAGATGCAACAAGTCCACTAAAGAGATAGCTTACACTACACTCGTTCGTCCTCTGTTAGAATATTGGTGCGCTGTGTGGGATCCTTACCAGGTGGGATTGACGGAGGACATCGAAAGGGTGCAAAAAAGGGCAGCTCGTTTTGTATTATCACGTAATAGGGGAGAGAGTGTGGCAGATATGATACGCGAGTTGGGATGGAAGTCATTAAAGCAAAGACGTTTTTCGTCGCGGCGAGATCTATTTACGAAATTTCAGTCACCAACGTTCTCTTCCGAATGCGAAAAATATTTTGTTGAGCCCAACCTGCATAGGTAGGAATGATCATCAAAATAAAATAAGAGAAATCAGAGCTCGAACAGAAAGGTTTAGGTGTTCGTTTTTCCCGCGCGCTGTTCGGGAGTGGAATGATAGAGAGTATGTATGATTGTGGTTCGATGAACCCTCTGCCAAGCACTTAAATGTGAATTGCAGAGTAGTGATGTAGATGTAGATGTAGATCCGAATGGGAGACTGTTACCTCCGGAATACTTTACCTAAGAGGACGCCATCATCATTTAACCATACAATATAGGTGTATGCCCTCAGGAAAAATTACGGGTGTAGTTTCCCTTTGCTTTCAGCCGTTCGTAGTGACAGCAAATCAAAGCCATTTTGGTTGATGTTACGACGCCAGGTCAGTCAATCGATGTTACAACGCCAGATCAATCACTCATCCAGACTGTTGGCCCTGCATGTACTGAAAAAAGCTGCTGCCCCTCTTCAGGAATCCCCTGTGTTTGCAGCTATGGAACGCCTATTTGTATGTCTGAGACACCCAGCCGCCCCACTGACAACAAGGTTCCATTGTTCAGGGGGAGGTGGGGGTGAGAGGGGTAGGGGGGGGGTGGACTTGTACAAATAAGGATTAAAAGGAATATGGCTTGGTGTCGGTAGCGGGGAGGGAGAGAGAATTAGAAACTGAATTTTTCAAACAGACAACAGTAGAAGAAATGAGATAGAAGCGGAAGGAGTTCTTGGAGATCCGTCTTGTTATGCGCCTGCATTGACTAAAGGTTGAACCCAGGTTTGTGATGGTCACCAACAATGAGCTGCAACTTAATAACAAGCATAGAAACTTATGGAAGAAAAAAAGAGGGTACCACCGCAGTGTCAGTGGTAAACGAAAGCTGAAGTGAACATTAAAGGTAATAAGACAGCTTATACGAGGGCAGTTCAATAAGTAATGCAACACATTTTTTTCTGAAACAGGGGTTGTTTTATGCAGCATTGAAATACACCAGGTTATTCCCCAATCTTTTAGCTACACAACACTATTTTTCAACGTAATCTCCATTCAATGCTACGGCCTTACGCCACCTTGAAATGAGGGCCTGTATGCCTGCACGGTACCATTCCACTGGTCGATGTCGGAGCCAACGTCGTACTGCATCAATAACTTCTTCATCATCCGCGTAGTGCCTCCCACGGATTGCGTCCTTCATTGGGCCAAACATATGGAAATCCGACGGTGCGAGATCGGGGCTGTAGGGTGCATGAGGAAGAACAGTCCACTGAAGTTTTGTGAGCTCCTCTCGGGTGCGAAGACTTGTGTGAGGTCTTGCGTTGTCATGAAGAAGGAGAAGCTCGTTCAGATTTTTGTGCCTACGAACACGCTGAAGTCGTTTCTTCAATTTCTGAAGAGTAGCACAATACACTTCAGAGTTGATCGTTTGACCACGGGGAAGGACATCGAACAGAAAAACCCCTTCAGCGTCCCAGAAGACTGTAACCATGACTTTACCGGCTGAGGGTATGGCTTTAAACTTTTTCTTGGTAGGGGAGTGGGTGTGGCGCCACTCCATTGATTGCTGTTTTGTTTCAGGTTCGAAATGATGAACCCATGTTTTATCGCCTGTAACAATCTTTGACAAGAAATTGTCACCCTCAGCCACATGACGAGCAAGCAATTCCGCACAGATGGTTCTCCTTTGCTCTTTATGGTGTTCGGTTAGACAACGAGGGACCCAGCGGGAACAAACCTTTGAATATCACAACTGGTGAACAATTGTGACAGCACTACCAACAGAGATGCCAAGTTGAGCATTGAGTTGTTTGATGGTGATCCGTCGATCATCTCGAACGAGTGTGTTCGCACGCTCCGCCGTTGCAGGAGTCACAGCTGTGCACGGCCGGCCCGCACGCGGGAGATCAGACAGTCTTGCTTGACCTTGCGACGATGATGACACACGCTTTGCCCAACGACTCACCGTGCTTTTGTCCACTGTCAAATCACCGTAGACATTCTGCAAGCGCCTATGAATATCTGAGATGCCCTGGTTTTCCGCCAAAAGAAACTCGATCACTGCCCGTTGTTTGCAACGCACATCCGTTACAGACGCCATTTTAACAGCTCCGTACAGCACTGCCACCTGTCGGAAGTCAATGAAACTATACGAGACGAAGCGGGAATGTTTGAAAATATTCCACAAGAAATTTCCGGCTTTTTCAACCAAAATTGGCCGAGAAAATAAATGTGTTGCATTACTTATTGAACTGCCCTCGTATGTATGTCATTCAACAAAGCTGAATTTTTAGTTTTATACGCCGAAAAAACAAAAATATCAGTAAGTTCTAGAAGTATGTAAACGTCCTAGTCAGGCCATGCTTTTTACAGAAACGAGAGAAGGTGAAGTAGTTGCTGATTTTTAATTTTTTTTTTATTTTCGGAAGATGTTTCCATCTTAATCTGAACAGAAAAAACAAACTATACGTACTCGTAAATAAATTTCTGTTCCCGACAAACATTTTCATTTATTCACGTACCGTCTTATACACTGATCTACGTCGAGTCTTCTATATCGTTTCACGTAAACGAAATAAGTGCTTACCGAACATCCGACTAGATGTATTAGTGGAATGAGAGCATTCCAGGAAACAGATTCACAATGTAATCGTCAATGGAGAGGCGTTGTATGAAGTGAACATAGCATTGGAGGTCACATACGCAAGTGTGATAAGACAGTATCAGTTCACGATGTATGTTAACGACTTAAAGAATGACAGTGGCTCCTTGACCTCGATGTCTCTGTACGTAGTGCATTGACATCTGAAGGAAACAGTCGCAATAGCTTACAGATAACTAACGTGTGAGAAAAAACTGTGCATTTACCCTCAGTTTAAGAAGTTATGAAGAAGCGCGGACGTATTGATGGGCTGAGTGCTGCAGACTCCTTATTAGTTCAAGCAGCAGGATTCCTGACTGTGGGGATAAACTGGCGGACTTCCACGGGTAGTGTGTTGGATTAAATTTGAGCTCCTATCTCGATTTCACCTGCAAGAAATTGCTTTTGACACCTGGCAAAAGAACTGCTCAGCACAAAGTATAGAGGGTGTTACAAAAAGGTACGGCCAAACTTTCAGGAAACATTCCTCACACACAAAGAAAGAAAATATGTTATGTGGACATGTCTCCGGAAACGCTTACTTTCCATGTTAGAGCTCATTTTATTACTTCTCTTCAAATCACATTAATCATGGAATGGAAACACACAGCAACAGAACGTACCAGCGTGACTTCAAACACTTTGTTACAGGAAATGTTCAAAATGTCCTCCGTTAGCAAGGATATATGCATCCACCCTCCGTCGCATGGAATCCCTGATGCGCTGATGCAGCCCTGGAGAATGGCTTATTGTATCACAGCCGTCCACAATACGAGCACGAAGAGTCTCTACATTTGGTACCGGGGTTGCGTAGACAAGAGCTTTCAAATGCCCCCATAAATGAAAGTCAAGAGGGCTGAGGTCAGGAGAGCGTGGAGGCCATGGAATTGGTCCGCCTCTACCAATCCATCGGTCATCGAATCTGTTGTTGAGAAGCGTACGAACACTCCGACTGAAATGTGCAGGAGCTCCATCGTGCATGAACCGCATGTTGTGTCGTACTTGTAAAGGCACATGTTCTAGCAGCACAGGTAGAGTATCCCGTATGAAATTATGATAACGTGCTCCATTGAGCGTAGGTGGAAGAACATGGGCGCCAATCAAGACATCACCAACAATGCCTGCCCAAACGTTCACAGAAAATCTGTGTTGATGACGTGATTGCACAATTGCGTGCGGATTCTCGTCAGCCCACACATGTTGATTGTGAAAATTTACAATTTGATCACGTTGGAATGAAGCCTCATCCGTAAAGGGAACATTTGCACTGAAATGAAGATTGACACATTGTTGGATGATCCATTCGCAGAAGTGTACCTGTGGAGGCCAATCAGCTGCTGATAGTGCCTGCACACGCTGTACATGGTACGGAAACAACTGGTTCTCCCGTAGCACTCTCCATACAGTGACGCGGTCAACGTTACCTTGTACAGCAGCAGCTTCTCTGACGCTGACATTAGGGATGTCGTCAACTGCACGAAGAATTGCCTCGTCCATTGCAGGTGTCCTCGTCGTTCTAGGTCTTCCCCAGTCGCGAGTCATAGGCTGGAATGTTCCGTGCTCCCTAAGACGCCGATCAATTGCTTCGAACGTCTTCCTGTCGGGACACCTTCGTTCTGGAAACCTGTCTCGATACAAACGTACCGCGCCACGCTATTGCCCCGTGCTAATCCATACATCAAATGGGCATCTGCCAACTCCGCATTTGTAAACATTGCACTGACTGCAAAACCACGTTCGTGATGAACACTAACCTGTTGATGCTACGTATTGATGTGCTTGATGCTAGTATTGTAGAGCAATGAGTAACATGTCAACACAAGCACCGAAGTCAACATTACCTTCCTCCAATTGGGCCATATTTGTGTATGAGGAATGTTTCCTGAAAGTTTGGCCGTACCTTTTTGTAACACCTTGTATAGTGCCACCGAAAAATTTGCATAGTCTCTCAAAGGTTAAATTCGAATTCAGTATATTTGTTCATGGTGATCCTTAAGAAAATTACGTAACGGAATCATTGTGAAACATCCTGCCCAGTCTCGGGTAACATATCCATAATTATGAGTTAGACATCATGTGACTGTCTTTTCTTTATGAAGTAGCAGCGAGTCATGAAGAGCATTTAAAACAGTCTGCTGATCAGTTTTTCACGGAGTTTCTTCAGAATAAAAAGTCTGGTAGTTTTAGAACACCAATGTCGACTTCAACGAACTTAAATATTCGTTTTATTAATTTAGCTTGTGGCAAAATTACAGAAATACGTATCAAATTTAAAACAGAAAAATCAGAGAAAACAAATGTCAAAAATACTAATAAAGTAGATTAAGATTATAGCAAGTATATATTTGGAATGGTTACTGATATCACAGTTCCATCGGAGCGCCATATACAGGGAACTTCGCGACACAGAAGCGTCTGGAGGGGCCTTTATGAAGTCGGTCATCCCCTTGAAATTTTCTCGTTGGCCCGCCCTAATAACGTCGTGTACTGTTTGCTCAAAACGTTAAAATGTGCATGAATTCCTAAGGGAGCAAGCTGCTGAGGTCATCGTTCCCTATACTTACACACTAATTAAACAAACTTATGCTAAGAAACACACACACACAGCCGAAGGAGGACTCGAAACTCCGACGGGAGTGGCCGCACAATCCCTGCATGGCACCTTTTTTTAAAAAAAAAAAAAAAAAAAAAAAAAAAAAAAAAAAAAAAAAAAAAAAAAAAACTACGTTTATAAATAGTTGCTTTGCAGTCTGCGTGCCTGTTTCTGATGTGGTTGACGTGGTCCCGGTTTTTTTTTTTTTTTTTTTTTTTGTGCGAGGTATTTTTAGTTAGCTCTCCAGCTATCTTCCAAATCGCAAGAGTATATTGGTGGGGTCTATAAGAACTTCCTACATTCTAGATTTAACCCTGATATGTGGAAAGTGAGAAAGAATATCGTTGATAGCAAGTTTCCTAAGAACAAATTTGTTGCATATCTTACTCAGTTCTCAGTACACTGCCTGTTGTCGTCTGAGATCAGATGATGCTACCTCTATATATATAACAGGAAATGTCCTGACTGAGAGACTGACTCATCTCCAAGCCCAAACCGCTAAGCATATGAACTTGAAGTGTACAGGGTGTTGATATTATACTGTAGACATCGTCTAAGAAGAGATTGTTCTAAATTCTACCCCTAAGGGATGAAGTAGAAGATGAAAGGGTTTTAGAAAATATGTCGCTCTTAAGGGACTTTTGAATCTAGAACTTAAAAGAATACGCGTTTTAGTCTTTTGTGAAATTCAGCCCGTAAGAGGGTGACGATATAGGGGATAAAAATGTTTGAGAATATTTAGCTGTATTAAAACATTTTAAAGCTGAGTCTATGAAAATTGCTATTTGACTTCTAAAGAGATGTGTTAGGACATGAAAGTTTCTAAGGAAATATCACCAGAAGGATGCCAAAATCATAATAAACAAAAGCCTTCGACACAAGGTACCAGAATCGCCTTTAGGTCAAAGAACATTCGGAAAAGACCATGCTTCTATGGCCTTAATTGGCGTGAAACGTTTAGATGATGTTGCAGTTTAGGAACAACATAAACTTTCGATTAAAGGGGAAAAAAAGAAAACTGTCAAACCACGCGAGCAAAGTACTGTGTGCTAAGCTAGTGTTAGGTAAGAGATGATGGTACACTCGGAGCAAAGCTATGCTACAACAAAACGTTTGGTAGTTTTCCACAAAAGGCGGCCAACTAGGTACTCCGTCCATCTCGGCCAGAGATATGTACAGAAACGAGTAGACGATAACTACCAAAAAATTGTTTCTATTTGCCATTATTCATTATGTTATCGCAAACTTTTTTTATTTGAATGTGTTCGGCTTACCCACTTAAGATTTCGTTAAATCAGACTGATTTTTACAGTCCATGTCTTCGAAAAGGCACAGTAATTTCTAGAAAGGGAAGGTCACGAAAACCTGCATTATTTCAACAGGCGTGTACTTTGCGTGGCTCCAATAAGTGTGCAAAAATACAGGCTTGTTCGGGATTTGCACCCGGGACCTCTCACATCCTATACGAAAATCAAATACTTCTTTTTCCCTTTTTTCCTTCTCTCTTCGTTCTGATCGTTACTGTTCGTGGCATTTGATGTGGGCGGACGTCACTTGACACCACTTCCTGTTCAGTCTAGTGAATTTCTCTATAGTCTCTAAACGTCGAAAGCTCACTTCGAATCTAATTTGACGCGGCAACGTTATGAGAATATTTAACATAAATATGCTGTCGCGAGAAACTTTATTCGCAAGTCGAGCAAAGGCTGTGTAACGCATGCATACTGGCTATTATCCGAGTTCGTTGCACGATAAAATTTGAAAAAGAATATTTCAGCGCAGTTCTTGTTTTAAATATAAACAAGACATTCTGTAGGAGTCATGTCTATACACCAACGTGCTCTCGTTACGAGAAAGTAGAAGACAGAGGTTTAAGGCTGTATTTCAGAAGCTGATCAATAATAGCAAATTCCTCTGCTGTATAATGAAAGGAGATATTAATGCGAAATAGGACGGAAACTAAATAATGGTTCTTGGGTTAACTTTGGATATGACACTACACACGATGTTGCTAGAAAAATTATGTTTGTTCCTATCTTATAGAAGAAGAAACCAAGCGAGTACGTTTTACTTACACGATATATCGACTCGGTACCTTCCATCGTTAGGATGCCCATTAAAACTATTAGTTCTTAATTGAAGACATAAAGTCTATAAATGAGTCAGCCATCATTTTTGGCACTTTATTTTCAAAAGTTCGTCTTGATCACACAGATTTCTTACACTTTATTATCGCTTTCGGCATACTGCCATTCTCAGATGATTAAAATATTCTGATGTAAATCATCGTCAAGTTAAACATGTGAGTACATTTTAATCGTCTGAGGATGGCAGTACGCCGAAACCGGTAATAAAGTGTAAGAAATTGCGTGATCAAGACGGATTTGCGAAAATAAAGCTGTTAGTTCCGCAACGATCTGCGAACGTTTATGCCAGCACTGGACCGGCTGTCAGTGTCATTTGAGGAGCCACTGTAACAAAACTGAGCAGCGACACCGCGAGGACATTCCACTGACAGCGAGACGATCGTTTTTCTGCCGCGATACGTTCGCAGATATGTCGCGCGGTTTATGCAAAAAGTTGTATCGCTCCTTGCGTTATTTTCGCCGACTATTTATTTTATCACATCCAAACAGAATAAGTTAATTGCAATTCTTTTATCGTTCCCTAACTGTGAAGATATGCAAATGGAACACGTGGCTATTACCTACATATTGGGCGGCGGAAGGGTTACACTTTTCTACTGAATACAACTACTGCGTATTTGCTACGCGTCAGTAGACGTGGCCACCCGAGCGAAACCTCGGCCCGTCTGCGGAGCCAGCACGCAGAAACAGCAGCAGTCGTGAAGGTCGCTAAGACGAATCTGAGCAGCGCAAGCGCTTTGGCGCTGCTGAATGAATCCCCACTCGTATAAAACACGTTACACCAGCTGCCAGTCAGCCGATGCAGTAGCAATCCGGTTCCTCCAGTTTGTGCCACGAGTGCGACTAACTCGAACACTCCTTCGGTAGCTCAGTTGGTAGAGCGGTGGACTGTAGTGGTTATTCTGGCAGATATCCATAGGTCGCTGGTTCAAATCCGGCCCGAAGGAATATTTTAAACGTCTCTGTGTGCAAGTATTTCCGTCGCGTTACCTATAAAGGGTATTAAATGCGAAAACTGTCCGATGCTCGATCTGGCGCTGATGATACTGAAATGAGGCCTAGGTTGATACGCTGAAGAAAAAGAGGAAAAATTTCAGTTTGGGTCCAAGAATCGAAAATATAGCACAGAAGAGGTTTGAAACACCTCCTAGAAATGTGAGGAGTAATGTAAAACGAACTTGCATACATTCATAGAACATGTGGCTCTAGAGGAACAGTTTGTTTTACTCGTAGAAGAGGGGAGATGTAATAAGGAGTTCGAAATTCTACGGAATGAAGTTAAACTGCAGATATGGACGGGTAATTTACAATACCTTTAACATCAAAGTGGAAAATCAGGAAACACTGTGATGTGTTACGGCAGCTATAAAGCGCAGTTACAGGTTACGCCACTGTTGTTAAAAGTTTTATGTTGAAATAACGAAGAAGGGAAAGAGAGAAAATATCAGAAGTAAAAATAGTTGAGGCGTAAAAAAATAGCAATGCTGAGATTCGTAGACGAAGTCAATAAAGCTTAGAAGTAATAATGTATGAAATTGGCAGGCCACTAACCAGTAGTGCACAATTTATTAAGATTTTTTTTAAAAAAAGGATGAAAAGTGGAAGAAAGTAAAAGAGCAACATGCAAAAATAACAATTTTTTAAGATACAGTAGCAGAAGAGTAGAAAGAACACTCCTAGCTAGTAAACAGAACTACAGAAGAAGTAAATTAAAGGACGATACAAGCAGACCTGCGTACGCTCCACAAACTTCAAATGTAAACATCGAATTTAGCAAGAAGCTTCTGAAAATGTACACCTGCAGCACAACTTTTTTGAAGTGCTCGTGTACCACGGAGACCCTCCAAGGATTTTAATCGTGATGCTACAACAGAGGGTAAAAAATAAGTGGCCGGTAAAATACGAATTATGAGGTGCTCTAAAAAACAGGCGGAGAAGGAAATCTAAGAAAAACTCTTTGCCAGAATAAGGGAAAAGTAGTGGAGCTTTTTCAGTATTTAGGACTAGTTAACTTCGCCGTGGGAGAACTACTAAGGGGAGGGGCCCATGGGTAGTGTGCGTGGGAGGGGGAGAGCGTAAGGCTTGTATAGTGTTAGAAAAATTGTGTTAGCAGTCACAGATTAGAACATGGAAAACGTTACCCAGTATTTTTGATTACAGGATGTGGAGTGATGGACAAATTAGCCCGAAACAGAAAGAGAGAAGTAGCATGAATTAGTCGGAAGATTGGTGTAAAAAAAATGATAAACATCCCTTTCTGTGCTGCAAAATGACTCTCTACCGATAAGCAGTACGGCTGTAGTTATTTGCATACCTGGACAACTGCAAAGGGCGGGTTTTCTTGTAACTTTGTCATGTGGAGTTATGGATTCGTATTGATTTCGTTGTTAGGCGAATCAAGGCACATGTGCTACTAAACTGTCGCGAAAAAAAATTAATTATGGAATAATCTTCGTTTCTGTTTTGTGTAAGAGCAGTAAGGTGAAAGATCAGTCATTCCACAGCTTCTAGAGTATCCTGAAACTGGACTAAAGTTGGAATCAAGACCACGTTTCTAATTACAACGGAAAGCAAGAAAAAAGCCAGGAAGGGACATCTCGTCGCCCGAGAGGTTGTTACAGACGAAACGCGATCTTGGAAAGGACACTGCGAAAATAGAGAAAGAACTGTCTCGGCATTAGCCTTAACGGATTCAGACAAACCACAGATATTCTGTATCTGGATGACCGCACAAGGACTTGAACAGAACAGTTACCCAATGTAAGTCCAGTACCTCAGCCCCTGCGAAAACGAGTACGACCGGACACAAACTGATATGTGTTTCTGTCGAGTGATGACACGACAGCTTATGAACTGACAAAAGCCCTCTGAAACACATTAGGATTGAGTCTTTTGCAAGTTGAGTAAATTGTTAATACCCTGACGTCAGTCCAGACCATTTCGTATGGTGTTGCGATGTCTTGTTTGTAGCACACAAGTCGTACAGATCAGAACCTGTTATCTATACACAGATGGATTTAGTATCAGTATTTTTTGTAGATTGTGTTACGAAAGACTAACGAAGAGAAAACAAAGGAAAGGAGGGATACATATCAGAATTCGAAAAGGAAACACTCTGTTCAGATTACATAAAGAAGTTGTTGTAGTGTATGTCCGCAGCCTGTATGAATTGTTCAGCTAACAAAAATAAAACTTTTATAGTCACAAGCAGAAAATGACATCACTCGAACATGATAGATCTTCGAGTTTTAAGGAGTAACTTTAAAGAAAAAGCGTTCCTGGTTCTCCAGCTCGTTAATGTTTCAAGGCGACCAGTATGTTCCAGACTGGAGTTAGTTTTATTACGTTGTTGATCTCCATACGGACATGTTCGTAACAGATTCTAAAATTCTCTACAAGCGGTATTAGCGACGATCCCCAAGTGAGGCTCCAAGGAAACGTCACATTCTGCTTCTGTGCATGTGCAGACTCGTCCACGTGTGCACAGTAGCAAACATAAGCAGAGAGTAGAATTATCTGAGCAATATAACTGTTGTTTCTGTAATGTATCCCTCTTGCCTTTTAAACCTTTGATTGAATGCCCTGTTTATTTTTTTCGTTTTTCTTTAAGCTGTAATGTACATATGTAACTTTTACTACTGTATAGAGTACTTTTGTAAGTCTTTTTGTCTTTACTTTTTCCTTTTGTTCTTCTTGCTGTAGGCCTTAAAGGCCCGATAAGGCAATAAATGATGATGATGAATATAACTGTTGAGGAATTGTGGCCAAGTTCCAATGAGAACTGCACAAAGCTCTACAAATGTATTCACGTTGGAGGATAATCAAAGATGATAGAGATCAATAACAATGATAAAAAACAGTGCCAACTGAAACAATAGGAACACAGCAAAGGACATATTCGCAGAGAGGCAAGGTAGATATTAAGCGAAACGCTCTAGGTTACCCGAAGGGCAATGCATGGTAATGCCTTCAACAAGTGAAACACAGCACGCTGTTAGCGGCAGAAAAAACAGTGTCCAGACACTTGTAGACGAAACGGGAACCGACATAGAAACTGTAAAACAAAATCGTAAACATTGAATTCTGTCTGTAAATCATGAATGAATTTTCAATCTGTAGCGGAGTGTGCACTCGTATGAAACACTCTGACATTAGAACAAGTGTGCCGAACCGTACTCGAACCCAGACCCTTTGCCGATTGAGTTCTTCAGGTCGTAACTCAGGAAACGCACTCACAGTTTCACCGCGGCTAGTTCTTCTGTACTTCTAGCCAGTATTTGGAAGTCTGTACTAGAGGTACTGAAAAACAGCTTTGATCACTGAAACTTGGCAGATTTGAAGGTTTTTATGTAATTACATCTAACTACTACATTTACGAGACTGATGCTCGTAATGGCTGTGACGAAACCTCATGGGTGTTGACTCAGTAAGTGCTCGGCGTCGGCGTCCAGTAACTTGAGTACTTCGTGCCTATCTGCTTACTTGCCGGCGTAGGCTGTGCGCCAACAGATTTACTGCAAACTGTAGCATCTGCAAGCGCCTTAAACTCCGACTACGCAGCATTTGCGGCAATTACGGCGCCCAGTGGCAGCTTCGCTGCTCTGCTCTCACTGTTACATGTTGTAACACCCGTGTGAAATCTTATAAGGAGATGACCACGTAGCCGAGACTATAATGAAGATGGTATTTACTGACAAGGCGGGTAGACATCTCCTGATCGGCAATACCTGGATACATAGATTTGGTAAATACAATATTTTTCGGCTCCACGAAATTCACAAAAGCACGTGAAAGATGTTGGTCTCAGGCATTCTTCTTACCATGTGCGCCTTTATGAGATCGCTGTCAATCGTACTTACACCAACAGATCACAGATATAACACTAACTAAGCAGTGCATAAAAATACCTTAGCCGGAATGTGGCGGATGGAAATCTCCAACAGAATTATGAATTTAAAATGTATCTGTGACTATAAAACTGATGCACACACCAGAAGCCGAAAACGCAATGCCACACGAGACTTCATGTCGTCGTTCCACACAATTACGTGAAATTGAGCTTCAAACTGAAAGGCTTGCCCATCTTCTTTGTTCTAGACTTAGCAGTGGAACGGGAATTAAAGCATCATCACTCTATCAGTAGGCCATCAGTATGAGCGAAAGCTACGACAGAACGTCGAAAAATCACGAAAACTCGAAGCGAAGCGCCTCTCCATGGAGAGGCATCTTGTCTAAAGGGCGCGTGCTACCCTCGTTCTAAATAGCTCCACAGGAAGAAGATATACATATTCAGTCGAAAAAAAGTCACTCCCTAATTGAAACGTAACTAAGCTGTATCTGCTCGGAACTAAAACCTGCTGCTACTCAGAAACAAGTTCGAAAACACAGTGTGAAATTGTTCCTAATTGTTTAAATAAATCAATAAATAGACAAGGTGAAATTGGTTACATAAGTACAGTCCGGCAACTCAACACAGTCTGAGCTAGTTTCCTGCCTTTTTTTCCGGGGAGGTGGGTTGAAGAGGGGTCACGGGGAAGTGATAGGTGAGGGTTTGGGAGTTTCCACAGGGGTAGGGGAAGGAGCCCACTTGCTGGCTGGGAGAAATCCAAGACGTCATTAGGTGATGGGGTAATTTATTGATCTATTTAATTAAATTGCATAATTAATTTGGTATCAATTTGAAACAAATTGTCCTTGTATCCCCATAGCTCTAAACCCCCTACTCGATTTCCATACATTGCACTTTGGGTAGAAGAGCGCATTTTCCAGCAAAACAGCTGCGTCAGGCAACAGCACCTTTTCACTGGTGGCAGAGACGAGTGCGGTAGTTTTGAATCAATGCTGAGAAAGTAAGTTGCTGATTAGTGCAGTTAGACATATAGAATAGTGATACTGAAGTTGAAGAATAGTGTAAAAGTATTGTACAGTGAAAGTGGCCACACACTCCTACTTTATAAAAACTTTACTGTCAATGGGAAAGTGGAATGCGCTGGTGCACAGGGCTACACCTATAATGTCAAAATTTCCTGAATAAAAGTACTTAAGATTACAGTTTACCTATTTTTAGATTCTGTAATAAAAATAAAGCAGTAATTTGCTTAACATTGTTACCCTCCTACAATATGACTTACTGATGTAGTCAAGGGAGAGCATCAGTTGTGCTGGTAGTTGCACAGTTCAAATGCTGGTCGTAAGGGCATTTTTGGACTAGTTGCAGAATTCGATGAGCAGAAATTTTGCATGCTGCCTTCATGACAAAATCGTACGGGATGACATTTAAAAACAAAGGAAAGAGAAACAGAGGATAAATAAATGAAAGGAGCAATCTGGCTGCAGGTAACTTATACTGAGTGGCTTTTAATTGTTCCCTTTGGATGGCCATTATCTGTTTTTCATCTAAATAGCGCGCCAGATATGTCCATCAGCGGAAGAAATCGGCTCTGCAGCCTGTTGGGGATGCTTAGCGAATCTCTCCGAGTGGGAGAGGCAAAGCGCCGACTCATGGACGTGTCAGCCAAGGGAGAGCCGGCCAGCTGCAGCTGGGTTAGTCTCCTCACAACGTAGCAGCCACTATACGAGCTTCTCGTGTCAGCGGCTCCTTGGTATAGGGGTATGATTGTCGCTTAGGTTGCGGCAGATCCCGAGTTTAAATCCCGGGCGAGCCCGTATTTTCTGCTTTGATGCTCACGTTTCAGGAGCTGAAAGTGACGCACGAGCGTGTTCAGGAAACTGGGTCCTGTCTCCCAGAGACTGCGGAAGCACAACGAGGGTCCACAGCGTTGGAAAGTCAGGAGTGTTTCACTTTAAGGGAAACCCACGCAAGCGATCATTAGAGATGAAGCACAAGCACACAACAGGCTTCTGTTTGGGTACAGCTGCAGCTTTATAGACGTTTCGCGTGGTCGGTGGCTCCGGAGTAACTGTAGGACGTTCGTTTTAATTTTTCAGTGCTGTGCGTAATGCAGAAAATGAGATTCATTACGGGGGATATCATACTCAGTCACACGATCACATTTTTTTATAGCTTAATTCCTTTAACATGTCACCCACGAGGGTCACTCCAAAATAAATGCACACTATTTTTGTAAAAATACAGTTTTCATTCTGCATGTGTGAAAGCTTTACAGTGTGTAGATACATCCTTCCCGCTTGTTTTCAAACTTAGTTCAACCTGTTCCCGTGAGTGGCGCAATCACAGCATGTCTTCAAGATGGCTGCTACACTTGACGTTCGTCAGAAGCAACGTGCTGTCATAGAATTCCTGCGCTGTGTAAACGAGATAATGGGAAACATCCACAAGAAGTTGAAAAAAGTGTGTGGAGATGCTGCTGTCGATCGCAGTACAGTTAGTTGGTGGGCAAGCAGGCTACGTGATGAAAGCGGGCATGGCAATATTGAGGATTGTGCTCGCAGCGGCAGGCCTCGTACTGCACACACTCCAGACAATGTCCAGAGAGTTAACGAATTGGTGACTGCTGACAGACGCATCACAGTGAACAAAATCTCACGCTACGTTGGGATAGGGGAAGGAAGTGTTTGCAGAATACTGAAAGTGTTAGCGTTAAAAAAGGTTTGTGCCAGGTGGGGTTTCCAGGATGTTGACAGTGGCTCACAAAGAAACAAAAAAAAAGGTATGCAGCGAACTTTTGGAACAGTACGAGAGTGGTGGAGATGAATTTCTTGCAAGAATTGTGACAGGTGATGAAACTTGGGTCCATCATTTTTCACCAGAGACGAAGAGGCAATCAGTAGAGTGACATCATGCAAATTCACCCAAGAAATTCGCTACAAATAAGCGGAGCAAATGGAACTTTGTAAACGAACAGAGTTGTTCGTACCATGGGGTCGAGATGAACTTCAGTATTACCACCTTTGTTACAGGTCTTCTCGAGCAGAAAATTTTAGGTTCATGTCGCAGTTCACTCCAGGAAAAATCTACTTTTTTTTAGAATGAGTCATTTATATTCTACTTTTACTTCTGATGCAAATACACTGCTGGAAAAAAATTAGTACACCGTTTTAGGGGTTTCCAGTTCAGTCAAGATTTATTGTTTTAAGAGTGCATGTAGAGTACATGAAATGATTGCATTTACAGATCAATAGCATAAGCGGTTCAGAGCTACCATATATCGATCCATACTTAAAGCACTCACACTGGCACGTGTTGTAACCTCCACAGGCGACAATGCAGCCATTGACTCTGGTATTCAGGGGATCGTACAGATGGTGAATACTGCCCTGGAAAACGTTATGCCATGCCTGCTGAAGATGCTCACGGAGTTCTGTAGGAGTTGTTGGTTGACGTGTCGCACGAGTCACTTCTCGTCACGCCATATCTCACACGGGCTCGATTGGCGAGAAGTCTGCAGATCGTGCTGGCCAGCACATTGAGTTTCACGGGTAGTGTGTGGGCATTCATTATCCTTTTGGAATAACACATCACCTTCCTGTTGAAACCATGGCAAAAGAATGAGTCTAACAACAAATAGAATGTACCGAACACTGGTTACCGCCCTCTCCAGAAGAACCAGAGTGTTGTACCTTATCGCACCCCAGACTATAAAGACCTGGTGGGACCAGTACATCTTGGATGAATGCACTCTACGAGACAGCGCTCACGAGATCTACGCCGTACGTGCAAACTGCCATCACTTGCATGGCATAGATGTGCTTTCGTCGCTGAAGACCACGACGCGCCATTCCATCTTCCAACTGATTCTCCGACGACACCAGTCGAGCCGCCGATGCTGTGGCGTGAGTGGCAGATGGGCTAGAGGTGTGCATGCCCATAGTGTCACTTACAATAAACAGTTTGCAACAGTTCGTGTTGACATGTCTAGGCTAACATGCCCTCTTATCTGTGCTGTGGTTGCTTTGAGTATTCCCTATTCAAGTGTAGGCACTGATGGCGCTCTTGTAGCTACGACACTACGCTATCTATTGTTGGACGACAATGAAAACACTATCCCCCAGGTGTCGTATGCCGTCATCGGACCAAAATCGACGTCGACTTTCCAGATGTACTAATCTTTTTTCAGGCAGTGTATATTATCAGGCACTTCTAACAAAAATAAAATCTAGCAATATAGGCCCCATCATAAAAAGTAAGGCACAAGGCAAAGGAGGTGATGTATGTGGTACAGGACTGTAGTTTGTAACAGGTGACGAGGTGAAGTTTTACAGGCATGATATGTATCTGCATGAAAATTATTCATTCATGTATTTTCTGTGTATGCATTTGCTTTAAGCCCTGAAACTAGAACTTCATATTCCTTTTTATACTTTTTTCTTATGATTTTGTGTCATATCAAAACATTGCTGGTCATATAGAAATGCAGAAGTATTGGAGCAAGGGCAGTACAAGCACACTCTGCGTTGTTACCAGATGTATCCAAGATTGCGGCGATGACGTCATTCAAGATGGCGGCGTGTAGATTTGGCAACAGCACAATGGTGGGAAGTTTGAATTTGGCAGGATGTTTGGTTTTCGGCAGGAAGTTTGAATTTTGGTGGGAAGATAGGTCATTTGGGCTACCTCCACTAACCTAACACTCCCTCCACTCCCTTGCCCCCCAAAAATGGCAGGAAGTTCAAGTTCCATCAGGATAATGCATCACACCATGGTTACCTCTACTAAACTAAGAAAATGGCGAGAAGATAGGTCACTTGGACTACCTCCACTAAGCTGTCACCCGACCGCCACCTCCTCCTATGAACTGGTGTGAAGTTTGCATTTTGGCCGGAAGATAGGTCAGTTCATGTATCTCTACTAACCTAAGAAAATGGCGCGGAAGAAATGGCACTTGGACTACCTCCATTAACCTAAGTCACCCGACCACCACTTCCTCCTAGGAAATGGTGGGAAGAGGTCTCAACTTGTGCTGGACATAAGTCTTGATTTAAACAATTAGATACAGTACAGCCATCCAGTATGTTCACCACGAGGTCAGGACTCCAGCTGACCTAGTACACAGTACCACGGCAACAGGGCGCTCTTATCTGTGACGTAATCCAAGATGGCCGCCATGACGTCAGCTGACAATGCAAGTACTATTATCCAAGGTGGTGGAAAACAGTGTGTTCGCCATGAGGTCTGGACCTAGTACACAGTACCACCACCAGAGAGCAGTGATGTCCGTTCTGTGATGTAATCCAAGATGGTGAGGGGAAAATGGCAGCAGACAGTGTCTCCACCAAGAGATCTAGAGTCCAGTTGGCCCAGTACATACTACTGCCACCAGAGAGTCCTCTCATCTGTGACATAACCCAAGATGACTCTAGACTTGGGGATTACAAGAACACATGTATTTTCACAGCGTTTGCCATAATATTACACTATTTTCGCGATACTTCTAAATATCAAGCACACAGCTGCACAACATAATTCCCAAGATGTAGACTGGAAATTATTTCTCTACAAACCCCAAACTTTAGCGAAGTGGAGCATGCTCTAGAAAACTGAGTAACTAGAAACTTATCTGTGAAAAAAACTCGACAAAAGAAAAATTGAGGAAACTGATATTTCCACTTGCTAATATTGGTGTTGGTGATTTAACAGGTTCCAAATCATCTGTATAATTTACAAAGTCAAATAACGTGTTTCTCATGTCTATAGACCCAGCAAATGTGTTTTCACCTGCTAGATGTACACACCACAATCCATGTCCCCTCCATTGCACAACATTATTTTGGCTCACATTTTTATGCAAATACGTTATTGCACGTTCTCCAACACCTGCTATGGTACCTTAGGTTGTAGGTGTGCTAAGTCACAGCAAAGGAAGGCATTTGTAGCACTGACGTGTTAAATTATTTGCTATGTTGTCGGACTTTCTTGTTACAGTAAAGAAATGGAATACTTACGAACCAATAACGCCTAAATTGGTACGTACGTGATCGCATATTTTCAAGAGCTAATATGTCCAGAAGCCATATTACCCAACCAGAATGTTCTCTCTTTACTCCAAAATGATAACCATTATTCATAGTCTTCAAACTTCGTCGCATCTGCTGCATCTACGATCTAAAGAGTGCAAGTCTTAGGCATTTTTAATGTAAATATTGGACCCATGGAGAACTAAAGTTTCAAACGATAAAACTATTTTTCATCTCAGTTAATTACTGACCATGTTACAGACTTCCATTGTTATTTGATGAAGAGATTTCAACTTATTTTGATAAAATTGCCAAATCATTAAAATTATGGAAACGTGCTACCTAATGGTTGTAATAGAAAAGCACCAAATGGCTCGTTGTAAACTAAATACAGATTTTTCTGAAATATAAAGTGCGGCCAAGGCGTCTCCGTTCGAAGGCCGTATAGTCCAGAACTGGTATTCTAGTGTGGCAAAATCGCCGTGACAGCCGAGGCAATCATACCACCGACGCGCCAGTTAAATGCCGAGTCCTGGTGCTTGAGGAAGTTCATACCTGCCGGTTGCACGTTTTCGTCCGACAGGAATTGTCAACCCTTCAAGGACTGTATTACGGAACTGAAGGCGGGATAATCGCGTGCGGGAAGACGACTATAAGGACGGTGCCCGACTCTCTCCCACTCCTCCGTGATGGATGAGGCTGGGCTCCCAGATCGACCGGCCTCTTGTAGTGAACCGCGACCAACACAGAACTTGGCTCAGCATTCGACAAAGGTGGTTCTCGACAGACATGCTGCCCCACACACTTGCTTCATGCTCCGATGCATGTCTACCGGTGTTTGTCCTTCAGCACCTAAGAAAAGAATAACAGCAAGTTGGTCCTGTTTGAACGCGTTTCGTAATAACGTTGCCATTGTTTACGTTTCAGCATTTACCGCATGCACGTCGCATAAACACGATTGCTACACTAATCCCTCGCCTACACATCGGTGCTTATATACCCGCAGCGGAGACATAACATTTACACTGCAGCAATGCCCTCAAATAAAGGTTTTGTTCGCCCCTTATAATAAGGGATCAGGGCTTAAATAACGATCTGTGAGGTGCATACTACTGGCAGTTCAGTTGGCGTGTGCTTGGTGTTCCGAATTCTGACGCTGTGTAAGCGTTGCACTACGCAGTAAATAAGAATCTGTATGATGAAAATTAAGCAAAGGTTCTGCGGTTCTGATGAAAATACTAAATGATCAAATGACAGTGCCGGCCGCGGTGGCCGTGCGGTTCTAGGCGCTTCAGTCAGGAACCGCAAGACTGCTACGGTCGCAGGTTCGAATCCTGCCTCGGGCATGGTCGCTGGTTCAAATCCGGCCCGAAGGAATATTTTAGATTTCTCTATTTGTCAAACTTTTCCCTTGAGCGGATGTATGGGACCGATTGCCACAAAGATTTAGAATGCCCCGCATAAAACTAAGAAGGGTGCAATGAGCTACCAGTGTCTACATCAATTTTTCAATAATTTTTATAAACACAACACATACACATAGCAGAGGCTTTAGTCATCAACGTCATCAACGCTGGGGTAACTTTTCTATTCCGGAATTGTAGAAATCACAAATTGTTGAGACGAAGAACTCATCGAGCCGTGTTCAGAGCGCATTTTCATCAGGATAAAAAGTTCCTTGAAGGTAAAAATCTGAGGGCAGGATGTGGTGGATAACGTGGGTGCAGAATGATTTCCCAACCCGACGCCTGTATAGTGTTTCTTCTCAGTGTAGCAGAATCCGAGCGGATGTTATCGTGGAGTAACATTGCTTTTTGGCAGTCTTCCTGGTCGTTATTCTTCTACTGCGAATGCAAGACGTCTCAATTCTTAGCAATAAAAATCAGCACTGAAGTTATACCTCGGGGAAGCAGTTCGTAGTACACGCATAGTACCATTTCTCGTTAGCTATAATGAAGCAGCATAGAAATGGTCGGTGTTGTTCTCTAGCCAATTGATGACGATGAGCGAGCAGAGATGCACATATAGGCACCCGCTGATTTTCATGGTTTGGCAAGATTCAAGCTTCCGTATGTCGTCAACCACGTGCCTACAACCTACACCACCAGTCTAAGTTATTATGTATATTCCAGTAGAGAAGACATTTCATTCGGACGTAGCTTTCCCGATATCGGCGGACAAATACGTTATTACAGTAGCTGTGTTATTCCGAATTACTATGTAACGTTACATCGGACGTCATCAGGCACGATTTAAAATTACGGAAGAGTATAACATCTGCATGTATTTATCGCTGTTAAAGTCAGTGGGACTGAAGATATATAGTGATAATTGTGTGAGCATGCTGGCCGCGGTGGCTGAACGGTTCTAGGCGCTTGAGTCCGGAACCGCGCGACTTCTGCGGTCGCAGGTTCGAATCCTACCTCGGACATGGATGTGTGTGATGTCGTTGGATTAGTTAAATGTAAGTAGTTCTAATTTCTAGGGGACTGATAACCTCAGACGTTAAGTCCCATAGGGCTCAGAGCCATTTGAACCATTATTTGTGTGAGCACTGTCTACAACGGTACTAAATGACGCCTGGTGACCCGGGGAAGGCAGGTATACAAGAGGAGCACAGAAGAATGGGGAATCAATCTAGCAACGACACGTGCTGCAAATGGAGAAATCCACTGGTCTATGTGACTTTGACAAAGAGCAGACTGTAATCGCTCGGAGCGCGGGAACGAGCATCTCTGAAACGGCAACCTGCTCGACTGTTCGCGTACTGCTGACGGCACCACCCATGAAAAGTGGTGTAAGGGAGGTGAAAGCACGAGTAAGCGGCATAGTGTTGGACGCCACATCACCACAGAATGTGGAGGTCGTACACTTGCTCACTCTATACGACAATTATTATTCAATGACGTTGCAAGCACAACGCTCTTTGAGCACACCGCTCTGGGGCTCTGCAACAGACGGGCCCTACGCGCTCCCATGTTGACCCAACGACATCGCCAGTTGCGATTGCAGTGGGCAAGTCATTGAGATTATACCGTTGGTTAATTAGCAGGTCGATAGTCGCGTCCGCATACGACATTTCCGAGGTGTACGGCTGCAACGTTGGCTAGTAGGGCCGTTATTATGCAGTGGAGGACGTGTAGCTGGGCTTTCGCGGGCCTGTGGCATTGAGTGAAGGCACCAGACAGCTGTGCACTAGCTGAACGCTACTGCGGACCGCCTGCATCTCTTCATGCTTGATGTCTTCCAGCAAGATAACTATCTGTGCCACAAGGCCAGAATCGTAGTAGAGTGTGCTTACTATCTTGGCCACCAAATTCGCCTAATCTCAACCTCGTGGAACACGTCTGAGACGTTATTGGGCGCTAGCTCCGCGTCCACAACCCACCGGCTAGTAACGTAGGGGAATCAATTGACCTCTGCCTAGTACTGTTGAAAAACATTGATATATCTAAACCTTCCCTTAAAATATCAATATAGGTAGGCAATATCTTCTCTCCCGATATATATCGAAATGGCAACATCAAGTGCCGATATTGTTTATTTGTTTGATTTGTTCATAATTTTCAGGAAGTGTTTTTGAAGAGTGCCAATATGTAGAAATGGCACACCAGCTGCGTTAAAAAAACAATTTTAGCGCATCTGCTGTGCCATTTCTTCACATCGGCACTCTTCAAAGTCATTTCCTGAAAATGATGAACGAAAGTCTGAATGACAAGATTGGCCTTTGCGGTGGGCGGAGACGTGTGAGAGCAAATGCTAACTGAATCGGCGCTACCAACAAAAACTGCAACGTTTAGCTTCACCACGCAGTTTTGACATTTGAAATGACAGGTCGCTGGTGTTGGCAGAAATCAGAAAACAGGCAAGTCCACTTGAAGTGTTCCAGACAAATCCGATATGTGACGAAACCGTGCGGCAGATCTACTGGAGATCTGTCATTGTGCCACTTTCATGCAGTTGCCAATTGTTAGCAAAGTGGTTATCGCCAAAGTGAACATTCATCGTTTTCCTTTCAATTCCTGCTTTAAGGGAAACAGGGAGGCTGGTAGGTTACCTAATGATTAATCAGTACTTAAATATACAGCTCCAAAATAGGCAGTATGTTCACGATGTGCAGCCGCTCTGGAAACACGTCATGCCTTGTCGAACACACCACACCCAGTTTCTCTGCAATATTGCGTTACAAAGGTGGACCAATATGCTATTAAAGAGGGTGTCGTGATGTTTTGGCTCATCAGTGCATGTGATATTCACCATTTTAAATTTTTGAAGTATGCTAGACACAGACAACTCTTGAAACTAGTAACAGAACAAGAAATAGTTTAGCATCTTTTTGGTGGCTATAAAAAACTATAAAAACTGTAGAGCATTCTTTAAAAACATGTTAATATAATTTCTTAATATAAAACCCGCTTTGAATGCTTATTTGTTCAATTAGTTTGTGCCTATGTTCAATACCTGTCATTTTGAATTCAACTCATATTGCTGCATGTAGCTAAGCATGTACATGTGCATGAACTGTTGCATTGTTGCATTCTTGGTGCGGCTGGACTCGTTGCAGGATTCTCGCGTTCTGTGTCTGTGATGCTGAGGTTCTGGGCTCTGGGGTGCATGCAGGCGGTTGTTGCGGCTGTGCGTCTTTGTCCCTACCTCTGCACCACTCAATGACTGGACAGCATTTTGTAGAGAGTATTCCTAAATGCGTGGGCAGTGGAGACATGTTGTAAGGGTGAGGTTTGTTTTTTGCGTATTCTTGAACAACTGTGTGAGATGAAATGACAAGTTTAATGACGCAATATTTCTCAGCAAATTACAGCTTTTCACACAGTTTTCAACTCGCCAACATAAAAACAGCCCAATAGATAATGCATCTTGCCAACATCAAAAAGTGAAATGTTTATACACAACAATGTTAAATATTAACTCTCTGAAAGAACATTAATCTTAGGCACAATATTATGAAAGTTTAATTGGAAGTTGCTTAACATTAATCCTAAGCACAATAAAAGTTCAACTGGACGTTTCTTTACAGAATTGCTCCTACACATACATTATGATGTTGGTCAGTAATACGAAAATCGTCCGATTCCGGTTCGAAGTTCGGTACTATTTAGGCTGACAATCAAGACTACGGTGAATGGTTAGTAAAGTGACAAATCTGAGCGCAAGATTACCCAAGGCCGCCCGAGTTTACAGTCGACGCAAGCTGGTGAACCTGCGAGGTGCCGGGGCTAGCAGTGTATTTAACACTAAATTCTTCTAGAATCTTCATATATAAATGATGCTCTAAGCCCCCCCCCCCCCCATTCAAACTCAGACTCTTGCTGTTGCACATGGGTTAAAAAGAAACGCGAACTGACTGTAATCGACCCTGCAAGTGGAGTAGAAAAGAGTTTGGCACCTGCAATAATTTAATTTGATAAATAAGTTAAATAAAGGAAAGTTTCATTAACGTAGTGACAAATGAAAGGGTTGCTCTACCGATTAACAGAATGACAGTTCTGTCCAAAATAACAATATGATTTATTATGACTAAACTCAAAATAATAAACAAAACACATAAAACATTTACAATACATCAAATTGGCTCAAATTGGATACTCAAATAAATGCTGTGAAGGTGAAGTTGTCCCTAAACTAGATTGTGACATTTATGACGAAGTGGTATGTGGAGCCAATTCCTTGCAACTCAAATCTTAAAAGAAACACACAGCCAACCCAACATTAATTGCTGCTACAGTAGTGAGAACTCAGACAATGAATACCAAAGACAGAACAAAGTTAGAAAAAGACGAACAGGTGCACTCTGCTGAGCTCTGATTATCACCTAGGAAAATCACTAATCTGCCGGTGCTGCGGACATACATTACCAAGCTGTCTCCTTAACTGCAAGAACACGATCTGGCGTACCAGAGGCGATGGCTGGTTGCTTCGACGTCCTGTCGTGGTGATGATGATGTCGCGAGTATAGCCCGAAACAAATTATCCTGGTCTGGTTGTTCCAGACTAAAGACTTCCTACCAATACAAATGCGCCTCTGAGGGAGACGAAGAAGGCTCGCCACACAATCACTGAAGGTACAGTGATTGATTTTAACAAGCGAAGTCACACAGTAACTCCGATACAGTCAACTTTAGCCAAAACTGCTCAAGACAGACAATATAGGACGCTTGTACGCAGAACGCCCAATTGCCAACTGTACTCGGAAAGTTATGTTGAAGTCGGAACTTCAGCAACTTCGTCAAACAGTTACAATTAAATAAAAGTATATTAGACAGCCAACGGAAGGCAGGCTGTCCAGAGCAGCGAGAGCTCAGTCTTGTAACCAACTCCGACCGAAAGGCGAGAGCCGACTCGCACAAGAGCACCCGTACAAACCGAACACAGAACATTCCCGCCCCCGCGACAGTGGCCGTGGTTAAACGTTCCAATCAGCAACTCGAAAACTGGCGGAAAATTCCACTCTATTGCCGAAGCACTACCTTTCCACCAATGGAGATTCTTGGCGCCGATTTTGCTACGTCACGGAGCTATGCCCTGAGCAAGCCAATCACACTTAGGATTTTGCAGAAAACGCGGTAATTTGCCCGCCAAGACTGCCTGGGAACACAAGTCTTTCCCATGCCTCGCTGGTAACCCGCCAGAAACGGTTTTCACTAAGTTTCAGGGAAGTAATGGAATCTCTAGCCTCCAGCTTGAATCACCTGGCCCGGGGTCGCTGTCCTCCTTTCTGCCAACCCTTTAAGTGGTTGCCGGCGTAACTCCTGCAGTGCGGTTTCGCTACGCCATTATGGAGCTGGCTTTTCAAAACTAAAAGCGACTCAACTCGCGTTCCCTGTTCTACCTTCCACTCAAAGACATATGCATTGTATAGGAATGGTGTGATAATTACCGTCGATTGACTGTCATCCCTTTTTGCGTTACATATTGATAGGCAAATGTTCTCATAACTGTCGATTTACGTTAGGTGTCCTCTTCACCTTCTCATTGTGATTTGTAAAGGTCTCATGTAAGGTGCGAATCTGACCATTTCTTCTGCCACCTTACATATCCTCCTCCTTCTGTCTTCAATTTTGTACTGGGTCAATCAATGGTTGAGTAATTGATTGAAGACAGTGCAAAATTGGTTCAACTGCTGACTGTAGCAATTGAGATGTTTACTGACCAACTTCCTATCTTAATATCTGGTATAATTTACACAGTGGTTCTATTCAGTCTCCTTCATTTACCTTGCACTTGATTTTCTGATCTTTTGTACTGTTCTATTGAACTAATTTAAGGAATTATTTTCTTTCAAATGTAGTTGACTACATTGAAATTCAAAAAATGCGTGTATCTTTATAAATTTGTATCATTTGAAAATTCTTCTTTTTCTTTTGAGCATGTTCTATTTCATTCAGTTAATTTATGTTAAATGATGATGGATATGTATTGAAGTTGAGGAAAACTTCATTTAATATTATCTTCCCCATTTCATAAAAAATTTTACTTTTTTCTTTTATATTACACATAATCGATAACATGTTTAATTCTTACAAATAAACTTTATAACCTATGTCTCAACCTGTCTCATGATTTTACAGCTGTAATCCTATTTATGATTCTATTTTAATTCTCTAGAAATCTTAATTCTACGCATCATGACTTTACAAAAATTATTGACATTGACTTTCATAAACACTGAATTTCTAAACTTAATTTTTACTTTACAAACTTTACATTGACATCCTGCAATAGCTAAATCCATTCACGTTTATCTATCCTATGTATTTTTATGAACACATTACACTCAAAAATTGTTAATAGTAGGTTTTTATTTACTTAAACAAGTTTAAAAAAGTGCAATATAAGAAAATATTATTTACATGTCAAAATGAGCAACCAAACATCGTTAATAAAGATTTATCACTAAGACAGGAATAGTTTATATTAACATATCTTTAAATACAATAAGAATTTAAATTGTTGTCCCCCTTTTTTTTTAGATAGTAGTCTGTCACAGACAGTTCTTTCTCCTATCTGTAACATGCTTCACCTTTTTTTTTCCTCCCAAGTGTTTCGACGTGTTTCCGTCGAACATGGAATGACGGTCGGCTGTGTGCCTCACTGTGTCTCCTTTGAGTACGGTATGACGCTTGGTATGCATCTCGTCGTGTTTCTGTAGAGTGTGGCATGACGGTTGCCCGTGCCTCGCCGTTTTCCCATCGAGAACGGAATGACAGTCGGCAGAGAGAAAGGTCTGAAGGTCTGAGTGTGTCGTGAATGCGTGGTAGCCGTTTTTCCATTATGCATATGCCTTTAGTGCAGTTGAATTGGAGATCCATTTTTGGCAGCCAAAACTTTTCCGCTTCCGCATTCGTCGAATCCTTATGCCAATTCACCGCGGGTCATTTCGTCGGTAGATTTCCATACGAGTTGTTATCTTCCATTTTTCTGGTATGCTCTCTGAAAGTGTTGCAATCTGCCATAAAGAACATAGAATATTTATGCTGTTAGAACAGTTAAATTAGATTCTCGTTGGTAGTTAAATGTAATAATGGTCTTTTATAGGAATGAATTTGAAAAGGTTTCTTGATCTCTTCTGGTCCAGGTTCTTCTTTCTTCCAAATCTTCTGTGTTGTGTCTTCTGTTCTTGGTGCTTCTTGCTGTCTTCTTACCTCTGTCTTCGTTCTTCACTGGACCGGCAGTTACGATTGAAGACCTGTTTAACATCTTTGTCTTTTCTCCGTGCTCATGGCGCCTTCTTCACAGTTGTTGTCTATTCTTCGTTGTAATCGGTTGTTCATCTAGATAAGTTGAACAACCTTCCATCCTTTTCCTGCTCCGTCCCATGTGTTGTCAGGGATTGTGAAGCAGATGTTAAATTTCGTATGGTCTGATGACAGTTTCCGCAATTCTGCACATTAAATTACAGAAACGTGTTTCTTCCTGTGGTGAATCTAAGCTTCCGCTCATCCTCGCCGTAATATGTCCACCTCCGTTCCTGTTCGGTGGACATTCTTTATCCCTCCATATGCTACTTTGAATAGGTAGGAATAAAGCTCACTTCAGAGTGCAAGTTGCTTGCATTCAGGCTGCGTTCTATCTCTCCAAACTTTTCCACAGAGGAGTTATCCTCTAGGAAAGTCGTTTCCACCAAGCCCCTTCTTTTATTATCTCGTAAGCTGACGTACCGGGCGCTCACACTCAGTGTTCCTTCCTCTCACGCCTAACCGCTCTCCTCAGTCTCGTCGTCGATCTGGCCGCAATGATGCTGCACCTTGGCTGCCGACTACATCTTCAATATGTGACAATCTTACTTTCCTTACATCCATAGATTACGCTATCAGCTTTACACTATCAACTTTACAAAAATTAAACAAATTTTTTATATGACTTTACAAAAAGTATCATTAATTCTATCAAAATTAGCTTCCCCTTTTTTTCATTTAACTTAATTCTACTGTAAGATAAAGGTCATGGTTTCTTCATCTTCATCACGATGGATAGTAAGAATGAGATTGATGGTGATGACGGTTAGTATGTTAGTAACCCCTTTTTTTCTAACTACAGGTATATTGTGTTGCTTTGAAAACTTCGCACCTTGACTCGGACTCCAGCGTCTTTTTCTCTGCAATCTCCTCTGTTTGTCCTTAGCTGTAACAAACCTCAAAACACACTTTTTATTTTTTTTGTTTTTGCCCTTCAAAAACCGTCTCTATTGTTCTGTTGTATTGTTTTTAACTTAGTACTTATCCCTTCCTCCTAATTTTTGATCGCAAACTTTTGCATTCCTATCTTCCCTCATTGTACTCCTCCATATAGAAATCCTTTTGGGTGACCTTAACCTCCTACTGTTCTACCTCCTGCCACGAAATAAACATGTTTCTTGCTTATCTTAATATTTCAGTTCTCTTTCCTAATAGTTACCTCCTAACGACTTCTTATTCTTCTTTCTCTCATCTTTCTATTTCAATATCAGATTGTGGTATTTTCCACAAATCCTACTAGTTTCACATATTCCCCAAAATATCTGTTCAATTATTTCTTCACCGTGTTCGACGGAAAAAATTATAATTGCCTATCTCCTTCTCCCTTAATCATCTATGTTGTACTTACTTCTTCACTTCTTCTCTTCTACAAAAATCAACTTGCTCCTCCTTCATACTACGTCTTTAAGAGAGAATCTACTACTATTTCGTTAAACTATCCACATGCTAATCTCCATTTTTCTTCTACGTTCAGTTCTTTCCCCAGAACACACTTCGTTTGCAGAAGAGTTACGTTAGTTGTTACTTTCCTGTCTTTTCATCATCATTACTAATTTACCTCCTTATGGAATTTATTTTATTTAATTAATCGGAATAAGTACAAGCTAAAAGTTTTACTTGTGTGCCTTTTGCTTTCTTTCCTATTCTTTGTTTTCAGTTTCTTTTGTCTAACTTTTGTGTAACTTTAAATGACTCGCGTGGTGCAAACCTAGTGCTTTTCCTGTCTTTGGGTTAAACAATTCGGCAGCGTTATCATGGACTACTTTACTCACTTCCATGGGGCCTTTGTATGCCGAAAAGAATTTGTGACTCTGGTGTTTTTTCTTGCTAGAGAGATGGTGTGCTTTTACGAGTACCTTTTGCCCTGGTAAAAATACTCGTGTGTTTGGCGTTCTGTCCGCTCGGTCCTTTCTCTTTAACGCAGCAACTTTCAGACTGCTCAGTGCTAATTTTACTACATGCTGATGCTGTACACGGGGTACTGGACGGAATTTAATTATTTCTCGGATTTTATCTGGTGGTGGTTTATTTTTAAGAACAGTAATTGCGGGTAACAATGTACTGCTATGTGGCATTTCATTTATGGCATCTTGGAAATTAGACAAATGTCTGTCCCAGGTATTATGCTGCTTACTACAGTACAAACGACAGAGGGTTCCTAAATCTTTCATCGTTCGTTCAGCTGGGTTGGCGCTTGGTTTGTACACGGAAAAGCCGGCCGAAGTGGCCGTGCGGTTAGAGGCGCTGCAGTCTGGAACCGCAAGACCGCTACGGTCGCAGGTTCGAATCCTGCCTCGGGCATGGATGTTTGTGATGTCCTTAGGTTAGTTAGGTTTAACTAGTTCTAAGTTCTAGGGGACTAATGACCTCAGCAGTTGAGTCCCATAGTGCTCAGAGCCATTTGAACCATTTTGTACATGGAAATGTAAATAGGTTTAATTTTATGTTATCGCAGAGTGTTTTGCCATTGTGCTGAACGATATTGCGGTCCATTGTCCGATAACATTTTATCGACTCTACCAACTTGTCGAAGGAAATTTCGTGTCAGCGCTCTGCTTGTGCTCCTACCTGTTGCTTTCTTCAAGGGTGTAAATGTCACGTATTTTGAAGTTAATTCTATGACTACAAGAATAAATACATGACCTTTCTGTGTACGGGGTAGTGGACCCATGAGATCTGTCGCAGCTATATGTCTCAATTTCTCCAGAATGATAGGGGACATTGGTGGTCGCGTTTGAAATGTCACATGTTTGGCTCTCTGGCATTTCTTACATTGAGCTAGAACCTGTCTGATTCTTCACTCCATATTTGCGAAGTGACAAGACATTTTTAATTTTAAAAAACATTTTTAGGTCCAAAATGGCTGTTACTCAAATGAGTGTACCAAATGTACTTGTTTATCAATTCCTGTGGTAGGCATGCTACCCATAAACTTGTATTTGTGTCACGTCTGTAGAGTAATACATTGTCCCCTACGAGATAAAATTGTCTAATATCCCGTGATTCCCTATTTTTCCACTTAATTTTAATTTTGGCTAGGTCTGGGTCTTTGCCCTAACTGTTTCAAGGAATTGGTGACGTAGTTCTCAAAGGGCACATTTTTCAGGTAACACATAAGTACTTGCTTTTTTTCCGTATTGCTCATTCTGTTTTTGTTAACCTCTTCTGGCAATCGGGAGAGGGTGTCAGCTATGACATTTGAAGGTCCAGGTACATAAGTGATTTGAAAATCATATTCCTGCAACATCAACATCCAACGACCTAGTCTCCCAGGCAATAGTTTTGCACTTAACAGGATTTCTAGTGCTTTATGGTCTGTGAACACATTGGTTTTTCGCCCAAACAGGAAGTATCTAAATCTGCGAAACCCCCATAGTACTGCCAGCGCTTCTAATTCCGTGACTGAATAATTTTTTTCACATTTTGTGAGGATACAAGTAGCGAAAGCTACTGTTTTTGTCACCCGCTATCCGTCTTCCTCTTGTTGTTGAAAGAGTACCACTCCCAAGCTGGTTTTCGCACTGTCAGTTGCAATACTGAATTCTTTCGTTAAATCGGGATGCGCCAAAAGTGGTGCTTTTACCAGCGATCTTCTTAGTAACTGGAATTCCTGTTCTGCTTGGTCATCCCTACCCAGGGCATCTTTTTACTGGTCAACGCACATAAATGTGGGGTAACAAGGGAGTCTAGCCAAATGAATCTTTTATAAAAGTTATTGAGTCCCAAGAAACCACGCAATGTCTCTCTACTATATGGCGTACCCGTATGGCTTGCAGTTTGTTAGGGTTGGGTTCAATCCCTTGTTCAGTGATAATATGGCCTAAAAACTCAATCCTTTTATTTACAAAATTGGATTTCTTTAGATTTATGGTTACTCCACGTTCTGTTAACGCCCTTAACAATTTATCAAGTACCTCATTATGGAGTTTCCAGGATGACTCAGCCACTAAAATGTCATCAACATAACAGGTGAGACGCTGATGGAGTTCTTTATCCAACACAGTTCCTAAACCTCTTAAAAAAGCAGCAGAGAATTTGTTCAAACCGAAGGGGAGTCTTTTGAATTGATAACTGCGTCCAAACGCGATAAAGGCCGTATACTTTCTGCATTAAGGTGTTAGTTCTATTTGCCAAAAAGTAGCTCACAAATCAAGGGAAGAAAAAATCTTAACTCCATATAACTTTTGCAACAACTCTTCAAATTTTTCTGGGCGATCATTTTCAGGAATGATAATGGAATTTGTCTTGCATCCACGACTATCCTAACGCTCCCATCCTTATTATCTTCAATTTGTAAGGGGCGGTTGTGTGGCGAATTGGAGTTTCAATAATATCATCTTCTATCATTTTGTGTAGTTCTGCAAATACTTGTTTTCTGTAAAATAGTGGAATAGTGTAAGGTGGCTTGTTTTCTTTCACTTGGAATTCGTATTGAAAATTCTTAATGGTACCGGGTTTTGGTAGAAACACCTCGGCATTTTGTCGTAATATTCTTTCTAATTCGGCTTTGTCTGTTTCTGAAATATCTTTTACTTGTCATCTATCTCCTGATGGATTTGCATCTTTACCTCCTCATCCACAGGTCTTGATTCTTTCGTCCCCCGATATCGTGGATGTCCCTCCTCCGATTGATAAATATGCAGTTGTATATTTGTTTGTAAGACCCTGGCATCTCTTCATGTCTGATTTTCTCTTCAAAATTAAGACGCACCTCCCCGAGCATCATATACCCTTCGTCCATATTAAGCGTAACGAGATTTTGACTCATGAAATCTGCTCCTATTATTATGGGTACTGAAAGTTTCCGCACAATTACCATATTCGCCTCTATTTCATGCCTCTGACATGAAAAAGTTACCCGCGTTTCCCTATTAATCTTCGCAGACGCACCAATGATCGGTCCTTTGACTTTAACCCGTTTCGTCCTTAATTCTGGTAGTGCCTGTTCAGCGTTACATTTCTTAAAGAGATCTTCTGCAATCGCCGTCATTTCACTTCCAGTATCAAGAATGGCGTCTACAAGTATGCTCCCTACTTCAATCCGAAATATAGTTTTCATCTGCCTTAGGTATCACTATCGGTGTTGCCACCGGTACATTATCCTCTTGACATGCTATTACTTTCTCCGGTTCGTATAAACGCGCTACATCTTCTACAGTTTGGTCATCATCATCAATTTTTGTCCTACTGTCTATATTCACCGTTTCTGACTCCTGGTTCCTCACCATCGTCGGTCGATTCCCAGTCAACTGAATCCCAGCATGCTGGTGCCTGTATTCGATCTCCCCTTAAACCTACTTTAAAATCTGGCTTATCAAAAATAAGTCTATTTACCCATTATTCGATCGAATTATTTGTGACTGGTCTTCGTACCGTTCATCTCGTCAATTTTTTTACCTGGGTTTGGTGGCCTCACCTCAACTTCCTCCATCGGTTCTTTCCGCACATTTTGTCCCGCTGAAGTTTGATTTTTCCAACCTTTCTGCGTTCTGGCCATTCCACTTCCACCTGAATAACCTGGATTTGGCTGCTGAAAACCTCTAAATCTTCCGCCTTCGTTTGCACGGGGATTGTATCTCGGATCATAGTTACTACTGTAGTTTCTAGGACCAAATCCCCATTATAATTCCTCGGTCCCCCGAAACCATAATTGTTATTTGCCCTCTGTGCGCTACCAAAACTATAGTTATTATTGTCCTCCCATGGGCGACTAGCCGGCCGGAGTGGCCGTGCGGTTCTAGGCGCTACAGTCTGGAACCGAGCGACCGCTTCGGTCGCAGGTTCGAATCCTGCCTCGGGCATGGAGGTGTGTTATGTCCTTAGGTTAGTTAGGTTTAATTAGTTCTAAGGTCTAGGCGACTGATGACCTCAGAAGTTAGTCGCATAGTGCTCAGAGCCATTTGAACCATTTGGGCGACTACTCCTCCTTACAAAATCATTGCCTTCTCACCATTGGAATTATTATTAAAGCCTGATCGGTTACTGTTACTCCCCCTACTATTGTTTTCTCTGCTTGTACGTTGTTTTCTTGCGTCATCTTCACTGAAGATGAATTAAAGTTCTGTCAACATTCCTTTAAATACTTGTAGGTTATCTCCTGCCCAACCAACCAATGATTGCTGATAACTTAACGGTAACTTCATTGTGCACATCCATATCAGTTCCCCATCACTGTATGGAATATCTAAACACTGATTTTTCTTTGTCATATCTTCGAAAAATCTAATGGGTTTCCTTTCTCCGGAATTTTCGAATAACTCTTACTGCAACAACTCATACTTTATCCTGTTTTATGTTTCTGTCGACCAGTACCGCTCCAAGAATGCAGTTTTAAATTGTTCATATGAATGACAGTTCGCCACTACTCTTTGCATGGTTTCTGCTATTGCTCCGTCCATATGCCCACAAATGAAGTCAAGTTTATGGCTAAGTGGCCAGTGCTCTGGTAAACCGATCTGAAATTGATTTATGAACGTGCGTGGATGTAAGCCGTTCCCACTTTCTTTGTAATGTTGGAATTTTCTGACTGTCAAAAAGTGATCATTGTCAAATTTTTCTCTTCCACCATACGGCATTTGTGTTTTCACAACATGACCCGTTTCTTTTACTTGTGTCATATTTTCTTGTGTCATCTTCAACTTCTCATTGCGGTTTGTAAAGGTCTCATGTAAGGTGCGAATCTGACCATTTATTCTGCCACCTTACTATGTGATGTATTTCTGTGAGATGGCCCAGAGTTTTTCACTTCTTTTATGTTCGTTGGACATCTGCTAACACGAAACCTTTTTGCTTGAGGCTTACGCTTGGAATCGTGGCGAAGAGTACTGTGTCATTAATCAGACTGCATCGCAATCAGTTATATTAATAAAGGGAACCGAATTAAGGTCGTATTTAATGAGTAATTTCCGACGAGAACTTAGCATACAATAACGATGATCTGTAGGTCAATATGCACTAGAATTGTTATATGTCAAGGTATGCGGAGTAATTAAAATTCTAAATCTTAACTGAATTACATAAAATGTAGGTATCTCAATAAAATAATACGAGAATGAAGTTAGTTTTCAGACTTAGTGTGGTGTGATTTAAGAAAGAGAAAGGGTTCACTTGTCGTATAGCTTGAGCAATGTTTTTAAAGTGAACAAACTAGTAGAAATGAAAAGTCGTTTACATTAACCGTTTCATATTGAAATCACGAATGTCTGGCTACAGGGCTCACATTTTTGCCCTACACAGTTTACACTTACAAGGGGAGGCCGCCAATTGTGAAATTCAGATTCGATTCATACTGCGCGTAATAAAAGCTCATGGCCAGAGGTGTAATGTGGCAAAGCACCAAGATGCACTTATCAGCCGTTGTCGAGAAAATCGACAGTTAAAAGAAACCGTTGCGGTGAAATGCTCTCTACGATCAATAATTTTCTACAGCGTCGTAGCGCAGCGGTAAGCGCACGGGTTCGTAATCCGAAGGTCGCCGGATCGACTCTCGCGCCATGCAACTTTTTTTTTTAGTATTTGTTTTTTGTAATTCATATAAATATAAATATACACACCCACACACATATATATATATATATATATATATATATATATGAATTACAAAAAACAAATACTAAAAAAAATTGTAATTCGTATATATATATATATATATATATATATATATATATATAAAATTCCCGGCAATCAGTTGCAACAATTATGCGTATAATAAGTTGTCGAAAGTCGTTTGTCGTGGAAAAACTGGCGACTTCGAACATCATTATGTTTTCCGCAAACAAAATTGTATTTCACAAATGTTATTAATTATCTTCATAATGTTATCCACGTATAGTTAACGGAAGACGTAGAAACGATATTCCGAAACGAATACGTATAGCGTAAGTCAAACGTTCGAATTAGAATATTGACACCACGAACACAAATTTGCTGTGGCAGGTATGAAATATAAACTCCGTTACTCGCTCGTTACACTTGAAGGACAGATGTTGAATGGGCCGAAACGAGCCGCCGCATAACAGCGTAGTTGCGTGCTATCTTCGAAAGAAGGTAGATGCGGTCCCTAGCGCAACTTATAACATCGTCGAAAATCAGTGCGGACGGAAGAGCTTTGGTACACCCTGTTAAAAAAAAGGGAAAAATCGAGGCGGTACAATTGGAGAGCAATCCGCCTTCACCAACATGCATAAGCAATTCATTAATAGTATATATATGAATTACAAAAAACTAATAATAAAAAAAAAGTAGCATGGCGCTAGATTCGATCCGGCGGCCTTCCGGTTACTAACCCGAGCGCTTTCCACTGCGCCACGACGCTGTAGAAAATTGTTAATCGTAGAGAGCATTTCACCGCAACGGTTTCTTTTAACTGTCGATTTTCTCGACAACGGCTGAGAAGTGCATCTTGGTGCTTTGCCGCATTACCTCTTTGGCCATGAGCTTTTATTATGCGCAGTATGAATCGAATCTGAATTTCACAATTGGCGGCCTCCCCTTGTTAGTTACGATATTTTCAAAGAATTAGTTGATACCTGGAAGGTGGTCATTTGTACCATATCGACTTTTTCCATCGGCTCCAGTCTTCTGAACATGTACTCGTAACGTGGCTATTTTACGTGCGTCTCTTATTTGCATGAAACCCAGATGGATTGGAATGCTTCTAATGTTTAGCGCAGTGCACGCCGTGTAGGTTAGATATTATGGCCAGTTAAAACTGAGTGCCGGATATTGACTCAAACCCAGATAGTTGTTTTCCGTGATGTGCGCGCACTACAGAACACACGAGGCTGGATTCAAAGGAGCGGAATGTCTGCGGAGCGGCAGACGCACTGCGCGTCTGCGCAATGCCCCGGCGCCCCGAGGCCAAGCGGGGGGTACTTCACACCACACGGCTTCGGAACACGCCTCTGCCAGTGGCATCGCGCGCAACAGCGTATGTTGAGGGAAGCAGTTGCTCTGTTCACGAGAGCGGTGCGGCGGGTGTATGCGGAGGGAGAGGTCGGCTGAAGACAGCTGCTTCTGTGCTCTTTGTTTTCCGGAGCGATTCTCTGCAACCGAAACCTTGTATTACCAGACAGACCACGATATTACTGCACTTTGACTCCTGTACAGGGCTGTCTAAGGAAAACAACACATTGTGAATGTTGTGCATTTACTATGAAGTGGTCCAGCGAGTCCTCGTGAAACGTCACGATAAAAACTCACGATAAGCCGACCTAACCGCCCGCAGTTCCAGGTGCAATAACGTAGTCGTCGACTGCTAGATGCCGAGGGAATTGTCACCGAAATCTTAGTAACACAAACTGACAAAGGGCTTTGTATTGCTTCATAAGGATCGATAAACTCGAGCACAGAAACAAGAAAGCCTTGAAATTTCAGAATGCCTTATTGACTGGAACATAGCGATCGGTATAAAATGTTAAAAAACCAATAAAAACAGTCCCGATTGCGATTTTTTGTTTGTTGGCACCCGGTTTCAGCCTTTTCTTCGAACCATCTTCAGGCTCACTCCGCCGTTACGGCTGCTGCTGGCGGCAGGCGGAACGAGATCCGTAGAAGTACCGTTGTTCGAGGAAAGGGCCAAAACCGGTTGCCAACCAATGACAAAATCTGAAAACGCGATCGTGACTGTTTTTATTGATTTTTAAAGAAAGTCTTCTTATTTAAAGATATTTTCTGTGAATTGTTCCCATATGTCACATAGCATTCAAGTGGACTACTAAAATTTGTCCGTTACTTACCTTTTTCGTTTACTCATTGTCAGTAACACACTAGGGTGCAGTATTCCGTCGGAACAGCAAAATAATTAGCAATATTTTTCCCACAGTAACATGTGGCAACTTTTATGTTTTAAAAATAGTACCGTCAATGATGAGTTTTAAATACCGCTTACATTTCTCTTACTCTTACTGTCATTTATTTAGTTATTTATTTATTGCCAGTACACAGAAGAAGTCAACGAATTTACCATACAAATATTTCAGCTGCATTCTCACCGAATTATGTAACCCATTTTTCAACGCGCAACTGGCGACAAGAAATGCTAAAACCTATAAAATTCGCTATACTCGTATGTTGAAAAAATAAATATTTAATATTTTCATCCATGTTAGAACGACGAACAACAATTACAATTAAGTATATATAGCAATGAAGCCATAGCAGTAATTACGTTGTACCAATTTTCTGCTAGATACAACATTATCTTTCTTAGTTTTCTTTAGTTCCTGAATTGTCATTTAGTCACATGCTGCATTATTTTTTGGTAATGGATTTTTGTAACAGAAATGTAGCTAAATGTTTCGATCTTTCAAAGAAAATGGCTCTGATCACTATGGGACTTAACATCTCTGGTCATCAGTCCCCTAGAACTTAGAACTACTTAAACCTAACTAACCTAAGGACAGCACACAACACCCAGTCATCACGAGGCCGAGAAAATCGCTGACGCCGTCGGGAATCGAACCCGGGAACCCAGGCGTGGGAAGTGAGAACGCTACCGCACGACCACGAGCTGCGGACTTCGATCTTTCAATAACGGTAACAAAAAAGGAACTAAAATTATTCCTCTCCTTATTTAAAATGATGCAGCACATGTTATTATTAAAATTGCCATTCCATGTTTTTTAAAGTTTAGATTAACACAGTTAATAACGACAGCTATTGAATGTTTCGTGGACAAAATTTTCCCACTGTTGATATAGGAAAACCTTTCCACCTGAATATGCAATTGGAACTCCTATAGTCACTCTAATTTACTCTTCAAGAAAGTGATACAGATAGTGATGGAATCACCAGCATAATAAAATATGTGGATGTGGACACAATAAACTGATCCAAGTTAACGGAAAGTTCATGTAATGTAGGCAACAGATATGTCATTGATTACAATGAAGCAAGAGACAACATGAAACTTAAGGCAAATTGATAAACACATGGTGGCAACACAAAGTAACTGCACACCCGTGTGCTGCGTCCACAAGTGGTATCAAAATGCCGCAGTAATACTGAAGGCAAGGCAGAACAGCAAAAATGGTTCAAATGGCTCTGAGCACTATGGGACTTAACAGCTATGGTCATCAGTCCCTCTAGAACTTAGAACTACTTAAACCCAACTAGCCTAAGGACATCACACAACACCGAGGCAGAGAAAAACAGAACAGCAGAAAACGACAACATAGTAAGGCGCATACACACATTCGCTGAATAAAACGCCAATCAACAAGACAGACTCTGTAATACCGTACTGCCTTCGCAAGGTCTCTACAACAGGGATGACCAAGATTTCGGCTCACGAGCTGGACCCAGGCAGGGGTGCCAAAGCGCACAGCCTCGCTGGACATTACCGCTACCGCTGTCTGAGCGCGAGAAGGGAGAAGAGGGAAAACAGCGAATGCGCCACATTTAAACGGCAGTGCAGTCGCATTACATACGATTTGGTTTTATATTTCACAATTCCCAACCACATAGATCACAAACAAACAATTTTTCAGTATTATTTATTATTTTTGGAATTTTTATCTCGCACAAACTGTCGGCGTACGCACAGGCACAGACAATTTCACAGTGTTTTGCACTTAAGTTGCCAGGTAATCTTGACTTATTAAGCTTAATAATCGAGAAAAGATCTTTCATACAAATATGCAGATCGAAGTTTTGCAACCTCCTTACGGAGACTTGGAAATTCTATCTTAGAAAAGCAATGTGGACGTCCTGAACAGTTTTAGTGTGAGAAGATTTGTCACCAAAACTGGAATTACCTCACAGGTTAACCATTTACGTCTGCACTTACACAGGGACGCTTTCAACTGTAACGGCAAACGGTGTCGAAAACAGATGTAAGATTGACAGTGTCCTCATAACCTTATAAAACTATCTTTGCAATTATTTCAAGGCCACGACGAATTCTTCTAACCTCGCGTTTTCTTTAATGCAAGTGGACGTAGGGAACTGGACGGTCTTTGTCACAAGGTGTCCCGCTATTACATACATCCATATCAAATCAGAAAGAAGTTGTCTTGCAGTGACTTACTGTGGGCAGTGTGCAGTCGAGTCCACTTAAAATGCGAAGTCTGTAGTCCATGTCTGATGTTCCAATTTTCGTCCCTGCATGCTTTTTCCTTCATAAATTCAATAATAGCGAGTTAAATCGAAAATTCGTTCCATGCATGCGCCTTGACTTAACCAACGTAATTTGCTGTAATATATGAAGTCTCCATACTCGTCGTTAAGTTCCATTGGAAATGGTCGCGACTTACAAAAGAACAACTCTGCGACTTCAGAAATTTTACTATTCGTACTACCAATTTTATGACGTGCTCCATGCCTGTGAATTTAGCACGAAGTACTCTTGATGCACAGAACAATGAATGCCGTCTGTCTATCGCTTTTTTGTTCTTTCATTGCCAACTAAATCTTCAAATTCTTTCTGCATGTTACTGTAACGTCTTTTAATGACATATACGCAGTACCGTTTTCATCATTCTCTTCTGTCGTTTCCATTCATTTTAAAGGATTATGACGATAGATTGCTAGACTGTCTCGTGTTTGTGCAAACAGCCACTGGACATGTGAAGGTCTTCAATACCACAAACAAATGGTGGACGGTATGAAAGACAGCGGTGCCTTCCGGGCAGGCACTTTCCCTTTCATTTTGTTTCGGTGGTCATCATACAGTTTCATTTGCCTTTGGTGTATCTAAATTTTCCGTGATTGATATTAATCTGATGGACTTTTAGTGTTAGGGTGAACCACTGATTCGAGTAGCAGTATTAGAATTAAACTCGGCTATAGAGACGGATGTTTGGACGCTGGAGGTGACCATTGCTGTAAGGGCAGCTTTGCAACTTTCCCCGAGGAGGAAGCGAGTTCACGGATTCCTTTGTATTCACCAAACTTGCCATGCGCCCTGCAGGGCAGTGGTTTATGGTCCGCCATTCTGGCGGACGGCCTTGTTCCGCTAGCGTCCAAGCAAGAGGGTAGGAACGCCGTGGCTGAAGGCGAAATGACACTTCTTTAGAAACTGGCAGCGCCGGGCATCCTGGCGCCGGCCTAACTGCTTTATTAGTGAGTGGACGTGGTGTGGGAGCCTGGTCTCCTCATCCCGCGTGTGGGTCCAGTTAAAGTAGCGTCTGGTTGGCGCTCGGCTAATGTGTTTATCACAAGAACAGTGCACCTTGTGAGACAGGACGACTAATTTCTCAGGATGTCGCGTTTCTTAGATGCTGCCACGGCTCGCCAAAACCGCAGCCACTAAATCGTTTTATGGATTGGACGGAGCTTGTTTTCGCTAGGAAGCTTCTCTCATCTTGTAAAATGCGCCGGGGGTTTGGCTGCAAGACCTCCATAGATTGTGTGCTGTTTTTTCAGAGAACAGAATGTGTACTGCACTGCAGTGATTGGTTGAGGAAGATTGGGTCTCCTTGCTAGAAAACGTGATTAGCACGGTAACCACTGCTGGGCCATGAGAAGTTTATTCAAGAACGTAGGGGGGGGGGGGGGGGGGAGGGGCAGCTGTTTTTCGGAAGGTTTTGAACAACGGGAGAGGCAGGGACTTGCTTCTGAACCGTCACGGAGTACAGTTGCTAGAGCTCTTCTCTTTCTATGGAGAGAGCAGTTAGTTGTAAAGACGTCCGGACACTCGGTCGAAACTTTATAATTTCACACACGTGAGACAATGAGCAGCAGATGTGGGGTCATCTTCCTCTCAGTAGGACGCTTCGGAAGTGCCTGCACGCAGGCGACAGCATCTCATCTTTCACCAACTATATCGATAACATTGCACAACTGTGCCAAATTCAGAAGCCTATCAATCGTTTTCATGATCATCGTTTTTCATAGCACCCTTGTACTCCCACTAGTCACTCCCAGTGTCCATAAAATGCTCAATTATATTTTGACACGAGAGACCAATCAATGGAATGATACAGCGGAGTGTGCTTGCCTAAATTGGCATCCTTCCACTCACAGTAGCCAGTCTCATTTACATGAAAATTCCAGTTAGATTCCCCAAGTCTATTGCCAACCAACCTGAGTTATTGGCTCAAATGGTTCGAATGGCTCTGAGCATTATGGGACTTAACATCTGAGGTCATCAGTCCCCTAGAACTTAGAACTACTTAAACCTAACTAGCCTAAGGACGTCACACACATCCATGCCCGAGGTAGGATTCGAACCTGCGACCGTAGCGGTCGCGCGGTTCCTGACTGAAGCGCCTAGAACCGCTCGGCCACAACTGCCGGCTCCTGAGTTAGTGTTACTGAAATGTTGTACAGTTGAAGTTTCTGTTTATGTCTGTTCTCTCTTCACCTTCAATCTCTTTGTGATACTGTAGGTCCTTGTTATTAATTTTTCAACAACACCCGTTCTAATTCCCTACGATGTCATTTATTTTGTTGTGGGTTTGAAGGAATTAAATTTATTTTATGTCATGTTAGCCAACATGTGCTATAAAACAAGGAAACATACAATAATTTCGGATGAACAACTAGTCAGAACACTCTCGTAACTCTTCTTCTTCTTCCTTAAACCTTTCTGCTGAAGCAGAACGTAGAGTCTATGGTTCAGGCTTTTGTTGTACAGTTTTTTGAGTCGCATTCCTCGTCGTATCCACACCGGGGCCAGTAGTAAGTTTCCCTTGCGCTATTAATAGACATGGCACCCCTTGGGTACGGTGGTTACGACTTTTTAGTCGTTTGGCAGACGGAGAACTGCTGCCACCATAGGCTACCTTGCATCATGTCGACCCCTCTAGTGAACGAATATTCCACTCGGTTTCCTCTGAAAACAGTAAATTGTGTAATTACATTCGTGTTTTTCTGTTTGTGTTCCAGTTCTTTCTTTCAGTTGCGCACTAGTACTTAAAGTTGGCGCGAATATGGAAAAATAATTATCTCTTATTATGCAATATATTTATTTGTGTTCATTTTTTGGTTTTGTGAGTTCTGTACCATATTGTCGAATTTGACAGTTCAGCATTGCTATCTGCGTTGCAAAAACTCTTTTTGGTGGGGCAATTGTGTGTTTTTGTTGAGAATATTTGAGAGTCAGATATTATTAGATGTTCTTACATATAAAGCACTCCGTCTACAGGCCACGAGTGGCCTACCGGGACCATCCGACCGCCGTGTCATCCTACGTGGAGGATGCAGATAGGAGGTGTGTGGGGTCAGCACACCGTTCTCCCGGTCACTATGATGGAATTCTTGACCGAAGCCGCTACTATTTGGTTGAGTAGCTCCTCAATTGGCATCACGAGGCTGAGTGCTCCCTGAAAAATGGCAACAGCGCATGGCGGCCTGGATGGTCACCCATCCAAGTGCCGACCAAGCCCGACAGCGCTTTACTTCGGTGATCTCACAGGAACCAGTGGAACCACTGTGGCAACGCCATAGATGTTCTTACATATGCATAGTTTTTTGTTTTGTCTTCCATTTTTTTGTTCTTTTTTCGAGTCATGTAAAATATTTGTTTTTAATCTTCCGTTTTCGTAAATGTTGACAAGGAGTAAAGCGAAGTTACTTCTTGGCCAAAGTCTAGTAGACTCGGGACGTGTTGGACGAGTTTGCCATGGAGCAGTCAGGCCCAAACACATAAGCATTAGGTACCGATAGATGATGCAGGATCGGAAAAGGGAATTAACAGTGGTTACCAGTCTGTTGATGGAGACGACTGTGGCCGTTTAGGCGTATTAGTCATGAGTAGAAATTCGGAAAGGGAGACAAAAGGCAGACATGAAATGCGGCGCCATCGCAGCAGTGCTCGGGATTCACGGGTTGCTTCGCCAATGGCAGCACGCATTATTAACCGGAATCTGATCCAGTGATCGTTCTCCTAGTCCAGCAGATGCATCAATTAGAAAGAGACGAAAGGAGGAGGCAGAAGAATTAGAAAGAAAACGGAGGCAGGAGGCATTGGAATTGGAACGAAAAAGAGAGCGTGAGGCGGTCGCATTAAAGGAGGAGATTAGCGAACGCATTGAGTTTAAGGCAAAACTTTCTGAGGTACGGAAACTCCGGACGAATGCTAAGAAAGACGCTCTGCTTGCCCGAATAGAGACAGCAGGTGCGAAGAAGGTAGCTCTTACTGCTGACATCTGAGCAAAACGAGCGAGCTCCATGGAAAAAAAAGTTTGATAGCGTTGGCGCAGGGACGTAAGGCAGTGCTCGCCAACACGGAGAATATTGCCAAAGTAAATGATCGACTAGCTCAAGTAGAGGAAAAGTTGCAGACAAAGACTTAGAGATTCAAAAAGGGCTCTGAGCACTATGGGACTTAACATCTGAGGTCATCAGTCCCCTAGACTTAGAACTACCTAAACCTAACTAACCTAAGGACATCACACACATCCATACCCGAGGCAGGATTCGAACCTGCGACCGTAGCAGCAACGAGGTTCCGGACTGAAGCGCCTAGAACCGCTCGGCCACAGGGGCCGGCTCAGACTTCGAGACTTTAAGAGGGGGAACAGTTATGTAGCTGTGAAACTTTAACGGCACGAGTGATGTCATCACGTGGTTCACAGAGCAGTGCGACGCAAGCCACGTCAGATTGTAAATTCATGGTAGGGTCTTATGGGACCAAATTGCTGAGATCATCGGTCCCTAAGCTTACACACTACTTAAACTAACTTACGCTAAGGGCGACACACACACACACACACACACACACACACACACACACACACACACATATGTCCATGCGACTGAGGACCAGAATCTCCGACGAAAGGGGGGGGGGGGGGCGGCCGACCGTGACAAGACGCCCTTGACTGCGCGGCCCACGTCTTCTGCCACGTGTTGTGTGCACTCATGCGATACTTACCAGCCGAAGCGTAGGAGTACGCCGGGCAAGTTCCTGGAGAATTGTGGTAGGTGTGATGGCCACTGAGAACACGGTATGTTCCGTCGTCTGGCCAAAATCACCGTGACGGAATCTGACAGATTCTCTAGTGTAAGGTCGAACCTACGTTCGACCAGAAGCATTTTCTGTCCTTCCTAAAATTTCAACATTTTGGGAAAATGGCGGCGACTTACACCCTAAAATTTGGATTGGACAATTCACCCGGTCGCTACCACCTAGATTGCAAATATTACTACTGTAACTATCTACAAGTTTTGTAAAAGTTGTGGATAGTGTACGAATTGGGTTTCGATGAGGACTGTACAGGAACTGTTCATGGAGGTACAAGGAGGTCGGATGAGAAACCAGTCGCCACGCGATGAGGCTAAGGCCATTGAAGAGAAGCGGATGGTGTAACCCGCCAGGCAGCCGGCACTGTAGACAACGCTGAGACAGGCAGACGACCAGGGCTGCCCCTGCCGGGAGAAGCGAACAGTGGCTGCCACACTCACCTTCACCGACTGGTGGCACGAGAGAAGTGACCTTGGGGGATCCCCGAGCGCGGACCGCTGTTGGTTGGCGCGCACTTTCACTCTCTGTGGGACGAGCCGACGCCAGCTGATGGTCCGACCCGACTGTCTGTAAACTCAAGAGCGAGCAGCGCTTTTGGTGGGGGAAGAACGCTGACACTGGCCTACAGGGGCACCCAAAATGTGTTGTCTAGCGGTGTAGATCGGCGTGCTGTGATATACGTCTTTTCTGTTCGTGGGATCTTAGTTGCCAGTGTCAGTCAGTTAAATTTGTATACTTACTGATACACTTCGGTAGCCGGAAGTGAGGGATAAACGTCTAGCATTGCAAATGTGCAGAATACGAGAAAGAGGAGGTATTTGCGGAGTAAAGAGTGTTCGATCGTCTCTAATGTTATTACAGCGTGTATTAAAGAGGCGGCCCAAAAAGAACTGTTGGCTAATATTACCAGTCCCAATCAAAGGGCTGCAATTTATACAATAGGACGCATAAGGAACGAATGCGAAAATAAGCCGCAAGGTTTAGTGGAATCGCCACGAAGGAAAACTAATAATCTTGGGAGGAAACCGATCGTTATAGACAGTTTCAAAATAACGTAAAACCTTTGATGCTTATGGAACACTAAATCTCTATCTCGGTCACTATTCAACTGATTCTCAGGCATATTGCTTTAAATATGTGCGCAATAGCTATTCTAAACAGTGCTGAAATTTTCTTCGAAACATGTACATCGATTCTGGACTTCTAAGCAAAAAGCTTAACAAATGAGGTGCGTTCACATATTAATTTTTATTTTTTTGGTAAGAACTGTATTTGTTAGTCTAGAGCAATGTTATTCTCTTCAAAATATTACCCATTACATACTATACACTTGTGCCAGTGCTTTTTCCAATCCCCGAAGTTCTTTAGCAACTGTTTCTTCGGGATAGTTTGTAGGTGTCTTAACTGTGCTTTTTAATCTCATCCATGCTTGTAAAACTGCTGTCCTTTAAGGCCTGCTTTGAAATGTTTATACCATTTCTATGCCCTTGGTTCACTCATAATAGATTCACCAAAAGCAATACTTAACATTTCTAAAAATTTCATACACTTTATTCCATTCCTATAACAAAATTTAATACAGATTCTCTAATCTGTTTTTATACAAAACAAATAATCCTTCATGCTACCAAAACAAATGTAACCTTTGTGACAGCTGACGACAGAATAAATGGCTCTGAGCACTATGGGACTTAACATCTATGGTCATCAGTCCCCTAGAACTTAGAACTACTTAAACCTAACTAACCTAAGGACAGCACACAACACCCAGCCATCACGAGGCAGAGAAAATCTCTGACCCCGCCGGGAATCGAACCCGGGAACCCGGGCGTGGGAAGCGAGAACGCTACCGCACGACCACGAGATGCGGGCAACAGCGTAAATACCCAATATGTTTAACATTGTACGCATACTTTTGAGACTGTTTACGAAGACAGTGACAAAGAAGTAGTGAAAACCGGACTAATACAACACACAAAATTATAAATTTCTGCTTACTTTTTAAACACTCTTCGTATTGCAAGTCGTTCAAAGAAAACTTCTACCTTTTAGCAGAAACAAAAAGTAAGAACAAGCCTTAAATTCTACAGATTGATTGCATTATATGGGGTTCGTTTTACGAATAGCATAAAAGGAACATACTATACCTTCACATGAACAGGCATTCGGTTCTTTGTTTGTAGTATAACCTGACTTCCATTCTTGTTGTTGTTGTTGTTGTGGTCTTCAGAGACTGGTTTGATGCAGCTCACCACGCTACTCTATCCTGTGCAAGCTTCTTCATCTCCCAGTACCTATTGCAACCTACGTTCTTCTGAATCTGCTTAGTGTATTCATCTCTTGGTCTCCCTCTACCATTTTTACCCTCCACGCTGCCCTACAATACTAAATTTGTGATCCCTTGATGCCTCAGAACATGTCCTACCAACCCATCCCTTCTTCTAGTCAAGTTGTGCCACAAACTTCTCTTCTCCCCAATCCTATTCATTAGTTATGGGATCTACCCATCTAATCTTCAGCATTCCTCTGTAACACCACATTTCGAAAGCTTCTATTCTCTTCTTGTCTAAACTATTTATCGTCCATGTTTCACTTGCATACATGGCTACACTCCATACAAATACTTTCAGAAACGACTTCCTGACACTTAAATCTATACTCGATGTTAATAAATTTCTCTTCTTCAGAAAGGCCTTCCTTGCCATTGCCAGTCTACATTTTATATCCTCTCTACTTCGACCATCATGTTATTTTGCTCCCCAAATAGCAAAACTCCTTTACTATTTTAAGTGAATCATTTCCTAATGTAATTCCCTAAGCATCTCCCGATTTAATTCGACTACATTCCATTATCCTTGTTTTGCTTTTGCTGAAGTTCACCTTATTCCTCCTTTCAAGACACTATCCATTCCGTTCAACTGCTCTCCCAAGTCCTTTGCTGTCTCTGACAGAATTACAATGTCATCGGCAAACCTCAAAGTTTTTATTTCTTTTCCATGGATTTTAATTCCTACTCCGAATTTTTCTTTTTTTTCCTTCACTGCTTGCTCAATATACAGATTGAATAACATCGGGGAGAGGCTACAACCCTGTCTCACTCCCTTCCCAACCACTGCTTCCCTTTCATGTCCCTCGACTCTTATAACTGCCATCTGGTTTATGTACAAATTGTAAATAGCCTTTCACTTCCTGTATTTTACCCCTGCCGCGTTCAGATTTTGAAAGAGAGTATTCCAGTCAACATTGTCAAAAGCTTTCTTTAGGTCTACAAATGTTAGAAACGTAGGTTTGCCTTTCCTTAACGTAGCTTCTAAGATATGTCGTAGGGTCAGTATTGCCTCACGTGTTCCAATATTTTTTATGGAATCCAAACTGATCTTCCCCAAGGTCGGCTTCTACTAGTTTTTCCATTCGTCTGTAAAGAATTCGCGTTAGTATTTTATTCCATTCTTATCTTAATATTGTTTACTCTATAATGTTGTGTTTCGGAAGAAGCTATCTTTTTTGTATTCCGTGTGATCTTAATGCATTTGTCTAAAAATGAACGCAGCCGAGACGTATCTGTACACGGCGTCGCCACAGATTTAAAGCGCGCGCCACGGCAGGGCCGGTACTATGTTGTGAAACAGCCTATAGAAGCGACTTGTGACATAGCTCGGTTGGCAGAGTGGGGACTCGCTCGCTCTTCAGTTTACCGACAGACTATAGCTGAGTGAGCTGGAAGGTGCGCCATTGTCAACACGGTGAAAGGGTCCTGTAGCCACCTTTCATTGCCAACTCTCGTAGTGGTCAAGTCAGCAAAGAGGTTTTCGCTACTTGGGAGAAATCCACCTGCGTTAGGTTGGTGGCGGAAATGGCATCCTGGGGTTTTCTGGTCGACGCGGAGGGTGGAAGAGGCTGGAGAAGCGGGAGGCGTACACAGCTGTGCTCCAGTTGAAGAAGGGTGAGTTGGACAGACCGCGTGGTGCGTTGTCACATAGAGAGGGGAGCTTTTAGCTTTTGGTCTAGAATTTCGTCTTACAAAGATTTACTTGCTGGGTTGCAGCAGGGAATGCAAGGCTTTTGTAGACTTTCAGTTTGATTCCCAATGCAGTCTTGACTTTGATCCGTGAGAGGAACGCAGCACAAGGGAGTTGCATATGTTGAAGTGCCCTCGGTTCAGTGTGAGTGTTTATGTGCCTACAACTGTGTGTGTGTGCTTCTAATCTTTTCCGGATCTTGGTAATTTTTGTGTATTTGTGAATTTTCTTTGTCTCATGTGATTAAAATTTGGCCACGGTCCATAGAAATTGTCTTCGCGGACCGAGTGGGCACGCGAGTCTGTTATGAAACGTATAGTATTTCACAAGCAATTGTACATAGTTAGCATGCAACAGCAGTCTATAGAAGCACTACATCAATGTTTTAAGGAATAAATAATTTTGCCTTCAATCTTATCTTGTGTACCGATGTTACGTCGCCGTTACCTTCCCCATTTACCTTGTAGTTTTCCTTGTTGGCCCACCTATAGCGTTTCCATGTGCACAGGTGTAGTGATTAGTGTCCCTTTTTTTTATCTGGAACAAATGCTCTGGAATAGATCGTGTTTTCACGAATCTTGCTGCAGGCTGCACTTACGCATGGTGTTCACGACCTATTTACTTTAATCAATATTTGATTCACGGGAAGAATGCCTGGATCATATTAATAACTACATCCCATTCTTTATCAATGACTTTACAATGAATGTTCTTTTGTGAGTTTTTCTTATTAATAAATTAAGTTATTTTCCGACTCAGTGCTACTTCTTCTTTGTCGTGTGGCTGGAGTTGGTGGCGACCCTATCTTTTATATTGATTTCAGTGTCAAGTAGCATTTTCTTATTCAAAGTGCGCGTGGCTCTTTTAGCTATCAGGACACATTCAAAGGGCGCTTCATGCTTCTTGCACATAGCGTCCTTTTATCCACGCTACTTACACATGGCTTACCCTGCTCACGGATTTCGGTAAACCAAAGATCTTCTGATGCGCAGTGAGGATTAGTCATTTTCGGTTGGATGTGCTAATTGGTATATTGTCTTTCTGCAACACAGAATTTATTTGAATTTAGGATATAGATGTGCATTTTCTTCCATGTTTTATTTTGTTTATGTATTACTGTATAGACATTGTGATTCGGTATTCCATTGTGTTACAAGTGTGGGTCGATTCTTGTCCTGTGTCGTGTATCGGTGTAATATAGTAAATCTTGTCTGCCTTGTGGGGACTGTGAGTCCATTAGGAGACTTTGGTACTATTCTTGTATTTTGGAGCACGGAGTAACTATCCTTATGATGGAGACGCGTAGCTGTTCAGGGAGCCGCGATCGGAAAAACCAGTCAGACAACAACTCTGAACAAGGACGAGATCAGAACGTCGAGTCCGACCAGGAACGAAACGCAGAAAACGCAAGCACAAGTGTTGTCCATCCTGAGCCCGCTGTAGTGTTTTCGAATCAGTCGATAGATGCAAATTCATTACAGACTATGCTACGGCAATTACTAGACAGTAATAAAAGGGATATCGAGGAAGCAAATAAAAGATTGAGTAGTGAAATAGTACAGGGTGTTGGGGAGAAACTGGCGATCATTGACCAACGCATCTCCGCCTTAGAAGAGTGGCACCAAGTCATTAGCAAGCAGGTGATGGAGCAAGAGGAAAGGTTCGCTGGGAATATACGTATACTAGCAGAACAATGCCAGAGTGAACAAGCGGCTCTTGAGTCCCGAGTAGGACGAAATTCCGCCAGGGATCTCCGCGCGTTAGCAGAACAATGCCAGAGTGACCACGCGGCTCTTGTGTCCCGAATAGAGGACACTGCGGCTAAGTGCCCGGTCCACCTTAGCGCGCAGGTAGAAACCCTCAGCCAGGCGATAATAGCTCTCGAGCGAGAGCAAGGGCTTACGCAAACAAAACAAGACACGGCCCACCGAGAGATGCGAGAAGAAATAGCCAGGATCTCAGACGCAGTGGCGCGTAAGTCTGACAATAATAGGGAAACGATTACCTCGTCATCAGCGGATGCAGACGAAATACGGTCGATAACGAAATGTCGGCGTGGACAGTGTGAAATAAAAATACAACAAAAAGGGGTTATCGAGGGAATATGTGAGCGCATGGCCCGTTTAGAACTTCACCTAAAAGGGTTAAAGGCCCATGAAGTTGAAAGAAATGAACGAAAGAGCCATTATTCCGACGATGATTCCGGGAACGATGGCGAATTTGATCATCGTCATGATCACGGATCTCGTACCAGGTGGGAACGGCGCGGATCCCCTCAGGAACGTTCGCCAAGGGAAACTCACGAATTTGACTTTAAACATTTTCTGACCGTGAGGAAGTTTTAAGTCTTCCGTAACTCGGCTACGGGGATTCACCTGCGGGCCTGGTTACAGCAGTTCGAGTTCTCCCTCCCTCCTACGTGGCCCAGTGCGCACAAAATAGAGTATATGTGCGGCTACCTCGAAGGTGAGCCAGCGGCGCGGATGAGGTCAATTGCACGCAATTGCTACACTGTTGGGGAGTTTCGACAACACTTCCTGTCGATCTATTGGTCAGTGGCAGCGCAAAGTCGTGTAAAACACGGACTCATTATGCTACCAGAGTTAAACAGGTCAAAATTCTCCAGCCCTGTGCAGATGTTCGAGCACATACTGCAGGCGAATGAACATCTTGACGATCCTTATGGACCTGCGGAAATTATTCGTATTTGCCTGGGAAAGTTTCCAATGCAGTTGCGGCACGTTATCCTTGCAGGGCGATGTAAGGATGACGTAGAGGGGTTTCGCAATTTCCTTTTAGAGCTTGAGTGCGATGCGAATGGTACCACGCAGAATTGCGGTCAGAGCGCCTACGAGCAGCGGCCGCGCAAGCGAAGCCGCAGCCGTAGAGACAGGTGGCAATACAGACGTAATGAGTCGCCTGAGAGTTACAGAATGCGCGAGCGTTGGCAGCGTCGCGACTCCTCACGGAACGCGGGCAGAACGAACTATGCCAATGGTCATCATTCGCCTAGAGGAAATCAAAGACACCCCTGGGAGTTTAGAAGATATGGTAATAAGCAGAGTTTTAGGCGCAATTACAGCGGACCTAGGAACGGTAGTCGTGACCGACCCCAGAATAATTATCGAACAAGCAACAACAGGGGTGCCGTAAACAGTACGGGTGGTCCGCCAGAGGGTGTTGAAATTCGTCCCGCAAACCCGCGGCACAATCCGAAAAATGCCCCTAATCAAAGGGATCAATGACTATTGGATGACTCGGTTGGCGCAACTTAATGAGGACCCGTGCTATTGAAGATATTGATGTGCATTTGATAAAGGAAGACGTTATTATGGAAGATTTGTTGAGGGAGGGCCACAGTATTGGTGTGTCTGCGGTTAACCCAGTCGCTTCTGTTTCGTAAAATTACAGTGCGTATTTTCCAATGTTTTGATTCACTCTGGTGTGATTAAAATTAACGTGTATATTTTCTATGAATTGTAAAGGGTCCCCCAATATGTGTGTAGTTATTTCTTCTTGTCAGCAGAAAGAAGTAGTGTTGTGCAGTTTCAAAACATCTGAATGTGAATGATTATGAGGCTCATATGAAGCGTTTCCTATTACAGTAAGATGGCTTTCGTTCTTTGATGACTAAAAAGGTATCGGGTGTGTTGGCGTGGCGAGTCAATGGTCGTAAGGTAATTCTTGATGATAAATTACAGTTTTAGTGTTCTTATTCCCCTTAGGTGAGCATGATTCAGTGAGATTTTTCAAATGTACTGCGATGTTAATGAAGCAACTTGGTGCCTTGTAGGTGAAGGACTTGTGTATGAAGGGAGATTAATAGTGTTTGATTTTCAGAGTTGTCATCTTATAAGATATTTGGAAAGTGTAACTTGCCGTCACATACTACTACGTACGGTTGAGGACACCAGGGTGTGAAACCCCAGAAGATGTATATGGAAACAGCTTATAACCTCAAGCAGCTTGATATTTAATAGAGAATCAATTTGACTACCTCCAAGCTAAAATAACATGACGGTAGGTGAGGACCCTGGGGACATGTGGTGAGTAAGTGTGTAATCATTATGAGTATCTTATGATAGCAGTAAGTTGGGTACTCATGACCCTGGACAATGGATTTCTTTTGACAGTATTTTTTTATGTACTTATAGGACGAAGTGTTTGTGTTGCTAATAGGATAGGATGATTTTTATTTTCATTTTTATGCCCACTGACCTTTTGCATTAGTCTGATGAACAGATGTTGAAACATTTACCATTCCAGATGTGACTTGAATGAACTTTCTGTGTCTCATTAATCATAACTTTTATTATGCAATGTCCATAGAAAAGAAGTCTCGGAAATTTTTCACAGATCAGCAAACATGTTCTGCAAACCTTGGAGGAGCAGTCAATGAACAACGATATTGGTATTGGTGTTGAAAGGAATATTTTGTTTATATGTGGGAATTGTAGTCGGGCTATATGGTGATGGTGGCTAGTACGAGCTGTGTAGATTGTGTGTGAGAGCGTAGTTAGGAGCAGGTAGAGTTTTGTGTCTGTAGATAGCAGCGGCGCCAAATCCTATCCAAATCCTGACCAAACCTTGTACAAGATCTACCCTGAATGATTGACAGCAGATGTAATGCTGGAACTATATTTTATAAAAAGGATTTTTTGTTTGTTTGAATATTGGTTATTTAATTTTCTTCATTGTTTTTTTAGTAGTAATGTTAAGAAGGCCCCTTTTGTCAAGTTAATTTTGGGCACTATTCCATGTATTGATCAGGAGTGAGAAACTCCGAAGATTTTGTGGTAATCTGTACACATGATATTTTGTAATGATTCCTGTGAGCGCAGTTCTTAAGTGGGTGCAAGGCCGCCTAGGGAGCCTCCGCATCAGAAAGCACAGGGCTTGGTCCACCGGCAGGCGTTGCCGAACCCTGGTATCAACGGCGAAGCAGTGATGCGGCGAGCGGTCACAGCTGTTTCCCAGTCAGAGGGGAGGGGATGCTGGTCTTCCCCCAGGCGCAGGCTCACACCGGAGCCCGCAGGCGTGTCACCACGGCAGCGCCAGCTGATGGCCGGCGTTCCACCCCATGCGCTAGTCATCTGACAAGCGAAAGGGAAAGTATGACGCACACCAGGCGAGGCCGCCGATCCCTGAGCGTCGCTAGTCCAGACGGCTGCTGCGGTGAGGTAACGCCCACTGCCCGGAGGGACGCGGGTCCCACCACTGACGCATCAGCTGAGACGGCGCAAAGAGGTGACAAGCGGGTCTCAAGCCCGACACCCGCACGAGTTTACGTCGACCTCGATGCGACGCAGAAGAGCGCGTGTCTCCCCATTGACACGACAGGAGACGGGGGCGTGTGTCGGTAAAACACATTCCTCCACAACACACGGACGACGACCGCCAAGCCGCCTTCTCGATGATGAGGCAGGGCCCACAAGTGGCGATGTCCTGCAAATCTGCAACGCCGAACCATCCCACAATATGGACGCAGAGGGTGGAAACGGGCACGAGGCAACGTCGCGGGGTGCTGTCTAGGATGAACAACCTGGGTTACAACGGACGCTACAATCAACGCCGCTGCGAACTCCCCAGTTCAGTGTTGTGGTCCCCTAGTAGCTTATCCTCCAAGTCGCCTTTAGAAGAGACGCCCACCCCAGCACCTAAAGAGAATACCCAGTGAAACAACCATGTGGCGAAACTGAAAAATGACAGCGTGTCAACGAGTTGATTTCTGGATGTGTTTTAGTACTCATGACTTATTTTCCATAGGTGATTATTTACCAGCTGTCATACCACTGGGTTCATTAATGATTTTGTATCACTGTATTTGTTGTGAATATTGTATTTTGCACTTTCACTTGCATGTTTTTACATATGTCAGCACCAGATGATACTGCTTTGGTTCGTGATAATGATTTTGCATCATTGTATTTGTTTATATATTTATATATATTATGTACCTGTTCACCTATGTCTCTATGTTAACTTTTGATAGTTGGTTAAAGCAATTTTAAAATAATATCTCATGGTTGTGGTCGTAGTAGGTCAGATGACATGATGTTAGCGTAGTATATCACGCTTAATTTAATTTGTTCTGTTTGCTTTGCGGACCGCATGAGGTCACAATTATTGACTAAGGTCAGATAAAGCTCACTTGGATATAAGAGATTAATCAACTCCTTTGTGCTGCTGTTTACTGTTGCAATTGTTACTCGTTAGGGTATGTTTGTTTCGAAGACTGTTGGCGAATCTCCTAGCATGGCGAGAAAATTCGCGGCACAGTCTTCTCCGGGACGTTTGGGGTGATGAAAGGGTCCTGTAGCCACCTTTCATTGCCAACTCTCGTAGTGGTCAAGTCGGCAAAGAGGTTTTCGCTACTTGGGAGAAATCCACCTGCGTTAGGTTGGTGGCGGAAATGGCATCCTGGGGTTTTCTGGTCGACGCGGAGGGTGGAAGAGGCTGGAGAAGCGGGAGGCAGTCTGCCGCCGGTACGGGAAGCGTACACAGCTGTGCTCCAGTTGAAGAAGGGTGAGTTGGACAGACCGCGTGGTGCGTTGTCACATAGAGAGGGGAGCTTTTAGCTTTTGGTCTCGAATTTCGTCTTACAGAGATTTACTTGCTGGGTTGCAGCAGGGAATGCAAGGCTTTTGTAGACTTTCAGTTTGATTCCCAATGCAGTCTTGACTTTGATCCGTGAGAGGAACGCAGCACAAGGGAGTTGCATATGTTGAAGTGCCCTCGGTTCAGTGTGAGTGTTTATGTGCCTACAACTGTGTGTGTGTGCTTCTAATCTTTTCCGGATCTTGGTAATTTTTGTGTATTTGTGAATTTTCTTTGTCTCATGTGATTAAAATTTGGCCACGGTCCATAGAAATTGTCTCCGCGGACCGAGTGGGCACGCGAGTCTGTTATGAAACGTATAGTATTTCACAAGCAATTGTACATAGTTAGCATGCAACAGCAGTCTATAGAAGCACTACATCAATGTTTTAAGGAATAAATAATTTTGCCTTCAATCTTATCTTGTGTACCGATGTTACGTCGCCGTTACCTTCCCCATTTACCTTGTAGTTTTCCTTGTTGGCCCACCTATAGCGTTTCCATGTGCACAGGTGTAGTGATTAGTGTCCCTTTTTTTTATCTGGAACAAATGCTCTGGAATAGATCGTGTTTTCACGAATCTTGCTGCAGGCTGCACTTACGCATGGTGTTTACGACCTATTTACTTTACTCAATATTTGATTCACGGGAAGAATGCCTGGATCATATTAATAACTACATCCCATTCTTTATCAATGACTTTACAATGAATGTTCTTTTGTGAGTTTTTCTTATTAATAAATTAAGTAATTTTCCGACTCAGTGCTACTTCTTCTTTGTCGTGTGGCTAGAGTTGGTGGCGACCCTATCTTTTATATTGATTTCAGTGTCAAGTAGCATTTTCTTATTCAAAGTGCGCGTGGCTCTTTTAGCTATCAGGACACATTCAAAGGGCGCTTCATGCTTCTTGCATATAGCGTCCTTTTATTCACGCTACTTACAACGGCTACCCGTGAACAACGCCCACGGAGGGGCATCTCCATCGGCCGCCGGAGCGCCTCGTACTTGCTGCCAGACAGTTGGTCCACATGTGGGCGTGGTGCGCGTGACCAGCCACAGTCTTTTCCGGCCACTGGCACCTCGCAGCTCTACGAGACGTGCCACCTGGTCTTCCCGTCGGCGGTCCAGCCGGAGGGAGACGTCAGTGCGACAAACGGTGGCTGTCATGTGTGCAGTTGGTCCTCGTGTGGGCATGGTCTGTTCAGACCGCCCGCACCTCGCAGCGGCATCGCCGGAGCGTGACATGCGTCTATCATCTTGCGTCATGGCCACCAACGCCCACACCCACCGACTCAAGCGTGGGCCTGGTCTGTAAGACCGCCGCAACTCTCACCAGTACTACTGTGCCATCAGCCTGTGTTATGTAGTGTCTTGTGTAAAACAATTCTGTGAACACCTACACGAGATAGGTAGAGCCCAAGGATGCTACCATCCACATTTCATAGACCAAAGGAAAAAAATTATTTCATTGTTGTTGTATGCACAAATGTTCAGTGACACTTAGTTTCTTGTCACCACCTATTTCACTGATGAACATTACACACTACAGTGTCACTGTTTGCTTCCTTGCGAGAGATTTACGTAGGTCTCATTTTTGTTTTGGTAACCACAAAACGACAACTGGGCACTGTAGGTCAGTCCCTGCTATAAACATTCCCAGTTTTGTGTTTTCATGTAACGTCACTATCAGATTTCATTTTTTTTCTTTTGTGTAACCTGGATAATTTATTTTCGTATGTATCCTCAACAGTTTTTCACTTACTGTTAGTCTTGTAATATAACATATTTTCCATGTATAAATTGTGACACACGTTTTGTAAATCCAGCTACACAAGTGTGTCCTCCATGTATTAATGAAGGGTGAATGCAAGTTGCGTAATAGTCATGTTTCATGAATGAATCAGTGCGAAAGGACATTCGGCCACGTCACTATGGCTGTCTTTTTTCTGCTCAGGGATACCGAATATATGTAGTCACTGTGCACATAGGGAGGAATATTCTTTGTAAGGATTTCCCCTTTCTTTCCTCTAGTGCAGTGTTCTTCAAAATGCGGGTCGCGACCCCCTGGGGGTCACAAAACCTTGCTCAGAGGGTCGCGGTCGCAGGAGAAAGCAGTTGCAGCATGGCTGGTAACGATCATCTGCTATGGTATAAATGTCACACGGAAGTGACAAGGTTTTCTGGAAGCATCTTGCAAATTCGCTCACGTTCAGATCTGGAACTCATTTATAATAATGAATACGAATTTAAACCTGTTGAAAGTTTCAAATACGCAAACATTTGTAGCAGTGAGAAGCAAGACGATGTCTATCGATCTCTTCCCACTTCTGCGGAATGGAACTAGGGCGGCGAGAGTCAGTAAGTCTCGTACAGATAGTATTTATGTCTGAGAGGTTTTCAGGGAGAGGGAAAGGACCACATCAACTTCCGGGCTGGAACGGCGGTGCAGTGACAGCGTCTTGAGTATTACTGACAACTGCTGTGATAAAAATATCACACGCAACGAGAATAGTTTATGAAAGCGCGTTTAAAAGATGCTCACGTTCCAGTGTGATACAAAATGGCTGCAACAAGAAGCTGCGTACATACTGCCACTGGAAACATGTTTCTGTTGCAAACATTGTTTTCTGCGATGCTTCGCAAATGTTTCCGACTTTGTTTCTGGTCTCTGTTTCCGTCCACACTGGCGGCAAACATTTCTCGTTGTGTGTTCACGCCGTCTGCAGTGCACCTTGTGTTATTGTGTTCGTATCTGATGCTGCGTTATGTCTGGTGTCGAAGAAACAATAATGATATCTGGTGCTGCATTATTAATACTAGAAGGTTTACACAAACAAAATGAAAGGCGTCCTCTTCGTTGGTGGAGAAAAACATTCTATAGAAGAAATGGCGGAAAAAAACCTGCTACGTGAGCGGAGTATGGAAGACTGCTCTGGGTTCCGTAACTTCACTCGTATCTCACCTACCGATTTTGAATATCTGGCAAATATGATATCACCATTTGTTTTAAAAAAAGACACGAATTTCAGGAAAGCTATTTCAGTCAACCAGAGGCTTGCAGTTACTCTTCGTTTCCTGGTAACAGGAGATTCATTTCAGAGCCTTCCGTATTTATTTCACATTTCGAAGCAGACAATATCTCAAATAGTACCTGACGTATGTGGAGCTCTGGTGAAAGTACTGAAGGATTATGTGAAGATAAAGTAAATGAAAAACATCGTTAAATAAGCATATTTTCGAAGTGTTATTATTTCTCAATTACATTAGCCGCGTACACACTGAGCCTGAAACATGTTTTCAAAACATGTTCCCGGCTGATTGATGTGGACACCATTTGGAAACATGTTTCGAAACACAGAAACATCTATCCGTAGTAGTGTCGGTACAGATCAGAGGAAACAATGTTTCAGGGTAGCTACCACTTGTCACCACTGCACGGCGCTAGCGTGTGTGTGTGTATGTGTCGTCAACTGTTAAGTGGTGTTGTGTTTACTATAGTGTCGTTTTCGCTTTATTTTTCTAAAATAATGGAGTGGTCAAGGCAACAAATTGTTGATTCAATTGCCATGTAGCAGGGGGAGGATTGCTTATGGAACGTCCGGAGCAAGGAATATAAAAACACTGTTAAAAAACACGATGCACTTGCGAAAATTGCAGCAGCTTTTGGCACGGACAAGGGAAGTGTAGAGAAAGAGATGCGATCGCTCGTGGTTGCTTACAGGCGCGAGAAAAGAAAAATTATTTCCAGCAGACCATCTGGTAGTGGTGCAGACACTGCACATGACTCCAACTGGTTCGGCTATCGGCTGCTGCAGTTCTTGGACGATCTTCATGAGCCGAAGGAGACAACAGATACTGTGGAAAATGAGGTACGAAAATTATGCTTGTTTGTCTTTATTTGTATTTTATAGTACACAGTCACATTCACCCATAGTTATTTTGCCACGGTACACTTCCTTGTGGGCTTAAAAAATAATTAGCAAATTCGTCTAGAATTTGTTTATTCGTGGAAGCAGCTTTCCTTGGTATATTCTGTGCTGAAATGAAAACTGATGCAGTGTCATCTCGTCTCCATGTGCCTGGAATCGTCTCACCTGTTTGTAAATCGTAGGAATCGAAGCTTCCATGTGGGGTGTACTGGTTCCTTGCCTCAGCATTTCGCCTTAAAAATTGCGGAGACATACAGCTGTAAGTGTGACAGTTTTTGCCTTTTCCGGTTGTAGCAACATAGGTTTTCTAAACACACGAAAAACTGAAGCAATAATGCCGAAAGTGTTCTCAACAACCATTCTGACCCTAGAAAGTCTGTAATTAAAAACTCTCTCTTTTGAACCTTTAACATGTTTTCCCGGGTAGGGTTTCATAATGTTTTCCTGTAAGGGAAAAAGCATCGTCTGCTACAAAAACATATGGTAGGGCCTTGGTGCCACCTGGTAAGCATTCAGCTTGTGGCAAGTTAAGTTTCTTTTTGTTAATTAACTCACTTATGCTCGCGTTTTTGAACACACCACCATCTCATATTCTGCCTTGGCAGCCGATATCTGCGTACAAAATGTTGTAGCTGGCATCGACGACAGCAAGCAGCACAATGCTGAATGAACCTTTACAATTATAATATTCACTTCCACTACCAACAGGGCAGTGTAGCACGATATGTTTCCCGTCAATTGCTCCGACAAAATAGGGGAACTGAAGAATCTGTGAGAATAAACATGCTGTTTCACTCCAGTCGTTTTCAGTCCCGGGTATCTGAAAGAAAGAATTTTGATTTCAGGTTTTCGTACATTCGCCAGAGGGCACAAATGAAGATGAAGAGGTTGCGGCTGGACCTTCCAGTTCTCCACCACTAAAAGTTAGAAGGATGGGCGAGAAAAAAGATATGCAGCAACACTACAAGATTGCGTCTCAATTATTAACTAAAGTGCTGCAAAAACAAGAAGAGAACAAGAACGATGAATGTAGTACATATGGGCAGTATGTGGCATCAGTTTTACGGAAATTGCCAGAGTTAGAAAGAGCAAAAGCCGCAGCTCACGTGCAAGATTTGGCACCACGGTTACTACAATGCATTTCAGTAACAAGCTTCGAACCAGACAGTAGCTCGCTTGGATTGGCAGAAGTGAGACAAGGCACGAGGTACAGCAATTTCTGCCAAGCGGATCTCGAATACCTGAGCTCAACTCAGACTTTAATTCACACACTGCATGTTGACGTTTCTATTTTCCTAGTTCTGTGGCTTCATCGCGATTCCCACAAAATCGTCGTTGCTGGTCACCTGGTTAATTTTTCATTTCTTTCGTGTAGTTAATAGTGGTGATAGAACGTGAAGTGAACCATTATATTTTTGATAGTGTGAGAGGTGGCATGAGCCCCCTCTCATATTTCTATCTTACTCTGAGTAATTCGATTTTCCTCTCTAACTGCATGCAGTGAAAAGTTGCTATTCCTTCACACGCGGACTTCGCACGCAGCGTCTCTCGTCACCCGGGTGGTCCGGTGACAGACTGGTTCTGCTGAGTTTGAAAGGATTAAGCCGACGGGTGGGAGGGAGTCGAGTGGATGCTTTCCAGACGCCGACATTGTCATAAGAGCGGGAGCGACATGCCCACAGGGGCCTGAAGGAGCGGCTGGGCTAGAGATTCCGGTACTTCGCAGAAACTTAACGTTACTGAAAACACTTTCTGGCGGGCTACCAGCGAGGCGCGGGAATGACTTGTGTTCCCAGGCAGTCATGGTGGGCAAATTCCCGCGTTTTATGAAAAATCGTAACTGTGATTGGCTTGCTCAGGGCATAGCTCCATGACGTAGCAAAATCGGTGCAGAAATTGGCGCCAACAATCTCCATTGGTGGAATGGTAGTGCTTCGGCAATAGAGTGGAATTTTCCGCCGGTTTTTCGAGTTGCTGATTGGAATGTTTAACCACGGCCACTGTCCTGGGGGCGGGAATGTTCGGTTTTTACGGGTGCTCTTGAGGTAGTCGGCTCTCGCCTTTCGGTTGGGGTAGGTTACAAGTCTGAGCTCTCGCTGCTCTGGACAGTCTGCCTTCCGTTGGCTGTCTAATATACTTTCATTTAATTGTAACTGTTGGACGAAGTTGCTGAAGTTTCGACTTCAACGTAACTTTCCGAGTACAGTTGGCAATTGAGCGTTCTGCGTACAAGCGGCATATGTTGTCCGTCTTGAGCAGTTTTGGCTAACGTTTACTGTATTGGAGTTACTGTGTGACTTCGCTTGTTAAAATCAATCTCTGTACCATCAGTGACTGTGTGGCGAGCCTTCTTCGTCTCCCTCAGAGGCGCATTTGTATTGATAGGACGTCTTTAGTCTGGAACAACCAGACCAGGACAATTTGTTTCGGGCTATACTCGCGACATTATCATCACCATGACGGGATGTCGAAGCAACCAGCCATCGCTTCCGGTACGCCAGATCATGTCCTTGTAGTTAAGAAGACAGCTTGGTAATGTATGTCCGCAGCACCGGCAGATTAGGGAATTTGCTCTGTATTAATCAGAGCTCAAGAGCTCAGCAGAGCTGTTCCCATCTTTTCTTACGTGGTTCTGTCTTGGATGTTCATTGCCTGAGTTCTCACTACTGTAACAGCAATTAATGTTGGGTTGGCTGGGCGTTTCTCTTAACATTGGAGTTTGCAAGGAATTGGCTCCACATACCACTTGGTCATAAATGTCACAATCTAGTTTATGGACAACCTCACCTTCACAGCATTTATTTGAGTATCCAATTTTGATGTATTATAAATGTTTCATGTGTTTTGTTTACTATTTTGAGTGTAGTCATAATAAATCAAATTGTTATTTTGGACAGAACTTTCATTGTGTTAATCGGTAGAGCATCCCTTTCATTTCTCACTACGTTAATGAAACTTTCCTTCATCTAATTAATTTCTGTCAAATAAAATTATTGCAGGTGCCAAACTGTTTTCTACTCCACTTGCAGGGTCGATTACAGTTCGTTCGCGTTTCTTCTTAATCCATGTGCAACAGCAAAAGTCGGAGTTAGAAAAGGGGGGGGGGGACTTAGAGCATCATTTCCATATGAAGATTCTAGAAGAATTTAGTGTTAAATACACTGCTAGCCTCGGCACCTCGCAAGTGCTATATAAAAGAGTTGAAAAATACCTTACAAAAACTAGTACCATCATTTCTAAAAATATACAGTACTTATTTTCGCAGTCAATTAAAACGAAATGTTGTCTTCCTTTGAAACTGAATGAAAGTAAATGAAATAACCATCCTGCTAATGTCTCAAAACTAGGGGTTCTGTAATACAAAAGCATAGGCCTATGGAAAGTGGTATTTATTTTTTATTAAAATTAAGTAATTCCATGTTTAACATTAATTCTGAATTGGGCATAATGTAGATTGTTTTGTAATAAATACACCGTGTTAACTATAAATAAACGCAAAAATGGAAAACTTTTTTCAGGAACCGATCGACAACTAAATGAGGAAAATCCAATAAGTAACTGTGAGAAATTAGAAAAAAACATTCTTGTTTACAAACTGACTATACAGTGGGAACTCGTTTAACGAGGATAATTCACTTCTGAGTCTTACCTGCATTGCGAATCCCTCGTTATGCGAAACATATTTTTCTGTTGTAATTCACGGTAAAAAAAAAAGGATAATGCATTCCATCCCGAAAAATACTAAAACAGTTAAAATGTACATTCTTTTTTTACAAGAAGTTGTCTAAAGACATTCATTTTTACCTACTCTTCAAAATGAGTCATAAACACAGAAGACGGTTAGCTGAATGAAACATCTTCCTAAGTAGTGGTTGATGTGCAGCTTTATTAAATTCATGTTGGTTAACGACGACATATCTAAAATGGAATTCATACAGAGGTACCTCAAGGGCATGAAGTAACATGGGTCTTGCTTGCAAAACCGTCACAGAGAATTTGGCAACACCGTCGAGGAGACCCGAGCGGAGGTATCGGTTGCAATAATTGCAACGCGGGGAGTGTCACAAACATTACAGCTGAGTACTTCAATGTCGGCGTCGATGTCTTTGTCGGAACGTCTAACGTACTTCGTTCGTCGTAATAATGATAACACTGCTGTAAAACATTACGCTTTTTTTCCCTCCGCGTTTTCTGTTTAATTCATTGTCATTTCTTTCGCGCAGAGCGTAAGCCATATCGTCAAGAGTAAAGTCAGTAACAATAATGGTACGATCCAGCGATTATACGAAAATGCACAGCGCTTTATCGCCACAACTGCAGTTTGATGCTTGATGACCAATGTCTCTCATTTGTACTATTAAAAAGCATAATTGACACTAATTCATATTTTATTGTTTTCAACAGTTTTTATTCATAGGGCGATACCAGCGATATCTGCTACGTGTGCCACTTAGGTGAAAGTAAGCAAGGGTTATAAGTCCGACTACAATAAAAATACAACACTTTCAATGAGAAGGCTGTGCTTGTTTATTTATTAATAATTTGTCAAATCGTGGTTCTCTTTTTGAGACACAAATCACCAAATCATTTTCTAGTTGAAGTCTATTTCTCTTCTTAGTTTTTATATTGGCCACTGAAGAGAACGCTAATTCACAAAGGTAGGAAGTGGCGAATAGCACTAATGATTTCAAAGCTTCCATTGCCAGCTGTCGATACTCTTCTTTTCTCTTCATCCAAAAGACGCCAATCTTTTGCGAATTAAATTCCATTTTAAGCATCCCGTCAGCTGCTAAATCTGTGTTTCTTTCGTCATCGTGCTCAGATCGGGCAGTTGTACTGACATATCAAAAAAAGGATTTAGTTCCCATCTATTACCGTTGTCAGCGCCAGAGTTCAACTCTGGAAATTAACTTAACAGTTTCTCTTCCAAATTATGTAAGCTCTGCAGCATGCAAGGAATGTGAAAACTTAGTACCACCGACTGTTCCATTTCAATTTCCTCGACAATCGTCTGAATACAAGGGAAAGACTCAAACATCGTCTTTTGGTAAAACGTTGACCACAAACTAAGTTTAGCGAGGAATCCTTTGATTTTATCCTTAGCTGTTATAATGTTTTGTTCTTTCCGATGGAGGCTCTTATTTAAAATATTTAGGTGGCTAAGAAGATCCCCGAGAAATGCCAATTTTAATAGCCAAACAGGGTCACAAAAGCAATTCACACATCCAGATTTAGAATCTTGTAAGGACATTAACAATTCACCTTTTAGTTTCAGAGCTCGTGTCAATACCTTTCCGCTGGAAAGCCACCTCCTGTCGATAGCACTCGTTACTTCATGATACTAAAGTGCTTGTTGCGTTTCACAAGAACGATATTTTTTGAATCCGTGTTGGCTGTTTGTCAATAAATCGTTTTCTTCTACGTAATTCAATGTTCGAACACAGAATATGTTCGAAAATCCTACTGCAAATCGACTTTAGTGACATGGGTCTGTAATTCAGCGGATTACTCCTGTTTTTTCTCTTGGGTATTGGCGTGTCTTGTGCAGCTTTCCAGTCTCTGAGTACGGATCTTTCGTCGAGCCAGCGGTGGTGTATGACTGCTTATTGTGGAGTTATTTTATCAGCATACTCTGAAAGGACCTGTCTGATATACAGTCTGGACTGGAGGACTTGCCTTTATTAAATGATTTAAGCTGTTTCGCTACACCGAGGATATCTACTTCTAAGCTGCTCATATAGGCAGTTGTTCTTGATTCGAATTGTGGAATATTTACTTCTTCCTCTTTGAAGAAGGAAACCGTAGTTAGCATCTCACACTGAATGGTTCAAATGGATCTGAGCACCATGGAACTTAACATATGAGGTCATCAGTCCCCTAGAACTTAGAACTACGTAAACCTAACTAACCTAAGGACATCACACACATCCATGCCCGAGGCAAGATTCGAACCTGCGACCGTAGCGGTCGCTCGGTCCAAACTGAAGCGCCTAGAACCGCTCGGCCACTCCGGCCGGCTATCTCACACTGAAGTTCGTGCTAAATTTCGAGCTTCTGAAAAACCACGCCAGTCTTGGGGGTTTTGCGTTCTTTTAAATTTGACATAGGCCTGCTTTCTTTCGTTGCTTGTGCAACCATTATCTTTAGGAAGGCGTCAAACGAATATTATTATCAACTTTTTCAAACAGATGTATTTTGCGCTGACTTTCGGTGGGTTTGCGCGTGAAGGTATCCAGTATTGCTACGACAACCTTGTGGTCACTAATCCCTGTATCCGCCATGATGCTCCCTGTTTGCTCAGGAAGAGAGGTCTAGTATGTTTTCGCAACCGTTTACACTTACAGTGGGCTCCTGAACTAATTGCCCAAAATAATTTTCTGACAAAGCATTTCGGATGACACTTTATGCCTTCCACCGACTTTAAGTATGTATTTTCGCCAACATATAGAGGGTAGATTGAAGTTACCATCAACTATAATTGTATGATTGGGGTAACTATTCGAAATGAGACTCGATATTTAATTGAACTGTTAAGCAAGTGTATTTTCTGAGTTAGTGGATCGGTAAAGGGAACCAGTTACTAATTTATTCCGTTTGCCAAGTATAACTTCTACCCACACTAAAATAAAGGAACTATCTATTTCTGTTTCACGCAAGATAAACTACTTCTGACAGTAATAAAACATACCATCACAAACTGTAGGTAATCTCTCCTTTCTCAAAACGGTTCGATGTATGTAAAAATTTCGTCTGAACTTATTTTCAAGACTTAGCCGGGAGGAATCGCAACGAGACAGCTCCCCACGAGAAACTACTATAAAAGGGTGTTCTGCGGGCGCTAATCTTAGTTTTACGGAGATGAATCGCTTTGTGGTAGCTAATTAATGCATTTTGTGGCGAATTTATTTCCTAGGACTACTGCATTGATGAGAAATGACAATGAAATGATATTCACATTTCTTTTAATTAACAAGGCGCAGAACACGGGGCAGCTAAGTACGAGACCTGGTATTGCATAAGATTGGTGCACCCTTATGACGAACGTTGGCCTCGGGACGAAATTTACGTAAACTGTATTTCGTGACAGTTTTTTTCACATGTTCAACATACAAACACTGGAGGTCAATGAATTCTACATACTTTGCTTCTATTAAAGCATCAATGTCTGGTACCACTTTCTGAGCACAGTTAATTCGAAGAAATTAGAAGTTTATTTGTAGTCTGTGAGAGTGAGCTTCCGTGGGTAGATTTCGGTCTCATAACTGCGGACGAAGTTATGTAGGTCCAGACAGATATAATCGTATCTGCGAACTAGGAAGTCGTGGAAATTTAAGCTGAGGACAATTTTTATACGAGACTACTAGACGTATTTTATTACGAAATCTATCACTGCCTGTCACACAGTAGGTCAACACGTTCTAACTGTAACTAGACACTCACGTCTTCTAAGTTGATGACGGCGTGTCTGACTTTCGCGCTGAAGTTCCTAATTGGGCCATAATGTTACTTTCCATCGATTTAATAAGAGCTACTCCCAGTTTTAAGCATCGCATCAGTAAGTATATTCGCTTGCAACCAAGGCTCCGACGAACTTAACATACGATAATTCTCCTGAAAACGGCGCACAACTTGCACTTCCCCTGCGCTACATAATGGCGTCTGTCCGTCTCATTTTACGAGCGCTCACTAGCCAGCCGGCGAAAGAGCGGGTGCCCTCTTGGTTCCCTAGCCGCCTCGAACAGGCCTGCTCTAGGTAGTAGCCACACAGATAACTAAAATAAGTCGCTCCTTTTTGAAGCTCGAAAAAAAATAATTCATAAATTAAAGGCGTCCTCGCCCGATCTGCTACAGGGACGTAAGGAGGTGTCTCAGTGACGGCCTAACCGATCTGCCTGTTGCATCTAAATAGCACACCGGACATCGGCCCAGCAGCCTCCTGGGGCTGCTTAGCGAATCTGTCAGAGTGGGAGAGGCTCGGGCCGGCGCACTCTCCCGGCCTCGGCAGCCAGCCACGCAGCCTCTCAGAACTGGGTTACTCTCTCCACAGCGAGGCTGCCACACGAGAAACACCTCGTGTCGGCGGCTCGTTGGTCTAGGGGTATGATTCTCGCTTAGGGTGCGAGAGGTCCCGGGTTCAAATCCCGGACGAGCCCGTATTTTTTGATTTCCCATAGCCAAAACACTTGGACACGATGTGGATCCTTGCGAGGACGTCACATGCGATAGCCAGACAGACAGACATGTTAGAGTTCCTCACGGAGCTGTGGAAGGAACACAAGAGGGCCAAACAAGGCACCATGTACACCCAAGACCTTCCTGCAGGTTCCGCTGGACGCGAACTTCAGAGACGTTTCGCGCACGCCGCGACGGCCATCACCACCAACATCCGAGCCCACCGTCGCCATCGATGTCTTCTTCCCATCCCTCTACCTACCCAAAGTCAAGGGCAATGTCATGTGCCAAACTGTGTGCTCAAGCATGCAAAGTGCAAGGTGAAAGTCTGCAAGTGTCGCAGTCCCAAAATGTATGTAACATGTGCACGCTCTATCCCTACAGTGTCCTTTCCTCGTAGCCAAATAAATCAGGCAAAAAACATATCGGGTATAAATGTAGTGGAAAGGGTATCTAACAGATGTATCAACGTTAACAATGTAATTTAAGCAATGTCTTTCATATATTAATATGCGATTTCTCTCTCTCTTCTCTCTCTCTCTCTCTCTCTCTCTCTCTCTCTCTCTCTCTCTCTCTATCTCTCTCTCCCTCCCCCTCTCCTCTCAAGTTATGTATTTTGTTCATGTGATATAGATGTAAATTTCTCTTCATCATATGCCGAAATGTTGTATGTTTCTTTGTGTATTATTATATTTCACCTTATACATCGTTTGCCTCATTAATATGTTTGTGAAATTGTTGTGTCCCCCTAAATGCAGTATATTAGTATCCTTCACATTATTATTCCCATATATGGTTTTTTGTCATAAATATTGCGAACATCATTGTGTATGTACAGTTCTGTTAACCTGCAGCACGTATGTGAAATCTAAAAAACATTTAAACTCAAACTACAACAAACCAAAGTAAGTCAAGTGTTGTAACGAACCACTGAAACTAAAAATTCATGTTCTTTAATTATTATTTTTTGTGATTTCTTATTGTAGTAGAACATTGGTCATTAGATAGTAATGAAGACTCTCAATTGGTCTACGTAGCAATAATAATCACTCATGGCACTGATGACATGTACACGTTATTATAGGTGATGTGTAACAATTTTTCTTGTTTCACCCTTTGGCTGGCATTTTTATCCGAATACTTTATTGCAGGTTCTCCAACACTGCGCTGTTACTTCGGGTCGTAGCTCTGCAGTCTCGCACTAACGGAAGACATTTTTAGCGCTGAGTGTGAAGTTAATCGCCACTTTATCCGAATTTATAGTTGCGGTAAAGAAACGGAATGCGTATGTACCAATAACGAACAACTTTGGACATATATTATTACAACTTTTCAAGAACCATTTGATACAGAAGCCATCTCCGCTAAGCCGAACGTTGCCTCTTTAAGCCAAGTTGATAGCACATGCTCGTAGTCTTCAAAACTTCGTCGCATCTGCTATATCTACGACCTTAAAAGTGAGAGTAGTTGGCGTTTGTCATGTACAAGATTTACTCAGTATCTGAGAACTTATTTTTCGTATAATAACAATTGTTCAATGGATTTGAACTTGTTTTCACAGATCCGTGAGGCAAGGCTGTCCATTGTCAATGGCTCACTTCGCCATAGCACTGGATCCGCTGCTGCGGAAACTCACAAATGACATCAGAGGATTCTCCGTAGGAGACAAAGCAGTAGCATGTATAGCCTATGCTGACGACCTAGGCATCTTTATTGAAGATATGGAAGATATTCTAAGAGTAGAAACCATCGTGATTTCCAAAAAGCGTCAGGCGCCCAAACCAACCGCAGTAAAACAGTACTACTGCCGATAGGGAATCAACGACTCAAACCAGAAATGCAGTGGTAGAAAATAGCAGAAGCCATAAAGTTCTTGGAATATTTATACAGCCTTGTCCACTTAGAATGGCAGCATACAACTGGAGAGACGTGCTACACGCCATAAGAGGTATCTTCAGACAGCACGCGAACCGGACACTAACAATCCACCAGAAAACAGAACCGATAAACACCACGATCCTGTCGAAAGCATGGTACCTGGCGCAAATCTTAAGCATCCCGACCGAAATTGCGCGAGCACTTACGAGCGCAGTGTACTACCTGTTGCGTATTCAAAGTCGCGCAAGCAACGTGCTCGCTGCCGACGAAAGAAGGGGGACTAGGTCGGGTTGATATGAAGACCAAATGTGCAGCCCTTCTACTAAAACGAACGCTCGCCATCCAGGACAAAAACCCTGACAGCGTTACAGCCAAGATAATTGGAAGATACAAGCCCGCATCACAAGAAGCGCCGGTCGACACGAGACACATTCCCTTCAGAATGCGACACGTCAGGCTGCACTATGCCAACAAAAGTTACGTTCTGGACACCGTGGCGAACCCCAGCCACAGAACAGCCAAAAGAATATACTGGGCCCTCTGGGGGAAGCCGGCAAAAAACAAAATTGAACACAAACTCCCACAATACAATTGGAAACAAATATGGGGAAACGTCTAGGAAGATGTGTTGCCTGAACATGCGAAGGAGACATGGTACAAAATAATTAACAGAACGGTACCAACCAATCAAAGACTGGCGGAGATAAAACTCGTCGCAAGTGACAAGTGTGACGTATGTGGCGTGACCGACACTCTCGAGCACTGATTCACCTGCGGGAATGCCATCAACATCTGGGAGGCGTGCCAGCAGATGGTGGCCCACATCAACAGAACGGCGCCGGGAAGCATCACAGTGGAAGCAATCACCGCCCCAGACTGCAACCCATTTCCACGGCCCAAGCGACTGGCGACTCTCTGGATCCTCGCCATGACGGCACACGCCATCGTAGCGAGGAGGCAGACCGACCAGCTGGCCTTCCTGAAGGACCTCTGAGAGGAGAACAAGACGGCCCAGCAGCACAGGCGCTACCGCGAGAACTTCAGAAACTTCCTGCAGAGTCCACTGCAAACAGCGATCGCCAGAATCCTCCCCAGCCTGTGACCATCAGCACCGCCACCAGCCACCTCACCACACTTACCACAAGAATAGCGTGATAGTGAATAAGTGCAACAGAAAAGATAAAGTGCTTCTCCTCTCGCATCAAATAGTGAAGTATAGTAGTATAAAGTGTTTCTTCTTAGTGAAATGAGTGATACAAAGTGCTTCTCACCAAACATCTGTAATGTTCACAACCAAATCAGTGTCAAAAGTATTCCCAGTAGTACTACCAGTTTTTTTTCATTATTTGTACTATATTGTCTAGGATACAAGCATTACTTAGTGAAAATTGCTAACTACTCATAAATTTTTTTTGAAAGATTTCCTTTACTATGTGCTCTATAAAATTTATATTGTTTACACTCACTTTTCTCTCTGCTTCTCTTATACAATATGACATAATTTTTCTCTCTTCCTCAGTTTATGTATAATCTGTAGTATATGTAAAAAAGTTTTCTTCCACTTCTGCTCCATATATGATGCTGATGTTTCCCTCATACTGTCCCACATAACAGTGCAAACTAGAGGAAGAGGTCAAACCAGAATGCACAATGTGCCTGTGGCATCACAAGTGCATGACATACAGAAACATGAACTCAAAATCAATGTGTCGATGCTAATTATAAATTATTATGTCTGTCCTGCAACGTTTTACCCAAAAACAGACGAGAATTGGCTATGTAAATGGGTTCAAGGAACAACAATAAGAGAAAAACGAAAAAGAAAAGAATATACAAAAGAAAACGTATAAAATGACAGTAATGTTAACCAACAATATATATATATATATATATATATATATATATATATATATATATATATATATAATAGCTTAATAGAATGAAATGGTTTTTTAATGTATCGTTGTTAGTATATTTAAATAAATATATATATTCACAAAAAAGGTTCAAATCCCGGACGAGCCCGTATTTTTTGATTTTCCTGGCTGTCCGCCTGTGAACGCGTGTGCCGCTGCCCATTGTGCGCCCCCAGGTAGCCGAGGATGACCGGCCGCCGAGGCGTCGCCGCCCGACATTCCACCGCGCTCTCCGCCTGCCGGCTCCCGCGCCGCACCAGCCGTAGCTGATTCGCCGTCGGCGATCGTCTTCCGTGTTCAACGCACTGGTGAGTTTTCAACGAAATCGTGACAAAGTTCAACCGCTCCAGTACCACGATACAGTGCGCGTTCGATCGTGCATACGAGAGGCCGTCCTCCTTCGATGTAGAGGAATGGTTGTTCGACGAACTAAAAATACAGGAAGACTAAATAGAGGGGCTGCAGCTGGAATCTATGCTGCTCAGGCTCTTTCTGAAACTGAAAAGGGACGTGAGATGTGAGACGCTCGTGAATGTAAACGGGGGTATTAGAAAGTTCAAACACTGGGACCGTCGCTTGAGCGAGGTGAAATCACGTACGCCGGACACGGCGTGAGAAACATTAAAGCGTACAAGTTCCCCTTCGAGGTGCCGAACGAGGAAGTAGCACGCTGCCTCAAGCTGTATGGAGAAGTTCTGTCTGTAACGAGAGACTTCTAGGGTGTCGGGCGCATGTGCAAGATGGACTCGGGTGTTACGCCGACGGCACACGGACCATGCATTCGAACGTTGAGCGTTGAGCGTGCGGAGTTTCTGACGTCATAGCGTGGAACAGCACGTTCGGGAGTCTTTCCGAACGTGCAGAGCAATATCTGGCACGTTAGATAGTCTGAGCGTGCGTCTGAGCGTTGACCAATGAGATGGCACAACGCCACCTACGACACACGCACGCCGTATCCGTTGAGTGCATTTCAAGCCTATATATATATGCCTTTTCTGAGCACCAGCAAATTGAGAATCAGTAGAAAACCCGTTGTTAACTGTGTGATTCGTACAAATAAAATAATGAGAAAGATCACATTCGTGGCAAAAGAAATATTGTAACTTACGTATTATGAGAGTATGATATTTGAAGGCTGCGACACACTGAAGATCGATCGACCAAAACGCATTGTTCTTGGTTCAGTTTGTTATAATTAAATTCCAATTAGTAACATAATTATCTACGATTAACGTTTCTAGCATGGGGTAATACAATATGGCTAATAACATGGGGAGTGTTGTTGGTTTAGCGGAATGAGTAGCGTCTCTGTCCAGTTATGAGTTTTTGTTGGGGCGGTGGTTCGCATCTTAACACATCCAAATTTTTTTTCTTAACATTCGCGTTTTATTAGATTCTGATACTTTGTTATTAGTTTAATATAAGTATATGTTATAATATTTGATGTTATGTAAACATAAGCTCACCTTTTTTTGAGGGGTAACTTTGTTCGATTGGCTTAATCTGCAGGACAGCTTGCGCTACTTGTATAAAAATATTTTGCTCCTTTTTCTTTTACGCTTCGTAATTCACATGTTGCAAAGATTCTGCTACTGGGTAGGAACAGTGATCAAGTAAGACTAACCTTGGGGTTTTACTAAAATGTGGGAATGATGAAATAATGTTTATCTTATGCGGAGAAGTATTCCAAATTTGTACCGCACTTTTTGTAATGGAACTTTTATAAGCCTGTGTCCTTATTGACTGGACATGGTACTTTACTTTTCGTGAGCGATGAAGGAAATGTGCATTTTAATAGAGCTAACGTGGGAATTTTACGCGCGCCCGTTGAGTAAACAGTGTGATTTACGAACTAGAAACATCCCTCAACTGCCGCTGGAGTGAGTTGCGATTGCGTATACGACGTTGGGGCCCACGTACCGTATGCACAATTCGCATCGTTCCTGAGCCTTCAGCAGCACGTTGAATTTGGCAAGCTCAACGTTGACGTTCGACAGCACGGTCCGTGTGCCGACGGCTTTAGGTCCGTCAGGATGGTTCTAAGCCCTAAGGAAACGCGTGCCATCGTTACATTGTCATAGGGGGACACAGAGGAGTCGTCAGTATAGCGGGCAACCACCAACGTGCTCCATATGCAGTTCCACGAAACACATGCGGAGCAGCTGCCCGAGAAATAAGAGTGGCTCAGCTGCCGCGTGAAAACGTGGACAACGCAACTGACCAGGCGGCAAGTCACGCGGGAATTTTGACGAGCCACAGCCCGCGCGTCAATGACGAGCCTGCCGTAGCGGAAGCAGCGCTAGCAGCGGCGCCAGCCGGCAACACCGGCCCCAGCATTGGCCGCCGCGGGCAGCGCGGGGGAGAGGCGGCCCCCGAGCTCTGACTCAGGGAGAACTCAATGGAGGCCGCCCCCTCCTACGCCAGCCGGCGGGTGAAGGCCACGCGCGCCGCCGCGCCCGCCCATCCGTCAGCTGTGCCGGTCATTCACAGCAGCCAGCCGGCCGGTCCCGGCGCCGAGACCACGCCCACCACGTACACCGAGGCGCGCGAGATCGCCATCGAGAAGCAGGTGACAAAACTCGTGCGCATTTTGAAAGAATCCGACGACGAACCCAGTGTTCGAGCGTAATGACTTTTCTGGAGACTAGAAATTAACTCTGTAGGAATCAGTATGGGTTTCGAAAAAGACGATCGTGTGAAACCCAGCTCGCGCTATTGGTCCACGAGACTCAGAGAGCCATAGACACGGGTTCACAGGTAGATGCCTTGTTTCTTCCGCAAGGCGTTCGATACAGTTCCCCACAGTCGTTTAATGAACAAAGTAAGAACGTAAGGACTATCAGACGAATTGTGTGATAGGACTGAAGAGTTCCTAGGTAACAGAACGCAGCATGTCATTCTCAATGGAGAGAAGTCTTCCGAAGTAGGAGTGATTTCAGGTGTGGCACAGGGGAGTGTCGTAGGACCGTTGCTATTCACAATATAGATAAATGACCATGTGGATAACATCGGAAGTTCACTGAGGCTTTTTGGGGATGACGCTGTGGTATATCGAGAGGCTGTAACAATGGAAAATTGTACTGAAATGCAGGAGGATCTGCAACGAATTGACGCATGGTGCAGGGAATGGCAATTGAATCTCAGTGTAGACAAGTGTAATGTGCTGCGGATACATGGAAAGATAGATCCTTCATTATTTAGCTACAATATAGCAGGTCAGCAACTGGAAGCAGTTAATTCCATAAATTATCTGAGAGTAGGTATTAGGAGTGATTTAAAATGGAATGATCATATAAAGTTGATCATCAGTAAAGCAGATGCCAGACTGAGATTCATTGGAAGAATCATAAGGAAATGCCATCCGAAAACAAAGGAAATAGGTTACAGTACACTTTTTCACTCACTGCTTGAATACTGCTCACCAGTGTGGGATCCGTACCAGATAGGGTTGATAGAAGAGATAGATAAGATCCAACGGAGAGCAGCTCGCTTCGTTACAGGATCACTTAGTAATCGCGAAAGTGTTACGGAGATGATAGATAAACTTCAGTGGAAGACTCTGCAAGAGAGACACTCAGTAGCTCGGTACGGGCTTTTGTTGAAGTTTCGAGAACATACCTTCACCGATGAGTCAAGCAGTATATTGCTCCCTCCTATGTATATCTCGCGAAGATACCATGAGGAGAAAATCAGAGAGCCCACACAGAGGCATACCGACAATCTTTCTTTCCACGAACAATACGGGACTGGAATAGAAGGGTGAACCGATAAAGGTACTCAAAGTACCCTCCGTCACACACCATCAGGTGGCTTGCGGAGTATGGATGTAGATGTAGATGTAGTCGTGTGACCTGCCGTAATCGGCGTCCAAAGCCAAAAGGCGACGCAACAGACGGCGAAGTCGCAGCAACGGGCCAAACGACGAGAGGATGGAGACCTCCGACGGGGAAGCGTCGGACACGTCTCCTGCGAACGCGGGAAAACAAAACATCGAACCAGAGGTCCTTGTCCTCCGGCCGGACCGCCCACAGCAACCGTAACTCCCGCCTCCACATAGCGCTTAAATGTCATCACGTGCGACGTAAATAGGATGAATTCCATTGTCAAGATACATGCCCTCACGGAGTTCTTGCAGCACCGAGCTGATGATGGGGCAATGCTACAAGAAGTTGTCACTACCGACACACAAAAAGTACCGGGATTCGACGTCTTCAAGAACATAGACGCAGAAACGAGAACTGGAACTGCGATAATGGTGAGGAATGGGATAGATACAGAGGATATCAAGGCCCTGAATGACGGCCGCGGAATAGCTATTAAAATAGCAGGCACCTATTTCGTAAACATCTACGCGCCATCAGGCACGGATAAGCCAATTCTTCAATGAAGACATCTGTGGGCTCCTTCCACACAACAATGGCAACGTTGTGTTGGGAGGTGACTTCAACTGCGTGGCTGCTCCAGAAGACCAAGTCCCGGTACCAAATCTATGCATGGAGCTGCAGGAACTCGCAAGAAAACTAAAACTAGACGATTCCTGGCGTCTATTATACCCCAACACAGCCGAATTCACGTATTACCATAACCGCGGAAGAAGCAGGATCGACAGGATGTATGTGAACAGGGAATTGGCCGCCTCTGTATCGCATGTGGAAGTCGGCCTGTGATCTTCTCCGATCACTGTGCCCACAAATGCAAGCGGCAGCTGTCAACCAGGAAAATCTCAGGAGGAAGATCAGCCTACACTACCCTTGTCCGTCCTGTTTTAGAATACTGCTGAGCAGTGTGGGATCCTTACCAGATAGGACTGACGGAGTACATCGAAAAAGTTCAAAGAAAGGCAGTACGTCTTGTATTATCGCGAAATATGGGAGACAGTGTCACAGAAATGATACAGGATTTGTGCTGGAAATCATTAAAAGAAAGGCGTTTTTCGTTCCGAGGGAATTCCAGTCACCAACTTTCTCGTCCGAATGCGAAAATATTTGTTGACACCGACCTACATAGGGTGGAACGATCAGCACGATAACATAAGGGAAATCAGAGCTCGTACGGAAACATATAGGTGTTCATTCTTTCCGCGCGCTATACGAGATTGGAATAATAGAGAATAGTCAGGGTGGTTCGATAAACCCTCTGCCAGGCACTTAAGTGTGATTTGCAGAGTATCCATGTAGATGTAGATCAGCGTGGAAGCTTAACACGCAACATCTCAGTGACGCCAAATTACATCAGGAGATTGCACACACCATAGAAGAAAGCTTACTGACGTGACGACAATATCCGCCCACCACACAATGGTGGGCTGATCATGGGAAACCACAAATAAGGAAGACACTGATTAGGCACAGTGCGGAGAAGGCTTTCTGGAGGAAGAGCACGGCAGACTTTTACGCACAGTGTCTAAAGGACGCACTCAACGGTCCTCCAGACGACGACGATCTGCTTCTGACACGGGTCAGAGGAATAAAGGTGCGCCTACTCAATATCAAGCGGCAACAGATGAAAGGCGCCACCGAGGATGGACCTGCCACACTACACCACCTGCATACAGAGAGCGAATGGGCAAACAGCAGAGCCATTAGGGAGATTAGCGACGCAACAGCCCGTAAGATGACGACCAAATGGGACATGCTGCGTTACATAGAGGAGCATTTCACTGCCCTCTTCAGGAGCGATGTGCCAGACGACGCAGAAACATCCAAAATATTAGAATAAACGCGCAGACAGTTGAACAATGCAGATCGCGCATGGCTGACTGAGGCCGTGTCAGAGGACGAAGTGAGAGCCGTCCTCAAAAGCTGTGCCAACGACAAAGCTCCAGGAGCGGACGGAATACCGTCAGAGATCGACGTCGCCTGCTGGGACAAAGTAGGTGGAATAATGACGGAAATTGTCTATGAAACTCTAAACGGAAAAGAAATACCACCCCCGTTCCTGGAAGGGACTATTACTCTGATCCCAAAAACAAAAGCGCCGAAAACATTAACAGCCTTCCACCCAATAACTTTCCTAAACGCGGACTACAAGTTAGTAGCAAAATGCGTCGCCGAAAATATGAAGCTCGCCCTGAAGAAAGCCATCAGCCCGTGGCAGACCTGTGCAGTGTTGGGCAGGAACATCTTCGACGCCGTCTGCACGTACAGAGACGTTACAGCACACGCCGCTACCAACAGAGCGACTGCAGCGACTATTTCTGTCGACTTCCAGAAGGCCTTCGACAGGATCGGCCACCGGTACCTGCTAAACACTTTAACACGACTCGGTTTCGGTCCTAAATCCACTCAAGTCGTCAAAAACATGTTGTCCAGAGTGACGATAAACGGATGGTTGTCCGCGCCAATAAAACTGGAAAAATCTGTGAGGCAAGGGTGCCCCCTGTCGATGCCTTTATTCACAGAGGCCCTTGACCCAGTCCTCAGAAAACTAGCCTCCACCATCAACGGCTACAAACTGCAAGACACAAAAGTAACATGTATGCCATATGCTGATGACATGAGTATTTTTGTGGAAGAAAAGGAGGCTATTGACAAAGTCTTCCCAATAATAGAATGTTTCGGCAAAGCATCTGGGTCAAAAACCGACCGCAAGAAAACAGTGCTGTTTCCAATAGGGAACGCGAAATTGAGAGAGGCCAGACCATGGTACCAGGTGACAGAAAAACATAAAGCGCTAGGTATCCAGCTGCAGCGCTGGCCACTGAAAATGGCCGCAGATAATTGGCGGAACATCCTAAACACCATCAGAGGGCTCGTGAGAGTACATTCCAACAGACACCTAACGATGGATCAAAAAACACAGATAATCAGCGTGACGATGCTGGCGAAGGTATGGCACATGCCACAAGTCGTAAATGTACCAACAGAAATAGTGAAGTCCATAACAAGCGCTGTGTATTTCATGCTGTGGAGGCGGGAAATTTTTAATGTGTCACAAGCCACCAGCACGCTCACTAGAGAGGAAGGGGGGCTGGGTTCATTTGCTTTGTATATGTGGAGAATACGATGTTCTGACAAACATTTGTATAATGAAAAAAAAAGTAAAATACGCCGCAAATCAATAAATAAAACAGACACAGATACGTAGCTTTCAGGGATGATAGATATAATACAATGCTTTCATCTGAGGTAACATTTGTTGAAATCACATGAAGTGATTAACCGTTGTTAATTCAGATCATTGTGAAAATGTTTATTTGCTGTGGGATATTAACTTCCGTAGTTTTAAAGATATTGAGATGTTATTGTGTCATTGGATACGCTTCATTTTTCTGAGATCGCAAATGTATTCAGATATGCATTAACATTTATGTGAGTTATTGTTAAATCTCAAAGAGCATTGACCATATTAAAGATTCTTGAAGCCAAACGGAAACATTCCTCCTTTTCTCATTTAATGCCCTTTTCTGGTAACGCGACGAAAATACTTGCAGACAGAAAAGTTTAAAATCTTCCTTCGGGCCTGACTAATTTGGACCAGCGAGCTATGGATATCTGCTGCAACGACCATTACGCTCCACTGCTCTACCAACATTTTTTTTTTCTCATTTTGTTCGTTGGTGGTCGCTGTATTTGTTCGGGACGGACGTCTCATTACGCTTGTTCAGGTCCATCGTTGGTCCATTAACTTAGTTTTTTTAAATACAGAGGGCAGCTAAACCTCTGACCGAACACGCTGAGCTACCATGCCGGCACCAACTGAGCTACCGAAGGACTTGTGGCACAGGTTCGATGAACCGCATTGCTCCCGCTGCCGCTTCGGCTGACTGTGGCGGCTTGTGCAACGTGTTCATACGCGTGCGGATTCATTCAGCAGCGCTAAAGTGCTTATACTCCTCAGATTCGTCTTAGCGACCTTCTCGACTGCGTCTATTCCTTAGGCGGGCCGAGATTTCGCTCGGGTGGCCACGTCTTCTTATGAATAGCAAATACGTGGCAGTTGTATTCAGTAGAAAAGTGTAACTCTTCCGTCGTTCCAGTATGTATGTAGTGGCCGCCTGTTGCATGTAAATATCTTCACACTTTCGGAACGAGAAATGAATTGCAATTAACTTATTCCGTTTGGACATGGTAAACACTGTTGAGTGGTAGGGCGCAGAACTGGTTGGTTGTTATCGTTTCCTTCGAAACCAGGCACATCGTAATGAAACGAAATATACGAATCGAATATAAGATCGAGGTACAACTGAGGAAACTAGTGGAACGGCCTAGTTACAGTGTAATAATCTGAAGATCAATGAAGCAGGTTTAAGTTTCCTACGTACATTGAAAATCATGAAATAGAATCTAGATTTCTTATCATTTAAGTTTTTCTCCGGCACTACAAACTATATTTTTCGCTGGTAAAATCGGTAGTCCGCGAATATAACGAAAGCAGCGATGGAGCTTTGTGCATAAACCGCGCCACATTTCTGCGAACGTAGCGCATCAGAAAAACGATCGTCTCGCTGTCAATGGTGTGTCCTCGCGGTGTCGCTGCTCAGTTCGTTGCCTAACTAACAGCTTTAATGGACATGGTGTATAGAGCACACCAACATACGCACTTTCAAAGAAGTTGCAGCCAGTCGCCGCGCGGGATTAGCCGAGTGGTCTGAGGCGTTGCAGTCATGGACTGTGCGGCTGATCCCGGCGGAGGTTCGAGTCCTCCCTCGGGCATAGGTGTGTGTGTTTGTCCTTAGCATAATTTAGGTTAAGTAGAGTGCAAGCTTAGGGACTGATGACCTTAGCAGTTAAGTCCCATAAGATTTCACACACATTTTTTGCAGCCAGTCTTTGTACATATCGATTGGGTACTTGTCAGCCACTCTGAGGATGACAGGTACCCAATCGATATATCGTGCAATGTAGTACAATGTAATCGATGCGATTTCTTCTTGTATAAGGTATTAAGAGAACCATGATTTTTCTACTGACATATGGACTCCTTTATTTCGAGTATCACACCGAAAGTTCCTCAAGAAGAATTAGTTTTTTAGTCTTTGCCCTAATTCGCATTAATATCCTCTTTCAGTACATAGCAGAGGGTTTTTCGTTTATTTATCAGCGCCTATAACACATAATGTGAGCACGTTGGTGTATAGACCCGATTCCGCTACAATGTTTTTTACACATATTTGAAACAGAAACCGCTTCCAAATATTTTACATAAATTTTCATCTGTCAACGAAGACGGATAACAACCGGTATGCTTTAGGCAGCCTTAGCTCGACTAGGGAATTTTTCTAGCGACAATATTTTTGTGTTAAATGTTGTTACCGTTACAAATTAAAAGTGTCGCACGGAAAGGGAGTCCAGAGATTTAGACACTAAGGAGAAATTCGCTAAATTGTTTACATTAAATGGGCGGTACTAGCAGCACTGACATCGCACGACCTCTGACAACGTAACTCAGCGAAAGCTTAAGAAGGGAACTGAACACATTCAAATAAAACAAAGTTTGCGATAACATAATGAATAATGACAACTACGAAGAATTATACTGTAGTTGACGTCACCTCGTTTCTGTAGTTACTGTGTCTCAGGCCGAGAGAGACAAGATATCTAGTTCGGCCACTTTTTGTGTAAATTTCTATCCGTTTTGTCGTAGCAGACCTTTGCTCGGAGTATAAATCATCTCTTGTCTAACACAGCATCATATGATCTCAGACGACTACAGCTGTTTCCTGAGAATGAAGTAAGATATGCAACAGAATCTCTTAAAAAGTTTCCAATCAATAAAGGACCACAATAAACAAATACACAGAATCGATGTTTACCCATTGAGAGACTATGCAAATTTCCGCGTGGCGGTCATATACTTTGTATTCAGCAGTTGTTTTGTCAGTCGTCTAAAGCAATTTCTTGCTGATAAAAATCCCAAACGTAACACAACACTGTACCTGTGGAAGTCTGCCACATTATCCCCACAGTCATCTATTCTGCCGACTGAACGAATAAGCAGTCTGTAGCATTCAGCCCATCAATGCATCCATGCTTCTTCATAGCTTCTTAAACTGAGGGTTAATGTACAAGTTGGTTATGTGTAAGTTATTACGTGTATTTTCTTCAGATATCGATTCTCTACGTACAGAGGGACAATAACGAAGACTTAACAGAGATCAGTGTATAAGACGACACGTGAATAACTGAAAATGTTTGTGGGGAACACAAATGTATTTACGTACAGTTTTTTTTGTTGTACTCTAACATGGAAACAACTTCCCAACCGAGATTTAAAAAAATCAGCATTCATTTTATCTTCTCCAGTTCTTAGAAGAAACAAAGGTCTGACTAGCACGTTTTCACGCTACCCGAACTTTCCGATAATTTTGATATTTCCACAGAGATGACTTAAAATTCAGATTTGTTAAATGACTAACACATAACCTGTCTTATTACCTTTAAGGTTCACATAAGCTTTCGTTTATTAATGAGATTGCGGATATGCACTCTGTTTCTTTCCTTTATAAGTTCTTGTGATGTTATTACATTTTAACTTATCGTAGGCGACCATCACAACACTGACTTCAAATAATCCGTATTACGGTTTTTGTGGTCTCCCTAAATCGGTGCAAGTGCATACTGGGATGGACCGCGAATAACTTCCTTCCGCTTCTATCTCATTTCTTCTACTGTTAGTTGTTCAACATTTTATTGTCCGAAATACTCAATTCTCAAGCAGTTGTCTCTCTCTCTCTCTCTCTCTCTCTCTCTCTCTCTCTCTCTCTCTCTCTCTCTCTCTCTCTAGCCCACTCTCTCCACTACTGCATATTTGTTTTTGTCATTTTGTAAGACAGAGCTATTCGTCTCCTAAATTGAAACGCCTTATCCTTACTGCAGCTAGAAAAAAGCCATTTCAATTGTTAAAGCTAATGTTTCGTCGTTATCAGGAGAAAGAAAACTGGCATTCTACGGATCGGAGCGTGGAATGTCAGATCCCTTAATCGGGCAGGTAGGTTAGAAAATTTAAAAAGGGAAATGGATAGGTTAAAGTTAGATATAGTGGGAATTAGTGAAGTTCGGTGGCAGGTGGAACAAGACTTTTGGTCAGGTGATTACAGGGTTATAAATACAAAATCAAATAGGGGTAGTGCAGGAGTAGGTTTAATAATGAATAAAAAAATAGGAGTGCGGGTTAGCTACTACAAACAGCATAGTGAACGCATTATTGTGGCCAAGATAGACACAAAGCCCATGCCTACTACAGTAGTACAAGTTTATGTGCCAACTAGCTCTGCAGATGATGAAGAAATTGATGAAATGTATGACGAGATAAAAGAAATTATTCAGGTTGTGAAGGGAGACGAAAATTTAATAGTCATGGGTGACTGGAATTCGTCAGTAGGAAAAGGGAGAGAAGGAAACATAGTAGGTGAATATGGATTGGGGGGAAGAAATGAAAGAGGAAGCCGCCTTGTAGAATTTTGCACAGAGCATAATTTAATCATAGCTAACACTTGGTTCAAGAATCATAAAAGAAGGTTGTATACCTGGAAGAATCCTGGAGATACTAAAAGGTATCAGATAGATTATATAATGGTAAGACAGAGATTTAGGAACCAGGTTTTAAATTGTAAGACATTTCCAGGGACTGATGTGGATTCTGACCACAATCTATTGGTTATGAACTGCAGATTGAAACTGAAGAAACTGCAAAAAGGTGGGAATTTAAGGAGATGGGACCCGGATAAACTGAAAGAACCAGAGGTTGTAGAGAGTTTCAGGGAGAGCATAAGGGAACAATTGACAGGAATGGGGGAAAGAAATACAGTAGAAGAAGAATGGGTAGCTCTGAGGGATGAAGTAGTGAAGGCAGCAGAGGATCAAGTAGGAAAAAAGACGAGGGCTAGTAGAAATCCTTGGGTAACAGAAGAAATATTGAATTTAATTGATGAAAGGAGAAAATATAAAAATGCAGTAAATGAAGCAGGCAAAAAGGAATACAAACGTCTCAAAAATGAGATCGACAGGAAGTGCAAAATGGCTAAGCAGGGATGGCTAGAGGACAAATGTAAGGATGTAGAGGCTTGTCTCACTAGGGGTAAGATAGATATTGCCTACAGGAAAATTAAAGAGACCTTTGGAGAGAAGAGAACCACTTGTATGAATATCAAGAGCTCAGATGGCAACCCAGTTCTAAGCAAAGAAGGGGAGGCAGAAAGGTGGAAGGAGTATATAGAGGGTTTATACAAGGGCGATGTACTTGAGGACAGTATTATGGAAATGGAAGAGGATGTAGATGAAGATGAAATGGGAGATAAGATACTGCGTGAAGAGTTTGACAGAGCACTGAAAGACCTGAGTCGAAACAAGGCCCCGGGAGTAGACAAAATTCCATTAGAACTACTGATGGCCTTGGGAGAGCCAGTCATGACAAAACTCTACCATCTGGTGAGCAAGATGTATGAGACAGGCGAAATACCCACAGACTTCAAGAAGAATATAATAATTCCAATCCCAAAGAAAGCAGGTGTTGACAGATTTGAAAATTACCGAACTATCAGTTTCATAAGTCACAGCTGCAAAATACTAACGCGAATTCTTTACAGACGAATGGAAAAACTGGTAGAAGCAGACCTCGGGGAAAATCAGTTTGGATTCCGTAGAAATGTTGGAACACGTGAGGCAACACTAACCTTACGACTTATCTTAGAAGAAAGATTAAGAAAAGGCAAACCTACGTTTCTAGCATTTGTAGGCTTAGAGAAAGCTTTTGACAACGTTAACTGGAATATTCTCTTTCAAATTCTGAAGGTGGCAGGGGTAAAATACAGGGAGCGAAAGGCTATTTAAAATTTGTACAGAAACCAGATGGCAGTTATAAGAGTCGAGGGACATGAAAGGGAAGCAGTGGTTGGGAAAGGAGTGAGACAGGGTTGTAGCCTCTCCCCGATGTTATTCAATCTGTATATTGAGCAAGCAGTAAAGGAAACAAAAGAAAAATTCGGAGTAGGTATTAAAATTCATGGAGAAGAAGTAAAAACTTTGAGGTTCGCCGATGACATTGTAATTCTGTCAGAGACAGCAAAGGACTTGGAAGAGCAGTTGAACGGAATGGACAGTGTCTTGAAAGGAGGATATAAGATGAACATCAACAAAAGCAAAACGAGGATAATGGAATGTAGTCAAATTAAATCGGGTGATGCTGAGGGGATTAGATTAGGAAATGAGACACTTAAAGTAGTAAAGGAGTTTTGCTATTTAGGGAGTAAAATAACTGATGATGGTCGAAGTAGAGAGGATATAAAATGTAGACTGGCAATGGCAAGGAAATCGTTTCTGAAGAAGAGAAATTTGTTAACATCGAGTATAGATTTAAGTGTCAGGAAGTCGTTTCTGAAAGTATTTGTTTGGAGTGTAGCCATGTATGGAAGTGAAACTTGGAAGATAACCAGTTTGGACAAGAAGAGAATAGAAGCTTTCGAAATGTGGTGCTACAGAAGAATGCTGAAGATAAGGTGGGTAGATCACATAACTAATGAGGAGGTATTGAATAGGATTGGGGAGAAGAGAAGTTTGTGGCACAACTTGACTAAAAGAAGGGATCGGTTGGTAGGACATGTTTTGAGGCATCAAGGGATCACAAATTTAGCATTGGAGGGCAGCGTGGAGGGTAAAAATCGTAGAGGGAGAACAAGAGATGAATACACTAAGCAGATTCAGAAGGATGTAGGTTGCAGTAGGTACTGGGAGATGAAGAAGCTTGCACAGGATAGAGTAGCATGGAGAGCTGCATCAAACCAGTCTCAGGACTGAAGACCACAACAACACAACAACAACACAATGTTTATCAATTTTTTGCAGGAAAAGACCAACCCCACAACCTCGTTAAGATAAAATTAGAATCAACTTTCGGTGTCGGTCGTGTGCGGACCTCCTCTGCGAACTGCTGCGTTCTCACTCGCGTGTGCTAAGTCTGAGCGTTTATTGCAGCTGTCCGCTTTTGTGCTTGTGTTTGGCTGAATATCAGAAGATGCAAGTATCAATCAAATAAATACAGCAGATACTTTGAAGTTCACTTCGACCGAAACTTTATTAAACCGAACTCTTATGGATTAGAATTTTTTCTCTAGGTTGTGAAGAAAGTAAGGATTAGAATAGGAAATGAAATGTCAGGAGGAAGCAGCATTGGAGGAGGTGTTAGACAAGATTGTTGCCTTTCCCCACTGTTGTTTAACGTATACCTTGAAGAGATTATTACGAAAGGCTTAGATGGGAAAAGAGGAATATGTATTGGTGGAAACAGAATAGAATGTATAAGATTTGCTGATGACATGGTATTAGTGGCAGAAAGTGAGCGGGCAGTGAATAACATGCTGAAAGACCTGAATGAAGCTTGTGTGGAATATGGGATGCAAATAAACACAGCAAAAACAGGGAGTATGGTCATCATTAGAAGACGCAGACTGTCCAATATTGAAATAGGACAATCTACCATTAGCCAAGTAAGTGCATTTAAATTTCTTGGAAACACAATAACTGAAGACTTGAAATGTCACCAGGAAGTGAAAACTCGAACTGCCATAGCAAAGGAGGAATTAAACAGAAAGAGGAGACTCTTACGTGGCAAATTAGATAAAGGACTAAGGAAAAGGCTTGGCAAATGTTTGTCTGGAGTGTGGCACTATATGGGGCAGAAACATGGACGCTGAAACGAGAGGATAGAAAAAGGTTAGAAGCATTTGAGATGTGGGGGTGGAGGAGAATGGAGAGAATAAGCTGGATGAAAAGAGTGAGTAATGAAAGAGTATTGGAAAGGGTTCGTGAGAGAAGATGTCTGCTGAAGATTGTAAGAGAAAGGGAAAAGAACTGGTTGGGACATTCATTGGGAAGGGAGTGCTTGCTATCAGATTCTGTGGAAGGACTGGTTTGTGGGAGAAGACGGAGAGGAAGGAGGAGATAAAAGATGACAGACGACGTAAAGGGAAGAGGAAATTATGCAGACCTGAAAAGAATGGCAGAAAACCGGACAGCCTGGAGAACTACCATGTGAAAACCTGCCTTTTGGCAGAACACTGATGATGATGATGATGATGATGATGATGATGATGACGATGATGATGTAAAGATAAGTTGCTACGATTTAGTAGGTATCTATTTCTCGATCGTGAGTACTGTTGTTTGTGTCCAACTGATAAATGCCGATCTTTGTGATACAATTGTCGAATCTAGTGCAAGAACCCTTAGATTCAAGCACTCTGACGGAAACATTACTGGAGTTATTGTTGCCCGTGCCGATTTCGGTATGAGGACAGTAAGGATTTTGGAATTAGTATTTGAGGTCTTGGGGAAGCAAATAAATGCAGCAGTATCGTCTTATAGTCAACGGGTCATGTGCCTGCCCAATGTACGAAATGGCGCGTGGCCGGTGAAGTTGTTAGATTTGCAGCTATGTCTTCAATGCCGATAACTCACTGTTACTGGATCCCCACCCCCCGCCCACATTCTGGTCATTCCTCAGACTAATAATGCTAAGGACAGCGATATTGTGGTGGGAGTTACTGAAGCAGCGGAGGTCATTCTGCCCGCCCGCACTGCACCCGACCAGAGGTTCCAGGCAAGCCCTAAACGAGCTAGTTGCAGAAAGTATTCCGAAGTCTGATGCACCGTCTGCTGACGGAAATATCACTGAACCTGAAAAGTATATAGCAGCAGAATAATCTGAAAGCTCACCGAAAAGTCGCTTCCTCCCCCCCCCCCCCCCCAAATAAAAAGAAACAGAGGATCGCACATCAAGCTGCTGAGCAAATTGTTACACTGATGAGCGGAAAGGTCAAACAAGTAGCCCAGAAATTAAATGAGAGTTCACAGGAATTTTCCAGTCGTACACAGCTTACAACTACTCACTCACGACCCGACGTGCATCTAACCCTGCAGAAGCGAAACAAGACACAAGTGCAACTCCCCACAAAGGTGGCGCAGAAATCCGCCATAAAACCGCGGAAGACACGTTCAGAACTTCTTAGGGAAGAATTGGGTACACGAGACCACGGAAGATGAGAAAAGGAGAGAAACTCATTTAACGTCAAGAGAGACACTGCCAGTTTCCTCTCATGAATAATTACCTCTCCCAGACCAAGTAACAGGAGGCGGATGCGTATATGATTCTTATTGACAGCTTCCATACTGACTGCATGTGATGAAAAAGTTGAGTTTATAAAACATACTACATTATGAACCCGTCTCAATAGCACAGAATTGCAAATTTGAACATCAACAGCATACGCAGTTCACTGGAATTAAATAGCTTGAAAGACTTTCTGTATACAGCAGATATAGGTATTATTTTACTTCAAGAAGTAACGGACATTGCATTACACGATATGTGTCACTGGATCCCCACCCCCGCCCACGCTGTAATTGATGCTGGAACTAGAAGTAAACTGGGGACAGCGATATTGACGAAGGAGGCGGTACTCTCGAAAGAAGGTATAATAATCAGTCACGGTAAAAAAATCACAAATAGTAGCGGGACGTATGAACCTTCAACATCGCAGCGCGTCAGCAATCGTTGGTTAATGTATTAAAAAACTAAAAACCCGCCTCGATTGCGAAAAAAGCACCTAGTGTTAAGTGTTAACTCAGGTTTCGGCGTAGATAATTACACCTTCTTCAGAACAACAAGCGTACACAATTAAGTTAAGTAGTGGTTTTGACTGTACATATGTACTGTTTGTGTTTTCCTTTTCTTTTTCGTTTATAAATGTATAGCTATGGTGTTTAATCATTGACAAAGGTCTTCTTAGGCACTTGAGGGTTTTATTGTTGTTCTGAAGAAGGTGTAGTTATCTACGCCGAAAGCCGGGTTAACGCTTAACACTAGGTGCTTTTTTCGCAATCGAGGCTGGTTTTTAGTTTTTTAATAGTAGAGGGACCTCTTGTACTATTTGCAGTACTTGGATCGTTACTGTGTCTGCTCCATCTGTTAGCAGCAAGCGACACAACCAAGTAGGGTTTTTAAAATATGAAATTTCCTCCCCTCTTTGGAGTGCATTATGATAACATCACTTAGCGGTCGATTTGAACAGTGTCCTACGTCCCAAAGATCAGGGCCCCCCTCCCCTCTAAGGAGGCCCAAAGCTCTTTTATGGGTACGTGTGTGGCGAGCACAGAGCCCCGAGCTATTGCAGCCTCTCTTCTCTCCCACGCTGCATAACCTTCTCCATATCCCTGCATTCCTATCCTACCTCCTCCACATCTTGTCTACCTTGGTGTGTCCCTTTACGACGACCTGGCTATTCCTTCGGTTCCAATATTTCTCATGATTGTCTCACTTTTCCACTCTCCCCTCTTTTCTGCCTTTTTTTGGTCCTCCCTTTCTAAATTGCTTCCTTAGTGTGAGCGATTTGGGGAAGAACGCACTCCCTAGTGCCTCTGACGTGGGCTCCATTCCGTCCACCTCCTTCCCACCTTCCTTTCCTGTAGTGTCCCCCCTCTCTCCCTCACTATGTCACCAGCATGATATCCAGTCCGTGTGGTGGGACTGTTATGTATCCATCTGATGAGGCTCCTGACAACACAGGGATCATCTTATGTATGCCTAGGAGTGGTTGCTCATCTTTTTGGGGCGTCAGAACTCCTGCCAACGACCACTGTGCTGGGCACCCTTGCTGTGGTGGGGTAGCAGCTACTGGTCGAGTCCCTGATCGGAGTGGGTGGTACCAGTGCGAATGCTCTGGACATGAAGCCTGCTAAGCTCCATATTTCTGGCCACTCTTCTGCGGCTGTCGCTTCAGACAGGAATGGTTCTCTCTCTTCGTTCCTACTTTTGTTTCTTCGACCTACCCTTCCCTGGCCACCTTTGGGAGAAGGAACAGGCTCACTGGCTTGGAATGAAACTCTTTCCCCATTACTTGATTTGTTTCAGGACAGTTGGGGAGATCGTTGCCATTACCAAACCGCTCTTTTTTGTAGAACGTAATGAAGATAAGTTTGGTGAGGCTGACTCCCTTAGTAACATGCGATCTGATTCCCTACTGATAAAAACTCTTTTTGGCAGTATGTCAGCTTCCCTGTGTGATTGTGAGCATTATTCATTACTCGTCACCAGTCCTTAAATTTAACCAAGGGCATTATTTTCCGCAGCGATCTTCTTCTTAAATCTGATGAGAAACTCAAGACTTACTTGGCATGGCGTGGTGTTCATTTCGTCCAGTGAGTTCAGAGAGGTCCTAAGAACTGTCACGTTGATACTGGTATCTTCATCCTGGCTTTTGAGGGGATACCCTTCTGGAAAAAATCAAAGCTATGGTTTACCATTGCTCTATATCCCGCCCCCCATGTGTTGTTACTGGTGTCTTCATTTTGGTCACATGTCTTTACAGTGTGAGGCGACTCCTGTTTGCAGTGACTGCAGCCATGCACCCACCCTCTCCATGTAGGGAGTCCTTCCACTCCATCAAGCAAATGTGTGAAGTGTTCCAGATTGTCCGATCTATAAAAAGGAAAGGAAGATTCAGCAATTCAAAACAAAGCTCTCAGACTCTATGAGTCCCCCTCCCTGACATCTTCACGACAAGAAGCCTGTTACTTCGAGTTGGATTTGGGACACATGCTCTGTGAGCCTCAAGGCTGCTTGTTCTCTTTTGGATCCTGGCATTGCTGCAACTTACTCTCTTCCTGACCACATCTCGTCTCACCCTCCAGAGGAGACGAAGAAGATGCATAAGTCTTGTGAGGAGCCGCCTCTCGCACCCAACATCCTACAGAGTGTCACCACCTCCTTTACAGTCAGGGTCTGATCTTACGTTCAAGGATGTCACTCAATTCTTACTGGTAGCGAAATCTGACTCTCCACAATAATCTATCCTGCCCCACTTTATGTCCGCCCAGCTAGTTCTACTCCCCTCCAGTGGAACTGTAATAGATACTATCGTCACCTTCCAGAATTGGCAGTCTCTTCTTTCTCTCTATCCTGTAACTTGTATTGTATTGCAGGAATCTCGCTTCACTGATTCTCATTCGTGGTGCCCAAGTCTTCTGCTGTAACTGGGTTAGCTCTTTGTGAGCCTCCAGTGATGTCTGTACATTGGACCTCATGGACATTGTTAGTTCCTGTGTTCTTCTTCATACTGTGCTGGAAGCAGTGGCCATTTGGGTCCATTTAGAGTCTGCAGTAATGATATGCAATCTTTATCTTTCCTCAGACCAGTCTCCTAAGCTTCCTGTTCTTATACACCAGTTCCTTCCTCCCTTTCTTCTCCTAGGCGATTTTAACATACATAAACATCTTTGGGGTGGCACTGTGACCACTGTCTGGGGCAGGATTGTTGAAGACCTGCTGTCTGGGCTTGAACTCTGCCTCCTCAACACTGGAGCTCCATTGCACTTCAGTGTGGCATGCAGCACTTTCTCAGTCATTGAGCTTTCCATCTGTAGCCCTGGATTCCTCACTTCTGTTCAATGGGGAGTGTGACAGTAACCATTCTCCAATTGTTTTATCTTTTATCAGTATCACACAAATGGACACACTCCCAGATGAGCATTTACTAATGCCTACTGGGATGCTTTTTCCTCAGCTGTGATCCCAGTCACTCCTCCACACAATGGCATTGATGAGTCCATATGAAGTTTGACTGATGCTATCCTCTTGGCAGTGCTTCAGTAAATCCATCTTCTTTGGGTTCTCTCTGGTGGAAGATGGTCCCTTCAAAGACCCCTGAAAGTCTATTAAAGGTTGCTATCATGCCCTCCAATGCTACAAATGGCATCCATCTCTGAACCACTTCCTGGTGTTTAAATGGCTTCATGCCTGCACCTGTTATCTTCTTAAACACCAGAAATGGATATGTTGGGAACAATATGTCCCACTGTAGGGCCACACACTCCCACTTTGCAGGTATGGGCGATGATCAGGAGGATTTTTGGCCACATCTATCCTGGCAATTTCCATAAATGGTGCTATGCTGACTAGCTTGGATTCCATCACTGAGCGTTTTACTTGGCATTTCACCCAGGCCTCGGCATTAGTCTGTGTCCCATCTTCTCAAACACCGTCTAGAACGATTCCCTTTATCTTTCGTTCCCAGTCGCCTAGTCTTATAACACTCTATTTAGTGAATGGCGATTCGCCAACGCCCTTGCTTTCTGCCCTGATATGGATCCTGGACCAGACTGGGTGCACACCCAAATGCTTCATCACTTTATGGTGATTTTCCAACGTCATATACTTCCTCTTTTTAACCACCTCTGGAGCGAGCAAGACAATCCTTCCCAATGGCGAGAAAGTGTTCGTATTCCGCTTTTGAAAATCGGGTAAACCACTTTTCAGGTTTTGAAATTGGGTAAACCTCCTTTTCAGATGAGCAGCTATTGTCTGATCAGTTTAACCAAAGTCCTCTGCAAGTTACTTGAATGTATGGTTAGTCGAAGGCTGTATTGGAACCTTGAATCCAGGGATCTTTTGTCTTTGACCCAGGGTGGTTTTCACTGAGGCTGTTCTACTCCCAATAATTTAGTCTACCTGGAGTCTACTTTTCACACAGCTTTTTTTCCAACATCAATACCTTGTTGCAGTCTTCTTCAATCTACATAAAGCTTATGATAACACAATGGCTCCACGACATCCTTGCCACATTACATGACTGGGGCCTCTGTGATCTGTTCCCAATTTTTATCCAGAACTTTCTTTCATGTCACTCATTTCAGGTACGGGGTGGTAGCTCCAAAAGCACCCCCATCTTCATGGGAAGGGGTTTCTGCAGTGATCTGTTTTGAGTGTCCCTTTCTTTTTAGTGGCGTCTGTGGGACCTGTGGTGTCCCCATCTGTGTGTGCTAATGACTTTAGAATTTATTTTTGTTTGTCCATGTTGTGCGTAGCTATATGCAGACTGTAGAGAGCAATACGACAAGTGCAGTTCTGGGATCTCAATGAAGGCTTCCAGTTTTTGGCTGCCAAGATGTGCGTTAGGCATTTCTGTCACCATTGTACAGCCAATCTCCATCTGTACTTTTAACTTGAAGACCTGTCCCTCAATGTGGTGGACTCGTAATTTTATGTGACTGGTCTTTGATGCCCAGTTGACATGGCTTCCCCATCTTCGCCAACTAAAGCAGACATGTTGGGCACACCTCAATGCTCTTTGATGCCTCAGCAATACCAAATGGAGTATGGACCACTCTACTCTGCAAAGCTTTGATCCAGCCCTGTCTACATTATGGTAGTCTCAGATACAGCTCAGTATCACCTTCAGCATTACAGATGCTGGACCTGATACACCTTTGTGGGGTCTGACTGGCTACTGGTGCCTTTTCGACTGGCTTGATGATCAGCTTTTAGTGTAGGCAAGGGTTCAACTGCTGCAGGTTCTGTGCCAACAACAGTTGATTGCTTGTGTGTTATGCATTTACTGCATCCTGGAGCACCTGAACAATCGTCTCCTGTTTCCAGATATGGAGATACATCTCCCACAACAGTGGCCCAGGTGAGTTTACGATAACCAGCCGTATCTGGTCCCTTTTTTCAGAACTCCAGCTTTCCCCTCTACCACCTCTTTTCCAGGCCAGCTCACACACACCTCCATGGTTTATCCCCCCGTGCACAGCTCTTCCTTGACCTATCACAAGGCCTGAGGCCTCCCACCGCCATTTCTTCTCCATTCTTGGCGCGTTTTGGGGTTCGGAACTAATTTATACAGATGGCTCAATGGTCGCTATTCACACTGGCTTCAGTTTCATTCATGTGGGATATAATGAATTCTGCCCATATCAGATGGCTGCAGTGTTTACACTGTGGATTTGGCAGCCATCTATTGTGCTCTTGAACATATCTGTTCCTGCACCACTCAGCTGTAGAGGTTCTTTGAGCGGTTTACAAGCTCTTGACCAGTGTTACCCTCATCATTTCTTAGTCCTGACAGGGATTCTCCTTTTGTCCTAAAACGCTGTGGGCACTTTGTGATTTTTGTCTGGCCACTGTGTCACGTTGGGATCCTGGGGAATGAACTCGATGACAGTCTCCAGACCGGCTACCACCAAGCTGCCCCTTGAGATCAGTATTCTGAAACAGGATCTTCCATCAGTATTTATGCCGTGAAGTTCTAAGGATTTGGAATACAGAATGGCATACTCTGACTTCGCTCAAGAAACCAAAGGCAATAGAGAAGACCACAAATTTGTGGAGGTCCTCCATGCTGGCTTCTCACAAGGGCTCCATCATTGTTTGCCAGCTCCTCGTCAGCATACTTGGCTGACTCATAGTCGTTTCCTCCATTGTGAGGATCCAACGCACTGTCACTGTGGTGACTGACGGGAGTCCACAGTTTGCTGGGCTGTCCTAACCTAGCCACCCTGCAGTGGACTCTTAATCTTCCTGACTCGCTATTGCTGGTGTTAGTGGATGATGCCTCAGCGGCTGACCTAGTTTTACCGTTTATTTGTGGAGGGGTTTTTTATCACTCCATCTATGGGAGGGAGCTCAGCCTTTCCGACCCATTGAGTGATTGGCAGGACACTCAAACCAACCGACCAACATAATTTTATATTATCTGCTGAATTAAAATACGTAATTAAAGAGTTCGATTTAACTGGCACATGGGAGCATAAAAATGATGTATGCTCATCATTAATTGCTCGGCAAGTCGCTTGAATAGGATATACCTATCAAACAACTTGAAGACTAATAGTCTGGTCACAGCAGCGTGGCCCACCAGATTTACTGACCAAGTTCCATTTATATGCACAATTAACCTAGAGAAACAGGACACCTACCGCGCTAGAAGTTACGGGAAACCAAACCTCGCACACTTGCAAGATGCCGAATGGCGAAAATGTTTCCACAAAACTTGGCAGGAATGCGAATGTAAGTTCACATCCTTCAATTCTTTTTTGACATGGTGACTAAAATGCGTGAAACCTCAATTAAGGAAAATGTTAATCGACGATTCACGAGAAGAAAGTTTTTGATAGAGGAAAAAGAACTGAGTTTTATTCCAATGCCTGTACAAATTGGACGCATCTGTCATTGAAAATTATATTGTGATCAAGAGAATCAAATCCAAAGTTTTGGCTCTGATGTGAAAACAGAGGAATACCAAGTACGTGAGAGAATGCAGGATGCTGTTTTCCGTGAAGAAACTTGGATAGTTCATGAAATACGCGACAAGAAGAGAGGACATCGAAAATTATCACAGAAATTAAAAGAACTGACGCGACTATTCTCAAAACACAGAACGACTTTAAAAAGGAAATCTGTGGCCATCTTTCTGACTTTATGTCCGACAGTGCTGTTAACTATGAAGCACAAGAACACCTGTTACAAAGTCTTCAGGGCAGACTTAACAGAGCGGCATCTCGGAGTCTTCTAGCAGAGGCGACGATGATGATCTGGTAACCGCAGTTGCAGAGAGTCCCGAAAACAAAGCGCTGGGGCCTGATGGCTTTGCAACAGAGTTGTACAAGGTTTTCCAGGTGCAAATGAAATCTAAATTACTCCTTGTATGTAATGAACTAATGAGTTCTGACAGGGAATCTCAAAGGAATTTCTAGAAGGAAATGTAGAGCTAATTCCGAAACACACACACAGCGTGTCAATAAATAGCCTAAGTCCAATTGCTCATCTGAATAGTGATTACAAAATTATGGCGCTCATTCTTGCCCTAAGACTAAAAACGATAATTCATGAGAAATCGGCCCATATGGGACTTATGTGGGGAAAGATCTAAGCTGTTTGCGAATGTAGGGACATTATAGCAACGGCAGACTTCTCAGACTTCAATGCGCTGTCTCGTGATCACCAGTGAGAGTGACGTGGAAAAAACGTTGCAGGTCATCGGAATTTGCGAACTTGCGTCAGGTGCGAAGCTAAGCAAAACTAAATCATGCATGTAGGGCATGGAATATCTGGGCGAAACACGGAAGAACTAAATGTGGTCATCCATATGCAAATTCTAGGTATCCAATGCATGTCTAATGTAAAGTATGCTACAGCCGCAGACTCTAGGAAAATCCTTGCAAGCGTGCGAGCCAGCGTCAAAGAACATAGCGTGAGAGGATTTGATGACATCCAAAAGACCACCTTTTCAAATATGTGCATTGCCTCTAAAGTAAACTATGTGGCATAAGTTTTACCCATACCACGTGAAACAGCAGCAAGAATTCTCTTAGCTTTGGGTCATGTTGTAGCTAACGGTAACATTTTCAAAATGAAGTTTAACACATTGACCCTCTCAGCCGAAAACGGGGGACCAAACCCCTCTGACTTCGGTGAAAGTCACAAGCTTTATTCGTGTGTTCCACCTACAAGCTGTGGAAGAAGACACCCACACTTCCTAGACGAAATTACTCCCACAGTCTTGAATCCACCCATGTACTTATACGTGCGGCACGTCCCCAAAGGCTTTTATCATTTCCAACTATTTTAACTTGAAATCAGTTATATCGAAACCAGAGTCCGTCCATCGACTATGATAAAACTTAAGGGCATATACATGAAATTAGTGGAAGACAAAAGGAGAAATGTGATTGAGCAAAAGTACCCAAAATACAATTGGAAGGTCACTCGAAAAAATTTCAGCAGCCATCACCTACCAAGGAATGTGTAAACTACTTGGTACAAGGTAGTAAACAGGAAAGTAGCATCCAAAGCGAAACTTCATGCCCTTCATCTGGGTGATTCGCCCACGTGTGAGAACTGCGGCCTAATAGACATCAAAGAACATACATAGGTTTGTGTGCACTAAAGTCAAAGACCTCTGGCAAATTATCATACAAATATTAGCCACCATAACACGAATATCTAGCCTGCCGATTGTTTGAATCCTAGTGATGTGCCATATCCACCCATAAAAAGAAGTGCTGTAAACTGGCTAAAAGGCCAAACATTACATCTCGTAACCGAAGAAAATAAAACCGAAGATGATTTTCGAATATATCTTTTCCTTCAGCATCATAACCTAATGAAGACAACATATTACAAGAAAAACTTCACAACATTTTTAGTAAATATAATTATGTGAATCTTTGTGTACGAAGTGAATAGAAAACGACTTAAACTCAAGAAAAAAATAACGAATTCTTGGTTTTGACTTCTTTTTTTCATACGGTGTATTTTTTGGGAAAGAAAACAAAGTTTACTGCGAAGGATACAGGTCAAAAGCACCTTATTTTGTGTTGAAGCAATGGCAGAGGAAAACTTTATCCTTACGACAGAAGACGTCGTAATTTTTATGTTATTTCATTCCGTGTGTCAAAACCTCTTTTAACCAAAAGAATACCTTAATTTCTTCTGTTCTGCGATAAAACCATCGTCAACTGTAACATCCAAGATGGCAGCTCGTAGCTTCCAGCTTGTGGTGTGCTCGCAGGCGAAAGAGGGAGCAGGTCGTGCGGTTGGCTCCCTGCGTCTTAGCAACAGGTACGAGATGCTACCCAGTGATGATGATAACCCTGAGCCAGCAGGGATACCTCTCCTGTTGAGCCTGCGGCCGATTTTTCTGCCCAGTCCGGACAAGTACAGAGGGTGGGTATGCCAGTCATTGGGAGCTCCAATGTTAGGCGTGCGATGGAACTCCTCAGGGAGATAGCAGGCAAGGCGGGAAGGAATTCCAGTGTGCATTCGGTATGTTTGCTGGGAGGTCTCATCCGTGATATGGAGGAGGCCCTACCGGCGGCTATCGGGCGCACTGGGTGCAACCTGCTGCATGTAGTGGCACATGTCGGCACGAATGACGCCTGCCGCTTGGGTTCTGAGGCCATTCTCGGCTCCTTTTGGCGGCTGGCTGATTTGGTGAAGGCAACTAGCAATGCACGCGGGATGCAGGCTAAGCTATTTGTAGCATCGTATCCAGGGTTGATCTCGGTCCTCTGGTTTGGAGCAGAGTGGAAGGTCTAAACCAGAGGCTCAGACTACTCTGCGACGGTATCGGATGCGAATTTCTCGACCTCCGCTATCGGGTTCAGAATTTCAGGGTTGCCCTTAATAGGTCAGTCGTGTACTACACACAGGAAGCGGCTATTAAGGTAGCGGAGTACGTGAGGTTAGAGAACCCCTCCCTTGGGATCAAAGATGATTTGCCTGTTAAATCAGACGCAGTGACCTCAGAAAATCTTGGTCCTCTCAGATCAGAGATAGAAAAGATTAATATGATTTTAGTAAACTGCAGGAGCATCCAAGGAACGGTCCCACAATTAGTAGCTCTTACTGAAGGTTATAATGCACAGCATTATTGGGAACAGAAAGCTGGTTGAAACCAGACGTCAACGACAACGAAATAAAGTTCAGATTGGAATGTTTATCGTAGGGATAGGTTAGTCGCCAATGGTGGCGCCGTGTTTATTGCAGTTAAAACTTCGATAAAATCTAGCGATGTTATGAAGGATTCCGAATGTGAATTAATCTGGGTGAAACTGAGTATCAAAGAACGGCCAAAAATGGTGATCGGATGTTTTTGTAGACCACTTGGGTCAGGATCTGTAGTTGTCGAGCGCTTCAGGCAGAACATGCAGAATATCATTTGTAATTTTCCTCATCATGTCGTTGTAATAGGGGGTGACTTCAATTTGCCAGGTATAGACCGTCAAAACTAGTGCCAGAGACAGGGATTCGTGTGGCATTGTTCTGGATGTCTTGCCTGAAAATTACCTTGAACAGACTGCTTGGCAACAAACAGACCTGAACTTATCCAATCAGTTAACGTAGAGGACAGCATCTATGACGACGGGACCTACAAGAAATACTCAGCAAGGGTGACAGTATACAAATTTCAGAACATCTCAGCAGTCAGCATCAAATATTCAGTGATAAGGACGAAGATGTGGAGAACAACAGGAAAAAATTCAGAGGCATCGTCCAATATATCCTAGACAAGTATGTTCCGAATAAGGTTTTAACGGATGGGAAAGATCCACCATGGTTTAATAGCCGTCTTAGAAAAGCGCTACGTAATCAAAGAGCACTTCATCTCAGATGCAAGAGAACTAAAAACCTAGCTGATTAACAAAAGCTGAACAAAACGATAATGAGCGTAAGGAGAGCAATGAGAGAAGCGTTCAATGATTTTGAAAGTAATACGTTTTCAACCGAACTGAGTGAAAGCCCTATGAGATTTTGGTCGTATGTAAAATCGGTAAGTGGGTCAAAATCATCTATTCATTCCCTCAGTGACCACACCGGCACCGAAACGGAAGATAACATAGCGAATGCCGACATACTGAATTCGGCCTTCCGAAGTTGTTTCACCGCGGAAGATCGTAACACTGTCCCTCCTTTCAATCGTCGTACGAACGTCGAAATGGCAGGTATTGAAAAGCAGCTACAATCGCTTAGTAGTTGAAAGGCATCCAGATGAGATACCTACAAGATTCTATGAAGATTATGGGGAAGAACTTGCTCCTCTTCTAGCAATAATCTATCGTAGGTCCTTGAACAACGAAAGGTACCTAACGACTGGAAAAAAGTGCAGGTCATTCTTGTTTTTAAGAAAGGCTCTAAGATAGATCCACACAATTATAGACCTATATCGTTGACGCCAATCTGTTGTAGAATTATAGAACATGTTTTATGCTTAACAATTATGACATTTTTGTAAAATGAACGTCTTCTCTATAAAAATCAACATGTATTCCACAAACAGAGAACCTGCGAAACTCAGCTCGCTCTGTTCCTCCGTGAGATCCGCAGCGCAGTGGACAACGGCTCTCAGGCTGATGCCGCGTTCCTTGATTTCAGTAAGGCATCTGACACCGTCCCCCACTGCCGTCTAATGAGAAAAACGTGAGCTTGCGGAGTATCTGGGCAGACTTGCGATTGGATTCAAGACTTTCTTGCAGATAGAACTCAACACACCGCTCTTAACGGAACAAAATCGACAGATGTAATTTCCGGAGTACCAAAGGAAATGTGATAGGACCGTTGCCGTTAACAGTATATATAAGTGATCTAGTAGAAAGGCTATTCGCAGATGATGCAGTTGTCTATACCAAAGTAGCAACGCCAGAACGACCTGCAGAGAATTGATGAATGGTGCAGGCTCTGGCAGTTGACCCTTAACGTAAATAAATGTAACATATTGCACATACATAGGGAAATAAATCCACTACTGCACAGCTACACTGTTGATGACAAACAGCTGGAGACAGCGTCTGTCGTAAAATATCTGGGCGTAAATATCCAGAGCAACCTTAAGTGGGACGACCACATAAAACAGATAGTGGGAAAAGCAGACATCACACTCAGATTCATTGGAAGAACCTTAAGGAAATGTAACTCATCGACGAAAGAAGTGGCTTATAAGGCGCTTGTTCGCCCGATTCTTGAGTATTGTTCAGGTAGGACTGATAGAGGAAATAGAGAAGATCCAACGAAGAGCGGTGAGTTTCGACACGGGATCGTTTAGCTGGCGAGAGAGCGTTACGGAGATGCTAAACAAACTCCACTGGCAGACGTTACTAGAGAGGCGTTGTGCATCACAGAGAGATTTACTATTGAAATTTCGGCACAGCACTTTTCAGGAGTCGGACAACATATTACTTCCCCCCACATACATCTCGCGTATTGACCACGAGGAGAAAATGCGAGAAATTAGAGTCAATATAGAGGTTTACCGACAATCATTCTTCCCACGTTCTATTCGCGAGTGGTGGTACAGGGTTGGAGGGATGAGATAGTGGTACCGAAAGTACCCTCAGCCACACGCCATTAGGTAGCCTGCGGAGTATGATATAGATGTAGATGGGAAGGCCAATTCATCAAACAAATCTCGAGAAACCGATGCGTTGGATGACTCATAAAGATACTGCAGAATAAATTGGAAAACAAACCTTCGTGAAGTAGAACTTTGAAGTCGTCGCACTGCTGAGATAGTTCTTGTGCAGACATCCGTCTTTGGGTTAGGTAGAACAACATAGAGTGATTATTTATCTTACTATCAAAATATCAGTTTATCTCAACTTACACAAGTAGCATTGAAGCCAGGCCGAGAAGGCAAGTGCAATGAGGGGGGAAAAAGAAAAGAAAAAGAGGAAACAAAACAAAAAAAGGGGAGTTTGATTCTCAGTTAGGGTGCGAGAGGTTCCCAGTTCAAATCCCTAACGAGCCCTTATTTTTGCACAGTTATTGGATGTTCAGATGTGTGTTAATTCCTAAGGGACCAAACTGTTGAGGTCAACGGCCCCCAGACTTACACACTACTTAAACTAACTTGCACTAAGAACAACATACACACCCACGCCCGAGGGAGGACTCGAACTTCCGGCGGGAGGTGCCGCGCAATCCGTGACATGACGCCTGTAACCCCACGGCCACTCCGCGCGGCAGTTCTTGGAGGCAAGTGAAGTATACGCCTGTTGAAATAAAGTAGATATGCGGTGAGCTTTCCTTTCCGGAAAATTAATGTCTCTTCTCGATGACGTGGACTGTGAAAATCAACAGTCTGATTTAGCGAAACCGTAAGTAGATAACCTAAACACACTCAAATAACAAAATTTGCGATAGCGTAATGAATAATGTTAAACACGATATTTTCGTTCTGTCGTTGCAACAACAAGAAGACGCGTGTTTTTTTTTCACCAGACGCGTTTCACTTTTTTGATAAAAGCATCATCAGTGTTTAAATTAAAGATATTTATAATTTGATTTCTTTTTCAATCGAAAAACCAACATATTGTTAACGTACTGTTTTTCGATCATACAAAGAAATCAAATATAAATATCTTTAACTACAGACCACTGGATGCTTTACCTCAATAAAGCGAATCAAGTCTGATGAAGGGAAAAAAACAACACTCGCATCTTCTTGAAGTTGCAACGATAGAACGAAAATATCCTTAGGAATTGTAAAGCAGTATAGCCACACAAATGAAGAACGAATAATTTTTTTTTGTAGTTATCGTCACCTCGTTTCTGTCAATATCTCTGGCCGAGGGAGACGAGATATCTAGTTCGGCCACTTTTTGCGTAAATTTCTATCCGTCTTGTAGTAGATCTTTGTTCTGAGTGTACAACCATCTCTTATCTAACACAGCATCATATGATGTCAGACGACGACAGGCTGTGTACTGAGAATGGAGTAAGATATGCAACAAATTATGTCTTAGAAAATTTCCACTTAATAAAGGACCACAATAAACAAATATACAAAATCGGTATTTAACCATTGAGAGACTATGCAAATTTCTGGGTTGTGGTTATTTACTTTGTACTCAGCAGTTGTTTTGTCAGTAGTCTAAAGCAATTTCTTGCTGATAAAATCCCAAATGTAACACAACACTCTACATGTGAAAGTCTGCCACTTTATCCACACAGTGATCTATTTTGCCGACTGAACGAATAAGTAGTCTGCAGCAGTCAGCCCATCAATGCGCGAATGCTTCTTCATAACTTCTTAAACTAAGGGTTAATGTAAGCTATTACGTCTATTTACTTATGACACCGATGCTCTTCGTACAGAGGGACAATATCGAAGACTTTACAGAGATCAGTGTATAAGAAGTTACGTGAATAACTGAAAATATGTCGGGAACGCAAATGTATTTATGTACAGTTTACTTTTTTTTTATTTAGTCTAAGATGGAGACAACTTCTCAACCAAGATTTTAAAAATTCAGCATTCATTTTATCTTCTCCCATTTCTGCAAGAAGCAATGAAGTGACCAGCACGTTTACATGCTACCAGAATTTTCTGATATTTTTGATATTTCTGCATGTAAGACTTAAAATTCAGATTTGTTGAGTGGCACACATATAACCTATCTTATTATCTTTAATGTTCACTTGACTTTTCGTTTAAAAAGAGACTGGGATATTGCTCCCACCCTTCTTTTTCATTCAGAAGTTTCTGCCCTTGGTATTAAATTGAAACTCATCGTTGGCGACCATCGCAACCCTGGGTTCAAATCATCCCTAAATCGATGCAGGAACAACCTGGGAAACACTGGTAAAAAGATCCTACCCATTCTTCTACTATTAGTTGTTCAACAGATTGTCTGAAATACTCAGTCTTCAAGCAGTTCTCTCTCTCTGACTGCTCTCCTCACCAATCCATTTTCTTTTTGTCCTTGTTTTGTACAAGTGGGAGTTATTTGTTCCATACATTGAAAAGCCTTGCCCTTGCTGCAGCTAGAAAATCGCATTTCAATTAATGAAACGAATATTTATACACTTGCCGCAGAAAATTTAAGTTTGAATTACGAAGGAACATTAACGGCACTTCCAGGCAAACCACAGTTGCAGGTTGTAACGACCCATTTAAAAACTTTCGTAAAGAACAACACACCTATGCAGTTATTAAAATTTACGACCCTGCCAGGATTCGAACCTGGAATCTTCTGATCCGTAGTCAGACGCGTTATCCGTTGCGCCACAGGGCCTACGTGGTGGTGGAAATTGTTGGTTATATAGAATAGCCAGTACTGTGTGTGTGTGTGTGTGTGTGTGTGTGTGTGTGTGTGTGTGTGTAAGAGAGAGAGAGAGAGGGGGGGGTGAGAAGAGGGGGGTGGCAAAGCCCTAGGACTGGGAAAAAGTTCACCATTCATTCATTTTATTTCATCATCATCGTCTTCAAGGATTATGATTTTTTTGTCTGTAAAGCATCAAAGTTGTTCACACCATCATTTTATTTTACTTCACTTTATATATTTCATTTTATTTAACAAATATAATTACAACAAGTATTTTTACAGAAAGATTATTTACACAATTTAATTTGAAACGTGACAAGCCATTCATTTCACAATTGCTTTGATATTTGGTTCATTTTTTTGTCAATGTACAAGAACGAGCTTTGAGGGACGGGTCGCGGTCTGTGCATCGCTGACCTAGACCTATAATCATCTAGTGATTTCAGTGATACGCGGCTGAAGACAGTACGTAAGGACGCCGCAGTCCAGATACCTGCTGCGCAGCCTGTTTACCGGAATTGGGTGGTGTAAGCCGAGGAGGGGCAATTTAACATTTTATCAGGCCTGCTGCGCCTGATTTTTTCATTTGCAACTTCGTCTAATATTTGGGTACATTTCCAGCGTCCTCATCAATACGTGACATATATTGAGATTCGTATCTGGACCTGTAGACTTCTTTTCTTGTTGTTGAAAGTTTTGAAGAGTTGGTAAAACGCATTGTTTACTGTATGTTTTGAAAGGTTGGCAACCAGAACAGAAGATGACACCACTTATTAGAGAGTGTGCGTACTGTCTGCGTCTGTGGTCCATTGTTCTATGTAGAAGTCAATAAAAATTCATTTACTTAAAGACTGTATATCTTATAATGTTCGTTACAAAGTGAACACCTAAAAGTAAAAACACAATAGCTCTAAAATAAGAAAGGCCAAAGCAGTGGACGGAACAACGTTAAAAGATTGCGAAATCAATCAAAGAAACGTAAAAAATAGTCAAGAAACGTTGAAAGAAGAAGAAAAACACTGAAAAATGTCTCAAGAAAGCGATTAATTTTGTGATATACAAGTGCTCACGGACAGCAGTGCTTTTGCCATATAGGCCGTCAAAATCAGAAAATTGTTTACTGTGCAGATTCTATAGGATATTGTGGATGGAACTAAATCACTTGAAAAATGCGACAGAGAAGGGGGGAAAAGGGGGGCAGCAACGGAGTGCAAGGCGAAGGCGAAACATTATATTTAGTAGATAACTAACAAGAAGGTAAAGCCACATACGTTGTGTTGACAAACGTCCAAGTCTGTGAATTATAAACTAAGCTTACAGCAATATACAAAAGAGACACTTCCTCAAGAAATCAGCGATTGCTTGAAACTTACAAAACTTAATATTTGATAAAACTAAGGAATTGGCTAGTAACGTAAGTGCTCCATGCAATATAGCATTTGAAGTGAATCGTCTCAAATTAGAAATCATGTCAGATATTATGCTCATACCCAAGGTACTCTCGATTTTGCCAGATGAATTTAAGCCTTTTTCTCCGGCATGTGATTCAACACACAATGGTGAGACGACTATGAACATTTAATTGCAAGACTCATAAGTTAAGAGGAATGGTTGAGAGGTAATAACCAAGAACAGAATGCTGTCTTCGATGTTCATTTTAACCAAAATAAATTAAGGATCTATTCTGTAACAATTGTGGTTGACATGGTAATTTCGCAAGAGGACATTGTTATAGATACAAGAAAAATAATCACAGAGGAAAAGAGAAGAGTGCTACTTTAAAAATACAAATAAAATTCAATAACAAAAACTGAGGCCTTTCAAGCACTATCCTCTCTGCAAAATGACAAATCATAAAGAATAAGATTGTTATTTTAAGAACAAAGAAAGAAGGCACTGTACCTATTGAATATGAAAGCATCAAAAAAAGATTTCAGAAGCAGCTAATGACGAAGAAGATATGGTGACAGTTGTTGATAGTCCACGTGCAGGACATACATGTAATGAAGTGCACAAGGTAACAAATGTGAAAGATTGTGATAGTGTTATAAAAGTTACCAAACAAGGTGAATCAGTGAAAATAATTGGAACAGGAAACTTTGTAGGTGAATACTGTATTCTCAAGATGTTATGTATGTTCCTGAACTGAGTAGAAATCTGATGTCTGTGCATGCTACTACTGAAGCAGATTGCACAGTTGTGTATAATAAAAATTCTGTTCAAATTTATGAAGATAAAACACTGGTTCTAAAGGGACCCAAAACAAGAAATATGAAGTGAACGTTAAACCAGGAATGCAATCACTAACGTCGGAAAAAAAAAACAAGAATGGAATAAGGAGCTAGGTCATCCAAACACAAGATGTACTTCGAAGATCAAGAAAATGTGCAATGGAATTGCTAATAGTTTATTCCCAGCAAAAAAATTGTGTGGAGCTCGTGTGAGAACTAAGTTTACAAGAAACCAATTTTCTACTGAGGGAGAAAGAACAACAAGACAACTTGAAATAATACGTACTGATATCTGTGGAGAGACAGATCCCACAACATTTAATGGGTGCAGATGCTACATGACAGTATTAGATGATTTCACTCATTTTTGTGTAACCTGTTTTTAGGCTATAAGTTGGAGACTGTAAGATTCGTAAGAAATTATGTATTAGAAAGAGAAAATCTGTTCAGAATGAAAATGTCAAAAATAAGATAACATAAAGGTGATGAATGCACTAATCAGGAGTTTAAGAATTTGTGCGAATGAAAAGCAATTGGGCTAGACTGTTGTATTCCGTATAGTTCTCAACGCAATAGGAAAGCAGGAGCTAAATCTGACAATAACGAACGTGGCAAGACTGATGATCTTCAGTAACAAACTGAAGAAAGAGGAGAAACATTGCTTAAAGGTACAAATTTAATCGATAGAAACCCCCATTGTCAATAAAAGTGTTACACCTGCAGGTAAGTGGTTTGGTAGAAGCCCAGATCTGTCAAAACTTTCAGATTTCTAGATTATGAATTTTTGTAACGAATCTTGGCTACTTGATGAAGCTACATGAAACATGAAACATATATGTCGTTGGGTATGCTTCCAACGGCTACAGACCATTTGCTAAAGAAAGAAGAAATACAGGGTGATTATAACTAAACTTTCGCAACTTGAGCCAGTTTAGACGGAAAACCATGCACCACATGGGTACCATACATTATAGGAATGATGCTCAGACTGTGTGCTGTAGGAATTGCGTAGTGTTAGTAGTATTACCGCCACGATTTGCCGCTCGACACCTGTACTGGTATGCCGACGTAGTTTTATCGAAACAACAGCAGTAGTGCTCTGTTCTTCGCGAGTATCGACGCATTGAAGGAATGCGAAAAAATCCTCTTTCCGCACCAGGACTGAAGAACATGATTCGGAAGTTCGAATTAACTGGCGATTTGAGCATAGCTCATGGGACAGGCCGACGGCCAATTGGGCCATAAATTGTTGAAGAAGTTACTGTTGCCATGGCTGAGAATGCTGGACACAAAGTGCAATCTTCAAGCAGCGCAACAGCTGAATGTTCCATGGTCCACAGCTCGAAAAGTGCTGCGGGCAGTATTACGAAATGGAATCTGTAGTGCGTTTCCAGGCAGTCATGGATGCAGATGGCCGTCACACTGAGCAACGTTTGTAACCTGGAGTGTAAACATGGTACCACTAATTACCAATGGTATCCTCTAGTGTGGAAATTAAAATTTGTTTCTCCCAATGGTTTATTCATTATTTCTCTTTCACGTGTCCTTACAAATGTCTCTACTGAGTTTCGTTGTCTTACGATCATTCGTTTTTCCTGGGGTCCTTCTAAAGTAGCGAAAGTTTAAGAATCACTACTCAGTATCGATGTGTCAAGGGATGTTGTATTCGAGCAGAGAGACAGAAAAAACTGTATAGAAAAATATTGCTATTGGTGCGATACTGAGCGACTTTAATAATAAGGTAAACCAGCTTGAAAATCAAGAAAATTAAGGAGAAGAAAGTCATGAAGAAAGCAGAAATTTCAATTTAAGGGATGGAAACAATCTGAAGAGTCCTTTTAAATATGAAGGTTATGAAACAGCCTTACTTTCATATGAAGAACGAGTGTATCCATGGTCATGATAAAGAAAATTGGATAAAACCAATAGAGGAAGAAAATCAATCACTTTATCATAATGACACAAGGAAGTTCGTGAATCCAAAGGAAGGAACAGGAAAAGGGACCTTTACAAGCAAATAGAGCTTTAAAGTCGAGGATAATGGTCGATGTAAGACAAGGCTGTTTGTGAGAAGTTGTCAACAAGTAGACACAGATTTCAAGGAATTATTCAGCCCAGTAATAGATGTCTGTTCACTGAGCCTGTTGTTTGCCCTGGCAGCTGAGAAAAATTTCCGCATGAGAGCGTTTGATGTAAAAACAGCTTTTCCTCATTGGAAACTGGAGGAAGAGATTTTCATGAATATGCCTGAAGGATACGAAGAAGCCAGAGAATTTGTGTTTTGAAGAAAATTCTGTAAGAACGTAAACAACCTGCGTACAGATGGAACTAAACTGACAGATTTCCTAAATATAGGAGTAATTCAGCTGAAGTCGAATCAATAGATATTTAAATATGCAACTGAAGAAACGTACAAGGCTATAGATAATGTTGATGTAAGTATAATTGGAAAAAGTCATCGAAAAAAATTGATAATCTGTTGAAGAAACTTGAGAAAAATTTTGAAAGATCTGTAATAGAAAATCGAGAGACGTACCTAGGGATACAAATAAAGAAAACGGAGGATGGAATATTTCTACATAGAGAACAATATGTGAAGAAAGTACTGGAAAAATTCAGTATGACACTATTCATCGAAATTTGTATTATGATGCTGATTATGTTTTAAGAGAGAGGAATAGTAGAGGTGCATACATTCGTCTTCATAACGGTGCCCACATTAGTTGGTGTTCCAAGCAAAGAAGTTTAATAGCTACTTTATCAACTGAAGCGGAATACATTTCAGCAGGAGAATCCACCAAAGAAATTAAATACATCAGGGACATACTACAAGAGCTATACAGCAGAGAAGTGAAGACCATGCTTCATGTACACAATCTAAGCGCTATCCAAATGATCAGATGAGGACAGTTACATGAAACAAACATGTTTGATGTGAAGTTCCACATGTAATGAACAATACAGAGAAGGTTTTTATGAAGCAGAGTATTGTAGTACAGAAGAACAATTGGCAGACATACCTAGTAAACCTCTGCAAATGTTGACGTTTTAGAAATTTAGAAATACTGTTATGAAACGATTACCGTAACTTCTTTGCTTGAAAAAAAATTATGCAATAACTGTTTAATGTTTGTGTAACTAAAAATGTGAAACTTATGACTTTATAAAATACACTGTTTGCTGTGTGGTTTTGAAAAGGTTGACAACCAGCATAACAAGCAGAAAGCGATTTACCTGAGAATGCACGTACTATCTGTGCGTGTTGTCTCTTGTATGACGAATGCAATTAAAATTTCATTTGGTTAAAGAGAGTGTACCCTATAATATTCGTAATAAAGTGAAAACAAAAGTAGTTTTTAATGTCGTACAGCCATCTACAACATACGAAAAATGTTCGTGTTTACTTGCAAAATCACATTTACATGTCACGAGCATTATTCTGTTTACAAATCTGCTGGCCAGTTTGCCATTACACATTTGCACAACGCCGGCTAGGTTCATGACATCTCGTATAGATATGATATAACTTACAAATCATAAAAAATGTAAAATATAATTCAGGTAAACAATGAGTTAATAACGAAATAGTTCACGAGTGAATGGCCGGATGTCAGTGTCCAGTGGGCACAATACATTGGGAAGCAGCCACGTTGCCATCATCAGGTGCAGTGAGAAGTGACTGCTTAGCGGCCGTCACGGCGCTTTTAATCTCTTCGGTTCCTATCTCCGATCCGACCCTCTGTCCACTGCCTCAGCCAGCACCTCTTCCCCACTTCGTCACAGTGTGACAACGCTCCGTACTCCGTTCGTACCCAAGTACACAAGCTGATGGCTGCTCTGCTATTGCTGCAGCAACCGTAGTAAGGCCTGGGAACCCGCAGTTAATCTGAATAAGGAGGGGAAGGGGATATCCCACAACGAACTAACTTCGCGGGCAGGTGGAGGAACAGCAGGGATACCATCGGCATGTGTACCCGGAGTGTCGGTGGAAGGAGAGGCGTAGAAGACGCTGGCCGAAGACGATGGACAGAGTGGCAGATCAGAGGGAAGGGTGAGGGGGGAGGGGGCTGAGATAAAAGCGCCACGCTGGCCACTAAGCAATCATTTCGTCCGTTGCACGTGATGATGGCAACTGACATCCAGCCGTTCATCCGTGAACTATGTCGTCATGAACTACGACGGGAGAGGTTGAAGAATCACAACAAGTTACTAAAGTTCCATTAACATCTTGTCTACATAGTTCATTACATCACCAAGTCAGAGAAGCAGTTCTTCTGGTAAACATTAACTGCTGAAATTTACTGTATTCTTTGGATGAAATCCGAAATAAATGATTGTATGTGACTGACGTCTAGATTCCGCATATTTCTAATGTTATGATCGGTTTTGATTCCATGAAACCATCTTTTGATCTGTAGAGATAAGAAAAATAAAATGAGTGACCATCAGTAACCAACGATACGTGACACTGAAGCCAAACGCACCAAAACATACCCAAACATATGGACTGCAGGAGTAACCCATTAATTTCTAGAACTAATATACGTGACATGTCGTAGAACAATACAATACTATCGTAGCATTCGCGTAGTTAGTAGAAGCCTGCAACGGAAATGCCATTAGGCGGCGTGATTGCTTCAGATCAGACTCCCGCATTACGTCTGGTACATACGTTCAGTATAATTAAAAGTACTTGGAGACTTTACTGATAAACATTTCTTCGGAATAAATGAAAATGAAAATGTTGAAAATTTACTTTGAGGGAATCTATTATTACGATGGACACATAATATACATCTTAATGCAATAAAAGCTTCAAGAATACCGAAATGTGTGCCCATGATAAAAAAAATGGACACTCACAAAAACTACGACAGGAATGCCAGACGGTGTCCTAGATCACGATGTTACCGTAGGCTTGTCGCCGTGCTGGCATGCTCCCTCCCGTGGGCGCTTTTGGTCCCAGGTGTCGCGATCCCAACAGTCGCTTGCCAACTGCTGTCGTAGTCAGAGGGCAGTGCTGGAGACCTTTCCTCCCTAACTAATCCGAACATAGCACACACGTTTTCCCTATCCAACCACACAGTCCTTCCTCTCCACCCATCTCCTTCGAAACAAATGCTGTCTAGTCCAGCAATAAAATATGTTTCCTGCAGACTTCTTTCTTTGCTCGTTCCTTCTGCACACACACACACACACACACACACACACACACACACACACACAGACAGACAGGCGCGCGCGCGCGCGCGCACTGCCCTCTGACTACGACAGCAGTTGGCAGGCGACTGTTGGGATCGTGACACCTGGGACCAAAAGCGCCCACGGGAGGGAGCATGCCAGCACGGCGACAGGCCTACGGTAACATCGTGATCAAGGACACCGTCTGGCATATATACATTAAGTTTGCAGTTAGGCTCAGAGAACCACGTGATGCTGATTGCCTGCAGTGTCATCCTTTGAAAATGGCGTAATTTGGAAACAGTAGGGAGTGGCATGGCATCAACGCACGTATCTTTCACACATAATCATCTTCTTTCCAGACTCAGAAGCCACCTGTTACTTTTGATACAAGTAAGTCCTCAACTGGTCTCATGAGACTAACTGCACTCTGCTTCTAATCATTCCATATACATGATGTAACAAAGCAAATCTAACGTCGCCGTGGTGTTTTGTGGAAAAAAACTGAGAATGTCTAGGAATGCCCTCTACAATGCTACAGAGCTTCGAAGCTGTAGTTTGCAATTCCTGCTGCTAGCCCACTCCTTCGTCTGGAAATACGCTTTTATTTGCTGGCGGAGCACAAGCGAATCTTCTCAGAATGGGTCTGACAGCATTCAGGAAGTTAGATGATGTCGAATGCCTCTACATCCAAGGCCAGATCCAGGCTTCAGTCCCGGAGAGAGAGAGAGGGAGAGGGGGGGGGGTGGAGGAGAGGTCACAAATTATTCGTGGTTTTCTATATCTTTTACGACATCTCCTTTGGGGCATTGGGGGAGAAGAAAAGAGAACGAAAGTAACTTCTTCACCTCGTCAAATATTTTTCCTTATTGTAGATTGTCATTCATGCCCTTCCTCCCCCCACCTTCTCCAAAAATAAAACTTATCACAGCTGAATTGAATTATAATATTTAAAAAAATCAGTGGAATATATCAATTATTTTGTTACATTGTAATTTGGGCATGATGGTCTAGAGGCACTGGATATCCCCAGTTTAAGCCCAGACGGGGGCAGGGGTTTATCCTCGTTCCAGTCCCTCCAGGATGACCCCAGGCCCACCCGATCTGCTACCAGATGAGTGCTGGGGGTCTTCCCCAGGGTTAAAAGGCGGCCAGCCACCCTCCCCCTCCCAGTACCGCAGGGAAGAAACACTGCACCCCACACGCAGCCAGACCACAGTATTTGCCTTTTCTACATTAATATATACGAAAAACTCAAGTCATCCCTTCTTATTCTTTGCAAATCACATGATGACTGCATCAGTCAATATATCATAGCGTGATTGTGTATGTGTGTGTTTGCCGTCTAATTCTGACGAAGGCCTTACTGGCCGAAAGCTATATTTGGAACAGTCTTTTTGTTGTGCCTATCTGCGACTCATCATCTCCGCTGTATGGTGAGTAGCAACTTTCCTTTTCACAATATTGTTTGATTTAATATCAAAATCCCGGTGGATCTGAAAGAAAGCAAGACAGGTGAGTCGCTCTTCTCTTATGACTGCTCTAAACCAACTTTTGAGGAGACGAAGGGTTGAGAACGTATGTTCTGGTAACAGGAAGAGTGACTAGAATTTTTAGAATAGCACCAATATAAGGATTCAGTTGATTGTCGCACGTCTCGGTGATGTCGAGCAGAGACTCCAGAATTTTAACACCGGCCACAACGTGGAGGTTCCATCTAGCCACTAGGGCTGTTAACAAGATACCGATATATCGATACTTTTTCAAAACATATAGATATATGTAGCTATATTTTCTCCGAGGGTAACGCAAGACATATAGACACATATCGCTATACCTTTCCCGACGATATATTGATATCAAAATGGCAGTATCGAGTGTCGATACTTTTATTTTGTATTATGATTATTACAATTATTAGTAAATATTTGAAGTTGTTCTTTTGAAATTGTTATAGAAAATATTTTCACTTTCATTGTGTGAAGAAGTCTTACTACTTTTTGAGCTTCGACCGCGTCGAGTTTTTCTCTTTGACTGTGTGAAGTAAGTGTTGGTGGTACAAAAGAAGGAGTCCGATTGCACGGGGGCGGGGGGTTGGCGGTGTGATTGGAATACGATTTCCAACATGAAGAAATAGCACAGCATGTGAAGAAATAGCGTTAAAATAGTTTTTAACTCAAATAGTGTGCTATTTCTTCACATCGGCGTTCTTCAGAAATATTTGCTGAAAATGATAAACAAAAACCTAAATGACAACAAGATTGGTTTGCGGTGGACGGAGACATATGAGAGGAAATGCTGACGTAGCCGGCGCTCGGCGCTTCCAGCAGAAACTGTAACGTTTAACTTCGCCATGCAATTTTGACACTACAACTTTGGCGTTGACAGGAACGAAAAACCAGAGTAGTTGACGTGAAGTGTTCCGGACAAATCCGAAGAGTGACGAAACCGAACGACGGACCCATCGGATACCTTTTATTGTGCCACTTACATGCAGTTACCATTACTAGCAAAGTGATTATCGCCAATCGTGTAATTGCATCGTTATCCTTTCAGTCCTTACTCAAAGGGGGATAGGCAGACTACTAGCTTCTTAATGTACAGAGTATCTAATAATAAATCGACACTTAAATATACAGCTCTAAATGTGCAGCCGATATTTTTATTGGCCGGTACGTCGATATTTTTCCCGTCTATATACCGATACTTTTTTCAGCATACCGAAAGCCGATGATATTCTTTTGAACACCGATTTATCGGATTCCCGATTTTTTTAAATATCAACAGACCTACTAGTCAACCACAGTCTGGATTCCTGCACTATATAGGAGACAGGAATACCCAGAAACTGTTTGTAAGCCTGCGATCTTTGTTTCACACTTACAATACGTGGCAGAAAAAATCTTAAATTGAAAAGATTCATCACATTTCGGGAGAGCCCCTCCTTTAGATCAGATTTGACATTCTCTTACACGGAGGATGCGCAAGACCCTTTTCGGTGGACTGAGCAATCAAATCATTATCTGGGTGTATCTGTTGAGGAACATTACACTGTGCTTTTACTTCCACATTCAACCCGCAGTTTCTTAAGCTTCGTGGAGTAGCTGCCGGGAAGCAAAATCCACATTTTGTCTCTTCTGCTTTAGGACAGGTTTTGTGCCCTTGTTGTTTTAAAGTGTATAGTTGTTGGTTGATGAAAACGGCTAAGCGACGAAGTTACCCTTATATTACGAGGAAAAAAACTTGAAAAATGAATAAAATAAAAATATAATAATTTGTGCCCTAAACGTTAAGTAAAAGGAAAGATAAAATAGGTGAGTACATTTCATAATTTACCTAATACGTCCTCCAAGCAGACGGCCGAGGGAATGAATTCAAGGCCGTGTAAAGCCTGTCTAAGGCATTGTTCTTGGGACGTCATTGTACAGTCGCGCCACAGAGATATCTTTCAGAGGTTTTTTTTCGGTGGCTTGTCATCATGAAACTGCAGAATTCCGCTGCATTGCTACTCCACCGAAAGCGTCCTCAAAGACTCCATGTCTTTTTGCAGAGGTATTAGAAAATGCTACAATCTTCTTTAGAGTTGCGATACGTTGCGACAAACAGTGAACTTGGAAAGATTAGCAAAACTGCTGTTCAACAAACGATTGCTACAAGGGCAATGTTTTGCGTAATGGCTGTCTCGACAAGCTCTGAATGGCACCTTTGACTGACAAACCATACAGAACAGCTGTCAGTGCAAATCTCAACACACATTTCCAGAACGGTAATAAACTTCTCTCAGAGTTGTTTAGCTTTATGAGCAAGCGCGATTTCTGTTCAACAACGGTCTTCGTTTGTATCTTCGTGACGAATCTTCTAATATCCATTACGGTTCTCCCTTGTGAAGGTAAGGGGAAGATAAACACTACTGTTAAATCTGAGAAATGTTGGTGGTTTCATGAAACAGAATAGAAAAATATTTTGCTTTTCTAACCCTAGATTAAATCTTGTCTTTAAGTTCGTTTTTTGTGCGTACGTCGGCGAGATGACTTTGTGTGGCTTTGTTTATATGTCTTGCATTGGTAGATTTATGTCAAAATGGTGACGTGGATTTGAATCACCCGAATCAACTATGAAGCTTAAAAACGCTCTGAAAATCCCGTTATTGTCACTTACAAGATTATCTGTCCTATGAACAGAAGAATTAGTTTTTTTGAGTACCTCAGATGGTAGAGCACTTGCCCGCGAAAAGCAAAGGTCCCGAGTTCGAGTCTCGGTCCGGCACAAAGTTTTAATCTGCCAGGAAGTTTCATTAGTTTTTTTTGTTAGAATTGCGTTGGCACAAAACCCCGTCGTCTCTGTGGCCACGTAAAGAATCACATCAATGCGACCACCTGTCAAAAGTCTGAACAACGCAGTTTTTGCAACGGAAACGTGCAGACAGTGTGTCAGTGAGGTTCTGGAGTGTACCGACTGAAATCCATGGGGCTTGGTGACAAGGGGAGTACGATAAACACATCCTGGTGCTCTTCGGACTACGCATGTACCCTGCAACCGGTGTGGCACATTGCACTGTCCTGCTGGTAGATGCCTTCATGCAGAGGGAAAACGATCTGTAAACAGGGATGACCATCGTCGCCGAGGACAGATGCAAACTTGTGTTGATCCATCGTACGTTCCAAAATGATGAGATCACCCACGGAATGTCACGAAAACATTCTCCAGACCATAACGGTGCCAGGGCCCTAGCGACGATTGTTGAGCCGTACATACCAACGACCATCAGTCCGATGCTGTATAAAACGTGGTTCATCTGAAAAGGTTACCTATCGCCACTCGGTGAACGTCTTATTGCGGTGTTGGCGTGCAAATTCCAGCCCTCGTCGCCGATGGACAGCAGTCAGCATGGGTGTATGGACCAGGCGCCTGCTGCGGAGGTCCATATGCAACAACGTTCGCTGAACCCCCCCTTGGTTACTACTGAACGGTCACTTGCTCAGCAGTTGCAAATCTGTTTCCCCGCACACATCCCTGCAGTCATCGTTCACACCTGTCAGCTGTGACTGTCATGCGCAACAGTTCTCTCGGCGCCGGTTTTGGATAGCGCCCTTTTGCTAAGCGCGGTACAATGTAACCACGGCGGCGCGCAACAGTTTACAAAAATGGTCATTTCGGAAAATCTCCCACCCGTGGCGCGAAAGCCAATGATCGTGCCCTTTTGGAAGTCAGGTAATAACTCCGTTTCTGCATTATGACAACGACTGCACTCTTGTCTCCCATCCCCTTACCCGAACGCTTTATATTTCTTCCACTGCTAGTGATGCCACTAGCCGTCTGTGATTGGTTACTGCACGTTGACGGTGACCATAGGCGACGGTCAGATTACTGTGACTTGACAGTGGATTTTGATTTCCATAGGAGATAATATTGTTGATAACTGGACGAAATCTCTCTGGAGTCGTCTTAAGTTGAAAATATCTTGGAAAAAAAAAACTGGTTAGTGCCGTCAAATCGAGGACAGTGAAAATTAAGAAGAAATTTCTTGCCTGTTTCAAGAGCCCACTGACAGTTTTGTTCTGCTCATGAGGCAGAAGGATTTATTTATCTCCAGAGGAGTAAAAAGACTACCACAGCTTACGGTAAAAAGAGCGCAATATTTGAAGTAAGTTCTTTACCTTCGTGTAACAGTAATGGCCAGTGGGATTTTACGAAATGTGATTTCTGAGCATACTTTTTTGCTTTTTCCCCTTTTTTGGTAACGACACAGTAAGAGAATTAGTGATCTGCAGAATGTGAGAATTCATACTCTGTAGCATTAGCTATACAGGGTGAGTCACTAACTATTGCCACCTAGAATAATTCCGAAAGTATGATAGGAGCTGAAAAGTGTGTGGGACAAAAGTTGCATGGGACAACGGGGGCCATAATATGACTTTGGTTTTTTGTTGCTGGGTGGGTTCGCTTCAGAGATATGAAGGTCAACCTTTTTTTTTTTAATGGGATGCTATAGTTTGGTACTTATTTTCTGATAGCGTCTATCGAGACGAATCCAATGACGTGTTAACAGTAAGGTCTTTGAAGGTCAACGAAGAACAAAAAGGTGGCATGAACGTCCATTTACAGAAGTTGTTCGAAGTGATGATCATTATCACACCGGCACTTACCGAAGCACATGCTCTGACAATTCTCTCTCGTACATCGTGCAAATAGTAAATATTCCCGAATACGCCGTATCCATCTAACGTGCCATTGTCATGTAAACACCATTCGACGTTTTCGCAATACAACACTAATAGGAACGGTAAGACTAATATCGTCGAATCAAACGAATGTGAGTGATGTATACCTTCGAAGAACAAGTCGATATGCTGCTCATTTACGGAGAATGCCAACGAAATTCACTGAGAGCTAGAGACTTATGCGCTGACAGATATCGTCAGCGTACTCACCCTACACGTCGTACATTTAAATATGTGTATGATAAATAGAGAACAACTGGCTCTATAATGCATCGGAAACATATCCGACAAAGGAAAGTTACTAACGAGGAAACGGAAATTGTTACTCTTGCCACTGTGGTTCGAGATCCTTGTCTTAGTTCGCGTCAAATCGCAAGCGAATCTGCCATGAGCCAGAGCAGCGTTGTTCGTGTTCTGCATCGCCATAAATATCATCCTTACCATATCAGTCCCCACCAAGAATTAACTGGTACGGATTGTATGCGTCGCCTTGAATTCTGCCGATGAGCTCAACTTCAGATTCAGAGGGATGACACATTTATTAATTGGCATAACATGCAGTATTGGGCAACTGAAAATCCATGTTGGCTGCGGAAAGTTGCACACCAAAAAGCGAGGTCGCTGAATGTATGTGTGAGATCCTGGAGGACAGAATTATAGGCCCTTATTTCATCGAAGGAAAGCTTAATGGTAGGAACTACACCACATTCCTGCAAGAAACATGAGGTGGGTTATTGGAAGAAATACCGTTAGGAACAAGGAACAGAATGTGGTATCAACACGATGGGTATCCGGCACATTTCTCGCTGATGGCTAGAAATGAGTTGCAGAGACAATTCCCAAATGGTTGGATTTGACGCGGAGGAGATGTGTTGTGGCCGGCTCGTTCGCCAGACTTGACGCCTCTGGATTTTTCTTGTAGGGAGTCGTAAAAGACATTGTTTATAAAGACGTTCCAACTACACCTGAAGATATGCGAGAGAGAACTGTCAGAGCATGTGCTTCGATAAGTGCAGATGTGATAAGGAATACTACTCAATCCATGATAAGAAGACTGCACCCCTGCATTGATACCAATTATCATCACTTTGAACACCCTCTGTTAATGGACGTTCATGCCACTTTTGTGACCTTCCTTGATCTTCAAAGACCTTAATATTACACATCATTGGATACGTCTCGTAGCCGCTATCAGAAAATAAGTAGCAAACTATAGCACCCAATTAAAAAAAAAAAAAAAACAAAGTTGACCTTCATATCTCTGAAGCGAGCCCGCCTAGCAACAAAAAACCAAAGTCATATTATGGCCCCCGTTGTCCCATGCAACTTTTGTCCCACAAACTTTTAAGCTCTGTCATACTTTCAGGGTTATTCTTGGTGACAATAGTTAGTGACTCGCCCTGTATAGTCTTAGTGAAGCCACTTGTATCAGACTGACGCATCTGACGATACTGAAAAGAAACCGTTGTTGCAAAGGCTACCATCGCTGTTCACTTTTGACAAATGTGGAACACCCCCCCCCCCCCCCCCCCCCAATATTCGCTGCTGACAGCGATCCATTGTAATAAGAATTTACATACAATTAAAACAGTTTTTAAAATTGCATGTCACACATAAATAAACATTTTGTTATATTAACAGATGGCATGCCGTAGTTACAAAAAAAAAAAAGGTTTCTTTTTGTTAGTACAACATTGCACAACATTCATGGAAAACACTGGAAAAAAAATCACAAGCGCTTAGTACTTCACTTTAACATATCTTCCAAGAAACAGCGATTCAGAGCATTTTATCACTTGGAAACCATTCGTTCGAAAATTTGAGAAGTATGTTTGTCACGTAGTTAATAAAAGCGACAAACTCTCACAACTCTGACGTCGCCATAAATTACACAATATAATATGGAAATTTGCCCTGGGCATTATCAATGTTTCATTTCACACTACGATCGTGAACACGGATCAGCACACTACTGCTAATTGGGCGTGTGAACGCAGGCTCTTTCTCTCGTTCGTTTCCGCTTAAGTTCGGGAAAAGTCAATTTTTTTGTAATTTTTTGCTTAGCGATGGGTTTTTCCCTTCCCGTCTTGCGTAACTCAATTTCCCGCGATCAGCGGCTTTTGCCTGTGGACTTGGGAACAGTGCCGGGTGTGTTGTTTTGTCAGCAGGTAGGCCTGCACTGTGCCGCTGCATCCTGGCGTGTAGCCGGTCAGGTCGGGAGACCATCCACGTTAGCCAGAAGTCAGGCGGCCAACAGAGAAGTGTCCTGTGGTAAACACAATCCTCTGGTAGTCCTTGCTTTCGAGGTCACAGTTCTTTTACTACTTTATCATACGGAACTGGCTGGTAAATTTGCAAATTGGTAGGAGAACACGGGGTATAATAGGATAGTGGGGCACAACCGTATCGTGCTGTTTTCTAGACTGGAGATCGCTGCGGTCTATCGTAGTGACGTATTGCTATGTTTCTGAATGGAAGGAAAGGTGCGGCAGACAGTTTTACTCGGATTAGAGTGTGAATTGTAAGGGAGCGGTTGTCGTTCACTTTTCCAGCTGAGCTTTTATAACGTATGGTGACTTTCAACTAGAGGTAAGCCGTTAATTCTTTATTGTACTCCTCTGAATGATAAGTAATCTTAAAGTGCCTTCTGTCCCTATACGTTAGTTATATAATATGTTTAAATCCGTTGTTATTAGTCTCCATAGAAGTTGTTAACGTGAAATGTGCTCTTGAAGCTGAAGTGGACGGGGCGGAACTGTATAGTGTTCCGTTCTGCCCAGCCATTTTTGATGCAAGTGGATTTCGAACTACGTGTTTCTTGTTTTTCCCTAGCCTTTCCAGATGGTGTGTGTAGTGGCGTAGCAAGACAGCCACGCCACTCGGAAGTAGCCGAAATGCACGCTATAAGCTCACGCAGGATGGCGTGAGGTCTGAAACAGGATACGTAATGAATGCTATAGAGAAAAGTACGTAGCTTCTGGAATACTTAACTTTAATCCATCATTTGTATACATCGTTCTTGATGAGACATGCTTCATACGATAACTATCAATTGCTGTGGCGCCTTGCTAGGTCGTAGCCATTGACTTAGCTGAAGGCTATTCTAACTATCTTCTCTGCAAATAAACGAGGCTTCGTCAGTGTTGCATCGCTAGCTAAGTCGTCCGTACAACTGGGGCGAGTGCTAGTAAGTCTCTCTAGACCTGCCGTGTGGCGGCGCTCGGTCTGCAATTACTGACAGTGGAGACATGCGGGTCCGTCGTATACTACCGGACCGCGGCCGATTTAAAAGCTACCACCTACCAAGTGTGGTGTCTGGCGGTGACACCACAGTGTGAACTTACATTTAAAAGCTGATAGGCAGGAATGGGATACTAATTCAACGGAAATGGCAGTTTCAGCTGTTGTCTGAAATGGGAGTTTAAAAAAAAAGAATCAAAGGAGTCTAATGTACCCAAATCAACGGTGGAAAGATCAGGTTTAACAAAGAAAATCGTCTAACTGAGCGGGACTGTGTTACATGATTTATTACTAGGCAGCCTACGTTGTCTATTCGTAAGCCTGAAAAATACATTTGCAGCATGTTCAAAATGTTCAACTGTGTGTGAATCCCTAAGGGACCAACTGCTGAGGTAATCGGTCCCCAGACCTACACACTACTTAAACGAACTTACGGTAAGAACAACACAGACACACCCATGCCCGTGGGAGGGCTCAAACCTCCGGCGGGGGGGCCGCGCAATCCGTGACATGGTGCCTGAGACCGCTCGGCCATTCCGCGCGGCTTTGCTGCATGAGTAATGTCATTCAATGAAGTAACAGTAACTTGGTCTTAAGCGTTAAAAGTATTGAACATTTATTAAAATGACATTAATGATTTTTTTTGAAGATACCATATTCCTCAGCCCCAAATTGTTCATTAAACCATGTTATGTCTTAGTTTTGAAATTGTGTTCTTAATAATTTCAACGTTTATGAACGTGAATTTCATAAAAATTGCCTTATCCCATTCTGCCCCGTGTTGAAAAATTAAGTACTCCTTCTGCCCCGAGTTCCACTATGGCAAAAACAAGAATGCTTTGACCAGACTTTCACTCCGTGACTCCCTCCGTCGCCCCTCACCCGCCGCTCTGGATCCACGCCTTTACGTACAAACCGCTCTGGCAGCAGAGAGCAAGAGCGCCCATACACAGGGACAAGGCGAAAGGAAAAATGTAGTGTAGTGAGGTAGTTTCCTTTAAAGAAAATAATTTAAAAGCCGGTATAATCCAGGTTTTTAAGTGGGTTGGAACTAGATGTTTTTTATAGTTACTTATAACTCGTCATTCGTCTTCCAAAATATTAAAAATACCCCATACACACGGTCCAGCCACCCACTGTCTCCACCCCCCACAAACATCGTATGAGTGCCCTTGGCAGAGAAGTCAGTGTACAAAGCCATGTTCCCTATCGAAGGGGTTGCCTAGTAGCTGGCGCAGACCTCTTCAGCTTCAATGATCTGTAGCGGTGTTAGGTGACAGTTCTTACTCGAACCAAGATCGGTGTTAATATTCGTACAGTAGATTATTCTGTATTTCTCTGCTGTCATAAAAAAGTACTCATTAATTGAAAACAATCAATAAGAAGATACGTATTTAGTACTTCTATTTTTCTCATTTGGTATGGTACGACATTCTGACATTCCTAATTTTCATGCCTCAAAATATCGTTATCTGCAGGAAAACAAAGCATTTTAAAATTATTTGATGACTAAATTGGCGTCACAACTCGAAGCAAATTTGTTTAATATTGAGGTGGTCTAGGCGGAATTTCAGGTGAATGATGCGATGGAATATAAATGTCGTATTATGTTCATTTCTTAAAGAAACCTTAACTTTCTTAGTGTTTCGTATTTCTAAAGTAAATAAAATACAACTGTCACGCAAAAGGTAATTAAAAGCAGTGAGTTTGCTTGTGGTTGGTTGGTTGGTTGGTTTGTTTGTTTGGGGAAGGAGACCAGACAGCGAGATCATCGGTCTCATCGGATTAGGGGAAGGACGGTGAAGGAAGTCGGCCGTGCCCTTTGAAAGGAACCATCCCGGCATTTGCCTGGAGCGATTTAGGGAAATCACGGAAAACCTGAATCAGGATGGCCGGACGCGGGATTGAACCGTCGTCCTCCCGAATGCGAGTCCAGTGTCAGTTTGCTTGTGGATACTACATTATCCCTGCGTATCGACAGTATGAGTGCGATCATAAAGTGATATCCTTGAATGCCAGAATGTTGTAGTCCGATTGAGCAGAAGTACTAGAATCCCACAAACTTAACCTTCGACCGCGATACAAAAATTCCTCAAATACGGTAGAGAGTAGAGAGGAGAAATGATGCTTCCTTCCGAACAGAATTATATTGATTTACGCGGCTCCAAAGAGTCAATAGTAATTGAATCATTCGACAGCTGGTGTCTTTGAAAGTCATGTTTTGTTAAAGACCTCACTTGGCTGGAAACCAGACAACCTTATATCACAACAACTCGTTAGGAAAGGCAAGTTTACCAGGATCAACTAGTATGTGAGCGGACGTGAGCCGCCTATACGGAAAACAGTGCAAATCGTGCGGCATGAACTGATGCGATGGCTAAACTGGTCACGAGATAGCACTTTTTTGCACCGTGTGATCTACTTCTATCTGTTTATATCTTCGAGAAACTTTCACAGTGTGGCTCGTTGGTCTAGGGGTATGATTCTCGCTTCGGGTGCGAGAGGTCCCGGGTTCAAATCCCGGACGAGCCCACATGCTTTTTGCTTTGGTCCACCCCTTTCAAGACCTGAAGGGGACGCGCGAGTTGTGCGGGAAATTGGACCCTGTCTCGTCTCCCAGAGTCTGCGCAAGCACGAGAGTCCAAAGTGCTAGAAAGGAACGAGTGCTCCAATTTAAGGACAAAGCAACGTCGAAGTCACTAGAAATAAAACACAAACACACAATTCCATTTTGTTCTAGCTACAATCTTTAAAGACTTTTCGTATGGTAGGTGGCTCCAAATTAACTGTAGAAGGATGTTAGTTTTAATATTTGGGTGCTGCGCCATGCAGCCAGCGTAATTCATTAACGGAGAATAACATACTCAAAGTCACCCTAGCAGTATTTTTTTCTTTCTTTATAGCTTAATTACGTTAAAGCACCACATATAGCGTTAAAGCTGGATCTAGTATTCCGAAAGAATACTGGAATTACCCAGCTAATTAAATATCTACTTACATACATTAAAGATACCATTAACGTTAAATCTAACGAGATATCGCTGTTTTGCGAAGATATTTTAAAAAAAGGAATAAATGAAAAAATGGAAAGCAGATAGATCGTAAGTTAGATAAAGAGATAGCCAAAAAAATTACTTTTTGACTTGCAAGCAGAGGTGGACAAATTCTCCAGGCAGCCTGCCCCTATGTCCGCCGCAAACATTAAAGCAGTCAGCCATCCACAACAGAAAAAAGAGAGTGCCTGTGTACCGAGGTACAGTGGTTCAAGCAGGCCAGCTTGGACCCATTCAGTCTGCTGAATCTGACGACAGGTTGCAGAGTAGCCACGTATATGTTTGCGTAGGCAGTTTTACTACAGTTCAGCTATCATAATAGTGAGAGCAGCAAAATGAACGAACCAAACTTAAAGGAGTTTGAGGAGAAGTTAAGAATTGGGGAATATATACTAGTCGCGAAACAGAGCACACGTGCAGCAGAGAAAAAGTTGTCGCATGTTTACTAGGCAACTTCAAATAAATCGGTAGGTGTCTCGAATTGCAACCAGAGTAAAAAGTTACTAAAAGACATTCGGGAACCTCGAGTAAGTTGCGACATGTCTGTAAATTTTACAAGCATTTTCCTTACTCCATTAATATTTTGAAAGAGGACAGAGACTTAGTGGCTGACAAATATATGAAAATGTTTAATAGGGACTTCAGGCCTTTGGCGGTAAATAGGTTCTCTAAATTTAGAGCAAAGACCGATTGAAACAGGAAAAACAAATTCGCTGAGTCGATATTAAAGAGTGCGTACTGGTGGTATGCAACGTAGTACGAAGAAAGCTTTGTATGAATGAAAAGCTTCTTCCAGACATTTATTTTTTTAGGTTAACATAAAAAGAAAAATGAACTACGCGTTTGTTAAAATACATTTGGGGAATTTAGAATGAACAATGTTGGCCACTTAGAATCCATTCAGCGAACCCGAAATACACAACCTCTAAAAAAGTAACTAACATTGTTATAACTCTGTTAATATTTGGCTGAAACATGCTAAGGTTACAGAAACTGAACTATCATTGTATTGTATTATAATAGACATGTTCAGGCTTAAAGGTGCAAAGGACCTCGACTTCAAGAGATGTTTTTGCTTACTACGGGAGACAAGTATTAGGGGTAATGATGACGGTTCGAATCGAGAATAGCCAGTACTAGTCCAAATAAGATGAAATTGCAGAGAAAACCGTTCGTATCTAAAATAAATAAATAAGTGAACCCGAAAAACGCCGAAGAGAAAAAGAAAAGAGAACTAAAATCCATAATTTTCCAACCTACAATGACCCAAAATGGTTCAAATGGCTCTGAGCACCATGGGACTTAACATCTGACAAGGGAACCTCCCCATCGCACCCCCCTCAGATTTAGTTATAAGTTGGCACAGTGGATCGGCTTTGAAAAACTGAACACAAATCAATCGAGAAAACTGGAAGAAGTTGTGTGGAACTATGAAAAAAATAAGCAAAATATACAAACTGTGTAGTCCAAGCGTAAGATATGCAACATCAAGGGTATACTGAGGTCTGAAGCGCCGTGGTCCCGTGGTTAGCGTGAGGAGCTGCCGAAGGCAAGGTCCTTGGTTCAAGTCTTCCCTCGAGTGAATATTTTAATTTTTTATTTTCAGGTTATGTGACAATCTCTTATGTTTTCATCACTTTTTTGCGAGTGATTACCGCATCCACAAGAAAACCTAAATCGGGCAAGGTAGAAGAATCTTTTTACCCATTCGCCAAGTGTACAAGTTAGGTGGGTCGACAACATATTCCTGTCATGTGACGCACATGCCGTCACCAGTGTCGTATAGAATATATCAGACGTGTTTTCCTATGGAGGAATCGGATAACCTATGACCTTACGATCAAATGTTTTCGGTTCCCATTGGAGAGGCACGTCCTTTCGTCTACTAATCGCACGGTTTTGCGGTGCGGTCGCAAAACACAGACACTAAACTTATTACAGTGAACGGAGACGTCAATGAACGAACGGACAGATCATAATTTTGCCAAAATAAAGTAAGTAAACTTTTCATTCTAGGGAAGGCTTGAACCAAGAACCTCTCCTTCCGCAGCTCCTCAACGCTAACCACGGGACCACGGCGCTACGGTCCTCACATTACCCTTGATGTTGCCTATCTTACACATGGACTACTCAGCTTGTATATTTTGGTTATTTTTTTCATAGTTCCACACAACTTCTTCCTGTTTTCTCGATTGACCAGTGTTCAGTTTTTCAAGGCCTATCCACTGTGCCAACGTATAACTAAATTTGAGGGGGGGTGCGATGGGGAGGTTCCCTTGTGAGGTCATCAATCCCCTAGAACTTAGAACTACGTAAACCTAATTAACTTAAGGACAACACTCACATCGATGCCCGAGGCAGGATTCGAACCTGCGACCGTTGCAGTCGCGCGGTTCCAGAATGAAGCGCCTAGAACCGCTCGGCCACAGCGGCTGGCAATGACCCAAAAACATTGAGCGTCGTCTTGTAATACTCGGTTAAAAAAGACTTTTCATAAACTTCCGAATCCTGCTCGTAACACACATTGAAAGCGTACAGAATAAACTGCCACGTAGCGTACCACAGCGGGGAGATGGGCAGGCAAGCAACACTCCTTAGCTTGGCTTGGCTTGGATGGGAGTAGAACAGCTTGCCAGTTCAGCTGAGACAGTGCCTCCCCAGCTCCTGACAGGCAAGCGTGGGCAGGTTAATGGCGGTACGTGTACAGCTCTGCTTGTGAGTCACTGTTTAGTCTCTACGTCGGAACAAGCCCCAAAGCAACATACTGTGCCATTTCACATTCTACTTCCTTCGAAGGTCCATCTTCATTTAGTCAGGTTGCACCGTTCTGCTTCATACTGTAGTACTACACCATATGTGGTGGAATTAAATGACCACTCAGTTAGCACTCGACCACACTGTTATTGCGTCTGGTAGTAAAGATACCTCAGACGCCTAATCGTGAGTCAGCGGGTAATTGTGATTGATATCACATGCACAACACCGACTGTGCGATGCTTTTTCCTTGGCCAGCGTTATGCTTGTTTACTGTAACGGCAACGCGTGTATCCGATAACGGCCAAGTGCAATAATATCGTGGTTGAGTAATACTGACAGCTGCGACCGATACAGTCCTCGGCGAGGCAGGAGGAGGAAGAAACGGGTCACGCTGTGGTGTAAGTGTGAAGATCTCGGGTGTGGTTTTTGGAAAACGAGGTGTCCCAGGGCCGTCCCGTCTATGGTGGTTACCACTCTGTACAGCACAGCACGCACTGCGGCCGCCTGCACTGTCCTGTCTGTCTGACTCCGGGGATCACTAGTGCCAGTACCGGTACACTCTGCCGAAGTTTGTACGAGATGCTCTTCTAATTCTGAATGTCATCAGCGTAACGTCACATGTACAGGCATCAAAAACATTTGAGTATGATACTTCCAGGAGTATCAGCATCGGATTGGCATTGTTCGAACGATATTACTTCTATTCCGAAGAAAGCAGCGGGGCAAATGGAACATTATGACCGAACAAAGTTGTTCTTATAATGGAATCGAGGTGGAGTTCAGAGTTACCTTCTTTTGTTGATTCGCTTTGCATGCAGAAAGTTCTGGGTTATTAGCACAGTTCATCCAAAAGAACTTCTCAGTGTTGTTACAATAAGTTATTTACATTCTACTTTCAATTTTGATACAATATATTACCAAGCAATTATAACAGAAACAAAATTTTGCAATATAGATCCAGTAAAAGCTGTAGCTTCACGAGTATCAAAACGAATCAGAATGATGGTAAAATCACATACGATGAGTTGGTTGGTTTAGCGAGTACTTCAATCGAATTCGGACGCCATCAGATCTTCGCAAAAAGATGAGGCTTGCAAAACTCAAAGGAGGCGATAAGTGCCGTATAGGATCGTAGTTTGTGACTGGCGACGAGTTAAAGTTTTGCAGTCACGATACGTATCTGCGTGAAAGTTATTCAACTCGGGGAACTTTGTTTTCTGAGTTCGCATTAGCTTTAAACATTGAAACTAGAACTTCGTGCTCAATTTTATACTTTTTTATGATTTCATACATACCGAAACAATGGTCACAAGAGAGGAATGCAGACTCTGATTTTGTCTAGGTAGCAGTAACAGTCGCTCTTCGCCTTTGTTAGGTGCTCCAGCTGATGCATACACAGTTTTCTTCGCCGTTGTCCACTATTATACACACAATTACACTCTAAAACAAAACAAAAACCGCACCATGGAGCCGGCCGCGGTGGTCTAGCGGTTCTAGGCGCTCAGTCAGGAACCGCGCGACTGCTACGGTCGCAGGTTCGAATCCTGCCTCGGGCATGGATGTGTGTGATGTCCTTAGGTTAGTTAGGTTTAAGTAGTTCTAAGTTCTAGGGGACTTATGACCACAGATGTTGAGTCCCATAGTGCTCAGAGCCATTTGAACCATTTTTTGAACCGCACCATGGAGGAATTATCCGAATGGAACGGAAATCAGTGGATGCGATATACATGTACACACAAACAAATGATTACAATTTCAGAAAAATGGATAATTTATTTAAGAGATAGAGCGTCACAAAATTTAGCAAGTCAATAATGGGTTGGTCCACATCTGGCTTTTCTGCAAGCAGTTATTTGGCTTGGGGTAGATTGATACAGTTGGTGGATGTCTTCCTGAGGAATATCATGCCAAATTCTGTCCAATAGGCGCGTTAGATCAATAAAATTCCGAGATGGTAGGAGGGCCCTGCCCATAATGCTCTAAACGTTCTCAGCTGTAGAGAGAGCTGGCGACTACGCTGGCCGAGGTAGGGTTTGGCAAGCACGGAGACAAGCGGTAGAAACTCTCACCGGTAGTGCGGGCATCATCTTGCTGACATGTAATACCGGCGTAGCTTGCCATGAAGGGCAACAAAACGTGGCGTCGGATATCGTCGACATACCTCTGTGCTGTAATCGGCTGGGCGACAATGAGTGTTGTATCCCGCCGCTGTCTGGAGTCTATCCAGTCACGTCTTTGCTGGTCGTTGGAGCTCAGTTCGACGTGGGATTAATCACTGAAGACAATTCTACTCCAGTAAATGAGATTCCAGGCCGAAAAGGAGTCTGGAGACGCCCAGGACGGCGATGGGATACCAATAGTAAGCCATTCGGGTCTTACATTTCAGCAAGATAATGCCCAACCGAACACGGCGAGAGTTTCTACTGGTTGTGTTCGTGCTTGCTAAACCTTACCTTGGCCACCAAAGGCGCTGGACTTCTCCCCAATTGAGTCGTTTGGAGTATTATGGGCAGAGCCATTCAACCATCTCGGGCTTTTGACGATCTGACGCGCCAATTGGGCAGAATCTGGCAATATGTCCGTCAAGAGCGCATCCAACAACTCAGCCAATTAGCGCGAAGCTGAATGACTGCGTGGTTAATGGCCAGGGGTGAGACAACGCCTTATGACTTGCTCAATTTGTGCAGCTGTTTCTCTTGAATAAATCATCCATTTTTTCTGAAACTGTAATCATTTGTTTGTCTCTGCATGCACATCACATCTACCGATTTCCGTGCCATTCGGATAATTGCTTCGCACTGCGTCTTTTTTTTCCTGTTAGAGTGTATTTTGGCTCTAATTATTATTCGAATACGTTATTACAGGTTCCCCAACACTGCGATGTTACTTTAGGTTGTAGGTTTGGTGAATCACACTGATGGAGGAAATTTGTAGCGCTGACGTGTGAAAGTATTTGATTCTTTCTGCAAACTACTAGTTGCGGCAAGAAAATGGAAAGCGTATGTACCAAAAAAGGCACAACTTCACGCATATATAATCACATATTTTCATGAAATATCTTCTCCAGTAGTCATATTCGCCAACCATGATGATCTCTCTTTACGCCAAGGTGATGGCTGATACTCATAGTCTTCCAACTTTGTCGCATCTGCTGCATCTACAATCTCAAGAGTAAAAATAGTTGGCGTTTGTAATGTGCAAAGTTTTGTCCCATATTATTGAGAACTAAAGTTTCAAATGATAATATTTATGTTAGATATCATCTTGTTAATGACCTACATCATTATTACTTAATCGAGAGATATCAACTTGTTTTCGTTTAACTGCCAAATGATTTGAAGGAATGCAAATGTGCTGCCTGAAGATTTGATGGTAAAGCACTGGATGGCTAGTTTGCAAAGTAAATATTGATTTTTCTGAAATAATACATGATCTGGGCTTAATTAACAATTTGTTCGGAGTATAGTAGTGGCAGTTAGCATGTGATTGCTGTGCCAAATTCCGGTGATGCCTAACGGTTGTACCATCTAGTAAATACTTCTCTGTGTATCTAAAGTTAACCAAAGGAACTTTAGCTGTGATGAAAACAGTAAATGATGAAAATGACAAATGTTCTAACTTGTCGCTTCCCTTTTCGTCACACTACTAGGAAATCCCTCAATTTTTTGACAACATAAGAGATCTTCTTTCCGATGCGATTTCTCCGTTCCTTACGTGTCTTCCTTCACATCAACAATACGGGCTAAAGAAAGTAGGCTGTCCGCACAACTTAGTTGGCGAAGGGGTGGCGGACTCTTTGCTCCAAGAGGTAGACCTGTTGGCGAAGAGTGTAATATTCAGATAAACTAACGTATGTCAAATGTGATTTATTTCACGGATGACGTGAATAATACGCAAATTACGAAAAAAATACTAACTTGTTTTGCGACATACGCAGATAGTACTCCCGCAGTGATTGCACTGTAAGATCTCGCACCTCAGTCTCTGTTCCTCCACCATTTCCGTCAACACAACTAGGAAAAACCCGTTCCTTCTGACACTTGCGCTGCAGTGATAGAATGAATGTGCATATTTATAATACCAGGGCACTTGTTAGTGAGCGATCAGTAGTTTAACAACAACAACGACGGCCGGCGGCCGACCGTTGCTCCCCAGTGATGGAGAAAAGATATCGCCAGGACGTGTGACACTGCAAGAGCACTATATACGCACGCCGCTGACTCGCGCTCGCGCTCGGTCGAAGAACGGGCCACGTGATACTCTGCTGCGAGGCAGTTCTTATCTGGGTCAAAAGCGAATCCAGTCTGCACGCTCCTTCGGTAGCTCAGTTGGTAGAGCGGTGGACTGTAGTGGTCACTCTGGCAGATATCCATAGGTCGCTGGTTCAAATCCGGCCCGAAGGAATATTTTAAATTTTCTGTTTGCCAGACTTTTCCCTTGTGCGGATAGTTGGACTTGACTGTCGCAGCAGTTTTGAAGGCGCTGAAAAACGAAATGGGATGGAATGAGCTACACGTGTCGACATCCACATAATATGTAATCTGCAAGTCAATGTACTATGCATGACGGCGGAAACTGTCCCATTCCTGCGAGGGAAAATGACTGTCTCTATGTCTCTGCAGGCGTTCTAATCTCCCTTGCCTTATTCCCATCATCCCTACGCCAGGTATACAGCGCTAGCAGCAGAACTGTCAAACAGTTCTCTTCGAATATACCTTCTGTCAGTTTACCCAACACAGTTTCGTGACAACTATTTCGTCTTTCTTCCAAAGATTCCCATTTACTGTATAATTCCCCCCCCCCCCCCTCTATTCTAAGGCCCTGGTACTGCAGCCTTATTGATGTATTTTCAGTAACAAAAACAGTCTAGGTTCCAGAGACAGCAGAAACTTTACTGGCGTGTGGGTAGCGTATTAGTCATAAATAGCTAAAACTTTGGTATGGCTTCATCGAAGTCGCATCCTAAAGTTTTGGCTATTTATGAATAATACTGTACCAGCAGTTCCTGAGCAAATTCTGAAGATGTCTCAAAAATGCGAAACACTTCAGTAAACTTCCTGTCATAGCAATCCAGATTGTTTTTCTTACGGAAAAGATTCCCCGAGAATTTACATTCCACTTTCGTATGATCTATATCGACATGTTACCGTTCGAGCAGCGCGTCACTGAATTCTTTCGATGCCCGTTGTGATGCCTGCTTAATAAGGACTCCAGACGCTGGAACAATACTCTAGACTTCCAATATATCTAAGTCATCCATTCACCTTCCTAATAGTGATTTTACGCAATCATCCCGTTTCGAGGAAGCAAGGTTAGGGTTTAACGTCCCGTCAACAACGAGGTCATTACAAACGGAGCGCAGGCTAGGTTAAGGAAATGATGGGGAAGGAAACTGGCCATCCACTTTTAAAAAGAAGCATCCCGAAATTTGCCTGAGGCGATTTTAGAGAAATCGTAGGAAATGCAAATCTGGATGGTCGAACAGGGATTTGAACCGTCGTCCTCTCGAATGCAATCCAGAATGCTAACTACTCCGCCATCTCGCTCGGTCGTCCCATTTCGTATCGTATGTTAATAATACCACTAGATAGTTGCAAGACATGATGTACTCAATATGTCGACCACCGACCTTGTAATCGGATCCTATCGGCTTCTTTCTCTTTATTACGGGTATATAGCATGCATTTTCCCACGGCTGAGGAGACCTGCAATCCACTACATCAAGCGCCAATTTTGCCCAAGTATTTGCGCATTTCCAACGACGAAACCTTGGTGTAGACAACAACATTGCCAGCGAACAGTCGAATATTTATACCGATCCTATCAACCTCTTCGTGAGAGCCGCCTGTAGCAAAATCTCAACTGTTAATACTATAGCCATTTTTATGTATAACTACCACAATCTTTATTGTTGTTCTGCATATAATGTCGATAGGGCGTTATCGTCAGGCAGCTTATAAAATTTAGCAATAGTATATATCGCGTGTCTATAATTTTAACGTATATTATTCGTCTGTTTATCGCTGTGGAAGACGATGTGCTAAAACAGATGCACTGATGACCGTGTGACAGCTGCCCACTGCCAGACTGAATGCCGCATGGTGGTGATGCAGGCACGGAACACAGTGAGACGAATGTATAAGCGGGGCAGAGGTCACCCTAGCGACGATACGAGCCCCAAACGGAGAGACCAATTGACATCAGAGACATAAAGAGAAGATTTTTGTGGCCCGGCGTATTGGAACGAGCATCTCGTACACGGCATACTGCTTCACGTGCTACTGTCGGAAGCATCTATGAAAAGTGCTTGAAGGGCGGTGAGACCATACGTGGGCGACTAGATGTTTGACGTCCGCACCTCATCACAGAATGTGGATGTCGGAGACTTGCTCAGTTTATAGAGCAAGATAAGCGGTGATCTGTGGACAGAGTACAGAGCTAGGCAGGCACAGGTTTCGAACCGTACAGCTCAGCGCACATTGTTGAACACGGGGCTCTGCAGCAGACGACCTCTACTCGCTCCCATGTTGACCCAGTGACTTCGACTGTTCCGGTTGCAGTGGGTGGGGACTATCGAAATTATATCGTGGATCAATGGAATCATGCCGCTTGATCAGATGAATCACGTTTCTTGTCACATCAGGCCGATGGTCGTGTCCAGACACAACGTCATCCAGGTGAAGCTTTCAGAAACTGTTGAGAGTGAGAACCGCCAGTTTTCTCGCCAGCCACGCCACAGAAGAAAGTTCATTTAAAATCGTAGCAACAGGCTAAATAGCTCATAATATTCATTCTGTAGAGTGCGCGATTTCTCATATGTGACTGCTATTGATTCGTCAGCTTCAGAATCCTGCCAGGGAATGGGAGAGGTTTCCTGCCTTCCTCCCCATGCCACGGTATCAGTGCTGAATCATAAGTAAATCCGCAAGAGCAGAAGTTCAACTTATTTAAAAAACTATTTCTGAACAAAAAACGCAAGGTCTGCTGCAATTTGCGGGCGAGATTTCCACACTGGCAGAAGCAGCGAAGTTTCAGAGGCTTGACTCCGAGAATACTTGTTGTTATGCGACCGATGAGTAAACATTCGCTGCGGGGAGATGGAAGAGCAAAGACTTGTTGCTGATGAGACGAGCCTTGCTGTCATACAGGAGGACGTCTCCACTTCAGTATTGAATACAGAGGTCCATTACCGCTGCCACGTTTCGCATTCACGCTGTAAGAGAGTCGTAAGAATGAGTCGCCAGTACGCTCACCGGTTCGATAGGGACACAATGCTGATTAACTTTCTCCAGGGACTAATTACATAGTTTTAACATTCGGTGCTAGTTAGTTGCTTCATACATGTATTCATACTTATTTTTTCGTGTTCTTCCTGTAAACCAATAACCTCTTTGGCATTCATAAACCATATCCACGATTTATTCTCATGATTATGCTTTTATTGTGCTCACCCAATTGTGTCAAGGCTAGAGTTGATAATTAAAATCCGTTTTCCATTTATTAAATGCTCACTTACTTTTCTCAGTGGGTAATTAATATGTTGATGCCTTACGGTAATAAACCTGATAATTACAGTGAGTGCTTGTCTTGTTTCTTTTACAGATTAATGATCCATCCTCTCACTAATACATTCATGTGTGTTGTACCCACATTTTCACGGTGGTTGACAAGCCCTGTTATCTTTCAATAAGATGTTTCCATTGCGTGACACCATTGTTTCCTTAAAATCTGAGTGATCTTAGGGGAAGTTCTCTTCCCTGTAGGTCACCAGGGATCGGGCTTGTAGCAACTTAGCGGTATGCTACACAGCTCAACCAGCACCCCACAATGTGATAAATTTTCGAAATGCGACTGATTAACAAAAATAAAGAACTGAATGATAAGTAACTTGTAACAAAAATTATGTATCCTTTGTGACAAATGACCTTACCCGTGAGTAAATTCAACAAGGTGTGTTCTTGACAACTTCTGGAGTGGCGCGATGTACCACCAGCATATAAAATCTACACTGAAGAGTCAAAGAAACTGGTACACCTGCCTAATATCGGGGGATCGGTGGTGGGGGGAGGGGGGAACTCCGCAAACACGCGAAAGTGCCGCAACACGACTTGGAGTGGATTCAGTGGATTCGAATAATGTCTCAATTAGTACTGGAGGGAATTGACACTATGAATCCTCCAGCACTGCCCATAAATTCGTAAGAGTACGAGGGGCTGGAGATCTTTTTTGAACAGCACGTAGCAAGACATCCCAGATATGCTCAATAATGTTCGTGTCTGGGGAGTTTGGTAACCAGTGGTAGTGTTAAAAGCAAGAAGAGTGTTCCTGGAGCCACTCTGTAGCAATCCTGGACGTATGGGGTGTCGTATTGTCCTGCTGGAGTTGCCCAGGTCCGTCGGAATTCACAGTGGACATGAATGGATGTAGGTGATCAGGCAGGATGCTTACGTACGTCGGAGTCGTATCTAGACGTATCAGGGGTCCCACATCACTCCAACTGCACACTCCCCACACCACTACAGAGCCCCCACCAGCTTGAAGAGTCCCCCACTGACATGCGGGGTCCATGGATTATGAGGTTGTCTCCATACCTATACACGTCCATCCGCTCGATATAATTTGATACGCGACTTGTCCGACCAGGCAACATGTTTCCAGTCATGAACAGTCTGATGTCGGTGTTGAGCGGCCTTGGTGAGGCTTAACGCTTTGTGTCGTGCATTCATTAAGGGTACACGAGTGAGCCTTCGGCTCCGAAAGCTCACACCGATGATGTTTCGTAGAATGCTTCGCACGCTGACACTTTTTGATGGACCAGCACTGAAATCTGCAGCAATTTGCGGAAGGTTTGTACGCCGCACGGGGTAGCCGCGTGGTCTTGGCGCCTTGCCACGGATCGCGCGGCTCGCCTCATCGTAGGTTCAAGACCTCCCTCGAGCATGGGTGTGTGTGTTGTCCTTAGCGTAAGTTAATTTAAGTCAGATTAAATAGTGTATAAGCCTAGGGACCGATGACCTCAGCAGTTTGGTCCCATAGGAACTTACCACAAATTTCCAAAAAAAGGGTTGCACTTATGTTCGTTGAACGATTTTCTTCAGTCGTTGTTGGTGCCGTTCTTGCAGGACCTTTTTCGGCCGTGGCGATGTTTCACCGGATTCCTGATATTCGGGGTACGTTCGTGAAATGGTCGTACGGGAAAATCCTCACTTCATCGCTGCCTCGGAGATACTGTGTACCATCGCTCGTACTGTTTCTCATCCATATTTCACTTCCATACATGGCAACGCTCCATACAAATACTTTCATAAAAGACTTTGTGACACTTAAATCTATATTCGAAGTTAAAAAATGTATCTTATTCAGAAGTGCTTTTCTTCCCATTGTCAGGCTACATTTTATATCCTCTCTACTTCTCCTTCATTAGTTCAAATGGTTCAAATGGCTCTGAGCACTATGGGACTCAACTTCTGAGGTCATTAGTCCCCTAGAACTTAGAACTAGTTAAACCTAACTAACCTAAGGACATCACAAACATCCATGCCCGAGGCAGGATTCGAACCTGCGACCGTAGCGGTCTTGCGGTTCCAGACTGCAGCGCCTTTAACCGCACGGCCACTTCGGCCGGCCCTTCATTAGTTATTTTGCTGCCCGGATAGTAAAACTCATCTACAGTACCGGCCATTAAAATTGCTACACCAAGAAGAAACGCAGATGATAAACGGGTATTCATTGGACAAATATATTATACTGGAGCTGACATGTGATTATATTTTCACGCAATCTGGGTGCATAGATCCTGAGAAATCAGTACCCAGAACAACCATCTCTGGCCGTAATAACGGCCTTGATACGCCTGGGCTTTGAGTCAAACAGAGCCTGGATGGCGTGTACAGGTACAGCTGCCCATGCAGCTTCAACACGATACCACAGTTCATCAAGAGTAGTGACTGGTGTATTGTGACGAGCCATTTGCTCGGCCACCATTGACCAGACGTTTTCAATTGGTGAGAGATCTGGAGAATGTGCTGGCCAAGGCAGCAGTCGAACATTTCCTGTAGCCAGAAATGCCAGGACCTGCAACATGCGGTCGTGCATTATCCTGCTGAAATGTAGGGTTTCGCAGGGATCGAATCAAGGGTAGAGCCACGGGTCGTAACACATCTGATATGTAACGTCCACTGTTCAAAGTGCCGTCAATGCGAAAAAGAGGTGACCGAGACGTGTAACTAGTGGCACCCTATACTATCACGCCGGGTGATACGCCAGTATGGCGATGACGAATACACGCTTCCAATGTGCGTTCACCGCGATGTCGCCAAACACGGATGCGACCATCGTGATGCTGTAAACAGAACCTGGATTCATCCGAAAAAATTACGTTTTGCCATTCGTGCACCCAGGTTTGTCGTTGAGTACACCATCGCAGGCGCTCCTGTCTGTGATGCAGCGTCAAGGGTAACCGCAGCCATGGTCTCCGAGCTGATAGTCCATGCTGCTGCAAACGTCGTCGAACTGTTCGTGCAGATGGTTGTTGTCTTGCAAACGTCCCCATCTGTTGACTCAGGGATCGAGATGTGGCTGCACGATCCGTTACAGCCATGCAGATAAGATGCCTGTCATCTCGACTGCTAGTGATACAAGACCGTTGGGATCCAGTACGGCGTTCCGTATTACCCTCCTGAACCCACCGATTCCATATTCTGCTAACAGTCATTGGATTTCGACCAACGCGAGCAGCAATGTCGCGATACGATAAACTGCAATCGCGATAGGCTACAATCCAACCTTTATCAAAGTCGGAAACGTGATGGTACGCATTTCTGCTCCTTACACGAAGCATCACAATAACGTTACACCAGGCAACGCCGGTCAACTGCTGTTTGTGTATGAGAAATGGGTTGGAAACTTTCCTCATGTCAGCACGTTGCAGGTGTCGCCACCGGCGCCAACCTTGTGTGAATGCTCTGAAAAGCTAATAATTTGCATATCACAGCATCTTCTTCCTGTCGGTTAAATTTTGCGTCTGTAGCACGTCATCTTCGTGGTGTAGCAATTTTAATGTCCAATAGTGTACTACGTTAAGTGTCTCATTTCCTAATGTAATTCCCTCCGCATCGTTTGATTTAATTCGATTACATTGCATTATCGTCGTTTTGCTTTTGTTGATGTTCATCTTATATCCTACTTTCAAGACACTGTCCATTCCATTGAACTGTTCTTCCAAGGCCTTTACTATCTCTGACATAATTAGAAGTCGTCGGCAAACCTCAAGGTTTTTGTTTCTTCTCCCTGGATTTTAATTCCTAATCCAAATTTTTCTTTAGTTTTCTTTGCTGCTTGTTCAGTATACAGATTGAATAACATCGGGGATAGGCTAAAACCCTGTCTCATTCCCTTATCAACTGATGCATCCCTCTCGTACCCTGCGACTCTTATAACTGCCTTCTGGTTTCTGTATAAATTGTAAATAACCTATCGCTCCCTGTATTTTACCCCTGCCACCTTCAGAATTTGAAAGAGTGTATTCCAGCCAACACTGTCAAAAGCTTTCGCTAAGTCTACAAATGCTATAAACATTTTTCCAGTCTTCAGTATAGAATTTCTTTTAGTATTTTGCAACCATTACTTATTAAACCGATAGTTCGGTAATATCCGCACCTGTCAGCACCTGGTTTCTTCGGAATTGGAATTATTATATTTTTCTTGAAGTCTGAGGGCCTGTCTCATAATTCTTGACCACCAGATGGATGAGTTTTGTCACGGTTGCTCTCCCAAGGCTATCGATAGTTCTTATGGAATGTCGTCTAATCTGGGGGCCTTGTTTCGACTTCAGTCTTTCAGTGCTCTGTCAAATTCTTCTCTTAGTATCATGTCTCCCTCTCATCTTCATCTACGCCCTCTTCCGTTTCTGTAATGTTGCCTGCAAGTTCATCTGCCTTTTACAGATCCTCTAGGTGAGCTCCTTCCACCTTTCAGCTTTCCCTTCTTTACTTAGGACTGGTTTTTCATCTGAGCTCTTGATGTTCATACAGCTGTTTCTCTTTCTCCAAAGGCCTCTTTAATTTTCCTGTAGTCGGTACCTATCTTTCCCATTGTGATATACGCTTCTAAATCATTACGTGTGTTATCTAGCTATTCCTGCTTCTATCTGATCAAAAATGAAGGAGGCTCCTATTAAATTGTTTAGCTATGCCGAAGATATCAACGGGAAAAATAGTTATAAATATTTGTTAGTTTAGAGGCATAAGAAGAAAGAATACGATTCTTGACAGTACTAATTCATGCTTTTTTGTGTGCTCGGCAAAACAATGAAAAAATTAACAACAAATTACTAGCTGAGAGTGTGTGGTACTTTGTGCCGCATTTAGTGCATGCTTATGAGTGCTGACTGAATTCAGAGTATTAAGAAAATTAAAATAACATTTTTGTGAAGTTTCCTACTCCACACTACACTGCCGCTATAGTATTCCACTAGTCCTTTCTCTCGTTTAAATGGTGATTATAGGCCGTGTTCAGAGGTGAGAGGGTGTAGTCTGTGGTAGCGGAGCTTCATGTCAATTCTGCGAGAATGGTTTTTCTTGAAGTCTTTTGCAGGGGAATAGGCAGATATTTTCTGACACCTATAGGAAGGCTGAATGTTCTTATGCAACTATGAGAGGTACTGTATTTTGTCTTTCAGCCTTCTACCTACTACTGCATGTACTGTTTGTCCTAATTTGCACAGCAATGTCTGTCTTTCCTAACGTGGGTACGTCTTTAGATCCGGCACAGTCAGCGAATCGACATTCATCGCACATCCATTCTGTTTATTAACTTCATTGTTTCTTTGCAGTTACGTCAGACTTTCGGTCTCCCTCAGCATTTGAACCGGTATTCACTGAGTACATAGCATTGCAGCTGCTGCAGTTTGTCAGAAACGATATGGCAATAAGTCCGGTTGGCACGGCATCGTTTATCGCTTTGTAGTACGTCGGTTGCGCCTTGGTTGGAATCGCGGAATCTGTGACGTTTTACCACACCTGCCTCTAGCAGAGATCCAGGAACTACGGTTCCATCTTGTTTTCGACGTTCCCTGTACAGCGTACATGCAGTACTGTCGACGATGTTGTTCATTAGATTTATCAGATAGCTTCTTTTGATGAGATGTTATTTCAGGTATTTCGTCTTGGGTGTCTACAGATGCTTCTTCTGACGTCGCGTGATCGCAGTCGCCGTGATACTGTTATGATTCATTCTGCCGACGCCAGTGAACATGTGTGCTCGCAAAGCATCTCATCTCCGCCGCTCGCGGACTACACCCAGCCCTTCTTCTATTTCTTCCAGCGAGAAAAGATGCCCTCTATTTTGGAGATCTCGTGTCTCCGTGTGAGCCGGTCCACTCTGCCATCCACTGCCCGTTCCATTAGGCACGTTGATGAGTTGCGTCAGGAACTGTACACCCTCTGGTATAGGGTCTGTTCTGTCTTCATAGAACAAATTTATATTTTTATTAAAATCCATGGATGGTGAGTTACGGTAACCCTATTGTCAGAACACAAAGAAGTATATTCTGGGAGAAATAGGCATACAATATCTCGTCAGCTGTGTGCTTCCTTGGACAAACCTAAATGCCAAAGTAGTTTGCCAGTTACTTTCCTACAGGAAATTTTTCCCTGGAAGAAACAGGTTTACATCTACAATTTTTTAGTTATTTATTTGTTCGGTCCAAGTTTCGATGTCATCTGAGAACGCGGCTGCGTCCCCTAAATTAGTAGTGAACAGAGAAATAATAAAAAGAGCGCAGATATAGAACTGTTATTTCCGGGCAAAAATACTCTATCAGCAGCAGACCCACAAATCAAAATTCTCTTTCTAAAATGCTTTCAATATAATTTCGAAGTGGACCTCCTGAACGAAAAGTAATCAGGACAACTTTAGGTTCAAATTATATTGAAGAAAAATATAGTTTACAAAGAGCAAATAAAGAAATTCAAAAGTATGCCGCCATTAATTCGGATGCGAAAAAAAGTAGGCTAAAAGTACTATGGGCATCTTGAAAGAATTAACCATCGGGGCACAGGTTATGGAATTATACGAAAGTCGCAGTAAAGCTAAGCTTCAAAAAATAAAGTGTAAGAGAACAATAAAAGAAGACCTAATGGAAACAGGACTAACACAATTAGATATGTTAGACGGAAAAAATAGACAGAAAATTCACAACTCGGTCGTTGGACAAGCAGAAAAATTGAAGAGTACAGCAAACAACTTGGAATGACAAGTGGAAAAGATCCCACTGTGAGAGAATGAAAGTACACTCCTGGAAATTGAAATAAGAACACCGTGAATTCATTGTCCCAGGAAGGGGAAACTTTATTGACACATTCCTGGGGTCAGATACATCACATGATCACACTGACAGAACCACAGGCACATAGACACAGGCAACAGAGCATGCACAATGTCGGCACTAGCACAGTGTATATCCACCTTTCGCAGCAATGCAGGCTGCTATTCTCCCATGGAGACGATCGTAGAGATGCTGGGTGTAGTCCTGTGGAACGGCTTGCCATGCCATTTCCACCTGGCGCCTCAGTTGGACCAGCGTTCGTGCTGGACGTGCAGACCGCGTGAGACGACGCTTCATCCAGTCCCAAACATGCTCAATGGGGGGACAGATCCGGAGATCTTGCTGGCCAGGGTAGTTGACTTACACCTTCTAGAGCACGTTGGGTGGCACGGGATACATGCGGACGTGCATTGTCCTGTTGGAACAGCAAGTTCCCTTGCCGGTCTAGGAATGGTAGAACGATGGGTTCGATGACGGTTTGGATGTACCGTGCACTATTCAGTGTCCCCTCGACGATCACCAGTGGTGTACGGCCAGTGTAGGAGATCGCTCCCCACACCATGATGCCGGGTGTTGGCCCTGTGTGCCTCGGTCGTATGCAGTCCTGATTGTGGCGCTCACCTGCACGGCGCCAAACACGCATACGACCCTCATTGGCACCAAGGCAGAAGCGACTCTCATCGCTGAAGACGACACGTCTCCATTCGTCCCTCCATTCACGCCTGTCGCGACACAACTGGAGGCGGGCTGCACGATGTTGGGGTGTGAGCAGAAGACGGCCTAACGGTGTGCGGGACCGTAGCCCAGCTTCATGGAGACGGTTGCGAATGGTCCTCGCCGATACCCCAGGAGCAACAGTGTCCCTAATTTGCTGGGAAGTGGCGATGCGGTCCCCTACGGCACTGCGTAGGATCCTACGGTCTTGGCGTGCATCCGTGCGTCGCTGCGGTCCGGTCCCTGGTCGATGGGCACGTGCACCTTCCGCCGACCACTGGCGACAACATCGATGTACTGTGGAGACCTCACGCCCCACGTGTTGAGCAATTCGGCGGTACGTCCACCCGGCCTCCCGCATGCCCACTATACGCCCTCGCTCAAAGTCCGTCAACTGCACATACGGTTCACGTCCACGCTGTCGCGGCATGCTACCAGTGTTAAAGACTGCGATGGAGCTCCGTATGCCACGGCAAACTGGCTGACACTGACGGCGGCGGTGCACAAATGCTGCGCAGCTAGCGCCATTCGACGGCCAACACCGCGGTTCCTAGTGTGTCCGCTGTGCCGTGCGTGTGATCATTGCTTGTACAGCCCTCTCGCAGTGTCCGGAACAAGTATGGTGGGTCCGACACACCGGTGTCAATGTGTTTTTTTTCCATTTCCAGGAGTGTACTATGGCCACAAAGAAAAAGTAAAACAAAGAACAAAGTTCTGAAAATGCCCCCTTTCCTACATCTCGTGTACCAGAAGGGCTCAAATAATAATGATAATAATTATAACAGTAGGAATAGTAATAATGGAGATAATGAAAAACAGGGAAAGTCCGACGAGTTACTATGTATCTCGGAGAAAATCTGCTTGTTTTTTATGATCCGGCAACGCGTCGTATATGCGCTTCAATCAGTATAAAAAGTTGCGCGATCTACCCCAACAACACGGTCGCGAACTCCATCGCCGCAGATCGAGTATGCCAGTGGTACTTGCGTGCAGAAGCCGTCTTATCCTTTGCACTGTGTGTCGCCTGTTTTGTGCAGAGATTTTCGTCAAGTCTAGTTGTATCCTGTGCTGCACGACGTGTGTTCTTCTGTTATGTTTTATACCTCGCAACTCCACCGGCTGACTCTTACAGCAATAACGCTCCTCCCTTTGCTTTTTAAGTTCAGAAGCTTCGACATTAAACGTCTGAATCGTGAGTAGACGCTTTCGGTAGCCGCAACAGGAGCAGTGAGCGCGTCCTTCAGACTGTAAAAGAGCAGAAGTCGATACGACATGCCTCTTTTATACCGCCACGGCGCGCTGCATCTCTAGGCTCCGCGTACAAGATCCATCACCGTGGAGGTCAATGATGTGTTCTACACTCCAAACAGTCTGCAACGTTTTATTGATCACGAAATACTGCGACCGACGTATGGCTGGTGTTTAGCTTCCAGGATCCTCTGGATTTGGACGATTTCACTAGCGGCGAAGTTTCGTGACAGAGCTGGCTAGCTATGGTTCCGATAAAAATACTGAGACCCATCAACAGTCTCTAGTCATATACGCTATGTAATCGAGTTCTTCTGGCGTTATAGTAAGTGATATCTGTGGTGGTCGAGTACGAGACCTATCATACGATGGTGAGCTTCAATTTCTTAATTAGCTCGTGTAGCTAGGCATATTTGTTTGGAACTGTTAGTTTATCTTCGTTCTCAACGATGCAGTTCAAGTCGTCTGTAATGAAAGGATTTACGTTCCGTTTGTCCAAAAAACCACCGATTTCTTGGTTAAAGTCTCTAAGTCTTGCATCTATATTTTCACAGTCGGTCTGTACATGTATAAATAGCTTGTTAGGTAATTCTGAGATGCTACGGCGGCTGTGTAACTTTTGCACATTCATGGCTTTTGTCTCGCTCATTATCATTGTTACGGCGCCACGTTTTGAATCGTGATCATCTTAATAAAGAGCTTCCTGTAATTTGGTATCTGTTGGGTGCCGTCCATTTCGACTTCTTTTGACCCCCGCTGCTCTACGCATGGGATTATCCTCTCTCCCTGGATTGTTATTATTATTATTATTATTATTATTATTTTCTTATTGTTACTACTAAAATTTTCTTTTGTTGAAGGTTCTTAAATTCTGCCAAAGTTATTGCTATGAAACATTGTCCATGGTTTGTAATGAAACATATTTCCAATTTTGATTTGCTTTATAGATCTAAAATCTGTTCTTTGTAAGAGATATGGAGATGTGATTGTTTAGTTGCGGCATTTTATGTCCAATTTTTGCTTATATGAGGAAGTGCCACCTTCTTCCGCATTTTTGAGATAGTAATTCGTTTAACACTAATGTTGTGCTTGCCTGCTGTCATTTGCATTTGCAGAACTACCCATCTATTAATTGAAATATGAGACAAGATAGCATCAATAGTGTCTGTTTGCATACTCCTCGGTAAACGAACCTAATCGTGTTGCCAACAGGAACGATAGTTTTGGGTTTTACTTGATCTACTTTCAACAATTATACTGTGATACTCTTTCACATAATTAGCTAGAATAATACCCCAACTACAGTCAATATGACAAAAAACCGGAAAAATTAATGATACTGCAGACTACTAAAAACTAGAAGTCTTTAATATAGCTAAATCAAGACTCCACTATCAATAAACGAAAATAAGAGCAAAAAAGGTGAAAACTATTGCAAATTGGAAAATTAATAAGACTGGTGTTCATTTATTGATAGTGGAGTGTTGATTTAGTTATATTAAAGATTTTTAGTTTTTAGTAGTCTGCAGTATCATAAATTTTTCTGGTTTTTTGTCATAGTGACTGTAGTATTATTTTAGCTAATTATGGGAAAGAGTATCACAATAGTGATAAAAGACAAAAAATTGAAACAATTTAAAACAAGTTTAAAAAAGGAATATGAAAGGACATGTATATGAATAGTTAAGGAGAAAACGTTTCATTATGTAAGACAATAAAACATCCATGTGAAACATAAGCTGAAAACATACTACATTTTGGCACACGAAACATATGTAATGGGTGTCAATGACATATATAATGTGACATATTAATAAGAGAGAGAGAGAGAGAGAGAGAGAGAGAAGTAGTAACATTTTCACTCGGAGGATCGTTGCGAGCTTAGTTGTCTGAACGGATATTGAAATTTACAAAATTTTCCTTCGGGCCGGATTTGAACCAGCGACCTATGGATATCTATGTACGAGCCCACTACAGTCTTTTTTTTTTTTTTTTAACGTATTTAGACTTTTATTTACAAAGTAACAATTTCGTTTTACAAAATACAGTTTACATTTTACTTGTAAAGACGAGACAATCCATTCTTTATTTTTATTTTTCTGTTACTGTACTGTCCAGGTAATGATTTCATTTTGTATCTTTTTTTTAATATTTTTCGAAAGTCTGTCAGTCTGAGGTTTTTTTAGTTGTTTCTTGCACCGTTTATTGTTGTAGTTTAGCAATTTAGCTTTTTTGAACCTTTGTACGCTACATTTATACGTATGGCAGAGTGAATATGGAGTAAGCATTGATTGTACGATCTAGTTATTTACAGAGAATAATTAGTATATAAGAAAACAAAGTTATTTTATGGAATTTTACTTATTACTAGTTATGGTATTATTATTGATATTATTTTTGTAGATGTTTTGAGTTGAGGATGTGCTCTATTCATTTTAAAATAATGTGTTATTACTATCCTCTTTTTAAATCTTGTGTTAGAAACAAGGGGGAGGCATTTTACGTTGGGTCTTGAAAAACGAGACCTTAGTGGGACATGCACTAGGCATGAAATCAGTTTGATAGAAATATTAACGAGTGTATCAGTTGTCAGCTCTTGTTTGATGGGTAAAGTGGTATCCAAAGGGGAAACCCTCATGAAAAACTATCTTAACATATTAAACAATCCATGACAAAAGAAAAAGGACATTACTATTTTAGCGAATTTTTAAACCTATTTTTTTTTTTTCGATTGAGGAAGGAGCAATTCACTAGGAAGCATTATATAGTGCAATTTTAGAGCTAGTTTACTATCGGTGGTGCGAGAGAGTGAGGAAGACTGAAAGGAGGAAACTATTCGTGGTGGCAAGACAGACATATATAAGCATGTAGATCACTAGTTTGTTGTACTGATAGGCCTGTAATAGTTTTGTGGTACTCACAGTTTCGCACACCTCTCGATTGCACACGATGGAAGGCAGAAAAAAAAAGCACAAAAACACAAAAGACAAAAGGAAACTGGGAGCTACGGTTATATTGACACTATATTGTACACTTTTACGCGTTCGATCACTTTTCACTGTCACTTTTTTTTTTTTTTTTTTTAATAAAAAGCACTGTAGCACTTTAACACACGCATCACTGTTGGTGCTTTTGGGATGTGGGAGGACATCTGCGACTGCGGCAAGGGCGTGGGGGGGGGGGGGGGGGGGTTGTGGCGGTGGACGGCGGCGATGGCAGCGGCGGCGGCGGCGGCGGCAACGGCGGTGGCGGGCACGTCACGTGGCGGCAGACAGGGCATCCCTGAAGGCGGCGGTCAGCGGGATCTCCAGGAAGTTGTGGAAAGTCTGACGATATGTAGCGCGTTGTTTTGCCCTCTTGTGCTCTTCCCACAAGTCCGTGAGGAACTGCACGCTGTCTGACTGCTTTTTGGCAATGACTGCGTGTGCAGTCATGGCGAGTATCCACATCGTGGCCGTTCGTTTTGGCCTAGGGAACGGTTTCGCGTCAGGGACAGTGAGAGCCGTGACTTGGATGTTTCTTGGGTCGCTTCTGCTCATGTGGGCTATTATCTTCTTGCTTGTCTCCCATATGTTGCTGGTTGCCCTGCATAGGAAACGGTGCTCTACAGTGTCCTTTTCGTTGCACGTTTCACAATTGGGCGATTCTTTTATCCGGATTCGCGCCAGTCTCTCGTTGGTCGGTACGGTGTTGTGCACTGCTTTGTACCACGTAGATCTGGCGTGCTCCGGTACTGCTTTCTCTGAGATATTTCTCCAGACGACTGGCCAGTCGTGGTCTGGAGATTTTATCTCGATTCTTGTTCTGTGGGTTTGCCCTCTTAGTGCGCCGTAGATGTTTTTCGCCGTCCTTAGCTGCGGGTTTGTTACGGTGGGCAGTGCGTAACTTTTATCGAGGATCAGTTGCCTGATGTGTCGCATCTTAAACGGTATGTGACTGGTGTCTACCGGCGCTTCTTCTGATCGTGGCCTGTAGATGTTTATTAGGCAGGCCGTGATGCTGTCTTTGTTTTTGCCCTCCATTTGGATTGCTCTGTGGAGCAGCAGCGCAGCACACTTTGTCCTGACGTCCACCAGCCCCAGCCCTCCTTCCTCCTTCTTCAGTGAGCACGTCGCCTGCGATACTTTGAATATTTCCCGTCTCCACAGCAGGTAGTAGACGGCTCCTTGTATCGCTCGGGCGATTTCTGTTGGTGCACTCAATATCTGTGCCACGTACCAGGCTTTCGACAGGATCGTTGTGTTGATCAATTCTGCTTTTTGTCCTAATGTTAGATGTCTACTCGAGTGAGTCCTGGCGAGCCCTCGTATTGTATGTAGGGTTGTTCGCCAGTTCTGTGTCGCCATCTTTAGTGGGCATTTTTGGATGAGTATCCCTAGTGTTTTGTGGGTCTCGGTTACTCGATACCACTCCCTGTTGATGGTCAGACTTCCGTTGCCAATGGGGAGCAGCACGGTTTTTCTGGGATTGACCCTTGCTCCCGATGCGTTTTGAAATGTTTTGATTATCGGTTCTATTTCGTCTATCTCCTGCTCGTTGTTGACAAAGATTCCCACATCGTCGGCGTAGGCCATGCATGTGACCTTCTGCTGCCCGATTTGGTAACCGTGCAGGCTTGCAGCCAGTTTACGTAGCAGTGGATCAAGCGCTGCCGCGAAGAGGGCCATGGACAACGGGCAGCCTTGCCTTACTGACTTGCCTAGTTTTAACCTTTTTGTTGTCCATCCATTTACAGTTATTATCGATGAGGCGTTCTTTAGAAAGTTTCTTATAATGTCGGTGAATTTTTGTCCGAATCCGAGTTTGGTTAACGTTTGCAGGAGATATCGGTGGCTGATCCTGTCGAAAGCCTTGTGGAAGTCAACAGAAATTATTGCTGCGGTCGTTCTGCTGGTGGCGGCGTGCGCAATTACGTCTCTGTATGCGCAGGCGGCGTCGAATATGCTCCTGCCGAGCACTGCACACGTTTGCCACGGGCTGATCGCCTTCATTAACGCAGTCTTGATGTTATTTGCGAGGCATTTCGCGGCAATCTTGTAATCTGCATTCAGCAAAGTTATGGGCCTGAACTCTTCGATGTGTTTCGCTGCCTTTGTTTTTGGGAGAAGGATAACCGTCCCTTCCAGAAAGGAGGCCGGTACTGCTGTCCCGTTTAGGATTTCGTTCACCATTTCTGTCAGATGTCTTCCTACTTGGTCCCAGAGCTGGCTGTAGAATTCCTTGGGGATGCCGTCGGCTCCTGGTGCTCTGCCGTTTGCGCTGTCTTTGAGGATGGCTCCCACCTCATCCTCTGTCACGTTTTCGGTCAGTAGCGCCCGATCTTGATCGGTCAAGAGCCGACGTGTCTCCAGCAGGATGTCTGCCGTTTTGGCATCGTCCGTCTCTTCGCTTCTGAAGAGCTTTTCGAAGTGGTTTTCCACGTGGTCCACAATTTCCCGCTTTGTGGACAGCTTGTTTCCGTCCTTATCGAGGAGTTCGGAGATAACCTTGCTGTTTGCCCTTTGCCTTTCCCTGACTAAGTGGTGCAGTGTGGCGGGCTCATCCTCGATGACGCCGTGCGTTTGACTGCGAGCGATGACGCCTTCCATTCGCTGCCGTTTCATGTTGAGCAGACGTGCTTTTAATCTTCTCACGCGCGTCAGGTACTGTAGGTCGTCAGCAGGGGCGTTAAGCGCGTCCTTAAGACAGAGTGCGTAGAAGTCTGCTGTGCTTTTCTTCCAGTATGCTTTTTCCGCGCTGTATCTGATCAGTGCTCTTCTGATCGCTGGCTTGGCAAGTTCTGTCCACCACTCTATAGTGGAGTTGTATGCGTGACGTCTTTCTGAGCATTTCCCTACTGTGTCGGAGATTTCCGACCGTAGTTTCTCGTCTTTGAGGTGTTTGACGTTTAGTTTCCATCTCGCCTTTTGTCCAGCGATCTTTCTTCTCGGCAGGTGGATTTTGGTTTCGTATGCGCAGTGATCAGAGAAAATCACTGGGCAGACCTCTACGTGCGATACAGAGGCGGCCAACTCTCTGCTCACGTACACCCTGTCTAATCTGCTTTTCCCCGTGTTGTAATGAAAAGTGAACTCTGTGTTCTGTTTGTTGAGCAGACGCCACGAGTCGTCGAGTTTTAGACGCCTTATGAGCTCTTGCAGCTCCATGCATAAATTCGGTACCGGGATCTGATCTTCTGGTGCAGCTACGCAGTTAAAATCTCCTCCTAGCACAATTTTGGTGTCATTCTGCGGGAGGAGTTCGCAAATGCGTTCGTTGAAATATTGTCCTCTTGCCCTCTTCTTTTCTGAGCCCGACGGTGCGTATATGTTTATGAACACCGTTCCTGATATTTCTAATGCGATCCCGCTTCCATCTACCATCAGTTTTGGCTCCCCTGTCTCTATTCCTTCTCTTATCATAATCGCTGTCCCTCGTCGGGTTTCGGGGTCTATGTTACTGATAACTCTGTATCCGGGTACCTCTTCTATTTGTGTCGTTACCACCTCCTGCAGGAGAACTACGTCTGCGGTTCTATGCTGCAAGAATTCTGATAGGGCGTCTAATTTAACTGAAGAGCTCATTCTATTGACATTGCATGAGATGATCGTGTGCGTTGTTTTACTGTGCATTTATAACGAGGGTCGTCGGGCGCTTTGCTGGGGCGGGTCGGGTGTGTGCTGTGGCCGGTCAGGCCGTAGGACGACGTCCTCGGGTTTGCTGGTGTGCGTTACGGTTTTTGCAGGTGGTGCGTCTGATGATTCTGCATCAGATGTCTCCATCCGTTCTGCGTTATCGTGGCTCCTCCTGGCGCCTTTCCTTTTCGGTTTTGTCGGCTTTTGCCGCTCTGTGTTGGTGTCCTTCCTCTCGTTGTCCGACTCTTTGAGCATGCGCGCAATTTTGTTAACAGATTTCTTGATGTTGGCCTCGCGCATCTCACTAAACGTTTGTGGCGTGTTGCTGCTGGGTCCGGCCGTCTGACTGGCCACAGCTGCTTCCTGGACGGGGGCGTCGACCTCCGCTACCTTCTGCCGTCGGATGGCAGGTGAAGGGGCGGGGGCTGCGGCCACCTCGCACTCCATTGTGCCTTCGCCCTCCGAGTCGGAGCTGAGCTGCCGTTTCTCTCCCGCGCTACCTGCGCTGGCCACGGCCGGGGCCGGGACGGCGGCAGGGGTTGGGGGAGCCGCTGGGCTTTCCGTCGCGGCGGTCGGGGCTGCCGCTTCCGCTGTCGCTTCTGTGGCTGCTACGGCTACGACCGGCTCTTCGTTTAAACGTGGCGCTTCTCCAGCTACAGCTCCGGCGTAGTTGCCGGTAATGTCCTGTTGCCCGGCATTCGTATTCGGTTGCCGTGGCAGTTGCGCCGGTCGTTTGTTTCTTGGGCAGTTTGCGCGCATATGCTCTGTGGAGTTGCATATGGAGCACGTCTGGGGCTGGCCATTGTACTGCACCACTCCCCTGTGCCCTCCAATCATCACGAATGATGGCACGTGTTTCTTTAATACCATCGTCACCGCCCTGACGCCCGAGTCGACCTTGTATCTGTGTCCCGTTCCCCAGAACTCGCGGTTCACCGACAGAACTTCTCCGTACAGTCTGATACATCGTGCAACTTCCTCGTCCGGCACTTCGAAAGGCAGATTGTAGACCTTCAAGTGCCTCACACCGTAGCCAGCGTACGAGATCTTTACGTCACTCACGGCACCGTCCCCGTGCGTGAATTTCCGTATACCACCGCGGGTGGTCACCAAGGTTTCACATCGTACGAGCGTTTTTAATTTAATGAAAAGACTGTATACTGTGAAGTCCAGCATCAGTCCCTCAAGTTCATCCTCCTCTATCCTCAGTCCACTAAACATCCAATCCTCAATTTCAAAGGACGTTGGCCTAACGAATTCCCGGTCAAATTGCAACTGCAGCGTCGTATTAGATCGGTTGTAAGTAGTCATTTTGACTCACCAAATCGTTGAAGCTCACGTTAAGGCGACGAAACAGCTACGGCTGGCGCGGCGCGGGAGCCGGCAGGCGACGGGCGCGGGCGCGGTAGGATGTCGGGCGGCGACGGCTCGGCGGCCGGTAATCCTCGGCTACCTGGGACGCACAATGGCGAGCGGCACACGTGTTGCCAGGCGGGCAGCCAGCCAAGTCCACCGCTCTACCAACTGAGCTACCGAAGGAATGTGCCGCTTTTGCCGCCTCGTGGACCAGTTACGTGAAAGTGACGACGCGGTCCGTGGCTGACCGCCAATGACGCTCTCCCGTTATCTGCAGCTCTCGTGGAGAGGAGCACAAGAGGTAATGACGTCACTTAACGATCTGAGAGTGAATAGCTGTGATACAACTCTGCGTGCCGGCCTCTTTCTTGGTAGGACATACATGTTCTCGTCAAATTACCGGCTGACAGTGTCAACACTCAGTCTTACACAGGGTTAGATGAGTGATAAGAATCTAGAAAATGAGAGAAATAGACCGTACAATCGCGATGCGCATTTTTTATGATGCTTCGAAGTTCGTAGGGTTCCTACGAAAGGTAAATGTAAACACTTCCGGAAGCGAGACAGCAACTCGTGGGTATTTTGAATATAAATTAAAACACTGTAAGTTGAAATGATTCAGTAACTGTGTAGAAACCCACAAAATACTAGTTGTTTCGTGAGAATGAAAATTACAGCTGTTCCTCCCAGTATTCCACAAATAGCCACTTTTTTCAGGAAGACACACGTAAAAAGTATTAATCAATCATCACGTCGCGATAATTTAAGAAAACACTTGGATAATCAGAGCTAAAAATTTTTATTTAACTTCAAATATGCAACAGACCCACTTTTCACTTAACCGAACTATTCATCCGTAATGTTAGTGTGTGATACGACTATCAGATCCCCTGACACTGTAAGGCTATATTGAACTTGTAAAAATAAGCTAGAAATACTTATACAGAGAAAGGTATGGCGTCGTTAATATCCCACACCCTATGCCAGGGGAGCACACTCGTGTATAAGTGACCCACGACTCTGCACGCGCCTAGGATACAGACGTCACTTCCGGCACACGTCCGTCGCCGCCGCTGTTGTGTTCCTGCCGTTGCCCCGCATTTCAGGGCGCAAACTGCTGCCACTGTCAGGGTAACACAAGTAATTCCAACGTCTATATTTAAGCAATCAACCCATAATGTAGTGTCCTCTTAGCGCTGCGAAGAGTACTGCTGCGATGTGCTGCTTACATCTTCTGCCAAGCGCCTAAACGGCCCGGGATATCTTACCACGACGCACTGGTCACGCCTGAAATTCGAGAACTAAAAACCGTCCCCTCCGCCGATCATACAGGTATGTGCACCGTGTGGAACACGGTCTTCTGCAAATACGCGGCTCCCACCTGCCCCCACGCACTCACTCCCCCACCCACCCACACACCCACCCACTCACAGAAGTGCCGCTGCAAGCCACCTGCAGCGTTCAGGGACGTATCAAGCTGTTGCGTGTCTTTAAATGAACTGTGAGATGGCGGCCTATATTATAAAACCTCTTTTATTCATGGAACTAATTCGTGCGTATCGTGAATATGCGTTATAGTGGTGTCACCCACTAATAGTGTGGATGAACAGTTCGTGTAAGTGAAACGCCGACCTGGCACCTATCTGTTGTTAAATAAAAATTGTTTAGCACTGAATAGCCGTGTAATACGTTAAGGTATCGTGATGTAATGATTGATTGACCCATACTTATTACGTGTCTCTTCTTGGAGAAAGTGGCCATTTGACGAGTATTGGGAACAAAATCGGTAAAACCGTACATAGCAGTGGTGTGTTTACAGAAGGTATGTAGCGGGAGTTTCTTTGTTGTTAAATAACGCACTGTGGAAATTTTTATACATTCCCATTCCAGTATTTACGTGCGTGTTCTTGAAAAATCCGCAAAATTTCCCCAAAACCGTAAGTAGCGTCATGTGCTGCAGAAAATAGCCCGAAATTTGCGAAAACTAAGTCAGACCCACAGGGTGCAATACTATGCTGCAAATTTCTGAACATCACCCGAATTTATTGCTGCTGCTGCAGCAGATGCTCGACGGAGGTACAGACTGGGAATGCCACTCCCCTCTCATGATGCTGAGGACATTAAGGGGGTGGTGGTGGGGGCTGGACAAATAGGAGCGCACTGCACTAGTGGCGGAGGAGAGACACAATTTTCGAGTCATAAATTACCATTTTTATCATAACAGTTATCACAGACTAAAATATTTGATCATTAGCTAACACCTCAGTAAACATGAGGGCAAGTACACTATTCGGTCGCCATGTTGCCTATTAATAATGACAATTATAATGAGAGTCATAGACCAGTAATCGTAATTATAAATCCCGTGGCCAGGGAACTATACTTTTCACCTTTCTGGCCCTTTCTCCGAGATACATGTCGTCCCGGATATCACCGCAAAGTCACTTGGGTTACTGGTTCCTCTCATCTGGGTCTTGTTTCTTGTACTAGCTAGGCAGCACAAGCTGTAGGATGATGTTGAAATGCATCGGCAATCATTGTGCATTTAATGATTTTTTTGTGAAGGTCAGTGTGAAGCTGTCAGTGGTCTTTCCATGTACAAAATGAAGCCCATTACTCACATTTAATGGCTTTTATGTCTTGCCCATTTGTGGACTAAATGTTTGTCCGCCTTCGTGTCTATGACGGATGTGGTGATCATCGAACAATATAATATGTTTGATTAATGTGAGCCTTCAGCTGCTGATAGGTAATATTAGACACATTCTGAATAATGTTCGCCTGTGAGCAGAACTCCATACATGTTAGTGAATTTCATCTACATCTACATACATACTCCGCAATCCACCATACGGTACGTGGCGGAGGGTACATCGTACCACAACTAGCATCTTCTCTCCCTGTTCCACTCTCAAACAGAACGAGGGAAAAATGCCTATATGCCTCTGAACGAGCTCTAATCTCTCTTATCTTATCTTCGTGGTCTTTCCGCGAAATATAAGTTGGCGGCAGTAAAATTGTACTGCAGTCAGCCTCAAATGCTGGTTCTCTAAATTTCCTCAGTAGCGATTCACGAAAAGAACGCCTCCTTTCCTCCAGAGACTCCCACCCGAGTTCCTGAAGCATTCCCGCAACACTCGCGTGATGATCCCTACCAGTAACAAATCTAGCAGTCCGCCTCTGAATTGCTTCTATGTCCTCCCTCAATCCGACCTGAAAGGGATCCCAAACGCTCGAGCAGTACTCAAGAATAGGTCGTATTAGTGTTTTATAAGCGGTCTCCTTTACAGATGAACCACATCTTCCCAAAATGCTATCAATGAACCGAAGACGACTATCCGCCTTCCCCGCAACTGCCATTACATGCTTGTCCCACTTCATATCGCTCTGCAATGTTACGCCCAAATATTTAATCGACGTGACTGTGTCAAGCGCTACACTACTAATGGAGTATTCAAACATTACGGGATTCTTTTTCCTATTCATTTGCATTAATTTACATTTATCTATATTTAGAATTAGCTGCCATTCTTTACACCAATCACAAATTCTGTCCATCTTGTATCCTCCTACAGTCACTCAACGACGACACCTTCCCGTACACCACAGCATCATCAGCAAACAGCCGCACATTGCTATCCACCCGATCCAAAAGATCATTTATGTAGATAGAAAACAACAGCGGACCTACCACACTTCCCTGGGGCACTCCAGATGATACCCTCACCTCCGATGAACACTCACCATCGAGAACAACGTACTGGGTTCTATTACTTTAGAAGTCTTCGAGCCACTCGCATACTTGGGAACCAGTCCCATATGCTCATACCTAGTCTGCAGTGGGGCACCGAGTCAAACGCTTTCCGGAAGTCAAGGAATATGGCATTCATCCATGGTTCGCAAGATATCATGTGAAAAAAGGACGCGTTGCGTTTCGCAGGAGCGATGCTTTCTAAAGCCGTGCTGATACATGGACAGCAACTTCTCTGTCTCAAGGAAATTCATTATATTCGAACTGAGAATATGTTAGAGAATCCTGCAACAAACCGATGTTAAGGATATTGGTCTGTAATTTTGAGGATCCGTTCTTCTACCCTTATTATGTACAGGTGTCACCTGCGCTTTTTTCCAGTCGCTCGAGACTTTGCGTTGGGCAAGAGATTCGCAATAAATGCAAGCTAAATAATGAGCCAATGCAGTAGAGTACTCTCTGTAAAACCGAATTGGAATCCCATCAGGATCTGGCGATTTATTTATTTTCAACCCATTCAGCTGCTTCACAACCACAGGAATGTCTATCGCTATGTCCTCCATACGGGAATCTGTACGAGACTCAAACGGCGGTGTGTTTATACGATCCTCCTTCGTGAAAGATTGCTCAAATGCTAAATTTAAAATTTCAGCTTTCGTTTTGCTGTCTTCCCTTGCCAGGCCAGATTGATCAGTGAGTGACTGGATGGAAGCCTTCGACCCGCTTACCGATTTTACCTAAGACCAGAATTTCCTTGGGTTTTCAGCAAGATCTTTTGCTAAGGTATGACGGTGGTAGTGGTTGTATGCTTCGCGCAACGCTCTTTTTACAGCAGCACGAATCTCTAACTTTTGCCTGTCCTCATTCTCCCGATCTTTCTTGTACTGCGAGTGCAACTGTCTTTGCTTCCTGAGCACGGTCCGAATTGCGCTGTTAAACCACGGTGGGTCTTTTCCGTCCGTAACCCACTTTTTCGGCACATACTTGTCCAATGCGTGATTTACAATGTGTTTAAAATTTGTCCATAATTCTTCCACGTCCATCGTACCGGAAGTAAATGAAGTCGATTCATTTACTAAGTGGGATGCTAACAACTGCTTATCTGCTCTTTCTAGTAAGAATACTCTCCTAGCCTTCTTGACCGACTTTTTAACTTTCGTAACCATAGTCGTAATGACAACATCATGATCACTAATCCCTGTCTCAACACTGACACCGTCGATGAGGTCTGGTCTGTTCGTGGCTACCAGATCTAAAATATTTCCATTACGCGTTGGCTGTCGATTTAGCTGCTCAAGACAGTTTTCGGATAATGTGTTCAAAAGTAATTCACACGACGGCTTGTCTGTACCACCTGTAATGAATCCATAAACATGCCAGTCTATACTAGGTAGGTTGAAGTCGCCTCCGACTAATATAGCATGATCCGGGTACTTCTGCGATACAGAGTGTAGACTCCCTTTGAATGATTCTAGAACTGTCACGGTGGAACCTGGTGGTCGGTAATAACACCCAACAATTAACTTTATTTCTCCTAGCCCTGTTAAACGTGTCCAGATAACTTCACAATCACACTCTACTTCGACCTCAGTAGACACAATATTTTTGTCAACTGCAATGAAGACACCACCACCTAAGGTGACTAATCTGTCTTTCCGATACACGTTCCAACCCTCACTAAATATTTCAGAACTTCCTGTCTCAGGGTGCCGCCAGGTCTCAGTCCCGAGAATAATTTGCGCGCAACACGCTTCCTGGAGGGCAGTAAATTCATGAACTTTATTCCGAAAACTCTGAAAATTTACTGATGATACCTTGATAGCTTAAGTGTCTTTAAATACAGGGTGTAAAAAAACTATTTCTTCATCTCCAGTTCCATATATGCTCAGCAAGTCACCATACGGTGCATGGCAGACAGTTCCCTGTACTACCAGTAGTTATTCCCTTTCCAGATCCACTCGTAAATGGAGCGAGAGGAAATAACTGTCTACATACCCCCGAGTGGGCACACGCTTCCATATGGCCCTGCTTCGTGAAAGTAATTTCTTCCACCCTCCATGGATACCGATTTAAGATCACAGAGCTTTATCGTAATACTCATGTGCTGATCGAACGTACTGATAATAAATCTAACAGTACGCCTCTCAATTGCTTCGATCTCTCCTTTAATCCAAACCAGTGGGGTCACAAAAATTGTGTGTGCATGTCGACATTCACCTTCCCTCCAGCAAACATAATGTGCTCATTTCATTTCACGTCACTTTGCAACGCCGCCCCTAGATATTTAGTAGCCGTAATTATGTCAAGTAACACATCACTAGACATACAAAATTTTAGAATTTACAACAGATAAAAAGAAACATATTTTTATGTGACAAAAACGTCACAGGTCTACCGTGTCCCCACTAAGAGTGCATGAGGATTTTTGTGCTAGTTATGTTCAGAGACTATGTTCAAACTGCCGTGTGGTGAATATTGTTTTAATAATGTTGTTGACCTACTATGAATTATTTTATGGCGGGAGACGAAGCGTTTGGTGTTCGATACTCCGATAGACACCCCAGAAGAGCTGGTTGAAGATTTGGCTGAAGCTGCCATTATTAGTAAAACACCTGGTTATTTTGAGGGTGTTAGACGATCATTAGAACACAGTTCGCAGCTGTGGATTAATGTAAACGGACAATTTTAGCAACATCTTTAAAATAATATTCATCACGCAGCATTTAGAACACCATCTGTCAACGTGACTAGCATCATTATTCTGTACTATACTTGCTTTCAGAGGTTTCAAAAAATTATGAACAAGTTAATTCTTGAATAGTGTGTAAGTAATTCAGTGCCTTCACTGAGTCTTCACTTAAGCTGTGTTTTTCATTTGTTCACTGGGTCGATATTGACAGAAAAGACACTTACACTCGTGCATTATGCGCTAGAATTGCGAAATACTACAGATTCACGCTGGACAACATTGAACAGAATAAAATTGTGATTCACTTTCCCGTTCAGTATCCTTTCGTGCTACATAAATGTACATCGCTGCTGGGCACACTTCGAACTTGTTTGATAAAATACAATGTAATTCACACTTCCTGTTTGCCGTTTTAGTATATGTGTGTTACCACACGAGATGCGTCAATACTGCAGTCTCCGAGAAACACTCCATAAGTGTACGCTTGCAGTAAACTACCCCTCTCCTTTACCTCCGAACAACGCTCTGTCATAAGGTTGTCAACCTTCAACAGTGAAACCTACTCTGCTAACTGTGACTATGGAACCAAGGTCATTCTTACTGCTGCCATCTTAGTGGAAGATATGTAGTAGTAAGTAGTGGGACTAAGTATGTGTCAGTGCACTCAGCATTGTTGCCAAATTTATTCAAGATGGCGGCATGTAGACTTGGCAACAGCACATGACGTCATGCAAGATGGCCGATTTTGGCGGGAAGATAGACCAATTGTGCTATGTCCACTAACCTAACCCCAGAAAAAATGGCGGGAATTTTGAATTTTGGCGGAAAAATAGGTCAATTGGGCTTTGTCGACTAACCTAAGCCTCCAGAAAAAATAGGCTCGAAATTCAAATTCCAACAGGATAATGCATGCAGGATCGTACTTGTCTTTATTATAACTGATTATTATTCATTATGATTTATCATTTATTATTATTTATTATTATTATTATTGGCCTACCTCCACTAGAAAATTGCGCCAAATTCAAATTCCAACACGATAATGTTTCGAAAACTGTACTTCTGTTTATTATTATCATTTATTATTTATTCAAGATGTCTGATTTCGGTGGGAAGAAAGCCATTTGCGTTACATCCATAGTAAAAAATATGTCACAATTTCAAATTCCAACACCATAATCTATCACACATACGAACTTTCGCCGTCACTTATCTTTTTTCACTGGTAACCTATCAAAATCGCGTCAAATAATGAAGTGCACTTATAGAACCTAAGTCTCGTCCTTTGATTTTGCAGGGGGGAAGAAACTGAAGACTTTATTTCAAGCAGTACGGTCATCACCTGTTCTCCAACACAATTAGTACACATCTTCGATATCGCAGTGCAGTCGCTACGACGTCCGCGCTCCAACTGAATTATTAGTTCAAGTCGTCGCCACCCCCTGACCCCGCTGGCCAGCGCCCGGACCCACTGCTGACTAGAGAGCCTGTATAGGGAGAGAGTGGACAACCGGACGATACGGCGGCCATTTTTCTGCCAAACTGCGGGCGGGACTTTTGAATGGCCAGTAGTGGAGTAGTGGAGTACACACTCACCGAATCAAAAGCACAAGACAATATGGCGAAATCATTCGTTAAATGCCTTTTTTTATAAGAATAATGTGTTATAATAATTTTCACACAGCCAATTTACAGGTCTGTTTTCAAATTTAACTATGCATATTGCAAGTTGTTTTATCTACATCTACATTTATACTCCGCAAGCCACCCAACGGTGTGTGGCGGAGGGCACTTTACGTACCACTGTCATTACCTCCCTTTCCTGTTCCAGTCGCGTATGGTTCGCGGAAAGAACGACTGTCTGAAAGCCTCCGTGCGCGCTCTAATCTCTCTAATTTTACACTCGTGATCTCCTCGGGTGGTATAAGTAGGGGGAAGCAATATATTCGATACCTCATCCAGAAACGCACCCTCTCGAAACCTGGCGAGCAAGCTACACCGCGATGCAGAGCGCTTCTCTTGCGGAGTCTGCCACTAGAGTTTGTTAAACATCTCCGTAACGCTATCACCGTTACCAAATAACCCTGTGACGAAACGCGCCGCTCTTCTTTGGATCTTCTCTATCTCCTCCGTCAACCCGATCTGTACGGATCCCACACTGATGAGCAGTACTCAAGTATAGGTCGAACGAGTGTTTTGTAAGCCACCTCCTTTGTTGATGGACTACATTTTCTAAGGACTCACCCAATGAATCTCAACCTGGTACCCGCCTTACCAACAATTAATTTTATATGATCATTCCACTTCAAATCGTTCCGCACGCATACTCCCAGATATTTTACAGAAGTAACTGCTACCAGTGTTTGTTCCGCTATCATATAATCATACAATAAAGGATCCTTCTTTCTATGTATTCGCAATACATTACATTTGTCTATGTTAAGGGTCAGTTCCCACTCCCTGCACAAAGTGCCTATCCGCTGCAGATCTTCCTGCATTTCGCTACAATTTTCTAATGATGCAACTTCTCTGTATACTACAGCATCATCCCTGAAAAGCCGCATGGAACTTCCGACACTATCTACTAGGTCATTTATATATATTGTGAAAAGCAATGGTCCCATAACACTCCCCTGTGGCACGCCAGAGGTTACTTTAACGTCTGTAGACGTCTCTCCATTGATAACAACATGCTGTGTTCTGTTTGCTAAAAACTCTTCAATCCAGCCACACAGCTGGTCTGATATTCCGTAGGCTCTTACTTTGTTTATCAGGCGACAGTGCGGAACTGTATCGAACGCCTTCCGGAAGCCAAGAAAAATAGCATCTACCTGGGAGCCTGTATCTAATATTTTCTGGGTCTCATGAACAAATAAAGCGAGATGGGTCTCACACGATCGCTGTTTCCGGAATCCATGTTGATTCCTACATAGTAGATTCTGGGTTTCCAAAAACGACATGATACTCGAGCAAAAAACATGTTCTAAAATTCTACAACAGATCGACGTCAGAGACATAGGTCTATAGTTTTGCGCATCTGCTCGATGACCCTTCTTGAAGACTGGGACTACCTGTGCTCTTTTCCAACCATTTGGAACCTTCCGTTCCTCTAGAGACTTGCGGTACACGGCTGTTAGAAGGGGGGCAAGTTCTTTCGCGTACTCTGTGTAGAATCGAATTGGTATCCCCTCAGGTCCAGTGGACTTTCCTCTGTTGAGTGATTCCAGTTGCTTTTCTATTCCTTGGACACTTATTTAGATGTCAGCCATTTTTTCGTTTGTGCGAGGATTTAGAGAAGGAACTGCAGTGCGGTCTTCCTCTGTGAAACAGCTTTGGAAAAAGGTGTTTAGTATTTCAGCTTTACGCGTGTCATCCTCTGTTTCAATGCCATCATCATCCCGTAGTGTCTGGATATGCTGTTTCGAGCCACTTACTGACTTAACGTAAGACCAGAACTTCCGAGGATTTTCTATCAAGTCGGTACATAGAATTTTACTTTCGAATTCACTGAACGCTTCACGCATAGCCCTCCTTACGCTAACTTTGACATCGTTTAGCTTCTGTTTGTCTGAGAGGTTTTGGCTGCGTATAAACTTGCAGTGAAGCTCTCTTTGCTTTCGCAGTAGTTTCCTAACTTTGTTGTTGTACCACGGTGGGTTTTTCCCGTCCCTCACAGTTTTACTCGGCACGTACCTGTCTAAAACGCATTTTACGATTGCCTTGAACTTTTTCCATAAACACTCAACATTGTCAGTGTCGGAACAGAAATTTTCGTTTTGATCTGTTAGGTAGTCTGAAATCTGCCTTCTATTACTCTTGCTAAACAGATAAACCTTCCTCCCATTTTTTATATTCCTATTAACTTCCATATTCAGGGATGCTGCAACGGCCTTATGATCACTGATTCCCTGTTCTGCACATACAGAGTCGAAAAGTTCGGGTCTGTTTGTTATCAGTAGGTCCAAGATGTTATCTCCACGAGTCGGTTCTCTGTTTAATTGCTCGAGGTAATTTTCGGATAGTGCACTCAGTATAATGTCACTCGATGCTCTGTCCCTACCACCCATCCTAAACATCTGAGTGTCCCAGTCTATATCTGGTAAATTGAAATCTCCACCTAAGACTATAACATGCTGAGAAAATTTATGTGAAATGTATTCCAAATTTTCTCCCAGTTGTTCTGCCACTAATGCTGCTGAGTCGGGAGGTCGGTAAAAGGAGCCAATTATTAACCTAGCTCGGTTGTTGAGTGTAACCTCCACCCATAATAATTCACAGGAACTATCCACTTCTACTTCACTACAGGATAAACTACTACTAACAGCGACGAACACTCCACCACCGGTTGCATGCAATCTATCCTTTCTAAACACCGTCTGTACCTTTGTAAAAATTTCGGCAGAATTTATCTCTGGCTTCAGCCAGCTTTCTCTACCTATAACGATTTCAGCTTCGGTGCTTTCTATCAGCGCTTGAAGTTCCGGTACTTTACCAACGCAGCTTCGACAGTTTACAATTACAATACCGATTGCTGCTTGGTCCCCGCATGTCCTGACTTTGCCCCGCACCCGTTGAGGCTGTTGGCCTTTCTGTACTTGCCCAAGGCCATCTAACCTAAAAAACCGCCCAGTGGTAAAAAGCGAAAACGACTTACTTCGCATAGTTAAGAGTACTTGGTTGGTTTCCACAAGGCTCCTGTTTGATTTATGTCAGCCCTGTTGACTGTGACTGCCCACTGCTTTCGTCTTCCTTCATCGCGTGGAAATGCTAACATGCGAAATCCACCTTCGCCCCTATTGGAACAACCAAATGCAGCACAACCTGGCATCGTTTACGAACGTCTGCAGAACGAATTACAGATGTCAAAAACAATACTGTACAATTACTAACGTGTTTACTTCAAACATGTAGGCCTACCGTCTTCATCACAAAACGCTTCATTATTTCAACTCGTATTTAAGATCGCAAACGCTAATTACGTACTAAAAACGATATACAACTAAATCGAACATGAACGCACAACGCACAACAAGTCTCTCAATAATTCAAATACCTTTTAATCGTTTCCAAAAGTCCTCTGAACTTCAGTTGAACTCAAAAGCATGGCGTGCATAGGAAGCGCGAGAGACGTTTGGCGCCATTTTTCTGCCAAAGCTAACCAACGAATCACGGGCAACTTCACCTATGGCCACTCTCTCCCTATACAGGCTCTCTACTGCTGACGCCTGTCACACAAGGCGGCCGCTCGCGCTGGACTGGCGGCGCGCTCCAGCGGCCGATGCGCTGGGGGCGGCCAGCGCTAGCCGCGAGCCCAGCGATCGCTCCCACGTCGTAAACATGTTTTTGTACATGGAGTCAAGTATGCGGCAACAAGAGGAATGTAGGAAAACGATTACATCGAAGCTAGCGGAATCACGAAGGCAGTCAATTTTTTCTCGTTGAGTTCGTATTATAGTGTATGTCTACTGAGGTAGCAGCGATACAGGCGAGTTGAATACTGTATTTGATGCTTTTCAGGACAGAGAATGATTCACGTCTAAACTTACTCACATCTGTGCTAAAGGATAACAGAGAGTGTACGGGATGATCGACTGAGATAGAGCTGTAACTAGGTACGATTTTAACGTTGACTCATTTATTCTAGAGAAGGACAAGTTGCTGAAGGTCAATTTTTTTCCAGTGTTCTATTTGGATGCTTTAGTCACGTGATATAGTCTGCGTTCTAGTCATATGCAGCTACGTGTTCCGTATGTGGTTTAAAGCACTGTCTACTTGCGATCGTTAACGGTGAACTCGTCTGTCATCAGAGGACTTCCATCTCACGTGTGATGAAAGTTGACACATTCTTCCAAACGCACTTTGATTTACACGATCCCCACCCTGTCGCATGCTTGGTGTAAAATCGAGACTTCAGCGTCATAACTAAGTTATCTGTGGGTATTTGTGAGGGGCTGTAATCATTGTGTACACACTTACCCGACAGATGGGCTGTTTACAGAGTTGGTGACAGTATGACTTGTAATTGTCACATGTTGGACGCTGCTGTTATCCGTATCTGTTTGCTTGTAGGATGTACCGCCTGCTAGTAACTATCATTTTTATATAGATCTGATGGAGTAATAGTATAATTTCTGACTCGTGATCGGATGTGATCAGTGGGCACTAGACGTTTCCGCAGGGCTATATTGGGCTCGTATCATACAAAGGAAAAGTCTTACGATTGGGGGAGAGATAGCTCAGGGTAGGGGAACCAGGGTGAAGGATGTATGTCTGACAGCACGGAAAAGTAGGCGATCTAAGATTATCGCCCGTTTTTAAGTGCTGAACGTCCTAGTCTTAGGAGTGCGTGTGTTTATGTTCTCTCTCTCTCTCTCTCTCTCTCTCTCTCTCTCTCTCTCTCTCTCTCTTACCAGAACCTTCGATGCACCGATCCTAGACTCTAGAACAATACTTTACACATGATAGATTGGATGATTTACGTAAAAATGCGTCGAACTACGTTGTGTATAAATATCACTCGGTTCTTGTTTTTCTTAACTGTATGCTATTAAATTAAGGCACTTTGAGATCTGTTACTATAGATCGATATGATGTGCTAAGCTCCAAGACTTGGTTACATTTCGAGAAATGTGGTGCACTTGGAGGGGTTAGGACTAGGAAAGCTCTATTCGGTCAAGAGAGGTGGAGTGTAGCTGTATTTGTCTGCTGGGTTGAGGAATAATTGGGTAGCGATGTTGCGGGGTAGGTTGGTCAATCCCGAGGTGAGGATGATCTTTCAACGTAAGAGGGCGAGATTGCTCTGTGACCGCCATACGCAGAGAGATTGATCGAGTACTACGCGCGAGGTCTTAGAAATATATATAGCGTTGTCTGGTATACTTTGATAGTTTTTATGTGTTCGAGAATTAAGTGTGATGGACGTAATGAGCAGTCATCTATGAATGTTCGCAATGATACTTGCAAAGTAGAGGAGGTATGGTTTAGCTATGATACTGAAATTAGGAAAACAAGCTGTCACATGATTGGCCAGTGTTGGACTTAATGTAAAATTTTTCACGATATCAGCTGTGATGTATAATATTACAGTACATTGTTGGTGTCTTACCCATCCCATCCTTGCATTGGGTACGACATAATGATTGACTGACAACGCTTGTTTGAGTTGGGGAACAAATTTTGGTTGATGGACTGCAACTTCCGGGGTTGCTAGCACTGAAAACGGTGATCCCGTACTTGTGTGCAAAAATGATCAATCACTAGAAATGGAATGCAGAGTTATCAGCTATTCGCTCACTACGACATATGAGTTTAAATGTATAGGTGGTCAATCACTTTTGAGCGGTAATTTGGGAAGTCGCCACAACGGCACCAGGCTCTTCTGGTTTCCTTGTGTTGTGGCTGTCCTTTATTTAAAATCATTCAATGTTATGCTAACGACTATAAGAATATGCTTTACAAGGTGCAAGGTATAGTTTCCTGTGAGAGGCCGTGCATCAATTCGTGTTAATGTCTGCTTAGAATCAGACACGGACTTCGAAGTCACGGCAGAAAGACGAAATGTTCGGCAGTGTGCAAAAGCGTGTTAGAAAACACTGTTTGAACAAGGGGCAGAGGTAGCTTCTCATTCGCTTAGAGTATGGGTCATCAAACTTTAAAGTGGTCTCTGCAGTGTGTGTGTAGTTAATATGATCTTGTTCAGATAGGCCTCTGCAGTATGAGGTGACGGACTTGGCAAACTGTTAGGAATTCTTGGATGGTCGCACTGTGAGTTATTCAGGGAGAGTATTGTGAATTCCCTTTGTCCGCACTGGAGGTGGATCGCATTGATGCCTTCGCGACTTGTAAATATGATGAGCTTTTATAGATGGTAATTTTTTTTCACTGTTCGATGGTAGAGAATAAAGATGATAGGGTGTTGAGGATTTGTTGTACTTGTATCTAGTTTGGGACGTACAACATTGCGCCCATTTCTGGCGAATGGTCAAAAGAAGGTCCTGTTGCAGTAACTGAGGTCGTTCTGTTTATAGACAGGCTGCAGAAGGTAATGGACATGGCTTTCTCCGACTTAAATTACAAAGATCAGATGGGTGAAGATAAATGCATACTCATCTATGCTTAGAAAGGGAGAATACTTTTTTTATTATTAAGTGAGGTTTGGCAGGAGTGAATATGGTTTTATATATGCGAGTGTTTAAGATTTGTGAGTAGAAATTGTCAGCAAAGGGTGAATGACGTCGGGTTCGCTGGCTGGGGGAGACACTGTTTACATGTCCAGTTGGAGATGCAGGGGGGGATAGAGATCTGCGCTACTCAGGAATCCATTTGTGCACTGTATGTCGTTAGACAATAGCTGGAGAGCAGGTATAGAGAGAGCCCACTTCAGCGTGCTGGTCCTGGGGCTGAGTGGACGGATGTTTAGATGGACAGATATGTGGCTTTGAAATGCCGCCAGTGGCGCTTGGGCGCTCGCTTTGTAAGGTGCGATGGGATTAGTTTGAGCATTTAGTACTTGTTTTCGTGGTTATTGGATTAAGAACTGTAATATTGAAGGTCATGTCCTCAGCGGGAACGCTGTGTAATTGAGTAAGAGTGTTTACGTAGTTGAAGATAGGTTTCACGATTGGTGATGTTAAGCTGATGGTGCAATTTAGCTACCATTGTAAAAAATAGCTGCCTGCTACTGAAAGAAAGAATGAAAGGGGTGACCTTGCCCCCAGACCTGATGGATGAGTTATTAGATAAGAGCAAGTGATAGTTGTGGAGTGGTGCTATGTGTTCGGATGTCGGAGTCTCTAAATGGCGGCGCGAGATTTTTTTATGTGGAAATTTATGTAATCTATAGATAGTGATATTCGACCGCTAGTGACAACAGTTAAGAGCGGAAAAATAGGTCCAAATCGAGCGCTGGCAGAATGTTGCGACAATGGTAATAATATTTAATTCAAGTTGGAGGTTGTAAATATGGACCAGGCTTTGAACATTGGTGTGAGTGTCGTATGTGCTTGATGCTCTGTATATATGTTTGACTCTTTAATTGCGTTTGGTATTTCTGGGTGTGTGTAAAATTAATTTTACTGTTGAAAGTGCGAGAAAGATGAGTTGACTGGTGTCTAGATAGAGGCTACGTTTGTAATTCGAAAAGAGGGGATGAGAATGGTAAATTGATTGATGGACATGGTTTGTGGGGTGATACATGGGCCTCAAGATAGGGTTGAGGACGTTTGCGTATGTTGATGGTGGGACGGGTGTCAGGTTAGGTGCAGTGGGAGCAGTAAATTAGATCTTATTTTTTTAAAAATGTTGTAAAGTAAGAATAATATTGAGAAGGTTTTAGATGGCTGGTCACGCAACGAGGTGAGACCAGGGATGTGTAGTTATGTTTAGTTAAATGGCCGTGTAATGTCGTGTGAGGAGCAATGCGGTGTGCAACCGTGTCATAGGAGGTAAAGACATGTGCTGCTATGATGTGTCTAGCGTATGGAGGCTGCGCTTTGGAATTATGCTACATTGATATAAAGTTGACTTCCACCCGCGTTCGGTGGTCGCGACTCGGGGTTGTGATGGATTGCGGTCCTGGACGAACATCTGCGTGTGCTTTGACAGCTGACGAGCGTGTCGACTGTGCCAACTCACGCTTGCGGAAGCCGAGCAGGGGCTGTGCGAGGTCTGATATCAGACGGATGCGTGACTTCACCATCCTGTGGACAGGCTGCGGAGTGGGGTACTGCACACGTCTGCTGAGTTATTTTGCGAGCAGATCTGCAGGCTCTGCTATGCGTTATTTGGATAGTTTACGAGTACTGAGCATATCTACACATCTGTGTAAAGAATTATTTAGTAGCAGTTTGCTATTGTGTGTACTGAAATTATGATTGGGTGCGTGTCTGTGGGCTGCGCAACATGGCCCAGGGCACATCTGGATGGGTGTTTTGTGATAGTGTGATAGATATACTGTATGGTTAAATAAGTTGTTTGAAAAAATAAATAGAGTGTTCTCAATAATTGCACGCGCCTGCAGAGCAGATCAGAGTGTTTGTTTTTCCGTCACCATCTCGGTTGCATGTGAGTAGTAAATGTTTTCACGGTGGTGTTAATAGTGTGTGTCAACGAGCTATGGGCTATTATGACAATAGACGTGAAGGCAGGTCCAGACCTGAGACGCCGGCGGTATATATGAGAAGAACAATGCAGCTTTCACATGTGTCAGAGGAGAGTGCCCTTTCTGGTCGGCTGTCACGAGCGCGTGGAAGCTGAACTTCACTGGAGGCTCTAGACTGCATACTCGCGCAGCCTGCCTTGGAGCGTAATCTAAGGCGCATAGGCGATATCAATTTCTCCGGTGTTGAGGTCATGTTTGGGGGAGGCCGAGCAGAAACTTTTGTTTGGTTTGGCAGCTGGGGGTGTTTGGGCGCGTCTGTTGCACTATTTTGCGAGCATGTCTGTGCACTGCGCTGTGCTTCATTTGGAGAGTTTAAGAGTACAGAGCTCTTCTGTAGATATTGTGTACTGCATTATTTAACATCAGTTTGCTATTGTGTGGTGAAATTAGGAGTTGTTTACGTGTTTGTGGCCTGTGTCAGGCGACCACAGTCGGATCAGTGCGGGTGTTTTGTGACAAATATACTCCATGACTAAATAAAAGGGCTTTAAATAAATAGAATGCAGTCCTTCCCTACTTCCGCAAGCAGCACAGCGCAGTCTGAGCGGTTTTTGCGCAAAAATGGCAATCTGGTCAGACTGTGAGTGAGTCGACAAATAACTGGACCAATTTATCTGTAGAGGAGTTACAGGTCTGGATTGGAATGAATATCTTGATGGGTGTGGTTGTGTTGCCTCGTGTAGTGCACTACTGGAGTTCAGAACCTGCCTTAGGTCAGCCATACATATCGAAACCTATGAGATGCAAAAGTTTCAAAAAGAAATGTCCCAAACAAATAAAGTACACTCTTACCTCCTTCCATCAGCCTATGCACTGAAATTATTTCCGAAAATTAGGAGTTGTTTGGCTATTTGGACGTAAATGTTTTGCATTATTTACGAGCAGTTCGTATGTCTGTAGGCTGTGCTATGTGTTATTTTTAACTGTTTGCAATTAGCAAGTGTGTGACTAGAGCATTATAAATGACTTATGTAGGAGCGTTTTGCAGGTCTGTGTGATGTGGGACATGTCGGTGTGATACATATACTCCATTCCTAAATAAAGTAAATTCGTTCCTCCATCCATGGGCCTAGTGCAGGGTGAGTACTTTTACCTGAAATGGGTAGGAAGAGGTTGAGTCCTGGTGGCTTAGTTTAGTGGTGATGAGCTTCGTTTGCAACAATTTTCTTAGGTTGGTGATGTAAGTGCAAGTGAGCTTTGTTTACTGGCAGAATTCAAACTTGGCGCTGGTTCCTAGAAGGAAGTGGCGGTCGGGTGGCTGAGGTTAGTACAAGTGTCCTTTCTTTCCAACAATTTTCTTAGGTTGGTAGAGAAAGCGGAAGTAACCTTTCTTTACTGCCAAAAGTCAAACTCGGCACTGGTTCCTAGGAAGAGGTAGCTGTCTGGTCCTCGAAAAGTAGTTGAAACTAGGTAGTTGAACACGTTTGCATACGTATATGAAATTGTAAATTGAATTATTTAATATGATTAAAATTGAAATGGAATTAAGTACTCTGGTAATTTATAGGTTAGATGAGCGATGTGGGAGTTAGCTTATTTACAGAAGAGCAAGGCGAGTGTCCAGTCATAACGCGCTCGCTAGAGAGAGTCAATTAGCGAGTGTTCTAGTGCCGACCAAACGTGCTGTTATACAGTCACGGCTGCTGTTATACAGTCACGGCGGATTCCACTGTCGAGCAAACTTTGGCGCCAAAATTGTAGCACTGCATTCTCGGTCGCAAAAGGACATGTGGTGGATGGTGAGCGGTCGCCATCGACGGGTTTGAACATGCCCAGGAAAACAACTTTCGCGCCAAAAGTGTGGCAAGGGGTTCTTTGTGGAACGGCCGACCATTGTGTGATTCAGCTTTGAGGCAAACAATTTTGGCGGAAAACGTGAGGAGGCGACGAATACACGTGGTGAGCGGACAAGTAACCGCTGTGACGTCAAACTCGGCAAGTTCCAGCGTGTCCAACAGGCTGTGCTATTCTGGGAAGCATTGGAACAGATTTCTACAGTGCGTCCTGTGACGTCAGTATCCACAGTTACAGAGGTTTCACGGCAGCAAAGGTAAACACTCACGTGCTGCCCACATGGTGACTTGGCTCTCATTTACACTGACATGTGACATCAGTATAACACCATTTACACTGACATGTGACATCAGTATAACACTCAGAGAACTCTAAGTGTAGATGCGACTTTCAACTGCTTGCTGTAGCAGCAGCAGAGTGACAGCGATCGCTCGCGCTCCAATGCTGGCTTGCGTCTGGCGGTGGCTTACAGCAGCGTCGATGCGTACACACGTTGGAGCAGTTAGCGGTTGACGATAGTTCGAAAGCGTTTTTTTTATGTGCAATGAGTGTATGTGCAGTGCATTATTTTCAGCTGTTTAAGTGTTGTGAGTGTGTTTGCATAGTGTTACACATGTGTTATCTTTTGACAATTTACGAGTTGCTTACTTGTCTGCACATGAGTGTGCTGCATTATTTCGGTGATTTACGAGTAGTTTGCAGGTCTGTACGCTGTGTACTGCATTATTTCGGTGACCCCAAGTATGTTAGAGTGTTGTGTATCAGTGTAATAAATAAACTATGTGAAATTCGTCCCTAAATAAACTGTTCCAAACATAAATCAAGTGCACTCATTCCTCTCTCCAGCAGCCAAGCACAGGTTGAGTCCTTTTCCCACCATTTTTCCCCCAGACTGCCATCTTGAATTATGTCATGGGAGGGATGACAGTGCCCTCTGGTGGCAGTACTGTGTACTATGTCAGTTGTACTCTGGACCTCATGGGGGACGCACTGTATGGGGCTACTGCCTCAAATTGTGTAAATAAAGACTGAAAATAAAGACTTACATCCATCCTACGCAGCACAGGCTGAGTCCTTTTCCCGCAAATTCCTAGGAAGAGGTGGTGGTCAGGTGACTTAGGATAGTGGAGTTAGTCCAAGCGAGCTAGGTTAGTGGAGGTAGCTGTAGTGTCTTGCATTGTTGCATTGTCCTGATGGAATATGAACTTCCCACCATTTTCTGGAGGAGGGGAGAGGAGGGGGAGGTTAGATTAGTTGAGGTAGCCCAATTGACTGATCTTCCCACCAAAATTTGAACTTCCTGCCATGACGTCATTGCAACTTTCCCATATATATTGCCGTCATCTTTGATCCACCAACTTGAATAAATTTGGTGGCAATGGAGAGTGGGGCCATACAAAATTCGTTCCACTACTTATATATATTTGGTTGGACATGATTTATGGTCCGGTGATGACTCTATTGCCAGGGCGTGTTACACACTTGAAGTCGTCGGCAGAAGACCCAAAGGACGACCTAAGCAACATTGGTCTGATACAACTCATAAAGACCTTAAATGAGTGAACATCCCCCCAGGTGCTGCCCATGATAGAGCGAAATGGAGACAACAGACCCATGTAGCGGACCCCGCAGGCATGCGGGACAAAAGCTGAAGGAAAAGACGAAGATATGTATGTATATTTATACCCGGAAGGTATTTGTTCCTTATGTACTATGTTAGTTCAAACATCATAATATGTCGATTATAGTTTCGAGATATCATGTCTGTTATGTAAAATTCCTGTGTTGGACAGACGAAATGTGGTGGTTAATATGTTTGGTTTGTTCTGAGGCGTGTAGCCTGATATTCTTACTTTGTATATTGTTCCTGGGTAATTATTGCTAAAAGGCCGATGGTACTCCAATAAATATTTTGCGGAAACGGACTAAATGTTAGTAAGAATATTAAGGGAATCCCTACTTCTGATTTCATATATGAGAAGAGTCTAATGTTGTCTTTGGTGACATGTATGCACGGTAGGTTTACTTGTATAATAAAAATGATTTTGACATATGTTACTGAACTCAATCGACTGCTCCATTCGCATTCGTGTTCCTTGATGGTGGAAGACATGGGAAAGGGTGGTATGCTGAAATGGTTTGTCGAAGGTATGGCCATATTTTGATTTCTACACCGGCAGTCTCGACATTGTGTGTCTGAAGTAGATCCAGAGCAGGGAATCACGTGCCTTTTATCAGAACCGCTGCCCGGGCGGCCCACACGGTCGAATCTGTCTATGGGATAGTCCCATATTAAGAAGCGGTCTTCTGGACTAAGGCGGGTTTCCGTCAGACGCTCAATATCCGTGGCATGCCGGTCCAGAAAGTCCTCAGGCGGCACTTACTGAGTTTTACGCCATTGGCGTTCCAGTTTAAAATCTTTATTTTCCTGGATCTAGAGGAACCCAATAGAAGTTTCAAGTAATGTATTTGCTCCTTCCGTTAGCACAATAATTTTACTTAGGGGGTCAGGCGCACCTCTGAACTTTGTCATCGTGTCCTTAAACGTAGTGATAATATTTGTAAGGCTGGAACCCGCGAACTCCTAGCGCAGCTCGAGAAGTACGCCCAGTTTGCCGAACCACGGCTTCGTCTGAGCGTCAACGGAAGACTGCGGCTGCGAGGCGGCCCCGCCCGACCCACTTCCGAGCAAGGGGCTGTTTGAGTCATTCCACGTGATATTCACAATTGCATGCTAATCTCATTTACGTTGTTACAGTCTTCACATCACAAGGTGCCGAAGTGAGTAGGCCTTTGTGCAGTTTTTAGGACCTACAGTTTATGGTAATGACGGACATTAGAAAAAATTCCTCGAAAGTAGATCCCACAACTAAAGATAGAGGTATGTTCTCCCCAGACTACGAGTAGTTTTTCCCGAGAAAAGTGTTCCAGTCCTTATTATCTTACCTGACAAATACCATACGTTTCTGACTACATAGGACTATGCAGACAGATTGGCCCGAATCCCATGTTTATCGGCGAAGGCTGCACGAACGTCATGGACACTGGTCAGAATTTGTATGTAACATTTTGTTCAGCGGATTTAATCTACCAATAACATGAATACTTATAGTTATGTTTCATATACCTGGAGGTGCAGAAAGACTGCATTGGAGTGGAGAATCAGCTACAGGCTTTGTGATATAAGCTACTGTGCAGATACCTTACTGAGTCTATTGTTAGAGCAAAATCTGTGCAATATCAATGTTTGTGTAGTTTTGTCAGTGCTTAAAATATTTGAAAATTGGGTGATCTGTTTTGTAGTTCTTAGCCTCAGTAGCAGTGACCTAGGAAATTTTCTTGCTGAAGATGTTTCGGGCGAAGAAATTGCCAGCAAGGTGCAAACTGTGTTGCAGGAATTCATGATCATTGATTATGAAGACCATACAATAGTGTGAGGTTAGAATAAAAACTGCCCATGTTTGATTGCCATTAATGTTTTTGCTGACAAATAAAAAGCAAAGAGAACTGTCGCTGCCGATGAAAATGAGTTAAAGAAGTAAGGCAAACTGTCAAGGCACACCTTTTAACTATGGGAACCATGACAGAGTAGGTGACAGTATGCATCTTTGACACAATTTGTAAACATCTAAATATCTCAGAAACTAGATTTTAAATTGTGCATACAGTTAATGAGACATTTTATATCAGAACATTCAAATTTTTTTTTTTTCATTTCATTAGTCTCGATTTTAATGAGATATGGTATGAAACACATATGAGAAGCCTGATATCCGGCAAGAGAATAAAAGAATGTTGTGGCAACAAGGTTCTTTCCATTATTTTCTGGGTTAGAAGATATGAGTCATTCAGGATTAAAAGTCAGGGAGAATGAACTTGTTATTTAATTTGTACACTACTGGCCATTCAAATTGCTACACCGCGAAAATGACGTGCTACAGACGCGAAATTTAACCGACAGGAAGAAGATGCTGTGATATGCAAATGATTAGCTTTTCAGAGCATTCACACAAGGTTGGCGCCGGAGGCGACACCTACAACGTGCTGACATGAAAGCTTCCATACACAAACAGCAGTTGACCGGCGTTGCCTGGTGAAACGTTGTGATGCCTCGTGTAAGGAGGAGAAATGCGTACCATCACGTGTCCGACTTTGATAAAGGTCGGATTGTAGCCTATCGCGATTGCGGTTTATCGTATCGCGACATTGCTGCTCGCGTTGGTCGAGAGCCAATGACTGTTTGCAGAATATGGAATCGGTGGGTTCAGGATGATAATACGGAACGCTGTGCTGGATCCCAACGGCTTCGTATCGCTAGCAGTCGAGATGACAGGCATCTTATCCGCATGGCTGTAACGGATCGTGCAGCCACGTCTCGATCCCTGAGTCAACAGATGGGGACGTTTGCAAGACAACAACCATCTGCACGAACAGTTCGACAACGTTTGCAGCAGCATGGACTATCAGCTCGGAGACCATGGCTGCGGTTACCCTTGACGCTGCATCACAGGCAGGAGCACCTGCGATGGTGTACTCAACGACGAATCTGGGTGCACGAAAGGCAAAACGTCACTTTTTCGGATGAATCCAGGTTATGTTTACAGCATCATGATGGTCGCATCCGTGTTTGGCGACATCGCGGTGAACGCACATTGGAAGCGTGTATTCGTCATCGCCATACTGGCGTATCACCCGTCGTGATGGTATGGGGTGCCACTGGTTACACGTCTCGGTCACCTCTTGTTCGCACTGACGGCACTTTGAAAAGTGGACGTTACATTTAAGATGTGTTACGACCCGTGGCTCTACCCCTCATTCGATCCCTGCGAAAACCTACATTTCAGCAGGATAATGTACGACCGCATGTTGCAGGTCCTGTACGGGTCTTTATGGATACAGAAAATGTTCGCCCGCATCTCGTGGTCGTGCGGTAGCGTTCTCGCTTCCCACGCCCGGGTTCGATTCCCGGCGGGGTCAGGGATTTTCTCTGCCTCGTGATGGCTGGGTGTTGTGTGCTGTCCTTAGGTTAGTTAGGTTTAAGTAGTTCTAAGTTCTAGGGGACTGATGACCATAGATGTTAAGTCGCATAGTGCTCAGAGCCATTTTTTTTGAAAATGTTCGACTGCTGCCCCGGCCAGCACATTGTCCAGATCTCTTACCAACTGAAAACGTCTGGTCAATGGTGGCAGAGCAACTGGCTCTTCACAATACGCCAGTCGCTACTCTTGATGAACTGTGGTATCGTGTTGAAGCTGCATGGGCAGCTGTACCTGTACATGTCATCCAAGCTGTTTGACTCAATGCTCAGGCGTATCAAGGTCGTTATTACGGCCAGAGGTGGTTGTTCTGGGTACTGATTTCTCAGGATCTATGCACCCAAATTGCGTGAATATGTAATCACATGTCAGTTCTAGTATAATATATTTGTCCCATGAATACCCATTTATCATCTGCATTTCTTCCTGGTGTAGCAATTTTAATGGCCAGTAGTGTAGTTAGGATTTGCACGTTAAACAGAAACCTGTTTTCCTTAGCTTCTCAGCTGAAGTAAAGAAAATGGTTACGGCCACTTGTAATTATTGTTTATTATTACGAAAATTATATTAAGTTCCTATATCTTGGGCGATTTGGCGTTATAAGCCTTATTATCGCCATATGTTGCAATGCATAAAACTGCATCTATATTTTTTCACTTCGCAAATGACAGCTGTTGTAACATAAACAAACGCACAATAATCAAAAGACGGTAACAGTACATAGAAGATTACTGTCTGTAAGCTTTCGCTGTCTGCCACCAGAAAGCGCTACGAGCTGCAGACCCGAAGCGGGCCGAGCGCACACGATCCAATCGGCACCAAGAGCAACTACATCCCTAGACACAAGTGCCGCTCATACAGTTACAGTTTTTACGGACCTTGGTTACTTGTTGCAGTGGCGGTCGACCTAGCTGCCGTTGTATGGCTGCGGTAGCATCTCGCGGGGTTGGCACGTTATTAACTTAAAACTAGTGAGGCACATGCTGTTGTATGCTGGATGGCTCTCTTATGACAGCTGCATTTGTGGCATTGAACAGTGTCTTCAGGCTGCAGCTTGCAGTGCATGAAGTACTCGAGTCGCCTAATGGCCGGACGCTTAGGTTTTGACTATATGTCGTCGTCCTGTTTACGTGTTTTCGCTATGTAATGCGTGTTGGTTTGGCTGTGGGATCCCGGAGACTGGGCACCGCAGTGGACTGGGGCTTTGGGTTTACGCAGTGTACGTTAAGCGGATTCTGAAGTCAAACTGTCACTGCCCAGGGTCGCTGGTTGTTCATGAATAGCATCAGCCTTATCGTATACTACAGGGTAGAACGACGAGCCCTGGCGTAGGATATTCCCCCTTGGAGGAGCCGGGAGGATGCCCAGCGGTGCCCCGTAAACACACCGCAACAATACATCTTTTTGTGTTACGAAAAGCGTAGCGCACTCGACAGCAGGAACGCAGCAGCAAACGTGACAACGTCCCCCTACCCCGACGTTTCTCTCTCCCCAGAGAATTTTCAGGGAAGCTTTCACTTCTCTATGTAAAGGAAAAAATACTTTCCTAAATGTCTGTCGCTATTCATGGGATGAGTTCATAACATCCTATTTCTTCTGTGCCTCAAATTCCACGAGTCACTGCACTGTCAAAACAATACCAGTAGGGTAATGAAGTCATTGTTCTAGGCGATTAGCGCAGACTGGCCGGCGGTGAAAAAATAATGGCTGCACCTTCTGTATGCTGTTTACGACCTTGCATATCAGCGGTCGAAGAGTGGAGATTCCCTTGCAGGCGGAGCTCGGTCCGCCAAGTGGGCAAAAAGAAGAAGAGAAGCAGCAATGATGTACACACGTGCATTGATCGACAGCAATTCGTGTACCTGCCCTGCAGTGTTTGATGGTATGCTGAACCTACCTGTTATTCTTTTTGTTAACCGTCTCTAATGGCGTCGATATGGGCGGGACAGTAAATCCTAATCTTACTTCCTTCTTTCTGTTAAAATAGAAAAATCGAAACTGAAACATCTTAAGGACGGACATGAGATGTAATTATTTACAAATTGTGGCAGTACAATCTCACAGAAATACTAAAGTGAAAATTTGGAAATGGAACATCTTGTGAATTAGTCAACTTTCGGAAACGCCTATAAATGTAATCCTGTTTTTTGGCCTCTGGCGTTGTTCATCGCCAACTTGAAAGCAATTAAGTAGGTGTCACAAGCTTTTAATTTACTAGAGTCTATCCACAGCAAAGTCTCAGGTTAATATGTTCTTCTCTTCTAGTTCCAAATACGAAATGTATATTCTCCTAATTGTAGGATGTTGACAACAAATAATTACCTCCCTCTTATAATGTCAAGTGTATCCTACTGTAAAATCATAGCCAGTGTAAACGGTCTTCACTGACAGAAAACTTCGTATACATTTGGAGTTATCAGGAAATCTAACGACACTAGTCCTCCGCTGATCGCCAGTAATTCATTTTTTTATCCTGCAGTATTTGACATTACACTAAAAAAGCGTGACTCCGTCCATGCGATTGCAGCATTGACACCACTCAATAACTCGCTTTTACTGGTGGGCGGAGACAGATATCAATGCCACTGCCATTTCAAAAACATTTTGTACTTTTAGCTACATTTCACAAGCAATAACATATAGTACAAAACGTATATGACAGTAAGTTGCTCGCTACCAAACTTTTTTGCTACTGAATTCGTAAATCAAGTGCACGCGCTTGACAGGTTGCGTCATTTCACACTGACTGTTACGGATTAGGAAAAGATAAGTGAGTTATTAATAAGCAAAGATGCTACACTACCATGTGTACAAGAATCAAAGTTTTAACCACATACTGTCCTCAAAATCCACAGAGACACAATACAGAATTAAACACTCATGCGAAACGAAAGATCGATGTTCACTTTTTTCACGAGGAAAGTATAGCCACAGTCTAACATAACAGTCGCGACACTCCCTGCTGTAAAAGTTGTTGCCGTTTGACAGATGCAGCGACACTAGCGCTCCAAGCGGCAGGTAAGGTGAACGTCAGACGCGTCGTAAGAATAATGTTTGTTTGCATCCATTTCGTACGTAATTTCGAAATTATTCGAGTTATTTTCTTGCCTCAAAGAGTTTGTGTAGTATCAGAAGGCATATATGTTTCGAAAAATTATTCTAAAATAAGCGCAAGTATGGACAAAAACCAATAATAGAGTGGCAAGCTACGACACACTCCTGAAGAAACACGTGACATTGGACAGAATTACAGCTTACCACGTTGCTATCCAAAGAATATAAACACACAGATTCACATGTAAGAAGCACAGACTACATGCAAAAGCGATCGACAGCTCGTTTATCGTTCTGTAGGCCCACTGTGTTTGTTATTGTCGCCTGTTGCCACAAGTACGACCTTCATCTTTATATTGTTCTAAGTGGGACAAGCAACTGCCAAATAGTGGGAGAAATATGCTGAAAATTATATTGAGCTGATTACATTACATTTCACGAAAAACCAAATATTTGAATAATTTTCAAACAATGTCTGTAGGCACTTTCCTTGTCCCATAATAGTTTCGCTCGAAGTCTAGCGATCTGCACATTCTGACACTTTACACGCTTTTGTAAGACACGAACAGCTGCGCTTATTCTAACCACTTCACCGTCAAAGCAGGTCTGTGTTGATGATTCACAGGAATCTGACACTGATACATGGAGAGTTGAACTGGCTGCTTCTGCGTCGTAGGACTGTTTTACAGCTTTAGATTGACTGTCGAATCTTTGTGGCAGTTTCCTCTTCATCGTCATTTGAGGTGGCTTATTTGGAATGTCAAACAGTGTGGGTACTGCATTCCATATGAGTTTTGTTCGAAATGTAGCGAACAAAACCTAATATTATTATATAGGTAAACTGGGTCTTTCTTCATAAGATCTTCTCGTCTGCTATTAACTAGCCATTTTCTGCTCCTAAAACGAAACATTCATCATTTATACACATATAGTTTGCAAATGAATCCTGACGATACAGTTTAGTAACATGATGGTATACACCTCTCAGGATCCTCAGGAAACCTAAAAAAGGCAGCTGTTGCGTCTTCTTCCTGTTGCTGCTGCAATTTATTGCGCTACAAACGCTCCCGATGGTAAAAACCATTGTATAAATCAAAATAAACAATCACTACTCGCTTTCACGATCGCAACGAACTCACAGTTCAACCTACCGGCCGCTTGGGGCGCTGCTGGCACTGTAGGCAACAAAATCGAGGCGAAGTGTCGCGACTGTTATGTTAGACTGTGGTATAGCTTTTAAGGAAAAACTAAGTTCGTAAAACGACGTGACGTAGTCTTATATGTCGCCAATTTCTACAACTTGAAAATCGTGGAAGTGGAGTTTCCTACTTTTCCCTGTCCCGGCCCAACCTTTAGGCCCGGCGCACACTGCACGCAGCAGAGGCAGAGCAGCTTTTGTAAAGCACGCTTTCCAATGGGGCACCGGACGCGGCCCTACTTCGCCGCGTTATTCCAAATGACATGTAATAACCCCTATCATCAAAAGAAAATCCTGAAAAAACTTATTATCACCAGATATTGAGTAATAAAACAAATGAGAAGAATAAGAAGCTGTTAAACCAGTAGAGAGAAAAATAAAGAAAAAATTAAACAATTAATTCATATAGAACAATCTATCTCAAAAATTAAATCCTTTGAATAAAAGCCAGCTGAAAAAGGTATATCACACAAAGACAGTCTAGAAATATGAAAACAAGCATAAGTCAAAGACATAAAATTTACATTATAATCCATAAAGTTAATATCCTGAGATTCCTTTAAATTATTAATTATTGAACCTGGACATGTAAATAATACTGCCTTAAATAACGCGTGAGCAAGTGAAAAATGCAAGCCTTGGATAACCCATTGCCAACATTCTTATTATTAAACCAAGCTGGGTTAAAGTAGAATAAGCAATAGGTTTATGTAAACCAAATTCAAAATTAGTCCATAATCCCGCCCTAAATATAGTTACACAACGAATACTCACAATCGCGCGGCACAGAACGTCGGTGAGAGTGAGCACAGCGGTGGTACGTGCACGACAATGTTCCGATGTGCAAGAGCGTGCTTCAGTAACAATGGAAAACGAGAAACACCGATGAACAGAGCCGCGCACGAACAAACCGTTTCTTTTGTTACTGACACAACGAAAAACTTGTTGTTTGCTGCATAGAGCGGCGCGAGTTGACGTACACACCAGACGCGCCTGACCGACCGAGGTAGCGAGGTACGTGAGGACGAGGATTCAAACCCGCATCCGGCCATCCTGATTTAGGTTTTCCGTGATTTTCCCAAATCGCTTCAGGAAAATGCCGGGATTGTTCCTTTGAAAGGGCACGGCAATTTCCTTCTTAATCCGATGGGACGGATGACCCCGCAGTTTGGTCCCCTCCCCCAAATCAACCAATCAGACGCGCCACGATGCGCCGAACATCTTTTAACGGTTTTGCGCGGTGCGGCTTTAGGCTTTGTAAAATAAATACTTAGACTGAAACATTATTACAGTAATATAATAACACCATTATTATTCTCGGTTCATCATCTGTAATTCAATATATTGATGTTTATAATTTCTTCCTTTAAAACTTTATTTTATCTAAAGTGACAAGCACTTTGTTAATGTTTAAGGGTGATCTGGGAGCTTTTGATGACAAATATAATATTTACTCACATCCGTTCGAACTGGACAGTCTCCTAGGCCACGTGGGATATTAGAATATCTTCTTGCATGAACTGATCTAAAATTCACTGGATTCTACCTGCAGCGACATGTTTGGCTCAATTATAGGGCAATTAGGACAATTAATACTCACTTCGCAAATTAAGGAAATTGGATAAAATGAAGGGCTCGACCGGGATTTGAAACCGGGACCTTTTGCACCCTAAGCGAGAATCATTCCTCCCCCCCTTTTTTCCGTTGATCTCATTTTGTTCTATATTGTTCGTTTAATTTGCTCGTGGCGGACATCCGATGACACCCGTTCACTCAGGTTTTTTTATTACAGAGGGCAGCTAAAGCCTCTGACCGAAAGTATCTTTGTCCGGTAACTGTGTGTCAGGCCGGGACTCGAACCCTAATAGTCACCTTGCAATGCTCTGCGCTGTCCTTTCATCCCTAGAGACATAAGGCTTCAGTGGTCACTGTCTCTTATACTCGTCATAACGCTCGTTACTACAGAACAGCAATACATGTCTCCGTGACTGTGTCTACGCCGCTATTGCCAAGTGGTTATACAGCTAAAAGCCTACTAAGAGAGGGAAAGGAATGACAATAGGTTGCCATATCTAGCTGGGACTTCGTCGGGGACACTTTGAGATGGGGGCGTAGAAGTGAAGTAAAAAATTTATTTAATATGATAGAAGGAACTTGTTGCGGCAGAAGTAGTTGGTACACCACATTTTTCGGAAGATTTCACCTTTTTCACCAAGTCTTATTTTCCTTTTACATATTTATAAAACTCCATGCAAGTCAGCTTGTAGTGAAGATTGATTCTACCGTCCATGGCAGCAGCCGATTTCTTTCATCAGTCCACGGGCTGACATCAGAGAGAACACTTTTTCCACAGTGGCGATGTTTGCGGAAATAGAAACAATAGTCGATGTCTTTCGTCAGTACACACTGGGCCGACACCAACGGAAATATGCTTTCCACAGTGGCGTTGTGTTTGGGAATAGAAAAGAAATACTAGCATAATTTTTAGCAGTTGGCATTTGCGTTCAGGATTTTCGCTTATCTTCAGAAAGTAATACCACCTTTCTTCCATGGAGTGTTTAGACTTCCATTCTTTCAAGTCACACTTAGTTTCTAAAAAGCTTTTCAGATACATATATTCCTGAAAACAATTGTCACCTGATATCTTCACACCTATTTTAGTCATTTATATAATAGCTTTTTCAATCATTACCCAGCCCGCAGTTTCAGATGGCGCCATACAATCAAATACTTCTTTTCCCCCCTTGCCTCCCATCGATGGATACCGACACAATTAAGTCCTTTGGTAGGAAGTGCATCATGTTGGAAGTACCACATATGCTACAGTTGCTTGCATTTGCTCTGTTTCCTGTATTTCTGTGATCGCATGTGTCGTAGACAGCTCCCATTACCCACTCCTGCCACTGGTGGATCAAACTTCGAACACAGAACACATCTCCGAAAATAACGCCTGGTTGATCGACCTTCAAGCCCTATCCCGGATGTGGCATGTCGTGCATCTGCATCAAAACATCACTCAGGATATAACGTGTGGTGGACCCACCTTCAAAACCCTATCCCGGATGTGGCATATTGTGGATCCCACCCCAACATCGCTCCAGATATAACGTTTGGTGATCCACTCTAGAATAGGGTGACCAAATTATTTTCGGTGAAAACCGGGACACATTCACCGGGGTGCCAATGGACACCTCATTCCTCATGTGCCCAGGTTTCTTAATTTTAAATATTAATGTTTTGTTGATACATTTTGTTAACACGATTATTATAACTAATAAGAGCATACAAAAGATTGATATAATGTAGATTATCTGTACAATTAATGACATTTAATAAACGTATACAGTAATAAAGAAATGCATTACGATTTTACAAAATTTTACAGCCATTCAACTTTTAATCAATGAATATTAACATGAGCTTTAATATTACTGACAAGGGAACATCCCCATCGCACCCCCCTCAGATTTAGTTATAAGTTGACACAGTGGATAGGCCTTGAAAAACTGAACACAGATCAATCGAGAAAACAGGAAGAAGTTGTGTGGAACTATGAAAAAATAAACAAAATATACAAACTGAGTAGTCCATGCGCAAGATAGGCAATATTAAGGACATTATGAGCTCACGGGCGCCGTGGTCCCGTGGTTAGCATGAGCAGCTGCGGAACGAGAGGTCTTTTTAGTTCAAATATTCCCTCGACTGAAAATTTTACTTTCTTTATTTTCGCAAAGTTATGATCTGTCCGTTCGTTCATTGACGTCTCTGTTCACTGTAATAAGTTTAGTGTCTGTGTTTTGCGACCGCACCGCAAAACCGTGCGATTAGTTGACGAAAGGACGTGCCTCTCCAATGGGAACCGAAAACATTTGATCGCAAGGTCATAGGTCAACCGATTCCTCCACAGGAAAACACGTCTGATATATTCTATACGACACTGGTGACGGCATGTGCGTCACATGACAGGAATATGTTATCGACCCACCTAACTAGTACACTTGGCGAATGGGTAAAAAGATTCTTCTACCTTGCCCGATTTAGGTTTTCTTGTGGATGTGATAATCACTCCCAAAAAAGTGATGAAAACATAAGAGTTTGTCACATAAACTGAAAATAAAAAGTTAATCTTTTCACTTGAACCGAGGACCTCTCGTTCTGCGGCTGGTCACGCTAACCACGGGACCACGGCGTTCCTGAGCCCACGTTGTCCTTAATATTACCTATCTTGCACATGGACTACTCAGTTTGTACATTTTGCTTATTTTTTCATAGTTCCACACAACTTCTTCCTGTTTTCTCGATCGATCTGTGTTCAGTTTTTCAAGGCCTATCCACTGTGCCAACATATAACTAAATCTGAGGGGGGTGCGATGGGGAGGTTCCCTTGTGAGCACTTGTAGATGGAATCGACTGTCCTTGGAGGAAAGGGTATTTTTCACTGCCTCCAGCCTTCTTGATCTTGTCTTTGTTCTTTGAGACACAGTGATAAAACTCGGCACAATCCATTTTGTAGTTGTACAGGATCTGCAGGATTGCTTCAAGAGAGTCCAGCTCCATTCTGTTTCTTTCATCAGTTCACTGGATATTCATGAACGAAAATATTCTTTCCACATTGGCATTATGGGCTGGGATTGCAAATAAATACCTTGCAATTATTACCAACTCAGAGTAATGCTGAAGACAGTCACAGCTTTTTAAAAAACTCACCCACTTCTCATGACATTCCAATGGTGTTTTTTTTCATCATTCCACTTGTGAAGACTTTCTTCAATAAAATTTGTCAGTATGCCGAACTGATCAAAGAGAATGGAATCATCGATTTCAATCTCTTTACTCTTCAAATAAGAAACTGTCTCTTCAACACTTTCCCATTTTGGCACTCTCTTCAGTAACATCCAATCAAACACCGGCGATGAGGGTAAATATGAGGCGCTCCACTTGCTCAGATATTCTACACAAGTGTCATAAAACTTGTTAACTTCTTCTCTAAAACTCCTTTCCGCTGCTTCTGATACTTCTGCTCTTTTAAGGACACCTTTAACATTGAAAGAAATGAACTGCTGTTCTCTCCTCTTAGTAACAGTTTCCAGAGTATTTTTCAAAACATCATTTACCTCTATTACATTTTTCGTGCTTCCCTCAATTTCCTTTATCCCATGCTGCAAAGTGCTAAGCTGACTCTGAATGAACCATAAGTAGGCTTCACTTGAAGGGTTACTGAAAAACTGAACCAATATTTTGGGGACTTTGTCTTCATTTAGGAAAAAATATTTTTACGGTTAAAACAGACGGATTACTCTTTCAACTGCTGGAAACAGTGATAACCAGCGAGTTTTCGAGTGACACATTACATTCATATACACAGTTCCCACATAATCACAGAATTCCTTAAGCCTCTCTGTTCTAACAGTATATATGTAAAAGTGTGAGTATACCTTCATGACGATAGTTTCAACATCACAGATTAAACTGTCAGCAGATGTCTGCACGCTATTGTGTAAAACATGTGCAGGGCACCCTATGCCTTCAATGTTTTCATGCAATGTTGCCATTAATTTGGTAAATGCGTTGCATTTGCCTTGTCTTTTTAAACCACCAGAGTTTGTGTTGGTGTTGTCTCCACAAAATGCCATACATTTATTTTTCTCAAGATCAAACATTTCGATAGTATTCATACAAAATCTTGAAATTTTGTCAGATGTTTCATTAGGTAGGGAACTCACCTTCAAAAGTTTGGTCTGAATTCCCTGATTAATATCGAAAAAGTGAACAACAAATGGAAATATTTTAGTGGCCTTATGATTGCTGGGATCAGTGGATATCCCGTAGAAAGAAGACTTTTTGATGTATTCAAGGCTTTCCTTTACACTCTGGGGAGCAATAACTCCTTTCACTAAGGCTGACACTTTAGTTCTTGCTGAACTAAACTTTTTTGCAATGGAAGAATCATCAAACATAATGCTGTTAAGCTTATTAGTACAATCACTAGATCTATAAGTTTGGTGATGTTTTACCGTATGGTAGGCTAGTGTATGCGCGGCTGCTCGAACTTTCGTCTCTTCACTTGACTGATGTTTCACAAAATAATTTTGTAGAGTTTTACTGCAGCTCGGTGCACTGTATCTGTTAATGTGTTTCTTTGACCTGATGTGATCAACTATGTCGGAACGTCCACCATGACTTATACTAATAAAACAGTTACATACGGAACACTCTGCTTCGTAATCAAAACGACCTTTCTTAACGAAATTCCATTCCTTGGAATAACAGTCACTGAACTTGCAGTCACGTTTCGGCATTGCGTTTCATAGTACTGCAGCAATAATACCACTAATATGAGAAAAAACTATTGCAGTTTGTCTGACAAGACATCAACTACTACACTGTTCTGACAATGGGTGAGTGAGTACGTGGCGCGACGACCGGACGGTTTCATAGCTCTGTTACAATAATACAACTTACTACTTGTTGGCCGAAGTACCGCTCAAAATAAATTATCCCCTGAGTGTATCAATACTGATACTTTGATTACTAGTATGGGATAATGGAGATTTAAGACAAATAAGCTAAAATATATTAATTTCTTGTGTTGTATTTCCTTTAATATAGCGAAATCCCAAAAATTTGAGAAAGTTTCACGAAATGTATTTAAAAACTGAATTCCGGGACTTTTGAGCGTCCCGAAACAAATTTTCGGGACACCGGAACACAGGGATGAAAACCGGGACAATCCCGGTTTTCCGGGACGTTTAGTCACCCTACCCTAGAACACTAACTCGAGTCTGCTCTGCGTCATGGGAGCCATTCGCAACACATGCACAGACACAGAAATACAGAAAGCAGAGCGAACGCACTGCAGCTGTAGAACATGTGGTTGGAGATGACTGGATGCATTCTAGTAAAGTGCTATATTACGTCATCTGGCCAGAAAAATAGTGTGGTTCAAATGGTTCAAATGGCTCTGAGCACTATGGGACTTAACTTCTGAGGTCATCAGTCCCCTAGAACTTAGAACTACTTAAACCTAACTAACCTAAGGACATCACACACATCCAAGCCCGAGGCAGGATTCGAACCTGCGACCGTAGCGGTCACGCGGTTCCGGACTTTAGCGCCTAGAACCGCTCGGCCACTCCGGCCGGCAAAAATAGTGTATTTGCGTTAGGTGTTGGCAACTGTACTATGTTTACAGCTATTTTAGAATACGGAGCGGGAAGTGATGTCATAGTAGCATGGGTAGAAGTGACATAAAATCAATAAAATTACAAAATATGAAGGCAAATACCTATAAATTGAGGATAATTACACCGAAATGCGTGGAAATTGAGGGAGTACTTGCATGTCTTCTGCCTGGTGCAGGACAGTTCTTGTACGTGTGAACGAGTATCTGACAGCAAGAGAACCACGAGAAAAAGTTGATATGGAAGCATCAAGAACCAGGGAAATACTCGTTTTTCTTTGACAGCGATAAGACGGTTGGAATAGAGAGTTTAATGTGGCTGACCACCAAATGTAGAGCAATAAATTTATATACATCCGATCACAGGCTCAGGTATGACCACAAAGTTATTGGCAATCGCCTTATAAATTTTTATGAAATGTTCTTAGCTAAAGAGTGTTGTATTACCAGGTGGGGTGACTGCAGTATAGTACAACTACAGAATGGATCGCATGTTTGATCCTGTGCAAGACTGTTTACGTGTTTAAACCCTAACAAACGGTATTTACGATGTGCTTCTCTGTGTTTTCCTCCAATCACAACTTTGCGGTGTCAGCTAACAAACAGTTGCTTTGTGGTATTTTTAATTACATTCTACTATATTGAGGTAATAGTGATACATGCAAGTTAACTGTAGTCTTTGATGCTCTCCTGAAGCAGAGAACCATCTGCCTCTAAACTTAATTGGATCTGCGTTAAAGGACGATAGAAAGTAGATGGAGTGATCGGTTGAGAGGGAGAGAGGGAGATGTTGCTGCAGGTCATTTACCATGCATTTAAACATTTTCACATTTCTCTCGGGGTGTATCAGTTGTGTGTATAACCTCTGATCGACTCGTATACAACTGCATCTTCTGTGTGCGACCTTGAGCATTATCTATCTGTGACCGTTAACTTGTTTCAGTACCTTCCTCTGGATGAACGAAGATGTATGCGAAGTAGCCTATTTATCTGCCACATCTTGTACATAAATCGAGTCTTAAGTTTTATACAGGTACGATGTGGCTGTTGCTACATTTGTTATGATCGTCCTACCCTAAATGCTTGCAGTTGGATCATCGGGGAGAGGGTAAGTTTTAGGATTTTTAGTGGGCTGGTGTATAATAAGCGCAAATATTCTCATAGAAAATCAAACAGCACATGGGTATGTCAGCAATATGACCATATCCATATGGAGAAGTGTGGAAAAAATGTGGAAGATGACACAAAATTCGAGGAAAACCTGGTATAATCACGAAAAATTGATGTGGGGCACGTAAAAATTGAGGGGAATATCATGAAATATGTAAAATCGCGAAAAGTTAGTAAATTTACAGAAACTGACTGAGAATACATAAAATTAGAAACAAATACAATGAAAAGAGTACTGAGCAACATCAATAAAATTACATGTTCTGGAAGAGGAGAATAGGGCTGATGCTACGAAAATATACACGGTTTAATAGTGGTGAGAGGAGGCATTCGAGAGATGCGAGATCAAGCTAAACGGCAGTATTATCTCACTGATGGACAAAACAGCCTAACATTGGACCACGACTTCCGTGTGCAGGAGGAACGTTACCAGGGGCTGTGGTAAACTGCAGTAAGGCTGTAACATCTCCTTTGGCTACGGATTGTGGCGTTTATTTCCTTGTTAGATGTCATTGTTTCTTTGTATGCATTTTCGACTGTTAACGATCATTTTATAGGTCTGTTGTGAACATATTAATTTCTGAACCTTAATTGGGCATTAACATTGTAAACAGTAGGTGTCATACACCTCTGGAAACCTATTGGTGTTTGTGTTACAAAGAATCGATGTTTTCTTTGGTGTGCAAGATAGTAGTTTTATCACTTTACAGTTTGTCACCATTGTTTATTGTAGAGTACTTGCATGAGGAATATATTCATGCGTTGGGAATATATTTCTTACATTGGAGTATTAATAGCTTTGCATTCCGCACAACTAGTAGGCTGGAAGCCGCACCGCTCTAGCATTATCGCATGTTTCAAGTGCAGGACCATGTAGTCTTAGGTAAGCATGTGTTTATGTCCCTTAATCTTTATCGCGTACCAATACCCTTCTAGGTACTGACCCCAGACACTAGAACAAAACTTGTGAACTGATAGTGCAGTTGATTTACGTAAAATACTTCAAACTATTTCCGTCTGGAACTCCACCACGCATAAATCACATGTTTCTTCTTCATAACCATCTGCTATATCACCACAACACTCTCATATCTACTGCACACTCCTCGACATTCGCGCACCTGGAGAGATCTTATGCAGTTGGATGGGCGCCATCGGTAAGACTGGTGCGGAACAGTCTTTGCTTAGCAACAGTTACAGACTCGGCTCGTTCTGTTTCCTTCGCGAGACGTGGAATGTAGCATGTGTAATAGCTCTCTACTTTTGGTCAGACGCAAACTAAATCGGTGACAGTGTTGCAGGAAGGGTTGGTCAAAGACAGTTCTGGGGGTCTTGCAATTTCCAACTTTATCGTAAGAATGCGAGAATGCTCTGTGACTCCCGTCTGCATAGGAAAAGACGGGCAGTCGTAAATTACTCACTACTATCGAAGTGCTGGAAATATGTAGATTGGTATAGGACGCTGTCTGGTATACTTTGATATATATGTGGTTGAAAATTAACGTCCCGTCGACAACGGCGTCATTAGAGACGGAGCGCAAGCTTGGGGTTAGGGAAGGATGGGGAAGGAAATCGGCCGTGCCCTTTCAAAGGAACCATCCCGGCATTTGCCTGAAACGATTTAGGGAAATCACGGGAAACCTAAATCAGAATGGCTGGAGACGGGATTGAACCGTCGTCCTCCCGAATGCGAGTCCAGTGTAATAGTCATACTGCACAGTCATCTATCTACATTCTCAATCTAGTATATGGTACTTGCAAAGTAGTGGAGGGGTGGTTTAGCGGTGATACAGGAACTGGGTAGCATGTTGCCATGGCATTGGTTGGTTTTGAAGTTATGGAAAAACTGGTAAAATTGCTAAAACTGATTGTACTGCCAACTGTGATACTCATTACAGTGCATTGACAGTGTCTTTTCCATCCCATCCATCCACTGGTATGCTGCTGATTACTACATAATGAGTAACTGACATCAGTTGTTTGAGATGGAGAAAGAGTCTTGGCGGCGGCAACATCTTCTGGGGGTGGCTAGCATCGAAACAGTGATATGTATATGACTACAATATGAGGAATGAATCGATTGGAATACTGAGCCATCTGCTACCCCGTCGTTGCGAAAGATGGCTTTAAATGTAGAGGTCATCAATCACCCTCAGTCAGCTGTTTGGAAACTCCCCACAATGCCACAAAACTCTTCCACTTTCGATTTGTCGTGATGATTTCCACATTTTTTTGTTAATAGAAAAAGTCTCCATTTTTTATTTCAATCATCCTGTGTCCATTATGGAAGCAGCAGCAACATAATTTACACCATGTCATGTCCAGTTTTCTGTGAGAGACAGTGGATCAAGACATGTTAATGTCAGTTTAACACCTGACACAGACCTCGAAGTCGTGATGGAAAAAACAAAATGATGGTGGTGTACAAAGCTGTAGCCATACACTACTTGGATGTGTTACAGCAGAAATGAAACAATGTATCAAACAACAAGAACCCTTTCTTGCAATTGATAGTCTGTGGGATATGGTCCTCCTGCAATTTAGGTAATGAAACTTCACACTGGTCTGTGGAAGCAACTTCGATCATGAGCTACCTGCTCCAGTGAACCAATACCTGTATATTTAATAGGATTGACACATATGGTCAATGCCGGCATGCGGGCAGTATTTGTTTGTGATATATCGGAAGACAGAGATGCGAATATCTTATCGACTTCTCTACTGGATGACATTAGTGGAGTTTTTATAGTTTGTGGTTTTTCACTGCTGGATGGTGCAAAATAATGAAGAGGGAGAGAATGTTTGGGTGACAGACATGAATGCACCCTAAGAGATGCAGATCTCCTTTGGACTGCAGTATCTGTATATAGATTCGAATGTATGGCATTGCAGTAGCAAAATCCTCATCCTTCTTCCAGTTCCTGTATGATGTGGAGTCTTCCTAATAGTCCCATAAGAAACACCACTGTACTGCCCATACTACCTGCTCTACTACCTCATGCTGCAGGAGAAAGTTCCATTTGGTGGTGACCTTATGCATTGTGCATGGTTGGTGGAGCTACAACAACGTATTTCCATTTCTACCGAGTGGTCAAAACATGGTCCTGTCGCATTAACTCAGCTCACTCTGTTTCTCTACAGGATGCAGAAGAGCTTAGATGTAGCACTCTTTGACTTCCGTTCAATTCCGACTTAAACTGGGACTATCACATAGATGAAACTGCAGGGAGGGTCAGGTAGAGACTGAGGAGCAGTTACAAGATGCAGAGGGACTGTATAAAAAGCCATGCTGAAGTTTTTGCTGCATGCGATCCTTAGCAGATCGATTCAAAAAAGTTGACTCTTTTTGAGACATGAGAGTGGCACTGATATGATTCATCAATGGCTGTAATCATTAAAAGATGTCTCCATAGGACCCAGTGCAAGTATGTGGTTGAATATATAGACGTGATTCCACACTGCAAACAGTATTTCTACCACAAAGGATAATGCCATCAGCAACTCTTGTGTGAACCTGTAGAACCACAACCACTTTATATGCAGGATAGCGGGAACATAGTCATTGTGATCGTGTTTTTAGTAGCGTTGTCGTTAAGCGAAATGTATGTTGCCGGCAGTATAATCCTTCTGTGGTCAGCTTCAAATGTCATTTTCCAGTAGTGTTCCTTGAAAGGAACATCATCTTCCCATTGGGGATTCTCATTTGACCTACCTGTTGAGTGTAATCTAGTACTGAAAAAGAAAAATTACTTGCCATGCAAAGTGACTGTCATAATCAATATACGAGTAATTAATTAGCCTATCAATTTGATATCAGTGACATCCTACCTGGCAGGTGTAGATGATGGCTGGGGCACCACGGACAGATTCTTGACATGGGGCGGTAAACAGACGTTTTTTTCTTTGCAGTGATATCTTTTAACAATATTTGAATTTCCCACCTACATAGGGAGAGACAACCATCGTAATAAAATAAGGAGTGACCGAATTTATTAACTGATGCATAGTATATACCTGATATTTACAACTTCTCTGTGCTGTTACATTAAGAAGCTTCATATGTGGCGACGCATTTGGTTACCTTAACAGCGAGCTCGAAAGTGAGGAGGCGCCCTATGACAGTAGTAGATCTTAGCACTCCATCATGAGCCAAAAATGTGTTTAATATTCCAGTCCTGTGATGCATGACGTAACAGATAAGAAAAGATGTTTTCCTACCTGATGAGGGAATACTTAGAAGAAATGTAGCCTATGCCATAATGTTACATAATTTTCACAAGTAATGGTACTTCAACGACGTAAAACAGCGTCCATGCCTCAATTTGTTCTGTCTTCGAAAATGACTTGTATATAAGAGAGAAATCTACATTTCGTGTGAGAAATTCGAGGTGTATGGCCAACAACATCACTATCTCAGATTGGGTGCAGTGGGTTTTTTTAAACTGGGAGGTCTATGTTGGGTTGGAATTGGTTAGAACTACTATATATGTTCAGGCTGCTGCTGCTTGTTTCACAGTACACTGTGGCTGGCTGCAGTGGCAGTCACGAGGAGTTGGCAACTGGAAGTAACGGATTAGTTCAGCCTGTGAGGTGTGGTGAGGTACAAAGAATGCGCCGACGTGTCTGATCTTGCCCACAGTAGCGAGGATTGGTGAAATGACCAATCTGCGGGGTGAGCGCAACAGAAGCGGACGTGTGTGTAGAGTGAGAGTAGATTCAAAATGATGGGTGTTTGCACTGGACTTATTGATAACCTAACACTCCAATCATCCCCGGATGCCGTTCATCACCGGGAGTGATGCACACTGGTATACACACGTGTCCATAAGTGCAGCTATAATCGCAGCGGTAGTTTTCACCAACCTCTAAGCGTTGGCGCCGATGGTATATGAGGGTGTTGGTGTGGTGCGTGTGACCCTCAGGACATAAGTGTACAGTATCTGCAAGTGTTTCAGCAATCTCCGACATCTAGCCATTGCATTTACTGCTCCGAACTGGATTGTGATTTGTTTTGTGTTTAGTGCTTCCCAATTCATCACAGTGGACTCTGTCTTGCAGTAGTATTTGCTGTTGTCTCTATCCTATCATGCAGTAGGCCTTCTTCCTTCCGAATGCAGTGCAGAGAACCAATTTAGGAATTCCATAGTGCTTGAAAAATCCAATCGCAACGTCAAATTCCTGACTGATAGCGATCTCTGGCACTAGCCATGACAACAATAACAGCTACTACTACTACTACTACTACGGATCGGATCGTGGTTTAAGTATTCGTGTTTAGTGCTTCTCAATACATTACAGTAGGCTCTCTCTTGCAGAGTTATTTGTTGTTGTTGTCTCTATCCTATCATGCAGTAGACCCTTCCTCATTCTCCTCCTTCCAAATGTAGCAGAGAGAGCCAGTCAACTTAGGAATTCTATAGTGCTTTATAAGACCCAACTGCGACGTCAAATTCCCGATTGATAGCGACTGACATCCAGCCATGACAACTATTGCTGTGGACTGGATCGTGCTTTAAGTTCAAATGGTTCAAATGGCTCTAAGCACTATGGGACTTAACATCTGAGGTCATCAGTCCCCTAGACTTAGAACTACTTAAACCTAACTAACCTAAGGACATCACACACATCCATGCCCGAGGCAGGATTCAAACCTGCGACCGTAGTAGCAGCGCGGTTCCGGTCTGAAGCGCCTAGAACCGCTCGGCCACAGCGGCCGGCGTGCTTTAAGTGTGTCGTGTTTACTGCTTCCCAATACATTGCAGTGGACTCTGTCTTGCAGAGCTATTTGTTGTTGTTGATACTATTCCTTCACGTTTTAGACCCTTCCTCCTCTTTCCGAATGTGGTGCAAAGCCAGTCTGGGAATCCTATAGTGCTTTTAAAACCCAAATACGTCAAATTCTCGACTGATCAATTTATTGTTTCCCATAGTTGTATTGCGAGCATGCATCTGTCCAGCCCCTGCTACAAATTGTTTAAGGTCATAGCATGCAACTGAGCTGAAATTTGGAATTTTCGCCTACCTCCAGTGAATTGACTTATTACCGAATGACATAACTGAGCTAGTATCCTTTGATAGAAGGCAAGGGGGAAAAATGAGTTGGGTTTGGAAACCGCGTCATTGCAGGATCGAATCGCACCAAATATTCCAGTCCTAGTATCCACCAGTAGGAAGCAACGAAAAATTGTCCCACACAAAGGGTATCGATTTACTTAATTAGTCAACCAATCTGACAGAGTGAGGGAATATTTCCAAGACATTCGTAGCCTATACCCGACGGTTTACCAGGTAAACGCTGCTTTGTTTGCGGTTCGATCTGACCTGCAGTGGCTCACTACAAGACGACAGAGAGAGAGAGCAAGTGTTTCACCACGAATATCTTGGGTATCAAATATCAGATGGTTGCCACCACCTGAAGCTTTCGTTCAGGGATTAGCGCAACATCGGGTCTGTCAGTTGCAGGGCCCGAGTGGACACCTCCTGGTCACTGGCGTGTGGTGCGGCCGCTGAAGGACGCGTCGCCGCTTTGTGGGTCCCGAGCAGACCGCTCGTGTGGTGGTGCAAGCCAGTGCTCTGTGCAGATCAGGAGACATGGGATGCCAGATTCACGATGTAAAAGATTTTTATGGTCCCGGCGGAGGTTTGAGTCCTCCGTCCAGCATGGGTGTGTGTGTTTGTCCTTAGGATAATTTAGCTTAAGTAGTGTGTAAGCTTAGGGACTGATAACCTTAGCAGTCAAGTCCCATAAGATTTCACACACATTTTTTAAAGATTTTTAACAGTGTAATTACGTGTGATGATGGTATTCCTTGTGCGATCGGAATAAAAAAGCGATCGATTTAATTACTTCTTTTCGATGTATTTTACAAGACCTGCATCTTCCCAAACAGCAGAGAATGATGAGCAAGAGAGATCCAACTGCTGCAAATGGAACTTTTTATAAATAAGCAATACACCCTCAGCTATGTAATTAACTGATCAGTTTAATTAAATAGCCGATCAAACTGATAGAGTGGTAGGGGCCTATTCGAATAACTAAGGCCTGGAAGTGTACTTGTATCTGAAAGGGTGAAGTGGAGGGTTGGAGGTCTCCAGAGGGGTTGGGAGGAGAAAGAGGAGGAGGAGAAGGAGGAGGAGGGTGGATATAGGATTTGTCAGAAGGACAGATTATTCCCAGGGATCGTAATTCTCTTAGTATAACAATAAATCAACTGTGTGGGACAATTTTTCCTTCTTCCTATTGGTTGGATTGGAATATTTGACGCGATTCAATCCTGCAACGACGCCGTTTCTAAATCCAACTGATTTTTCCCCCCTTGCCCCCTATCAATGGATACCAGCATAGTGATGACATTCGGTAATAAGTCTATCAAACTGGAGGTAGGTGAAAATTTCAAATTTCAGCTCAGTTACATGCTACACTATGTGATCAAAAGTATCTGGACAGCTGGATGAAAATGACTTACACGTTTGTGGCACCTTCCATCGGTAATGCTTGAATTCAATATGGTGTTGGCCGACCCTTAGACTTGATGAGAGTTTCCACTCTCGCAGAAATACGTTCAATCAGGTGCTGGAAGGTTTCTTGGGGAATGACAGCCCATTCTTCATGGAGTGCTGCACTGAGGAGAGGTACCAGTGTCGGTTGGTGAGGCCTGGCATGAAGTCGGCATTCCAAGACATCTCAAAGGTGTTCTATAGGAATCAAGTCAGGACTCTGTGCAGGCCAGTCCATTACAGGGATGTTATTCTTGTGTAACCACTCCGACACAGGCCGTGCATTATGAACAGGTGCTCAATCGTGTTGAAAGATGCAATCACCATCCCCGAATTGTTCTTCAACAGTGGGAAACATCAATGTAGGCCTCTGCTGTGATAGTGCCACGCGAAACAACAAGGGGTGCAAGCCCCCTCCACGAAAAACACGACCACACCATTACACGATCACCTCCGAATTTTACTGTTGGCACTACACACGCTGGCAGGTGATGTTCACCGAGCATTCGCCACACCCACAACCTGCCATCGGATCGCCACATTGTGTACCGTGATTTGTCACTCCACACAACGTTTTTCCACTGTTCAGTCGTCCAATGTTTACTCTTCACCGAGCGAGGTGGCGCAGTGGTTAGCACTCTGGACTCGCATTCGGGAGGACGACGGTTCAATCCCGTCTCCGGCCATCCTGATTTAGGTTTTCCGTGATTTCCCTAAATCGCTTCAGGCAAATGCCGGGATGGTTCCTTTGAAAGGGCACGGCCGATTTCCTTCCCCATCCTTCCCTCACCCGAGCTTGCGCTCCGTCTCTAATGACCTCGTTGTCGACGGGACGTTAAATACTAATATCCTCCTCCTCCTTTACTCTTCTTACACCAAGCGAGGCGTCGTTTGGCATTTACCGGCGTGATGTGTGGCTCATGAGCAGCTGCTCAACCAAGTTTTCTTACCTCCCACCTAACTGTCATAGTACTTGCAGTGGATCTTGATGCACTTTGGAATTCCTGTGTGATGGTCTGGATAGATATCTGCCTATTACATATTACCCAACCCTCTTCAATTGTCAGCGGTCTCTGTCAGTCAACGGATGAGGTCGGCCTGTGCGCTTTTGTGCTGTATGTGTCCCTTCACGTTTCCACTTCACTATCACATCGACGACAGTGGACCTAGGGATGTTTAGGAGTGTGGAAATTTTGCATACAGACGTATGACACGAGTGACGCTCAGTCACGTGACCACATTCAGTCTGTGAGTTCTGCAGAGTGTCCCATTCTGCTCTCTCACGATGTCTAATGACTACTGAGGTCGCTTTTATCGAGACCTGCCAGTAGGTGGCAGCACAATGCACCTAATATGAAAAACGAATGTTTTTGGGGGTGTCAGGATACATTTGATCACTTAGTGTATGTCCTTAATCAATCAGAAGAGAACAATAGGTTTGCCACCAAGTGTATACTGGCCCCTGATGAAGGCAACGCACACTAACAAAACGCGCTTGTACCCCTGTTGCCCCACTACTATCGAGACTTTATTCTTCTCCACACTCTTTATAATTTTTTTTCAAACAGAGTCAAGTTTGGCTTCACTTACATAAAAATTTCATTGATCAGACAACTGAAAAAAAAAAAAATCTGAAATTATTGTAGGTGGTCTGTCCTCAGCGTCAGAAAATTGTTGTAATGGACTCCAAAGCTTAAGAATTCTCTCAACTGCGGGCATTACCGACAATTATCTAGTTTTTGTGTGAGATAGAAGAGTCTGATGATAGACATCAACATATAAGCAGAACACTTCACCTTCTCTGCTTTTGCCGTGTATACTGAGAAATAATGAAATATTTTCAAGACGATTATTTCGCTGCCAACAGTTAAGACTCCAGCAGCACTTGATATAGTATTGTGGAGAATATGTGCAAGGTGTCCAATTCCTTCTACAATATTTCTAGTTCTTTAGTTTGGTGAAAAACACTCTGCTGGCAGCGTCAACGAAGCCCTCCGAAGATGGTATTGGTATTGTCTCCACAAAAAGCGATTATTTTATCTAATTGAATCTGCAGTTGTCTTAAACTGTCTAGACAGAAGTTTGCAATTGTCTGTGATGTTTCGTTATTCAGCAAATCAAACTTCAACAGCTTTGGTTGAATTCTGTCAGTTTCAGGTTAAGTATTGAACAACTAAAGGAAACATCTTTTCAGCTGTGTATTTCGATGCGTCGGTGCCTATGCTGTAAAATGAAACTTCCTTCAATTGTTTTACGCATTCGGACAAGGAATGTGGTGCGAGAATATTTTGAACAATCACTGTCCTTGGTCCTGGCAGTAGGCTGCTTTGCAGCGATTGGAGTCGGGTTACATTGCAGCATTAAATTTTGCGCTACGGTCAACAGAACAGAAGAACTGATGATGCTTGAGAGCTTTATAAGTAATTGTTGGTTCTGCAGCAGCAACGAGCAATTCCTCCTCGGTATCTTTTCTAATCACGAATGTAGAAATAGGATTTGATGTCGATGCTACCGCGAATCTATTACGTTTGGAAAGAATCGTCTTATCAGATCTCTATTCAAATGGGAACTGCCCGATTTTGCCGCGTGGCGCTGCTTAAATAGTCCCAGCCCCGTGCTATTGAAGAAGTGTGGTATTTTCTCGAATGATCGCGCTATACTAGGAGGTGCTTTCATCGTCAATGCAGGATACGCAAAATGCGACGCCATCTGTGAGACGACCTTGTCAACATAAACTTGTTGGCATAAATAAAACTATCTGTGTCTGCATGTACGTGTCACGCTAACAGACGGCGTTACTTCATTACTTGAGCCAAGCACGTAATACTGTTTCGCAAAATCAGCACAAAGTTGGGTCTTGTCGGGATGTCGGGGCAAGAAGGTCTACAATGATGACGGTCCCGATATAACGGGACGGATGGCAGCTCTAATCTACGCACAGCACAAGCAATATAGCCTGTGGACCCAGCGACGTGGAGCGTACAAAAGAACTAGAAAACATAACATCTGACTTACTGACACTAAGAAGAATAGCAGAAAATTATGGTTACAGCCCTACGACAATTGACAAAATTTATACCAGGAAACTAGACATAAATGAAAACAAAGTTGACAGCATTATCTTAACTAGGACAAATTATAGCAAACATAACCTACACAGTTCACAGTCATACCATATTAGGAAAAAAAATTCAGGTATAATCAGACTTGCACTCCGAAACCGGCCTGAAAATAGGCTTCAGGACACAATGCGATAACATATTTGTTGTAACATAAAACAATCATGTAATTTTGCACTTTCAGGCGTTTATAACTTAAAATGCGATGACTGAAAATAATTACATATGACAAACTGGGCCAGTTCTCAAAACAAAATTTAAAAAACATCTGAACCTAACAGGCACAATCCTACCCTCATTTAGTACACCTTTAGAAGAACAAAACCACGCTGATACTGAGCGAGGTGGCGCAGTGGTTAGACACTGGACTCGCATTCGGGAGAACGACGGTTCAATCCCGCGTCCGGCCATCCTGATTTTAAGTTTCCCGTGATTTCCCTGAATCGCTCCAGGCAAATGCCGGGATGGTTCCTTTGAAAGGGCACTGCCGACTTCCTTCCCTAACCCGATGAGACCGATGACCTCGCTGTCTGGTCTCCTTCCCCAAAGAACCAAACCAAACCAAAACCACGCTGAAAAGGTAACTTACTAAATATTTTGGAAGAAATAGAAATTTTCACTTGTATAATGAAACATGCTGACATTATTTTAAATGAACAGACCAATCTCAAAACAAATAAATTCTTCGAAAATTTCGCTAGTATTGTCAATGACAATATATTTCTTTTTCTGCTAACAAAGATAATACAAAGTAGAAATAGCATCATAATGTGGAAGTCTCATTTAGTGAACGGTTGCACATATCAAAACGCGGTTTTCAGCGTCGAGGGGCACGTACTTGGTTAATGTCTTTAGAGCTGGTGTCAACGGAGATATTGAAGCAAGTACGTTTCCTTGATGGAATCGTTTACTTTTTATAACTGAATTCGTAAGCTCTTGAGAAGACAATTACAGTGATTTGGCGTTTATTAAAGATGACATTGAAACCTGTTGTAAAAAATTCGAGAAATGTCGTAGAACGTGAGAGTACGATGGCCGGAATCGGCATTAGATGTGCAAACACCGCCAAGCAGAGCTCTCGTGCTATGCTGTCAGAATGTCAACACATTCGTCTGTTTACTTGTCTGGTCTGCAGGCCGCTCATCCCTGCTTCAACATTCGTTGCATGCAGACACGTACACCAATGAGGAGAAGTTGGATGTACAACTTTTATATGGTGAATGTAAAAATTGGAAATTTGTGGTAAGTTCCTATGGGACCAAACTGTTGAGGTCATCGGTCCCTAGGCTTACACACAACTTAATCTAAATTTAACTTATGCTTAGGACAACACACACACCCATGCCCGAGGGAGGACTCGAACCTCCTATTGGGGGAGCCGCGCTAACCGTGGCAAGGCTCCCTAGACCGCGCGGGCAATGTAAAAGAAATGCTGTAAAAACAATATATCAGTGTAGGGCTATGTATCCGGATCGTCAACGTCCGACGCGCCAAGCAATTGCACGAATTATTAAGACGCTAGTGCTAACAGGCTGCTTGAAGGTCAAAAAGAGGACGAAAAAGAAGACCACAACTGACAAAGAATACGAAGAAGTTCTTCTGGCTACGAGGATAATGAACCGCACAGTTGGACAAGACGTATTGCCAAGGAGTGTAGAATCAGCTAGAGGAATGTCATTCGCATTCCGCATCGACAGAATTTCCAATCCCAATCATCTGTCTGCTTTAGGCACTCTACGATCTTGATTTCGAACGACGTACAGAATTTTTTCAGTTTGCCTTTCAGCAACTCAGAGACTACCCTACATTTTTCGAACGTGTGCGCTTTACTGATGAAGAAACGTTTACTAATCACGCTAATGTAAATTTGCATATCTTGCACACTGTTTTCGTCAAATGCAACATCAACGGCCGTGTAGCGTAAACCTATGGTGCAGCATCATAGCAAATTACATTGTGGGACCTTACTTCATCTCAGGCGTTCTAAATGGACATTCGTATTCACGGAGATTCTGCCGGTTCTTCTAGAAGAGGTAGAACTGGAAATTCGACGGTGTATGTGGCTGCAACAAGAAAGTTTTCCAGCTCGCTCGTCCCGTGTTGCAACGCAAATATTGAACGAAAAATCCCTGGACGTTGGATAGGACGAAATTCTGTTGACGAATGGCCTGTGAGCTCCGCCGATTCTACTCCTCTTGATTTCTTTCTTTGGGGGGCGCTCAAAGATGCAGTCTATGACGAAGCCCCAACTACGGCAGACGACATGTGTCGTCGAGTCATCAGTGGATACTCTACCAATCATGCACTGTAAATACATCTGTTTATCGTTCTTTCGAACGGCGGTGGAAAATGTATCTTTCAGTCCAAATCAACTGATTGAACACATGCTTCAATAAAGGACAAAGTTATTTTTTTGGAAGACAAAATTTATGTTATGTGATTTGGGTGGTTACCAAATTATTGTTAGTAAATTGCTTATTTCATTTACGTGCGTACGAAGTTGCACTGCAATGTAGAATAAGTCGATAGCGTGTACTGAATGCACCCCATGTGATATAACTTAGAGCAGTATAGATAGAAACAGGTGTCCGACAAACTGTATTTCACCTCTAAGAGGTACACAGCCACGTACACGAAAATATAGGTCAAATCTTCTTTATGACATTTAGATATCTGAAACAGGTGTCCGACAAAATGTATTTCACCTCTAAGAGGTACACAGCCACGTACACGAAAATATAGGTCAAATCTTCCTTATGACATTGCGAGGTGCCGGGGCTAGAAGTGTATTTAACACTAAATTCTTCTAGAATCCACATATGTAAATGATGCTCTAAGCCCCCCCCTATTCTAACTCCGACTTTTGCTGTTGCACAAGGATAAAAAAAATACGTGAACTGACTCTAATCAACCCTGCCAGTGGAGTAGAAGAGAGTTTGGCACCTGCAATAATTTAATTTGATAAATAAGTTAAATAAACGAAGGTTTCATTAACATAGTGAGGAATGATAGGGTTGCTCTACCGATTAACAGAATGAAAGTTTTGTCCAAAATAACAATATGATTTATTAAGACTAAACACTAAATAATAAACAAAAACACTTGAAACCTTTACAATACATCAAATTGACTCAAATTGGATACTCAAACAAACGCTGTGAATGTGAAGTTGTCCCTAAACTAGATTGTGAGGATTATGACGAAGTGGTATGTGGAGCCAATTCCTTGCAACTCAAATCTTAAGAGAAAACACACAGCCAACCCAACATTAATTGCCGCTACTCAAGACAGAACAAAGTTAGAAAAAGACGAACAGGCGCGCTCTGCTGAGCTCTGATTATCACCTAGGAAAATCCCTATCTGCCGGTGCTGCAGACATACATTACCAAACTGTCTTCTTAACTGCAAGAACACGATCTGGCGTACCGGAGGCGATGACTGGTTGCTTCGACGTCCTCAACCAAAATGCAAGAGCCGACTACTTAGAGCACCCGTACAGGCCGAACACACAACATTCCTGCCCCCACGACAGTGGCCATGGTTAAACGTTCCAATCAGCAACTCGAAAACCGGCGGAAAATTCCACTCCATTGCCGGAGCACTACCATTCCACCAATGGAGATTCTTGGCGCCAATTTCTGCGCTGATTTTGCTGCATCACGGAGCTATGCCCTGAGCAAGCCAATCACAGTTACTATTTTGCAGAAAGCGCGGGAATTTTCCCGCCACAACTGCCTGGGTACACAAGTCATTCCCACGCCTCGCTGGTAGCCCGCCAGAAAGTGTTTTCGCTAAGATTCTGCGAAGTAACGGAACATCTAGCCCAGCCGCTACTTCAGACCCCTCCGGGTGTGTCTTTTGACAATGTCGGCGTCTGCAAAGCATTCACTCGACTTCCTCACACCCGTCGGCTTAGCAGAGCCCGTCTGTCACTGGACCACCCGGGTGACGAGAGACGCTGCGTGGGAAGTCTGCGTGTGAAGGAATAGCAACTTTTCACCGCATGCAATTAGAGAGGAGAATCGTAAGATAGAAATATGAGAGGGGGCTCATGCCACCTCTCATTGCCCCTACGCCATTTTAGATTGTAATTGGTGAGCGGTTGGCTCACTTAGGAGCAAGGTAGTGAGTCAATCGCCCAAGAACAATCTTGCAAACTGACTCCACATGCCGCACTCTATAAAGAAAATCACTGCAACTGAAAAATGCAGCTCATAGAAGGAGGATTATTTATGATGTAGCCAACTTCACCTTCTTAATATGGAACTCTAACACTCACATCACACATCCATACCCAGGGAGCCCCTTCCAAACACCGATTCACACAGATATTCACTCTCTGAATATGGCCCGGGCATGTGATCCAAATATGGAGCAATTTATTCTTTACAAACAGAGTTGGAGTGCTCCGCAATTAAATGCCCAAGATTTTACAACAATTTCAATCCTGAAACTAACCTGAACTCACTCACACATGATACTATTTAAGCTAACAATCTCTTTGCGAGCTTTCAGAATCTAATTACAACCTCTGATTCATTCTGTCTCCCTGCATCAAGAATAACCTTTACAAAATGTTCCCTGAACTGATGGTCCATTCACAATGACAGTGGTGGTATCTGCTTCAGTTTATGGGGACTTCAGGCACACTGTTTGAATACACACAACAATAAATACAAAATACAAAAAAAACATGATGTGGAGGACAATACAGTAATTTGTAATAAGAATTACAGTGTAAAACACAAACACATACAAGGCATAACATACATTACAAAAACAACACTAGAGAAAGAAATTTAAGAAAGAAAAGAAAGAAAAAAAAAAACAAGGTTCATGGGGCATCAAGTTGTGCGTGCACATTGCACAATGTTCACGACTGTGCTGAGAATGAGGCACTAAAACACATTGTTAGAAATATTCGAAGCACTTGACAAATTACACATTACTGACATCACATAGGGCTAAACGTCGGGTGTTGTTGCTACATTGTTGCAACGGCAATAGGGTATGCTGAAGCATCTGCAGTATTCTGTCGAGATTGGACCAAGACCCACGCATATGATGACGGCAGTATGGTAGGAAGACACAGTGATAGGCTCTCCTCACGTCGATTAATTGTCTCTGAGGTCTACTTGTTGGGATACATCACTAGTCTAGGCCTCTTCTCTCGCTGGACAGTACTTTATGTTTCCCAATATTGCAATTCGACGAGGGATGATGGCACGTGGAGTGACTCCACAAGTGTGTGAGGGCATCCCTACAGGATCGAACTAGGAGCGACGATTGCTAAAACTGCTCTCTAATAGAGAGGAGAAGTTAGAAATGAGACCATACATTTGTTAGTGTGGCACGATACTGCTTTGTGTATGCAGATCGGCCAATGCTAGTGAGTTGTAAAAACCCAAACAGGTGAGTATATAGCGTCCCTTTCTGTCCTGAGGCACATGGGGCGCAGGTTCTGACATGATATGTGATCTTCTTCGTGTACTCACGACAACGTGGTCTGCCGCAGGGAATCCCTCCAAACGGCTGCCGCGTCCGGAGAGCTAGCAGGCTGTCGCGTGTGGGTCGCGTGTTAGTGTCAATGGCCAGCCTCACTTTCGCTTGTGGCCCGGCGAGGATCCCGCGTAATCCCTCAGGTATACGGCCCGGTGACTGTCAGCTTGTAGGACAGGATGTTCTCCCGCTCTCCACGTCAGGTAGCGCGCTGACGCTTTCTTCTTGCAGGTAGCCGATGACCTCCGGCTGGCCTCTGCATTGCCACGATCCCCGTCATCTGCACAATTCTTACAAAAATCTTATGCCTAACTTTTCCCCATGACCTTCTATGTTATAATAAATTTACATCACGATACATTGGTGGTCTGTCATGTCAGACACTCTAATTTTAATTTTATAGTTATTTATCTGTAGCTATCATAACAAAAATCATGGAAATAATTTATCTTGATATTTGTGTAGAGACCGATCTCACTATTGTACATGGTGTGTGACACTATATTGGATGAAGAACTAAATGTGCGGGCCCGCACTAATATTACTATTAATTATATAGATCGACAGTAGATATGCTCAAGAATTGACTACCATTTGCCAACGATCTACATTCTATGTCTTTTAATTCAATTATGTTGTTATGCAGGTCTAAGTTTTACTGTGCTATAAGGAACATGCAACTATGCTACTTTCGCTCGCCCGTCGTCCCTCCATCTCGGGTCTGTGGTTTGGTGACCTGAAAAATAGCATCTCAACAGGCGCGCGCCACACTTGTGGTAGAAAACCCCCACAATAATAATCTAGTTATTGTTAAATCCTACAGTTTAACTTATCCTAGTATATCGTACTTTCCCTTTTATTTATTTATTTATTTTATTTATTTATTTATTTATTTTGTTTTTGTTTACCTTACACAATACTCTTACATAATTCCTGTTACGCTGAGATGTGTCGCTGCTCGCCGCTATTGACGACAGTGATGTGCGCGCCGTACGACATGGCCTCCGAGTTCTCACTACGCCTCACTGAAACTCCAGAGACTGGGTTAGCCATGGCTATACAAGCCAATAAATTTATAGTTGCAACTTCTTTTTCTATGTTATGCAGTATTCGCGATCAAAGCACACCTTTCCAGAGGCAATGTAATATGACCAAGCCAGGACTGGTTCCTGTTGAGGATTCCGTCGCCCACCACACATCAGCTACACAGTATGTCACGAATTTCCAAGTATAATTCCTTGGTTATTCATCTGTGACAGTCACGAGCAGCACGCTTAATCCCCAACCGTCACATTGGCATGGTAGGCTTTATGCCCGCATTTCTACCGTCTAGGCCCTAGGGCACCATTGGAGTCAAACGCTCACAGGTTCACCCCGACTTGCAAGACAACGATGCTGGCGCATCACTGTAAAAACTATACTGCCCATATTCATCCTCGAAATCACGCAATATACCACAATCTTGCAGTGCACTGACGCGTACCTGCAAGCATTGGTATGAACGTCTCACGAACTGGTTGTGGCCGGTGGAGTGTATCACGACTTCTCAGAACGCTTCTAAGAGCACGTTCTTGTATGCGCCCGTTTGTGCGACATCTCGTCACTCATATTTACCCTTTAACATGGACACCAGATAGGAAAGGACAAAAACATTGCTCATGGAAAGGTAGTGCCTCTTATCGCAACGACAGAGGAGATCCCGAACGTAGACAAAAAAAATTTAACAGCAGTAAATTCTTATGCGAGAAAACGCAGCGTGTTAATACTTTATCAACCTTAATCTATTAATGCAACACTTATTGTTCCCCGAAGAAAGGTTCATATATTTGCCTATTCTACTATGTACACCACTTAAACTACTATTATTCCACGAACTCCTTTATGTGAGAGATGTGGTGGAGTCCTATGGACTTCTTTCCTTTCAGCGTCTCCAATTCATAAGCATTGTGGTGAGCTGCTCTCCTTATACGGTACGGGCCGTTGTAAACAGAATAGAATTTTTGGCATTTCATTTTTTGTTTGTTCGAAAGTCGGAAAGACTTCACGAACACCTTTTGTCCAATTTGGAAGTGTCGTAGACGAGCTCCCCTGTCGGCACGTCTCTTCCTGACCTCTGCTGCAGCCCGTATCCTCTTGAGAGCCAAATCCACTATGGCTTGGTGCTGCGTTCGCGCCCTTGGTGGGAAGTTTACGACCTCGGTTATCAAGTCCTTAGGAATCCGGTTTTTCAGTACTGTAATGGGTGCCAATTTTGTTATCCCATGGGGTGCCTCATTGATCACCTCCTGGAAGTCTTTAAGGAAAACGTCCCATGTCGTGTGCTGTTTGTTACAGTACAACCGGCACAAGTTTCCGAGTTCCTTAATAACCCGTTCTGCAGCATTCGAGCTCGGATGGTGTGAAGATATAAAAATGGGATCAATTTTACATCCACGCAACGTCTACTTCCATGTTTTTGACTTAAACTGTGGCCCGTTATCAGAAATAATTTTACTCACATGACCAACCTGTGGTAGGAAATCCCAGATTAGGGCTCGTGATAAAGTTCGTCCTGTCGCCCTCTTTAGTGGCGTAAAGGTAACGTATTTGGACGTTAGTTCAACAAACACTAATACGTAAGTATATTCTCTTCTTGTTCTTGGCAAAGGTCCCATCAAATCTGTTGCTGCTAATTATCTTAATTTGGTCGGTACGATTGGGTATAATGGTGCCTGCATGCTCACAGTGGTGTGCTTAGCCTTTTGGCAGTCTTTACACACCGACAGTACCCTCCGTATTCGACGCTCCATGTTTCGAAAGTAACACATGGTCCTTAGCTTGAGACTGCACTTGCGTGGTCCGAAGTGTCCATAGCTGAGGTGAGTATGCCATATAACCTTGTTTATTAGGTGTTCAGGGATGCATACCCCCCATTCAGTGTCATTGGCATAATTTCGGTGGAAAATTATGCCTTTCCGCAAGAGGTAGAACTGCCTGATGGTGGCGTGTCTTCTGTCTATCCATTTCTGTTTCAATAACACTAGGGCAGGGTCCTTGTCTTGCTCCTTCTTGATGTCCTGCATACTACAGGTAATAAAATTTTCAAAGGCTACTTTCTGCATATAGAAAAGGCAGTAGTGATTTTCCTCCAGATCTTCTTCCATGTTGTGCTCAAATCCGATCGGTGACCGTGATAAGGCGTCTGCAATAATGTTCTGACTGCCGGGGATATATTCTATCGAAAAGTTGTACTGCTGCAGATATGATGCCCACCTAATGAGCCGCCTGTGATTAAGTTTTGCAGTCATCAAGAACTCGAGTGCCTTGTGGTCTGTGTAGACCCTCGTCTTGCGACCAAACAGAAGGTATCTGAATTTTTCAAACGCCCATACAATAGCCAGCGCCTCTAACTCGGTTACTGAGTAATTCCTCTCACTCTTGGCTAGTACTCTGCTACCAAACGCAATTGTCTTCCATACCCTGTTTCCTTCATGTACATAGTCTTGGAACACCATGACACCCAGACCTGAGTATGAACTGTCCGTTACTATGCAAAGCTCTTCTGCTAAATTAGGGTGTGATAGGATGGGTGCTTGTAATAATGCGAATTTTAATGCTTTCCATTCGGACTCGGCCGCCTCATCCCATTCCCAAGGAATCTTCTTTCCTGTAAGTTGATGCAACCTAGGACTGCTCTGAGTTTTGACATGTATAAAGCGGTTGTAAAAATTTATGATCCCCAAGAACCTCCTTAACTGCTTCTTTGTCGTAGGAATGGGAAACTTTTCAATCGCTTCGATCTTTTCGGGATTTGGCGCAATGCCCTCACCCGTGATGATATGTCCTAGAAATTTGACAGAGGATGTCCCAAAATTCGATTTTTCGATATTGATAGTCACCGAGGACCGCATTGTGCTCTCCCCAAGATTTCTCCGCGATCAGCAAATCGTCCACATAGCTGGTGACATGACGTTTTAAATTATCGCTTAGTATGCCGTCCAGCCCCCGAATGAATGCGGCAGACGAAATGTTCAAACCAAATGGGAGACGACGAAACCGGTAACATCTTCCAAATGCTAAATAGGCTGTGTACTGTCTGCAATTTGGATGGAGCTCGATCTGCCAGAAACTCGATTTTAGATCAACTGATGAGAAGATTGATATTCCATGGAAGTTTTGTAAGAGTTCCTCTAATCGTTCCGGTCTGTCTGTTTCGGGTTCTATTATGGTATTAATTTGTTGCGAGTCCAAGACTAACCGAATACTGCCATCTGCCTTCTCGACTACTCTTAACGGGTTATTATAGGCTGAAGCCGTAGGTTCTATTATTCCTTCACTCAGCATTCGCGTAATTTCAGCTGCTACTTTCTGTCGATATGCCAAGGGGATTGGATAGGGTGGCACACGAAACTGGTTGTGCGGACGTACACGAAATTCATATTGGAAGTTCTTTATTGATCCTGTCTTGGGAAGGAAGACCTCCGTATGTTCTACTAGTAATTTATGAAGTTCTTTGCGGTGGTCGCACCTTATATTCTTTATTGCTTCCACTTTTTCTCCTATTTTCTCCTTTATTTCTCCCATTATTCCGACTTCATTCTCATCCGTGTTCTCTCCCCTACCCGCAACGTCGACCTGTTCTTCCTTTCTGTCTTTCAGACACGCATAGTTTATCCGTACACAGTTAGACGGTAGTTGAGCTGGGATCAGCTGCTCGTCGAACTTAATGTGGACGGGATTCCCTTTCCTCAAAACCACTTCACCTCGTCCTAGATCAACTATCGCTTCATGTTCATTTAGGAAGTCCGTTCCTATTATCATGTCGATCGCCAGATTTGGCACGATCCAGACGTTAGACTCTATTTTGTGTCCTTGGCAGGAGAATTCCAGTCTTGTTTGTTGGGTGACCTCCGTACATTTACCCGCTAATGCCCCTTTTATTTTGGTTTTCTTAACCGATAGAACAGGCCAGTCCATCTCCTGAGAGCACCTCTTGTATGCTGCCTCAGATATTGCTGTTATGTAGCTTCCACTATCTATCATCGCATTCATACTCTTTTCAGCTATTGCTACTGTGATAAGAGGCTGCCGATCTTGTCGAGGAGTTGCTTTATGTTCCTCGAGCAGGATTTCTGATAAATCTTCGTAATGTATCACCCGTAGTTGGCCAGGTCCGAGATTACGTGCGAAATTCCGGCGGCCTGTGTTCGCACTAGTCTGGCGTCAATCCCTTGTTAAGCTTCCCCTCCTCTGACGTGCATTAGGATTTGCGGGTCTAGTTTCAATCTCCTGGTTCCACTGTTGTCCTTGGTTTCGCTCTCTCCAATTACGGTCGCTTTGCCGTTCGTTATTCCTCCTATCCCAGATTCCTTGTCTAGATTGACCCTGCTCCCTGACGTTCAGGTTTCCGTGTCTTTGGTTTCCACAACCTTGAATAGCGTAACCTTGACTTCCGTAACCCTGGTTTCCTAACTGCCCAGTGCGATTATGCGATCTGTTGTCGTCTTCCCTTCCTGGCCCGTGGTATTTCTTACTTTGCCCCTTCTTCCTGTCCTTTGCGTCTTGTTTATCAAAGACTGCTTCGAGTTCGCGCAATAGACTCTTGAATGCTTCTATGTCAGATCCACACTTCCCGACAAGTGTCTGTTGGTACCTAACTGGCAATTTGGAAAAGCAAAATTTAATGATTTCTCCGTTGCTATATGGACTATCTAAAAATTTATTCTTCTTGAGTAAATCATCAAGAAATTTGGTTGCGCTCCTATGCCCGGACACTTCCAGTTCAGGACAAAATATTATTTCCTCTTTAATCCTGTCTTGCGTTTCCTTTGACCAGTAGGTCCGCAGGAATGCACCAACAAATTCCTGATAAGTCCGACACGTCACTGCCACACCCCGCATCTTTTCCGCGGCTTGGCCTTCGATGTGTCCACACATGAATTCTAATTTTGCCTGGGTTGGCCATGATGCCGGTAATGAATTTGTAAACTGCATCACCCAGCTCTTCGGATGCATCGACCCTCCATTTTCTTTGAACTTCTGGAATTTTAGTATCGACAGGAAGTGATTGTGATCAAAATCCTGTCTGATCCTCGCACTGGCGTTGTCACTCGTTTCCGATACTTGCACGTCTGCTGAGTGTCCTGCTCTATCTTGCTGATAACTGTGATGTGCTACCTCTGTATCACACTGGAAGTGGCTCTCAGAATTCACTCTCCTAAGTGGGCTATAATTATTGGAGCTATTACTCGCTGTTTCTGCGTGTGCATTGTTAGTTCCGCACTCGGTCATTGGGCTAGAGCACGGCGGGCTTTTCCTCGGAGACACAATTCTGTGTACTCGATCATTGGTATCCGAACGCGCAGTGCTCGTGTGCCCGTTTTGCTCTAGTTTTGTTATCCGACTCTCTACTTCGTTTCGTGGTGTTCGCAACCGCGATATTACCTTGAGTTTTTAAGAATGCTAGGGATTTTGAGTGGGATTGTGTTGTACGTCGCAAGCGCCCTGCGAGTTTAGAAGTTGCTTCCGCGACTTTCATTGCCCCTATTGCTGCCGTTTTGGCTAGGCCTGCTACTTTTTGTGCTACCATTGACATTTGTTTTGCTTCTCCACATTCTTTCTTTATTGCTAGTAATTCCCCACGAATTTCCCCTATATGCGAAATTATTGCCTCTGTGTCCTTCTTACACTGTTTCTCATCTTCTTCCTTCTCCTTCTTACGCTGTTCGTCAGCTTCTTCCTTCTCCTTCTTACATTGTTTCTCCTCTTCTTCCTTCTCCCTCTTACGCTGTTCGTCAGCTTCTTCCTTCTCCTTCTTACGTTGTTTCTCCTCTTCTTCCTACTCCCTCTTACGCTGTTCGTCAGCTTCTTCCTTCTCCTTCTTACGTTGTTTCTCCTCTTCTTCCTTCTCCCTCTTACGTTGTTTCTTCTCTTCTTCCTTCTCCCTCTTACGCTGTTCGTCAGCTTCTTCTTTCATTGATTGTAGGAAGCTCAGTATTGGGTTTACGTTATCTTTTTGATCCTCTTCAAACGTGGGAGATGTAACTCTGGACACCTGGGCGCTAGAGCTCTGACGTGGCCGACCTAGCCCCTGTCTGCTCTCGTTCGTTTGATTATAAACTTCTGCTACCGTCTCGACCTGTGTGCCTGTCTCTGTTTCATCCTCTACTTCACTATCATAATCACGGCCGCAACGCTGCTCTGAGATCGCGTCCAAATCACCTTCCTCATCAATGACCCTGGCGTCCTGTCCTGCTAAAAATGTACCCATCTCATCTCTGAACCTATTCCCATCAGTAAACTGCCTTTTATCCATTATGCTATCCTCTTTTGTTTTAGCTTCGCTCGATACTAGTCGTGCCTTACTTCTCGTTATCATTCATGAAAAACAAATTTATCTAAAATGCACAATAAAATTAACCTACTCCATATATTTTTCGACATAGACACAAAATTTCAACAACGCCGTTCCAACGCTGTAATTACATGCACAGAAACTGCACACAAACCCGACAAAGTGTGAAGTGGTACAGACACCACATCAAAGAAACATATAAAACAATGAACAAACAAACAAATATGTAGGCTGAAAACAAAAACAGTAAACATGCGCCGCTACTTAAAAACTAATCGCGGAACTACAAGAAAAAAAACTTGGGTATTAATCAATAAAAAAAATTAAGCAAAAAAAAACTCTGAATGTCCCTACAACTAATAATAGTTGCTTATCAGCGATTCACAGGAAAGATCCTGGCAGGGTCGCCATTTTATGCGAGGTGCCGGAACTAGAAGTGTATTTAACACTAAATTCTTCTAGAATCCACATATGTAAATGATGCTCTAAGCCCCCCCCCCCCTATTCTAACTCCGACTTTTGCTGTTGCACAAGGATAAAAAAAATACGTGAACTGACTCTAATCAACCCTGCCAGTGGAGTAGAAGAGAGTTTGGCACCTGCAATAATTTAATTTGATAATTAAGTTAAATAAACGAAGGTTTCATTAACATAGTGAGGAATGATAGGGTTGCTCTACCGATTAACAGAATGAAAGTTTTGTCCAAAATAACAATATGATTTATTAAGACTAAACACTAAATAATAAACAAAAACACTTGAAACCTTTACAATACATCAAATTGACTCAAATTGGATACTCAAACAAACGCTGTGAATGTGAAGTTGTCCCTAAACTAGATTGTGAGGATTATGACGAAGTGGTATGTGGACCAATTCCTTGCAACTCAAATCTTAAGAGAAAACACACAGCCAACCCAACATTAATTGCTGCTACTCAAGACAGAACAAAGTTAGAAAAAGACGAACAGGCGTGCTCTGCTGAGCTCTGATTATCACCTAGGAAAATCCCTATCTGCCGGTGCTGCAGACATACATTACCAAACTGTCTTCTTAACTGCAAGAACACGATCTGGCGTACCGGAGGCGATGGCTGGTTGCTTCGACGTCCTCGACCAAAAGGCGAGAGCCGACTACTTAGAGCACCCGTACAGGCCGAACACACAACATTCCTGCCCCCACGACAGTGGCCGTGGTTAAACGTTCCAATCAGCAACTCGAAAACCGGCGGAAAATTCCACTCCATTGCCGGAGCACTACCATTCCACCAATGGAGATTCTTGGCGCCAATTTCTGCGCTGATTTTGCTGCGTCACGGAGCTATGCCCTGAGCAAGCCAATCACAGTTACTATTTTGCAGAAAGCGCGGGAATTTTCCCGCCACAACTGCCAGGGTACACAAGTCATTCCCACGCCTCGCTGGTAGCCCGCCAGAAAGTGTTTTCGCTAAGATTCTGCGAAGTAACGGAACCTCTAGCCCAGCCGCTACTTCAGACCCCTCCGGGTGTGTCTTTTGACAATGTCGGCGTCTGCAAAGCATTCACTCTACTTCCTCACACCCATCGGCTTAGCAGAGCCCACCTGTCACTGGACCACCCGGGTGACGAGAGACGCTGCGTGGGAAGTCCGCGTGTGAAGGAATAGCAACTTTTCACCGCATGCAATTAGAGAGGAGAATCGTAAGATAGAAATATGAGAGGGGGCTCATGCCACCTCTCAACATTTAGATATCTGGGAGGATACGCAAATGTGAAATAGTTTTCCTGAGCCCTTTGCGATATGCTAGATTCTAAACTATGTCGTATTTCCATGTACGACGTTCTTAGATGAACCTGCATCTACGTAGGTCGTAAGTTGGTTCAGGGAGAAACAGAGCTTATTCCCGTAACGCAGGCCTACCTTGTAGTATACAACTAAGCACCCTGGTCCGAGACGCTTGCCTGGCAGTTTTTGCAGCCGCAAACGCCGATTCCGGCCATCGTGCTGTCACATTCTAGGACATTTCTCGAACTTCTTTACAACAGGTTTCAACGTCAATATTAATAAACGCTACATCATTGTAACTGTCTTCTCAAAAGCTATTGAATGCAGTTATAAAAAGTGTACGGTTCCATTAAAAAAAGTACTTACTTCAAAGTTTCACTCGATGCCAGCGCTGAAAACATAACCAAACTAAAACACTCGTGCCCCTCGACGCTCTAACATTTGCCGAAAACCGCGTTTCGATATGCATAACCGTTCCCGAAATACAAATGGTGTTACGTCTCAAGTGGCTCACCCTATGAATTCTATGATGAACAATCTCTGTGTGTACAGCAACTGCCAATGATAAATGCATATATTTTCGTAAGAAAAATTGCTTGTGCTTATTACACATATGTACATATAAATCACACTGTGGAAACGCGGAAGTAACCAGCGATGTGCGTGAAAGTGCAGCGGACCTTAAAAAGTTCAATTTTTATCCTTTGTCTCACATTCTACTGTACATTCTGTTGTGGGTAGAAAAAATAAAGTATCCTACGTAACTTCATATGTGGGTTTAATTTGTTGCCTACATTATTAATGACAGGCGCTTCAGTCTGGAACCGCGCGACCGCTACGGTCGCAGGTTCGAATCCTGCCTTGGGCATGGATGTGTGTGATGTCCTTAGGTTAGTTAGGTTTAAGTAGTTCTAAGTTTTAGGGGACTGATGATCTCAGATGTTAAGTCCCATAGTGCTCAGAGCCATTATTGGTGACGACCCAGGAAAAACAAGAACAACTCTCGCAACAATAATATTATGCAACAGATACGCTAAAGGCCGCTACGGTCGTAGGTTCGAATCCTGCCTCGGGCATGGATGTGTGTGATGTTCTTAGGTTAATTAGGTTTAATTAGTTTTAAGTTCTAGGCGACTGATGACCTCAGAAGTTAAGTCGCATAGTGCTCAGAGCCATTTGAACCATTTGAAGATACGCTAAATATGGAAGATGCTAATAAACTTCTACAAACCACAAACGAAGAGATACGATGGCTAAAGCAAGAGACTGAGGTTTTAGAGTTGCAACGCCGAAGGATGATAGCAGAACGGATTCTATGAATTTACAGCTTCCGATACTAGCATCCACGCCACGAGATACATGCTGAAGATTTTACGCGTACGAAAACGTCAGTATCAACGACGCCACGGCTGCAGTTAAGAGCCCCTCCATTCACATCTACGCAACCGGACATATGATTTGCGATACTACAGAACATCTTCAAACAACAACACATAACCGAAGCCCGCCAAATATTCACTCTCGCAATTAGCAACCTGAATCAAAGGGCAACAGCGGTAGTCTCCAATGTGATCCAACATCCGCTGCTCCGACAGGCATACATCACACTTAAAACGCGGTAATCATTCGGTGCATGAAATTAACTGAGCCACGACTTTCCGAGGTGAAATACCAGAAGAAAGATGTTCATCTGACTTTTTGAGGTATTTACGCGCCATAGTCGACGCAACCACAATATCCGATTAATTATTACTACACGTATGGCGACAACGGCTTCCTCATCAAGTCAGCCGACTTTGATCGCGTACGGAGGACAGTCTCTTGCAAGCTACTGCAAATAGCAAACAGAGCTTTTGCTACCCTACAGTCGACGGTCGTAACGTCCGTAGCAACATCACTGGTCACTTCTGCAGCAGAAGCTGACGGTGACTCATCAGAGAGATTAGAAGAATGGAAGTTTAGCTGTGCAGCCACGAGTTACAGGCAAACACCATGCATCGCTAAGGGGATCAGACAACTACGAGCCAGAATGGAAAAGATGGCCACTCGGCTACATAACTTGGAACGGCGAACTTCCACCAGTAACGAGATGCAATCACATTACAAACAGGATCAGGCTAGCACGAAAGATTTTTGTTGGTACCATAGGCTGTTTGTTCCACGAGCTACGCGATGCACGAAATGAGGTCAGCCCGCTATGGGCGCAATGGGGTCCGTCACTCACAAACGACTCCGTAAAAGAATGAAGAACTAGGCCGATAGTCGTAGTCATTCACACGCACGTTCAAGGTAAAGCCCATGGAAACAAGCTTTATACTATTTTATTCTTTTACCATTCTGTGACATCCTGGAAGAATAAGCTAACATCGCACAGATTACAATGGGTTGATAGACTCTCAGGCCTTAACTTCTTGACAGACAAAGGTTCAGAAGTGAGTACCCTACCAGCGTCGACTTTGTGTACGAAGGACACGATCGAGCCTTTGCAACTGCCAGCAGTTAACAACTCGAGCATAAACACGTTCGGGTGTTATGAGCCCACGGTCGATATCGGGATATCTACTCGTTACTAGTGAAACTTTCTAGTGGGAGATCTCTTACAGTCAGGTGCATATTTTTTGTCTCATTTCGCTCTCACCATGGGCTTGACAAATTCTGCCTTGCTGCCGGATCACATAGGGACTTGGTAAAAGGTTCTCGGCGCAGTGGAGCGGAGGTTATAATAGGAGTAGTCAGTAGATCAGGTATACTGTCTCCGCGGCAAGGTGCCATCCAGGCTCTAGCCGTGAAGCACAATACAGTGCATTATAACACACCACACGAGGACCGCCAGCCTCAAGACGTGTCCGCAGATTAGCTCCAAAGCGATTAACGGAGACGAGATGCTCTGGGCTGGAGTAATTAGAAAATCAGACAGCCTTTCGGCATCCGCTCTCCATCTAGTATGCAAGATAGATGGCACGTGGCATCCCTGTGGCGACTGCCGCCGACGGAACACGAGACCGATACCGCGTAAGTACCACATACCAAACATTCAAGAGTTTATTACCTACGCTCTAGCTGGTGCGAAAATGTTTTCTGTACTGGAGTGTCGTAAGGCATACAACCAGATTCTGGTGGTTCCAGCTGACGTGGGAAACAAGGCGGTGATCACACCCTTTGCGCTCTTCGAATTTCTGCTTATGCCATTGGGACTCAAAAAGTGGCACAATCCCGGCAAAGATTCGTTGCTGACGTACTCCAGGGTTTCTGTTATGCATACCTGGATCATATTTTGATATTCTCTGAGGATGCGCAATCACATGATAAACGTATTCAGGAGGTATGACAGAGGCTCGATACCTATGGGTACTTTTAAATGAACACAAGTACACCATGCGCCACAGTCAAGTAACTCTGCTCGGCAGTATAGTCTCAGTTGACGGTGTACATTCATCACGAGAAAAGACCGACACACTGTGGAAACCTACCCAAACCTACAGGCTGAAAACAACTTAGACCTTTCCAGGATATGATAAACTTTTACCATCCTCATTTGTCAATTACCGCCGCAACACGGGTACCACTTACGAATGCACTGGCTGGGAAGAACGCCAAAGGAAAGTGAAAGCTGTAGTTGACACCAGAAATGAGAAGAGCTTTTAGTGACTTGCAAAGAAGCTTAGAGGCAGCAGTGTTATTTGCACATCCTCCTATACCTGCAGCACTGTTGAATATTACAGAAGACGCCACCCTAGTCCGATTTCGAGCAGCCTTGCAAGAACAGGTAGATAAACTTTGGCAGCCTCTTAGTTTCCTCTCAAAGAAGTTGCAATTCCGACAGACAACATGTAGTGCATAAGATAGGGAGTTGTTGACCGCAAATGGAAGTGTCAGATATTTCCACCCTTATATACAGCCAGGCCAGTAACAATTTTCAGGAACCATAAACCTATAGTCCCAGCTCTCAGCAACATCAGCAATGAGTACTTGCCAAGACAGGTTTGGCTCGTAGAGCGTCAGTCAATTCACCTCAGATATAAGGCACATCAGAGGTGGAGAGAATCTGGTTGCAGATTATTTTTCTCGTGTTTATAGCATAGCCAGCACTCTGAACTACGGAGAACTTGTTGCATCACAGGAAGCGGATTTGGAGCTACAGAAATTGTAGACAGACCTCATGAAAGGGTTATAGATACAGCTGAGACCAGTATGAGAGATATCGTGTGTTAATCTGTAGGATGAGAACAGAATCGCTGGTGAAATTCTGTAGTGACGTAGAATAATAATAGTGAATAGGGAATAATTCCTGTAGTTCGCGCACTAAATGCCCAGTTTGGCTGCAATAAATCTATTATTATAGTTACAGCCGATACCAGTGCCAGGAAGAAGAGTTAACGTATAGTGTGATATGTCACATCGGAAGCTGCACCCATATAATTTCTCAAGACGGCAATTGACAGTGTTCATGGCCCGGCATTCCCAGGGGCAAAAGGCACGATCAAGTTACTTAGTGTTGAAATCAATTAAAAAGAATACCAGGGAATGGATTCGCACATGCCTACAATGACAGTGCTGCAAGACAGGTCGACATGTCCGTGTGGAACTTGAAAATTCCACAGAATCACCAGCAGGATCTGCTCATGTTCACCTGGACTTAGTGGGTCCACTCTGTTTCTGATGGATGTTAAGTATTTGTTAATTGTTGTGGACAGATGCACAAGCTGGATAGAGACCACTCTGATAGTAGTAGGGCAAAGAGAGCGACACCCCACTCTGCATTCTGCCAAATTTATTCAGGATGGCGGATCTAAGATGACGGTGACAGTTGTGGCAACATCGGAATGATGTCAGGACAGGTAGTTCAAATTTTGGCGGGACAATAGGTCAATTGGGCTGCCTCCACTAACCTAACCCCCTCTCCTCCCCAAGGAAATGGCGAAAAAAATGGTAGGAGAAAAGGTCACTTGGGCTACTTCCACTAACCTAAGTCATACAACCACCGCCTCTTCCTTGGAATTAGTGGGAAAAGGACTTAACCTGTGCTGGGCTGCTGGATAGGATGGACATAAGTCTTCATTTTGCATTCATTGTTTATTTAAACAATTTGAGTTATAGGTAATAGCTCCATCCAGTGTGATCACCATGAGGTTCAGACTCAAACTGACCTAATACACAGCACCACCACCAGGGGTCACTGTCGTCCGTCCCGTGCCGTAATCTGAGATGGTGGTCTGCCGAAAAAATGGCGGGGAAAGCACTCAGTCTCTGTCCAACTGCTGGAGAGAAAGGAAAGTTGGAACAATTTATTTAGGAACGGATTTCACGTAGTGTATTTATTACACTGATACAAAACAGTCGCCCTGACATGCTTGGGGTCACAATAAATAGCCTACAGTCCTGCAACATGCTCGTAAATTACCGAAATAATGCAGTACACTGATGTACAGACATGCAAATGACGAATAGCCGTGAGATGTTTGCATAGCAACTCACCCTAGCAGGCGCACCTTAAAGGCTGTCAGTGTTATACTGAAGTCTCATGTCTATGTAAATAACAGCCAAGTCCCCCTCTGGATGCACTATAGAAATCTTTTGCAATGCATTTAGAAACTGTTTACGAAAATATTCCAAAATAACACAGATTGCATTCTTCCTAGTGATCATAATGGGACAGCCCAACCATTACATATTAAACCTTCCCAGAAACCGGAAAGTGTCGCAGACTAGTTAACAATAACTTTTGTTGTTGTAGGAGCTTTTGTGACATCTCAGCTTGTTTGCATGCAAATTTTTGTCCTAACACGACCTGTTTACGAAAATAGCGCAGAATAATACCGAATGCGTTCTTCCTGATGGTGCTAATGAGGCACCCCATCCATCACGTGTTACACTTCCTGGAAATTGTAACATCCTGCTTTCAACAGAAGCGGTAAACATTCCCACTCCTAAAAGCCTTCATCATGTCTGTGCATGCTTGCAAAAACGACGTTAATCATAAAAGCATTCTTGTTGTTTGGAAAAAAAGCACTGTCTAAGCACAGACGGAAAAGCAGAGCAATTATGGAAACAGAATTCGAAACACTGTCCTACAAAAGAGAAAAATGGGCGTAATTTTCGGTTTCCTACAGCTGCTGGTCTGGAGATGCCCTAATGCCACAATGGCAGATGAGGGACAGCATCGTGCCAGAATTGGATGGTCTGCCTCAACTTGTCTTTGAACACTTGAACAAAGAAGATACCATGTTACTCTCAGAACTTTCCTTAGATACCTTGCGCCCAACTTATTCAAACCACTCTGTAGAGGCTCCTATGACCCAGCACAAAGGAAATCTTGTGAATGAATGGATCATTCTGATTGGCTCTTTCTGAGTTTACGCACCAAATTACTGATGCTACCGGTGTAGGTGCACTTTCCACCATTTCTTTCTGCAGACAAGACTTTCAGCAGCAAAACTATTTTGTACAGATCGCCATATTGCACTGACAGTTAAACCCTGCTAAAGTGATCTACATATCCTGAAATATGGGGAGACACATCCTCAATTGCACTGCTCTGCTACTGTCGAGGAGAGCTTAAATATTTCAGTGTGAAACCGATCTCCAACCCAGCCATATATGACCATATACAGTATCGATGTAGTAAACACACAGTCCATATCCTGCACCAAACAAAATCATCACTTCTGCATCATGAATATAGCTATCGACCATCAGACACTTATACATATACTGCAAAGACAGACAGCATAAGAACATGAGCATATGTGGCCATTGCAACACTAGATATTTCCAATGAGGTCGGGCAGTAAACTATCACAGCCGACGGTCGCAAGTCATCTGTCCCACACACACACACTGGCCTGACGCATGACCAGAGCACCCTCAGCGGACCGAGGTCACTCTCTGAACTGTTGTACAAAGGCTGGATCGATTCCCATCAGCAGAAAGACGCTAATGTTTCTGGCCCCGACCGGCTTGCTTGCTTGCTTTCTATGCCCATCTTCAGACTCTAGGATTACACATGGTTTACCAGAATATCATACCATTTACGCGATATTTCTTGATATCAAGTACATAGCAGTATGCTACCAATCACTTGCACAGTATAATTCCGAAGATACAGACTGGAAATTATTTCTCTGGAAACCCGAAACTTTAGCGAGGTGGAGTGTGCTGTAAACCACTAAGTGATTAGAGACTTATCCCGTCTGTGAAGATGTTTACATGGAAACTCGAAAAAAATAGAGAAAACATATTTCCACTCGCGAATACCGATGTCGGTGATATAACGGATTCCAAATCAGCCTTATAATTTACAAAGTCAACTAAAGTGTTTCTCATGTCTAGACAACCAGCAAACATGTCTTCCACCCATCTTTCACCTGATAGATCCACACAAAACACACCATACATCTACATCTACATCTACATCCATACTCCGCAAGCCACCTGACGGTGTGTGGCGGAGGGTACCTTGAGTACCTCTATCGGTTCTCCCTTCTATTCCAGTCTCGTATTGTTCGTGGAAAGAAGGATTGTCGGTATGCCTCTGTGTGGGCTCTATCCTCTCTGATTTTATCCTCATGGTCTCTTCGCGAGATATACGTAGGAGGGAGCAATATACTGCTTGACTCTTCGGTGAAGGTATGTTCTCGAAACTTTGACAAAAGCCCGTACCGAGCTACTGAGCGTCTCTCCTGCAGAGTCTTCCACTGGAGTTTATTTAACGTCTCCGTAACGCTTTCGTGATTACTAAATGATCCTGTAATGAAGCGCGCTGCTCTCCGTTGGATCTTCTCTATATCTTCTATCAACCGTATCTGGTACGGATCCCACACTGCTGAGCAGTATTCAAGCAGTGGGCGAACAAGCGTACTGTAACCTACTTCCTTTGTTTTCGGATTGCATTTCCTTAGGATTCTTCCAATGAATCTCAGTCTGGCATCTGCTTTACCAACGATCAACATTATATGATCATTCCATTTTAAATCACTCCTAACGCGTACTCCCAGATAATTTATGGTATTAACTGCTTCCAGTTGCTGACCTGCTATTTTGTAGCTAAATGATAAAGGATCTATCTTTCTGTGTATTCGCAGCACATTACACTTGTCTACATTGAGATTCAATTGCCATTCCCTGCACCATGCGTCAATTCGCTGCAGATCCACCTGCATTTCAGTACAATTTTCCATTGTTACAACCTCTCGATACACCACAGCATCATCTGCAAAAAGCCTCAGTGAACTTCCGATGTCATCCACAAGGTCATTTATGTATATTGTGAATAGCAACGGTCCTATGACACTCCCCTGCGGCACACCTGAAATCACTCTTGCTTCGGAAGACTTCTCTCCATTTAGAATGACATGCTGCGTCCTGTTATCTAGGAACTCCTCAATCCAATCACACAATTGGTCTGATAGTCCATATGCTCTTACTTTGTTCATTAAACGACTGTGGGGAACTGTATCGAACGCCTTGAGGAAGTCAAGAAACACGGCATCTACCTGTGAACCCGTGTCTATGGCCCTCTGAGTCTCGTGGACGAATAGCGCGAGCTGGGTTTCACATGACCGTCTTTTTCGAAACCCATGCTGATTCCTACAGAGTAGATTTCTAGTCTCCAGAAAAGTCATTATACTCGAACGCAATACGTGTTCCAAAATTCTACAACTGATCGACGTTAGAGATATAGGTCTATAGTTCTCTCAACCAAATAAAGACAGGAGATGTGCAGAAGCAGTCAACCGGACAATTTACATGGGAGGGAATAGTGATCCAGCGCAAAAACACGTCCATATTGAATCCTCAGATTTCCACAGAGAACACATGTGATCGCGAAGGCTGCCCAACACATCCTGAGTATTAGTTCGCTATTCAGCCGTATAGAGGTCGAGATGGTTAAGTCAGTTATATTCCCATACCTCAACCAGCCTTTCGATTCGTGAATCATTCTCGCCACACGCTACCAACACCACCGTGCACCACGCACCTCCAGACACAATCCTCCTAGGAAATTGGCCACATATATATTCGATCGCTGTACTCACAATTAAATATTACGACTGCAGCCTCATTCGGACTAAATTTGACAATGAGCGAAGTTTTAAACATTTTGATTGGCTGTGATCCAGCAACCGTACACTATTTAATTACAGGATGCATATACAGCCACATCAGTTGCACAAAATTTTTGTCAATTGACCATGGTTTCGATTGCACTAGGGCCATCTTCATCAGAATAAAAATTACATGGAACACCTAAAAAATATAATGACATGGCATTCAATAAAATACACTTAATACGATTACTTCCATAAATTACATACAAATAGAATGTACTTACAGGTAATCACATCATGCTTAAAAATGTCTGAGCAAAAGTGTCTATCAAACATAAATGCCACAGGAATAAAAATTGAAATGTAAAAATATAACATGATTAACTAGAGAAAATAATACATGGAAACAATGACAGCCGCAAAGGTCACTTAGGGCCAAGAGTGGCATAACACAGCAGCAACCATCAGACTAAATGGCTAATACGCTCAGGGAGCCACGAGGTGGACATGAAAACAGGTTTGCGCCATATAGCAGGAAGTAATCGAATTACAGGCAACTTAAGAGCAACTGAGGCATTGCAAGACAATTTTAAACATTATTGGTAACAAACAAGAATCAGTGTATGAAATTACAACATAACTTGACAGTCTTTTTTAGGAAAGAAAAAACATTTTGGGTAATGTACAGAGAAGACATAAAATTGGAAGGGAAAACGATGTTTAGGAGACTACATTGAGGAGAGTATAGCCATTCAGGCAATTTTAATTGGCGGCCCTATACCTTGAAAAAAGTTTTTGTTGCGCAATTGCAACTGTTCGTTAAGAATTAGACCGTCCTTGAGAGACAGGTGTTTAAAAATTTATACCTCTTCTAAGTTGTTAACCCTTATGTCTTTTTTCTCTGAGTGCAAGATATGGACGTCTTTTACATCTTTAGGATTATGCCGAGTGATTAATAAATGATCAGCGAAAGTTGAATTGTGAACATTGGTGCCTTTTATGCCTCGAAGGTGTTCCTTGAATCTTATCGAAATAGCTCCGCCCGTTTTCCCTATGTAATAGGCGAGACAATTGTACCAAATAATTTTATAAACTCCAGAATTTTGCAAAGGGGAAAGCGTAGATTTCAAGTTATGTATGATGTTACTTTTTAAATAATTGTTAGTGGAGAAGGTTACTCTACAGTTATGCTTATTTTGAAGCAGATGTTGTATTTTATATGAAACTGGACCCAGAAATGATATAGAGAAAAAATTTTTCTTTTCATTACGTTCATTGTTAGAAATGTCTCGGGTGGTAATTCTCTTATTGGTTTTACTACTGAAAATATTATCTACTATGGAACGGTCACAGCCATTATTGACTGCAATAGTTTTAATCAGATTCATTTCAGAACTGAGGTTATTACTAGGAAGGAGGGTGGAGGTGGCTCAATGGATAGCTGAATGAAAAAAGGCTTTCTTATGAGAATGTGGCTGTACTGAAGTGAAAGGTGTAATCTGATCAGAACTGGTTTCTTTATGGAAGATATTCAAGCTAATTTTGTCGTCTACTATCGTGAAGTGTGAGATCTAGAAAGTCTAACTGCCGGAATTGATTTTCACGTTCACAAGTGAAAGAAATATTTTCGTCAAACTCGTGAAACATATTGAAAAGTCGATTAATACTGCCGTTAGGCCCTTTGTAAATGATCAAGTTGTCATTGATGTACCAAATGTATGGAAGAATACCTACAGGTGACGCTGAGAAATTATTGAAAACTTTACTTCTAAGGAATTAGTGAATACATCTGCATGGGTTTCTGCTAAAGGGTCCCCCATTGCACCCATTGCAAGGCCATTTAGTTGTTGATATAGTTCTCCATTGAACTCAAAATAATTTTATTTCACTACAATACGAAGTAAATTCGCAAGATCAGTGATTTGCTCTTCAGATAAGTCTTTTTTAATGAATGTAAATTTTTTTATTCAAAGTCTATGATGGCAAGTACTGGCACTTTTCTATAAAGATTTTTAACCTCAGAAGAAAGTAATTTAGTATCTCTATCACAGTGAACATCTTTAATTTTATTAACTAAATCTTGACTATTGGAAACAGAATAAATATTATGGAAAACGAACAATTTTTTCAATATATCTTGCAGAAATTTGGCTACGTCGTGACAGGTACTGTTCATACTGTTGGAAATTAGGTGTATTGGATGGTCTTTTTTATGGACTTTAAACTGAGATCGTAACTTAGGCGGTTGAGGATTCATGTTGATTACCTGCTTTTTTTGAAAAGTTTTAAGAAGGGATTTGGCATCATTACTTGCAGTTCTGGCTTCTTTCTGCAAAGTTGGCGTGGGGTTCTCATGTAGTTCGGAAATATCGTTTTACTCAAAGAACTGTAGAGTTTTTGTAACATTCTTGTTTACTAGCAACGACAATGGTATTACCCTTAACAGCTTTCGTTGCCAAAGCATCTTTTTCTACAAGCTTGGTATTTACGGTTTTAATTAGATTTTTGTTAGAGTTAACGAAATTATGAGAATTAGTTAGGTTTTTGCTCACATTATTGTAAACGTCATGTGCTACTCTAGTCTGCCAGGAACTGTCCATTTTTACACTGTCTAGGCCTGATTTTAAATAACAAGAAAATTTTCTAGTACATTTTGGTTAGATAACTGAGGCATGACATTATACTTTAAGCCTTTCTCCAGTAGGGACATCACAGCTTTGGTAAAATTAATGTCAGTGTTATTTAAAAACATGTCATAGAATTTATGATTACTTTTTTAAAAAATGGTGGATTATATGATTTTACAGGTGGAGGCATTGCAGTTTGCTTAATTTTTTTCCTGTCTAATGAAAGTTTTTTGTCTACAGTTGTCTAAGCTTTCATTAATGTGGAACTAAAACTCATCAATTCGAATAAATAACAAGCTTTTCATTTAACATCCTTCCTAGTGCCCAGGGCACTTACTTTTTCAGACATGATTTTTTGCACTAAATGTTTGAAAGTATTTGGTTCTTTTTTGCACTGCTTAAAGTTCAGATAACATTTCACATAATGAAGTACAAGTCCCCTCACTACACATTGTTTATTAAAATTAATTGCCATCCCTGTCTTCAGAATTTTCATTTTCAAGTCTTTGTATTTTGTAAACAGCCTTAGATACCTCTGCGTTTAGGAATCTTGAAATTTTAAAACATTTTGATTGGTTGTGATCCAGTAACTGTACATTATTTAATTACAGGATGTATATACAGTCACATTAGTTGCACAAAATTTTTGGGAACTGACCATGGTTTCGATTGCACTAGGGCAATCTTCATCAGAATGAAAATTACATCGAATATCTAAAATATATGACATGGCTTAAAATAAAATACGCTTAATAGCATTACTTTCCTAAATTATGTACAAACAGAATGTACTTACATGTAATGGCACCATGGTTAAAAACGTTTGAGCAAAAGTGCTCTCATCAAACAGAATTGACACAGGAATAAAAACTAATATGCAAAAGTATAACATTATTGTCAACTAGATAAAATACTCCATGGATTGACATATGTTAGTGCAGCAGAAAATAAAGCAAATACGAGGGTGGTTTGAAAAGTTATCAGAATGGAGTAGATAAACAGTACTTACATCACTGAAACTTTTCTAATTTTTCAATGTAGTCTCCTTGTAGATTAATGCGCTTGGTCCAACGATGAGTTGTCAACTCCGCCTATCAATTCTTCATTTGAAGTAAATCTTCGTCCACAAAATTTTCAATTTTGGGAAGAGATGGTAGTCTGATGGAGCAATATCAGGTGAAAAAGATGGGTGTGGCAACAATTCAGGCGTTTGTTCATATAATTTTGCCATGGCGACGGCACATGTGTGCGGGCGCGCCTCAAGAGTCGTGGCACCCATCTTGCAGATAATTTTTTCATTTATAATTCTTCAGTGCAAATGTGATACACCCATTCAGGATGATACTGGCAAGCGGGAGCAATTTCACGCACTTTCAATCCGCAATCCTCCCTGACCATTTTGTGCACATTTGCAATGATTTATGGGGTAGTGACACATCTTGGCTAGCATTAATTAAACATTGACAGTTGAAACATCCAGTATTATCATTAGTATTTTTAAAATTTATCGATGTATTGATTAACTATCGATTGTATAGCACAGCTATATCTAATGAAAAACAACTTTCTAACAATTTTTATTGCTTAAAATACAATAATATGAAACATGGAAATTTTGTTTTATAATATGTAAGGTATTTAAATTCTTGTCCTTTAGTCTGTTATATAAAATAGAACATTGAAAGATACAAGTAAGGTGTTTAAATTCTTCTCCTTTAGTCTGTTTCAGCAGTTACTTATCCTGCCTTGCAGAAAACTTTCTCTGCAGGAACTGAAGTCTCTGGACACCACAAAAATTTAGTGGCCATTACATACAACACACTATTAGTTTTTGCACAGTATGCTAATACACAAGCATGGTTGTCATTATACATTTTTCAAATTATTGATGTAGGTCAGTTAGGGAATCACTGACTGGTGTAACAACATATACGTTACACTGTTGCTAATTGGGCAAAAACAAAGTAGATCATCCAATTTCAAACTTTTAGACATATTAGCACTGCTCATGGATGCTTCTGTTTCAGGTGTTATTCTTGTAGTTGATGCAATGATAGCGGGAATACTCTTTCTGAAGTACTTGTGCAGCCTTATCTGCCTCTTGAAATGTCCTGAAACAAGTTTTTTAAACCTAGGATCTAATAACGTCACAAGCATATTAACAGTCAATGTGTTAAATGGTTTCTCTCTTTCATTGACTGATTTAATCAAGGAACCCAGAACACTTCGTCCTTCATTAGTTGTTTAGGTGCCTTCCAAATCTGAAAACTTTGCAGCAATACCTCATATAAGAGGTATAATTAAGGAAGAAATGACGTATGACTCCCCTGAGACTGTTGTTGTTGCTACTTCAAAAGGTTCAAGAAGATGTATTATCTCTTGTACAGCTAAGTAATTTTCTATTGTGAGTGTAGGCAGTGATTTTCAACTTTCATTGATCGCAATCTCAAGCTCACATCGTACTTCCAAAACTCTGTTGAGCGTGTGGCATGAGCTGTTCCATCAAGTCAGCACTTCTTGTATCACTCTAAGTTCTTTTTTGTTTGCTCTTCTTTGAACATTGGGCAGTTTATGACTGGCTAGTGTAGAGTCATGAAAGAAAGTCACTTTGTTTTCAATAAGATTTCAGAAAATGTTTCTGCTTTAAAACAATCTTGTACTGTTAAGTTGATGCAGTGTGCAAAACAGGGTGAATGTCGAACCCTTAAGATTTACGCAGCTTTTTCACAGCTTCTGCATTGTCTGTAACACCTACTATTTTCTTATTGTGAATACTGTATTCGAGTAAGATTTGACTGATGACCCTGAAAAAACCTTATGTTAAAGTAACCTGCCAGTATGTCAGAAATTTTGCATCATATTGTCAAAAATTTCTATTTTTCAGCATTTTGTTATCTGAAAAATTACTTTCATATATAAAGAAAATAATTCTCATAAAAATGGGTCAATATATTACTTATCGATGTTATGTTGAGTTTCAGCATCTTAGGAGCATGGGGAAAGCAGGAAGAGGAAGAGGAAGAAGAACAAAAGAAGAAGAAGAAGAGGAAGGTCACGATAAGGAATAGGGATGCGAGAGGAGAAATGTTTACTGGTCTGCCATGCAATGCTGCTATCTTAGGTGTGCATGCTTGCTGATGAACTGCAGCAGATATTGTATAAACTGCACACAGCAATAACAACATTGAAACTGCATTGAAGAGACCAAGGGTGGCTTTTTCACTTATTATATATTTTCTGAGTTGATTTGACATTCAGTACAAAACAAAAGGGCTATCACTCTACTGCAATGCTACATCTGCTACATCGCTGAGATCGGCAGTACTAGTGATCTTAGTGCAGTTGGCATAAAATGCGTAGTTTGTGGAAGTTTTGTTGGGTGTTTCGCCTTTCGTTGGAAGGAGTACATGGAGCAGTACAAAGAGCACAATGCGGTATTAATGAGGGATAAGGAAAGGTGCGGTGAGAGACAGCAGTGCTGGCACCTTGAATCATCATACTGACGTATTCCTATAACATACGCGCGTCGCTAATCGTTTGCTCTTGATAGAACCTGATAGATAGCGTTTCGTTGGCTTCACTGTAGTGGCGGTACAACAGCTTCCATTACACAATATCTGAGAGTTTTCCATCACGACTGGAAAGTTCCAATTCGGTTAGTAAGGTCTATATTTACAATTTGCTATGGTTAGACTTTTTTGGCAAATATATGTATTAATATTAACGCCATTTTATAAGTACCGAAAGTTTTAATTCTGTTCCGATTCGCTATCACAATGGAAGCACTTACGCATAAATCGCACACCAGAGCACATTGTTTTTTATACTCAGAAGACAGCAGCACAGTAATTGTAACGCCACTGCCAGCTGATTTTGCTATGCTTTTTGGTTCAGATGGTGTTGGGGTTCGCGTTCGTTTCTCACTTGTTAGTTTGCTTATAGAGACATCCATGTTCAAATGTGTTGCTTATTTGCAGTAATGAATAAGAAAATATATTAAGCCTGCTTTAATGCAATTATTCAATGATTTGTTACAGTTGGCAGTACCTGCAAACACAACACAAATAACCCAATGGCTTCAGATTTCTATCGACAAGAGCAGTGGGGGAGAGTGGGGGCGGGGAGGGAGGGGTGAAACTGCCCAAATAAAAACTTACAAGTTACACCGACTTGACTTACACCGACATGTACCTATCATAAGAATGAACTGAAACTCAGCATGGCATTGACAAGTTAAAGAAGGAAACATTTAAAAAAATGTTAGTTACACATGCATAGATTTTATGTTCTGATGACCTGCGGTTTTGTTACTTTTAATGTGGGTGAAACTAATTTTTCCCTTATGAAGTGGCAAGTCAATGGCAGTATGCTTTCATTTGCGTTGCTTTTCCACATGTCTGTTGTAACACTAAAAAAATTACATTTTGTAAGTCATTCATCTAATTTATTTTTTCTCTCTTCATGTAGTTGTGAGATCAATAAATATTTAAATGTGGTTTCATCTGGCAATTCATAACTGCTATCTAAGGCATAAACAAATTTTTTCAAACTTCGAGGGTCGGAACTTCTGTACAGCAGCATATCGATAGCAATCATTTGTGAATAAAGAAATCAAGTTCCTTTTTTAGTTTTGAACTGGCATCATGCAACTGACTTCTGTTACAATAATTTTTTTTATAGAGTTTCATGATTCTTTTGGTTGCACCTCTTGCACTTGATCTAGCTCACATGTTGATCCATCAACTTTCAATTCTATTAATAATCCGTGGTTCTCTAGATTTCACCATGCTAGTTTTTTAGTGGTCTTTTAAATTAGTCCTGTTCTCTGATCATGTTTATAATCTTTAAAGCAGATGGTACACTTTACAAACTATTATCCCGCACTTTCTTCAAAAAGATTTTACAGTTCATTTTCAAAACAATAACTAAAAACTCTATTTACGTACCTCTTACAAAACAAAATAATCTTGGAAGCGCGGAATTTCCTCGCCCAACAGAGACTATTGGTGGTGTGCGGAAACTACTGGTGGTTTCATGTCAGCACCATTTGGAACACTTTCATGGTGACTGTGCTCTTTGTCTCACTGCTGCCAATGACAGGGATTCGAAAGGTGTGCCACTATAGTTGCTTGACAAAGAATAAGCCTGTAGTTGTATGGCGTTTAAATAATGAAATGAGAGACGAAGAAACCACTGTTGGCACATTGAGGCCATCTCCTACAATCTCGGAAGAGCTGGAAGCTTTAGAGGCAGCGTTCTTCTTCCTGACGCTCGAAAAATTATTAATCAAATTGCAGATTGCTATAAACACGAAAAAATAAAAATAATGATGAGCTAATTCACCCGCTGCACAAATTTTCAAACAAGGTCTTTCAGCATTAATGGGCAAGAGCTTAAGAAATATCTACAGGATTTGGAGTTTTGCAAAAACATTCCCCAGCCTTCACTGTCAACTGTTGGCAAGAAGAGATTAGTTCTGTCTCACCTCCACTAAAACATTCACATTTCGCACGAAATGAATATGCACTGCAATGCTGTGAAAACAGGTTGCATGTAAATACAGCTGTACATTTGGATGATTATGTCCCTGCACCATACAAATAAATAAACTTGCCACTCGACGGGGTTGCGCTTTTGTTGTATTCATGTTATCGGGAGCTGGTGTGTTCTTGAAAGAACAAGCTCCACTAATCGAACACAACACGGGCAACCAACATATGAATGATGTTTGTGCTTCTACAAAAACAGAAGTGATGCAGAGGCATTAGGATTGCGCCAGTGCTTGTGTTTTCGAATCATCTTGTATGTTAACATGTAAAACTGAAAACACTTCTAAATACAATGTGGACTCAGATGCAAAAGTGGACAGTAGCAGGTGTGTTTAGTTAATAACGATAAATAATTTTATTTATTTTAAAATGCACCATAAGTACAATCACAAACACTTAACAAATTATAAAATACTATTTTTCCTCTACTAACTGCATTGCATTATGACAGTGTTATTTACATTTGTATCCCTAGCTACAAGTAAGTAAGCTCACACATTTGAAGATGAAGATCTGTATAATGTGATTCATGAATCCATGTTTTTACCATAAGCATCTAAATTCCGTCTCTCATGCCCCCTTGCCCCACAGCGACCAATCTATTAACAACATAGCTCAGAAGCAACATAGACTGGCTAAGGCTCCACCATTTTTGAGTCGATTAAATACCGCCATACAATCTACTTTTCTTCTACATTCCAAGCGCCATGCACGTATTTCGAACCGACAATTTTTCGGGCACCAATTACAAAAGAATTATGTTATTAACGATCTGACTATCGATAGTTAAACCAGATTAGTGATAGTGACGATAGTGCAGATACTATCGATTTATCAATAGTGTATAGATGTTTAAGTAACACCAATCTTGCCCGACCACTGCGTGGATCATTATCTAAGCTTGCCTGACCAAATTTAAATTCATTTGTCCACTAGGCAACAGCTGAATATGAAGGAGCAGAGTTCCCAAGTGCATTCTGGAAATCGGCGTGAATGTCCTTTGCTTTCACACCCTTCTTTACGAAGCACTTAATCAATGCTCGAATCTCGATTTTTTGCATATTTGCAAATCACTACACAGTAAGAACAACAGAGCCACATCACCACCACAGCTCTCTTCCAACAGCACTGACATGGAACGTGTTTGCAAGCAGCAGTCCAATGAATATCACGTGAACAACTCGTTGCACTAGGACTGACCTCTCATTGTGATTCTGAGAACTTTTCAAACCACCTTCGTTACATAGAGAACGATTTTACATATGAAACAGTAAGAAACGACAGAATGAAAATGTTTGTACAAACATTTATTGAAAGTGAAGAGTCTGTTGATAGGATTCTGGCAGATGTGGTCAAATTAACAATATTCACCATAAAGTCACAGATTTAAGCAGTAATGTTGGTGTATCTAAAATTAGTGTATCAGATGTTAGTAGATTTAGTTGTTAAGATTTTTGGTAGCAGTTGTGGTAATGTATGGGGAAATGTAAACATGAAGAATTTGCAGGAGAAAATAAGCACACTCAATTGACTTTATCTATCAATGTAAAGATAATTTCATATCTGGAATGTCTGAAACCTTTAAAATTAGATTCGTAAAAAGGTTTTTGCATATGGAAGCATTATCTGGGGCCAACCAAAATACTAGCCCATACATGACTTTCAGTAAGTTTGAAAAATGTTTTCTGAACAATTTTTGGTTAGAGATTAAGCAAGCTAGAATAAAATGTTAATTACTAACTATACCTAATTTCAGAGAGCGTAGTGTCTGACTGAAGAGTTACTATTAGCAAGAATTAATAATATTAGTATGTTTGGGTAAACCGCTTGGTGAATTGTTTCAGACTGATGACTTAAATAGGAAATTGCCAAATAAACTCCAATGGGGATTTGTATATGGACCTGATGATTCTGCTGAACAGTTTTTGAGGCATATAGATAAACCATGTAGAGCACGTGAGAGAAATGTAAGATTGGGATATAGACAAAGATAATATTTATTGGTATAACAATACTAAAAGGAAAAATTATTGGAGTAATAGATATAGAAATGAAAGTAGGGAACATGAACAGAGAGGTACATCGTTGGAAGGAAATAGGAGACAGTTTGGTGACAGGAGGATAGAAAATAGGAGTAATGGCTAGGTAAACTGAGGGACGCCCCAGTGGGAGCGTCACTTTGGGGTGAGAAGAATTCATAGAAATTGGGCTAATAGGTATAGAAAAAGTAGGGAAGAGACGATTCACAAACTAGATTCCACCACAAGAATAACAGGAGGTCATTCCAGCTTAATAGACTTAATGTAGATGGGTAATTTTGGGGAAACATGTTAAGTGAAATGAGAAATGAGGAAGATAGGTACCAGAATAGGGAACTAGAACTGAGTGAAGATATTTTTCAAACCTTTTTGATGCATCAAGTAGCCAAACTTTATCTGTAGAAGAGAAAGAGAATAAGTGTTATGATGAAAATGGGATTGTGGGATTAATAGAAAATGAAAATGTTCCGGGGGTTGTGAATGTGGTATTGCTGAGCTTGGGAGTGATGTAACTGAGAATCATGTACTGGGTGGGGAATAAAATAGGATAAATAGTGGTTGTGAGGAAAATATCATGATTATTAGTGATAAAATAAAATGTCGTCTGACTGGGGCTTCCCGTCGGGTAGACGGTTCACCGTGTGCAAGTCTTTCGATTTGACGCCACTTCAGCGACTTGTGCGTCGATTATTAGTGATGTTTCTACCAAGGACAAAGAAGAAACAGAGACAGATAGTTATGTTACACATGGTAATGTTAGTAGTGATATTTCTGAAAATAAAGAATGGGAAGATGTTTTGCCGGCCGCGGTGGTCTCGCGGTTAAGGCGCTCAGTCCGGAACCGCGCGACTGCTACGGCCGTAGGTTCGAATCCTGCCTCGGGCATGGATGTGTGTGATGTCCTTAGGTTAGTTAGGTTTAAGTAGTTCTAAGTTCTAGGGGACTGATGACCACAGATGTTAAGTCCCATAGTGCTCAGAGCCTTTTTTTTTTTGGGAAGATGTTTTATTTTTTGAAGAATTAGATGGGACTATTTATGTAGAAGTGAAGGAGGAAGAAATGGTAGAAACACAATTACATGTAGCAGTGAAGAGGACAGTGTTAGGGAGGTACATGAAAATCTGCTAATACCTGTAGATGTCAGTGTGATGCGCATTGGAGCCCATAGATTTGTGTACAGACAGAAAATTGTAGGGAACTGTCTGGTTGATACTGGAGATCCTATAAGTGGAATATCAGGGGAATTAAGGGGTAGGATAGAGAGCAGAGAAAATGTTGCTGAATTTCTAATAACTGGCTTTAGAATCAAAGGGGCCACAGTGAAGTACGTTAAGATGGTCGAAAGACAAGTTTCATTACTATTCAATATGAACCATTTTTCTTTTGTGGAAGGTAGTTCGGTTATAAAAGACCTGAATGAAATTTTAATTTTAGGAATAAACTGGATTGTAAAAGAAAAAGTTGGTTTCAAATTGGGGTTACATGAAATTATTATTCACAGATCCAGAAAGTGGAACTTGCTCTGAAACTAATATAGTAATGATAAACAATAGTAATAGTAATAACCAAATCAGGGGATGGAACATTTGTATGAAAGGGGTTATTATGTGGATTTTTTCCATAATGATATGGTAAATGACCCACACAGTAAATTAATAGCTGAACAGGTGGGGAAGCTGGGAGATGGATCTTAAAGGAAAGAGGGGCTAAATAAATTTTTGTAGACTTTCTGTGACATTTTTGATGAAAAACCAGGGAGAGTGAGAAATTATCAGAGCAACCTAATGTGGAGGGTAAAAATCATAGAGGGAGACCAAGAGATGAATACACTAAGCAGATTCAGAAGGATGTAGGTTGCAGTAGGTACTGGGAGATGAAGAAGCTTGCACAGGATAGAATAGCATGGAGAGCTGCAGCAAACCAGTCTCAGGACTGAAGGCCACAACAACAAATGGAGTATCAATTTTCAAATGGAAAATGGTCGAAAGAGAACTACAGTTGATGAAAACTCTCTCGGCAGCTGCACTCTGAATTGTGCATTACGTGTTTGGCGATATATATCCCCAGCCGTGTAACATTTTCTTCCTCCTTTCATTTTTCTGCTGTCACGTTTTCTCATACTGATCTCAGTGTCTACATTATGCAACTTCTTCAGCTTAATGAATCTATCTGAATTGTATGTTCATATTTGCGCAAATTACTAGGAGTACTAAGTGGCTAAAACAATACCTGAATAAGTTGAGAAAGTTGAGAATGAAATATTTTTCCTCAGTCCACAAAGTTACTCCCAGGAATTATTGATATGAATTATATCACTTAAATGTTGTTTACACTCATGGAGTAGTTCCAGTGAATGTACTTGTAATTAGGGGTTTATTTTTATCAAAAAAGGGGACATTTAAAAATTTTAGGGAAAGATCTGGGACAAATATGGAAAAAATGTGACACAGATTGTACTGATAAATTTCAATGGGTATAGTTTACCTTTACATCATACACTCAGAGGTTCGAAATAATTTTTTACAGTTATTCTGCTGAACTGTTAGCGTAATTATCACTTTTATGTGCATTTTATTTTGATATTGTGCAATAAAAGTCAGCATATGATATACCATTAAAGTGTTTTTTGACAATGAGCAAGACCTTCACTGTTCCAACTCCATTCTCGTTTCTTTTCTTCCCTCTGACCACAAAGAATTCACTAAAGAAATCACATATTCCACAGCAATATTTGATCCAGGAATGCCAGGCAAAATTCCACCAAATGAATCATGTTCTTCATGTTAATGTTTTTACTGTTGTAATAGGCAGACATTTTATGCCACATTGCACTAACACTTTCATTGTTTTCTCCTTTTATTTTTTATAAGGTTCTGTCACATAAATTCATCGAAGAATTCGTCTTTGTCAATAGAAAAAATTGGTACAATACTTGTGACAGAAGCACAATAGTCCTGAATATCCTTCCATTGTAGCTGCTCCTTTTCAGTGATCAACCAATCAAATGTTATAAAAGGTGTGAGGAATGATAAACACCATTCATTAATATACTCACTGCAAGAGTGATAGAAGGTATCAGCATAACTATGAAATTCTTTTGCAGAAATTTCGCCCTTTTGTTCCAGGTTTCTTAGCTGCTCATGTACAAATCGAGTAACAAATCTTTCAGATTTTCTACGCTGTAATTTGTCTAATAATTTGTTTATTTCTTGTTATACTTCCACAACTGTGATTTCTCGTTTCTCAATACATTTAATTGTTGTGGAGAAAGGCTTTAGCTGGCTAACAAGGAAATACTGTGTGATTATAATTAAAGTTAAACTTTCAGACCGCTGTAGAAATAACACCACTGGTCAGAATGATGTCAAATTGCAATGAGATATTATCAGAGAAGGGAGAAAACACACGGCAGAAGAAAAATAGTTACAAAATGTAGCAATAGATGGCACTGTAAGCATCATAATTTAATGGTGGTCAACTACAAATGACAAATGAATCTAAGGTGTACGTTTGACATTAAACAAACTGTACTACTCAGTGTGCATGGGTGTACAGGTGTGATACTGTTAGTTACGTAAACCCAGCCACAACGGCAATGTCATGTCACATTGGACGGGACGCCAAAAATCACATAAAAAGCATCAATTACATCAGTTTTTAATTGTCCTGAGGGCAAAAACCGCATAAAGAACATCAATCAACTCGGTTTCTAATTACCCCAAGGCCAAAAACAGTATAAAAAGTATAAATCAAAATCAAATCGGATTATTAATGTCCGTGTGACTGGCGCAGACATGCTCAATATGCTGTCCACCGTTTTCTGGAACAAGTTGAAACCGAGAAACACTATGTTCCACAACTGATCGAAGTGTTTCCAGGGTCACGTTCAGAATGTGTTGGGCAATGCGTGCCTTCAATACAGCTAAATTTGCAATCGGAACTCAAAACACAAGATCTTTCAGACAGCCACACAGCCAGGAGTCACACGGATTAAGATCAGTTGATTTGGACGCCAGGCTGTATGGAAATGGCGGCTGATAATTCTAACATTTCCGAAATGGCGCTTCAGCAGCTGCTTAACTGAATTTGCAATGTTTGGAGATGCACCATCTTGCATAAAAATGATCTCATCTGTACATCCACGCTATTGGAGAGCTGGAATGACGTGGTTGCGCAAAAGACACTCACAGCGCTTACCAGTGACGGTATGGGTAACAGGACCGGAACCAACTATCTCTTCAAAGAATTGTGGCCCTATCATAAGTAATGCCATAAACAAGCACCACACAGTGACCTTTTCAGGATGAAGTGGTGCTGGTTGATTTGCGTGTGAATTTCCCATTGCCCATATTTGACACTTCTGTGTACTGTCATATCCTGTCAGATAGAAGTGGACTCGGCTGTCCACAAAATCTTCCACGGCCAATCATTGTCCACTTCCATGAGAGCAAGAAATTCTAAATCAAAGGTTTCTCTTGCTGGCAGGTCAACAGGAAGTAACTCGTGCACATGGGTAATTTTGAATGGATACAAAGAAGGCTGTTTTGTAGGATTTTACGCATGGTGCTCATGGGTATGTCCAATGTTCGCGCAATTCTCTGTACAATACACGTTTGTACACCACTGTTCGTCTCCTCCTGCAATGCTGTGGCCACTACTTCCACTGATGTCGAATTAACGCATTTCCTCCCTCAACTAGGTTACACCCCAAAAGAACCCGACTTTTGGAATTTCCGAATGAATTTCCTGAGACCCACGCCAATCATCGGACCAACTCCTTGTGTGTCTGGAACTTTTGCAGAGTGACGTGTGCACAATCAACATTCTTGTAATAAAGCTTTACAAGCGGTACATTTTCCTGCATTGAGGAAGTCATGACGACGTTGCAGACGCGAGAGAGGAAAAATCGTGCAACTGTCGTATTTATACCAACTACAGTGGGTCGTGCATATGACAGGTGTTTTCATTTACGTACTCTGAAACATACAACACCATCTATTGATCAATTTTTACACTATTTTTTCTTCTGCCATGAGTTTTCCACCTTCTCCGATAATATTCCGCTGCAATTTGACGTCATTCTGACCAGTGGTGTTATTTCTACAGCGTTTTGAAAGTCTAACTTTATTATCACCCTGTACATAGGAGAAATAGAGACGATTTTCAAAGGATTGTTTTGTAGGATAACAGGATACGTTCCAAGGGAAATGAAATAGGATTTTAAATCAGGAAGTATCTCTATGAACCTTTCCAATGCTAGTACCTTGTCTTGCTGCACCTGAGTATAGTTTTGTATTTGGTTTCAGTTAACTTGCAGGATGACTTGAGAGACTCAGCCCTAATTGTATATACACTCCTGGAAATGGAAAAAAGAACACATTGACACCGGTGTGTCAGACCCACCACACTTGCTCCGGACACTGCGAGAGGGCTGAACAAGCAATGATCACACGCACGGCACAGCGGACACACCAGGAACCGCGGTGTTGGCCGTCGAATGGCGCTAGCTGCGCAGCATTTGTGCACCGCCGCCGTCAGTGTCAGCCAGTTTGCCGTGGCATACGGAGCTCCATCGCAGTCTTTAACACTGGTAGCATGCCGCGACAGCGTGGACGTGAACCGTATGTGCAGTTGACGGACTTTGAGCGAGGGCGTATAGTGGGCATGCGGGAGGCCGGGTGGACGTACCGCCGAATTGCTCAACACGTGGGGCGTGAGGTCTCCACAGTACATCGATGTTGTCGCCACTGGTCGGCGGAAGGTGCACGTGCCCGTCGACCTGGGACCGGACCGCAGCGACGCACGGATGCACGCCAAGACCGTAGGATCCTACGCAGTGCCGTAGGGGACCGCACCGCCACTTCCCAGCAAATTAGGGACACTGTTGCTCCTGGGGTATCGGCGAGGACCATTCGCAACCGTCTCCATGAAGCTGGGCTACGGTCCCGCACACCGTTAGGCCGTCTTCCGCTCACGCCCCAACATCGTGCAGCCCGCCTCCAGTGGTGTCGCGACAAGCGTGAATGGAGGGACGAATGGAGACGTGTCGTCTTCAGCGCTGAGAGTCGCTTCTGCCTTGGTGCCAATGATGGTCGTATGCGCGTTTGGCGCCGTGCAGGTGAGCGCCACAATCAGGACTGCATACGACCGAGGCACACAGGCCCAACACCCGGCATCATGGTGTGGGGAGCGATCTCCTACACTGGCCGTACACCACTGGTGATCGTCGAGGGGACACTGAATAGTGCACGGTACATCCAAACCGTCATCGAACCCATCGTTCTACCATTCCTAGACCGGCAAGGGAACTTGCTGTTCCAACAGGACAATGCACGTCCGCATGTATCCCGTGCCACCCAACGTGCTCTAGAAGGTGTAAGTCAACTACCCTGGCCAGCAAGATCTCCGGATCTGTCCCCCATTGAGCATGTTTGGGACTGGATGAAGCGTCGTCTCACGTGGTCTGCACGTCCAGCACGAACGCTGGTCCAACTGAGGCGCCAGGTGGAAATGGCATGGCAAGCCGTTCCACAGGACTGCATCCAGCATCTCTACGATCGTCTCCATGGGAGAATAACAGCCTGCATTGCTGCGAAAGGTGGATATACACTGTACTAGTGCCGACATTGTGCATGCTCTGTTGCCTGTGTCTATGTGCCTGTGGTTCTGTCAGTGTGATCATGTGATGTATCTGACCCCAGGAATGTGTCAATAAAGTTTCCCCTTCCTGGGACAATGAATTCACGGTGTTCTTATTTCAATTTCCAGGAGTGTATGTGGAAATGCTGGTAGACTTTGTTTACAATTAATTGGCAATCCATTGGTAAACAATGTGAGCTAATTTGTAAAGAATGGTGCACCACATGTACTGGGCAGCCAACACCTGTAATATTATTCACTGTCTTCTATTGCAGTTTATAGAACATACGGTTTTTTTCCTTCCTCTATTTACCACTAATATTTGCTGTTAATGTTGTCTGCAAAAACTGCAACGACTTTTTCCTCAAGTTCATATCTTTTTTAAAACCTCCAGCACATAATTATGAAGTACATCTGAAGCTTCTGCAGACGAATCCACCAATTCAAGCACCACCATGACTCCATTTTCCGGGTGAAAAGACCTAACAAGGAAACTAACTAACTTCAAATACAGATGATCTGATGTATCAATCATTACAGAAATGAATCAAGTACTTTTCATTTCATTTAAAACCTGCTGAGCTGTATATGACGCCGTAACATTTATATGATTGCATTACATTTTGAGTGTCCCCATGTGAATTTAGGACTGTAATGTTTTTAACAAGTGATGTAGTACAATCTATTGACTTAAAGCTATGGTTATGCACTGTGCTGTGGCAAATGTAGCTCATTGCCCTGCCAACTGCCTAACTATCTCAGTTACTGTTTTTAAATTTACATAGCAGTCAGACACATATTCGCAAATTTCGTTTGGACTTTCATGCAATGTTTCTTTGTTTTAATATGATTCACAATGCCAGTCCTTCCATCATGTCCAATAGCAAATTTTTATTTGCAAAATGTACGTTCTACATATTCTCCACTATCAGGGATATCAGAAAACTCACTTTTTATACTGCTTTTAAAACTCCACTTCCATTTTGATATTATGAAGCATTAGTGATTGTGTAGATTTAAAACTGTCATATCCATTGTAATGCCTTCAGACTGCTTGCAACAAACAATCGAAAATACAACATAAATTGGTACTACCAACAGTGCAAAACTGTAACAGTTTTGTGACGAAAGCAAGTAGCTGTGGTGTAAAATATCTCTGCACAAAAAAGACAGACTACAAGAGGATAATCTCTGTTGTTATTTGTAACTTATTTTTATGAAGTTGTTTTGGGTGCTGTATTGTTCTCTCTGACTATTTTCGAGTTAACAAGGAAGTAATGTGCTAAAAGTCGATGCAGCTTTAGTTAATTGTGGAATGTAATACCCAGAATAGTAAATAAATAAAGTTTAAGAACAAGTTCTACAGGTGGCACTTGGTAGCGTGTATAATTTCACAATTAATTGCAATCACATTCGGCAGAGAAAAATACTTTGGTCAAGATGAATCAGCAAAAAACAGGACATTTGAGCATTCCAAAAAAACTTTCTGGATTGTGGGACATTTTGGAAGAAAATGGTGCCAACCTGAAAAAAAATGGGACGAATACACGCCCTGTGGTAGTTAGTCACTTGGAATAGTTTAAAAACAGCACGAGTACTGAAAGTAACACACAAATAAATGTTTAGGACAATTCTTACAGCACCAATTATGTAGTAGGGAACAGAACTCTGCATTAGTGTCCAGCAAACTTCTTGGAACACCCATATGACATCAAATTTAGCTATGATATATCACAGGTGAAAACATAACTGATCATTGTGCAATATTTTATGTCACATTGCAAATATTTCATATGTTGACAACATTACATTATGTCAAGATATAGAATGTAGCTTTCTTAATGTTTACTGTATGATCTTTCCATGTTGTGATTCTCCCTGCACTTACTAAAATTTTCTGATTTTGAAAGAAGCGTGTTGTCAAATATTGCTGGTTAGAAAACGTTTTCTTATAGTCAGAATGATGACATATGTACCACTCACCTAATTCATAGTAGGTGACCCGATGTTTGAAAGTTTCTGGGAACCTTCATGATCCTTATGTCAGCATTAGCTTATTCACTTGCATTTATATTAAATGAATTGTTGTATGATTTTTTTAAAAAAACTAAACCACACCAGAACCATTGTGGTGTAATTGTTTGGGTGACTGAACCATGATTCACATTTGCTATCTCACGTTTAAAGTGTACTTGCCAGAATCAGGTGTTATGTTGCTACATTGCACTTTGTAAATGGGAGATATCACTTTGTACACATCTGTGTGTAGCTTATACAACGAATATGATTGCTAGTCTAAAGGTCGCATTTCGTACTGATTTGGAGCACTTGTACCTGGTTACTACCACTCAGTTCACTGACTGCACTCAGAAAAGATAATTTCTTATAAATGGATAAGTCTTACATTTCATGGATTAGCTTGACCAGTGAAAATTGCAACATAATCTAAAGTCTGTTTACAGTTAAAAGCTGTTTCGCTTGTGAGTGAAGTTATATTGTGTTCTCCATAGATTAAACAGAGCTTATACAATACTTCAACTCATACTCCCTGGTTATTCAAGTAATGAGATCTGAGGTAAACATAGTCTAGGTAAATAACATTCTATTGTCATATAAATATTGCTGTTTAAAATTTAAATTCAACCTTGTTCTGTACATGTCATTGGATATGAACATGGTACAGATGCAGTATAAGTGGAATATGTGCTTGGTAACTTATCCACTCAATTATAAAATTCATTTGTGTTACTTGATCTGCAGATACAGATCAAGTAACACAAATGAATTTCATAATTGAGTGGATACGTTACCAGGCACATATTCCACTTATACTGTATCTGACATGATGGCACACAATCAGCTCGTTGACCATGCTTGGAGTACTTCGTCCTATCCAATATGACAGTATACTGTAGCATATGAGATTGCACAGTAACTAAACACCATGAAACAAAAATCCACAACTTCCTTAGAGCTGAGATGATGCAGAAATTATAATCTCCATGTAATATTTTCGTTACGTTTTTGTCTATAAATCAATGGTTAGATTTGGCTCAGTTCTTTTTGTATCACTTACTTGTCTTATCTTCTTCACTTATTTCTGCCTGCACAGAAAGCAGAAGGTGAGGATGTGGTACAACTTAAATAAATTAGGTACAATCCAAATATCTATTACATATGTTAAGTATTGCTAAGATTTCCTGCCTTACCGTAGTTTCAAATGTCTTACAGCCTTATTATGGAGAACACCTAATGAAATTGGTTGTCACAAATATGGTGGTGGAATTTATTGGCCATCATTCTGCTGCCTCAAATGGACATTGCTTGATCAATAAAAGAACCTACATTTATTCAAAATTCGTTTCAGAAAGAAGCATTACTACACAGTGCACATACTGCGATTGAAATATTCATATTTCTTTCAAGGACACATATCACTCTGTTAACAACAGACCAAAAACCATTGATTGTGCCGGTTTTACAGCTGCTCCCATCATTAAGGTAATTCTGCTTTCTCTTTTTGCTAATCATGTAAGACAACATTTGATTATTCACCAAAGAGGAGGAGGAATTATAATGATGAGATCATGACTGGACTTTTAGATATCACACATTGTCTGTTTTACCTTTCAAGTTTGATATACCCTTTACCCTATGAAGAACCAGTATTATAAGAAAAAGTACTGAACTAATCTCAGAAAAGAAAATGAACAAAAAGACAGAGTGATACTAAATTATAAAAGAAAGCCAAAAGGAAGGAAAAATAAGGGAACTGTTCTTCCAAAATTAACAACACATCAATGCATAAGCTAAAGGAAATAAGCTTATTTCTCTACATTTAAAGCGTGTAAAGCTTTTGACATTAAGATCTTAATCCATTACAAGTAAAAATTTTATCTGTATATAAGATAAATTTCATTATGTAACGATTTTTCCTGTTCATGAGATGGCCATTCCAGCAACATACTCTATGTAATGATAAAATTACACCATGTTATTGTATACTTGTTGTTTAATTCTTGATTCTGATAATTCTGAATCTGAAGCACTATTACCAAGTAGGTACTTTTGCAGATCTCTAGTTATTCAAAAGTCTTTTAAAAGCTTTTAGTCTGAATTCTGTGTTATGGTCAAATAGGAAAGAACTCAAAAACAGCTGTGGAAGAAAATAGTAACATAAAACTTGGCATGTAACAAAGTAAATTTGGTAATAGGGAAACTAAAAATTCATGTATTTCAGAATATGACCTCGAGTTGTGCTCTGAAAGTGGTGTAAACACATTAACCGATAATCTTTTATGTGAAGCTGATGCTGACTTCGACAATCATTCATGTAATGTAATTTTTCAATAGGATGATGCTTCATGTGAAATAAATGTTGCAATGGACGATACTTCACATAAACGAATATGCAAGTAAGTGATCAGCCAGTTGATCGAATTAGACTATTGTTACAAAATTTTAAAGCAATGGAAGACAACATACCAAAACAATTAGAGAAGCAACTGTCGCAACAACAAAAATTTCAGGGGAATTAGAAAAACAATCCAGTGATTTAGCAGAATTGATTGCTTATTTTAATACTTTGTCAGTGCAGATTAATACTCTAACAGATGATGTTTCACAATCAAAAATGTTTTTGTGGCCTGCCAGAAGCCATACAAACTTTGTCTAAAGAACAAAAACAATGAAAAGCAACTATACTGAAATTAGAGAATTACGATACTTTTGTGGAAGAACAGGATGCTAAAGTACAAAAGCAATTAATGACCACTGCAAGCACATTATTCATAACTTTTCACAATGGCTGTCGCAATAGGGTATTTAAATTAATGACAAACTAAATTCAGAATCTGAAGGTGCTGTAAGTGAAACAGTCAAAGCCACTGTCCCTAAGCAAGACAATTCTGGCAATTAGCAAAGATAAAAGTCACTTGAAGCAAAGATTTGCCAGAATGGGGTGACCAATGACCAAGTTACTGTACAATTTATGACAGTGCAACAGGAATTGTGTATAAGTAGGAGCATAGTTCAAGGCACCCAATCATCTGCTGATAAAGTATGTGACAGTTGCAACAGTTCTTCTGCATATCACGTGGTATATGGAAAAAAACTGAATTCTACCGATTTATCGCAAAACTGAGTACCGTATGAAGTAGGGATAGCGCCACTATTATCCTCTGTCTTACTTGAAGGAAGTTTAATTAACTGTAAACAATTCCAGGTCTTAATGCTGGAATGACATACTTGAGTTATAACGCAGAATCGCAATACATGGTGGTCAAATGACTTTCACACAGCCCAAGTGAGTCACCTCTCACATCACCCAAATTTGATGCATGGCATACTGATAAGCACCCACCAAACCATAATAATATGAAGAGAACAAGGTACAACAATCAGTATCATCCTCTTTGGCAGGGAAATGGGACTCTACAATTCAATAGAGGTAACAACATGAGTTATTGGAATGCACATAATCTAGACCAGAACCAAGGAGATATGAACAATGCTCGTCCTAATAATAATGAAATGCCCCATGATCCACCTGATACCAGGTAACATAATCAAGGCCTGTCAGTAAATACTATGAAAGTGGCAAATGAGTCACAACTGACAAGATTCAAAAAAGTAATTCTGACCTCATTAGGACCTCTGATTATGGTCATTTCACTGAATTGGGGCAATCAAGGTAATCACATTAACCTGAAAGGTATAGTGAAGAACTTGATATAACAGATGAATTTATTATAAAATAATACATGGCGGGGACAATTTTCTTTAAAAAAAAGTGTTGCTATTGAAGCAATTTTGAAGCAAGACCTATAAAAATTGGAATTTTGCCTCTTGGTCAGAAGTCAAGAAATATATGTTTCAGCATTTTTGGAAATTTAGCTCCTAGGGATTGGAATGGTGGGTGAGAGGTTTAAAATAAATAATTGTTAAAAAACTACTAAAGTGCTTTTAAAGCTACATTTATGAAAACTGGTATTTTTCTTCTCAGTTAGAAATAAAAGAAAGTGTTTCAGTATTTTTGGAAATTCAGTCCCTAAAGCTGTGAAAAGAGGAAAAAATGTTTTGTGAAATATTTCATTATGAAAATATTCTTAAACTAAACCTACGAAAATTGATAGTTGGCTTCTCAGATAGAAATAAAAAAAATTGTATGTTTCACTGTTTCTGTAAATTCAACCCCTAATGGTTGGAAAGAGGACCTGGCTGATTCATTTTCACCCAGCATAAGGTGATAAGGAAAGAAACTTAGAATTTTGAGTGGGTGTTGATTTTATACTGTGCACACAGTTTAAGAGTACATTTTTCAAAATTAAACCGCTAAGGAAATGAAATAGGAAATGAAAGGATTTTTGAAAATATGTCGCTATTAAGGAATTTTTGAAGCTAGAACTACAACAATTGGTATTTAGTTTCTAAGTCAGAAATGAAAATCACATGTTTTGGCATTTCTGGCAATTTAACCTGGAGGGGGTGGGGAGTGGGAGGCTAAACCTAAGAAAGTTTCTGTTTGGGTTTTCAGTTATAAAGAAAAAATATGCAATTCAGTGTTTTTGGAAATTCAACACCAAAGGGGGTGTAACATGGAACAAAACTTTGTGGGACTGTTTTATTACCAATACATTACAACATTTGTAACATGTATTTTATATTTATATTTTTAACATATACAAAAATTGGCATTTCACTTCTTGGTAAGATATAAAGAAATGTATTAGGGGATGAAAGTTTTTATGGAATTATCACAATGTGAACTTAAAAGGCAGGATTAACAAAAACCTCCAACTCCTATTAGCAGAATCGCTTTTTGGACAGAAGTACATTCAGAAAAGATAATTCTTCTATGCCCTCAATTAGTGTGAATTCTTTAGAAGGCATTGCAATTTGTGAGCAACATACAAATTCGATTAAAGGAAAAAAAAGCTATGCGGACCATACATCCTATCCAAGCGAAACAGCAGGATCTAAGCTAGTTAACCGTAATTTTCGATATGACACTTGTATTCGTAAATATTGTACTCAAAATACAGATATATGAAGTGGTTCCAGAAACTTTCTAAATTCTTTGGCACTCACGTATTTCCCAAACCAAATTCTTACGTATACTTATAATTCATCTCAAGCTACAGAATCTAACCTTGTAGTTTCTCAAGCAACTGTGTAATTTCTGAAATAGCTATTTGTTCATATGTGTCCATAAATAGTTAGATGCCGCTCAAAATAGTCAGTTCCAGTCAAGTGAGAAATTGGTAATATCTATGTCGAGTCTGCTCCTGGTAATCACTCACATAATAGCTATGTACAACAAGTCTCCAAAAATACACGCAATGGCATCAGCAAAAGCTCAGTAATGTTAGTGCCCAAGAACTTACAAGCGTTTTCTTTAGTTCAAGTCTGAGAATACCTTTACCGAATTGTATTGTGCTCGGTGGATGGGTTGGACCACCATTGTCTTTGGAGTGTCTGATTGTTGCACCTATTTGACTTTGGTTAAGAATAAGATTAAGTGAAATACTGCTGTGCACTCTTCTCTGATAAATTATTACAAGATCCGATATAACTTGTGATGTGTGAGCAAATAGGGACTACATTTTGTTTTACACAATCATTTTGTTTTAGTGACTTGTTAGAGCTGCTACTGACTCTTGGAAAGAGTTTCTAAAAATGTGCTTCAGTAGGATTATAAATTATTCGATAAATCCTGCCACTGGACTCTTCTTTGTTTGTGAGTGCTGACCTGGTTGGAGCGCTGTTAATCTTTTGAAGTTGAAAAACTGTTCATCGGGCCAATCATACAACACTGAGGATGATAGATGTGTGGCAAAGTGAAGCCAATACTGTACATGACTGGGCAATCATAAGCCAGTGTTGATTAAGCTTCCCAGCTTCACTACTACAGACTGATATGATGCTGAAGGGGCGACAGAGTAGAGACTACAGAATGAACTTACTTACAATTGTTAACTTTCTGGGTGAGGAACTGATCCACCCAGTAAATTAAAAACGAATTTACATATTTAAGAAAGTGATAAGTGGGAGAATTTATGGACCTGTCGACATTGAAGTTGAGGCTAGTGGGGTCATTGGAAAGTATGAACTGCGGGTCACAGTTGCAGTGAACAGTAAAAACATTTCGAGTGACAAAAAGTGTGCACATCCTGCGAACAAAAATGTGTATCTAATGTGAATAACAGAAACAAAATTAACTGCAACACTGTATAGCTAACATTAAAGAATAATATAATGACACTGCCATATAGGGAGCACTGCAGCTAATCAGAATTGTGGAAATCGACAACATTTAGGTCAGAGCAGCCGCCAATGGGAAACAGCCAAAGGGGACCAGTACATAAAAATCTCAGAGAACTGACATAAGAATATGGCAGACAGCAACAAATTTCTATGACAGCAGCAATCAGTGCCAGGAAAATTCAACATAAAATGTTATTGTTATTGAATGTGATTAGCTGTTTGCGAAAATGAGAGTTAAAATCGCAGAAGATAGTATGTCCGAGTGTAGAATAGAAGAAAATTCAATACCTGAGAAAATTAATTTCCGACTGAAATTAGCAAATCAACAAAAATTGAAGTAAGAAGGGACTTAGAGTATGGAATGAAGATATTGCACAAGCAATTGAGGAAAAGAAACGAGCATACTGGATATATTTACGAGCAAAAACAGAACCTATGAAGCCGTCACGGTGGTCATGTGGTTCTAGGCGCTGCAGTCCAGAACCGCGGGACTGCTACAGTCACAGGTTTGAATCCTGTCTCGGGCATGGATGTGTGTGAGATCTGTAGGTTAGTTAGGTTTAAGTAGTTCTAAGTTCTAGGGGACTGATGACGAGAGGTGTTAAGTCCCATAGTGCTCAGAGCCATTTATTTAGAACCTATGGAACATAGAATATGAAGAGAAAAGAAATAAAATTAAGACCATTATCAGGAAAACAAATTGTGAAATAACTTTGTGAGCAGGATTGGGCATGACAGCGATTGAAGACAGGCCATAGCTTACAAGACGATAAAGTGTTTGAATAAAACTGAAAAATAGACAACAAACCTAAATATAATACTAGAATATAAATGGACTGCACATTGAAAATCAAACTTTAGAGGAAGGGCCCCCCCCCCCTACTCCCCTGAAATCGATGAACCATATGACGACATTTTCATAATGATCCAAGAAGTAAACGAGGCCCTGAATAAAATAGAAAACTGGAAAACAATAGGCCTTTGTGACATAAGCATCGAGTTACTTAAATATTGGAGACTGTTTTTAAAACTTAGTGTTCTTCATTTTTACAGTGTATTGGCGGAGGCACCTGATTCCAAAACCATGGACAGTTGCAGATGTCTTTTCAACCTTTCAAAAAGGTAAAAAAAATAATTATCATGGTGTAATTAGTATATACAGCACATAAGATTTACGCCAATATAATAAATCTATGTCTACAAATTATTGCCAAAAACCTGTTATCTGAAGAACAAAGCTGTTTCAGGAAAGCAAAATACTGTACTGATAATGTTTTCACCCGTAATTAAATGATAGAAAAACAAGGAGGGTGCCATAGGGAAACACACAATGCATTTATAGGATTAGAGAAATCCTTCGATCATGTTATCAGGAAAATGTTATGGAACACTACACACAGGAATGGATTTCTCAGCAAATACTAAAAGTGATAGAAAGCCTATATAAAATTACGAAAATAAGAATACAGACTAATCATGCTATATCAGTAGAAAACCAAGGTGTTTGATAAGAGTGTATCTTATCACCAAATTTTTAATATATTCGTTGATGATATGATTGAAGGATGGAAAGAAAAACTTTATTTGGACTATAATTGTAACATATTTTTTAATAGGATGCTTTCCACAGATGACATTGCTATTGAACAGGATAGCGAGACTTCACTACAAAGATGCATCTATGGCGTGAACCAAATTTCTAAAGAATATAATATGAAATAACCCATTCCGAAAACAAAAGCGATGACTCTCAAAGGCACAAAACCGCTAAGAACTAAGATCATAATAGGAAATAAAACCATTGAACACAGTAGTCATTTGTCCCATATCTATTTCAATACTTAGTAGATGAACCACGTATACATGGTAGAAAAATTCCTTGTGTCACAGATACAAGCTCTCTACAGTGGAATGTGATAAGTTACAGAAAGAACAGTATTTTGCTGTGCTGTAAGAGTAGGGCATACCCTAACAAAACTGTGACGTATTTACCTGTAGGTCAGTTTTTCAATTATATATTATGGCATATGTTCCTGGGGTTCTCGCAAACAAGGAATTTTGCAATGCAAAAAAGAATGTTAACGATTATGGGATAACGACCACCTCATACTACTGCACAATCAATGTTCAAGGCATTAAATTTTTTACTTGTCTCTTGTATTTCTGTTTTTTAGACAATCATGTTAGTGAAAAAGAATATGCATTTCTTGTAATTGAACAATGAGAATCGTTGTCTTCGTACTTGAGCCCCAACATACATGTGTCTGTTAACAAGACACATGCTAATACAACATCCATTTACTAAGAAGCAGACTGTACAAACGTTTCCCCAACGATTTCATTCATACTGACAGGATGTATAGGTAACGATTGCGAGTTCAACATATATAAACAGAAAGACACAATTCAGAACCATTTCCGAGAAAATCGAGTGTAAAAATTTTTCTCATATTTGTATATTTTGTATGGCCGCTTGTACTCAAGAAGTTCGCAACCAAGTGTGTTAAGGGGTTAAACCTGTGTGCACTTTTTTTCCTTCTTCTTAAGGCCAAATCACACTGGTTGCTATGTCATGTCACGTCACAACCCGTCAAAACATTCTGCAATGCATATTAGATGGCGGCATCCACACTGGCCATCACGTCCCGTCACATCACGTCACGGTATCGTCAAGGTTTCTCACGAAAAAAGATTTGATGGCTGATGTCATCCATTTGTTGTTCATCACGTGACCTCCAAGCTCATTTGCACCCGATACTTGCTCATATGTAGATCTCCACATTTCGCTTTGTTGTAGTTTTCGTGGTTAGTATCAGTTGTTTCTTGTTCATTTTTTTTATAACTTATTTCATTTCGTTACTTCTTTCGTTAAAATTCATATTAAATGACGAAAGATTAATTGAAGCAGTGAGGCAGGAGACTGAATTATATGACATGAGCATACTAAATTACTTGCTCTCTACTACATTTATATAGTGGACTTTTATACATAGCGGTATGGTTGTTAATATTTTACAATGAAATGCACTACAACTTGAAGTGAACAAAGTACTGAGTGTAGAATCTGATTAGTAGATGAAAGCTATTTGTATGTTGATAGGCATTTGTTTGGTTTCATAAATAAATGCACAGAAACCTCCTGGCACTGCAAATTGTTTGTTAAATATGTGTCTGTGGCGTGCTTACTCATTATTAAGTAGCTCTCTGGATGTCTGTAAAACAGTTTAACAGACATAAGTGGTGAATATGTATGTGGTTCACTACCTAACCGAGTACAACTTCAACTATTAAAACTCAAATACATAACTTAAAGCAAACCTATAAATCTTGAAGGGAAAGGTATTGAGGGAGATTTGACTATTGTAAAAAAAATTGCACTGGACTAGCAGTGAAACTTAACCTTAAACAAACCACTTTTTCACGGGATGTGATGGTAGCTCCTAACACTGTTCCCTTTAGTAATTTTAGTTGCAGTTTGATGTAACAAATGAAAAAACTTTCGCTATCTAAAATATGAAATGAAGACTCCTCTTCCTCGAACTCCTTGTTATATATTTCTCGGATTCAGATAAGGAAGGAGTTAAGAAATTACCAGATGACTGACTGTGATTAATACTTTCAGTAGTTACCATATTCAACAATAAGCTGAAATCGCTGTAGCATACTTTCACATAACACATAGTTCAAAAAATTCAGTTCAGAAATATTACCCTGTGTTTAATTTTGGAATTTTGATCACTCCTTTTTGTAAATAGAAGACTGAGTTAGGTGAGGATGAGAGCATTTTGTGCTTTCCATCTTGTCACGTAAGAGGCATGCAGTAGTGCTGGAGTTTTGCCAAATATTATTTAATTCGACGAAATAAATCTCGGGTGAACAGCCTGGTATGAGTGTGCATAGGACGCAATATTTCGGCAATCGACCACGTTACCATCATCAGCGCACCTGATGATGGCAACGTCGTCGATTGCCGAAATATTGTGTCCTATGCACACTCATACCAGGCTGTTCACCCGAGATTTATTTCGTCATAAAATACGCCTTGAGAAATTGAAGAATCACATTATTTAATTCTCTTGAAAAGTTAAATGACATTCGAAGCTATATTGTTTCTTTGTTTGCCTTTTTTTACGTCTGAACTGCAACTGCTCACATCATTGCAGAATAGTTGGACCAGCTCGCTGGTCAGTGCTGTACAAATTTAATGCGCCGGTTAAGCTGCTGTCCCTCATTATCGCTCAATCTACTGTATGTGCGTGTAACATAGCATAAAACGCATCCTTATGATCGTACTTGACTGTACTGGACCCAGATTGGCTTCTGCTGAACGTGAAACGAAAGACAATGAGATTCAAGCCAACATGGAAGAACACATGATGTAATGTTTACATCTGGTTTATTCTTATGATGAACAGAGTATAGTGTGTGAAAATCCTCCTCTGTGCCACGTAATGACATTTTTCGGACCCCACTCTGGTTTTGCTGTTGTTTTTCACTTCTGTCTTCCCTTTCTAATAGACAAGCTACCCTTGCAAGATGCAAACCATTTGAGTCCAACAAATGTCATTTTTGTACAAAAGTGAACTCTAGCATCCACGTATATTAGCTACCATGTTGTGTATATGCACTTTGAGCGTAAAAACAATTGAAAATCGTCTAGCGAAGACTGCAAAGCAAACAGTGAGGACAGCCATGCGAGTTCAGATCATGAGACTTGAATTGATTTGACGTACCTTGACGTAACAGACATTGTGAATACACCTTCACGTTCCGGTTCCGTGACGTGACGGTGCTGTGATGGCCAACGTGAAATAACTTCATTCTCACGTCATTATTTTGTCTGTGCAAACTGTCATTGAATGATTGATTTATTATTTTCATGATGTTTATCCTTAAAAAACAGAAAAAAAAGCTTTCATAATGGAATTGGAAAAAATAGATAAAACTCGGAGAAGCCGACCTCAGGGAATATCAGTTAGGATTCTGGAGAAATGTAGGAATACGCGAGGCAATACTGAACCTACAACTTCTCATAGAAGATAGGTTCAGGAAAGGCAAACCTACGTTTATAGCATTTGTAGACTTAGAGAAAGCTTTTGACAATGTTGACTGGAATACTCTCTTTCAAATTCTAAAAGTGGCAGGGGTAAAATACAGGGAGCGAAAGTCTATGTACAATTTGTACCGAAACCAGATGGCAGTTATAAGAATTGAGAGACACAAAAGGGAAGCAGTGGTTGAGAAAGGAGTGAGACAAGTCCCCCCATATTATTCAATTTGTATACTGAGCAAACAGTAAAGAAAACAAAAGAAAAATTTGAAGTACGATTTAAAGTCCAGGGAGAAGAAATAAAAGGTTTGATGTCTGCCAATGACATTGCAATTTTGTCAGAGACAGCAAAGGACCTGGAAGAGCAGTTGAACGGGATGAATTGAACGGAATGAACAGTATATTGAAAGGAGGATATAAGATGAACATCAACAAAAGCAAAACGAGTACAATGGAATGTAGTCGAATTAAACCAAGTGATAATAAAATGTCATGTGACTAGGGCCTCCCATCGGGTAGACCATTTGCCTGGTGCAAGTCTTTCGATTTGACACCACTTTGGCGACTTGCGCGTCGATGGAGATGAAATGATGATGATTAGGACAATACAACACTCAGTCCCTGAGTGGAGAAAATCTCTGACCCAGCTGGGAATCGAACCCGGGCCCTTAGGATAAACCAAGTGATGCTGAAGGAATTAGATTAGGAAATGAGACATTTAAAGTAGTAAATGAGTTTGGTTATTTGGAAAGCAAAATAACTGATGATGGTTGCAGTAGGGAGGATATAAAACGTAGACTGGCAATGGCAAGGAAAGCGTTTCTGAAGAAGAGAAATTTGTTAACATCGAGTATATATTTAAGCGTCAGGAAGTCGTTTCTGAAAGTATTTGTATGGAGTGTAGCCATGTATGGAAGTGAAACATGGACGATAAACAGTTTAGACAGGAAGAGAATAGAAGCTTTTTAAATTTGATGCTACAGAAGAATGTTGAAGATTAGATGGGTAGACCACATAACTAATGAGGAGCTACTGAATAGAATTTGGTAGAGGAGAGATTTGTGGTACAACCTGACAAAAAGAAGGGATTGGTTGGTAGGACACATTCTGAGGCATCGGAGCATCACCAGTTTAGAACTGGAGGGAAGTGTGTGGGGTAAAAATCGTAGAGGGAGACCAAGAGATGAATATAGCAAGCAGATTCAGAGGGACATAGGTTGCAGTAGTCACTCGGAGATGAAGAAGTTTGCGCAGGATAGAGTAGCATGGAGAGCTGCATCAAACCAGTTTTTTGACTGAAGACTACAACAACGACAGATAAACAAGAACTTTCAGTCAAATCAGTATATTCAGTTTTATTTTATTTGTGTGTGTGGCAGGTATAATACAATACTAGTAGTAGTAGTGGTAGCTTTATTCACCCATAGATCTCTTTTTACAAGAAAATAGGACATGTGAAAGTATTTACACGTTTAGACCAATTGAAAATAAGCAAATTCGTACACACATACATTTACAGACTTCTAGTTAGAGATAATCATTAGATTAACTCCTGGCATAAAACACTTTTTTTACAAATAACTCATTAAGTAATTTAATGCCACGCTGTTCACTCATATCTCAATATCAGTCACTGCACACACTATACACACATTGTTTTATAACACTTCACTCACTGCACACACAAACCCACACATACTGGTGATCTCTGGGCCATTTTCTGTACCACTTCCCATTTGCTACCCTGAAAAACTAAGTCAGCATATCTCTATAATGAGTGAGATGTTGAGCTCAGAAAGAGATAGATGTATTATTATCGTGCAATGCATAGGTTGGGGGTAAGTATTTCTAGAAAATGAAAAAAATAAGGAAAAAGTCTAGTCTGAAGGCATTATGTGGAATGCTGAGTGTTTTATAATTACCATTGTTATTTATTTCTATAACATTTTTTAGCAAACACCTACTCTGTTTTGTCTAAGTAATCCTTCAATGTATAAAATGTATTGCATGACAGGTACTGTTTAGCTGCCATTTTAAGAAAGCATATTTTTGCAACTTCTTTAATCTCATTTAGTAATTTATTGTAGAGTTTTATTCCTTGGTAAAAAATGCAGTTTTCAGTTTTACATTTATTTTTTCTTGGTAAAAGTAAGTTGAGTCTAGCTGTTGTTCCATGGTCATGGACAGAGCTGTTTGTGCAGTAATTACCAATGTTATTTTTTGTGTGTACAACTGACTGGTAAATGTATTCACATGGAGCGGTTAAGATCCCCAGTGTTTTGAACAGATCTTTAGAATGAACTCAACTACCATTGTTGTTATGATTCTTATGGCTCCATTCTGGAGTTTGAAAACTGTGTTCATATTTTGTGCATTTGTTCCCCAAAAAAGAATGCCATAGCTAAGAATCGAGTGTACATATGAATTGTATGAGAGTCAATATTCATTCCTAGAAATTTTGCGTTTGTGACACCGTCTATAGGGATGCCATCTACATTTAATTTAACATTGCGATTTTCCCTCTTCAAATTGAAATTCCGGGCATTAGTTTTCTTTATGGTCAATGTCACTTTATTGCTTATTGACTAATTGTAAACTTTCTTGAGAGCTTCATTTGCTTTCTCTACAAGGAGTTCTCTTGTTTTCTCAGTGACTATAATATTGCTGTGATCAGCGAAGAGCTTTTTTTCACCATGAGTAACACTACTCGGAAAGTCATTGATGTTTATCAGGAAGAGAATTGGTCCTAATATGCTACCTTATGGATCCCCTACATTCATGTATTTTGGTTCTGATAAGTTTAGGTGTATTTGAAGTATGTGTTATGTCTAAACTTTGTACCCTATCTGCTAGATATGATGGAAAACAGTCATTAGCTACCCTTCTTATTCCTAATGCTTCTAATTTACTTAATTGAATCTTGTGGTTAACTGTATCACATGCCTTAGAAAGATCCAAAAATATGGCTGTGACACACTCATCTTTGTCAAGAGCATCATGTACAATGTTTGTGAGTTCTAATATGGCTTACTCCATATATTTGCCACTTCAGAAACCAAACTGTGATTCGCTTAAAAGATTGTATTTAATCAGGTAATTCATTAATCTGTCTTTCATAATTGTTTCTATTATTTTTGGGAATGGTGACAGCAGGGAAATGGCCAGTATTTTGTATGTCTTCTGCATTACTTAGGTACAACTCTTGCCTGTTTTAACTGCTCTGGAAATATGGCTGTGACACACTCATCTTTGTCAAGAGCATCATGTACAATGTTTGTGAGTTCTAATATGGCTTACTCCATATTTTTGCCACTTCAGAAACCAAAGTGTGATTCGCTTAAAAGATTGTATTTAATCAGGTAATTCATTAATCTGTCTTTCATAATTGTTTCTATTATTTTTGGGAATGGTGACAGCAGGGAAATGGCCAGTATTTTGTATGTCTTCTGCATTACTTAGGTACAACTCTTGCCTGTTTTAACTGCTCTGGAAATATGGCTGTGACACACTCATCTTTGTCAAGAGCATCATGTACAATGTTTGTGAGTTCTAATATGGCTTACTCCATATTTTTGCCACTTCAGAAACCAAACTGTGATTCGCTTAAAAGATTGTATTTAATCAGGTAATTCATTAATCTGTCTTTCATAATTGTTTCTATTATTTTTGGGAATGGTGACAGCAGGGAAATGGCCAGTATTTTGTATGTCTTCTGCATTACTTAGGTACAACTCTTGCCTGTTTTAACTGCTCTGGAAATGTTCCTGATGTGAAGGATTTATTTATTGTATTTGTTAAGGGGCCTTGTATAATTTCTGCGCATTGTTCCAGAACACACATTGGTATTTCATCTAAGCCTACTGACTTTTTATTTTTTAATTTTTGAACACTTTTATTGACTTCATTCTCTGTGGTTGGAAGTAACATCATTGTATTTAATGCGACATTATTTATGGGTGTCATATTTGCTTTGGGGAATATTTGCTCAGCAATACTTGAAAAAATGCTCATTTACATAGTTTGCTAAGTGTTGTGGATCATTTATTACCTTATTCCCCTCCCTTAGCAGTACGTTATTTTGGTTTTCTTTGCCTCTCCCCATTTCCTTTTTTATAACATTCCAGCCTGCTTTGCTTTTACTCTCTGCATCACATATTATTTTGTCATTAAATGACTTTTTTTACGGCAATCAACATCTTCCTATAGATCTTTTTTTATCTATGATAAAAATTTAAGAATTCTGGAGCATTGCTACTCTTTTTCATGGAACTAAGGTATTTAAATGTTTGGGACCCTCTGGGTCTAGTGAAGCAGGGGATTCAACCCGTCAGCTTTGACCAATGATGTCATACATTACTCATAGATAATAACATCTTCACTTTCGGCCATAGATAATAAAACAGTTCTGTGTTCCGGATAAGCGCTATCATTGTACATTAAAGTAATTGAATGTGATTTTAAAAGAGATCGCTGCATATTGCTCAAAATATTCTTCATGTGCATTTATATAAATAATTGCTTGTTTGCAATTCATTCAGTACTTAATTTAGTTCTTAGTGATATTGAGGTAATTTGGACTGTTAGTTTCTTCTTTTACGACAATTTTTAGTATCTCATTTTCGTTTGTAGGTATGGATTTATCTGTTCAGATGAACTTGGATGATTTGAGAGAGGCTATGGGCGTAGACATGTTGGCCACGATTTGTTTTTTACAAATGTGTGGCCTCGTTGCCGAGTATGTTCAATATCGTGAGTGCAGCGAACATACGCACCTCGCAAGTAAGCTTCATCACCGTAGTCAGACTTATTCATATGGCGCTGCAGCAAAGATCGTTTGTGGCGGGATGTGGTTCGAAAAATCTAAGCTCGCGTTGAGAGTCATTATGAAAATCACATACTGTTGGTGTTTGAGTTATCTTTTGTGGCTGCGTGTTGATGAATGTCATGTGGATTGGTACTCTTTTTGTAGGGAAGTTTGTGGGGAATACATGAAATATTGGGGGCCATTGGGGGAGGGGCGGTTGTCATGGTCGACATTGATGAGTCGCATTTTGGCAAAAGGAAGTACCACAGGTGGGGGGGGTCTAGTGAAGAAGGTGATACAACCTGTCGGCTTTGACCAATGACGTCAGAATTGGCCAGAGAGCATTTATTACAGAGATGAAAGAGCTGACAAGACTGTTCAGAAACAAAGGAATATGAGAGACGAAAAATTTACTTGACATATATCAAGGCAAGCAGTATTTCACATGAAGGATATCGCGTGTTTGTATTGCTGTGGAAAATGAAGGAGAAAAATGTATGGAAATATTGGTAGCATAGAATACCTCATGTCACATATATATGGGTTGCATCTCGAACCTCATTCGAACTGTATTGGTTAACTGCAGCACGGGATACAAGTTTAGCATACTGTGGATTTGGTGCATTTTTGAAATAGTGTGTGTTTTTCATCAACATCTCCCCTTAATACCTGCTGTTGTCCATCTGTTTTTGTGAGGTGTTGATATAGACATGCATACTTTTGGAAATGCCATTTCAAATTTCAATTTAAATAGTGTGGAGAAATCAGAGAATTTCGTATTCACATTGGTTTCCTTATACACTTCATCCCAACTTTGTTTTGCTTGAAAATCTTTTATTTTGATTTCTGACAGATGTCGTTTGTAGGCTTGTAGTTTGGGAATGATTCGATGCCTGATTTTACTGTTGATATTTGACATAGATGGTCTGATAGTCCGAGATCTTTTACAGCTACATCACAGTTTTCCCTGTCCATATTTGTGGCCACATGGTCAATTACTGATGCAGTCACTGTAGTAACCCTTGTTGCACTATTCACCAATAGGAACACGCCAAAACGTTGAAGGATGTTTATGAGGGTGCTGCTGGATTCATTTATGATGTTAATGTTGATGTTAATATCCCCACTCAGAATTCTGTTGGCCTCTGTACTTGAGACTTAATCTAGAACTTCTGTTAATTTATTGGAAAAAGTGTGTACACTACCACTGGGAGATCTATACATAAATAAAATGATTAATTTCTTGCTGATATCAAGCCTTGTTAATTCTTTAGCTGATATTTCAAAGTGTTTTTCTTCACTTGCTATACTGAGGTCATGTCTTGATTTTAACTGTGTTCCTGTTCTGATATAAATACCTGATCCTCGACCCCTTGAAGCAGTTCTGCAGTAAGAGTTTGCCCTTTCATACGATGATAATACTACACATTGGATTTCTCTGTCTCTTCTCCAGTGCTCAGTAACACAAAGTACTATGCAGTTCAAAGATTGGAGCTCAACTTCTAATAGTTGCATTTCATTTTTTATTGATTGCATGTTTTGATGGAGGATTGTTAAGTCTGTGAAAATTCCCATGTTACTCTTTCCAATTGTTTGTTTTTCTTTGTGACGTATGGTGTGTGTGATATTTGGAGTGTTAAAATCTGTGTTGTGAGTGATTGTTTCAGTATTTTTTAGAGTGCTGGAAATATTCTTTAGGGAGGTGAACCAGTTGTCTAGTGATCTATGGAGCACTGTACGAATTAGTATGACACTGATCATAGAAGAAGGGAATCTGTAATTATTACGTCATACAGCGCAGGTAGTGAACGCCGAATGTTTGCATGTGCATGGTTTTTTGAATGTGTCTAATTCAAAACAAAAGTTGGGTTACATTCTTAAGCAGTGCTCTGTCATCACACAATATGGCAACGTAACACGCATATCTATCATTAGAATTACGTAGAAATTAAATAAAAAGGAGTACCAGAAGCGAGTTCGATTCACAAATATCATGCTTATAAACTAAGCGCCTACTCGCTTGGTCAGGGAATCCTTGATTACTAGCCACCATACGAAGTATGTAAGCACGTGTAAAATGTTCAAACTCCGTTTTCTCGAAAATATTTGAGAGTTGCACCTTGCTATTTGCATATTTTGAAGTCCTAGTCGTGCCCTACACACACTGTTAATGGGATCCAAATTAGTGAAGGGAAGTTCATACAGTAACGTTGTAATATGCACCACATCCGAGTCCTGGCGTGAGACACTCCATCATCAAGCGTATAATTATTGTATGCAGATACATTTGTTTTTACGTATGAAACATCGTTTCTAGAAACAGAATCTGGTAACATTTTCCATAGACATTTTTCTTTGTCTTTTATCACACACTTTAACTGGAAACAACGTATTTCCAAATCGAGATCTGGTCTGCAGAGTCGATTAATATGCATTCGATAACGGACAATATCGACTGTCAATATTTCGGTGACACCTGTTTTGATTTTCGAGGCGCGAAGTGGCGTTGTGGTTTTGTCGTAGTGTTTGAGAGAGGTAGGTCGTGTACCGAAGTTATTAAGTATTTCATTAACAATTGAGTGTTGTTTTTCAGTTAGTTTGTCTTGTGACGTTATACTTTCAGACACTTCGCAACATAGCGTACCAAAAATAAGGGGTTTGGGAGCTATCTTTAAAGCGCTGCATTAGTTGAATTCCATCTCATGGATACTAAATCAGTTTAAATGTGTTTTGGAGTGTTGTAGAAGAATTTGTGTAGCGTAAAATAATGCTTTACAGTCTGTATATACCGGTAAGTGGAACTCGTATGGTTCTTAAACTCCCTTCTTTAGCATCACATGTAGAGAGTTCTTTGTCGGTGATGACAAAATGATTGATTGCCAGACAACCTTTTTTTATAAATCTGTCTGTTGTGTTCAGCAGCTCAAGTTGATATATGCCATTATCTATTCTGAGATACGCTAGTTAGCCGGGAAATACCTAAAGGTAACAGTAAAGTACTAATGCAGTGAAGTTTATGCTCAGTGTTGAAAATTAGGGAAAAAATCTTAAAGTTCACATGAATACCACTTGGATCATGTCAGTTTCCTCTTGATTAATATTTTCTTTTTGGTAATTGGGGAAGAGAGCTGAGAATGTGCTACTGGTGGCATGTGAAAAGCATGGTTTTCAGGTAACTGGAGATACAAAACTTTATATTGAACTTGAGTGAAATGAGTTTTACTTTGATTAATAATTCTCATACCATAAAAAGGGAATCTTACAAAATAATTAGTACACTCGTGGAAAGCAGATTGTCATTTTCTTCCATTTGTGTAGATGTGAGTTTCTTAGTTTCATGACAGTGTGTGCCTCTGATCTAGCGCAGAGTCATATACATCTTTGTGGTATGGATGTAGGTAAGGCTGAACATTTTACTTTCATGGAAACCTCCACAGCATTTCTCCAGACTAAAATCATGCCATATTAATTTTGCCTTTTACATTAATGTGCCAGATGATTGCCACTATCCTTTCAATGCAAACTGTTCTCTCATTCACAGTCCCAGACTTTGAGAGACATTTTTATTTTATTATATCTTTTTCTTTCTGCACATATAGTCACCATATTTGCGACTTAAGCATAATGATTTATAGCTTGTAAATATGGATTGGCAATGGCTTCAGTAATTAGTACTACAGATAACTGCCAGCAGATACATTATCAGAAACATGTGCCACAGAGGCTTGACATTTGGTGCTGCCTCAATAAAAGGCATGCCCTAGTCAATCAGCATGTAGTTACTGTCGTATCCTCTTAAAGTGCGATATTAACGATCTGGTCAGCTGAAGAATAGAAAATGTAAACAATTCATTTGGTTACTGTATGCACAACATAACTAGGCCCTTTTCTAGGAACAACTCAGGACAACTCAGGGCTAGTATGAAATGTTTCCGCCTATTGCCTGCGTTAGCTTCTAAACAGTACAACAAGCAGTTATTTCCCCTAAATGTCTCCTACCTCCGCAGCAGCCTAAAAACTGTTCATTGGTGGAATGTTTGCATTACATTCATCCCCTTCAAAAGGATTAAGTTGTATTGTGTGTATAATACATTAAGCACTGTCTTCATTGTTGTTAGATGAGTGTAGCTGCAGATATAGATACAAGATTTTTCCTTTGTTTCTGTGTTCGGAATAATACTTGTGATCTCTCCAAATCAATCACCTGAGCAGCTGTCTATAGCCACCAATTAATGAATGTTCTGTTGCTGGGTTAGACAATGCAAATCAATGGCAAATATGCCTTATGTGGAGAGTATTGTAATATTTCTAGAGATATTGTCAGTCCATTCTCAAGGGCACACTGAATATCTTAATAGATAATGCATGAGGTACTGTTTTAATTCACATTCTGGATGCAAATATAGTTTCTTTAATAGTGTCTGTTGGTGGGTACAGAAATGAACTGAGCTTTGCAAGAGTTCTTCTATTTGTGAATTAATCTAGTCACAAAAAGTCTATATAAGTCAGTAACAGATTACCTAAGAGTAAATGATAAGGCACAAGGACAAATAAGAAATACAGGGATATATACTGGAGAACCAGAAATCCATTGACAAACTTTCGGTGTTGATAGTATAGATCAAAACAACAAAAAATGTGCTGTAAACATAGGCTCAGAAATGAATACCTTAAGAGCTATGGACCTTGTTCAATAGAGGAGATGTATTTCACCATAACGAAGATGAACAAATGTTCATTGCTCTTAAGGTATGCATTTTAGAGCCTATTTTTACTGGACATGTTTTCCTTGGTTTGGTCCCACCTATGAAAGTTTGTCAGTGGATTTCACTTCTCCCTTTCGAAGATATGGCAGGTTCGGGAATACAGAAGCTTCCGATTCCACCCGTCTGCTTTGACCCATGAGGTCACCAATATAGCAGAAACGACCTTTCTCAATGTCTCCAATATGGTGCCTATTACGTCATTACATAAATGACAACAAACATGAAAATACTTATAAAACCAACACACAAATCTCTCTCCAAAAATATAATCAAACTAACGGGACCAGCGCGGGAAATTGGGGGTTTTTGGGTGGGGACAAAACAAATTTAAACACATACAGACACACACCACAATCCCAAACCACACAGGATGACGACATAAAAACACCACAAATTTCCCAATTCCGCTACACTTACAATATCAAGAGGAATCGGTCACTTCCCCTCACCCAGATAGCTCAGCCACAATTGTCGATACCACAAAATAAAAAACAACTAATCCAGAAATTGTAATCATGCCGCAACTATCGATACCACAAAACCAACACCTAAAACAACAAAAATTGGAATTGGACACTTCGCTTGACCCATATAGGTCAACAGCAGCTCACAATACCAAAACACACATAGCTATGATGACACATTGAAATTGGACCCTTCTCTTGACCTATATAGGTCAACAACTCGTGATACCAAAACACACAGAGTTTCGACACTTTGGAATCAGTCACTTCCCATGACCTATGCAGCTCAAATACAACTGACAATACAAAAAAAAATTGAAATAGAGTACTTCCCCCTCGGATACATAAATCAACCGCAAGTGCCGATATCAAAACATCAACCGCCAACACATGCAGTAAATAACACCGACTCAACAACACACAAAAACCTCACTGAGGATCGTAACACACGAACAATAGACCCAAAAAAAACGACTACTTACCACAAAAAAGTTCTTAAACTTAGTCAAATCCATGCCTAACAAAAGAAGCCACAAATTGAACTAAACGACTTAGCCCGCGACAAACAGCAAACCAATAATATCAAGTGACATTGCAATAACACAACAGAAACTTAATTCTTAACTCACTGAAACTAATTTCCGTTCTTCTATAACAGTCACGACCGATAAATGCCCACTTCAAGCACCGACACCCAAATGAACCCAATACACCACCAGAGGACACCACCAACCGCTACAAGACGACATCTACAAACACAACACACTCATAAACTAAGCTACGCACTGTAATTACGTCACACAACACCCTTACATCACAGGTCAAAGCCGACGAGTGGGATCGGACGCCTATGTTGACCCGGCAGGTTCTTACCATTACTTTGTAATATCTCAAATAGTTGCATTTGCTGAAACAAAGAGGATAAGCGGCAATAACGTTTATTTTCTAGAAGAGGAAAGTATGTTGTGTCTTTACCAAAGCAATTCAGCGAAAGAGCTGGAACACCTAAATAATTATGACTACATTGAAGAGGAATGGTCAGACAGTGAGAGAACAATGAAAAACAAAGCATGTGAATCAAAATAAATGCCAGAAGAAAATAGTACTCAAGGTTTTGACACCAGAAATTAAATTAGCTATTTCAGAGAAACAGGCATTCTACTAAAATACCTCTCAAACCATACAGATAATAATCTAAATGTATATAAATACAAGTTTAGTTACAAGAACCCACAAAGATGCTTTGGAATGATATTTTAATAATCCTGGAAATGGTATTCTTGGACACTGAATGATAGCTTATAAAGCTCTTAAAGCAGACAGACAAGTCAAGAAAGAGAACTGTCCCTTAGTCATTGGGAGATCATTTATTTAGCTTAGAAAAAAAAGAATGGGTCCAGTACCAGTCCAAGATCGTGGTAACTCATGTCGGCTTTTACCTGCAACATCATCGAAACTTGCCAATCAACAAAACCATAACAACAAAACATCTGGGAGATAAAAAAAGAGATACTGGCAATTTTAGTTGGCTTGCATAGCTCAAAGTCAGTCCCCAATACCACGAACGCACATGACTCCAAAACATCGTATTGGGGATTTTCATAGTTTACCAACCGTGCACAGGCAGGCTGACGACTCCAGCGAGTGACCAAATGGTGTAAATTGCCCTGAAGATGACCCCATTGGGGGTTGAAACTGGTTGGCGGTAAAATAAATAATGCAATTGTGACTGTAATTTTGAATAATTGATTACCTGTATAGCTCATACGAAACCCATGATGCAAATAAACCGCAAGTAACAGAATTAAACATTGTCGAAACCTAACCAGACCAAAATGACAATACGCTTGACGATACCCATCACCATAGACTAACAAACATAAACTTCAGCTAGCAACCCATACCACAAAATCATAAAAAACTACATCATGAATTCCGATACCAGCAGCTGAAAGAAAATTACGTACATAAGTAAACACACCACATTTTGTACTATTGGACCACAATGTTATTGCACGTGGTTTCCCACGTCTGTTCTTGGAAACACATGACATTATGGTAAACAAGTACAGTGGTGACTAAGGAAAATGTATCGCACTGCGAATGATCTCAGAACGGTCGTGCATATACTAGTAAGTGTGCCCTCGTGAAATACAGTGAGACTCAGGTGCTGTAGTATTGTGGTCGAATAATACAGAAAAAAAAGGGTCAGCTAACAACTAAATTTAAGCCCCACCTCCCTCCCCCATCTCCCCCTCTCTCTCCCCCATCTCCCCCTCTCTCTCCCCCATCTCCCCCTCTCTCTCCCCCATCTCCCCCTCTCTCCCCCCATCTCACCCTCTTTCCCCCCCCATCTCACCCCTCTCTCTGCCTCTCTGCCCCTCTCCCCCCTCTAATCCACCTCTCCCCTCTCTCCCCCCTCTAACCCCCCTCTCTCCTCTCTCTCCCCCCTCTAACCCCCCCTCTCTCCTCTCTCTCCCCCCTCTCTCCTCTCTCTCCCCCCTCTCTCCTCTCTAACCCCCCTCTCTCCGCCCCACTCTACGACCTATCTGCCCCCCCTCGCCCGCATCTCGTGGTCGTGCGGTAGCGTTCTCGCTTCCCACGCCCGGGTTCGATTCCCGGGGGGGGGGGGGGGTCAGGGATTTTCTCTGCCTCGTGATGGCTGGGTGTTGTGTGATGTCTTTAGGTTAGTTAGGTTTAAGTAGTTCTAAGTTCTAGGGGACTGATGACCATAGCTGTTAAGTCCCATAGTGCTCAGAGCCATTTGAACCATTTTTTTTGTCCCCCCTCCCCCTCTCTCCCCCCTCTCTCCCCCCTCTCTCCCCCCTCTCTCCCCCTCTCTCTCCCCCCTCTCTCTCCCCCTCTCTCTCCCCCCCTCTCCCCCTCTCTCTCCCCCCTCTCTCTCCCCCTCTCTCTCCCCCCCTCTCCCCCTCTCTCTCCACCCCTCTCTCCCCCCTCTCTCTCCCCCCTCTCTCTCCCCCCCTCTCTCTCCCCCCCTCTCTCTCCCCCCTCTCTCTCCCCCCCCTCTCTCCCCCCCCCCTCTCTCCCCCCCCCTCTCTCCCCCCCTCTCTCTCCCCCCCTCTCTCTCCCCCCCTCTCTCTCCCCCCCCTCTCTCTCCCCCCTCTCTCTCTCCCCCCTCTCTCTCTCCCCCCTCTCTCTCTCCCCCCCTCTCTCTCCCCCCCTCTCTCTCTCCCCCCCTCTCTCTCTCCCCCACTCTCTCTCCCCCTCTCTCCCCCCTCTCTCCCCCCCCTCTCTCCCCTCTCTCTCCCCCCTCTCTCTCCCCCCCTCTCTCTCCCCCCTCTCCCCCCTCTCTCCCCCCTCTCTCCACCCCTCACCCCCCCTCTCTCCCCCCTCTCTCCCCCCCTCTCTCCCCCGCCCCCAAGCGAGTGGCGCAGTGGTTAGTACACTGGACTCTCATTCAGGAGAACGACGGTTCAATCCCGCGTCCGGCCATACTGTTTTAGGGTTTCCGTGATTTCCCCAAATCACTTCAGGCAAATGCCGGGATGGTTCTTTTGAAAGGGCACGGCCTACTTCTTCCCCGTCCTTCCCTAATTCGACTTTTGTCAATTTCATAAATTCTCTGCACCACTGACACCTCACACATTCAGCAATTGGAGAAATTTAATTGTTGCAGCCATGCAGTTGCTCATAGCAGCAAATAAAATAAAAAATTATTTATTTAATCATCTAAGGATCATCTTGCAATGAAATGATTTGTCAAGGTAATACAATGTCTATCATTGGACAAAATAGAACACACAATGCTTTAAGAGGATAGGACAGGTAGACTATGGGGATAAGACTGGTGATTGGCCATGCCATTGATTGAGATACCATCCTGGCAAACTGTTTAGTGATCCATGAAACCCCAAACCAGAATGGCTGGACAGAGCAGCTCCATTCTCCTGAATATGAGGTCAGTGTCCCAACAGCTGCATTGCTTCATTTGGTAATTCTTTAATGAATAATGTTTCTTCATTTGCACATAAATTGTTTCATGTAACTTGCAATATAAAATATTGTTTCCTTCTTCACTGCTCACACATTTACACTCACCAATAATTTCAGGTCTGAGAAATGCTGTTGTGCCCCTTGACTCAGTTCCAGACTCCCTATTAAACTATGTGCTACAGTCCACCTGAAAAACTAGACCAGTGGACATTACTATCACATATTATACAGCTTTACACAAGATCCTTGTAAAAGTAGTAAACTATATTCAAGTACTGAAATTTGAGAAGGTAGTTTACCCCTTTCATTACTATCCACTACTCCTGAACCCTCAAAATAATCTTTAATTGTGTAATACCCCTTGATTTGATTTTTGACAGGGAAGCTAAAACAGCTTAGGTCCAACCCGCCACTGCTCGCACTGAAACAAAATTTATTGTGTGGTATCTCTCCCTGTATATCTAATAAAGCCAACCAATGCCCTTAAACAGTGCAAGAAGCACCTTTACCAGTTTTTTGTTAGACACAATTTCTTCAGGTCTAGTTGTCCCAAAGATTCTGCATCTTTTGCACTCCAGTGCCATGAATTTGAAGATTAGGTGTGATACAGTTTCTTCACCCTCATCATAGGTTCTGCATTTAGGGTCTTCATCCATTATACCCATTGTATGTAGATGTTTTTTTTTAATTACCATGGCCGGTCATCAGTCCAGTCATGAGTTTGACTTCTTTCCTGTTCAATCCCAGGATTACAGAGCTCCTTTTAAAACATAGCTTGGTCACCATTACCTTACCACGTTTTTGTTTATGGACCTTGGTCCAAGTATTCTACACACTGTATCCAGAGCCATTTCTGTAGTTCTTGTTTGATCATAGCCTTGGTGATTGTCAGGACAGGTTCCAGTCCAATAAATGGAACCGTTGCCACCATCCTGGTCAATCTGTCGGCTTGTTCATTGCCACAAATCCCTGGGTGGCCAGGGACCCACACTAGGTTTACCCTTGTGCTTCCTCATAGCTCCACCAGAGCCCTGTGGCATTCTGCAACAATCTTAGATCTCGTTGCAGGAGCTGCCAGTGATTTCAGGGCTGTCTGGATAGATGTAGATGCTACGGTCATTGTAGCACCTACGCATATTCTCCTCCACACATGCCCTGATTGCAGTAATTTCAGCTTGGAATACAGAGGCCAGTTTTCTTAGAGAGATGATGCCCTCCGGTCTTGGCTGAATCCCGTATGCCCCTGCCCCAATACCCCTGTACGGCGTCGAACTGTTTTTTCGCATTGCTCCCTGCTTCTAATTATTATATTGTAAAGCTTGTTGAAGCTGTTGGAAGTTATTATATAGTCGGCAAGTATTTCCCCAGCCATTCCTATGTTTACCTCACTCACTATGTTAGTGTGTTTTTCTGGATATCCCGATGAGATCCATTTTTTGCCACTTTTAAGTCTGTATGCCCCAGCTGCTGCCTCTATCTTGACCCAAAGTTGTAATGTCCAGCATGGTTCCCATCCTAGCAGTTGGTGTGCTGCTAATTCCACCTGTTATGGCTAAGCAGGCCAGTCTCTGCACCTTAGCAAGGTCCTTAGCTGCAATTTGCTGTTCTTCTTTCTTCCACCACACTCGGCCCCTTAAGAAATCCTAGGTCTAACCACTGTGGTGTATGTCCAGTGCATACCTTTGGGGCTTAGGCCCCAGTTTTTACTTTTTGCCTTGGAACGGATACTCTTAATGTGAGGGTCCACGTTAGTTTCTCCTCTAAGGTTACCCCTAGATATTTCACTATCCCCTTCACAGGCAGAGTTTCAGCAAAGAGCTTTGGATTCCAACTGGAGTGTTGGATATGCCTCTTCGTAAATGGCATCACAACAGTCTTCTTAGGATTAACCCTCAGATCCTGTTTAATGCACCAATTTTGCACAATGTCCAATCCTCCTTGTGCCGTATTTCTAACTGGGTCAGTAAATTTGCCAAGTATTACTATGACAAGGTCATCTTTTTCATTCATCATGGTAGCCTCTACCTTCCTTCCACTAAGCATGACCCTGGTCCACCTACTTACAGTGGTGCCTAGGTCATGCACCTCTGCGTGGAATCAAAGGTCATGTTATTGAAGGCCCTCTCGATATCCAGGAAGATGCAGAAGGCTATTTCTTGGAAATGAGGTGCTTTCTCCACCCTCCCAATGAGTTGGTGGAAACTGGTTGATATGCATGTTGGTTTGAATGTAGAGGGACCCTAATTAGCCTCCTCTCCCCAACTTATACATTTACCAGTTTTTCCAATGGTTTGAGAATGGAGGACAGACTGATTGGTCTCATATCCTTGGCCTTGGTATGATCAATACTCCCTGGCTTTGGAATGAAGACAACCTTCACTGCCCTCCAAGCATTGGGAATAATTCCTACTGCTAGACTAAACCTGAATAACCTGCATAGCACTCTTATTAGAGTTTCTCCTGCCTTTTGCAGGAGAGCTGGAAAAATTCCATCCAGGCCAGGTGACTTGAACGGTTGGAATGTTCCCACCACCCATTGGATTTTATTTAAGTCCACACACTCCTTGGCCGATTCCCAGTCCTCTCTTAGAGTGCCTGAGAACCATTGTCTCTGCGGGATCACATTCTGGTCTGTGTTGTCAGGCAGAGCATATAGAGGAAAGTGTGTTTTGAGGAACATTTCCAGCGTCTAATGTGCTGTCTTTGTATATTCCCCATCCTCCTTCCTCAACGTACCTCCTGGATTGATGGGTACTGTAGTGAGGATTCTGTGAAGTCTGGCTTGAGCAGCCATGTTCTCCACTTCCTCGCAGAATGCCTTCCAAGGATGTCTTCTTTGCTTGTCTTATTGCAAGGTTGTAGTTGACAAGGGCCTCACGATATTTAGGCCATTGTCCTTTACGTCTCGCAATGTTAAACAGTCTTTGTACCCGTTTTCTTTGAATTTCCAAGTTATTATTCCACCAAGGCACACTCCTATTTGTGGACTTCCTGGTGATTGTGCAGTTGTCCTGATATGAGGTCACTATGGCAGAGGTAACAGCCTGTGCTACTTCCTCAAACTCCACTGGATTCCTTATCGAGGTTTTACTTTCTGATAAGCCTAAGTCAAGGTCCCTCCTATACGTCTCCCAGTCTGTTTTCCTGGGATTCCTATAGGTCATGGTCTGTCTAATTGCCATTTCAACCTTGAATTTAATGTACATGTGTTCTGGTGAGGATGGCTCTAACACCACATGCCATTGTTTGACATAGCTGCCCATCATCATGGAACCAAAAGTTATGTGAATTACTTCTTCCTTTCTGCTATTCCTGAATGTAGGTTTATTGCCCCTATTCAGGACCTCCAAGTTGTTAGCTAAAAGAAATTCAGGAAGGTACTCACCTCTGCTGTTGGTGTCCTTTTTGCCCCACACTATGTTGTGGGCGTTGGCGTTGCATCCCACCAGCAGTTGGTCACCTTGCCGATGGCAAGCCTCTACCAGTCTTCTCACCACCAAAGGAGGAGGAGAGCTGTCTTTGTAAAGAATGAATGCTGAGGCCAAAATAATTTCCCTTGTGATACTGTCCTGACATTGCTGCATTTTAATGGTAACTAGGTCCCGTGGAGCAGAAATCTATTATTAACATGAGAGAAATTCCATTTCTTACATAGATGCGTGTTCTGGAGTTTCTTAGGTTTCTAGAGTAAATCAGCTTACCTCCAGTGCCACCGAGGCCCAATATGCCCCCTTTATATAAGTAGGGTTCGTGTATCAGGGCCACGTCCACTTGCTGCCTCCCCAGGTAGCGGCTCAGAGCAGCAGAGGCCCCTTTACTGTGCTGCAGATTACTCTGCAGCACCTCCAGTCTCCGTCTTGCTGCCGTCGTTGCCTTTGAGGTCTTTGTGAACCCTGACGGTGACCTGCGAGAACCCTAAAAACAATTTCAGGTCCTACACTCGCATTGCCTTCAGGGATTTCACTCTGAGCTCCACCACCATGGTGCCTCCTCCTGGTACATCCTTCTGGTTGACCACTCTCCAGTCTTCTGTCGAGACTTTTGGGTTCTGAGTGCCTATTTTCTTGAACAGAGTCTTCGGGAAGACATCCTTAAGGATTTTTGGTACCCATATTGATACGTTTGCGATCTTAAGAAGTTCCGCTACCGTCTTCAGCAGCAGCTTTGCATCTTCTCACAGGGATATCATGGGCACCTTGCCCTTAAGCCATTCCATCATGTGCACCCGCTCACAAACAAAAATGAGGGCACAATGATCTAGATAGACCCTCCTGAAGTTGGGTCCTGGATCAGTCTCCCCCATTTTCAAAGAGAGCCATCTGTACATATTCCTCCTGCTGCGAGGTGATGGCCACCAGTGGATTGCCTTCCTGGATAACTGTCATCTTAGAAACCGAGACTGCAGTACTATAGGTCTGTTTCCCTATTTCTTGCCTTGGTTTTTTCTGGGCTCGATTATCCAGGGAGGAGGGAGTCTTAGATTCTTCCATTATCCTCTTGCTGCCTGTCTTCGACGTTGTGGGCGTCTGCGTATCCCCTTCAGTCTGAGAGAGTTTTTTTCTTGGGAGTCTTAGGTTCAAGTCCCTTTAATTCCCTCCACTTGTCTTTAGGAAGCCATTCTTACCCCTTCCTTTTTCCTCTGTTCCCGGCTGGATTGGGGATTTTCTTTGCCCGGGGACTGGGTATTTGTGTTGTCCTCATCATTTCATTCTCTTCATTCGTGACAGTCCTAGATTGGACTGTGTAAAAATATTGGACTGTATAAACATTGGGACTTTGTATGGGCACTGATGACGACAAAGTTGAGTGCCTCACAAACCAATCATCATCATCATCATCATCATCTTAGCCTAGCCATCTGCGGACAACATAACTGCAGTTATGAGAACTCCCCTCCTTAGTGTACTGAAGGCCTCACAGAGGTCTTCTCATATGGGCAATACCCTCCAAACCTAGACCACAAACAGATTTCCCATGCTGTATCCTCACACACCTCCAATCCACCACCACCACCACGGCTCAGCTACAAAGGAGTGCCCCCCCCCCCCCCCCACCCCCACCCCAGTCATCAAATATCATCATCCTGAACTGGAACAACTGAACCAGGTCCTTTGCCACGGCTTTGACTCTCTCATCGTGCCCTAAAATGACACACCCTACCCACGATTCTTCCCACCCTTCCTAAAATTTTGTTCCATTGCCCACCAACCTACACAACAGCCTAGTCCATCCTCATGCCACTCCCTCTCCCTGTGGCAGACCAAGGTGCAAGACCTATCCATTCCACCCACCCAGCACCTCCTGTTCCAGTCCTGTCACGGGCTTATCCTTCACCATCAGAAGCTGAGCGCGTGTGGGAGCAGCCATGTCATCTATCAACTCAGCTGCAAACACTGCTCAACCTTTTATGTCGGTATAACCAACCAGCTGTCAAGGAAGATGAATGGCTGCTTCCAAACTGTTGTCAAGAATAAAGTTGGCCACCCAGTGGCACAACATGCAGGAACACGCTCAGTTTCAGTGGCTGCTTCACAAACAGCCATATGGATCTTTCCCTTTACCAATAGCTTCTCAGAACTACACAGTTAGGAGTTGGCCTTACAACACATCCTTCTTTCACGGAATCATCCGGGCCTCTATCTCAGGTAACCCACTGTCCCCACACCCTCAACCCAACAGTTTCCCCTTCCTCCATTCTGTCACCCCTTTCCTATTCACGTCGCCTTCAGCATGTGCCGCATTCCTGGTGGGATGTGCCAGCCCAAAGACCTGCCATCCCTTCCTCCCACTTTTCTGGTCAGTAAATTGGCCACCTCATTCTGAGCCACAAGCCACCAACTCCCTGTCCCTCTGCCTGCCTCCTCCCTCTCTTTCTATACACCCGGCTGACACAACTCCCAGCAAAACCATGCCACTAGCCAAAAAATAGTATTGGCATTTAGGTGTAGCCTGCACCATATAGAGGCATAGGTAGGTGTGTGTGTGTGGGGGGGGGGGGGGGGGGGGGAGGGGGGGGTTATGTTAATTACTTTAGGTCGCCAGAGGATAACAAGTGCATACTACTGTTAGTTTTATTTATGTTTGTTGTTAATTTATTACATACTGCCCAATTGTAAACACCCTTGAGGGTTTCATTCGCTTTCCCTAATAGGAGATCGGATGTTTTGTCAGTGGTTATGATGTTCTGTCGTTGGCAAAGAGAACTTTCTCTCCATGTTTAACACTGTCTTGGAAAGTTATTGATGTGTATTAAGAACAGGATTGGACCCAATACACTACCCTGACAAACACCAATGTTCATATATTTTTTGTCTGACAATTTACAAAAAAATTATCAGCAGCAGCATGTGTGGACAATCTACATCTTTTGCACTCTGTTTTCTAAGACAGAAACCACTCATTCACAGTTCCTCTTACACTTGACACTTCTAGCTTGTCTATAGTATTTTATCGTCAAGTATGAAAAGCCTTACACAATTCTAACAAAATGCCTGTAACATAATGATCACTATTGAGAACTTCAAGTATCATTTTTGTGACCTCTACAGTTACTGATATTTTACTTCTTCCACACTGGAAATCAAACTGCTTCGTTAAAGAAGTTGTATTTAGTCATGTAACTCAGGAGTTTCTCTTTTATGATTTCTTCAGTTGTTTTTGAGAGCGAGCACAGCAGTGAATCTGGCCTTTAAATTTTTTCCTACATTACCTTTCTTTAGTAAGGGTACCACTTATGCATGTTTCAGGTACTCTGCCACGTGGAGTGGCTGCGCGGTTTGAGGCGTCATGTCACGGACTGCGCGGCCCCTCCCGCCGGAGGTTTGAGTCCTCCCTCGGGCATGGGTGTGTGTGTTGTTCTTAGTATAAGTTAGTTTAAGTAGTGTGTAAGTCTAGGGACCAATGACCTAAGCAGTTTGGTCCCTTAGAATTCTCACACATTTGAACATTTTCAGGTACTCTGGGGAGACACATGAACTTAATTGATCAACTTATTATCTCTGTTAAAGGGGCCTGTGGGCTATGTATGCACACCTCCAAAACATACAGGAACCTCAACTATGTCTGCTGATTTCTCATTTCTTAATTGTTATTCTCTCTTCTAAAGTTCCAGCTCTGATGTGAAAAATAACATCGTTGTGCTTTTTGTATAAGTCACTGCTAGTGCTACGTGTGTTTCAGGAAGATTTTGCTGCAGCTTCTCTGCAATACCAGAGAAATAATCATTTGCAGAATTTGCTAATGCCTGACAACTTTCTATTACCCGATTCCCATCTTTGATTTGTATGTTGTTATACTTGCATTTAAATTAAAAACCTTAATGTGCAGCATGCAAAAGATGTTTTTCTTTTGAACTAGCCTACTGTAGTTTCTTATACTTGTCTACCTTTTTCAGTTTCTTGTTGTATAATATCTCACACCACTTTGCTATTGTTTCCTGCATTATATATTAATTTGTCATTGAATATTTTTTTTTTCTTTGCTGCAAGCAGTATCCTCCTATATATATTTTTATAACTGTGAATACCTCAAGGAACTGGATTTGTGTAGTGCTTTTGGCACTGGATTAGTGCAGTGCTTTCCCAAAGAACTGAGGAATTTCTAATACCCACAGTTATGTACCTGTTTTCCTTAGCTGCTACAGTAGAAATAGCTACTTTTGGAAATGGAGCCTCAAAAGTTAATTTAAACAATGTGCAGAATTTAGTGAACTGGCACCTAAACCTCCAGATGTCAGACACTCAGATCGGTACCAAATGTTGTATGTGGGTAGAGTATCAAGCAAAACACCGATTTACTGAGTGCTATGTGCTGCCAGCTAGAACATGCCCAAACGGTAATCAAAAGTAACACCACAACTACGGAGCACATGAGAGGCATATCTGTGAGTGACAGTTTTGTAGATCTCTCGTGGGTGAGATCATAGAGTGTAAGGTTGTTGTACCAAGAGTCCCCTATTCAAACCACATTGATGACAATTTGTTTTAACTGTTTACAAGTGAAACTGTTACAGGGAAGAACATTGTCCTGTCATGTAAAAGGACCTTTCAGAGTTTGTAACAATGTTGTTTTGGCAGTCTGCTTTTCCTTTGTTTGTTGAAGGTAGCAAACGTATAGAGTAAATTGGTATATATATATATGTGTGGTATTCTATCGGACATGTACGACAGAACAGACACAACAGGTGATGAAGTTGATAGTGCATTTGTAGTTTTCACAGAATAAACATAAACAATCGGAAGAGTAGAATAAAGAAACGTATGGCAGTATTGATAGTCCCATACAACACTTTCAGAAGGAAAAAAAAGTCTTAATTGGGGTATGAAATCAGTACCTTTGGTACAGCAATCTAACGCTGTACTAACTTCCCCATGGAAGCTATGCATATTAGTAACTCACAATCATGCTTTTCCTGTACTCCATAGTTGTGGTGTTACATTTAATTAAGACTTATTCCTGTTATGCTGGACAACAGCACATAGTACAGACTAAATCGGAGTTTTGTTTGATACTCACTGTAGTTTCCTGCGGTTGGCAGGAAAGACTAACAATCAAGTTTGAACGCACTTTATTATAATAAAAAACTTTCTTGGCATGCACTAATTTCCAAATGCAAGAACAAGAAACACAGCAGTTCACGTGGTGGCAAAACCAGATAAGAGCACAAGACAATAAAGAAAATAATGACCAAAATACTAGTCTACCAATTACAAAGATACAACGTGTTACTGAATGCTATGGCGAGTGTCTAGTATGCTAGAGCCGGCATAAGTATTGGGTGGAGCTGTCCTAACTCTAGGTGCACACTGCTGGTCTGACTCTGCTGGCATGCTTATAATGCCAATTTGGCAGAGTGCAACACGTAGGCACATGAGTTCAAATTGGTGGATCACTGTCATATGTCTTTTTGTGAAGCACTTCTATGTTTATGCAGAAAGCCTGTTATTGTGTACATCCACTGGCGATGTTTCGTTCTCAGCTCTTGCAGGGAGGTCAGCAGCCCACCTCACTTATCTGTTGTGCAGGCCCTCTGACTGATAAGGGGCTGCTATGACATTTCTCCCCCAGGAAAAAGAATGCACAGCACCACAAACGTCCGTTGGAGTACGGGCGTCGTAGTTGACATCCATGGGTTCGTGGCCGGCAGGGTTGGGAGGTGGTGACGCAGCAGGGGCAGCTAGCAGCAGACACAGTGGCTGGGGTTGAAGTGGAGGTTCCATCACAGGGCGGCTGGCGATATACACTGGCAGCTCCCCTGGGGTGTCGTGGTCCAACAGATGGGGGCGGAGCTGGTTGAGGTGCTGGCAAAACTGTCAGGCCACTGGAGAAACGCCATTGCCTGGACGCAGAGCTTGGTGATGATTTCAGGCACCCAGCTTGCCTGTGGATGAGACAAGATACACCCAGACCTCCTGCCTGATGCAGAAGGAGTGTGCCAGAATGCGAGCGGGAGGATGAGAAACCTCGGGAACAAGGACTGATAAGGGAGAGCAGAATGGTCAACCGTGAAGTATCTCCACTAGACTTTTACTGGCATAGTGGGTGGTGCGGTATGTAGCCAAAAAAAGAACCATGGCGTCCTCCAAAGGGTGATGGCTCAGCAGCCTACCGAGCTGGGTCTAGAACATCCGCACAAAACTTTCTGCCCGGTCATTTGATGCAGGGTGAAATGGGGCAGTATGGACGAGGGAAATTCCATTGGTAGTACAGAATTGCTTAAACTCGGTCAAAGTAAACTGTGGACCATTATCTGTAATGATCGTTTTGGGGAATCCCTTGATAGCAAAGAGATGCTGGGGAATTTTGATAGTCTCAGCAGAAGTGGTGGTCATCATGCGGGAGACGTAAGGGTATCCCGACCTAGAGTCTATCAGTATGAGCCACTTGGAACTGAGAAATCCAAATGAAGACGCTCCCACAGAGCAGCTGCATCCAGCCATGAAAAATACTGGCACTGGGGTGCTGCCTGACGTGTTTGGCACGTGGTGCAGGCTGACACAAGGGAGGCAATGTCTTAATCCAAACCGCACACAGTAAAGGTGTCTGTGGGCCAGCTGTTTGATGAGGATGATGCCCCAATGGCCAGTGTGGAGGAGGTCGAGGTGCAATGCATGTGGTGGTAGAGATCTCGCAGCATCTGATCCTGAGCGGTGGCCCGCCGGACTGCATTAGCATCCAACGGAAGCCTGTCCAGAGCTGTGACCACGTCTGATTCCACATGGAAACAAACCAAGGGGGAGGCATCAAACTCACGGTCCACCCCGGCAGGCATTCGGGACAGAAAATCGGTGTTTGCTTGCCGTCCAGATGTACAATAGACAACATTGGTTGAACATCAACAGGAAGAGCGCCCAACGCCGAAGGCAGTGCACTGTCCAGGTAGGCACTGCTGTGCCCGGGAGAAACAAAGAAACCAAAGGTTTGTGGTCAGTCTGCAGAATTAAATGATGACCATAAACAAAATTGTAGAATTTCGTTAGGCCAAAAACCAGTGCCAAAACTTCCTTTTCAATTTGACTATAATTGATTTGAGCATAGGTCAGTTTTTTGGATGCGAAAGCTACTGGCATCTCAATGCTGTCGACTGCTTGTGAGAGCACCGCATCCAGGCTATAGTCTGATGCATTGGCGGCGATGATTAAGGGCAGGGGATGATTGTAAGTGGCCAGACAAGGAGGGCAGAAGAGAGCTGACTTGAGATGTGTGAAAGCCTGTTCACACGCCGTGTTCCAAACCCAATGTGCACCCTTGCACAATAACCCGGTCATGGGTGCTGAAATCTCGGCGGTGTGCGGTATAAAACGCCAATAGTAGTTGATTTGGCAGAGAATGGATTGCAGTTGGTTCACGTTGGCGGGAGGAGGCAGGTTTCGAATCACTTCGACATACTCCATGTAGGCTACAGGCATCAATCGTGAACCTGAGATAACTGACCTCTTGTGCAAAAAAGTCACACCTTTCTTTCCGGCAATGCAGGTTAGCATAAAAAAAAACCTGAAATAGCCTATCCAGCTTGTCCGTGAGGTCCACTGTGGACATGCCACCGATAGTGACATAATGCAGATAATTTGCCACCCTGAGCACCTGGCTTGTGAGGCATTCCAAATAACATTGGAAAATGGCAGGGCTGCTGGCAATGCCAAATGGGAGGTGGTTGTACCAGAAAAGGAAACACAGGGTATTGATGGCTAGGATCTGCTGCGATTCATCGTCCAGCGGCAGCTGCAAATAAGCATCGGGCAAATCAATTTTGGTGAAAACGGTTGAGCCCACAAGACGTGTGAGTATATTGTCCACCGATGGGATAGGATATGCATTGATGATGGACTGAAATTGACTGTGACCTTAAAATCGCCACAGATGGGTAAAGCACCGTTTGACTTCTCGACTGTCACGATAGGTGTTGCCAAGCGACTGTGCGCGATGGGAGAAAGGGTGCCTTCGTCTTGTAAGCGGTGAAGTCTCGGTGAGACTGGGCGGGCCTTAAAAAAATGAGGGACAGCAGAGGGAAGAAGCTGATCATGTGCTGTGAAACCATTCATCCCTGGTGTGGAGGATGAGAACAATGTTTCATATTTGCTGAGGAATGGGACAAGGAGGGGATCTAAACCACCTGTACCTTGTCCTGCACTGACAAACCCAGAGGACCAAAAATGTCAACACCCAAAAGGTTAGTAGTACTGGGAGAGCTGACCATCAATTGTAAGAGATCTGTGAGTGGAAAAATGCCGCCGACTGATATTGGGTGATTACTGAAACTATGCAAGGCATGAGTGTATAGGGATAAAACCAGTGAACCCAAGTGCTGGTGTGTGGCACCATCCACAATAGAAATGGATGATGATGTGTCGATTTGGAAGACCACCGGAACATGTGCTACCTCCAAGGTAAGGAGAAAACAGGCCTCTGATTGAGGAATGATGGAGAATACTTGTCTGTCAATGGAAGATTCGTGACAAGCTTGTGTGTCCGCAGGAAGCGTGGCATCTACATGATGTTTCTGTGAGGCCTGACACACCATGGTGATATGGCCCGCTCAGCTGCAAGCCGTGCACCTTGCTTGCCAGTGGGGGCACTCCGACCATTGGTGAGTCTAGAAACAGCCCAGACAGGATGGAAAACAAGTGAAAGATTCTCTGTCACTGGATGGACCAACAGATTGACAAGACTCTTGTTTGGCGCTAGGCAAATGGCAAGCCATGAAAACAGCCAGATCAAGACGCAGCGGTTGTACTGGTGAGACTGTTCAAATGCACGAATGATCAGCAGGCAGGTGTTGAGGGAAGGGTCCTGCAACTTCAAAATATCAGCCCGAAGACCCTCATCTGGTGTGTGAACCACCACCATATCGCGTATCAACAAAGAGGCATAAGACTGCTTGCAGGCAACGTTGGCGCACCGGAATTTACAATCATGGGAGAGACACTGGAGCGTCATAATCCATTCCCGATATGTCTGACGTGGGGACTTTCTACAAGAAAAGAAAGTCTGACACGGATGGAGCTGACATGTGTTTTTGTGTCAAAGTACTCAAAAAGGCAGACCTTAATATGGGTAAAGGAGAGATCATGAGGGGATTGCTCAGTATTCAGTTGTTGAATTAAACAATACACTTGTGGACCAACTGTTCTGTTGCTGTTGGGGGGGGGGGGGGGGGGGGGGACCCGACTTTGATTTTCATCGTGGATCCCAGGTGCCAGTAAATGTTGTTCGAGCAGTTTGAGATAATTTGACCACGCTTCGACAGACCTATCAAAAGCAGGAAACCTTGGTGGAGCCTCATGCAAAGTGTTCAATTTACTCACGATGGAATCAACTCTATGAGCTACCTCTTGCAACTCTGGGGAGTTAGGGCGAAGTTCTTACCGTGTGAGAGCTGCCTGAATCTGCTATTGTGTTTCCATCAAGGACTGAAGTAGTTCCTCTGAGTAGGCCATTTCATTCGAAAATGGAAGTTTTACCTTTGTTGCCAATTTACTGTAGTGTCCTGTGGTTGGCAGGAAAGAACTATCAATCGAGTTTGAACACACTTTATTATAATTAAAAAAATGCCTTCTTGGCATGCACTAATTTCCAAAAGCAAGAACTACAAGAAACACAATTCTTGTGGTGTCAAAACCATATAAGAGTACAAGACAATGAAATAAAATAATGACCAAAATACTACTCTACCAATTACAAAGATACAACATGCTACTGAAGACTACGGCGAATGTGTACTATGCTAGAGACGACTTAGGTATTGGCCAGAGCTGTCCTAAGTGTAGGTATATACTGCTAGTCTGACTCTCCTAGCGTGCTTATAATGCTGATTCAGCGGAGTGCTTCGTGTCGTCACGAGTTCCAATTGGTGGATCACTGTCATATGTATTTTCATGAAGGAGGTCTGTGTTTATGCGGAAAGCCTGTTATTGCTCACATCCTCAAGCAATGTTTTGGTTTGGGCTCTTGAAGGGAGGTCGGCAGCCCACCTTGCTTGTCTGTTGTGCGGGCCCTCTAACTGATAAGGGTTGGTTTTATGCAGTGTTTGCTGTAGTTCTGGTATTCATGCAGTTGTGTGATGAATTTTTGTGCGATTTAGTGTTTTCGAGATGAATTCAACAAAGAAATGATATCATCAGTCTTTCAGGGACGCCTAGTCTGTTGAATTTCCGTGTATTATACAATTGTGGAAAGGTAAAATATTCGCATTCTGTTCCATGTGATCATGTGATACAAACATTGCTTACGGAGGAAGAACTGAATTAATAAATCGTATTAAATCCGTTAAACACATCTCCAACATGAAAATGAAGGGTAGCAGTAAGAAAATAGATTCAATTTTTACCACCCCTGGAGCTGACCTTGATGTAATAAGAGCAGAATGTTTGTTCACTTAATGTTTAATTGAACAAAATAATCCATTAGCTGCTGCTGATCATGCTGGTGCCCTTTTTAGGAAAATGTTCTTTGGTTTGGAAATGGCAAAAAGATACGGTTTTGGTCATACATAGACTTCACATACTTTGAAAGAAATGGCGACAGATTCAAGAAATGAACTCATTACCTGCATGCAATGTGAACCGTTTACTTTGGCTACAGATGGGAACAATGACGCTAAGCTTTATCCCTTAGTCGTCACCTGTTTTAGGAAAAGATAGTTACTTCGGTGCTGTCTGTCCCCAGCCTTGATGGGTGATTCAACGGGGCATGATATTGGAAATCTGTTAATTTCACAGTTGGAGTATTACAAAATACCAGTTGAAAATTGTGTAGTGTTCTGTTCAGACAATGCTCCAGTCATGATTGAAAGAATAATGGAGTTGCTGCTGTTTTAAAGGAAGCAGAGCCATATGTCTTTGTGCTTGGGTGCTCTGTCATTTGATTAACTTGGCTGCTGAGAAATGTGCAAGCAGTTTGCCTGTTAAGATTGATGAACTTTTAGTTGGCATTTTCTATTATTTAGAAAAGAGCTGCAAGAAGTTCCAAGAGCTTCACACAAGGAAACTAAGAAGATATTAAAACATTGTTGCACAAGATGGCTATCTTTAGGAAAGTATATGCAAGGACTGTTGGAGCAGTGGAATCCTTTAGTTGGGTTGAAGATGAGGCGCGTGTTGGTGCTCAGTGTGCACCAAGTAGCTGAACATCATTTACAATCCCAAAAGCTGAGCTTCATGGTTCTAAAGACCATAGAAAGAGGGAGGCTGTCAAGTCAACAGAATTGGTTGCCCCCCCCCCCCCCCCCCCCCCCCAGAGATTTGCATCTGACACTCCTGTGCTGAAGAAGGACGACATTATTCAAAGCCATGAAGAAAAAAACTGTTTCTCTCTTAAGGCTTAAACCAGGCATACTGTGCTGTCATTTCTGTATTTGAGAATCTCAGTTCTGCAGAGTGCTTCCCATCAAATTCATAAACTGTTACAACTAATGATGAACCTATTACAGCAGCTTCTTTCCAGTTTTTAAACCTAAAGTTATAAAGAGTTCCCTGTTACAGAATGTTCAGTACCATCTTAATGAGAATCAGAGAGACAATGATGATCTAGTTATTGGAGTTCAGAAAATGAATTTGGTGAAGAAACTTAATGATAAAGATAAATAAAGATTCTTTTTGTCTGTCAGAGTTTACTTCTGCTGTGCATGTGATTATACAGGGTGTCTATAAATGAATATCGGGATTTTAACACTTTATAATATTTATTACATTAAACTTTCAGTTTTTTATGTCAAATGAAAGAGAAACTGAAACAGTTTTACCAAGAACCTTATAAATGTTCTATGTGAGCACCATTTGTCACACGGCACACACAAAGTCTATAGCCGAGCGCTGGATAGGCCGCAAGGGGCCCAATGACAGGGCCTCCACGTTCACTCGACCTAACACCGTGCGATTTTTTCCTTTGGGGCTTCATCAAGGATCGTGTGTACGTGCCTCTGCTACCAGCAGACCTCCCTGAATTAAGAAACCGGAGTGAAGCAGCTGTTGCTACAACCACTGAAGACACACTTATCTACGTTTGGGAAAAACTCTGCTATAGACTTCGGGCGTACTGTGTGACAAATGGTGCTCACATTGAACATTTATAAGGTTCTTGGTAAAACTGAGTTGCTCTTTCATTTGACATATCATTTCTAACTCTAAGTTTAATATAATAAATATTATAAAGCGTTAAAACCCTGATATTCATTTATAAACACCCTGTTTCACAAACAAGTTTCTCCTCAGTGATGAAGTACTGAAGCATGCAGAGGTTGCAGAAGTTTCCAAAATTGATGACACCAAGTTTTCTTCTGTAGAATTTCTTGTAGAAAGGTTTTCAGCATCCCTGCCGAGGAAGGGAAGTGAGTCAGCTGATGACCAATGAATGTGCTTCAGAACCAGTTTGTGGCCCTGCAGGTTGATGACTCTGCTACTGTTGAGAGCAAGAACTTGACAGATGAGCATTCATGGAGCTGATGGTGTTCCTAAGTACGATGGGTTATCCAGGCTAATGCTTTCTATTTTGACCCTACCGCACAGTAATGCTGAGTGTGAGTGTATGTTCAGTTTGGTGAAGAAGAATCACAATCAGTGTAGGTCCTCCGTGTCGAATGAAACACTGGGATCCATTTCTGTTTTGATAACAAGAAGCAGTGGTCCATGTTACATAGATAGTTTTCCTTCAGAATTTCTGAAGAAAGCTACTCATCTTCGTCTCTCCTCTGCAACCCTGTGTTGGAATATAGCCAGTGTTCTGTGAACTTGAGAAAATTTTGTAAATAAGTGTAACATTATATGTGTTAACATTTTTTGTAATCTCTTTCTGTGTAGTCTTTTCTCTCTATGTTTGAATACCTTGTGACACCTGCGCGCGTTAAATTTTTGAGATTTGGGATTTTCTGGATTTCTGTTTCTGAAAGTTGGCAGGTGTGGATCTGATAAAATAATTTTCTAGCCCTACAGTTTTTCAGGTTTCACTGAGCCTGCCTAGCTTTATTATCTGACAGTAAAGATCTAAAATTTTACAATTTCCCCTGTAACCTCTGTAATTATATGGTCTAAAATTGGAGCTGAACTTTTTGAAACCTTTGCAGCAGTTTTTACCATATGTGCCACACCAAAAGTGCTGAAAACGTTATTACTATTTCACCCTCAACACCTGTGTTAATATATATGTCTCCACATGTTATTACATGTTTATCCTAAAAAAAGCATAGTTCTCTCACCCATGACAACAGATATTTGAATACATCATTACTGGTACATAAAGTCATGTAGAACACGGTTGGTACGTTCTGATGTAGGACAAGTCACTGTGTTACAATTTATCGTCACATGATTTAAAATTACATTAATTACGGTATTTTTACTTTAAATGTGCATTAAGTAATAATGTTCAAAGTATATATATTGTGCAAGTGGAAGAGAATATGTTGTAAAAGCAAAAAAGAGCATATACTGTACAGATCGATATACGAGGGTGGTTTGAAAAGTTCTTGGAATTACCACGAGAGGTCAGCACTATAGCAACGAGTTGTTTACGTGATATTCATTGGAGTGATGACTGTGAACACATGCCACAGTTGTCAGGGTGTATACGACCCTGGAGATCCGGGAAAAACCCGGTAATTTTTTCATCCGGAAGAAAACCGAGAAAAACCTGGGATTTTTAGAATTCCGGAATTTTTCATTGTTTTAGTTTTCAGTTAAATTTTTTTAATTTTGACTGGTAAGAACTAATACTCTAACAAAGGATATTACTGTACCCCGCTACTGCAGAATAATACTTCAACAATAAAACATAAAACGATAGAAAAAAACGAATAACTTAAATTGCAAAAGGAATGCGCCATATACACCGACACAGTGCTCATGCAAACGTCTGCCAACTGCAAAGTGTGTCAAAGGCTTTAGGAAGACTATGCAATGCTTCATAACAACAAATTACCTCTGATGAGCGTGAAGTCACAACTGTTTACATTAGATTCGTTTTAGCAGTTACGAGCGGGCTATTGCGCATGCGCAGTTGAGTCGCGTTTGAGTAGTAGATTCACCCTCGTCTGTGGCTGTGTAAGCAGTTGCAGCAAGCAGGTAGATGCTACCGGGAAACGGGGGCGCCAAATTCATATTCTTGAGAAAAAAAACTTGTTTCACAAAGCGCCTAGCATCCAGCGCACGTTTGTCTCTCGATTATTCATATGATTTTGAAACGATTCCCTCTTGGATTTTGATCATTTTTAAGACGTTTAAAGTTGATTTCTGACAGAATCATAAGTTGATTGTGTATAGTGTACGTGATGTTTGTCAGGAGAATCCTCGTCGCATCTAGAAATAAACTTTCCCCAGACAAAAGGGGACGGGCTATACGTGCTGAGTGGTGTAAAGCGGAACGGAAAAATGGCAATCACATTTTGATTATGTGGTTGATTGGGTTTATAAATGATCAACCTTGTTATAATTACTAGCGAAATCCATAGACTCAGACTACCAGAATGGAACTAAACGACTGACACGAATAACAGGCGGGAAAGATTATGTATTATCTTCTCGGTGTATCCAAGAAGATCAAATGTTGACGGAAAATTTTTGACCAGATTGCTACACTAGTAAGGGCCAGTTGTACAGTCCCCGGCTTAAGTTCTATTCTGGAAGTAACGCGGAAAACGTGTTGTACGAACACGTAATAACGCCTAACCTGAAAATAATAGCGGGATAACTAAACCTGTGATTCTGGCAGGGTTAGTGAAGTTAATCGGCGAACAAATTTTGACAATGGTAGGAATAGCTACAGAACTAGTGGATGAGAAGATTGTTTGTTAGAATGAGGAAGGAGAAGAAACAGGGACATCACACAAATTATGGAAGAATAAGAAGATTCCAAATTTGTATAAAAATTTCGTAATACTACTTTTCGATCTCATGCTTGAGAAACTGGTGCGTATGAATGAAACTTGAAATTATTTCCTAACATGAAGCTTTTTGCTTGTACTAGGCATTTTATATTGGTACTTCGTGAATAATATTCTGTTGTGTTATAAAAATGGCCATTTGTGCCAAAACAGTCTCGTTTATTTGGTGTGTGTTACAAAATTTTGTTTTATCTAGAAGACATTGACAAAATAGACGTAATCAGATCGAGAAACCGCATCAGTCTTGGGTATTGTTTGTGTTAGCAGCTTTTTCAGTATTAGATAACGACATTTCGAGTTTTCATGTAGCAAAACGTTTGACGAACTTTGAGGTAATAGATTCTCAAATAATGTGTAATTTCTTGCTTATCTCTTGTCTTTATTGGTTTTGTGACCTATATTTAATTTTATGTCACACAAAACAGCAAGTTATCAGCTAATAGGCAATAAAGAATTCAAATTTTCTGAAGAGTTTTTGTTCTCCTGATTACAAATTATCCCATCCGCTATTAATTGCGAGATTTTTTTAAAAAAGAGGGGCAGGCTGTCAAACCGGCCGACTGGGAGCAGGAGAGGCACCACAGGACATTTCAATTTCCACTGTCCTGAATATAGTTTGATGGCATCCATTGTAAAATAAACACGTTTCAATTCCACAGAAAGAAATACAGTGACGTACGATAAAAGAATGCTGTATGAAGAGATGTGGCACTGCACTTTGGCACACTTAAGACCAAATAACATGTCCTACATTTCCTCGAACACATATGTTTTATGTTTCAGACTTTTGAGAAAGATGAGCACTACAAGATGAACATATTTTTGAAAATTCGATTTTTTTTTAGTATTGGACCGGTTCGTAAATATCGTAGATCCAGGGCTGATGCCCACAGCATTCCGAGCTATTGTGGGTAGTCTCCACGTGACCCGTATTTCCATTTAGTGATTTTGCTGTTCCCCTTCGTTTACTCTCACGTCAAATGAAAACAAAACAGATATCTGTGGTCGGGAGCTATCAAGTGAATTAAAATACATTCACATAATTACGGAAGGCTAAAATATGTCATTAGTTTCAGATTTTATTTTATTTCTACCTTTCTGACAGCCAAGCATTAATCGCCTTGCTGAACAATGATGTTATTTTTGCCTGTTTGCTAAAGAAATTTGACTTTTATTAACCTTTTCCGCAGAGGCAGTCAATGTATTTGAAACGAAATGTTTAATTCCACAGTACTGGGTAATTTCAACTGTTCGCTGCATTTCAAGTGCACGTTTTCATTTTCTAGCACGTATGGCATTATGCCATAATAAAGAACCAAACATGATATAATACAGTACTGGTGCTCTAAGAAAATTTACATCCCAAAAAAGCACACTGAAAAGTTTAATATCAGGTCGAGGTGTATTTCGTTGGGAGCACGGACATATGAATGTACACTTTAAGTATGTACTTTAAATGTGCACATTTTAATATGGTTCACGAAATTCCGATACTCTTGAAGTATCCTCTGATGTCTTGTTTCTTTACCTAATGTATGATCTTTCAATGTTTTACACGTACGTACATACGGGCTTCGGGCTTCCTACATCATGATAGCTGCGCAGGCGCGGTGTAGCCTGTTATCTGCGCTCTCTGGCAACTGCTAAAATGAACCTATTTCTAACTGGTCACCGGAAAATATTACGAATAGTGGTTTGAAAAGCATCACTTTCAAAGTAAATATCCTTGAACTATGTGCAAGAATGTACCATGAATTTATAAATCACAAAGCATTTGACTCTCATTTAAAAATCAACTCTTTGATGACGAGCCATTTAGAATAATTTAGAACCCTGAAAATTAGACATTTATGTCATTAATAACAATTTTACTGGCACATTTGTGTGATATATCCTAAAAGTGTAACACGCGCGAAAAAGATCAACATTGTATGAGAAAGCTTAGCTTGTCTTGCAGCTTGTTAACCTTAGAGACTAATATTATATGTGATAGTTTTGCTTTTTTTGTAGCAACACTATGTATATTAATTTAAACTATTAACTTTCCGTGTTTGTGCTACTTAACAGTGATGCTGTTGGCCCCCTACATCATGTGTCCTATGCTCTGAATATCCGCTGTCATCTGCTGGCGAGATCACGTGACATGAGCTTTGACTGGCATACAAAAGCCCATCGCAATCTCGATTTCAATGATTCGGAAAGTAACATGCGGTGTTTGGTGGAATTCCAATTTATATTTTCATAATACGAAAATACATGTTGCTGCACATCAAAGGTATTTCCAAAACATGTATTTTTCCCTGAATTTAGTTTTCTAAAGTGCTGGGAAATTCTACGTCCATGTATAAAACCACAACCATTCAAAGGATTGATAAGGGAAAATATACTGTCACTTAAAACGGAAGAAGCGTGTTTTCACCCAAAAGTCTATTTTTAACCGGGAAATCCGGGAAAAATCCGAGAATTTTTTTTTCCTTGTCCGCTTATACACCCTGGTTAGTGCTCTTGGAAGAGAGCTGTCGCGGTGACGTGGCTCTGTTGCTGTACCCACATACTGATTACCGAAGATGGAAAAAATAGAGATTCGAGCAGTGATACAGTACTTCGTAAAGAAAGGTATGAAATCAAAGGACATTCATGCTAAAAAGGGTGTATCACATTTTAACTGAAGAATTAGAAATGAAAAAATTATCTGCAAGATGGGTACCATGACTCTCGATGCTGGATCAAAAGAGCTTGAGAATCGACATAGGGGAACAATGTTTGGCCCGTTTTAGGGGAAACGAACAAATTTTTTTCGCTGGTTTGTGACCACGGATGAAACTTGAGTGTACTACTATACCCCAGTGACAAAACAGTCAAACCAGTGGAAACATGCTGATTCTCCATTTTTGAGATGGTATCAAGGCACTGGAACATCGTTCGACCAAGTGCATTAGTCTACAGGGAGACTACATTGAAAAATAAAAATAAGTTTCAGTGATGTAAGTACTTTTTTATATTCCGCTGATAACTTTTGAAACCACCCTCGCATGTCCAGGGTGGGGCAAATAAAGTGGTCTGCAGAACAGAGTCCAGGGTACTAAGAAACACTGCAGGGAAAATGAAAGACATGACTAACCTGACTATAGCAGGTGTTGAAAGTGACCATCATTCATCTCTTCGCAATTTTGTGCCCTGGTCAGCAAGTTGTTAAAGGTGAGTCGAAGCTGGACTGGTGGAATTGCTGCAATCTCATCCAAAATATTTTTCCACAATTCTTGAAGACTATGATTGTCGTTGCGATACTCCTTAGACTTTAAGATCTCCACACATAAAGTAATCGCACACTGACAGATCCGGTTACTAGGCTGGCCAGCAAGGGCCAGAGCCACACTGCAGTTCCAGGTGGAGTACTCGTCCCCATAATCGACATGGTATGCCGATCTCTTGTGACAGGCATTGGGTTGATTTGGTTGGTTGATTTGGTATCTGAACATTACAGGTCTGTTTTTCCTACTCATTTGCATTAACATTTTTCTACATTTAGAGCTAGCTGCCATTTGTGAGACCAACTACAAATTTTGTCTAAGTCACCTGGTATCCTCCTACAGTCACTGAACTTTGATACCTTCCCATACACCACAGCACCATCAGCAAACAACTGTAGCTTGCTGCCCACTTTGTCCGCACCAAATTGTTTATTTGTATGGAGAATAATAATGGTCCTATCACACTTCCGCGGGGCACTCCCGGCAGTACTCGTCACTGATGAACACTTGACGTCTAAGACAACATATTTGGTTCTGTAACTTGCGAAGTCTTTGAGGCACTCACATATCTACATACTTATTCCATATGCTCGTATCGTCTTTGACAGCCAGCAATGGTGCACTGTGTCAATAGCTTTCTGGAAATCTATAAATACGGAATCTGCCTGTTACCCTTTATCCATTGTTTGCAGTATATCATGTGAGAAAAGGGAAAGCTCGAGTTTCACATGAGTGTTTCTTTCTGAAACCTTGCTGATTGGCATATGTAAGATTCTAGGTCTCAAGAAAATTTGTTACATTCGAACTAAGAATGTGTTCAAGGATTCTGCAGCAAACTGATGTTAGAAATATTGGTCTGTAAGTTTGCGGGTCCATTCTTTCGCCCTTCTTATCTGCAGGAGTCACCAGTGCTTCTTTATTCGAGCTTGGGACTGTGCACTGGTGAGAGATTTGCGATAAATGCACGCTAGGTAAGGGGCCAATGCTGTAGAGTATTCTCTGAAAAACCGAATTGGGATTCTACCCAGTTCTGGTGAATTTGTTTTCAACTCTTTCAGTTGTTTCTATACACCAGGGATGCCTGTTACTATGTTGCCTATACAGGAGTCAGTTCAGTGGTCAAATGATGGCATGTTTGTACGATTCTCCTGTGTGAACGATTCTTAAATGTGAAATTTAAAACTTCAGCTTTTGTTTTACTCTCTGCACCTGCCACACTGGACTGGTCAATGAGTTTCTGGATGGAAGCATTATACCCACTTATCAATTTTATGTAGGACCAGAGTTTTCTCTGGTTCTCTGCCAGATCTTTTGCTAATGTACGACAGTGGTAGTTGTAAGCTTCGTGCATAGATCTTTCCACAGACTTAGGAATCTCTACTAATCTTTGCTTGTCGTCATTTGTGCATTCTCTTTTGAACCGAGAGTGCAACAGCCTCTGGTTCTCACCATTTTCCAAATCTTGTTATTAAACTATGGTCGGTCTTTTTGGCCCTGAACCTTTTATATTGATTCAGTCAAAATTTGAGAGAAAGATAAATTTAACAGCGTGCAGTCTGATAACATTTATGAACAAGTTGTACCACCCATTTTATAACAGTATTTTTTTCACTAAGTGACAGGAACTATGTAGCAATATTCATAAACTGAGTGAACTAATATGCTATTAATGTATAGGTGTTTTAGAGTGTTTTTATAGCTTAATTTGAAATAGGGTGCAAATAATTAAGAGAACCCAGTACTTGGGCACTGGCACAACGAATATTACCTTTTAATGCATCAGTTATTTGCTTAATTTTTGATAATTCCTGAATACCCATTTAGGACAGTGTGTGTTCATCAAACATGAATTTGTCATATTGCAAGCTCCTAAATTCATTCTGTTGATTCAACAGCCTTTCTCTAAGTTGAAATCTGTACTCAGCAAGTTGCCTTAGGTGTGTGGTGGAAGGTACTTCTGATACGTTGTCTTTTTGCTCCAAACCTTGTTCACCCATGAAATGTGTGTGGAAGGTAATAGTCGGTAAACTTCTGTATGAGCTCTAATTTCTCTGATTTCCTCATTGTAGTTATTTGATAAGACCTATGGGAGAAAAAAATGTTGCCAGACTCTTTGGAAGGTACACTCTTGGAATATCAACAGTAAACCTCTCTGTGATGCAAAAATTCCTCACTTGTAGCATCCCCTCGAGACTCTTATCTCAACTAAATGATCTTGCGATGAAACACACTGCTCTTCATTGCATCATTTTGATCTCTTCTATTAGTCACACTTGGTAAGGGTGTCTGACAGATAAACAAGACTCAAAAATCACCCAAACAAGTGTTTCATAAGCAATTTCTTTCATTGATCAATTATATTGCGTTAAGATGGTTCCAGTAAATCTCCGCGTGGCACCTGCTTTTCTTACAGTTAGTTTTATATGGTAATTTCTATTTAGGTCACTTGTAGATGGCTTCTCAAAGATATTTACGGTAGTTACTGTTTAGATTGGTCTGTAGCCAATAGCGCAATTGAACAGCAGAGGATTTCATCGCCTACTTATGTGTAGTATTTTATATTCATTTGCATTCAAAGTAAACTGCCAGTGCCTGCACCAATCATCAATCTTCTACAAATATTCCTGCGTTTCACTAGTTATCTGGCAGTGTTGCCTTTTTATAGACAACTGCATTGTCTGCAAACAATCTTATGGAGATTCTGATATTATCCACCATATCATTTATATATACTGTTAACAGATACTCCTTAAATTAGCTTTATGTCTGTTGCTTTTGTTCTGTTAGGAGTGACACACACAGTTCTGTCTACAGTAAAGTCATGAATCGAAACAGAAATCCGGTCCGATACTCGGTGAGATCTTAATTTATTCATCAAATGACAGTGCAAAGCTGAACCAGTATGAAAGACTTTCCTGAAGTCAACGAACATGGCATCACCCTGTGTACCATTGTCTATATAAGTGCCATTTTGGTGTTCATGTGATGATTGAAAACACGAATTGTCTTAAGATTTTCTGTGGTGAAACAGTTTGAGAAGACTGAAACTTCAGTATTTCAGCCTAGCTCTCTCATCTTACATTTCTGTGCCAGTATTCTGAAATGTCCTGGGTGTTTTTAGTCCCTTTAGTTGTCAAAATTTTGCTATGAAATTCATTTAACAATTCTCACTTTGCTCTCTTTGTGCTCATATTTACTTTGTTTAGCTTTTGTTTGTCAGAAAGGCTTTGACTTTGGTGAAATCTGTGATAAAGCTCTCTACTCTTGTAGCAACTTTCTGACATGGCTATTAAACTATGTGGGTCTCTGAGCCCATAAAACCTTGCTCACTACATACTGGTCTGTGACATATTGAACCACACTTTTGAATTTTATCCATTTTTCCCACATCTTCATCTTCAGACCTGAATATTTGATGTTGATTACTCAGATACTGTGCAATTTGTATCCTATTGCTCATGCTAAGCAAAAACATTTTCCAACCTTTCTTAGCATGCCTTATGATGATTGTAGGTACTGATGCTATCACAACATTATCATCATAAATGCCATCCTCTTTGTTAACTGGTTCAAAATGTTTGTGTCTTTTTGTTGCTAGGAGGTCGAAAACATTACCGTCACAAATCTGTTCACATAATTATCTGCTGAAAGTAATTTTCAGACAAGACATTCATAATATCTCACATAAAGCACTGTCACTAACACCAGTTTAGATTGCATGAGTCTTTTTCTATAGCTGTCAAATTGAAGTCTCCCTCTATTGTCACAAGAAGACCAGGAAATTTATTCACCACATTCTGCAAGTTCTGTGCTCAGTCACTACACCTCCTGAGGCAAATGGCCTATAATAGCATGTGATATCATGTTTGACCCAGATTATTTCACATTCAGGACCACTAATAACCTCAATAGATATCATTAAATTTTTTAAAACAATAAATATGCGTCCATCACTGGCATCTGACGTTTTCTTAGTATAGTAGCAAACCATAAAAAATTTGGAATGAAGTAACAGTATGAAATTTGATAGAATGCTGCTTACCACAGGGGATGTTTTGAGTCCCACACAGGCATGTTAAAAATCGTATGTTAGATATTATAAGTTATCCTCCTTCAGATGTAGAAAAATAAACTCACATGTGCATACATGCACAGCTCGCACACATGGCCTCCACAGACTTCTTTTAGTGTGTTAACTGAGTGGTGTAGTGCAGTAGTTGGCACACTGGACTTGCATTCAGGTCGGTGATAGTTCAAACCTGCATCCTGCCGTACTAATTTAGGTTTTCCATGATTTCCCTAAATCGCTTAAGGGAAATGCCCAGATGTTTGCTTTGAAAGGGCATGGCTGGTTTCCTTCTGCTTCCTTCCCTAAACTGAGCTTGTAGTCAGTCTGTAATGACCTCATTGTCTCGGGACATTACGCACTAATCTCCTCCTCCTCCTTACAATATACCTGCCTTCCACTCACTGCCTCCCCTATGTGGTAAGTAGCAATCTATCCTATTTTATATTGTTGCTATCCTTGCTTCATGTGGAGATGCAAGACGCTGATGTAAAAATGAATCCTGAAGTAATAAATGTGCTGAGGAGATCAGTAATAGTGGAATAATAATAATAATAATAATAATAATAATAATAATAATAATAATAATAATAATAATAATAATAATAATATGATGATGATGATGATGATGATGATGATGATGATGATGATGATGATGATCACTTGCGAGTGAATGAGGATGATGATGATGATGAAAGACACACAACACCCAGTCATCTCGAGGCAGAGAAAATCCCCGACCCCGCCGGGAATTGAACCCGGGATCCCATGTGCTGGAAGCGAGAACGCTACCGCAAGATCACGAGCCGCGGACAATAGTGGAATAAATAACTCTCATTAAATTTCAGTCCCTGGGACAGTCATACATTCAAATCTCTTCAGCTTCTTCAGGCATATGTGGAGCTCTGCCTGAGTGGAAAGTGCTTCATTATCTAAACTGGGTAAGGATGAATACTTAATATCAGTTTTAACAAAATCGCAGTGATGTAGTTGGGCAACTTGCTAGTATTAATACCTACTCTGTGAAGATTGTAAGAGGACAGTCCATCTGGTGCTTTGATACAGCATGACTAATAGTAACTGAGCACATGAAGCGAATCAGCGTCTTCTTGCCATTAGAAAGTAGTTTTAATGAGATATCATCATTTTGTACTTAGAAAATATTGCTAAATGGATTTATATAATCTAATGAGTGACTGGGAGTGGGACACTCTTAATTATATCTGATGCTTCCCATGGGTGCCACCAGATCCATGAAGTTGGATTTATTTTTTTTTATTTTTAGTATACCTGCTTGAGAAAGTCATTGACAGTTGAGCATGGACAAGGGTGGTGGTGATAATTCTCCATAAGCAGCATGCGCAGTATGACTTTGATAATAACAGTTGTCTTCTACCAGCTGCTTATGTATAGTATTTAATTAATTAATCAAACTGATATATGGTGTAAATTGTAAAAATTTAGGTTTTTTGACTTCATATTCATGGAGAATATTAACTGATTGGTACATTCATACCTAATTATAGCAGTACTCAAGACACTCAACAGATAAGTTCTTCAGTTGTTGCAAATGAGAGAGACTTAAATTTCCCATTCTTAGAAGCCCTAAAACAGTCCATGGGGGGAAGTCATTTATTTGGTAAGTTAGCAGTGAGGAAATTGTAAATGTTAAAGGAGCTTGCATTCAGGAATTGTGCCAAAGTTTGCAACAGCTCATTTTTACTGTGATGTAGGTTTCTCACAGTGTGAGGAGCAAGAAGAGATCTGTTGCATTGGCCTGACGATCTTCAGATTTCAGTAGTGTTACTCATCATTTATTCTTGAACTTTTAAAAAACAGGCGAGTATGGGCAATGAGACATTAATATTTTTTTCCCTCCCTGGCAAATAATCAGTCCTTCGACATGTTGCGCGACACGTAGCATTGTCGTGATATAGAACACTTGTACATTTTCAGCAGTGTCGCCTGACGTTATTGATGACTTGTTTATATCTTTCAGCATTAACAAGTTCTTTGGTACTCTAAAGGAACAGTCACGACATTTTCAGTGTGACCAAAGTCATTCTCTTGGAAGTGCTTTCAGAACAAACTGCATTTATTGTTTGCAGTTAATTTTGGAGCAACCAAACAGTTTAATGTGAATTCTGAACTCAGCATTTTTCACTTTCCCGGAGGTGAAAGTAGTGAAAAGAGACAGATAAAAATCTCCCCCAATCAGGGAACAACCTGAGGCCTGTGGATCTGTAGTTGGCACTGTACCATTCAGCCATAAAGCAAGATGATTACCACACAGAAAATTATTTGTTCTAGAATGTAGGATGACAGTTTCCATTTACAGTACTTTCAGAAATTTTTTATGATTGAGCTGACTTTGTGATTACCCAACAAGACCCTTGCTCATCCCTTCAACTGCTTTTTTGTAGAATATCAGTAAATATGTCGGAAACATGTATTTCTTGACCCAGATTCCCTTTTAAAGCACAAGAGAACACACTGACTGCATTATAGGCAATGATACCTTGCTATGTGATGCTTGCCATTGACATTTGGTCTTTTGTTTTAATTTAGCCTAAAATTATTTCTTTTTATTGTCCTGTTCTTAGTAATACATAAGATAATTTGAAAAATTATTCATTTTTATCTACAGAATATATATTGTGTAAATGTATCTAAATAGGAAGATTCTTTATGCTGGAACAGGAGTTTCTATGTGGGAAGTGTACATACAGTAGAACCCCTCTAATACGTCACCTTCGGGACCGAGACCATGGTCGGAAAGAGAAAAAGGTCGGATTATCCGAAAAATCTAATATTTATTGCAAAAAATATAAAAGACATTTAGTACAAAAAATTAAACGATATAAGAACTAAAAGATGTCTACAGTAATATAAAAAGATGTTTTTTACACAGTGTTAAAACAGTATATTAACTAAAAAATGTCTACACACACTATAATATGTATTGGTTTTAAAAGGAAAAACGACAAACAAATTACAATACTGTACTGTACATAATAATGTATGAACGGTATATACTGTAAACTAAAAAGTCTTTGTAGCACTGTATATAAAAATAAACTAATGTATGTATAAACTAAGAAATGATTATACTGTATGCATTGTTTTTACAGTAAAAACGAAAAAAAGTTACTTGGAAAAAAAGTCGGGGATACATTTTTGACGAGTTTTCCAAGGATCAATCCAGCCTTCACTGGCAGCAAATTTTCTTTCGGCTTCCAGTTTTTTGTGCAAAACTATCGCTTTTTCTTTGAGAATTGGCCCGGATATGGGAGTACCTTTCCTTCTTTCTTGACAAAACCACATCCACAATGCGTTGTCAAGCAGCTCAAGTTTAGGCTTTTTTAATGTTTTGCGATTCTTCAGTGTGTTTTCACCATCAATTGTAACTGTATAGGAGTCAGTGCCTTTCCGATCCTTCCTCCAATCCTTAATTGTCGTAACACCTATATTCAGTTTCTTTGCAATTCTTTGGAGCGAATTTCCTTCGTCCAGTCTTTGTAGCAATGCTAATTTTTCATTTAGTGAAAGAGTTACGTGTTTACGTTCGAATCCAGACATGTTGAAAAACAGACAACCATAAACACAGTGAATCTACAGTAATAAGTACGGTAGAGAACACGGAATAAAGCAAACACGAAGTTTTTTAATCCCAACAAAGGATAAAACTGCACAATAATGTACAGTATAACAATATGCACAGCGATAGACACGGCAACAATGGCCTGACAGGTGATCAGTCAGTGACAAGTTGGCACAGGCTCGCGAGCCTCAGCATGGTCGGACTAACTGGAGTGACGGACCATCCAAGGTCGGATTAGAGGGGTTCTACTATATAATTATTTTGCTCCAAATTTTTTGTAGTTAGTCTCTATGTTTTTAATACTCCAATATGCTAGTGGCAGTTACTACAATATATTTGCTAACACTTAATTGCTGACTACTCTACCTATATTTGCCTTGTAGGTTTACAGTGTTTCTTTCATTTAAGGTGCAGCACCAATGTCTGCTCTATTATTATCTGAACTCTCTTATTTGGAGGAAAGAATAGACAGATGTTTGGGAATGGTGGAAATTTTAGGTGGTGTAAATGATAACGTGGTAAAACGTTGTGGTGTTTTGAGCTCTGAACTAAATTTATGTCAGAAATATGTGGAAGAATTACATACACTTCTGTTTAAGTACTCGTCAGAAATTGAGAAAACTGAGGTATGTATGAACAAAATACATGTACAGAAAATAGAGTAAGATATTAGACTACTACAAGGGATAGTAATAATGTTTTAATTATTACCTTGAGCAAATAAAGCTTTGTAATATTTTGTTTCTTTGCAGGTACACATCTGCAGTTCTGCTACAAAATGAAATCGCTGCACCACAGTACTACAGCATGCCATGAGAGGAGGCAAAACAAAATGGGGCAACTGATTGATAAAATGAAATATTGTGCTGTGATTAGTTTACGGCAGCAGCAGCAGCAGTGTTACAGGTCACCCAAATGGGCGCAGAAAGCATCTGAATTAGCCTGACAAAGCTGCAACGTTTCTGCTGCTGCTGAAAATGAATTGCTCCACAATACTCCAGCTAATCAATGGGTTGCACCATTGTTTTTCTTTTTTTAATACTCCATTGGTTTACTGTAGTACTATAAACTGCAAACGTGTGCCTACAAACATAAAAAAAAATTAATTATATTACTTGGTTTCTAAGGTGATAATAAAAACTTTTGCTACACATTCCAATATACAGTCAAACCTCCATATAACAATTACCAATACAATGATGAACCTGGGTACAGCAATAATTTTATATAGCCCCAACTGATTTCCTATATGTGCTATGTTAATTACTTCTCATTACAATGATGAAGTAAATTTAACAACACCCTGTTATAACCAAGACATAATTTCGAGAAATTTACTATTCCCCACTTCTGAGAAGCTCACTGTACCGGTAGGAATTGTTTATTTAGCGCCTAGATTTTCGGCGCTTTATTTCCGGAAGCTTCGCTATATATTGCAGTAGTTTCGTTGGGCTCATACACAGGTTATGTCCATCATTTTTGGAGTCTGTGAATGTTTTTAATTGATGTAAATGCTTTGGACTAAGCTAAGATTTGGACAATGGCTAGAACTCTAATACAAATGTGGTTGGAGACAAAAATTGAGGTTTTCAAAGGCATTGATAAAGGAATGAAACAAGTAGACATGGTGAGGAAGTATGGACTTGAACAATCAGTGTTGGCTACATTCCTTAAAAAACTAAAAGAAATTAAAGAAGTTTTGTAGGTGGGAAATTTAGAGTGATCTAGAGATTAACTCAGCTGTTACTGGTAAAACCATAGATGCTTCAGTATGTGATGTTCACCTGCTTTATTTCATTGTTGATTATCCGTGGTGTCGACTTTCTGCGTTGTGATAATGGCTGAAAAATGGAGGGGGTGGAAGTTCAACACTGACTACTTTAAATTATGTAGCCGACAGGTGCACATTTGCGTTTCACAGTTATTTACTTTCACTGTTCACAACCCCCCAGTAACACACAGCTATATGGCCAGTACGCTATTGTTTAACTTTAGGTAAGCCTCATTAATAGCTTGCAGGTAAACATTAACATACTATTACAATAGTTTACTATTGAACATCTAGGAGCAGTAAAAACCTAACCACACACTTCACAAGTCTTGTAGAATACTACGGTTCATATTGAACAGACACTGTCATTGTTTTAGCACATTGCCTAATTGTGTTAAACTTTTTTCGCAGTTGAGTTGATGCATTGTTGTTGTTGTTATAACTAACACAGGTTTCTTGTCTGAAACTCGGCTGTGGACTGACTCGAGCCCAAAAATCAGGCCCTTCTATATCTTCACAATAATAGGCACTGAAACTATACATTGTGTGATGTTTAATTTACAAAAATTACAATTGCAACTTAACTCATTCAGTTAATTGCATATATAGAAAAATTCTGTCTTTTTAACAGTTTCTTCTACTGTGTGTTAGGCCTAATTATTTGTTTGTCATGAATTTAACAGATATAATTATGCAAACAATACTTTTTACAAAATGGGTAATTACTTCGGAATTAAGAGCTGGCTTTGCTCAAATGTTTTCGAATAGAACCAAATAGATGTTTTAAGAATACTATTAGTTGTTCCTCCAAATGTTTATAATTAGTACACAATTTATATTTGTTTATAAGTGGGCAATAGAATTTAACTTAAGAGACAATTACTGATTTCACCCTATAATGAAAGTATTAACTAGGAATAGTTGAAATAAATTAGAAAATCAATTACATACATAAAACTAAGCACAAAATTAGATCTGATGATACATGTTTTAAAACTGAGGGCCAACCTTTTTCTTTTATGAAAATGCACATATATGTTAATGGTAATTAGTTATAAATGGGGAAAAAATAATTTAAGGAGGCAGATGGCAAAACAAGAGGGGAAGTAAAAAGATCCCAGCTTGCTTTGTCACATCACCCCCTCATTGGATTGACAAGATAGATATTGCAAATAGCTACCTGGGCAGTTCAATGACCACAAGTGACTTCAGAACAGTGGGTTTAACTATCTACACACAAAAAAGTATTACATATCAAAATATTATCAAAACTGCAGTACACATTCTTTTTCAAATTTCTACTTATTTGAACTGGCCATACGAAAATCCTCATACAAAATATTTACATAAAGTGTATTGTACAATGGCACAAAATATCTACACTTTCAATAAAATTTAGGGATCTCCATCATAAGTGATTTCCTTCTTGGGTAAACAAGGATTACATTGTAAGGTACATATCATTTTAGGCAAGTCCTTTCTTTTTTTTAAAAAAAATAAATCCTCTTGGCTTGCAAAAAGTTAAATTACACTGCACATTGTAGTTCACTTTTTAGACAGAAAATTTCACTTGTTCGATGTTCAGTATTTTTCACAAGCACTTCCACACTTTTAATGAGCTTTTACACATTGTCTCACCAAGTTGTCCACATCTTCAACAGGTCCATGTGGCAGTTAGTAAGGAAATGCACTGCTATCAGTTCCCTTGGAGGTGGTTCTCCTCCGCCACGGTACATGAAAAAATAAGACATAATACCCTACTTTAGTACACTCACTTTTACTTCTAAATATAAGGAAAAAATTGTTCCGCACTAAAAATGATAGTAATTACTTTTCAAAAAAATACATTACATAGTTCTCATAACATTAATTAGCACTAAAATTGAAAGACTTTCTTTCTCATTTGCAAAATATCACCTTAATGTCTAAAATATGTACATTACCTCTAGTAAAATCTCAAGATGTGCAGTAGCATAGATTTACTAATCATTACATTATGAAAAAAGGAAGAATGTCACTATTATATAACTTAATTACTACTCGAATCAAAATTAAGGGGATGGAAGTTGTACCAAATCATTGCCCCACTTCTCTACTCAACTCTGAGCACTACTCTTTCAACCAGAAAATTAAATCCTCACAAAATGTTACCAAATAGTTGACCTGTCAGAATATTCACATCACTCTAGCACCACAGTTATCAGTTAATCAGCAAAATTACTTTTCTTCATTCCAGTATTACCAGTTTAAGCTGTTAATTCCTCAGAACACAAATAGTTTTCAGATCACCTATAGAGCCAATAATGCAGCATTATATGACTTTTACATCACTAAAATATTGCTCTTTCTGTTAAGCTCTCATTCCCAGCTGCAGTGTCATGAATTGCACAATATATACAGTATGCATTGTTGCCTAGTTCAGAAATAGATCATCAATACAGTTACACTACATTTGTTTGTATACATATATCTTTTTCATTAATCATGTCTGTCAGCTCCATTATTTTACTTACCTTTCTTACCTCATTATTAGCTAGTGGAGTGGATTCTCAAAAAAATATCCCTACTACAGAGACAGGCTCACTAACCATTGAGACCCTAACATTATTCATTATTTTATTATTTCATTATTACTTCATTAACTAATACACACCTGCTCTGCTTCTCCAATGCAAAATTGATTCTACTGGAAAACACTCCACACTAACATCATTATCACTTAGAAAAACTATTATTTCACTGTAGTTATCAAATTGCTTGAGATTGTAGCCTGAAATACAAATCTCGCTTATACATTCAACACATTACTTCAGGCAAAGGCTGTACCATGACATACTTCTATGGGTAGATAGTTATCTCCATATATTGACTGCACTGAATACAAACACGTTTATTATACCACAATTAATATTAATACCTAGTATTCAAGATGGTTTATACTGCATGTTGCCGCTGCTGTTGCACCCATGAGCTGATTACTTCAGATGTTAATTATCCTCCACATATGCTGATGCCTTTAATTTTCAGTTTACGATACCTCTTTGTTTGAGAGAAATTCTTTAACCATGGTGTCAGTTTACTTTCTTCCATCCTCTTATGATTCTATTACACACAACACTGCAGAAACTTTTTCTAACATTTCCGTATACTAAAGTATCCTACTGTACACAATCGCATGAAAGTAGAAGATAGAATAATTCTGATTAACTTATAAACTACAGCTAGGATAAGAGAAGACTTTGACTACCTCAGGAAACATGAAAAATGAGACAGACACCTGGGGTAAGCATTATTGCCACATAATGAATCCAACACAGCATGTTGAAGCCCCTACTTCCTTGTAGGTCTTACTTCTGGTTCAACACACACTCCATTTTCGTAACAAATTCAATATTACCCAAGCTTAGAAATGTTTTAACTTGTCGTGGATCAACATTCAAACATCTAATTGGTGATACATAGGGTTTCAGGTCAATAATATTCTTTAATCCAAATACCCTGTTAGTCTTTGTGTAAGCCAGTTCATAAGAGTTGTCATGGGCAATGTGTACCACTCTGAAAGGACCATGAGACACGCAAAAACTCCTTAATATCATCATTTACTTTGCTAGATTTTTCTTTGGTTTTAACGAGGACAAAATCACCTATTCTGAAACTGGTCGGATTCACTCCTTTGTCATGCCTTCTCTTTCTTCCTGCTGCTTTCTTTTTCATCATCTCTTTTGTCAATCTGATCTTTTTATCCTGTGCTATTTCAGTTACCTGAGAGAAATCCACTTTTTCTCCGTAGATGTTGCTGTGTCTCTTGTTGAACATAAGCGCCTGTTAATTTGTTCCATAAGTTGTTGATAATGTTTTCAAAATGTCTAATGTGACACGCCCAAGCAGTGTGTTTTCTACTGCAATAAGTCCTGGAGAGTCTATTAAACTCCTTCATAACCCTTTCACTCATGTTACCTTGTGGAAAATAGATAGAAATCTTTGTGTGTTTTATCTTGTGTATTGCCGCACAGTGTTCAAACCTCTCTGAAACAAATCGTGGACCATTGTCATAAAAAGTGATTTTGGTACTCAATTATAGTACTAGTATTTGCCTTTTTAATTGGATACAGTTTTACATATTTTGAGAATGTGTCCAAAACAACGAAAATATATTTACAACCTCCTGTAGATACAGGCAATGCTCCTATATTGTCAACTGTTATAAGCTGTTTAGGTTCGCTAGGAAGGACAGAATGCATTAAGACTTTTGATGACACACCAGTTGTCTTTAATCTCTGACATTTATCACACCTTTCTAGTCTCTGCTTAACCCTTCTCCACAAGTTGTTAAATATTACTGTCTCCTATATCTTAGCTACTGTTTTCCTGGTCCCGTAATTTCCATAACTCTCATACAAGTAGTCAATAAATTTATGAATATGTTGGTCAGGAAAGCATAACTTCCAGTCCTGATCATTCAAATTTTTTCTCCTAAACACCACCACACCCCTTTATGCATAGTATAGTACTGCTTCACCTTTGGTATGTTGTCTGAATTGTAATACTGCTTAACCAACCTTAAATTTGGCTTCTCATTCTGCTTCCTTCTCATTTGCATGCAAATTTTCCTAATAAGCTTCTCATCCTTCACTCTCAGCAAAGAAAGCAACCATACTACTTCTTCATAGTTCTCACTACTGCCAGTATCCTTCTTCCCTGCTGGTATCCTAGATAATGCATCAGCCACAATATTGTCTTTTTCTTTTAAATGCCTTACCTCCAAATCAAATTCTTGCACATACAGCACCCACCTAGTTAACCTGGTGTGTTTAAGCCTGCACTTCCGACGGTAACTCAAAGCCTTATGATCTTTATATGCTACAGTCTTATGTCCAAGCAAGTAGCACTCAAATTTTTGAAATCCAAAAATAATTGCCAATGCCTCTAATTCTGAAATGTAATAGTTCTTTTCATGTGGCTGTTATGTTCTACTAGGAAAAGCAATAGTTTTGTGTTCAACCCCGATCTCAGTAGGTACTAATTGGAAAATTTCTACACCCAAACCACAAAAACTTGCATCAGTACTCACACTGAAAGACAGTGAAAAATTTGGATGTCCTAACATCTTACTATTTACTAATTCTGTTTTCAAACTCTGAAATGCCTATTCACACACCTCTGTCGAAGTCCGCACCACGTTCGTTTTCAACACATTACCAAGGCAAGAACAGTTAAGTGACTAATCTGATACGAACTTTCGGTAGAAGCCAAACAAGCCAGACTTAGCTTTAAGGTCCTTCTTGTTCTTTGGGGGTGGGAAATCCGCAGTAGCAGTGAGCTTTTCTGTATCAAGCTGTATATCTTCCTCGTTAATCCTGTGACCCAGAAATGAAATTTTCTTCTTTACAAATTCAGATTTATTTAATTTGTTTCGTGCCTCCCCTATACACAGCTATCAATACTTCATTCAGAATCTTAGTGTTTGAACCATTCTGCATTCACTACTAGGACATTATCTACGTAGACCGTTATTTTGTTGTTTAATATCTCACCTAGCACCTTGTCAATAGCTCTGATAAAAAAAAACCACACACACACACACACACACACACACACACACACACACACACACACACACATTCAGACCAAATGGCACAACACAGCATTGGTAACACTTATCTTCACGTAAAAATGCTGTACATGGCCTAGATGATATTCCAATAGCCACGAGTCACATTAAAAGAAGTCAGAAATTTACATCCATGGAACTTCTGCAAAATTTCATCTACGTTAGCTGGTATGTCACTCTCCCCTATTACAGTTTCATTCAACTTCTTGGCATCCAGAACCAACCTGACACCACCGTTCTTCTTTACAACCACAAGTGGGTTATTATAACTGCTGGTTGACCTTACAATAATCCCCCATGAGACAATCTTTTGGATTTCTTTTCTCACTGCTTCCTTTTTTAAAAATGGAGTAATATAAGGTTTCTTGAAAAATGGTTCATGATCCTTAAACTTTAATTTGCAATCAAAATCTTTTACCAAACCTTGCCTGTCTGAAAATACCTCAGGAGAATACGTTTTAATTCTTCCCTCGGACTATTTGTAATACCCTCAATATCCTCAACTTGCTTTATTATTTCCGACCTTACCCTCTCCTCCTCTTTTTCCTCAGTAACCTGCTCAGTGGTCAAAACTCTTAATGGCAAATCTAATTGTTTGCACACACTTGTCCATATCTTCCAAAAATAATACTTCATACCTACTTCCGTTCTACTTAAAAACTAAACTTACCACTAGCAAAATCAATATTTACACACCATTTTCACAATAAATTAGTTCCAAATATTACGTCAATGCTGAGATTTTGTATCACCAAGAAATTGCACTGCAACAGCTGTCCTGCCAATTCCACAGTTAATAGTACCTCTTGTTTCACCCTCTTTGAGAGGGTACTAGTAACACCAATAATTTTTATTCCAAGAACATGAATCACTACTATCCCCTCTGTGTTCTTAATAGATTCAAAAAATGCGTATGAAATGCCATTCAGATCATTCCCACTGTCCAGTAAACACTTAACATTTATCCCTTGTACCCTTGCTGTTATTACAGGGTGTCACACTTCCTTTTTACTTACCTTGTGATATTCTTCATACAACAAATCCTCATTAATCCTTTCCTTGGAAAATCTATCATCTTGATTACCAAAATGATTATCAGACAGTCAGATGCCAGATAGCATGGTCCTCTTCCTCATTACCTCTCTCAAACTCAAACTCTTCATTGGGCATAATATTATCCTCCTTTATTCTTTCTTAACACATTGCCATCATTATCAACTATAAATTCAAATACCTTGTCCTCATCACTACTCGATTTGTCACTGTTGTTATTATTACTACTACTGTCAGAATCAGACCCACTGTCACTTTCATTGCCCTCAAATACTTGGCTAATTAGTTGATCCTTGTTTCCAGTATTAGACCACAAAGCAAAACACCTGCCTTCTTTATGTTCTCTTAAAAAATTTACATCCATTTTGACACTTTGGCTATCCTGAGTGACATCTACACACTATGTTTCATTACTATAAATTTATTATAGCAAGTTCATCCTTTCCTTTTATGGGATAAACATTGCTACCCACACCATCATCCGACATTTCACTAGAATTAGCAATTACACACGACTTACTCTATCATTTACATTACTCTTACCTGTCATTACAGCACATTTATATGCAAGTGGCTCTTCATCACGACCTGCTCGAGTGTGAGCCAAAACTGGAGCATTTTCTAGTTTAAATTGTTTTATCCAAAATTAAAACAATCTGCTCCATTTCTTTTACTTGAATTTCTCCTACCATGAATTTGCCCATTCTGGCTATCCTACACCCAACTATTCCCTGAATTTCTTCTGTAATTAGTCCTGTTCATACTATTTACCTGAAATTCTATTCCTGATTGATTATTGGCATCAAAATTCCTCCTGCAATCCTCTACTGAGGGCTTCACCCTCTCCACTTTATCAACATAATTCAAGAAATCACTAATATTACCCCTAGGGGCAGGTACAAGCAATTCTCTAGCTTTCTGAGACAACTTAATTTCTAAACCCACAGTTATTGATTCACTACCTAGGTCTTTGTCCAAATATTTCAGTTTGTTTGTCCAAAGCTGACAGAAACCTTTCACAGTGCCCTTCCTAGAGTCAAATCTCTCTTCTCTCCAAAATTCACTCAAAATTCTGTGCTGCTTCTCTTTGGACCAATATTTATCTAAAAATGCTTTCTTAAAGCTTTGCCATGAAGTACAGCTATCAGCTACCTGAGCTGCCCATCCATAAGCATCTCCTTTCAAAAAACTTCTCACAAATGACATTGTTTCTTTGTCATTCCATGTTTCAGGCAAATAATTAAACTCCCTAATGAAATCCAGTGGATGCACTTCTCCATACGGTTCAAAATTATTAAATTTCTTACAACTAACAAATGAGGGACTGTTTGGGACACTACATACTCTATCTACACTTTAGATTTGTACCACTTCCATCTTTTTCCCCTTTTCAGCCAATTTTGAATCTACATTTTTATTTACTTTTACCAGTTTTTCCTCTATCATTTCTACATACTTGGTTTCTACCTTCATTTCAGAATCATTTTTAATCTGATCGATTTGGTTCTCAAGTTTAACCTGTTTTCAGCACAAAATTTACTGGCAGCTTTGACTTCGTCTTTACACTCTTTTTCAGAAGCCTCCACCTTCCAGCTATAGTGATCACAAAGTTTCTTTCTCTCTTCTACACATTTACTACTCATTAATGTTAATTTCTCATTAGTGTTATGTACTACTTTCTTTATCTTTCCATCACTATCTTTAGCTACTTCCTCAACCTTGTTATTTAATTCTGAAAGATTACAGCTGATTACCTGAATCCCCTTTTTAATTTCTTTCTTCAGTTCGTCCTTTAAGCTAGTCATGTTAGTTCTAATACTATCAGTTTTCTTTTCCATCCTATTGTTGTCTTCTTTCATACTGTTTTTCACCATATTAATGTCTTCCTTCTTACACATACTACTCATAATTTACCTTAACATCGCTTCCAGTCCTTCCAGTTTTTTGTGTGCTGTATACTTTTGCCCTTGCTGACTTTCGCTACAAGGTTCTTCCTTGATTTCATCCACTTCAGTATTGTTTTCATCCATTTCGCTCAGCTCACTGTACACTGTAGATGACACTTTTAGTATTTCATCTACGATAGGACTTTCATTTCCTTCATTCAAAGTTACATTCATGACTGATTTATAACCACTATCGTCTACAGAATCAGTCTCCTGTTCTCCCTTAACACTGTCTTGTTCATTAAGGCTACTCATTATGTATCACTTAATATAAAACTGCTTTTGCTATGAAATTACCTTATTCTTATTCACTTGTCTGCTGCTAGTGCTGCTGCTGCTGCAGTTTTCATCTCAATCCATCGTCTGCACAGTTGCTACAAGTTGTAATTCTCTTCGCGAGGTGTCTTGTTTGGATGTGTCTACCTGCATGCTGATTGGTTGCTCCTGTACTCAATGGCTGCTTCCATAGAACCTGCTCGCTGATTGGCTGCTGTCATACTGTGGCCATGAAACCCCGGCACTGATGGCTGTAGCATCTACTCCATTTAAATCACTGTAAACTGCCCGAGATCACAGTTACAGTTCGCAAGTCCTAGTTTATTGTGCCCACATAAAATAGTCCACACCCGGGGCACTATATGTGACATTTGCCTGCTTTATTTCATTGTTGATTGTCCTCACAAGGGAACCTCCCCATCGCACCCCCCTCAGATTTAGTTGTAAGTTGGCACAGTGGATAGGCCTTGAAAAACTGAACACAGATCAATCGAGAAAACAGGAAGAAGTTGTGTGGAACTATGAAAAAAATAAGCAAAATATACTAACAGAGTAGTCCATGTGCAACGTAGGCAACTGATGTTGCTGTATAAGGACTGTATAAGCTCAGGAGCGCTGTGGTCCCGTGGTTAGCATGAGCAGCCGCGGTACGAGAGCTCCATGGTTCAAGTCTTCCCTCAAGCGAAATGTTTGCTTTCTTTATTTTCGCAACGTTATGGTCTGTCCGTTCGTTCATTGACATCTCTGTTCACTCTAATAAGTTTAGTGTCTGTTTTTTGCGACCGCACCACAAAATCGTGCGATTAGTAGACGAAAGGACGTGCCTCTCCAATGGGAACCGAAAACATTTGGTCGCAAGGTCATAGGTCAACTGATTCCTCCGCAGGAAAACACGTCTGATATATTCTATACGACACTCGTGACGGCATGTGCGTCACACGACAGGAATATTTTATCGACACACCTATCTTGTACACTTGGCGAATGGGTAAAAAGATTCTTCCGCCTTGCCCGATTTAGGTTTTCTTGTGGATATGATAATCACTCCCAAAAAAGTGATGAAAACATAAGAGTTTGTCACATAAACTGCAAAAAATGAATGCAACAGTTTCACAGTCGCACAGTTTTCCCTGTGCTCTGTCAAAACATATGTTTTTAACGTTTTCAAATTTTTCCGTGTGTAGACCGTCAAATCCTGCATATGTCCAAGCAAATCCGAACATGTCCTGGAATTTTGGAGAGCAAAGTTGATTATGTGTGAGTGCCTGAACTTTGATAATTGTCTGAAAATAAAAAAATTAAACTTTTCACTCGAGGGAAGCCTTGAACCAAGGACATCTCATTCCGCAGCTGCTCACGCTAACCGCAGGACCACGGTGCTCCTGACCTCACATTATCCTTGATGTTGCCTATCTTGCCCATAGACTACTCAGTTTGCATATTTTGCTTATTTTTTTCATAGCTCCACACAACTTCTTCCTGTTTTCTCGATTGATCTGTGTTCAGTTTTTCAAGGCCTATCCACTGTGCCAACTTATAACTAAATCTGAGGGGGGTGCAATGGGGAGGCTCCCTTGTCAGTGTCAACGTACTGCATTGTGATATTGGCTGAAAAATGGAGGGGGTGGAGTTTCAACACTGACTATTTTAAATTATGTAGCCGACAGGTGCACATTTGCGTTTCACAGTTATTTACTTTCACTGTTATTTACTTTCACTGTTCACAACCACTCAGTAACACACAGTTATATGGCCAGTGCGCTATTGTTTAACTTTAGGTAAGCCTCATTAATAGTTTTCAGGCAAACATCAACATACTGCTACAATAATTTACTTTTGAACACCTACAAGCAGTAAAAACCTAACCACACATTTCACAGTTCTTGTAGAATACTACTGTATGTATTGAACAGTTGTTTTAACATACGGCCTAATTGTATTACACTTATTTCACAGTTGAGTTGATGCATTGTTGTTGTTGTAACCAACTTAAGTTTCTTGTCTGAAACTCGGCCATAGACTGACTCTAGCCCAAAAATCAGGCCCTTATATATCTTCACAATAATAGGCACTGAAACTATACATTGTGTGATGTTTAATTTACAAAAATTACAATTGCAACTTAACTCATTCAGTTAACTGCATATATAGAAAATTTCTGTCTCTTTAACAGTTTCTTCTACTGTAAGTATTAGGCTTAATTATTTGTTTAAGTCATGAAATTAACAGGTATAATTATGTAAACAATACTTTTTACAAAACTGGTAATTACTCTGGAATTAATTAACTAACTAACTAACTAACTAACTAACTTTGCTCACATGTTTTCGAATGGAACCAAATAGATGTTTTAAGAATACTATTAGTTGTTCCTCCAAATGTTTATAATTAGTACGCAATTTATATTTGTTTATAAGTGTGCAATAGAATTTAAGTTATGAGACAATTACTGATTTCACCCTATAATGAAAGTATTAACCAGGAATAGTTGAAATAAATTAGAAAATGAATTACTTACATAAAACTAAGCACAAAATTAGATCTGGTGTTACATTTTTTAAAACTGAGGGCCAACCTTTTTCTTCTATGAAAATGCAGATTATACTCGCATATGTTAATTAGTCAGAAATGAAAAAAAAATGAATTTAAGAAGACAGATGGCAAAACAAGAGGGGAAGTAAAAAAGATCTCAGCTTGCTTAGTCACAAGTAATTGAATAATTGTCAGTGGATGATGAGGCATTGTATACAGCTTTTTGACTAGTATAAGTATTTCAAAAATGAGCAAACAGTGACTTAAAACACTACTGGCTACTATTAAATTAGTAATATACTGATACTGTTATGTCTGTAAAGGATTTCAGTTTTGTAATTGTGATGGTGTGCAATGGAAAGGTATCACTGTTTTCTGACTCAGGAGAGATTGCTATTGAAAGGAAACAGCAGCAAAACAAACAGGAATTGAACCAAGGTTCTATTATGAACAAGCTAACTGTAGTTACGTACAAGAAAATGGGTGCCAGCCTAATTAGACAGTTGTGCCCAGTACTAACTTGATTCATAAAGTAAGTTAACTGTTGGGATTGACTTTACTTGATACTGAACTTCTGTTTTGCAGATAAGATAAAAGCCAGTAGCACAATTTGGTAACTAATGTACCAGTGATTTGACTTGAACTACACAGGAGTAGTATTAATGCATTTAAGCAACAACTGGCTGTCAATAACTCTTACTATCTGTGCACTACAGTAGGAAGATAATACTTATTGTTAAATGATTACAAATGATGGAGCACTACTGACTTTTACAAGAGGTTTTTGTTGGTTTAATTATATATAGGAAATTACTGCTTTTGAAATAGATATGAAGTAATTGTGTCTTTTTACTGATTGTTATTTGCAGTCTTGTGGAATATTCACTTCCCTATATTATTTTGCTAAAGTGGAACATGTGATTGCTGGATCAAGTATAGTGGGAATATTTGTAGCAAGTTGTTTATACGTGATTGCTGTAATGACATATAAATCTGGCTGAGCTATTAACATGGGGCTCAGAAATCAATCTATCCACAGACTGAAATTGAGGCTGAACAATTTAGTCACTACACAATATGGGAAACACTTGAACTACAGTGAAAACCCACTTTTAAACTTTTCAAGGGACTTCAAAAAAATGGTGTAAAACACGGGAAAATGTAAATTGTGGGAAATAACATTTTAAGTTGTAAAATTTATGTCTAGGATACCCTCTTGCACTTTATGTATGATATGTGTACATAACAGTCATCAAAAGACTTGTTAGGAACTTGATTATTATCTAATGAAGGTTTATTATGTAATAAAAACCGCTGATTTAACTGAAACTAATAACTGTCTGAGAAGTAGGAACGTTTGACTCAATTTCATGTGTCATAATTGATGTTTTTTAAAGCCTGCAGCTGTCATTCATTGTTTAAATTATGAAATACGGCACTAGTTATGTATTTTTTCATGCTTAGCACAACACGTTTTGAGAATTTTTTCTAGTTTTCAAGTGCAAAGATGTAAATAAGTACTTTTTATGGTGTTTGAATATGTGTTGTTCTGCCTTTCTTGCATTGTAGTCATGTTTTTGAGGTTGTCAGGTACTGTGCCACATCAGGTATGTGGAAAACCACACACACGCCAACTATCACTCACATTGTTTGCTTGTGTAACATCACAAAAAATTTGTACATAAATACTGCACTTGACAACGAGAATAAATTCTCGAAACACCTTTTGCTCAGCATGAATAGAACATGTAACCAGCGCTGTGTTTAAACTAAAAACATTTGAGCAACACAAAGTGAATGATGGTGTCACCTAGCGCTCCACGTGGCATGACACCAGAACATGCTAAATACAGTTCGACAAAGGTGTCACGATGATCACAACGATCCAAAACTGTGTTTGCGCAGTAGAGACAGTTGTAAATGGTTGTGATTGGTCATGGTATCTTCATTCGAACAAACCTAGTTACTCACATCAGCCAACATGCCAAGTAGAGCTTGGCAATGGTGGGAGATACGGCACGAATTGTTCCAACTTCTATGTGTTTACCAGTTCAGATCAGCTGAGTAGAGTGCCCTAGTGTCAAGAAACTTAAAAATCTTCTCTTAGTAATTGTACTATGATGAAACTTTAATTGTCCGTTTACGAAAACTGCATGTAGTATTTCAAAACTTATACTCACTAAATAATTATGTAGTTTACAACTCTAAGAAGTTTAAATTAGGGTGCTTGGATTTATTGTAACACTTGGGATAGGGCCTTGTCTAGGTAAATACCTAAGGAAAAAATACGGTGGCTCAACACACAGTTTACAGAACACAAAATTATTATTGAAAATGAAACCACATAACTGGTCCATGCAATGATACAATACTGAAGGTGGTGGCAGCATCAATCTCCTGTGCTACATGAGGCTGCGTTCACACTGCCGGCTGGGCCGAGCCGAGCCTGGCCGGGCCGCCGCCCGCTTTGATATCAAACACATAGTTTTGAATTGTGGTGTTCACACTGGCAGCTGGGCCGCGCCGACACGGTGTGAGTCTCCCAGAGCCGAGCCGGCGACATCCCGAGTGTTTAATATTGCCGGCACGAGCCGACCGCAGGCGCGAGCCTGCAGAGCAACACTACAGCTTCTGCAGTACATGCATCACACGTCTCCCTTCTGCTTTCATCACAAGTGTGACTGCACATGTCTTTTATTTTAAGATGTTACCTCACATTTCACAATCAGTGAGGAAAAATTACGTTTATTATAATGATACATGCGAAATTACTTTTATTTCATTTATTTAATCTACTGTATTTACATGCATTTACAACAATAGCTTGCCAGCGATCGCGGCATTGCCGCCACTGAATAGTTCGCATTTACTTGTGAACGGAGACAGATATGAGTGTCACTGAGGGATGGAAATGTGTCCCTACCAGATGACAATGCATTGTAAAGTCATGCTGTGGCATGTTACTATAAGCTGTTGTCTGTGACATCTTTTTGCGATGTTCTTACTTTAATGAATGCTGAATAACATATACATGACATTAACTTGTGTCCATCAATTTGGTATCAGAAATTTGGCTAGTATGACAGTAATGATGCAGTTTCCAGATTATGGAACGAAGTAACCAAGGAGTGTGTTTCAGATAGTACACACAAATATAAATTATTTTCCTTTATAATTTTATTTGTTTTATTTACAATGAAATGAGATACACAAAAATACAGTAAATAGCTAAGTACTTTCAATTCCAAAATTTATTTTTGAAAGGTTTTTTAATTAAGTTGCATTTTTAACAAAATATTCAACAGAAGTGTTCCTGACAGTTTTCGAACATAATGTAGAATTTCTGTTGAATGTGGCACCAGCTGTCTGCATATCGGCATTGTTACAAAACTTTTCAGCTTCAACATTGCATCCTTCTCTGTCAATGACAATATTATGAAGTAGACAAATGCACTTGACTATGTGATCAGCTACGTCAATGGATGTTTCAATTTCCTTCCTCAGTAGTCTCCATTTATTGGTCATTATACCAAATGTACATTCAACAACTTTTCTTGCTCTGGAATGCATATCATTGTATAGAATCTTCTCGTTGCCCAGATTTCTGTGAGGAAAAGGTCTCATCAAATTCGCTAATAAGGGGTAATCATCTCCCAAAATCATGTACGGTAGTTCCTGACACATTCCTTCAAGCCTTGTTGGTGGCGGTAATAACAGCTCCCCATTTCTTATATAACATACTTTCTTTAAACACGCCTGCATCAGACTGTTTACCGTGGGCACCAACATCTACAGCTATAAATTTGTAATTTGCAACAGCAACTGCTTGGAGTACAATCAAATAATACTGTTTGTAATTGTAAAACATGCTGCCAGAAAATTTAGGACATTGGACATGTATGTGCTTCCCGTCTATACCTCCAACACAGTTTGCAAATCCCCACCTCATATGCATTTCACTGGCAATTTCTTTAAGTCGAGAAACAGTTCATGTTGGATAATGAATGGGAGCAAGTGACTCCCATATGGCCATACAAACGTCTTTCACCTCCACTGATATGGTGGACACTCCTAATCGGAATGACGACGCTAGTGCATGAAAGGAGATGCCAGTGGACAGATACCTGAGTTTGAGGCTATGCTGAATCTGCACATTTTCTTTCAGTTACAGTAGAAAAATCGAAACGGCAGCACCTTACAGAAAACGATGACTTAATCATTTCGTCGTCAAATGATCCAGCAAAGCGTTGATTGAAACACTGTCCCACTCAGCCTTGGTTTCATTGCATTCATTTCCTAAAATAGACCAATTGTAAGAGCTATCCACAGATCTTTCTAAGTGGAGATAAGGTCGATCTAAAGAATGTAATTATTTACAGATTGCGGTACTACACTTACGTGAACTGCGAAAGTGATAATACAAAAAAATGAACTTTTTGCGCCTTAGTCAAACTTAGACATAGAAATATCTGTAAATGTATTTTATCATATGCAACTAGAAAGAAATCATGTAGAATGTTGCAAGCTTTTATTACAATGCATCAGGAGCAAGATCTCATCTTAGATTAATATACTCTTATCTTTTAGTTCGAAATATGAAATGTACATTAGGCTAATTGTAGGAAGTTGATGACAAATAATTGTTTGTCTTTTGTGATGCAACATTTGGCCAATTATAAAAGCATAGCAGATGATTGTCCAGTAGCCGAGGGAAAAATTCTTATACATTTGGATTTATCTAGACAATGAGACCATTAAAATAATACGAGGGACCGACACTAGGTCTGCGCTGATCACTAGTAATTAGTTTTCTTCTGTCCTGCAACATATGACTACACTAAACCAAGCTGTAATGGCGCGAACTCCGTGGCTTGCAGACGCGGCACTGACGCCACTGAATAGCTCGCATTACTTGTGACCATAGACAGATATCAGTATCATTATTATTTCAAAAACTTTTTGGTACTTTTAGCTACATTTCATTCCCAACAATGTATGGTCTAAAACGGATCTAACAGTAAGCTACCTGCTACATAACTTTTTCACTACAAGATTTGTAAATCAAGTGCACAACGTTGACAAATAGCATCATTTCACAATGACTGTTAAAAAATATGGAAAGATAAATGATTCAATACGAAGCTAAGATGTTACACTACCACGTTTACAAAAATCAGATTTTTTAGCCTCATACTTTCTTCAAAATCATTTGGGAAGCGCTATGAAACCAACAAATCATGCGAAACGAAAAGAAGACTTTTTCTTTTTTCACGATGTAAGTAATGCTTTTAAGGAAAAAATAAGTTCATAAAGCGATGTGGTGAAGTCTTATATACCGCTAAGAATTTTTAAAACATGAAAATCGGAGAAGTCGATTTTCCCCCATTTCGCCGTCCCGGCTCGGCGCGGCGTGCAATGCGAATGCACTACACGTCGGCCTGAGCGGGCTAGGCACGAGCCGAGCCAGTACATGTCATCCCGGCCCGGCCCAGCCAGCAGTGTGAACGCAGCCTGAGAGAGAGAGAGAGAGAGAGAGAGAGAGAGAGAGAGAGAATTATCGTCTTAGTGCCAGTTTTTCATAATACAGAGCTAACCAAGGTATGCAATGAATAATAAGCCGGATTACTTCCGCATCCAAGGCTGTATTATGTAATCTTGCAGTTTTTCTTGCCTCTTTCAGTTCACAAGGTGTGCACTCTTTGCCTGCTAGCCACCGACTGACTCTTGTCTCATAGGAGCTTTGCAGTTTGACCGCCAGATCCACCTTTTCTATTCCCGCCAAGCCAGCTCCATTGCGGAGGGACTTCCCTCAAAGTTTTACATGATTACAAACCTTTCCCTATGCGTGAACCAGTATTACAATTAAAGTTTTAACTTTCACATTCTCTTGCAGCACATTATTTTTGAAATTACATCCATAGATTAATTACAGTTATATAAATTGTCATAAACAAAGAATAAAACATTTACATGGATGTTACATCAGGGAGCTTGGTTATACAAAAGCCACATAAAGTACAACTTTGCTTCCGCCGTTTTTTCCCCAACATTTGAGGCTTTAATGAAACAAATTGGTTACACATGTATCATTCAAAGTATTTTCCATCGCTGACCACTACTTTCTCCCATCTTTCGGGCAGTGGACAAATCCCGCATCGCAAAAATTATTCATCTTTTGAAGCGATCCACGAATCGATCCAATTCTTGACTTCTTCATGAGATCGGAAGTGTGGGTTAGCCAGGCCATGCGCCATTGATCTAAACAGGTGATAGTCAGAGGGAGTAATGTCTGGAGAATACGGTGGGTGGGGTAGGACTTCCCATTTTAACGTTTCCAAGTACATTCTCACATATTTTGCAACGTGGTGTCAAGTGGTGTTGTACTGCAAAATCACTTTATCATGCCTCTCGCTGTATTGCGGCCATCTGTCTTTAAATGCTCTGCTCAAACGCATTAATTGCATTCGATAATGAGTGCCTGTGATTGTTTCATTTGGTTTTAACACATAGTACATGACGCTGAGCTGGTCCCACCAAATGCAGACATGATCTTGGAGCTGTGAATATTCGGTTTGGCCATCGACATGGAAGCAAGGCCGGGATATCCCTATGATTTTTTGCGTTACACACACACACACACACACACACACACACACACACACACACACACATGCCGTTCAACGTCTCTTGGTTCCAGCTCACACAGAACTAAAGTCCATTCTTTCTGCATTATGCCCAAAGCCTTGAGACAATTTGAAATGGCTTCCTGTGTCACTCCCACTAATTGTGCCAATTCTTCTTGAGTTTGGTGCGAGTCTTCACTCAGCAATGTCTCCAATTCTGCATCTTCAAAAACCTTCTCTCTTCCACCACTATGCTGGTCTACAACGTTAAAATCACCATTCTTGAAGTGTTTAAACCATTCAAGAAACATTCTTGCTCTAATAGCATACTTACCATAAATACTAGAGAGCATTTGGTGAGACTCGGCCGCTGTTTCCTTCATATTGAAATAAAACAGTAACACCTCCCGCAAATGACGAGAATTTGGTCCGTAAACTGACATTTTCAATCAAGAACAACTTTATGATGCATACAAATTGACTAACGTTTGAGTGAGGTTATGTTGACTGAGATCCAAGCTAGCTGCCTGATGTCTGCAATCTGTTTCTTTCAACCACTACCTACAGTTGTCAGCACCTATTGGCAAACGGCGGAAGTAAAGTTGTACACCTTATAAAAACAGACAAGGAAGTTAGATAAGGCCATCATAGGTAGTATCAACAATAGTGTTACAGACTGATGATACCAACTGTTCTGGTCGGGCTTTGACTGGCATCACAAAGAGAAAACATTCAGAAACAGAAATATCTAACTCTGAAAGATCATAGATGGGCAATCTAAGAACAGGTCATAGTACATTTGAATGTATTTTGTTAGAAGAATTGAACACCAGAAGTACTGCACTGAAGTATGTGCCACAACTGCTTCAAGATGATTAGAAGTAGCATCACTTGAAAGTCTTCACGGAACTTAAAGGCTGCTTTTGAATTTTCTTTGAAGTTTTAACATTGGTGACAAAAGTTGGGCTGAAGCTAAGCAGCAATTGTCTCAGTGGAAGATTTCTTATTCATTTTGGCCAGAAAAAGCTTGACAAGTCAACACTAACATTAAATCATTGTTGCTCTGTTTTATTTTTTTATTTCTTCTTCTTGACTGGAGGAGGTGGATGATAAATATCCATAGAAAAATCGTATGAATGGCTGAAGTATCTTTTAATTTAGCCTGCCTGCACCTTAACATGTAGGTAGTGATCTATCTTTTCCTTGGTTAAAAATAAGATGATAATTATTCCACACCTGCCATACTTACAGGACTTACCTCTGTGTGACTTCTTCCTCTACCCACGGTGAAAATCAAGTAGAAGGAGCTAAGATATACAGTAGGAGACATTCAAGCTGAAATGCACTGGGTACTTAACACCTTAACAAAGTAACAATTCCAGGACCCTTTTTGAAAATGGTAGAAACATTGGAATCAGTGTATTCACTCATTAAGGAACTACTTTGGGGGTATGCAGAATAAGATCTGGGTAAAACATAATTTTAAGTAATATATTTTGACATCTTCTGGATACCGCCTTGTATTTGGTTCACAAGAATTGTTTGTGATAAATCCCTTGAGGGCTCTTACCTGATTACTGATTAGGAGTTACTACTCAGTGGGGGAATGAGAGACTAGAGATTGAAAATAACAAATTCAGACAGATGAAGCCTACAGTTGCGCAATGTCGAACATCATTTCTGTCACAGATAGAAAGAACTGGGTTTAAAATGAATGGATGAGAATAGGGTACTTTCCTCTGGGCGCACGGGCTGGGGTGCACGGCGTGCACGTACACACACACACACACACACACACACACACACACACACACACACCTCTAGGAGGAAACACCAGTATGTGCTGCTTGTGGCATTGCAATGTCAGTGTGTCACATCTTGCTAGGATGTATTTTGTATTCTAACAAAAGGGTAGCAGTGTTTGTTAATAACTGTTTGTCCTCTGTTTTAAATAACAATGAGACAAGTGTAGAAAAGGTTTCAAGATTGTGTGCGTTATCAGGATTCCTGCCCAAATTAATGGGTAGATTATTTTAATGTATCTCAGAGTGGGTGATTCATCTGTTTCTAATCAGTGATCAACTCTGACAAGATTGTCTGAATCAGTTTCAATGTTTTGACTGCATGTCCATTTCTATTTCAATAGGACATGTTCTGAGACATCGAGGGATCACCAATTTAGTATTGGAGGGCAGCGTGGAGGGTAAAAATTGTAGGAGGAGACCAAGAGATGAATACACTAAGCAGATTCAGAAGGATGTAGGCTGCAGTAGGTACTGGGAGATGAAGAAGCTTGCACAGGATAGAGTAGCATGGAGGGAGCTGCATCAAACCAGTCTCAGAACTGAAGACCACAACAACAACAACAACAACAACAACAACAACATATTGTGAACTGTGACTGGTTTTTATTGAAGTACTTTTAAGATTTATGTATTTCTGTTACCCAAATTTTACTTATTCTCACAGTAGCTCACACTGTCCTTTTTTTTTTTTAAATTGGTCAGCCAGCCACATGTACTAGGGAATAAGTTTTAGCGGTTTCTTCAGATGATTCTCATTTTATTTGATATCGTACATCCTAACTATATTATAGACGTATTTAAGTGTGAGGAAAAGCTGTGAACATGCACGTGAACATACCCACTCCAATGTATGATGTTGTTATCGACTTTGATATGTTGATAAGCAAATGTGGTCTGTGTTGTCATTGTCAGTCAGTCTTTAAAGTGTCTGATATTTGACTGTGTGGCGTTTTTACAAGAAAACTGCTAATGAGGAAAATCCTTGGTTCTGCAAAAGTGCTGCTAGTTGCCTTTGAGTGGCCTGAAATGAATATCATCCTGTTTGTGATGAAAATATTCGATTGGGTCACATTTGCAACACAGAAGCTGATTTTTTCATCTATAGAGACAATTATTTCCTTATATATTTTTTTTATAGTTCATGAAGTAAGACACTGCAGCGAATTTAATATAAGGTTACCTGTGGGTAATGAAAATGTGTGTGCAGTTTTCAGCAGCAGATTCACATACTCTGCTAATACAGTAGAAGGTAAAGATATTCTTCCTAATACCAACAAAGTGACAGAAATTATGTAATTGATTGTAATTAAAAGCACATAATGGTAAATTGTTTACATATACCACTATGTAATGTTAAATGTAGAAAATCAGTACTAAGTTGAAGTTCATGCAAGGAAAGTCGTTATAGTAGAGAGACAGCTAAGGGACCTTATAACTCCTCTTTTCAAGATCAAGATAGAGATTTAGAGCTACCCAGTGCTTTGTAACTGTATTTATATTTACCACAAACATAGGAATACACAGTGTCTCACAGCATTGAGTAATATTACAGCACACTTCTTTCTTAAAAATCAGCATTTGTTTTGCATGCCTCTATGCGCAGTGGTAACTGAATGAATTACTCTTAAGTTCAACTTCACATTTTTCTTCAGTTTATTGGAGGGTAATGCTCACCATGTCTGTAGCAGTTGATAAGCCACATGTGCAGTGATAACTTCAGGGAGCTCAGTCTTCATTGTCTTGGAATATATTTGGCGAACTGGTGTTTCTGGGCTTGATACTGGTAGACACCACCAGTTCTCTGTAACTGCATGCTTCAATAACCACCATATGGCAAGGTGGTGGAATGTTGTATGTCATAGGGCTCAAATTCTCACATCCTGAGGATTATACAGACCTCAGTCTTCAGGTGTACTACATATCAATGGGTTGGGTGGCTGTCGTAGTGAAACAGCTGTTAGTGGGCGATCTCAGGGTAATGAGCCGTATTTCACTTGTATTGGATTTAACCAGTCAAGTGGGACTCTGCTAGGTGTACCCTTATTTCTTCTGCAGTTTATAGTTTGTATATGGATACTACAAAAACTACAAACACTCTGCAGTTGGGGTGGTATGTTGAGTAGTAATCACACCCTTATAACTAAGAGGCCTAGTTCACCTAAGTCTGTCATAATTAACTGATAATATAGTTTAAACAATGTATTCATTGTAATTAAACATGTAGAAGATAGATTAAGACTGGCACCCTTCTACATATAGAAAGTGTTGGAGGTACTTGTAGGTCATTGAAATCAGCCAAGAAACACTGGAATGTTGCACTCATGATACATACAGCAAGAACTGCATAAGTAGGCAAGCTGCTAAATGCCAAGTCAGTAAAAATGGTATAGTTACAGCCTTGTTAACCTGTAACATTCACACACAACTTTCCCTAACTCAGTGTTCCTCCTTCAGCAATTGCTCCTGTTTTCAAACCTGCCTCATGCATCCACTGACAACCATCTTCTCCAGCCCTACCAGTGGGAACATATAAAACATTATTTAAAGGTAGGGCAAATGTGAAACTAATCAATTATTTATTATCTGGTGTGTGACTGTAAGGATGACTGCCATGAAATAAACAGAATGTATAAATGCACACAAACTGTTCACTACGGGCAAGTTCATTACCCAGATGCTGAGCATGATCTGCATTGTGACTCAAGATCTGAGTGCCTCCAACACCACAACAGCCATTTACATCTTATGATTTGTCACTAGTTTATGTGAACTCTGGACATGGAACTAATTCTCCAGTGTATCTCCTCATCCTGTTACCTTCAGTGACAATCTCAATTATCCCATCAGCTCGGTCATGGGCACACACACGTAGTGTAAGCTACCCACCAGGCAGTCCTGTTATTACACATTTTCTTTTGTATGTTTGTAATTTATCCACCCGTGTCCCTTTCGCAACTTGGATGCCTTTTAGCCAACCTGTCCCTCATTCCTCCTGTAAGAAAGGACATGTCGCTCAGAATGTTGGGAGTGCCATCACCCCTCCCTCCACCCTCCTCCCATTATTCCATAGTGTGAGTTGCAATTTGTTAATGCATGAACATTTCATCACAAAGAAATACATCAGAAACTCCTATTTTGTTCTTGTCATCATCAAACACTAAGTACATTATGTGTGTAACTTTTGGCCACTATGCACAAATTCTCGCCCCCCCCCCCCCCCCCCCCATATTTTTGAATACGTATTTTTTATTTAAAAAATGTTTTTTCTTTTACAGAAACTTCAGATTGATTTTTGCACTCTTGATGAAATTGTAGACAATGTCAGTAATAACATACCTCCAATTTTTAAGGTAAAATATTTCATTCTTTCCCTCTAATATAATAAATAATAAGTGAACTGGGTAATGATATGTTCTTTAAGTCAATCTTGTAAGAAATTAATATAAGGAATTAAATTTTCCTTAAGGCATACGAGTCTCAACTTCATCTTTGATAATGGTAGAAGCTGAAGAAATGAATTAAAATTTGTGCCACAGCTGGGACTTGAAACCCTGTTTCCTGCTTATGACTAGCATATCTGCCTAGCAAGTAGGAAACCCTTGTTAAAGTCCTATTCGTGGCACAAATTTTAATTCATTTCTTCAGTGTAATCATTATCATTCATGTATGTACTATGAAATCTTATTCAGTTTTTTTATTTTTGTTACTGTTGTCTACATGCAATAAAAAGTAAACTACTCTGATAATGACAGAAATATCTCATTTTAAAGTAATTTGCCTCATAAAAGGTATATCAGTAATGTCAATTCAGTAATTTTCTGCATCACATATTGATTTTTCTTGAGCTGGGCAGGTTGTGATCACTTGATATATACAGTCTGCCTGGCAGAAAAAAAAAAAATTAAGAACACAGTCACCAGCAAGATGCAGAACATTTTAATTACACTAATTAATGGTAAAATAATTGAAAATAACAGGTTTAAAGAGCTAGTACATCTAATGGCAAGAACTCCTTATAAGAAAAATAAAACAGAGAATGTATGATGATAAATGAAGTCACAAAACACAAAAATAAAGAACAACTTTATATTTTTAACTTCACACATCAAAGATAGAACTTATAAATAGGAAATAAACTGATCCAGTAATGAAACTCTTCCATTACAGAAGGCAGTGTGTAACAGGATCTACAGTATCTCATTTAAGGTAGAACCATTGCTGTCACATTCAGTTGTGGAAGAATTGATGACAGAGGCCTCTGTTTACTACTTATTATTTATTACAGTAACTCTTAGACAAGGGACAATGCAACATATCACTCACCAGTCCAATTACCAATAATGCATAAGATTATAATGTGGACAGTAATGCTGTGCAGAACTGTCATTATTTTCACATTATTCTGTTGAGAACCTTTCTATACTATAAATCGAAAGGCAGTGATATACGACAGACATAGCAATACCATCACTGGACAAATTTTACATGGTACGAAACTACTGGATTAATAGGTCATAGTATATTGTATTGTAGGAGGTCTTGTGCTAGGGTAACAGACTCCTAACATAATAGTGTGAAATATTCACAATATTCATAACTTTGAAAGTGTCATATTTAATTGGTAATCATATCATGGGATTCTGTCTTTAATACCTGCTAATTGGCGAAAACAATTATTATGGTTCTAAGAAAATGTTTTCTGTGCAGGTGAGAATGAAAGACTGTCTGTGTGTGTTGACCCGATAACTCTGATTACAAACATGACATTAGTGCCGCGGCACAAGTTGTCTAGTAGTCCTTTTTGTCAACACATACTAATAGTACCAGGGTGAATGAGATATCATTAGAAAGGTTTTTAACTGACTTCTGACATTGCACACTGATTATTGCCCTAAAACTTACTATTTGTGGAAAATTTTAATGTAAGAGATTTATTAACTATTGCATACAAAAGGGCATCATAACTATTTTTTACATAGCTAACTTATTAATCATGAAAAGAGACTTACTTTTCTCATTCTTTTATTCTAAATATCATTTTATTCGTTTCAAAGTATCCAGTGTTGTCGTAGGTAATAACTGTGACCACTGGGGTGGTCCATTTTCTGTGCCCATCGTACAAGTTGATTTTTCCGTATGAATACACTTTCCAATGACAGACAGATTTGTCATTGTCACCTTGAATTGTGATTTACCTATTGCTAGACTGTGACCTAACATAATTACATAAAGTACGAAGTGCCACTAGAATCTCAAAATACAGTTAGAGCTTATTGTAGCCTTGGTGACATACCAGGTAAGAACCGAGCACTAAGTATTAATCGATACATTTCACATTTATGTACTTCTTTGTATTTTATGTTCATATTTGCCATTAAACTTCTCTTCAACAACAGGTAAATGTAATTATTACGCTTAGATATTAGAAATTACAAGCAATAATGCAAGGAAATCTATATACAAGGGTGTATAATAAATTCATGATGATTATTTCATGTCGTTCGGGTCATTTTTAAAGATGTTTCTTCTTGATACAGCCACCCTGTCCCAGATTCCCACAGCTACCATGTCCCAACAACTACACTTGTCCCAAATTATTTCATTATTTAAAACTGTAAAAGTGGCAAAGTTTCGCATGGATCCCCTGGTTTCATTGTATACTTGATTTATTGCATTCCTTCCTTCATTAACAATTTCCTGTGCTGCAATAAGCATAATAACTGTTACGTTAAATCCATAATAACTGTTACATTAAACCCATAAATCATATTAGCATAGTCCATATCAGTTCAGGCAGGCTAGGAAAAATCGTAGCTTCATAGTCTCGGATGTTATTGAATTTAGCATATGTTAAAATGGACTAAGTAAAGAACACCTACATCATTTGTCTTCTCCAAAAAAATTTGTGCTCAGAGATACAGTGTGTGGTCAGTTTTGCTGTATTGTATTCATCCATAGCTTTAGTAATTTCTCTGCACTTTCTTGACGCATAGAGCTTATGAATCGACGTCACTGACCACGGTTTCTTAACAGGACTATCGCCTAACTCTGTAGTTGACTGATTCAGGGTGTTTAATTTTTCCTCTGTTGATGCAAAATATGCATCATTTGCACCATGGGAGGCTTCATCTTGTTCAGATACATTATTATGTCAAAACATTTAGAATACAAAAAGTTGCTATTGGTAACATCTTCACTTTGAAACAGTCTTCAAATGACAACATTTATATCCAAACTGAACAAAGTCTGGTTTTTTGTCTTATATATTACTCTTATATTTGAGTCGTTTTCACAAAATACACTGCAACTGCAACTGTGTCAACTGGCAAATAACTGCAACAAAGACAATAGAAATAAACATTATAACAAATAAATTAGTAAGGAACAATTTCATTGAACACATACATAGCTGGCCGGAGTGGCCGAGCGGTTCTAGGCACTACAGTCTGGAACCGCGTGACCACTACGGTCGCAGGTTCGAATTCTGCCTCGGGCATGGATGTGTGTGATGCCCTTAGGTTAGTTAGGTTTAAGTAGTTCTAAGTTCTAGGGGACTGATGACCTCCGAAGTCAAGTCCCATAGTGCTCAGAGCCATTTGAAGACATACATTATGAAAAGAAAAAAAGTGATTTCTGTGGCTGGCAGCTATGAAGTGAATTAAAATACATTCACATAATTATGGAAGGCTACGATATGTTGTTAGTTCCAGATTTTATTTTATTTCCACCTTTTTGACAGTCAAGCATTAATCGCCATGCAGAACAATGAAGTTTTTTTGTCGCTTTGCTAAAGAAATTCACCTTTTATTTATCTTTTCTGCTGAGGCAGCCAGTTTGTTTCAAATGAAGTGTTTACTTCCACACTATTGGCTAGTTTCAACTGTTCACTGCATTCCAAGTGCACGTTTTCATCTTCTAGCATGTATGGTATTATGCCATAACAAAGAACCAAACATGAGATAATACAGTACTGGTACTCCAAGAAAATTTACTTCCCGAAAACCATTCTGAAGAGTTTAATATCAGGTCGAGACCTACTTCGTTGCGAATCTGGACGTACGACTGTGCACTTTAACGCGAATTATTCATTTCAGTATGGTTCAAGAAATTCTGACTCTCTTGGAGTATCCTCTGATGTCTTGTTTCTTTTATGACATAATGTAAGATCTTTTAATGTTTTACACATACAAACATACGGGCTTCCTACGTCATCGTAGTTCTGCATGCGCAGGGATGCCTCTTATGTGGCACTCTGTGGTAACTGCTGGAACAAATTTCTTTGTAACAGATCTCGGGGAAATTGTGGTTTGAAAAGCATTATTTTCAAAGTAAATTTCCTTTTGCGCAAGATGAACTATGTGCGAGAATTTATGATGAATTTCTTAAATCACAGAGCGTTTGACTCTCATTTAAAAATCAACTCTTTGATGACAAGCCATTTAGAAGAATTTCGAGCCCAGATGATCAGAGATTTATGTTGGTACTAAACATTTTACTGGCACATTTGTGTGATGTGTCTTAAAGTGTAAAACATGCAAAAAAGATCAACATTATATGTGAAAGCTTAGTTTCTCTTGTAGCTTATTAATCTTCGCTACAAATATTATATATGAAAAGTTTACTTTTCTTGTAGCAACACTATGTATATTAATTTAAACCATTAACTTTTCCTGTTTGTGTGTTTGCGCTACTTAATAGTGATGTTGCTATTGGCTGACTAAATCGTGTGTCTTAAGCTATGAATATCCGCTGTCATCAGCTGGCGAGATCACGTGACAAGAGCTATGACTGGCTTACAAAAGCGCATCGCAATGTCGATTTCAAAGCTTCAGAAAGTAACGTGGGGTTTTCGGTGCAATTCTAATTTATACTTTCGTAATACAAAAATATGCAGCGTGTATGTTTCTGCACATCAAAGAACTTTCCAAAACGTGGTTTTCCCCCCTGAGTTTCGTTTTCTGAAGTGGCGGGAAATTCTCAGCTGCTGTATAAAACCATAACCATTCAAATGATTGACAAATTTTACAGTTCAGAGGGAACGAATACTGTCACTTAACACGAAAAAAGTGTATTCTCACCCGGGAGAAAGTGTTTCCCACTCGGGAGAAAGTGTATTTTTAACCAGAAGATCCGGGAAAATTCCAGGAATTTTTTTTCTTTGTCCACGTATACACCCTGTAATCAAGAAGTCGATGTGTGCAAAAAATCCTGCAATGGCAACACTTTCGCAGTTATGGACGGTTATAGAGGCAGCATGGCTCTGACTCCTTGTCGCGTTGAGTTGCAGCACAACTCCAGGCAAAAGGAGGTCCGACATGATATTAGGAGGTACCCCATGGTTTTTGTCACTATAGTGTATTGCTGCTCCAAACACTTCTTAAGCCCCGCCCCCCACCTCCCCCCCCCCCCCCCCCCCCCCCCCCCCCGGCTCCAGGGGTTAGAATAGGCCCGAGGCATTCCTGCGTATCGTAAGACGACTAAAAGGAGTCTCGCGCGTTTCGGCCTTTATGTGATGTTCCCCTGTAGGGTTTGAACATTTTTTCAAAATTTCCCCGAAGAGCAAGCCAATTGGGGAAGGGCGCCTTACACAGTGCATCGTGTCCAATGTGCGCTGAGACCTATCGCATCCTTTGCCAATGTGGATCTGAACTTCTGCTCATTCTCAAACTGTTGGATGAGGTCACCCTCTTGGGTGCATACTTTTCCATCAACTGTGCAGTATCGTTTTCTACGCCGACGATGATAATGGACTTGTTTGCTTGGTTGCACGGTAGCCAGTCCGTTGTGGTGGGGCCTCCATATACACTGTTGGTTGTAGGCCCCTGACCATACAGGGATCACTCTGCTGATGCCTGCGCCATTAACTCCTCATGTATGCCGAGGAGTAGATGCCCGTCACCCTGGGGCATCGGGACTCTCGGCAATGCCAGGTGGCCTTTGTTGCGGCTGGGTGGCGCCTGTGGGGAGTGCCCCTATTTGGATTGGATGGCATCAGGGCGGGTGACACGCGATGAAGCATAGTACATCATCGCTTGCTGGTGGTCAAACACCAGCAGTCTCTAAGTGGTCAAGTTCTAACTTCATTGCTAAGAAATACGACTCCAAATCATTCCCCTGCTGGCCACACCATGGGAGGAAAGTCAGGCTAAGGACGGCAGCAGCTCTTATTCACCCCGGTACCTTGTCAGGTATGTTCGAAAGCTGATAGGGAATCTTTCATGATGATGAAGCCCCATTTTTATGTTGAGCATTTAGAGGACAAGTTTGGGGAGGTAGAGGGCTTGCCCAAGATGAGATCTGGGTCAGTCTTGATCGAAACAGCATCCTCTGCCCAGTCAAGGGCGTTACTCGCTTGTGACAAGCTGGGGGATGTTTCTGTAATCATCGCACTCCATAAGATCTGAAATATGGTCCAGGGTATCTCATTTCACAGGGATCTTCTTTTGCTGTCTGACAATGAGCTGCGCACCAATTTCGAGCAGCAAGGTGCACATTTCATTCGGCGGGTCCACCGGGGTCCAAGGGATGATCAGTTTGCCACCAGTGCCTTCATCTTGGAGGCTGATACATGACCCGAGAAGGTAAAGGTGATGGTCTACTGCTGTGATGTAAAGCCCTATATCCCTTGCCCAATGCGGTGCTTTAAACAGTTGATGGAAAAGTACACACCCAAGAGTGTGACCTCATCCAACAGTCTGAGAATGAGCAGAAGTACAGATCCACATCGACGAAGGATGCGATAGGTCTCAGCACATGTTGGACACGATGCACCATGTAAGGTGCCCTTTCCCAATTGGCTCGCTCTGGAACTGGAAGTTCAGCCATATGTCTTCCAGCTGTACTTCCAGTGTCACATGTTGAGATTATGGATGCTCACCACATCCCAATACTCCATGTGTCCCGCATGCCATCTGTGTCAACTGCAGAGAGCACCATTTGCTATACTCGCCTGACTGCAGGATTCTCCAGAAATAAGGAAAATCATGGAGTAAAAGATCCTGGACTGACTGACCTACACTGAGGCTAAGAGGTAATTTGAACACTTACTGTACACATGCCGTCGCTACAACAGTTCTAGCTTCATCAGCTCCACCAACCCCAGTCACCTCTCAGAGTTGGAGGACTACACCTGGCCCCTTGATGGTGGGGGGCACTTCCATCCCTGTTGCTCCCGCACCACCTGTTTCGGGAGCAACCCCCCCCCCCCCTCCCTCCCCAATCATTCGGGATTTCAGTCTCCACTTCTGAGCCAGAGAAGCGTAAGGCTTCTTTGGCTCCTCTCGCTAGGAAGGGGTCCCTTGGGTCACTTCCTTCCCAGGCTTCTGTCAATGGGAAAGATGACACCTGCCAGTGGCTGAAGAGCCCAAAAGCAGCTGGTCGTAAGGCTTCACACTCATCCTTAATCCTGGAGACTGGATCAGAGAAGTCCTCCCATCCAGGGAAACCCAAAAAGAAGAGCCACAAGACCAAGGGAATTGCAATGGCACCCACACCACTGCTACCTACAAGCTCTGTGTCTGCAGATGAGGTGGAGGTTCTGGTGTCCTCTGGAGACCTAGATATCGTCAGACCCTCAGACACAGTGGATATAGACTGCACAGGCAAAATGTCAATGGCAGCAGGTGACTCTGAGGTGTAAACTGCCTCATTGAATGACCCATGCCTTCTCAGTCTCACGATGATGTCATCCACCATTGGAATTGCGTTGGTTTTTTTCCACCGCCTGGCTGAGCTATGGTAACTGTTAAGCTTTGCACCTGCTTTCTGCATTGCCCTCCAGGAAACCTGGTTCCCGGCAATGTGGACCCCTGCCCTCTGTGGCTATAAGGGATACTACAGGAACTGTAGTGACTATAATTGAGTGTCAGGTGGAGTTTTCATTTATGTCCTAAACTCAGTCTGTAGTGAAATTGCCCCTTCAACTCCCTCTTGAGGCCGTGGCTGTCAGAATATGGACGATGCAGGAAATAACTGTCTGCAATGTATATCTTCCTCTAGATGATGCAGTACCCCTGAATGTATTAGCTGCCCTGATTGATAAACTTCCTAAACCTTTCCTACTTTTGGGAAATTTTAATGCTCATAAGCCTTTGTGGGATGGCACCATGCTTACTAGCCGAGGTCGAGATGTCTAAACTTTACTGTCTCAGTTCGACCTCTGCCTCTTAAGTACTGGGGCCGCTGCACATTTCAGTGTGGCTCGAGGTAGTTACTCAGCCATTGATTTATCAATTTGTAGCCCAGGACTTCTCCCACCTATCCACTGGAGAGCACATGATGACCTGTGTGGTAGTGACCACTTCCCCATCTTCCTGTCACTGCCTCGGCATCAGGCACAGGGACGCCTGCCCAAATGGGCTTTAAACAAGGCAGACTGGGAAGCCTTCACCTCTGCTGACACCATTGAATCTCCTCCACACAGCGCAGTGGTTAGCACACTGGACTCGCATTCGGGAGGTCGACGGTTCAATCCCGTCTCCGGCTATCCTGATTTAGGTTTTCTGTGATTTCCCTAAATCGTTTCAGGCAAATGCCGGGATGGTTCCTTTGAAAGGGCACGGCCGATTTCCTTCCCAATCCTTCCCTAACCCGAGCTTGCGCTCCGTCTCTAATGACCTCGTTGTCAACGAGACGTTAAACACTAACCACCACCACCATCCTCCACACAGGAACATCGATGTGATGGTTGAGCAGGTGACTACAACAATCCTTACCACAGCAGAAAACATGATCCCTCGCTCTTTAGGGTGCCCCCCGGTGAAAGGCAGAAGTCGCTGAAGCAATTAAGGAGCATTGGTGAGCTCTATAGCGGCACCGTTCTCTGGAGCACCTCATGGCCTTTAAACGGCTCTGTCCCTGCGTTCGCCAACTTATCAAATGACAGAAGCAGGAGTGTTAGGAGAGATAAGTTTTGACCATTGGGTGCTATACATAACCTCCACAAGTCTGGGCAAAGATCAAAGGTGTTTTCGAGTACTAGACCCCAACAGGTGTTCCCGGTGCTGACATGAATGGCGTGTTGTCTACCAACGCAAACGTGATTGCCGAGCTCTATGCTCAAGCTTCTACGTCAGAGAATTAACCCCCAGCCTATCACACTCTCAAACGGCGGCTGGAAGGGAAAGTCCTGTCGTTCACTACATGCCACAGTGAATCCTATAACACCCCTTTTACAGAGTGGGAGCTCCTCAGTGCCCTTGCACATTGTCCCAACACAACTCCTGGGCCAGATTGGGTCCACAGTCAGATGATGAAACTATAAGCAACATCTCCTCGTGATCTTCAACCAGATCTGGTGCGATGGCGCCTTTCCATTACATTTGCGGGAGAGCACCATCATTCCAGTGCTCAAACCTATTAAAAATCCGCTTGATGTGGATCGCTATTGGCCCATCAGCCACACCAACGTTCTTTGTAAGCTGCTGTAACGTATGGTGTGTTGGCGGTTGGGTTGGGTTGGGTCCTGGAGTTACATGGCCTACTGGCTCCATGTCAGGGCAGCTTCCACCACTGTTGCTCTGCTACTGATAATGTGTCCCTCGAGTGTGCCATCTGAACAGCCTTTTCCAGACGTCAACAACTTCTTTTTTGATTTACGAAAAGTGTATGACACCACCCTGCGACATCATATCCTTGCCACATTATACAAGTGGGGTCTCAGAAGTCTGCTCCTGATTTCTATCCAGAATTTTCTGTCGCTCTGTATTTTCTGTGTCAAAGTTGGTGCCTCCCATAGTCCCCCCCCCCCCCCCCCCCCCACCACCACCATATCCAGGAGAGTGGATCCACAGGGCTCTGTATTCAGTGTATCTCTGTTTTTGCGGCCATTAACAGTCAAGCAGCAGTTGTAGGGCCGTCCATCTCACTGTCTCTGTATGCAGATTACTCCTGCATTTCATACTGCTCCACTAGTACTGGTGTTGCTGAGCGGCGCCTACCAGGTGCCATCCACAAGGCGCAGTCATGGGCTCTAGCCCACAGCTTATAGTTTTCAGCTTTAAAGTCATGTGTTATGCACTTTGGTCGGCATCGTACTGTTCATCCAGAACCAGAATTTTACCTTAATGATGATCCACTAACTGTATTGGAGACATATCTATCCTTAGGACTGGTTTTCGGCACTGATTGACTTGGCTTCCTCACCTTTGTCAGCTTATGTGGAAGTGCTGGCAGCATCTCAATGCCCTCCGCTGCCCTAGCAACACCAACTGGGGTGCAGGTCGCTCTTTGTGGCTGCAGCTCTACAGAGCCCTTGTTCAATCCCGCCTTGACTATGGGAGTCTGATTTACGGTTCGGCGGCGCCCTCAACGTTACGTTTACTCGATTCAGTGCACCACTGTGGTGATCAGCTAGCGACAGGAGCTTTTAGGACGAGTCTGGTGACCAGCATTCTGGTGGAGGCCGGAGTCCCTCCATTGCAGGTTAGGCCTGCACAACTGCTGGCCAATTACGTTGCACATGTTTGTAGTTCTCCTGTGCATCCCAGTTAGTCTCCTTTTCCCACCCATGGCGGTTCATCTCCCGCATTGGCGGCCCAAGTCAGGACTTCCAATTGCAGTTCGTGTTCCATCCCTTCCTTTCAAACTGGAGTCCTTGCCTTTACCACCTGTATTTGAGGTCCATTCACGTACACCTCCATGGTGTACACCCAGGCCCAGGCTTCGTCTGGACCTTTCACATGGCCCTAAAGACTCAGTTAACCCCGCGGCTCTCCGCTGCCACTTCCTCTCGATTCTTGACATGTACCAAGGCCATGAAGTGATTTACACCGATGGTTCGATGACTGATGATCATGTCGGCTTCGCGTATGTCCATGGAAGACATATTGAACAGTATTCCTTGCCCGATGGCTGCAGTGTTTTCACTGCAGAGCTGGTGGCTATATCTCGTGCTCTTGAGCACATCCGTTTACGCCCTGGGGAGTCGTTTCTTCTGTGTACTGACTCCTTGAGCAGCCTACAAGCTGTCGACCAGTGCTACCCTCGTCGTCCTTTGGTAGCGACCATCCGGGAATCCATCTGCTCCCTGGAACGGTCCAGTCATTCAGTGGTGTTTGTCTGGTCCCCAGGTCACGTCAGAATCTCAGGGAATGAACTTGTCGACAGACTAGCCAAGCAGGCTACACGAAAACGACTTATGGAGATCGGCTTCTCTGAAACTGACCTGCGTTCGGTACTACGCAGCAAAGTTTTGCGGCTTTGTGAGACAGAATGGCATAACCTCAGTACGAACAATAAACTGCATGCCATGAAAGAGACTACGAATGTGTGGAAGACCCCCACGTGGGTCTCTCACAGGGACTCTGTGGTTCTCTGTCGGCTCCGCATTGGCCACACTTGGGTGACACACAGCTACCTCCTGCGCCGTGATGACCCAGCCTTGTGTCAGTGCTGCACCCGCTGACAGTAGCCCATATCTTGGTGAACTGTACTTCTTTGGCTGCCCTGTAACGGATTCCTCAGTTACCAGACTCGTTGCCATTAATTTTAGCTGACAGCGCCTCATCGGCTAATTTAGTTTTACGTTTTATATGTGATGGTGGGTTTTATCATTCTTTATAAGTTTTTGTGCAAGTCCTTTGTCCCTTTGTGTTCTCCACTCTAATGCCTTTAGGCTGGATGTCTTAATGTGTCACAGAGTAGCTGGCTTTTCCTTTTTATTCTCATGCTCGACCAGCCACAAGTATCTGCTCTCTTGTGTTTATCCCTTCTACCTGTTTCTTGCTTTTCTCTGTGGTTTTCTTTTCCTGTTTTTTCCATAGTAGTGTTGGTTGTCCTTCTGTCGTTCTTCTGGTTCTTCCATTCTCCTGTTGTTGTGCTGTATGTCTCCTTTCTTTTCCTCTTTCCTTTGTGTAATTATTTTACCGGGAACAAGGGACTGATGACCTGGCAGGTTTATTCTGAAAGATGTCATTTGTCATACAGCTGAGTGGAACTACCAAAGACTACTGGTGGGCATCATTATTTCATATCACAGTCACCAGAGACATTTTCGTGTGAATAGCAGCAATAAGCATTACAAAGTCTGTTCAAAAACTACCAGAACATTCATAATTTCATGCCAATGTTGCAATGGAGCAAACTTCCATTGGGATCTCTGCACAAGTCTGTATTTAATGTGTGACTGACTGCCGGAAGTTTCATTGTTGTAGATCTATTAGTTATTGTTCAGTGCTGTATTGAGTAGAACATTGTGTCGCATAGTTTGCAAATTTAGAGATGGCAGAGTTAGAGAAGCAATTGCAACGGAATTAAATTTTCCATGAAACTCAAGAAAATGTTTACAGAGACACACCAAATGATGCAGGAAACCTACGATGATGAGTGCTTAAGCCGTACTCAGTGTACGAATAATTCACACCAATTAAAAATGGCTGGAACGAAGTTAAAGAATACCCTCCTTCAGTACGCCCTTCAATGTTTACAAACAACACTCATGTCAAGAAGTCAATGAAATTGTACATGCAAATTGAAGACTGACTCTCAGAGAGATTACAGAAGAATGTAACGTTTCAGTTGGATTGTGTCATCAAATCATGATACAGGATTGTAGACTGCATTGTTTGCTACCAAGTTCATCCCACAGCTCATTAGTCAGTACCAGCATCATTTGGTGTGTCTCTGTAAAGGAAAGATCTTCGCTTCGCAATCTGTGAAGAGCTTATGGATCATGCAAATGAGAACTAGATGTTCCTTCAGAGAATCATAACTAGCGATGAGACATGGGTCTGCAGTTACGGTGTAGAGACCAAGGTTGAGTCTACACAGTGGGTCAGGAGAGGTTATCAGAGACCAAAAAAAGTTCGTCAGGTCATGTCAGGTCAAATGTCAAAGCCATGCTGATAGTTTTCTCTGACTTTGAAGCATTAGTTCACCACAAATTCGTGTCCCAGGATGAACTGTTATTCAACACTACTATTGGGATGTGCTGCAATGTATGCGAGAAATTGTGAGAAGAAATGGCCTGAAATGTAGTGAGACAATTCGTGGCTCTCGTACCACGATAATGTGCCCACACATTCATCCCTGTTGATGCTTGACTATTGCACAAAAAATGAAATTAGTATGCTGCCTCATCCTCCATACTCACCAGACCTGGCCCTGCGGACTTTTTTTTATTTTCAAAGTTGAAAACCCCGTTGAAAGGACAAAGATTTGCAACGATAGACAAGATAAGAGAAAATTTGCAGACGGCACTTCGTGCAATCCAGCAATAGGTTACCAAGACTACTTGCAGAAGTGGAAATGGCATAAGGAGCGATGTATTAATTGTGGAGGAGAGTATTTCGAAGGAAACAATGCACAATAAGTAAAAGTTAAGCGTAGCAAAAATTTTGTGGATAAAGTTTCCGAATGTTTTGAACAGATCTCACAGATGTTTTACCATCACCTACATCTACTTTGTACTCTAAAAGCCACCTAACAGTATGTGATGGAGGATACTTCTAGTAGCACTAACTGATCTCCCTTCTCTGTTCCACTGACAAATGGCATGTGAGAAGAATTATTGTCACTAAGCCTCTGTATTAACTCTAATTTCTAAAATTTTCTCATCATGGTCATTTCATGAGATGCATATTGTAGGAATTAATATGTGTCTGACTCTTCCCAGAAATTACTCTCTCAATATGTTAGTAGTAAACCTCTCCATGATGGACGTTGCCTGTCTTGTAGCATCTGGTACTGGAGTTTGTTGAACATCTCTGTAAAGCTCTTGCACTAGCTAAATGATCCTGTGACAAAATGCACCACTCTTCATTGGATATTCTGTGTCATTTCTATCAGTCCTACCTGGTAAGGGTCCCAGATCAATGAATAGTACTCAAAAATCAGTCAAACAAGTGCCTTGTAAGCCACTTCTTTCTTGGATGACATATATTTCCTTAAGATTCTTTCCATGAATGTGTCTAGCATCTGCGTTTCTTACTATTTGTTTATGTGGTCATTCCAGTGAAGATTGACTGGCTACTTATTCCTGGATATCTTACAGTAGATACTGTTTCCAGCCATGTGTCATCAATAGTACATTGTACAGCAGTGGATTTCTTTTTGTATGTATGTGCAGTATGACACTTTTGGTATGTATGTGCAGTATGACACATTTATTTAAATTCAGGGTCAAATGCCAGAGCTTGCACCATTCAGCAGCCCTCTGCAGATCATTCTATAAATCGACACTGTCTACTGGCATTCCTGCTTTCTTATAGACAACTGCATCATCTGCAGGTAATCTTAAAGAGCTTTCTATGCTTACTAGTTCATTATTCTATATGCTGTAAACAGTAATGCTTCCATCAGATTTCCTTGGGGTTATCCGAAAATTACCTTTACATCTGTCGATTTTGTTCTGTTAAGAGTGACATGTTGAGTTCTATCGGCAAGGAAGTCTTGAATCCTGTTGCAAATATGGTCCGATACTTAGTAAACTTGTATTTCTTCTTTTACTAAACGGCAACACAGGACAGTTGTCGGATGCCTTCCTGAAGTCAGGGAAAATAGCATCAACCTGAGTGCCCTTGTCTACAGTGCTATGAATCTCATGGAGGAACAGAGTGAGCTTCTCGCAAGATCCCTGCGGAATCCATATTGATTTTTACAGTGGAGATTTTTGCTCTTCAAAAACATAATAATTCTTCAATGTGAAACATGTTCCATAAATCTAAAACAGATTGATGTCAGTGATACAGGCCTGCAATTACGTAAATCTGCTCTATGATCCTTTTTGAAAATGAGAATGGTCTGCACTTTTTTAAAGTTGCTGGGTTTCCTTCATTGCTCAAGTGATTAGTATAAACTCTGCTGCTAGAAGAGGAGCAAGGTCTTTCACATAATCGTTACAGTATCTTACAGGTGTTTCATCTGGTCGTGATGCCTTTCCACAACTAAGCAATTGTGGTTGCTTTTCTGCTCTGAGGTCACTTCCTCAGTATCTGCCACTTTGATGTTTGTTTGATGATTGCAAGGAAGGATTCAATATTTCAGCCTTCTCTGTGTTGTAACTTATCCTTATCCAAGTTCAGGTTGCGATAGTTCTATCAGAGCTGCTGATTGGTCTACATCACCAGAATAAGAAGGTTGGGTGTATACACTTTAACCTTAAATCTTTTAACCACTTTGATCACCGCCCGCACAAGCCGATGAACATCTTGCACGAGTGCCAAAGGAGACGTGGGCTGCTGCACTTCACACTTCGGCTGCTCGTCTTTCTTTGTTGTGGAAGTGCAGCAGCTGTGCTGGCCAAGCAGGCATTGGTTTGTCACATCATTCTGTGGTTTAATACAAGATGCATGGAGGTTGAGGCAGAAGGTCCAGTTCATTTCACAAAGGATAAGGGTGTCATACAGCCGCACAGGATTGACTACACCATTAGTATGAACAGCAGCTCCTTCTTGCAGTTCATCTAGTTAAGAAGTATCATTGAGATGCTGGCCCATTATAATCTGATTGTCCTTCGAAAACAAAAATATAGCTATATATTCTGTAGATGTTCTGTGTTCCAAGACTGGAAACACATACGGGTTGGGGCAAATAAGTGGCCCACATGAGTGGATATGATTAGACATGAATGTATGCATATAAACACACCCCGTGACATGCACACTACCTCTACACCTGCCTCATGATCAGTACCAGTTCAGAACGTAGTGCAGGCTGTGTCAATGTGAGTGGAGCAGTGCAAAGGGGATGACAGTACTTACAGTGGAGCAGCAGGCATTCATTGTGGAAAGTTGGTGACGACAAAGTCATGAAAAAGGTGTGGTCAGTTGTTTGCTGAGAAGGTTAATGGCATCAGAGAGCCAGTGAAGAGTGCCGCTCAATGCTTGCTCCAAAAATTACACGAGATAGGATCTATTTTGAACAAGTCGAAAAACATTTTGAAATGTGCCCACGCACCAGAAAATGTGGCTACAAGTTCACCAAAAAATTCTTCAGAGTCCTACCAGATCAACCCAATGCCTGTCGCATGAGACTGGCATATCTTGATCATGTGGACGAAAATTCCACCTCGAACTGCACATGCAGTGTCGAGCTTCTATTATTTATGCATTAAAACCAGCGGATGCTCCTCAGTGTCTCCAGTTTTGTGAGCTGATGGTCACTGAGATAACAATGAATGGCTGGGACATGGATCAGTTATTTATGTCTGATGAAACCTGGTATCATTTGAGTTATGTCAACTCACGGAATCACAGGTTCTGGGTGTTTGAGAATCTGTATAACTTCCACAAAACACCATTGCATGATCAGAAGTTTGAGGTTTGGTGTGCAGTGTCTGCAAGCCACATTATTGGTCCCATCTTCTTTCATCAGATGCTGACTTTAGCGCGTTACATTGCCAACATTTTGAAACCATTTGTGGCAGCATTAATGGAGGAGGAAAAGACCTACAGTTACTTCCCACAGGATGGAACAACTGCGCGTACAGCCGGTTGAACCTTGGAGCATATTCACCCAATTTTCACGCCAACAGAGTTGTTAGCAGAGGTCAGTCTGGTCATGACCACAACTAGCCACCGAGGTCACCTGATCTGTAAGTCTGCTGGTGTATGCAACAACCCTCATAGTCTTCAAGAACTGCAGCAGAACAGTTTGATGAGATTGCAGGAATTCCAGCAGTCCTTCAGAAACTTGCTGACCGGGGTCCAAAAGTGCCAAGAGATGAATGGTGGTCACTTTATACATCTGCTATAGTCATGTTAGTACTGCATATCCTTTCCTCAGCTCTGTTCCTTTGCCCCCAGAACTCTGTTCTCTGGACCACTTTTATGTGCTCCACCCTGTATTTGCAAACTAGCACTTTTGCGATTTTTCGCTGTGGGCAATCAGTATGTGCTCATGAAGGGTAGAGTAACTGTGGCTAGATCATTGTCTTTGTTATTGATCAGGTGTGTGTGTGTGTGTGTGTGTGTGTGTGTGTGTGTGTGTGTGTTTTCTGATTTTAATCTGTCCACACATAATTGGAGAAGATACTCTTCTTGTCATCTATAAGGAGGTTTTTTGTGTCCTTACTCCGGATGATAATTACACGAAATATTTGTCAGGAGTCGTAAGCACTGGGTCCTTGAGGTACAGGATACGTGAACACCATGAAGTAAGTTTAAACAGTTCATTAACAAAAGACTGATTATAAAAGACTTGCACTATGCACACCAATCATCACTGTGTCTGAAATCCTAACACTGGCTAATTACAGTCATATCGAAAGGCTCCATGGTGAGCTAAGAAAAAGAGACATATTCGTGCCAAGGCCATGCTAGCTATACGGCGTGCTGCGGATGGCAGCCAGTGGCTTACTCCCCTGTGGCGCGCTGCATCTTGACACATGTCTACTGACCAAGAAAATTGTCAGCATTTCAAGTTAGGACGGCTGGAAAGTGCCTGTTACGTACTGTACAGCTGTGTGCATGATCATAGTACATGACTGCATCTAGCCTTCGTTCAGTTGGTAATAGGATCTGTAAACATTTTTCTGGATGTAGTAGTAAACTGCTCAAACGATTATTTGAACTACTTTCTAAGGCTGTTCTTAAGTTAAGGGCATCAATTCTAGCATTTGATAAACTATCAGTAATCCTTAACAAAAGTGTGTTTAAATCTAAGTGTGCACTCACAGCATTTAATCCTTGGAATAGTTCTTGGATATTTGTGTTTATTTCATTACGAATTATGTGGAAACGCAAGATAAATTGCTTCACAATCTGTTCAATGAAAACTGTGTGGTTAGTAATGGTTCTTTGCATATTCTTTAATATAATAATTTCATTAGAGAGGTTAGTTGAATCTGTACTGGACTGTTGTTCAAGAGCTAATATTTTGTCTTTAATTTCCAGTAGATCTTGACTAGTTAAAGTACCAAATACAGTACTAAGGATACTCCCTCCAAAATCAAACCAGGCACGTTTATGCCTAATTAAAGTTTTATGTGACAGAAGCTTTATAAAACAGTAAATCTCTTGTTCATAATTAGCAAATGTAGACTCAACCTGAATTTTGGCTGTGATCCAGTTATTATACCAAGATGTACAAATTTCCGAAATTGTATTGTTGCCATTAACAGAACAAATTAGATCAATTTGCTTCTTTACAGAATCAAACTGTTGCTGGATTTCACTCAGATTGTACTTGAGGACAAGTTTTGTATTACTTGTTGAAACTACCATGTCTGATCGTGGTTCAAACAAAACACCTGTACTCTGTGGTACTATCACGACAGCATTAGTAGAATACACTATCATTGCAAGCATTAGAATAAAAATGAACATGGTCAATTAGTTCTAAATACTAGAGTTAACAATGAACATAAAATAAATGAGTTTCTTGTGGTAACCTGTGGAATAAAAGGTTTAGTTTCACTTGCACACTCGTGTAATAGCTTCAATACTAAATTTTCGCAACACATTCACATAAGCACATGGCTGAAATAAACACTCTCATTGCAATCTCACACATCACACATGTTTATGCAGATTGTAGGGGTGTCTGGAACAGGATCGCTCGGAACGTGGCGATGCCTCGACCTCGAAGTCTGGACTGCAACCTCACGATTCTTGCTTCCTCATGATTCTCGCTTCCTGGGTTTGAGAACAGCAGGTCTGCCTCTTGGTCGGTCCTCATCGTCTTGCGATGCTATAGGATATCTACCCAGAAATGGCTTTACACGATTGACATGAACGACAATTGAACGAAAGGGCAGTTGGAGCTTAAGAGTGACTGGCAACAACTTCTCCAAGATTGGATATGGTCCTTTCCAAAACTTCTTAAACTTTTTGACTTGACTCTTTTTTAACACCACACTGCTCAGATACACAAGATCTCCAACTTGATACTGTGACACTGCTGCTGGCAGTTGTTGTCTTGCTTGCTGAAGGAAGGATTGATGATTACGGTGTTTCACTACCCTTCATGCTTCCTTTAGTTTGCATGCTAGATCCCTTAAGTGTTCATTGCTGATTCCGGCAGTCGATTGTGCGAAGTCCAAGGATGAACGCATTTTTCTTCTGTAGACGGTCTCATATGGACTTAGGCCAGTTGAGCTGTGCATTTTGACATTGTAACAACTTATCAACTGTGGTAATCAGACATCCCAATTGTTGTGTTTGCTGCTCACATAATGAATGGCTAACCATTTTAATAACTGTTCTGTGGACTCGCTCGACTCTTCCATTTCCTTCAGGGTGTGCTGGTGTAGTCCTTAACTGAGTTACTTGCTTGAGCTTACAAGTCTGTTTAAATAATTCACTCATGAAATTCGTTTCTTGATCACTAATTATACTTAATAGTGATCCAAACTTAAGAATCCATTCTTTTACAGAAACTTTGGCTATAGTCTCAGCACGCTGATCAGGTATTGGTATCATGAGAAGGTATCTAGAGAAATGATCTAACATTGTCATTATGTATTTGTTTCCATCTTTAGTCTTAGGCAACGGTCCTACAACATCTAGCCCTACTCTTTCAAATGGTTCACTTGCTTCTGGCAGTTCTTGCAATGGTGCTCTACTTTTTCCTACATTATTCCATCTGTTACAGAAATCACATTGTGAAACAAACTCGAAGTTGACCGCTTTGCAGTTCGGCCACCAAAACATTTGAGCTATTTGAATGTTTGTTGCTTTTTTTACCACAATGTCCTGATGATAAAGAATTGTGTTGTTCTCTCATGATTTGCTCTTTCATGCTTTCTGGAATAACTTGGCGGTTTCCTTTACTAGTAATTTTGTGCAATAATCCATCTATTTCAACAAAATGTTGATCATTTTTCCATAATTATCATTATGGATCTTCTTCTTGAGCTGCCTTTAACTCCTCTTCTTCTTGACTTATTGAAACACAAACATTGACTTTTCGACTCATTGCATCAGCATTCACATGTTCTTTACCAGGTTGGTGAATAGCCTTAAATTGGTACTCACTCAGTCTTAATGCCCATCTTGTTAACATGGAACTTCGATCCTTTAAGCTCAATAACCATTTAAGTGCGGCATGATCTGTAATAACTGTAAATTCTCTTCCTGTTAAGAAACATCTGTTATGTATTATACCAAAAACGAAAGCACAAAACTCCTTCTCATTAGTAGTATAATTGCATTCTGTTTTGTTTAATTGTCTTGAAGTAAATGAGACTGAATGTTTATGACTGTCAACTTCTTGAGTCAAGATTGCACCTATGGCAAAATTGGATGCATCTGTTGAAAGAATAAAAGGTTTACTGAAATCCGGATAGGCTAACACTGGGGCTGTGGTTAGAGCAGCTTTAAGTTCTTTCATTGCCCTTTTGCATTTTGTTGACCAATTAAATGTGGCTCCTTTCTTCAGTAGCTGTGTCATTGGACCTGTTATATTCACATAACCGGCTATAAATCATCTGTAGAAATTTGATAATCCCAAAAATGATTGTAGTTCTTTCAAATTCTGTGGTTCAGGAAAATTCTTTACATCTTCAATTAATTTTGGATCAGGTCGAACACCTTCACTGGTTATAACATCACCGAAATAGTCCGCTACAGAAATTGATTGGTAGTGGTGATTGTTGCAGACTTACATGGGGGGGGGCCTCAATCAAAATGATATTTCATTCAATTTTGATTTACAATATATTAATTTTCTCGGCTAGTCAGTTCACTTTAAAGCAAAAAATCTTTAGTTATTAATTGCAATTGCAGCCCATGCACGCACGAGTGTTTTTTCTTACCTCCATTAACCATTGCATTGTAGTCGGAGTCCTGGCTCTGGCTCTCGGCTGTTGTACTGAAAATAAGAATCTTAAAGCTATGTATTTTCTGCAACATCAGGCGGCTGTGGGGAAAAATGTATATTATGTTAATAGCGGGCGAGTTTTTTGCTTCTGCTAATTTTTATAAGTTAACATCTCCACGTAATGGCATCCCTCTGCGATTGTTACACTGTAAGTTACTCGAATGCAGATTAATTCAAGGAAGGCGGACATGAAATCAGGATCACCTCTTACAAATTAAAAGTGAACAATAATATTAAATCAATATATTATCTGCTTAATTAGTACAAATATGCTTACATTTGCCAGCACTCCCAAGATGTCCGTTTACATGTAACCATGACAAGAGGTGAAGATGACTAAAAAAATTAACAAAAGAGCCTATCTTGTCGTCTCTTTAGATCATTTTGTTATATTTCTTTGTCCTCGAAACTTACACAGAGAAATTATTATAATACGAATACATGAGAAAAATGTATGTTCGCCTGAGCAGCTAGTGTCCACTTATTATTCAATTTTTAAATGTCTCTTCTTTATTAATACTGTTTTTAAGTCTTTTCTTAGTATTTCACTGGCGACAGTATAACGGTTAACTTTACTTTGTGCAAAATGACATTTATCTATTGATAAAGACAGGTTTGTGCTTCTTATATGCTCAAAAACAGCTTGTAGTCTCTCAGTATGCTGCTTCATGTTTTCACCAAAATTTATTACATCATCAAGGTAAACAAGTGTTTGTGTTGGGGTGAGCCCTTGTAAAACTGAATCCATCACACGTTGAAACGTAGCTGGAGCATTACGAAGTCCAAACGGAGTACGAAGATACTTGTATACTCCTGTTGCTGTTACAAATGAAGTTTTTGCTTGATCATCTGGATGCATTGTTAACTGGTGATAACCACGTGTTAAATCACATACTGAAAAAATTCGACACCTGCCCAAGTAATCCAAGGTTTCCACTAAATTTGGTAAGGGGTGAACGTCGGGTGTGGTCACAGCATTCAGAGGTTGGTAATCAACACCAAAACGGAACTGTGGTTCTTCAGAAATTGATTTCTTCTTTATACCACGGTGGGTCTGAAGGATCTCTTGGTTTTATAATTCTGGCTTCTAATTGTTCTTTAACCATGTCTTCTACCAACTCTCTTTGACTGAATGGTATTCAGTAAGGTTTCTGTGTGACTGGGGCTGCATTTCCTGTATGAATACGATGCTGAACTAAATGAGTGACAGGTAAATTTGCACGTTCTCTGAATAAATCTGCATACCCCAACATAATAGGCGCTAAAATCTTCTGTTCATCAGCTGTCAAATGTTCTATCTTCTTCCAAATTATGCACATCAGTTCATTATTAACTTCGTCTCCTAATTGCAATTTTGCATTACTGTTACCAAAATCAGTGTTTATAACTGCAGCATTTGTTACCTCATCTGGACTCTGTACTACGTCACTTTTACGTACGCTCGACACTGTAGCAACTTTCGTTCCTCGTGGCAAAACAACATCCTCATTGCTCATATTCGTTATTGTAACCGGGACTTTTGCGACATTCTGTATCACCAACACTTCTAGCAACATAACAATGCATTGGATCCAGTAACTCACTTTTCTTGGTTCACTCAATTAATAACAAAGTTCCCTCCTTGCATCCGGGTGACTTAACTTCAACATAGATTGTCTTTCCTACTCCCTTGGGTATTTGCTGAGGCTGATCAATTTGAACATCGACTCGGACGGTTTGAACTGATGCATCGTTTGGGCGGTTCATTCCCACTACGTCAGTATTGCTGGTCCTTTGAGTACAATCTGAAGAACGATTCCCTAGGTTGTAGTTGCTACGGCCTAGTCTGATCTTTCTTCCTGCGACAAATATCTCTGCCTCGTTAGTGGACAAGAAATCAAATCCAAGTACACCGTCGTAACGCGCTTTGTTATTTGAAACTACTTTCACACTTGCTGTGTATTTATCTTTATTTTCACCTTCATCTTGGCCTTGGCCAAGAATTAATTCTACGGCAACTTCTCCATAGTTACGAAGTTTTCCTCCGTTTAACCCTCGCACTTTTAATAGCGGCGGTTTCAATTTATCCCATTTATCTGTACAACGCCACATTGAGGCCTGTGCTCCTGTGTCAATAAGTAGCTTGATGTTTCTCCCACGATATACAGCAACTATCATGAAGTGATTTTCACTAACAGGAATCACTGTCTCTGGCAAAGGACGGACAGAGTGTTGTCCTGTATGTCCCCATACTCATTTAAAGATGTGGCAGATTGTCTGTTGTTTGCATTATCTTTCTTCTTGTTGCGACTATCTCTCGAAACATGACCCTGCATCCCGCAGTGACAGCAGATTCGATTCTCTTTACAGTCCTTACACTTCTGACCCAGCTTATTGCATCTGTAGCTTTGTACTGCTGTGTTGAAAAATCCGCGTTCTTGTTTCTGCATCTCATTCAGTCGTCTTAGTGCTTCAACGAAACCAACAGCTGATTCTACTGCTCCCTGAAACGTTTTACATCCTTTCAATCTAACAGCTTTGCTTAGTTCCTCTCTGTACAACCCATGAATAAATGTGTCCGAGGGTCTCTGGTTGGCTTCAAACAACTGAATGCGATTTTAATTTTCATCTTCTACTAACTCGTACGTTTGAGCATTGATGTTTTGAATTCTGTCGGTAAACTGGTCCTTTGATTCGTCCTGCACCTTCGCAAACCGTAAAGCTGCTCCTATAAAATCTGATTGCGTTTTTACATTTAAATCTCTGGACGGCAAACATTCTAAACTCATTGTAATCTTCTGTTTTCACGCAAATAGGCTACGCTTTAATGAAATCTTATGCTGCTCCCTGAATTCTTAATTTGGCAACCACTAGCTTATTGGAATCTGTCCATGATCCTAACAGGGCGGTACATTCAAGCTTACGAAAAAACACTTTCACATCATCTTCGGGTTTCCCGCTAAATGCTGGTACTGATGGCAATAATGAAAAATTCTTTATTGTCGTCGTACTTGCACTGCATGATCTATCATTTGATAAGTCTTTCGGAATGTTACGCTCGCTTCTTTCTGCTTTTAACTGGCAAATCTCTTCTTGCAGTTCATTACTAACAGTTTGTAGATTGACAACGCTACTCTGACTGGATTGCAGCGTTTCGTCTAATTTAACGCCAATGAGTTACTCAAGTGTAAAATAAAAATCCACCACTGCCTTTCGTATTCTAGCCAATCTGGTGTGTGTGTGTGTGTGTGTGTGTGTGTGTGTGTGTGTGTGTGTGTGTGTGTGTGGTTTGAGGTTTTCGGGCGCTAAACAGCGTGGTCATCAGGGCCCAAGCCAAACTGGAGTAGACCAACCTGAATCCCAGCATTGGATGTCCCCGCGTAGTTGGAAGATGTTCGTGCTGCTGTTGCTCGAAGTTCATGTTGTGCTGCACCTCTTCAGGGCTGTAGGTTTTCCATAATTATCCCCATGCTGACACCACTTCTATAAGGAGGTTGTTTGTGTTGTTACCCCCGGATGATAATTACATGAAATATTTGTCAGGATTCGTAAGCAGTGGGTCCTTGAGGTACAGAATATGCAAACAATGAGAACAGTTTATTAACAAAAGACTGATTATAAAACATGCGCACTACACGTACCCATCATGACTGTGTGTGACTTCTTAACACCGGCTAATTACGATAGTATCAAAAGGCTCTATGGCGAGCTAAGAAAAGAGACATATTCGCACCTGAGGCCATGCTAGCCACACGGTGCACTGCGGCTGATCACACGTCTATTGACCTAGCAAATTGTCAGCATTCCAAGATAGGTCGTCTGGTGAGCGCGTGTTATGTACTGTACGGCTATGTGCAAACCCGTAGACCCTTACACATCATATTCTAGTCCCTTTCGAATACGAGCCTGGAATTTTTAATTTCTTGTATGAAGGTGAGTCAGCCTCTTTATTGTTCATTTAAATTATTAGCCAAGTGGTGCTGCAGAATAAATTTCCTGCAGTTTTGAAGACTGTTCAAACACTATTCTTGTTGATTGTAAAATGTGTTATTTCAAATAAACTGATGTACTTGTAATCCTCATATGTACAACCAATGAAGTTAACATACCGTAATTAGACCAAGAATCAAGGGGCTTTTCCTTTTTGATTTTAGAAAGAGTAGTTGCTTTTCTTCACAAAATAGCCACTATTCCTGTTGCAATAAATCATTTTCTGCCCTACCTCTAGCGCGAGCCAGTACCTAGTCAGTCAACAACTGCAGTACCTAATCAGTCAAATGCAGTATCTTCAAAGGGGCCAAAAAAACAGCAGCAGCAGCTTGTTCCCAGAATCAACCTTGTACAATTTGACGAGTTTAAAGAGACACCAACGTAAGTAAACCCATAGCAGGTATTGTGTATGTAACTTCATATATGTACACATTATTGGTAGGTATTTAAATGACTACAGTTGCAGTTTTCTGTGGTAAGTAGAATGGACATCAGAGTGCATTAGTGTTGATTATGTTCAGTGTTGTTACCTGTCCTGGTAGGGTATATAAGGGGTGCGGACAGTGTCAGATGTTAAGTGATCACTGTGAAGAGCATTTGGAGACGCCACATACTTGTGTGAGACAGCTTTATCAGCATCTGAAAGATTGAAAGGAGCTCATTGTGGACCTCTATTTGTCTGGCTGGTCGAACTGTGCAGTATTCAGACTTGGGTGGCTTTCAGATGTGATAGTGGACCTGTGTTGGACTGCATGGGAACAAACTTACTTATCAAGGTTCCAGTCGTCCATGTCTCACTGCCACAAGGGACATCATAACCCCTTACAAGTAATGGGTTCCCTGTAACATTGTGTCATACCATTGGCCTGAGACTAACAGCACCCGGACTAGGGAATTACAGTCCCATGCTTAAGCTATCATTGACACCACAATACAAAAGATTGCGTTTGGAGTGGAGCTATGACCGGGAAGCATGAACTTCTGATGAATGGCATCGCATTGTGTTCAGTGATTATTTGTGGTTCTGCACTATCCAGGATGGCAAGTATAATGGCCCCTGGGGAGAGGTCTTATTCTTCCAATGTTTTGGAGAGGTATAGCAATGTTGCTCCTCCTGTCATGATGTGAGGAGCCATCAAGTACAACTGGTACAGCTGTTTGTTATTGGGGATACTCTGACAGCACAATGGTATGCCGTGAACATCCTGTATGCTCACATTTTACGTCTGCTGTGACAATATTGTGCTACCAGTTTTCAACAGGGCACTGCATCTACACACTTGGCACGTGCGTCTATGGTCTCTGCGTGATGTTGAGGTACTCCCAATGGCCAGCAACATCCCCCAGATCTGTCCCCAGTAGAACATATATGGGGTTAGCTTGGACATTAACTCTGTCCCATTCCCAGTATGTAGGATATCAAGGTCCATTTACAACGGTTTTGGGTCACCTATCCTCAGGCAGGAATACAATGGCTTTGACATCCTTCCTGACTGAATCAGTGCATGCATCCAAGCCAGAGGGGGTACAATGTTGTACTCTTAAGTGAGTTTATATTTCTAAGATCTTTGTAAATTTGACCCAGTGTTGTAGTCACTAAAGTAACATCACATACTCTCTCGACCAGAGAAGTCTCATTTTGTTTCCTTTTTTCATTTTGGGTGCTTCACTTTTTTGCCAGGCTGCGTATTTCTTGAGAAAATATTGTAAAACTATGCGAATGAAGCATTTGTTAACAGAAAATGTTTAAAATAATAAATGTAAGCTTTTCACAATAGATACTATGGCTTTTCAGGTACCTGAGAGGGCGCATGAAGTATGACGATCTCAATGATATTGTTCAGGAGATTAACCAGATTATTGCAAAAAAATATAGCATAGTCACGCAACAGCTGAAGACACTAAAGAGATCTGAGCAAGAGCTCTGGAGGAAGTATAAATTAGAAGAAGTGAATGAAGTTAAAGGTGAGAAAATGTGCTCAAGGGTAGTCTGCCATCTTAGTATACTTAAAAACTCACAGTTTGGATTTCAGAATGATTGCTTATTCAATAATGATGTCTATACATTGGGTTGTATGTGCTTTGTGCTTGAAATTTCGGAGAATATTCTAAGGTTTGCATGAATAAAATGACTCGGAGAATATACTACACCCGAGAATGCTCTTATGTTGAGTAAAAGAGTGAGGGAAGTTGCTCACAAGTGGAGAACATTCTCAATTTTTGAAGCGAGCTCTGTAGCGTACTGCAAGCGAGTTAGTTCTGTTGATGTAAAGTTTTATGAAGTTATTTTTAGTAAAAAGGTAGAATTTATGCAGCTTGCAAGTAAAACAAAAAATTATACTTAGCCCGAAGAAATAGTTACGAGAGAAACTGTAGAAGTTTATACAGGTTTTAGAATAAAAACATTGACTGGCAAACACGATGTGAAAATGAAAACATTTTTGTGCTATTTAGTAAACCCATGTTTTCAGACTGCTGTAGAAGACATAGGTATGTACCAGACAACTGTATCGCTGATATTTGTTCTTAGTAATTAGATAAACAAATTTGTATACCAGCTTTTTAATATCAGACTTAGAAAACACAAAGCAATTTTTCAAACTTAGCAATTTCTATTTCACAAAAAATTAAATAAATTCGATCGTAATGAGCTTCGAAAATGTTTGTACCACAGTAAGTTGTGTTGTAGTATTTACAAAGTCTAGAGCACATTTCACCTTTTTATGTGCAGTGGGTGAGCAGGAAATATTTCTTACACACTGAAAAATGAAAGCTGCAGGAAACGCAATAAAAAGATTTTGTTAGCATTTATGCCAGAAACAAATACAGGATGTTAATGTTTGCCATAACCATACATCTGGTGTTTTTCTTATAGTTTGATCCTTCTGGCATGCCCTCTTGGCAATATTCAGTGACATCTCAGAACCAGGACTACACACATCATCATCAATATTCTTCTATAGGTTTTCAGTGAAACAAACTGTGTCAAATCCTAGTCTCATAAGTGTCCTTGTTCTTCCAGTTTTACCATTATTGAACACCAGACGAGCATCACTTGAGGAAATTGTAACAGTAGTGGAAGAGAGGATATTAAAAGCTTTTGTTTGGGTTTTGTGTTCTACCATGTGTACATTTTTTTTTTCAATAAATTGTAATTAATCACATCGTAAGTAGACTTGCAGTCTTCTACACTCCAGAGATATCTTCTCTGATGGCAGGAAATAATAAAATATCACAAACAAGGACAGAGTCATCTACGAAAAGGGACATGGCACTGCACATTGCTTGAAACAAGATGGCTTGTAAATTCATTTGTAGCAAAAATTAAACTCTGAAAATTGGAGATAATATTTCTAACATGCTACACAACTATGTCGTGGTGGTGGTGGTTATTGAACTTTTCTTACATCACCCCTCCCCTCTTAAGAACATGTTCTCACAGTATAAGTTTATTTTTTTTATTGTGTTAGAAATAAATATGCGGATCAGAAAAATTAATAACTGGTTAATTTTTTGCCACACACACAACACAAATCGAAACATAATGCACCTCTCCCAGATCACATTGACACTAGTTCCATTCGCATACATTGAATAATTTGCCTCTTGAGGGTGAGCTGAGTGAAATGTAACATTACACGTGTGTCCTGTCTTGGATGTGGCACACAGCATACACAGAGAACTTCTCAAGGAGGGGCAGTAGTGAGAAAGAAGTCCCTCGTCAGAGAGTATGCTTCTGATGTTTTATTCATATGTAATTGAAAACTTTCTCAGAGAACATTCTTTTGCTCTGAGAATGTTCTCTGGAGAATATTCTCTTTTTTATTCATTTGACACACTGACTCACCAGGATTGTCCAAGGATTACGCAACAAAACAGCAGCAGTTAGTATTTTCTATGACCAAGTCATTAGACTGTGTGAATCACATTATGTTAAGAAAGCTAATTTGTTACAGAATTGATAGTGTATTTAAGAGTACTCAAGACATGCATAATAAAAGTAATGCAGAAACTTAAATTATGAAATACATCACTAGATCTTGCTGCTTCTGTTGTATTTTTGACCACAATTTCGGCCTTGGAGACTCACTGTCTATCCATCTGTTGTAAGATTGCTGCTGTATTATGGCCTGACTTAATTCCAAATTACTTCATAAGCTTTATTCTGCCTGCACTTAAATCATTGAAGGTGATCACAGCATCATTGACCCCCAATCTTCAGCATTTTCACGCCAACAAATACATTGAGTTTTTCCTTTGAGGCATTTCTTCCGAAGATCTGGATATGCTAGATGTCTATATACTGGCTTTATTACTGCTCCAACAGCCTCAGGGATGGTGTTTCTATGGTGTTCTCAACATCCGATGTTTTGTGGAAAAATGTTGCCCACTCTGCTTTCCTCATTCCTTCCAGGTTGTTGGTATTCTTTCTAATGCAGTTTTATGTCATTATAGGGTCTGCTACTAATTACTGATCTGAATGAACTGGAATCACCATCACCAATGAATTTAGCAAGCTACGTTCTGTTAGAGTGAGTGCTGAGAGATCTTCACAGCTGAGGCACTTTCCACCAAGGTTTTGACACCTATTCGGTGTCTCTTCATCAGAATGAACAGTTGCTAAATCCTATAAAATAATACACAGAAATCACATATGGCAAAAAACACATTAACCAATATGACAATTTTCATTACTTTCTTCTTATGTCTTTGCATTTTTATACAGCCTCAATCTAGTATACGGTTGCTGAATAACAGCCGTGTTCAAAACTGTAATGTCATATGCAGTAACTCATCTTAAAGAAAGTCCTCATTGCACAAAAGTGTATGCTGAGAATATGAGATATGCTGGCCCTGAATCATCTTGCAGGCAACTGTTCAAGAAGATAGGTATTTTAAGAATACATAATTTCTCTCAGGATGTAAATAATATATTAGAGTTTAGAAATGATTACAGTACTAGGAAAAAAATGACTGTCATTACTCTTCATTTAAAACGACGTAACCTCAGAAATCAGCGAATATTACACAACGAAACCTTTTGAGTACTTTCCGAATGGTATTAAAATGCTTGACGGACAGCAAAGCTAAATTTGAGTTAGCTTAAAAAAATTCTTTCTCAGAAACTCCTATTGCATAGAAATGTTTTTATTTAATAGCTTCATTAATGCATACTTACTTCAGTGATTAAACTAAATTTTGTTGTGTGTTATGTGAAATCGTGTACACATGGTAAGCATGTAGCAACATTTAAATAGAAATTATGTTAATATTCTGTAAATTGACCCATGTAACTAAGGTCTTTGAAGTTTGTATATTGTGATTGCTTACATTATGATATAAAACTTGTGTAACAACTTTTCTTTCAGGGTCATATTTTATTACTGATGATGACTTGAAAAGGAACATTGCTCAAAACAAACTGATTTACGTGACAAAGTATGCAATACCTCTCCTTAGACATGTTAAGAAGGTATCTGAGGTTCGTTTGAAGGGAGTAACTTACTATACATTTTAATTTGTCTGGAAGTTGTGTGTTTATACATGATCAAAAATAACATTTGGACTTAATTTTATTTATCACCATTTGTCAAAGGATCTTAAAAAAAAAAAAAAAAAAAAAAAAAAAAACTAAATTGTCAAGCAATAAATGCCTGTCTTTTAAGTTGACAATAATTACAATGGAGAGTATTTTCAGTGCAGTCATGAATTGTGTTTTGATAAGGTTAAGCACGAAACAAAAAGATGACTTGTTTATAATTTGGCATTATGAAGAGTTTTCAGTGTCAGACTTTTAACATCTTGTTTTACTATATCACTCACTGGGTTCAAAAATTTAGGCAAATACCAATTTACTAACATAAACTTGTGTTTTCATAGAGTAGAAAGAGTAAAAAGATGACTATTTCCTTCATTTGTTTCTACATTTTGAAGCAATGGTCACTATGCTCATGAAATTTAACCTTCCTTATTTTTCCTTAAGGCAATTTGCTTGGAAACTACGTAAGGTAACACACGAAAAATATAATTATTTAACTGGCTTAAACATTAGGTGATAGCCTTTACCCTGGAATGACACAGCTAGTAATTTCTTTGGTATCATTACATTGACCATAAAACTTATGTCCTCTGTTTAAAAGTAAATTAACATTTAGATAGCTTCTTCTTCAAGTAATTCATGATCACAACTATGATGTGGTGTACAAACAAAGAATTCCAAAAGGTTCAGCAAAGGGCCACGAGAAAATGGATTACGATAGCGGCCCCTCTTGTCTCGTAGGTAAGAGTACCGTTTGTAGTTGAACATTTCATTTGTTGTTAGGTTCATGCAGGCGTGAAGTACCTGAAAACAACACATACTGTCATACACAAGCAGTGAAGAGTGTCAGGATACATCGCTCATATATTCAGTATTCCACAAAGTATTAACACCAGCACTACTTAACTTCAGCATACTCACAGAAGTACAGGTCAGAATCCATCCTAGGCCACAAAATCCAAGGGCTTCAATCAATCCCAAGGCATATAAAATACCAAAACCTTCAACAGCAATGCAATAGCAAGCAAAGTATATTGTAAATGAGCAGTTGATTGCAATGCTCATAACAAACAAGAAGAACCACATTCTGAAAAAACAAAAAAAGAGGACAATTAATATTAGCTTTTTCTGAAATGACATTTCAAGACATGTTATTTTACAATTAACTTTAATTTGGTTTCTTAAAAATGAAGGTAAGTTGTACTTTACCTTCTGTGAATCACATAACTTTCACAGGTGGGGATAGTGAGAAAATTCAGCTTCAAACCAAGAGTGCTCCCTCATTTAAAAGGTTAATAAGATAGCTGGCACCTAAATGTTGCAGTATTATAACATGACTGATGCCCATAATATGATTATTAGCTCTCACAAGAATTAAACATCTATATTTTAAATAATTTAGAAGCAAGGATAAGAACTCACAGAACCAAGACCTTCGCTAGCTTTCAGGCCACGCCTGTACAGCTAAATATGTGACGACACTGCAATTCTTTGGCTTGACTGGGTTGGGTGGCATGAAAAAGAACTTGGCAGTACGAGTCCACTTAACAATAAGACACTGCACCCCTTCGGGCCTAGATGCAAGCCCTGCTTTGATTGGGAAAAATTATCATAAAGCTGTTGTAGCCTCTCCTAAGGCAAGCTGCCCCAACTGTTTTAACTGGTCATTGATAAACTAGTTACTGGCACTGGGAAGAAGTTTGTTTGAGCTTGTCCTACTCGTGTTCTGTTAGGCCAAATCTGCAGATTTTGCTGGCCACAGGAGTACCTAAACATCATACACAGTCAGTTCATCCCAGTATGTTGTCCTCCATGACTAGTGTTCATCAGAATTGCCCAGGTAAGTGTGATGGAACAGCTTTTATTTTTTTATATGCGTAAATTATCTGGTGGATGCACAGGGTAAGTAGCAATTTGCAGCTGTCTGCTGATGGGCTGGAGTCTCATCAGGTGATTTTAAATTTTTAAGTCATCAAAATGATTTTGATCATTATTTTTGTTCAATTAATTGGTTTAGATGTGACTTTTTTATTTATTTCTAATCCTTTCTCAGGTGATTTTAATCAATGTTTTAACTTTGTTTTCCTCTCACTTTTCTTCCTTTCAGTCTTTCCATTTGGAATTTATCTACCTGTCATAATATTTAAATATTTGAAAATGCTGATACATCTGTTCAAGATGAAATAATCTATTTATATTGACTGTGCAGTGGTGTCAAAAATGAATTTTTCAGTTGTTGACTGTTAAACTAACATTTAAAACATAAATTCTTGTTGCAATATCGACAAAACGATGCAGATGTAGATTTACAAGAAAGAAGTAAAATGAAATTCAAGTCAACGAAAGCTAAATTATAAAATGATGAAGTGGAGGAAATTAAATCGAAGTTAATATGGATTAACAATTAAAATCATATTAACAAAATCCTAAACGAAAGGAAGAAAAAATTGAGAGCAAATCAAAAAGTTAAAATGACATGAATATGGATTAGAAATAATAAAAATTACATTTAAACCAATTAATTGAATAAAAATACTAATCAAAATCATTTCGATAAAGATAAAGCATCTGAGGGGATTTGAATCCACAACCTTCTGCATGTGGGGAATGCTACGGGGACCCACCAGAATGAATGGCTGCAGGGTGTGATACCAACATAATCACGATGATGACTTCAAAAAAATCAATAACACCACTGGGGACCTCTTCTTGGTGGGCGATGAATGGCAGATAGCTCTAAATGAAGAAAAATTTAATTTAACGCAGACGAATAGGAAAAACAAACTCACAGTGTTCGAACACAGCATTAGATTAAATATCTACATGTAACAATGTAAAGTAATATTGAAATGAAACGAGCATGTGAGGATTGCAATATGGAAGGCGAACTGTCGACTTCACTTTACTGGGAGGCTTTTAGGTTAAGTGTGATTCATCTGTAAAGAAAATCACATATAGGACAGAGGTGCGACCCGTTCTCGAGTATCGCTTCAGTATTTAGGATCCGCACCAGGTTGGATTAAAGGAACACATCGAATCCATTCAGAGGCAGGCTGCTACATTTGTTACCGGTAGGTTCAGACAACATGTAAGTATTACATAGATGCTTCGAGAACTCGTGTGGGAATCCCTGGAAGAACACTGTTAAGTAAACTTACAGAACAGGCATTTGAAGCTGACTGCAGAATGTTTCTACTGTCACCAGTGTGTGTTTAGTGTAAGGACCATGAAGATAAGAGAAAATAGGGCTCCTATGGAAACATCCACACAGTTGTTTTTTCTTCACTCTACCTTTCTTGTTCCACTTGAACATAAAGACTAGTAGGTGGTACAGGGTACCCTCCATCATGCACTGTACAATGGCTTGCAGAGTATGGCTGTACATGTGAACATACCAATGTCATCTGTGGACAAGCACTGTCCTGTCAGAAAATAACATGATACTGTCGCATGAGGAGCAACACTTCAGGATGCAGGATGTCCTTTTGTGCCTTCAGAGTTCACTCCACCATTACCAGTCCACCCCTGAGGTCAAAACAGACTGCTTCCCATACCATTGTGCTAGAAGTACTACTGCTGTGCCTCTCCAAAACATCAGAAGAATGGGAACTCTCCCTGTGTTGAAGCTGTACCACCAACAATATTCATCCAGGATAGTGCACAAGTGTGATTCTTTGCTGAACATAATGTGATGCCATTCATAGGAGTCCATACTTCCTGGTCATGGCACCACCCCAAATGCAGCTATTTCTGTTGTATTAACAGTAGCCTAAGCAAGAGACTGTAATTCACTAGTCAAGTGGTCACTAGTCTCCAAACCATGGTGCAGGATGACAAAGAATGTTACAGGGATTCCATTACGTTTTATCCATTGGCAGATGCAGATGTGAAGGGGTTGATGTTTGGCGCACAATATGGTGGTCAGACATGGTTGAGCAGAACCTCGACAACAAGTACACCTGCCTTCACATTCCCATGCAGCCTGTCATCGGGCTACTGTCATATCTGAATGCCTCACAAATTTAGATATTGTACAATTTGATCAGATGGTGACCCACAATGAGGCTCATTCAAACCCTGTAGGTACTGAGAATACTATCTCTCATGAGTTTGTGGAGCTCCATGTTGTTCACAGTGATCACTGTTGATACTGGTCACACCTTTTATCTACTGTAACAGGTATGGCAATAATGCACTGTGGTAATCATTCCACCTGCGACACAAATTGCAAATCTAAAGATTTACAAACTTGCCGATGGTGTGTATGAGAATGAAGTTACGTGGGCAATCGACCATTTCTTCTGGGTGCTTCAGCTTTTTTTGTCAGGTTGTGTACAATATAAATTTTATAACTGAACACTTAGGTTGTTGTTGTTGTTTGTTGTTGTGGTGCTGGTGGTGGTCTTCAGTCCAGAGACTGGTTTGATGCAGCTCTCCATGCTACTCCATCCTGTGCAGGCTTCATCATCTCCCAGTACCTACTGCAACCTACATCCTTCTGAATTTGTTTAGTGTATTCATCTCCCTCTACAATTTTTACCCTCCATGCTGCCCTCCAATACTAAAGTGGTGATCCCTTGATGCCTCAGATTATGCCCTACCATCCGATCCCTCCTTCTAGTCAAATTGTGCCACAAATATCCTCTTCTCTCCACTTCTATTCAATACCTCCTCATTAGTTATGTGATCTACCCAGCTTCTATTCTCTTCTTGTCTAAACTATTTGTCGTCCATGTTTCACTTCCATACATGGCTACACTCCATACAAATACTTTCACAGATGACTTCCTGACACTTAAATCTATACTCGATGTTAACAAATTTCTCTTCTTCAGAAACGCCGTCCTTGCCATTGCCAGTATACATTTTATATCCTCTCTACTTCGACCATCATCAGTTATTTTGCTCCCTAAATAGCAAAACTCCTTTACAGCTTTAAGCCTCTCATTTCCTAATCTAATTTCCTCAGCATCACCTGATTTCTTTAGACTACATTTCATTATCCTCGTTTTGCTTTTGTTGATGTTCATCTTATATCCTTCTTTCAAGACACTGTATATTCCGATCAGCTGCTCTTCCAGGTCCTTTGCTGTCTCTGACAGAATTACAATGTCACCGGCGAACCTCAAAGTTTTTATTTATTCTCTGTTGTTGTTGTGGTCTTCAGTCCTGAGACTGGTTTGATGCAGCTCTCCATGCTACTCTATCCTGTGCAAGCTTTTTCATCTCCCAGTACCTACTGCAACCTACATCCTTCTGAATCTGCTTAGTGTATTCATCTCTTGGTCTCCCTCTACGATTTTTACCCTCCACGCTGCCCTCCAATACTAAATTGGTGATCCCTTGATGCCTCAGAACATGTCCTACCAACCGATCCCTTCTTCTGGTCAAGTTGTGCCACAAACTTCTCTTCTCCCCAATCCTATTCAATACTATTTATTCTCTATGGATTTTAATTCCTACTCCGAAATTTTCTTTTGCTTTCTTTACTGGTTGCTCAATATACAGATTGAATAACATTGGGGATAGGCTACAACCCTGTCTCACTCCCTCCCTGACCACTGCTTCTCTTTCATGCCCCTCAACTCTTATAACTGCCATCTGGTGTCTGTACAAATTGTAAATAGCCTTTTGCTCCTTGTATTTTACCCCTGCCACCTTCAGAATTTGAAAGAGAGTATTCCAGTCAATACTGTCAAAAGCTTTCTCTAAGTCTACAAATACTGGAAACATAGGTTTGCCTTTCCTTAATTTATTTTCTAAGATAAGTCGTAGCGTCAGTATTGCCTCACGTGTTCCAACATTTCTATGGAATCCAAACTGATCTTCCTCGAGGTCGGCTTCTACCAGTTTTTCCATTTGTCTGTAAAGAATTCGCGTTAGTATTTTGCAGCCATGGCTTATTAAACTGATAGTTCGGTAATTTTCACATCTGCCAACACCTGCTTTCTTTGGGATTGGAATTATTATATTCTTCTTGAAGTCTGAGGGTATTTCACCTGTCTCATACATCTTGCTCACCAGATGGTACAGTTTTGTTAGGCCTGGCTCTCAGTAGTTCTAATGGAATGTTGTCTACTCCTTGGGCCTTCTTTCGACTCAGGTCTTTCAGTGCTCTGTCAAACTCTTCACACAGTATCGTATCTCCCATTTCATCTTCATCTACATTCTCTTCCATTTCCATAATATTGTCCTCAAGAACATCACCCTTGTATAGACCCTCTATATACTCCTACCACCTTTCTGCTTTCCCTTCTTTGCTTAGAACTGGGCTTCCATCTGAGCTCTTGGTATTCATGCAAGTGGTTCTCTTTTCTCCGAAGGTCTCTTTAATTTTCCTTTAGGCAGTATCTATCTTACCCCTAGTGATACGCACGTCTACACCCTTAAATTTGTCCTCTAGCCATCCCTGCTTAGCCATTTTGCATTTCCTGTCGATCTCAATTTTTGAGACGTTTGTATTCCTTTTTGCCTGCTTCATTTACCGCATTTTTGTATTTTCTCTTTTCATCAATTAAATTCAATGTCGCTTCTGTTACCCAAGGATTTCTATTAGCCCTCGTCTTTTTACTTACTTGATCCTCTGCTGCCTTCACCATTCCATCTCTCAAAGCTACCCATTCTTCTTCTACTGTATTTCTTTCCCTGATTATTGTCAATCTTTCCCTAATGTTCTCCCTGAAACACTTTACACAGCAGAAAAAAAAAGGGAAATGGACGGTCTAATGATACAGGAGACATAAATCAGTGATATCTAGACTGTTTTACCTCAATCTCATGATACGAATGTGATTTATTTTTACTGTAGTTTCTGAACTCTTGAAAAATTGGATAATGACTGTAGACAGTAGTGCTGCCTCTTGGTGTTTCCTGAGAGTGAAGGCACATAAAAATTCATCTTTAGAGAGATATGCCTTCTGTAAGATACCTAGATAGTTTATCCGAGTCACATCACAACATCATAATACACTGTGACATTTCAAGTGGCTGATAATGGTTTTTTCTGTAACTTCTAAGTTCAAAAACTGAGACAAACCTAATCACTATTCTCCATTAAATAGTGCCACTTCCATGATATGTTTATGCATATCCATAATTTTTTGATAAACTGGAGAGCTCAAAACAACAAAACTGGATGTTCGTGGCAAATTCAATTTAGTGGCAAAAGTTATCCAAGTTGACTAAGCTCCTTCAGTGCAATAGTGCATTCAAGAAACTGTTACTACATTCAAGACACCATGTCTCTTTTGCAGCGATACCTCATTATTTACATTTCACTGTGCATTATTTATGGTTCTAAAAAAAGGTAAACGTTAGTTTTCTCTCAAAAGGGAAACAGCACACAAAACTGTATTGGAAAATAACAACCAGAGTCAAAGTACGGTACAGAACTGAAATGGATAGGTGTAGCCTGTAATTTTTCCAGATTACGTTGCAGACATAAGGAAGAACAACAGTTACTTCAAATATTATGCAGAAATGGTCCTGTCTGTATTCTAGTCCTATTCCAAGCTTTTCGAAATTAAGATACATTATTATTAGCTAGATGCGCGCGCGCCCACACACACACACACACACACACACACACACAACCTGTAGGATTTCTGTGTAAAAGGGCAGAGGTTTGATTCCAAATTAATGTGCATAAGGTTTTGTTCATTTTCTTTCTTGCCCTAGGAGACATGTCTACATGGAAACAGTAGAATAGAGGGTTTGTTGTTAATTTTCCACAGATATGGCTTTAAGTCAATGAGGGTCATTTATGGTGGCAACATTTGCTGTTAACGCCACATATGATGTGGCGGACTTCGACAAAAAATTGAAATAATAGTATAGTTAATTATAAATTCCATGATGTTACAGTACAAGGGCAAAGGTGATTAATGCTCCTTATTCTGTCTAAACAGCAGCAGCAGCAGCAGCAACAGTAGGTATACTTAAAATTATATTCCTGAATTAAAAACAGGCTCCACAACTCAAATGTACCTTTTATAAAAGAGGCCAGGAGACTAGGCTATAGTTTGAGGGGGGAGGGGGATTGTAATGTGTATCATTCAGTATTACAATTCAAGCATTCACTTTCTAAACTTTTTTTCGAAAAAAGTCCTGTGATTTTATGGTTATAGTAATAACCTTCAGACAAATTACACTGAAGTATTAACATAAAAAAGACCTAAATACCAATGATATACGGTGAAGGTTTGATGATGCAAGCTGTGTTGATGTGCCACCAAACAAAGGCAGTGTTACAGATGTAACGAGATCTTCACTTTTCATGGAATTATCTGGATACAGATACAGAGGGTGAACTGCTTAATTTCGTTCACACATGTGAACTTCATTCTGCAATAATTTATCAAATTAGACATTTTCACCATATGTGGTACCAGTCTTCTTCTGCACTGAACATTCTAATGCAGCAAATTGTCTGTCATCACAAATTCTATAACCGGTAATGGAGCTCATGATTCAAAATCAGATACTTGAACCATTTTGCTTTGAGTCCATACACTTTATTCACAAGTCATGTCTCATCATTAACTGTCTGTTTGTGGTCACATTACTACTGTTATGGAGCAAATATGTCTTTTGAGACTTGGGACCAGCATAGCATGCCTGAGCGCATTGCACAATGATACATAAAACACAATGATTGTCCGCTCCACTGATTAGCGTTTAGTGAGCAAAATACATATTGTCACTACCAGAATGTAATATTTTTTGACAAACTGGTATTTCCCACAGTGAATTATGGTCCAGGATGAGTATATGAGCCACATGGTGTCTGTTTTGAACCCCACCTGTAATCCATGAGTCACCTCACAACGACCGTGTGCCAGCAACAATTTGGGGCTGGATGTGTTCCAATAGACTGGAGCTGCCACATAAGATCAGATGGCTGACTTCTTGTCCAGTATACTTATTATGGGCAGTGATGATCCCATCAGTGCAACAACTGTATCAGTCTCCACTATATAGATGTTGGACAAAAGTATGGAAACACTGTGAGAAATGCATTCCAGACCATAAATCCAGACACTAGCCAAGCCCACACATGGTGCTGTTGTATTTGACCATGAATGGCATCTATTGAGGGCACACAACATGTTGCAAGGGTCAGTTGTGGTCAGAACAGTTTTCTTTGTAGATGTAGGTACATTACATGGAAGCTAAGTGAATTTGAATGTGGGAAAATTGTTGGTGTTTGTGTGATGAGTGCTTCCGTAACCCAAGGTAGCCAAAGTGTTTGGTGTTTAAAGAGGCACCGTGTCGTACATATATACTGCACATATGGAAAGAGGAAACATATCATCTGCAAAGTCACAATTTGGATGAAAGTGTGTGTGGAGTGATTATGACAGTCACTGAAGAGAATTGTGACAAAAAAATAAGAGGACAAAAGCTGCAAAAGTCACTGCAGAACTGAGTGTCTTACGAAACACTGTCAACACTGATACATGAAGGGAGGTCCATTGGGGAGGGGGGAGCACAGTTACCTTTTAAGGCTGCATTACTTCCAAGGATTTTGTAACCACTTTGGCTGATCAGGTCCAGCCCCCACTGGTGGTGCTGTATTCCAAGATGACAGGGCCCCTGTTCACACAGCCCAAATTGTCCAGGATGAATTGTCGAAATCTCCCCTGGCCACCACAGTCACTAGAACTCAATATCATTAAGGTTTTGTGGTCTACTTTTGAGAGAATGGTGCATGACTGCTACACACCTCCACCATTGTTACCCGAACTTGCCACTATTTTTTAAGAATAATGGTATAAGAATCCTTGAAATCTATGCAGGAGCTGCCATTGTCCATTCCAAAATGAATGGAAGTTGTTTTCAATGCAAACATGTTTCCCTACACCATATGGTATGTTACACCTCATGTATTAGGCATGGTAATGTGTTGTTTTTTTGATTTTCCCATATTTCTGTCCACCCCTCTCAATGTCAGGTATAGTGCAGGAACAGTTTGCAGAACACAACCATATTTCTCTTTGTAACTGGCTGCCTCCTGCAACTGACCTCATCTCCATTTAAAACATATGGACAGAGACGAAACAGACCATATTAGAATATTGACCTAAGCTCATTCCAGAAACCTGCAGAGATCTTTGTAACATCACTCTAACTGCATTGATAGATGTAGCAGAAAATGACAGATTTATTATTCACCTTGTAGACTACTTTTCTTGCACGATGCAGATGATCACTGGAGTGGATAGAGTAAACAAATTAATGCATTAACACAAAAATTAATTGCTGATGGTGGGATTCAATTTAAATCAGGCTGTTGTGTCCTTGATGACTGGTCTGTCGACTACACCATTGAACTATGATTTACTATACTAAGTGTTGCACTATTCACAATATTGTGAAAAGATTGCTACTCCACATACATGTTAACTTGCAGACAAGCGCACAAAAAAAGACTGATAAGCAAGTAAGCCTTTGGAAAGGTCTCCTCCTGAATTAAGACAAAAAACCACACACACATACACACAAATCCAAAAAAGAGGCCTTTTAGCTGAAAGCTTACTTGTTTAGCAGTCTTTTTGTTATCCCTGTCTGCAACTCAACATCTCCACTATATGGTAAGTAGCAATCTAGCCTTTTCACAGTATTTTTGTTGTTCTATCCTGGATTTTCCATTATTCGATGTTGTAATATTCGGGACTTCTTACTGTTATGCCACCTTGTTTCCCCAGCTTATGACTTCAAATTCCAATTCAATGTCTGAAATCTTAGGACTGACTTGTTACTCTATCAATGACATTCTGTGATAGAATTTACCATTTATATTAGCTCGGCTACATAAGTGGAATGTGGCACAGTGCAAGGATCAGTAGTTCATACTTGCTCCAATATAGTATGTTGAAGATTTACTGCATCATACCTGTTGCGTAACCCAACACAGTTGTAGATGAACGGGCAATGGTGGTCGAAATATTCAACACAACGACCACAAACCCTGCAATGTTTTGCACGTAATGGTCGCAGACAACGGCATGTGTGGCAAAGACGCTGCAGTACCTGTAAATGCAAACACAAACATTAATTTCTATACATCATGAAACAACATAGTTCACATAGTTTGTTCAGAGCAGCACGAGGTTGGTATTGAATTGAGTTAAGAGGAGCATATTTGTAGAGTTTAGTCTTTACCCACATTAAGTAGTGTGATATACTGTTTTCTGTTTACAAGTGAATAATCATGCTTGAAGTCAATAGATTCTGAGGGAAAACTAAATATGACCAATGACAGTCGAAATGTGATTCTTGCTATTCATCACTCTTCACTTGGTATTTTCTAATTCTTTCTATTTTAACATTACTTTATAGTAAGGAAATCTCTTAATCTGAAAGCTATTATATGTACCTGTTATTTCAACTTAACAGTGTCCACTAAAATGCCAGTTAGCAGCAAAGTATTTGGTGAAACACATTAGGCTCATTAAGTGATGAACGAGAAAACAATGAAAAAGAGTACATCTGTTGCTTATACAAGTGTTCACGTGGGATTACACTTGTTAGCTGGTGAGAGACAAATAAAAAGTGATGATGTGTTCATCACTCGGAAGGAGGCTAGATGATCTCTGACATGAGGTTGCTCTCATCCTCAATTTTAGAACACAACCAAAGCTGGAATTGTTCAATACTGAATCGACTGTTACAAAGTGTTTAAGATATTTAACTGCAAAATGCACTTTTAATAAGACAATAAGTTCACCTGAAAAAGGTGTGCTATAAATTATTTGTATGAAAGATCCAAAAGGTATTTTTTAAATTATTATTATTATTATTATTATTTTTTAATTTTCCAATGCAACAACAATTGTTACACATTACCCGTTTCAACTACTTTAATAATTTTCCAGCACCCCTGACACTGATGCCCACATCATTCATCTTTTCAATGGTACAAGGATTAAATTGTGGCAATGTTTTGGGTTTTCCTTTGTGAAGAAACTGTAGGGATCAAGCTCTGATCCCTACAATGGTGGCAAATCGGCAGATACTGGTCTGGCTTGAACATGCAACCCATCGGGGAGGTGGTTGGCAGCAGAAGAAAGTCACACAGCAGGTGACCCAGTGGGGCTAATGCACCAAGTTAATTGCATGGATACTAGGTCAGTTCAAAAAATTATGGAATATTCATAATTTTGCACCAGTGGTGTGCTGGAACGAAATGCGGTTTGCATTCCTGCACACACCTGTGTTTAATGTGTAACAGGCAGCGGTTTCATTGTTGTATGTCTGTTTGTTCTTATTTCAGTGCTGTATTGAGTAGAACATTGTGTCACACAGTTTGATTTCAAGATGGCAGAGTTAAGGGAGCAACGTGTCGGCGTTAAATTTTGCACGAAACTCAAGAAAACCTTCTGCAGGAAGCCTATAAACTGTGTTACAAATGGTTCACATGATTTAAATAAGGCCAGACGGAAGTTAAAGGTGACCCTCATTCAGGACAATTTTCGATATTTACCGATGTCTGGAAAGTCAATGAAATTGTGCATGCCAATCGAAGACAGACTGTTAGAGAGATTGCAGAAAAATGTAACATTTCAGATGGATCATGTCATGAAATCCTGACACAACACCTTGGAATGCATCGTGTTACCACAAAGTTCGTCCCAGTGCTCGTGAGTCAAGATGAGATAGACCGTCGCTTTGCAATCTGTGAATAGCTTTTGGATTGTGCAAATGTGAAAGAGATGTTCCTTAAGATGATGATAACATGAGACACGAGTCTATTGTTATGATGTTGAGACCAAGGTTGTTCAACCTATACAATGGGCCTGGAAATGATCTTCAAGACTAACCAGGTCAGATCAAATGTCAAACTCATGCTGATGGTTTTCTTTCACTTTGAAGGATTAGTTCATCATGAATTCGTACCATAGGGACAAACTTATTCCATGGTACTACTAAAATGTAAGCATAAAAAAATCGTGGACAAAGTGCTGGAATGTTTTGAACGGACCTCGTACTTTAGCTCAGGCCAATGCCTGCAGCTACTGCAGTCGAAGTCTGTAGAAAGTAGCTGGCAGTTTCATTGTAAACTGCAAGTGGTCTTTGTTTCGAAGTTACTGGTTTTGGTGTATACTACATTTTCTGCATCATATACTTACCTGGATATTGTCTAAGAACAACGGAGAGAGGGTCTGACTGGAGTGGTATTTATATGAGCCAGGCTGGCTAGTGTTAGCCATATGGCATTGCTTCAGCCCAGAAACCAAAACATGCTGGAATGCTCAGCTGTCTCTGTGAGACAATGGTGACTTCATTTATCCTGGTTTCCTTGTCCAGTCAGCTTTTCTGGACGCTCTTACACTGCTGCAAGAAGTCCTAACTTTGCCTTTCAGAAACAGTGATGGACATACTTTGCAGTGTCGGTGTACTGAATGGGTGTTCTTACTCTCTGAATGTGCCTTCTTACACCAAAGTGCTCGGTCATTAGGATGACAGCATCCCTCCTATGACATCATTTTGCTGCATTTATGCTGGAGCAGTTCACTAATGCAGACTACATGGTGATGCAACATTCCTCCTCCTTTGAAGAAAATCCATCTCCAGATTTGTGCTTATTCACATTTGTGGACAGAACATAACTTAACACCTTTTATTGGTTGGCATAAATAAAAATAAAATGCAAGATTCTTCTCTTACCCTTACTCTAATGTAGCGTAACCCATGTGGTTCATTGGCTGTCCATTACTCTTTTACTTCTTAAGGTTAACCCTTGGGGAGCTGATGCACTGGAAGCTCAGTGGGTTGACATGTTTTGTGTTTGAAGTAGATACAGGTTACACAAAGCAGTCAGAACCACAATGGTACCAACAACCGAGACAATTATGGTCAGAATTTTATTGCATTGCGTGTTTTAGTACTGCTGTACGAAATACTGTTTTCAATAATTCCCCCTGCATCTGGCCAACTCCTTTTTCAGAACTGCAATGTATGTGGTACTCTCCTCACATCTCTTCCAATCTCCCTTCCTTTCAGTTTTGAGTTGCAGTCTGGTGAATGGTACTTAATTTCTCACTTCTCCCCCATTCTCTTATGGTGGCTGGTGAGTGAGACATAATACTGATTGAAGAACAGTATCCCTACTTTGATTCACTGATCTGTAGTGCACCCGCCACTTCTCCACTGAAGAGATGTAATACCACTAGAACTGACGCACACACTGTGGCACCCTCTGTGGTAATGTCAGTTGTGCAAAGGTATCAACATCACTCCCCCCCCCCCCCCCCTTTCTCTCAAAAAGACTAGATGCATGTGGTACATCATCACTATACTACCTGCCAACTCCACTACCAAAATATATCGACAAACTATAACACAAATCTCCCATGTAATAACCTCAAGAAACATAATGAGCATACATAACTTACAAAAAAAAAGGAAACTCCTGTTTACGTTCCTGAAAACCTGTCTTTCACTGGCATTACATAAGTGCATAAGGCAGCACGTGTGTAGCAACTTGTGTGCAAGATTCTGCTTTCCTTCTCCCTTCACCTCCTTCAGAGTTAGTGGCTCTGGCATCTATGGTAAAGCATCTGGAACATCATTAAAAGGCAGTGGTGGCCTACATCGGCAACTATAATTGGACATTTACAGGCGAATCTTGCCTCTCTGGCTTGGTACAGCCCTTGACAATGCGTAAGGAATTTGTTTATTTTGCCCTTCAGTATATTGGGCCTCGCCTAGTATGACCCTTTGACCAACTCTATATACTGTCAACTTGATGGTACATTGTCCCTTCTTTTCTTCCCATTCATGTGCTATTGTATTTGCCCTCTACACTTGATTCCAAAGGTCTGAATTTTTTCACAAAATTTCTCATCGTCTCTCCATTCTTCCTAAATATGGCTTAATAACTTTGAAAGGTGATGATGTTTCCCTGCTGTATACCACATTGTGCAGCAAAAGCCCAATGCTATCATGTACTTCTGAATTATGTGCAGCCACGAGATAGGTTCAGCAAACATCCCAGTAGTGGTGGTGACTATTTACATAACAACTCAACATTGTACCAACGGTACTGTGAATGTGCTCTGTCCTCTGCATCCACTTGTGGATGCAGGGAACTATTAATATATTTGTGGATTTGCAATAGATGACATAGTTGCTTGATTAGTTCAGATGCGAAATTGGTGCCCCGATATGTTATTATCACATTAGGGAGGCCAAACTAGTTATCCACCATATCTTGTGCCACTTTACTCGATTGCTGATTCGGAATGGCAGTTATCGTAACATAATATGAACTTAGCAAGTAGTGGTTACCTACTGGAGTTTGGTAAAATGGATCTAAAATATCCATCCACACCATTTCAAATGGCTTGGATTCTTCCAACAATCTTTGCAGAGGTGTTTCTTTCTATGGTTCAAATCAACACGTTCTACACATGGCATCCATTCTTTACATACCGATCACTGTTCTGTCTGATTACTGCACCAATATTGGTCAGCTTCACTTTCTGCGATAAAGTGTGGACAGCCAACATCTTGTCACCTACTTGCAGTTGCACTGTCCCTCAACTACTTGTCTCATAGGTACTCATGATGGCACATTAACAACTGACGAGCTTCACAATTTTTGAGATGCCTCTACTCAGGCACTGCACCATTACAATCTGTCCATTCTTAAAGTGCTCATTTCAGCAGATTTCCTCGTTTGTGGTGAGTATCGTTTCTAAAATAATTTCTGGTCACCTCTGCTCTGCTTATATACTTTCCTTACCACATCACGTGTCACAATACCACCAAGTGGCATTCAATCTCACGGTGAGGAATGTTTTGGTTCATTAGTATACATTAACACCTTTTTTTACAAAAAAATGTAAACACTTGTAGCAGAACTATTGGCATGTAATTGTCTACATCATCTCATTACTACTCACAGTCCCTTGCCTTCCTTCAACCACTAAACTTAATTACCATATCAGTTACAGAGAGTGTTTTGTTTAATACAGACTCAGACCTGGGGCGCAACTTCATATTTTTCACACTAATATATCATTGCTAAAAATGAAGGAAGCAATCCGTGACAGAAACAACAGGCAGGACTGATGGTATTTATAGTCTTTACTACTACCCACTGAGTTGCAGTTCATTTACGAGGGTGGTTTGATAAGTCTCTTAAATTTCCATTAGAGAATAGAACATTTTTGTGGTGCCTTAATGGCTGGTAAGCTTGGTTATTCTAAGCATTGTATAAAGAATTTTGATAATGCACAGTGTACAGTTCATTGTTGATATCAGTCTGAATTGGTCAGTGTGTCAACTGCGATCGAAATTGGAGGAAGAGTTTTGTGGTGTTACCAAACATTTTCATTTGAAGGATTGGAGTGATGCACACATCAAAACAAAATTGGATGAAGTTCATGTGAGCTTTGCACCGTTACTGATGACCGTTTACTTTTGTATTAATGAATTTAAACACAGCCGGACAACTACTGAAGACAAAGCACACACTGACCATCCAATTGAGGTCACCACAAAGGAATCCACTGACAAAATCCACGACATGGTAATGCAAGACAGCCAAATAAAAATTTATGAGAGTGCTGACACGGTACGCTGCTCAACTGAGTGAGTGCATAATATCCTACACTGAGAACTGGCTACAAAGAAGCTGGGTGTCAGCAATTGCTCACAGTCAATGAAAAGTGCACCCAGCAGAACATTTCAACATTGTTTGGTGATTAATCACAACGCAAAACACTTTTTGTGCTGATGTGTCTCTGTTGATGAAACCTGGATCCATCATTAGAACCAGAGTCAAAACTGGTGAAAGTGCACCACAACTATGTGGTAGAATTCAAAACATAGATGCCCTGGAAAGTGAAAATACAAACTTAAACGTACACACTTGAGGCAGTAACAGTAACAATAGGGTTGAGGTTGTAGGGAGAGAGGACATACTGATGCAGTTTTTACAAAAAATGAATGCTGGTTTGGACAAAAAACTCTGCACAAAAATTCAGACAACAAAGTAAAAAAATTGGACAAAATGTTAGATCTAAAGACAGTGAATTTTTGTAATGAATTTGTCAGTTTAATAATTTTGCCCAGGAATGTAGAAAATCACTTCATGAGAAACAATTGAAGTTTATGTACATGGCTACAGCATAGTGTCAAAAGATCAAAGCAGACTAATTGAGTTACAGAAACAAGTCAACTCTCAAACGGAAGTAGTAAAACAAGCTTTACTGAACAGCACTGTTACAAATAATGAGATAGTTCCAGCTCGAACTGCATGTGAGGAAAATAAAAAAATCAGTTACTAAAGTAGTATCAGGTGTGCAGCAACAATGTTCCAATCTAGAATCAAAAATACAGACAATGGAAGACACAATGAAGAATGTAAGAATACCCCATACCCCAGTAGATACAAACATTACCCAACAAGAAATAGAAATATTAATGCAAGATTGCTTTAAAAACCTCATTAACAGTGTGCTTGGTCAAGGACAGTTTAAAGAATTTGACCCACATAAAGAGTTACATCGCATGGATCAAAAAACAATTTAAAGTTGTATTTGCATGGATTCAAAATGAATCAGAAAAAATAGATTATTGTGTTACACATGAATGCAGGTGCTAGGACATGGGGAAACTGTGTATCCGACCAGTGCATTCCATTTGCAGAATCTGAAAGTGCATTTCTCCGCAAATACTGGTCATGCGAGAAACAACAAAGTATAAAAGAGAAATTATTTGTCATGCATAACTACAATGGGCACGAGGTACTGATATGTGACGTTCTGCAAAAACACGGTAAGCACAATAATTATCAGGACAGTCCTACTAGTGGTAATTTTGATAAATCATTTACCATAGAAAGTAAGGAAACAGCGTCGCAAACATTTGATGATTCTGATGAGTTATTACGAGTTGTTGATCATTTAGAAGAAACAGATTGTGAAAGAATGCTGAGGGGATCAGAGCGAAATATGACTCACTGTAATCAACGTTTTCAATGAAATGACGCTCTGCAGAAAAAGAATTATGGATCTCAGTCATGGGACCAACAACATGACAATTCAACTGCGACACAAGATACGTGAGAAGACAAACATTTGAGAAATTACTGGCATAATGATGACCAAATCGGAAACAAGGAGAGGAGAGAAAATGACTTTGATAGGTGTAACCAGCAAGCAGACAGTAGATGATGGAAGAATTCTGGATTGTTCACCACTCAGAGACGTGGATGACAGACCTCAAGAACACGCGCGATCTCCAGCAAACTAGAAGTTGTTTTGGATGAGACCCTCTCTGGAATGTCTGAAAAGATATTAGGGCTGAACTACTGACAGAAGATATTCACGATGTAGTTGAAGTGTTGGATCCAGTGATTGAACTTAGTGTAAGTGGTCGTAAAATTACAGAAATTTTACATTCTGGTAGTTATACTACAGCGATCTCTAAAAGTTACTATGAACAGCTTTGCGAAACAGAAGAGGTACCTGTTTTCCCTGTCAATAGCATGCATATCATTCCAGCAACTGGGTGCAGGAGTTGTGCTGTTACTGGACAGGTCTCTTAGAAACAAGATTTTAGACAGACATTTCAACATGTCGGTATTGATTCTTCAACAGTGGGCTGGATATTTGGTGGTGATTGGCTGGCAGAAAGATGATGTATGGTTGATTATGGAAGAGGACATTTAACTATTTGTAATTGGGACGATGAATTGGAGGTTAATTTTATTGGTTTAGTGAAAGAAAAGAAGAATGCATCTGCACGATTAGGAATTACAGTGATTCAGAAGAAAGCGGGTGGCAGAATTGAAGCGCCAGTATACAAGGGTCACTGCAAAAGAAATGCACACTATTTTTTTTTAAATCCATCTTTTATTCTACATGTTTGAAAGTTTTACAGTCTGTAGATACATCCTTTTGGAACAATATTTTCATTTCTCCACATAATTTCCATCCCTCTAACAACTGCCTTGAGTCATCTTGGAACCAGCACCCGTATACACGCACGGTAAAATTCTGGACCAACCTGTTGGAGCCGCTGTTTGGCAGCGCACACAAAGGACTCATCATCTTCAAACCTTGTTCCACGAAGAGTCTTTCAGTTTCCCAAACAGATGATAGTCAGCCAAGTCAGAACTGTAAGGCGGGTGTTTCAGTGTTGTCCACGCAAGTTTTGTGATTGCTTCCATGGTTTTTTAACTGACATGTGGCCATGCATTGTCGTGCAGCAGCAAAACATCCTGCTTTTGCCAATGTGGTCAAACATGACTCAGTCGAGCTTGAAGTTTCTTCAGTATCGTTACATATGCATCAGAATTTATGGTGGTTCCACTTGGCATGATGGCCACAAGCAAGAGTCCTCCGGAATCGAAGAACACCGTAGCCATAACTTTTCCAGAAGAAGTGGTTTTGAATTTTTTTTTTTTTTTTTCCCTTGGGTGAATCTGCATGACGCCACTCCATTGATTGCCTCTTCGTCTCTGTTGAAAAATGATGGAGCCATATTTCACCATCTGTCACAATTCTTCCAAGAAATTCATCTCCACCAGTCTCGTACTGTTCCAAAATTTTGCTGCATACTGTTTTTCTTGTTTCTTTGTGAGCCACTGTCCACGTCCTGGGAACCCAGCTGGCACAAACCTTTTTTAATGCCAAAACTTTCAGTATTCTGCAAACATTTCCTTCCCCTATCCCAACGTAGCATGACAATTTGACACTGTGATGCGTCTATCAGCAGTCACCAATTTGTTAACTCTCTGCACATTGTGTGGAGTGTGTGCAGTACGAGGCCTGCTGTTGCAAGAACAATCCTCAATATTGCCATGCCCGCTTTCATCACGTAACCTGCTTACCCACCGACTAACTGTACTGCGATCGACAGCAGCATCTCCATACACTTTTTCAATCTCTTGTAGATGTTTCCCACTGTCTCGCTTTCACAGCACAGGAATTATACCACAGCACGTTGCTTCTGACGAACGTCAAATGTAGCAGCCATCTTGAAGACATGCTGTGACGGCGCCACTCACGGGAACAAGTTGAACTAAGTTTGAAAACAAGCAGGAAGGATGTATCTACACAAGAGGGAGACTACTGATGTTATCAGGAGAAAGAAAACTGGTGTTCTATGGATCGGAGTGTGGAATGTCAGATCCCTTAATCAGGCAGGTAGGTTGGAAAATTTAAAAAGGGAAATGGATAACTAAAGCTAGATATAGTGGGAATTAGTGAAGTTCGCTGGCTGGAGGAACAAGGCTTCTGGTCAGGTGACTACAGGTTTATAAATACAAAATCAAATAGGGATAATGCAGGAGTATGTGTGATAATTAAAAAAAAAATAGGAGTGCGGGTAAGCTGCTACAAACTGCATAGTGAACGCATTATTGTAGTAAAGATAGACATGAACCCCACGCTTACCACAGTAGTAAAAGTTTATATATGCCAACTGGCTCCACAGATGACGAAGAAACTGAAGAAATGTATGATCAGATAAAAAAAATTTCTCAGATAGTGATGGGAAAGGAAAATTTAATAGTCATGGGTGGTTGGAATACGATAGTAGGAAAAGGAAGAGAAGGAAAAGTAGTAGGCGAATATTGAATGGAGGTGAGGAATGAAAGAGGAAGCTGCCTGTTAGAATTTTGCACATAGCATAACTTAATCATAACTAACACTTGATTTGAGAATCATCAAAGAAGGTTGTATACATGGAAGAGGCCTGGAGACACTGGAAGGTTTCACACAGATTATATAATGATAAGACAGAGTTGGGAACCAGGTTTTAAATTGTAAGACACATCCAGGGGCAGATGTGGACTCTGACCACAAACTATTGGTTATGAACTGTAGATTAAAACTAAAGAAACTGCAAAAAGGTGGGAATTTAAGGAGATGGGACCTGTATAAACTGAAAGAGCCACCTTGGGGAAGATCATTTTGGATTCTGTAGAAATGTTGGAACACATGAGGCAATACTGACTGTAAGACTTATCTTAGAAGATAGATTAAGGAAAGGCAAACCTACATTCCTAGCATTTCAAGACTTGGAGAAAGCTTTTGACAAAGTTGACTGGAATACTCTTTCAGATTCTGCAGCTGGCAGACGTAAACTACAGGAAGCGCATTTACAATTTGTACAGAAACCAGGTGGCAATTACAAGAGTTGAGGGGCACAAAAGGGGAGCAGTGGTTGAGAAGGGAGTGAGACAGGATTGTATTCTATCCCCAATCCTTAAGCAGTAAAGGAATCAAAAGAAAAATTTGGAGTAAGAATTAAAAACTTTGAGGTTTGCCGATGACATTGTAATTCTGTCAGACAGAGCAAAGGACTTGGAAGATCAGTTGAACGGAATGGACAGTGTCTTGAAAGGAAGATACAAGATGAACATCAACAAAAGCAAAATGAGGAGAATGGAATATAGTCGAATTAAATCAGGTAATGCTGAGGGAATTAGATTAGGAAATGAGACACTTAAAGTAGCAGATGAGTTTTGCTATTTGGGGGACAAAATAACTGATGATGGTCAAAGTTAGAGGATATAAAATGTAGACTAGCAATGGTAAGGAAAGAATTTTTGAAGAAGAGAAATTTGTTAACATTGAGTACAGATTGTCAGAAAGTCTTTACTGAAATTATTTGTATGGAGTGTAGCCATGTATGGAAGTGAAACATGGACGATAAATAGTTTAGACAAGAAGAAAATAGAAGCTTTCGAAAAGTGGTCCTGCAGAAGAATGCTGAAGATTAGATGGGTAGATTACATAACTAATGAGGTGGTACTGAATAGAACTGGGGAGCAGAGGAATTTGTATGGCCCAACTTGATTAGAAGAAGGGATCGGTTGGTGGGACATGTTCTGAGGCATCAAGGGATCACCAATTTAGTACTGGAGGGTAGAAATTGTAGAGGGAGACCAAGAGATGAATACATTAAGCAGATTCAGAAGGATGTAGGTTGCAGTAGTTATATGGAGGTGAAGAGGCTTGCACAGGATAGAGTAGCATGGAGAGCTGATCAAACCAGTCCCTGGGCTAAAGACCACAACAACAACAACAACAACAACTAGAGTGAAAGAAGGATACAGTACTAAACCCTCTGGGAATCCACACTTTATTTTGAATTGTACACAGGCAAAGTGACTACAAGCTGGATTACACAGGGATGGGGTAAAAAATCTGTTATCTCTTAGCATTTCAGGGAAACCTAAACCGAGATAACTAGTCCCCACGAGTGAGAGTTCACTGATCGTTATGCTGTCTCAAAGATTATTACACATTATACTTTACTGCTGTGATGTCATCTGTCAATGTATCCTTTGGCTTACTGTTATGTATAAGTCGGACCAATTAAAATGAATGCAGTTAGTTGCATAACATTTTAGTTTATCAAGTAGAGTTTTGTGGTCCACATATTCAAAGGGCATGGCGCGGTTTCATTAACAAAAGCTACACTGAGAGCACTCAACAAATATTGGCCAGCAGAAAAAAATAGCCAGTATTCTAATATAGACCACTTTCTGAAATGAAGGACCATAAGAGTGAAACGGGTCTATAATAACAGGTGATTCTGCTTATCTCTGTAGATTACCTACAAAAACGTAATTATGTCTAACTGTTTTTAATTTACTTGTGTAATAATGCTCTTCATTTTTACATCTACTTTGCATTTTTGAAAACTGAGGGTTAAGGCATCCTGCGAAGAATGAATTTGTGTCACCTTCTGAGTACATAAACAGAGTGCATAACTTAAAAAAGAAACTTGCCAATGTGGATATGCTGCATAGGCACGTTGCCTCCACACCACAATAAAAATATTCAGAAAAGTGGACTATGAGAAAACAAGAATATATACAAATAATTAATGAACAAAAAATTTGCACTGGCATAATTGCAGAAGATAGTTGGTACTCTAAAATATGTATTGTTTTATTTGGTTTTATCATTTCACTCTTCATGAAACTGACACTGTCCTTGAGAGTTTCACTAGTTATTTCTGGCAATCATTGATCAGCAGAAATTATTTTAACTACACTGGTATCTAAATTTAATTCAGTTATTTCATTAATAATGTCCATCTTTTCCTTCTAATTTTAAAATTTTAGTTCCAGTGGAAAACAAGTAACCATCTGACCCTTAAAAAATATTTAAAAAAACCCTTCTATTACTGTCTTATTGACACAGATTAACAGCTGGCAGAAAAACAGTTCCATTAAATACATGATGCAAAATAAGACACACATCAAATAATCTTATGCACTAACCGATGCCACAGCTCGTTTACGCCATTTATCCAAGTAAGCTATCTGTTGTATTGCACGGTGATAGGCATCCGTGTTGCATGGAACATATCCTGGGTCTCGTCGATTGGCTATTACCCAGCTCATCCACATCACTATGTTCCAGTAAATAAAAAGATAGTGGGAGCCTCGAAGTTTATTCCATGTGATGGGAACACACTGAAACCAGAAAAAAATTATTATTGCAGAGAAAATTAATATAGTGAAACTGTTAATGTAGACTTGACAGATTTTGTTAGTGACAAAAGTAATCAAAACACATACATGCAACCTGTTTTGTTGTGAAAGCTCTATTTCATGCTGTATGCATGCATCATAAATTCAACAACTATTGACCATTCCAGAAAAAGTCAGAAAACGGTAGTGCATAATGAAAATTTAAAGGTGAAGGGATATTAACTTCTATTGAGAAATACCAGAAAATGTGAAGGCAATCTATGGAATATTACACTGTTCAAACTTATGAAGAATAAAAAGAACAATTTCAAAGATCGAAAAATACTTCATTGGGTGCAACCTACTCATTTCAAGTTAAGCTGAGTAAGCGGTATTCACTACAAATCATGTTTTCCATCCTTTATCTCATATCACCATCATTGTCTCTTTACAGTAACTGAACATACGTATTTAACTTCCAAGTATCTAGAGACTAGACATGCTGACAAAAATAGCAACTAATTGTTAAATATAGTTACTACACCTCTGTTCTGCATATAAAAAAGCCACGACAATGTGATAAATATGCCAATGGCCAGAACAAATTCACCAGATCTCATTTGTTAAACATTTTACTTCTCACGGTATTTTCTTCATTCCACAGAATATGTTATGGTGATTCAGCATAATTCTGTCACACTGTTTTTCATTCTTCTGAGGATAAAATTTTTAATCAAGTTGCATGCCTGCAATATTAATGTAAGGTGTCAGAAAACTGTTTTTTCCCTTGCAGAATGTATGTCAAAGTTTTGTTTAGAAATTCAAATACCTCCATGTCGTCATGATTTAGTACTAGTAGTAGTAGTTGTTGTTTTGATGATTATTCTCACAGTCATTAGGTGTTCCTATGGTTATGCACAGATGTGGATTCATGGAATACATGCAATGGCCACAAAACTCAGTCATATTATAAGCTAAGGAAGATGTCCACCATTCTGGTCTCACATGAGCTAACTGGACATATGTGAAATTATCACACTGCTCTTCTGGACATTGTCAGCTTTTCAGACCTTGGAGTTGCTACTTCTCTATCAAGTAGAGCCTCAGTGGGCATCATGAAGTTGAGTGGACCATTGTTCCAGTCCTACCACTAAGCAAAAATCCTGGCAGTCAGCCACAGTGACCACTCAGTTGCAGAGATGGACTTACATTACTGCTGAACACAGATAATGTTTGATGAATGAGGTTCTCCCAATTTCATAAATTCTATTGAATGTAATACCAAGTGCCTAAGTGATTGATCACATCACTTGCTCCATACCACTGGCAGTACTGCCTTTGGTAGTTTTTACACTTAGACTATTAGACTTTTACATTTTTGTTATGAACTATCTATATTTAAAGTATGACTGCCATATTTGTGTCAAAAATGCAAGCGTGCATGTATGTGTTTTGCATACAAAAGCAGTTCTCTAATATTCATTATGTATACTCTGTCCTTTGACATCTGAAGAGAATTACAAAGTGTAAAAATAAATCAATCCCTAATACAATGACATGTTCTCTGTATGAAACAGTCCAACCATCCAAACATAAAACAACAGAAACAATTTGGGAGGCATTTACTGCTACTGACTGTAGCATCTGTAAGGGTCTTAACTGATTTCAGTGTCTTTCATTGGACACTCAGATTCAGGACTTTAGGTTAGTTGAACAGTGATATAATTGTCACTGTCTCTTCTTTAGTTTTGATATTTTATCATGAAGGCATCTCATGTTAACAAAGTATTTCACTTTGAATAGTCATAGTAGGCAATATGGTTTGAGTTTTCCTGGTGTTGTTCCGCTCAGTCCAACACTGGTCAAAAATTTGGAATCCCTCTTGAAGAACCCTGTCGTGCAACCTTCTGGCAAAACTGTAATCTAGAACAATAGCACATGCACACAGAGCACTGTGAATTTTATTTGATACCTGTTCTCACACCAAGATTAGTGACACAGGGTAAGCAGCATTAGAAGAAATAAGTATATACACATGTCCACACTTTTAGAAAGGCAGAAGTACATGCATAGATAACTATTGCTTAAATGTTTTGTACAAGTGAAACTGAAATGTTATTATAAGCTACCACAAACATTATTTGCTAACAATGGTTGGCACTGACCTGGGTTTTTTTTTGAGCATATGGATTAGAACACTTGGACTACTATTCACACCCACTTGTACAGGGATGAGGTTCTTCAATCATATGAAGCTTTTTCACAAATGCAGTTGACAAACTACTCTAATGGATGAATTTCTTACAAACAAAGGCATCAGCCACACATACCAGCCAGTGAAGTCTCCAAACCTCAATCCTATGCTACATATCTGGGATGTATTTGCGATATACAGTATAACCCCACTTTTACGTTCCTGGAACTAACGTTTTCCCGTGGTTTACAACATTTTTTATCATTCCCGTCAAACTTCCTATGTCCACAATATTAATTTGCACCCAATTTTGTGTCAGCATATTTATAATTTTCCTGCGATTTAATCATTATGAAAAAAGATTTGTAGAGTAAAAAATGACGCTGGCCGTCCAGTAGTGTTTTCAAATATTACGTGGTTCAGTTTCTTGACACCAGGGCACTCTACTCAGCGGATTTGAACCGGTTAACATGTAAAAGTTGGAACACTTTGTGCCGTATCTTCCACTGCTGCCATGCACTACTTGGCGTGATGGCTGTAACTAGGTTAGTTCGACCCATATTTAGCGTGTTTCGGCATTTGGCCTCTTGCAGCATTAGTTGGCACCGTCATTCACTTTGTGTTCCTCAAATGTTTTTAGTTTAAACACCCCCCCCCCCCCCCCCTCCTCTGTCTTCGCTATTTCATCTTGCAGAGGTACTCAATGTCTTATAATGTGTTCCTTTCTCCTGTTTCAGACAGTAGAATGTTTGCTTTGAAATCCCCAACAACTTCTGATTGTTTCAATTTATGCAGGTCTTATTAGCCTACCTCTCTATAATTGCATCATTTTTATTCTGCGGTTTATTACCAATAAATAACAGTCAGAATCCACATCTGGTACTGGAAATCTTTTGCAATTTAAAATTTGTTTTCAAAACCTATGTTTTACCATTATTTAGTCTAACCAAAACCTTATGGTGTTTCCATATCTCTTTCACATATAATTCTTTTCTCAGGGTTCTTACAGAAAATGTCAGAAACGATTAAATTGCGCTCCGTGCAAAATTGTACTAGGTGACTTCCTCATTCACTCATTTTCCCCAGTCCATGTTCTCCTACTATTCTTCCTTTCCTTCTTTCACCTATTGAAGAATTCTACCGCAATTTAAGTTTCATTTCCTTGCCAAATCAAATGTAGTCTTTTGACTGAGCTTCTCAATCTTAATTATGTGCAGAGGTAGTAGGCAAATATACTTTTACTACTATGGTGTGTTTTGGCTTTGCTCCTCTTTCTACTATGATAATGAATTCACAGGAATTTTGAAGAAATACTATGAACAACCCTATTTTTTATTTATTTTTATTTTTTTATTTACATGTTGAGGTCCGCAGGACCAAATTGAGGAGCTAATCTCAAAGGTCATGGAATGTGTCAGTACATGAAATTACAACATAAAAGTAATAACAGACAAAAATAAAATGTTCATGAACCTGAAAAAAGTCAAGCCATACGTTTAAGTAAACTCAATCAACAATACAACAAGAATCAGCTTAATTTTTCAAGGAACTCCTCAACAGAATATGAGTGACCCATGAGGAAACTCTTCAGTTTCAATTTGAAAGCACATGGATTACTGCTAAGACTTTTAATTTGAATGGTAGCTTATTGAAAATGGATGCAGCAGTATACTGCGCAACTTTCTGCACAAGAGTTAAGGAAGTCCAATCCAGATGCAGGATTGATTTCTGCCAAGTATTAACTGAGTGAAAGCTGCTTATTCTTGGGGATAAGCTAATGTTGTTAACAAGAAATGACAGTAAGGGATATGCATATTGAGAGACCAATGTCAAAATACCCAGACTCGTGAACAGGAGTCGACAAGAGGTTCATGAATTTACACCACTTATTGCCTGAACCGCCCATTTCTGAACCAAAAATATCCTTTTAGAATGGGAAGAGTTACTCCAAAATATAATGCCATACGACATAAGCGAATGAAAATCAGTAAAGTACGAGGCGTGTTTTTTAAGTAAGTACCGTTTTGAAATTTAAAAAAAGACGTGCTAAGATATCTCAAAAATTTTATTTTTACATGAAAGCCTGTACCTTAATCTACTCACTGACGCCATTACAGTCTCATTCTTCCTTGTTTACGTTGTGTACTGAGTGTTTAAAATGCCTCCGATAATCATGAGTCCCGCCGACTGTGAAGTACAGACTGTTATAAGATATCTTAGTGCTAAAGGCCTAAAAGCGATCAATATCCATCGTGAGATCTGTGTGGTTTATGGAGAAAACATTAAGAGTGATGGAATGGTAAGAAAGTGGGTGAGAGCATTTAAAGATGGCCGCACAAATGTGCGTGATGAACAACGGAGTGGGCGTCCTTCGGTCGTTAATGAAAGTTTGGTGCAGGAAGTGGACAATAAGGTGAGAGAAAACAAACGCTTTACGATTTCCTCCTTGCGGGATGACTTTCCTAATGTTTCTTGTAGTGTTTCGTATGCCATTGTGACCGAGCTTTTGAATTACTGAAAATTGTGTGCACACTGGGTACCAAAAATGTTGACGGATGTGTACAAAACCAAACGTTTAGACAGTGCATTGACTTTCCTTGAGCGGTACCACGATGACGGTGATGATTTCTTAAGCCAAATTGTTACGGACGATGAAACATGGGTGGCCTATGTCACACCAGAATCAAAGCAACAGTCCATGGAAGTTGAGCAAGGGCATCGTTTTGCTGCAAGACGATGCCCGTCCACATGTGGCGAATCAGACCGAAAGTCTCATCACATCTTTTCTATGGGAAACTCTAGATCATCCCCCAGTCACTACCATCTGTTCCTGCACTTGAAGAAACACCTGGGTAGTCAGCATGTTCAAGACTATGACGAAGTCAAAACATTGGTGATGCAGTGGTTAACAAGTCAGGCGGCAGACTTCTATGAGGAGGGTATTCAAAAACTGGTACAACATCATGACAAGTGCCTCAATATTGACAGAAATTATGTAGAAAAGTAGATTAAGGTACAGGCTTTCATGTAAAAATAACATTATTGAGATATCTTAGCATGTCTTGTTTTACTTTCAAAACGGTACTTACTTAAAAAACATGCCTTGTAGACTAGTTTTCGTGTCGAACGATCACCCAATTCAGATACTGTTTGAATAGTAAAAATGGCAGCATTAAATCTTTGAACAAGATCCTGAATGCGCACTTTCCATGACAGTTTACTATCTATCTGAACACCTAGAAATTTGAACTGTTTAGTTTCACTAATCATATGCCCATCCTGTGAAATTAAAATGTCAGGTTTTGTTGAATTGTGTTAGAAACTGTAAAAACTGAGTCTCACTGTGATTTAGTGTTAGTTTATTTTCTACAAGCCATGAACTTAGGTCATGAACTGCACTATTTGAAACAGAGCCAATGTTGCATGCAACATTCTTTACTACCAAACTAGTGTCATCAGCAAATAGAAATATTTTAGAGTTACTCGTAATACTAGAGGGCACATCATTTATATAATAAGGAACAGGAGTGGCCCCAACACTGATCCCTGGGGCACCCTCCACTTGACTGTACCCCACATCACAGTCACTCTCAACACTGTGAATAATGACCTTTTGCTGTCTGTTGCTAGAGTAAGAGGTGAACCAATCGTGAGCAACTCCCCATATTCCGTAATGGTCCAACTTCTGGAGCAATATTTTGTGATCAACACAATCAGATGCCTTAGTTAAATCAAAAATATGCCTAGTGCCGAAACCTTTTGTTTAACCCATCCAGTACCTCACAGAGAAAGGAGAATACAGCCTTCTCAGTTGTTAAACGACTTCTACAGCCGAACTTCATTTGATAGCAAACTTTAATCGTTCAGGAAACTGACCATTCCTAAGGAAAAATTACAAATATGGCTAATTACAGGGCTAACATGTGCAGCACAGTACTCTAATATTCTTCATCCACTTTCTCCAATGTCACCCTTATTTGACTATGTCAGTAAACCTTTACACACCTGACTAGAAATTCTGTTCATCCTGTCACCGCACTTCACTAGTTCCCACTATAACTTCAATCTATCTGTATCTCTCTTCAAATTCTCTCGCCTACCTACCCAACTAAGAGATCTACCATTTCATGCTCAGACCAGTACAGATATTTGTTGATGCTTATGATAACGTCCTCCTGAAAGCTGCAGCCTTAGTATCTGAATGGGGAATGTTCTCCCTCTAGAATATTTTACCCAGGAGAATTCCACCATCATTACACTGAAGCTGCAGCAGAGCTGCATTTTCTCTGGAAAATAAAGGCTGCACCTACTTTCAGCCATTCACAGTACCAGCATTGCAAAACCATGTTGCCTAATGTCGCAAGGTCAGAAGAGTCCATCATCCAGACTGTTGCCCCTGCATTTACTTGAAAGGCTGCTGCCCCTCCCTCAGAATCATATATTAATGTGGTTCTCTCTGCCGATACCTTCCTGACGTGGTTGGACATATGGTGTTGACTACCTGTACTGTTGAGACACACAAATATAAGAAGGTGCCTGATTCATGGAGGGGCAAAAAATTACCACAGCAACAGCCCCATCTAAGAGCAATAAACATGAAAAAATAAAAGCAAACTAAGTTGTGCCTGCTGAATAATATTGTACAACAAATTAATCAGGCCAAGATGGGGAGTATGGAAACATCAACCTACATTATTTAAAAGAGCAGAGACAGCATGCCACTTAACTAAGACAAGCATCATCATCAATTATTACTGCGATACACAAATTAGCATTGTGATTGCACTACATACTTTCATAATGTTATCAACTTCGTGCAAAATCTTATGTGCATTCATCATGATGGGATACTGACTCAATTTTTCAGACATATAAACTGGTATATACATTCAGAGTCTAATGCTTAGTTTGCTTTTTTAATAAGTACTGCCCAGAGATGATGAAATTGCTACAGGAGAGGAAACTCAAATGTTTATTATGACCACTGCAATATTAATGCAGTTGGGTCTTTCCACACCAAATCATCCAGAAATTTTGGGTAGTGGAAGTTTACCTAGATATATTCACATTTCCAAAATGTAAATGTTGCATGTCAATTACTTTTTCACTTATGATAAAAAGAAGTTGTATAGCTTCAGGAATTCAAGCTTTCATAGACAAGCTCCTTTATAATTTAAAAATGCAATATTAATTAAAGAGCAAAGTTTATATTTTTATAGTCGTGCTTCTTGTAGTGAATATCCATCATCTACATTGCAGAAAAAATTGTAAATAATTTCTTTTAAACAAAATCCATACATGAACATTATAATTTTTTTAAAGGTATTGCCCCCTCATAGATACCTTAGAAATATTTACAATATTGTTATAAATATTTCATTATGTTACACAAAAGTAATCAGTTTGTAGAAATAATAGGAAGTGTGAAAAAAAAACATTATTGTAGAAGAAATATTGAAGTTGCTAATTCATGGCTACCACGTCACCGCTAAATTGCTGAAGTTGGCTATACTGGATTTCACCTAGGAACAAATCATATCTGAGAACACTGTTTTATTGCCATTACATGTATTGAATCATCCAGTTCCTTTGTTTCGAGTCGTGTGCACTGAGCATGCAGTTCTGAGTTGTACTGTCAATTATTGGTTAAAAATTCAACTGTCACGGTTTTTAACTATTCATTACAAAACAAAAGTAACTCTCCTAATGTTACAATAATAATGTGAAATGCTTCTGTAATGAGACAATGGAATAGATTGATTTTTTATTATTTAATTACTTTTGAATTATTTATGACAAATATTGGTTTTATGACTGAAGCAGTATGCAAAGTACAAATAGGCAATGTGCAGTGTTTTCTTGGACAGTATGTGCAAGATATATGTGATAATGCCCCGACTTCTGTGAATGAACTGACCAGTGAAGAACAAGAACTTTTATTATGGCGAAGCAACAGTCATTCCTTCCATGATTTACATGTTTCATGTGTGTGTGTGTGTGTGTGTGTGTGTGTGTGTGTGTGTGTGTTAAACACAAATACAGGTACCTGCACAGATTCTCTCTACATAAGAAAATTTGCTGTGATCCCTTCAAGTGCCGTAAAGGATCTGTTTCATCTGGATTACGTGAAATTAGTTTAGAAAAGGCAAAAACCTTCAAAATGAGAGGCTTTAGTGTTATTCCTGGGGATAAAATGTGACCAACCTGTATCAAACTTATTAATGAAAAACAAGCAAGTGATGATCACCACCAGACTATATAAATGACAGTAACGTGAAGGTGCAGATTCCTGAAAAATCCGTGCTCAATACTAGTTTAACTACCTTAGGAGGATCTCCTGCAAATCTACATTCAGTTTCTCGGCATAGTCGGTATGCAGCAGCTGGGGCTCTGAAAACTAAGATTTCACATACATGTCAAGTTGAGCTGGCTGCTGATGCAAGCACTATCCCTGACAATGATTTAACAGAACTGGAAGAAAAGGCAGAACATAATGACCTCATGGACAAAATCAAACAGAAAATTAAATATGCAAATAATCATGAAAAAATTCTGTTACTTGCTCTTGTGCTGCTAACTTGGTCTCGACAGAAAGTCAGTTCCAATAATCAGGTTTCTGAATATTTGGTATGACAAGCAAGAGCTCTTTTAATGGAAAAGGGTGTTTTATTGATGGCTGAGCAGAAAAGGGAAAGACATTGCCACATGATACAGTGCAAAAAGTAAAGAGTTTTTATTTGGATGATGAAAACACAAGAATAACACCTGGGAAAGAAACAAAGTGAGCACCAGCAAAAATACCTATGAACGAAAGCATCTTAAGTAATTCAACCGAACTGTATTCTCTCTATAAAGAAAGTATCCTGAAGAGAAAGTAGGATTCTCAAAATTTGCTTCTCTTCGACCACGTGTGTGTGTGTGTGTGTGTGTGTGTGTGTGTGTGTGTGTGTGTGTGTGTGTGTGTGTGTGTGTGTGTAGATCTAATTAAAATAACAACATGTGATATAAATAACTGAGCCTGTATGCTTCATCTTTGTGAAAAATTCCCCACCAGTTCGTTGCTTCAAACCCACTTAGAAAATGAAATACAAGACTATGAACCTGATGAGATGGTTCAGTACAGTCAATGGGAATCAACTGATAGAACGACTCTAAGTGTTCAAATCACTTCTCTATCAGAATTCTGTGACACTTATTAAGAAAATTGAAAAACTCACTCCACACACTTTCTCAGTCACAATCTGATTATCTGAAAATGAAGGAGGAAATGCTTGATGAAGGATCAGTTTTAATTTTAATGGATTTAAGTGAAAAATCTCAATTTTGTTGTTCAAGATGAAGTACAGGGGTACCATTGGAACAATGGCAGCTGCACTTTTCACACTGTCGATATATATTACAAAAAGCATAAACAGTGGCATGCAAAAATTATTTGTATTGTTTGTGATGATGTAGAACATACGGTTGCCTTGGTGTACCAGGCTCGGAAGACTGTACTGAATTTTTTAAAGTGTGAATTTCCAGACATTCATCTTGCGTATGTTGAATATTTCACTGATAGTTGTGCTGCACAATATAAAACTTTTAAGAATTTCAGAAATATCTGCTACAATGAACATGACTTCAACAAAGTGCAGCTGGTCCTTTTTTGCTACCAGCCGTGGCAAATCTCCCTGTGATGGTACTGGTGGCACTGTTAAGACTTGTCACAAAAACAAGTTTACGAAGAGTTTATAGAGATCAAATACTTACAGCTTCACAGGTATTTGAATTTTGTCGTGAGAACCTGCAAGGCATTTCAGTTCTCTTTCTTTCAAAAGATGAAATGGTACAAGTCAGACATTATCTTTCTCAGCACTTCAAGTGCAAAAACAATTCCTGGAACATGATCTATGCATCACATTGTACAAATATCACCAACCATGATTGAAGCAAAAAGGCTGAGCTGTGACACGGATTTTAGTATCGTACAGGATTTCTCAGATGCACTTCCACCACTAATGCCAGAACATAGTGTGCAGCCCAACTGCTATTTTGCATGTGCATATGACTGTTCTTGGTATTTGAGAATTGTTGAGAAGGTGAATTAAGAAGAAGGAGATGTTACAGTAAGGTTCATGCATTCTCAAGGACTATCCCCGTTCTATTGGCCTAATAATCATGTTTGTGATGTTTCTTTCTCTCATATCCTGTGTGAAGTTCATATCTCGTCACGTGTTGTTCCGAATCAACTTTAATGCAGATTGTGGCACCAGCATTTTGTGCAGTGTTGATAATATTAGGTTTTAACAAAATGCTTAAATATTATAAACAAAATGCTATGTATTTTTACATTGAGTTAATTTGGTTATGGCAGAGGTAAGAAAGTGTTCATATCTCATGTAATGTACAAGTTGCCCTCTAGTGCCATTCGTTTCTCAAAACAGCTTTTGTGTGTGATGAAACCTGATTATTTGTAGATCACTTTCTAACTTTTTCAGTTTTTTCCAGGGGGGGGGGGGGGCAATTGTCCAAAATATTTTTTCTAATTTAACAATAAAATTATAAAACATTAATTTACAAAAATTTAATTGGACAATTGTAACATGTTTTCAGAAATGACATGCCTGAAAGGATATTCAGGGGAAAAAACTGTCAGCATACCATTTTTTGTTTAAAAGCTGCAGCCAATTTTCAAATTCTTAGTTTTGCATCACACTTCCAGCAATTGCTACCAACAGAACGTAAATAAATCAATAAAAATTGCCAAAAGTTCATGATAGATAAAAAAAAAAGCAGCACACAAAATCTCAGTTCACAACTAGATAATGAGTGTCATGGCCTAGGTGTCTTGACATGGAATGACCCAGTTAGAACACGTCTTGGAAACCTGATGACAAGTAGTCATTAATCTAAACCAGTCATGCCAATAATGCACTGAAATAAGACAGGTGAAAACACACACAAGATCTGGAAATGCATTATCTTTTGGAGCCAGTGGCTCATCCTCCTGGCACGAGGGTTAAGGGAAGGAAAGAGGAAAGAAAAAGGCCTGGCGAGTTTTACGAAATGGAAGAATCATGGAAAAGATGCTCAGAATGGCTGCCTAGCAGCAGATACTACAATTCTGTAAGAAAATTTACATAACTACGAATTATATTTACCACACTGTGTACTGTAAAAGAAACGAAATCTTTGCCTTTCCCTCATTTTGTGTGTTGCTCCATCCACGAATTTCCATTATTGTTAAACATGTGTTACCAGAAGATGATGTCACACCAACCAATTTGAATTTCTACATATGTTGGATTCAATCCCGCTTTAGCCTCAATTGTTTAATGTAACTACAAAAAAATCCATATCAGATTCAAAATATAACAGCATGGAGAAGTTAACATGGCAGACCTTCTCAAGATGCATGGCAGCATTGGAATGTACTGGCATTACTGTGCAATTAGGAGCTAGTCATATATTCCATCCACAGATATGTAAAGTTAAACATGTGATTAGAAATGTTTGCCGATAACACAAGCTGCCTTACTACCTGGACTGTGCATGCCATCCACAAAGTTTCCCGCACTAGGTTAAGCATTTATGCTGTGTGCCAATGTATAGTTTGTATTGTCAAGTTTTATGCGTGAATTAAATTTTGGTAATACAGGCTGCTACCGTACAAGTATACAAATACAGAATTGTTCCACATACTTGAAGATATTATGTAGTGTTTCTTGCATTCTTTTTTAAAAACATCTCTACATCTTGTACATTCTGGATCATATAACACAATCTAGAACTAGTATGTTACTTTATGAGTATTTCTATTAGGCTGCCCAGTAACCTTTTCATAAATAATAGTACTGAGAATGCAACATGCATATAGCGTGTGTTTGGCAAATTTCTTCTCTTCCTGCTTCATATAGTATAGTAGCTCTTACTGTGAAAACTAAGTTCATGCAGTGCAGAAGCATAAAGTAGCAGGAGGAAGTATTTACCCGCAGTAGATACATAGGATAACCCCACAGAAGAACAGATCCCATGAAAAGTAGCAAAGGGCCTTTAGAATTCCCTGCTCCTCCAAAAAGAAGAGCCCTGCAATAAATGGGAACAAACGTGACTTCCAAATAGGAGGAGGATATGTATTAGTAAATTTTAGATCATGCACCATATTGATACAAGATAAAGCCAGTCTGTTTATACCCTATCCACTGCAGAGCTCCTGTGCAAATAAATGCTGTTTTATATACCTGCTTACAACTGCATCTTTTCAATTTCATGATATTTTATAAGTTGATTCAAAGTCTACTTTACAAATTACATCCAAAACCAGTTTTCTCCATGTTACTTGTAATTCATAACACGATTTAACAGATTTTGAAAGAATGGTTGAATTTTTCAACAGGGAATTTTACTTGTATGACAAAAATTGTCCAGTCTAGAAAGTGCACCCCCTTTGTGTTAGAGAAAGGCATGAAAATCATATTCATCAAACTTTACACCAAATTTTGTGAAGCACACCCCGCTATATAATCGACTTTGCCCTTATTCCCACTTCATCATGTGGATGAATTTGGATTCTTCCTCCGAACAAGACTACTTTAATAATTCAGTGTTACAGTGATCCTTAGTTCTCATCAGCCATGGGGTGTCCTGCTCAGGTCCCTGACCTGGCAGGAGTAGGTCGTGGTGGTGGTGGTGGTGGTTTGGAGGATTTTTTCTGTGATTAGGCTGCAAGGTTTCTTCTGTAATAGCATGAAGGTTTTGGCAAAGACATGTGAGTAATGTAATGAATCATGCTGGTAATATGATCCACCCATTCCTAGGGGCTTTCTTCATATTTCAATACATTCATCAGACTTTATGATGCCCACTTCTCCTCGCTGGACACCTATACGGAGCGTTTCCTTTGAGGAACTGTTCTGCCTCACTTTAAAGTTCAGAAGATACTGATGTATTGATAGTATCATGTCTCAATTCAAACCCTCAGTCATCTAGTACTGACACCCACATTATTTACAATGATACCTATGTTAGTGAGAAATGGTTGGAAAAAGTGTGTGACAAGGTATCTGAGAGCTTTACTTTTAGAGCTGTATGTGGTTTCAGGTAATGGAAACACACCATTACTCAATATTACTTTAATAAATACAGTACCCAGCCACTTAATTTATTTTGATATAGGTCAATACAAATGTCGTGCTTTTGCCTGTCGTCACCTGGAGTAATACATATTTAATCTCCAGTTGGTACTTTAAAAAACATCGACTGCAATTTGAATTCTGATGCTGGCCTTCTCCTATTCCACTTGTTGCTCCAATTTTTCACACATATAATCCTCACAGGAGAATGTTTCATACTACGTGCAAAGAAAAAGTGTTTGTGGCCCTAATACAAATGTGAAATCTTGAGCGACAACAAACAGAATAGAAAGTCAGCTGCTGCATCCAAACTGCAGTCAATGTTTTTAACAATGTACTAACTGGAGATTAAACATCTATAACGCCAATTAAAGATTGGTGAAAGCTCAAAACACTTACTACCATCAATAAAAATATATAAAAAAGTGGATGGATGACATATTCCTAAATGATATAATCCATACCCATGGAGCTCAACAATGAATGAAATCGATAAATTAGTATTACCCCATAAATGCACTGTACCAGCAACTTTATTTTATTTGTGTAGTTTGACTGGAAATGTCTAATACTGTTATGGATAATAAAGATACCAACACTGTTGTCTGCTCTCTTCCCACTGAGGCTTGCTTTCCTATACACTGAGGTGACAAAACTTGTGGGATAGCTCCTAAAATTGTGTTGGGCCTCCTTTTGTCAGATGAAATGCAGCAACTCGATGTGGCACGGACTCAACAACTCATTGGAAGCCCCCTGCTGAAATGTTGACCTTTGCTGCATCTATAGCCATCCACAATTGCGAAAGTGTTACCAATACAGGATTTTGTATGTGAACTGATCTCTTGATTATGTCCCATAAATTTTCGACAGATTCATGCTGCGCGATCTGGGTGGCCTAATCATTCATCTGAATTGTCCAGAATGTTCTTCAAATCAATCCTGAACCAGTGTGATTTGGTGACATTATGCATTGTCATCCATAAAAATTCTATCCATGAATGGCTGCAAATGACCTCCAGATTGCCAAATGTAACCATTTCCAATCAACTACCAGTTCAGTTGGATCAAAGGATCCATCCCGCACCATGATGGAGCCACCACCAGCGTGCACAGTAACTTGTTGACACAACCTGGGTCCATGCCTTCATGGGGTCAGCGTCACACTCAAACCCTACCATCAGCTCTTACTCGCTGAAATCTGGAATCATCAGATAAGGCCATGGCTTTCCAGTCATCTAGGACCATTATGGTCGTGAGCCAAGGAGAGGCACTGTAGGCAATGTCATGCTGTTATAGCAAAGGCACTCATGTTGGTTGTCTGCTGCCACAAACCATTAACACCAAATTCGCCAAACTGCCCTAATGAATACATTCATCTTAAGTCACACATTGATTTCTGCAGCTATTTCATGCAGTGTTGCACATCTGTTGGCACTGACAACTCTACGCAAATGCCGCTTCTCTCTGTCGTTAAGTGAAGGGTGTCGGCAACTGAATTATCTGTGGTGAGAGGTAATGTCATATCCTCAGCACACTTTTGACACTGGGGATCTTGGAATATTGAACTCCCTAATGATTTCTGAAATGGAATGTCCCATGCGTATACCTCCAACTACCATTCTGCTTCAAAGTCTGTTAACTCCTGCCATGCAGCCATAATCGCGTCAGAAACCTTTAAACACGAATCTGTACATGATGGCAGCCACTCAAGGAATATTTTAGGAAATTGGTTTAAAAAATTTTATTTCAAAGTCCCCAGTCGGAGCTCTACAAACTTTCTCCCAGAGCAACTTCAGCTGTGCCTATGTGACACAAGGCAGTTCTGTCCAGTTAAAGTAAAGCTGCTGACAAGATATGACTTAAGCCCTCTGCTGAAACTGCTAACAAATTCACACCATGGATTTTAGCCAATAGTGTGTGTTTGATACAGGTCACTCTTCAGTGCAGAACACAGTTTCTTCTCTCTCTTGTGATCCAGAAGTCGAGCAAAACAAACGTCTTTCGTGGGAGGCAGAGCCTCCAGCTCCACATTGCATGATTGGCCACCAACAGCAATTAACATGAACTGCCTCCCTTCCGTTGCCCTATCTCAATTAGTTGTGGGTGTGGGATACAGGTCATCCTTCAGTGCAGAACACAGTTGCTTCTCTCTCTTGTAATCCAGAAGTCGAGCGGACCAAACGTATTTCGTGGGAGGCAAAGCCTCCGGCTATGCATTGCATGATTGGCCAGCAACATCAATTAATATGAACCACCCTCCCTTCTGTTGCCCTATTTCAGTTACTTGTTGGACCTCCTAGACTGGCCTAAACCTGGTAACTTGAGACCCTAGGTGCACCCCTTGTATACCGTACACTGAAATATATTCTCTTTATTTTACCTGATTTTCTGTTGTCTCATTTAACAGGGCCATGGATGCCCACTTACAAGTCCTGACTGCTCAGCTTCTGGTACACTGTTGTCATAAGCCATATGTAACAACCTTTCCTCCTTCCCTGCCCATGTACATTGGTGTCAGAAGTGGGATTTGTTTCTACCGTTTGGTCCATCAGCTGACCCTTTAGTTTCATTTCATGTTCAATGTTGTGTGGTTGGTCAGAACTTGCTGCTGTTATTTCACTATGAGCTGAGCCTGAGTGTTGCCAGAATGTCAGCTACTATGCTGCGCCAGACGCCACGTCCGCACATAACAGCGCTCAGGGCAAAGTCTACTGCCTGCCTGTCGCAGCGCACCACACCAACATGTGCATGCTGAGTACAGTGAGCCATGCCTCACAGCGCATGTGCTTACTTGCATGCACTCCAGTCCCATTTAACGGTCGCATCTAGCCCAGCTTTTTGGTCGCTGCCCACTACCTCTAAGTCGGGTGCCGAGGCATGTAAGGAACATGCGTGATACGTCTGTGCCGCTGCCGTGGCTCACCGAGCACACAGGCAAGCTATTTGCGGTCGGAGTGGCTTCCCTGCCACTGCTGCCGCCCACTTGCCTCAGCCGCCGCCCTACCGTCAGCACCACATTCTGCAGGTTGCAACACGGTGGTCAGTAAATTATAGTCCACAGTTAAATTTTGCACCTTATGCAGTTACTGCCTGTTTTTTTGGAGGTGTCTGTACCTAGGACGATTTCAACTTTAAATTTTTTTAAGTTGAATTACTATGACGTATGTTAAATGTGTATTTGTTGCTAGATAAGCACTTCACATGTTTGTTGGTTGGATAGTTAAGGTTCTTTAACGTATATTTTTGACAGTTTTCGATTGATTTCCAGTGATGTGCAGTGTGAAGCATCATTTCTGCACCCTATGAAGAAAGTAGGTTCCTACTCCTTGCTTCACAGACTTGAGTGCTTTAAGAGCTCTGTAGCCCCCTGTCTCTCCATACCGTGTCTGCAAGGTTTCTAAAATTGTTGGTGCACTAAATCTTTTAGCTTGAACTTGATGAAAGTTTTTTTTTATTTTTTTATTGCAAAACCTGGCAGAGACGTGAAGTCAGCATCTAGATCTTGTAATAAAAGCAACAAGTGATGCATCCTGACGATCCTGGTATTGTCCATAGTTTAATATTGGTAATAGGTGACTTGAAGCCTCAAGTGCATACACAGTTGTAATAACATGATTAGCACTTGTGTTGCTGAAACTGATAGTACGCTGTTTGACAAGTCTGATTACAGAACGAAAGAAATGAACTTTTTCTGCCTTCTTGTTTTCTTCTTACTCATTTCTCTACATTCTCTTTCCCAACCTTTTATTCTTTTTCTGTCCATGCTTTCTGTTTTTTGTGGGAATTGCTTAACTGGTTAACTGAATGCAAGGATCTATGATGTATTAAGTGATATATCATAATAAGTTGTAATGATGAAAGAGAATCTGCTGTACCCTGTAAGTTGTTAAGTGAGGATATGATGACTTTTGGCTGTTATCCCCCAGAGGGCAGCAAAGTTACGTTGATATCAAGATAGGTTGATTTATTGAGGTTGTTCGCGCAATTGAAGATAATTTTGTTCAGGAAACAGTTCTTGTGTCAGTTGTTTTAAATGATATTATTTCTGCTGCACAGATAATGTTTTGTTGTGGAAGCTGAAGAGGATACAATGAATGCTAATTATGTTGCTAAATGTATGAGAGAAGATGATTCAGTGGTGGCGAATGGTCTTTTTTATGGTGTCACCCCAAGGTCAGAGCAAAACCCTTAACTGTGATTCGTTTTACCAGGTAGTGAGTTCCCAGTTGAGACAATGTTTTTGTAATCATTTAAATTGCAGGCTATGCTAGCTGTGAATGCTTACCGTAAGCAGAGACCACATGGTGCAAACACGTGGACTGGCACAGCTGTCGCCTTGCGATAAGCCAGTTAGCCCTCTTCTTCTTCCTGTCTGCCATAATTAAGCCTAACTTTCATTCGATTTTTAAGTCATTTATTGCATAGGTTTTGTGTGACAGCTTACTGAAAGTATTATAGAGAGTATAAATATTAAGTGCCTATTGGTATTATGTGGAAAGTTTAGATATTTAATATTCTGCTGTGTCATTTAATGGCAGCCCTAGATGCTCACTTACAAATCCTGACCGCTTGACCTGTACACTGTCGTCATAAGCCATATGCAACAACCTCCTTCCCCCTTCCGTACCCATGTACAAATCACCTGAGTACAAATGAGAGCTCCGCCAATGCACAACCCTTTTATATCTTGTGTACACAGTACTACCACCATCTGTAAATGTGTATATCACTATCCCATTACTTTTGTCCCTTCTGTGTAAAGGCTACAATTGACTATAACTAGGACATCACGAGAATCAAATGTGCGTGATTATGATACAAACAAGCGTTTTCCTTGAGTTAAGTCAGTTCCTCAGCATGCATCTAAATTCGGTTATTTCCCAGCAACTGTCAGTGATATCTCACAAAAATAATTATACCCTTCTTTTCCCTTGCTTTTCTACCAAGGTGATAAGTATGTCAATCCAAGAATTAACCAAAGGGCTGTTCTCCTTTGATAGCCTATACAGTCTCACAGTGGAAGCCTATCATATGTGACTCTCCAGCACTGTCAAAACTTCACAGAGTGAAAATAAAAGGGACACTTATTTTGGCTTAGGTGCCAAGCAGATTTCAAGAAAATGACTGTCAAAGTTTCGATGTCACTTCATCAGTCCATTTGTGCGTTGTAAGACCGAGTGAGACAGTAGCACAATATCTAAGAGCACAGCGTCCAGTTATGTGATTAAAATGCATGCCTTGAGCCACTTGCATTAAAATACATTTCTTGATCCAATTTCAGGCTCCAGCTTTTGAGGAAATGCTTCGATATGTGAGGTTTTCTGTGAAATTGCCAGATCATGAGGGATTCAGCAACATTAATGATGTTGCTTTTCTTTATGATAATCACACTAAAAACTCTGATTGTGGCATATATGCCTTGCATTTTGCTCATGGTCAACAGTTATGCTTTGAACATTTTACAACAAGATATCACCCTGTGGAATGCACTGGTTCTCTGGAAGTATAAAAGTAAAACTCACTGAAAAGTTCAAATACTGGAATTGATATGTCTTATTTCCCATTACTGTTAATACATAAGGTTAAGTAAAATTTGTAAGGATAAAATAATCCATAAGATTTGAAATGCTTATTTATTTTGTCACTAATTCTATTACATATCTGTCTCAAAAAAATATTGAGGTCACATACATCCGTGACAACAAAAGAAAAAAAAAAGACGCAAGATTGTATTTGAAAATGGGGGAAAAATTCAAAACTGTGCTCTTAGCCACTGTCCTACTGACTTGCCCGGTTTGACCGCAGCATGATGAAGTGGCATTGAAACTTTGACCATTTTCTTCGAAACTACTGTCAACTCCTATGCCAGAATAGGTGCCTACCGTATTTACTCGAATCTAACCCGCACTTTTTTTCTGGTTTTTGTAATCCAAAAAACCGCCTGCGGCTTAGAATCGAGTGTAAAGCAAGCGGAAGTTCTGAAAAATGTTGGTAGGTGCCGCCACAACTAACTATATGTAGCGCTACACAGGCATGCTTTGTAGGCACAAAGACAAATACTGGAGCCAAAACCTCTGCGTCAGTAAATAAATTTTTAAAAAAAGGTGGAAGACGAGCTGTTTTTTCTCCACCCCGAGTTTCGACCACTGCATTTTCATACATTATCTAAAGAAGTAAATACAAATTCCGTATTGTTCATCTTCGAATGTAGCAGAATTTCAATGTGCTACGAAAATCCGACTGGCAAGACTGTTTGGGATGTTTGTCAATATGGCCAACTCTGTTCTGAATTTTTTCCTACCTGTGAGAAGAGTTGGTTGCTAATAGTAACCTGATGAAATGTGAAATACCTGCAGTATTCTCTTCACCATAAGAATAATACGAATATAAACATTTTGCCATGTATTCTTTCGTGTTTGCTGCTATCTCATTTAAATCCTGTCTGCCTAATAAACTACGAAACTAGAGTGGGACAACAGCAAAAGCGGAAGAATATACGTATCGTGTCATGTTTATATTTGTATTATTATTATGCCTAATAGTGATACAGTCAGAAATGAAGCACGGCAACTGACTAGATTTTTAAATCTAAGATGACTAATTTCTGTGCAGAATTTGATGTACTAAAGAAGCGGCCGCAAAGATTTCCAAACGGAGAAAAATTTTCGCCTAACTTTCGTTCAGAACATGTTCTATCAAACGCAGTCTATTATTTGGTTCTTGTTGATCATTATCAAAGAAAGCAGCAGTGCAAGTAAAAACAAATAGCAGTCTCTTGCCATTTTTTCGCTAATGAGACGAATCCTCTCTTTTTTTTAAATTGTAAGCGGCGGTAGCGCGTACAAAAGCAAGCCATGCCGCGAGCGGCGACAGGCCGTAAACACGCATTATCAGAATGCGACAAACAATGCATGACACAGTACTACAGTAATGCATTTTCAGCTTAGAGTGACGTAAACACCTATAACAAAGAAAACGGCACTTATCAGATCAAAGCAAAATAAGCAATCGATTCAAACCAGACGAAGCACGTGAAAAATGAAGGGTACCCGTATAAATACGGGCGGAGCGTCTGATACATAGCAGTGGCTACCTGGTAAAGCTTAACTGCTAAGCTTACGACTCGAACCAAACTACTGTAGCCATATCGTCATTCATTCGACCTAAATTTTGTCTCATATTACAATGGACCAACTTTGTTTCGATTTGGAGGTTCGGCCCAAAACTTTTCTCTCCCCTTGAATTTCGAGTCTCCAATTTCAGGTGCGGCTTAGATTCGCGAATTTTTTTTTCCCTTTATTTCGAGTCTCATTTTTCAGGTGCGGCTTAGATTCGAGTAAATACGGTATATTTTAACCTTCCTTTCATCCTGCGAAGTTTCAACTGTGAAGGAAAGCAACCTAAGGAGGGCTCCCCTTGTCAGTACGGTGGTCATCATCTGACAAGTCAGAAAGTATTTCTATTCAGATGGAAACAACATTGAAACTTAATCATGATACACACCGGTTTACCTTTTATTTGCCTGCCTGCTGGGAATGTGTACTCATCTCAATAAGCCCATAGTCATTGCCCGTAAATTTATATTTACTCAGTAGTACTGTTTTGCAGTTGGAGGTACAACTAATGGTTTTTTGCAATCATTTCTTATCTTCAAAATAGGCTGCCACATCGCTGAGGTGAATGTAAGAGTATATTGTGAGTTGTTACCTTCAGTCCTAAACTATTTACATTTTGTCAGAACTATCTATTTTGTAAAATAAAGTTGGGAACTCAAATAACAAATATAAGGTTAAAAATATTTACAACAAAAAAGAATGGAAGCCTTATTAAAGACAATCAATTGAAAAATTATGTAACTACTGGTGCAGGTAACGTAGACAGACACATTAGAAGCAAGATAGATGACACCCACCTGGAGATACGGTCTGTGAATGGCAAACGGGTAGCTGGCAGTCACAAGCACACTAAAGTCAGAATGAGACAGGTGTGAAATAGCAAGAAAAAGTAATTTTCACTTTGAAAAGGCTTTCTCTCACAATCAGTTTTACACTGTGAATGTTTCTGATTTAAGAGTTACCATCAATAAGAACACCAATTGTTCCCATTGCGAGCACCTCTCTTAGCCTCTCCAGTTGAGTTACTGCATAATGGATTCAAGAGTGTATAGTTTTGTATAGATGTTTGTTTGATTTAACAATAAAAGTAATAATTTTTGATAATATCATGTAATTGGATAAACAAAAAAATCTACTCACCAAGCGACAGCATGAGAACACACAAAGAAAACATTTTATTTATGCAAGCTTTCGGAGCCAGTGGCTCTTTCTTCTAGCAGAAGGGTTGAAGGGGAAGGAAGAGGGGTGGAGGAAAAAAATGGACAAGTTTAGGAAAAGCGGTAGTGTTTGTAAAAGTCGCCAAGAAACCCAGGTCAGGGGATACTTACCGGACATGAGGAGAAGGAAACACTCATCCCCTCCAATAAGTCTCACCTGAGCTGGGTGACTTTTCCGAACTCTACCCCTTTTTTAACCTCTCCGATTCCTTTCCCTTCAAGCCCTCTTCCTTCCCTTTCAACCCTTCTGCTGGATGAAGGAGCCACTGGCTCCAAAGGCTTGCATTAGTAAAAAACCATTTTTTATGGTGTCTCTCCTCCTGCCGCCACTTGGCTATTGTTTATATAGTCTTTTCTCAAAGTATTCATATGCAGTGTAGGCATGTATGGTTGTGAAACATGGAAGATAAATAGTTTAGACAAGAAGAGAATAGAAGCTTTCAAAATGTGGTGCTACAGAAGAGTTGAAAATTAGATGGGTATATCATGTAACTAATGAGGAGGTACTGAATAGAATTGAGGAGAAGAAGAGTTTGTGGCACAACTTGTCTAGAAGAAGGGGACATGTTCTGAGACATAAAGGAATCACCAATTTAGTACTGGAGGGCAGTGTGGAGGGTAAAAATCGTAGAGGGAGATCAAGAGATGAATACACTAAGCAGATTCAGAAGGATGTAGGGTGTAGTAGTTACCTGGAAATGAAGAAGCTTGCACAGGATAGAGTAGCATGGACAGTTGCATCAAACCAGTTACTGGATTGAAGATAACAACAACATAAATGGACAGATAAAAAAATCTACTCACTCAATGAATAATTGATTGTTTTTAGATGATATTGTTTGTTTGATTTGTTATTTAGTTTCCTAGTATTTTACTTTTGCCCCTTTTCTTTTTGAAACCAGTGATGACTGACTTGGGCAATTTGTCTAGTCTTTGTAACATTCTCCACTTTCTGATCAAACCACACGTAAATGAAGATGAACACATGAGTATTTGATTCATGTACATCTCCCTCAGATACCTTTAAACAAAAGTGCAGTAAGAGTAAGAGTTAACCAAATCACACTTAATTAGCCTTTATCCCATCAGTACAAACACTTCTTACATCTGCAGCGGTGTTGATGTATGTGCCTGTTACTAAATAGGGCAGTGCAGTACCTCATAGCTGCAACAATTGAAGTATCTTGCAGCTATCATCTATCAATCACCAATTATTTAAATAATTAGTAGGCATCTGGTTAATTAGCTTTACTGGAACAGAACTTTGTATTTGTTGGCATACATAAAGTGTAAAGTGACCTCACTAGGCCATGTCCATAGGAGAGCAGTAATCGGGTGCTATAATTTGGTTAAAATAAGTCTAAATTGGAATGATATTTATTAATATAACCGTTTTGACTTTAAGTTAAAGTCATCTTCAAATGTGAGCACCTTATGGCTGGTGCTAACAGCTCCTCTGCTATTCTGGGGTAGCAAGATCATAACTTTTTTTTTTATTGTAACATTTGTACTTTTACAAGACTTTGAAATAACTGTCAGCTCATGACCTTTATTAGGCAGATACTGAAGACAGTTATTTTAAGTAATCTTATCAATTTTCTCATGATGGTTCTATCCTCAGTTACACAACTCTATGATATTCAAAAGGAATAAAAATAACATTCCTGCAGCTGATAACTCATTTATTGTGATTGGCTTTAGTGCATAGCTTCACAATTACATTGTTCCCAGAAGCATTTTTACATTTAGGGAGTAGCTTCCTCGTAAAGTTTTTGCTGGCTAAAGCAGAAGTGTATTTTCTACTGCTTTTTTTCCTTGATTTAAGAGGTCATCCAAGTTACTCTACCTGCAACATGAATGTATAATGCTGGCTCTTTTACAAGACCCCTTTAATAATAACAAATAAAATATTTACCACTGAACATTATTTTTTGTTGTTGTTGTTATTTTAAAACTAATTTTGGACTGTTTAGTCAGCTAAAGTTGGATGTGAATAATATCTAAGAACAAACACAAACTGGTAGGGTTACTTTTATTCAAATGTTTTGAGTTCCAAGGAAATCCAACAAAAGGTCAGGTATACAGAAACTTAATGACACAGTACTATCAGTCTGAGACAAGCCAAATACTACTGATATGCAGCATATTTGTGAGAGTACAATATCTGACCATACAAGACACTTTGATGGGTGGATCGGCTGTACTTTTCTTGCTTGGATAATGCTTAACTTCTTAATAGGGCATTACGGTTGGTGGTTGTCTACAGTTGTGTATCAGGTATGCAGGTACGAGCAAACACACAGGTGGCAGCTTTTGTGAAATACTGAGTTTAGAGATGGTATAAAATACTTTACTGCAGGGGATAAATTTCTTTTTGCAGGGTACAGTTTCCCACCCTGCGTGAGGGAGTTTTGTCTCTCAGGAAAAAGAAACAGCCTCTCTTGGATACGAGTGAGACATGTGAATCCACAGTATTGTGTATGCCAGTACTATTTTATGTAACATGGACGTAAGAGACTTCAAGAATATTAATATGAGAGAAAATTTAAAACAAAGAACCATCAACAAGAACTTAATGAGTTTGGCTAGAAGTCTCATCCACTGAACCTAGCACACAAAAAAAAAGGAAAATACCATTACGTCACAAATTTTGGTGTGTCAAATAACAACTAAGGCAGCAAAAAGAAGTGGATATTGGGGGATTATCCTTACTCTGACATTTAAGGTATCAGCATGTGTTGTGTTCTACTTTCCTGCATCATAAGCACCATCAAGAATAACTTTTGTCAATGAATGAAACCAAAATCTACTTTTCTCCTTCTTATGCGAACTTACAATAATGAATTTGGACCTATGTATGACAATACCACTTACTAACCTCTTTGACTGAAAATGTGTGATTGTGCAACATACCAACACCTCTGGAGATATAACACTGCTGTTATTATTCAGAAGGAAATTAATTGCTCCAGCTAAGACATCCACTGTGAAATGCAGAATTGTGCTCATATCTCTGGGACGCATCAAGGATGGAAAGTCATAAAAAAAATTCTCTCTAGCTGCAGTAAATTTTATTGCTTGTCTTTGAGCAACATATGATACAAATGGAGGATTCAAATAGAAGTCAACTACTTTATTACTGTGCAGAAATAATAATCAGGATGTTGCCTATTAATTGTCAGTTGGCAACAGCAAAATCTCCAACTCAGTATCTAGCTTAATGGGTGTAGGGAAAGGATTTAAAGTGTGTGCCTAAATGTTACAACATCTTAAGCACAAAATGTATACTGCTTACCATATCTCTGAAATTGGTGGCATCCAATTGGCCCTTCTTTTCTGTTCAGCTAACAGAATCTGAACAATATCATTATGTCTGTGGCTCTTTGCCAACTGGAGTGGTGTTTTTCCATTCTTGTCTTTTGGGTCTAGTTCAATTTTGCTCTGAAACAAATGAATATTGACCTGTTAGCTGGTTGCCAGCTGTCTGTTACATGAATTACAGGAATGCCTTATGTGAACAAGTAATCAGAATACATTAATTATTTAATTAATGAATCTTGCTGTGGCCATAGGAGTGTACATTTGGGTGCCTGTGTGGTTGTCCGTACTTCTGCTGGACAAAGAGCTAGTGCTCGAAAGCTAGTGTGAATGCTGCTTTCTCTTACATGTTTTTGTTGTCTGTACATCATTCCTTTCCCTTATTTTACGAATATATTAATTTGATATTAAAACTAAAAACAAGGTATATACAACTGCAAATTTCCTTCTGTGGAATATATTTGTTTCTTCTCAGATTGATGCCACAAATGAACCACAAAGCTTCACAAAATGACCAACATGCACTTCATTTGAATTACCCAATATGGGTAACAACAGATTTTATTACTTAGTTTTACAAACTGGAGAGGACGGTCTTGTATCTAATACGTCACTTTGTACTGTGACCTATCTTGCACACATCATTCAAGATATTTTGCTGCATATACTGAGTTTGCTATTACCTCACTAACTAATGGCAAAATCTAAACTACAGAATGCTTAGTAATAGGAATTAAACTTTTTGTTAATGAGTACACGTAAAGTATTACTTTTATGTCTGTATACAAACTGTATATAAGCTATAAATTCTACAATATTTGTGTGATTAAGCAAAGCAAAGCAACAGGAATAATTGCATGCAAAACATTCTTGCAATGACATAGTTCTATTTCATTCTCCCTTCTGGTGCCATTTTGTGCTTGAGGCACTAGCTTTACAAAAATGACAAGGGACAAGGCTTGCTGTAACAGCTGTGAGTAAGTTTGGGTCTAGGTTCAGATTATTTGATGCACAGATATTGAAGTGTTTAAAATACAGTCTGTAATGTTATCCCCCCCACAAGGAATAATAGAGTGAACCATATGCCAATGTACTGAATTTTCACCAATGTAGTGAATTTGCCACAGAATGTTTAACACTTTGGAGACCAAGACCGAGTATAGCTAGGGCCCCAAATTTGTGCTAAACAACTCACCTTGTACTTTTTATTGGGAGGAGAATTATACCTGTCATCTTTATTTTAAAATTAGGAAGCTATCAAAGAACTAAAGTAAATATGAAAAATACATCGTGAAGCTTGGCCCTTTTTTAGTATGTATTACTCCTGAGGATACACCAATTACATATGTACCTGTACTACTTTTAAAAAATGGCATTAACAGCTTATTTCCTAGGCTCAATATTCTTCTAAGTGGCCAGTCTCCAAAATGTTAAGGAAACACTCTCTGCCAGTGGGGCCTATTAAGAGAGAGTTTAAACTAGGTGTGGCACGCATCTCAACAGAATTGGGATAGAACCCTTTTAGGATGAATGATGACACCGGGCTCCTGTCTCTTAAAAGGTCTCAACCTGTTATAGGGATTTCTTCCACATGTATACGGAAGATTGAAAGTACAATATTCATCCACAGTATAAAAAGATTTCTCTGTCAGGTAATCTTTGAGAACTTGTTTAAATTTTGGCAGTTCTGTGTGAACACATTTGATATGTAGTGGGAGAGCATTGAACAGCTTAATGCTGGAGTAGTAAACTCCTTTTTTTTTACCAGAGTGAGACGTTTCATTTCGACATGGACATTGTTTCTGTTTCTGGTGTTATAGCCATGGAATTTACGGTTGTCTCAGTAGGTACAATAATTTTTGCACACAAAGGTCAGCAAGTAAAAAATATACTGTGAGGCAGTTGTTAGTATACCTATCTTTCGAAACAAGTGCCTGCAAGAGTGTCTCTGATTGACCCCACACATTATTCTGATTGCTTTTTTTTTGGATGGTGAAAACTTTTTTTGCAAGTGGTTGGTTCCCCAGAATATTATAGCATATGACCTCAATGAGTGGAAGTAGCCAAAGTAGGCAACCTTGATGGCGTCAGCTTCAGCCACTGAAGAAATTACCCGTAATGCAAATGTTGCTGAGCTAAGTTTTTTACATAGATGAAGAATGTGAACTGACCAATTACATTTGCTGTCTATATAAGCACCCAGGAATTTTTTATCTTCAACATTCAGTATTGGTTGATCTCTACATTTTATGTTAATTGCATCGAGATTACTTTGTGATGTATGGAACCTCATATAATGAGTTAATTGCAATGAGAGAGACACTATTTGAGGAAAACCAATTTAAAATGTCATTAAAAACAGTATTTGTAGTTTGTTCAAGATTGTGATCTATCAAATCATTAATTAGAATTGTGCTATAATCAGCGAACAGGGTAAATTTGCGGTTTGTCTCAGAACAAAGTGGAAAATCATTAATGAAGATGAGGAATAGCAGTGGGCCCAAAACGGAGCCTTGAGGCACACCGCACGTTATCATGCCCCACTCAGACGAGGCAGGTTCTCCAGAAGAGCCATTTAGCATTACAGTCTGCTTTCGATCCTTTAGATATGATTGTAGCCACAAGCCAACAGTACCACCTAAACTACAGTACTCCGCCTTTTTCAGAAGAATTTGGAGGTTTACACAGTCAAAGGCTTTCGTAAGATCACAAAAAATATCCACTGGAGACATTTTTTTGTTAGTGGTTTCCAAAACTTGGTTGCTGAAAGAGAATATTGCCTGTTCAGTACAAAGACCAGCACGAAAACCAAACTGATTTTTGCTTAAGATACTGTGGAAGTTGAGATGCTCTTCAATCCTAATGCATGAGTCTTTCAAGAATTTTCAAGAAGTAAGTTAATAGGGATATTGGGCGATAGTTTGTAATGTTGTTTTTATCACCTTTTTTAAAGAGAGGAATCACTACAGCCAATTCTAGTCTGTCAGGGACAATCCCTTCTTGTAGGGATGTATTGTACATGCTGCATAAGATGGGACTAAAATTTATAACAGTGTTTCAGCATTTTACTGGAAATATTGTCCACACCAGCAGAATTTTTATTTTTTAATGATTTAATTACTCTTATGACTTCGCTTACAGTAACTGGAGGTAAAGATAACTGTGGGATTCCGTTGTTAATAGCTTTCTGTAGGAGGGAAAATGATTCTTCCATAGAACCATTACAGTCTGTCTTCTCTGCTGCTCTCAAAAAGTGGTTATTAAATATTTCTGCAACCAACTCAGGTTTCTTTATAATACTGTACCCTGTTTTAATCTCTACCTGAGACATGTTCCCTGTTTTCCTGCCAGTTTCCCTCTTTATTACATTCCATGAGGAGCACTTTCCTATCAGTCTGTTCAGAATTCCTTAGATGGCTGAAATATTAGCAGCAGATAAAATTTGGTTACGGCTGATTTCTCATAATTTCATGGACCCAGTAACATGCAGAGAAAATATTAAGAGTCACACAACAAAAATCTACTCAGAATCATCTATTATTTATTAAGTATGCAGTTTATTAAAAATAAAGTACACCAACTTAAAGTTTAATTACAGTGTGTACATTTCAGAGCACTGGTGTGGACACTGAAATACGGGATATAGTGCAATCATTATATTAATGTTCAAGTTGCTATTGCAGACCTACCCTAAATGGTAAGGGACCATGTAATTATGCAGAAGTGGCACAGATTTTAAAGCTTAAGAAAATCTTATGACAATGAGTATAGATAAACATTTTTAAATGACAGCCATTGAACTGACAAAGTTATGCATTAAAAAGACGTTAATCATTCTGTGCATGTATTGTTCACCTACTGGTAACTTGAACACTTTTTTTTCAACAAATTAAATCGAGTCTTGGTTCCCAAAACTAATGTAACAGTATGTGGAGACATGAATAAAGACACAGGCATTGAAGATAAAATTAATAACTTCCTACACATTTTTGGTATGGCACATATGGTAAACACTGCTACTAGGCTATCAGAAAGTTTAACAGCAGTCTTAGGCCAAGTATTTCCACAAATTTTCAGTGGAAAATGTAAAGTATTTACAAGATATACTGACTTTTCTGATCATTAATATCAGAAAATAAAGCTGAAGACAAACTAAAAAAAATTCCACAAAACTGCTGGCCTACAAAATGATCCTCTTGGAATGTAAAATACATATTACCACTTGGAAATTGGTAAATCAAACATGAGATGATGAGTATAAGGAAGGCAATGTAGATACTAAGTTCTAGTAAATTCTGGACACTGTTTGAATCAATATTTGAAGAGAAATTTATAAAGTAGACACTTCAACAACAGCAGTGTGTGTGTGTGTGTGTGTGTGTGTGTGTGTGTGTGTGTGTGTGTGTATTTGTATTTATTTGGAAGAAGAACTAAACCCCATTTCTTATTAACACAAGTGCAGTATCAATGTAGCAACCCCTCACCTCAAGGGGGTTCCAGATACTACTGGAATATTAGTTCAGTTCTGACTATGTTGATGGAAAGTACTAGTTGTAGCCACACAGAGGGAACAGTCCTGGTACTCAAATGGAATGATTTAAGGAAACTGCAGTACAGTTAAATCTGAATACCCCCTTGGGTTTTAATCTATTCCCCTACAACTTGCAATTCTTGTCTGTCCACCACTTATCCTCTACAATTCTCACATTTCAACAATAGTAATAGAAGGTTTACTGCAAGGGATGTTTTAGCCAGCAGGTGAGAAAAGCTTGTAGTATATAAATTGATAATACACACATTTGAATTACACCAAAATAGTTTACTTACATAAAATCTCTTGCTATTTTAGGAGAAGACAAAGATCTTAACAACCCAGTGACAGCCACTCCTCCAAGCCAAAGATGCAGGTAATAAGTTCTGGTGACATTTGTCACAGGAGACAGAAAACAGTAAATCTATCCCACATGAATTGAAATTTCAAGACATCCTTTTCTAATACGTTATAACTTTTTATACTTTCTGAATTATTAGACACAGTTTGTTACCATCACCCTTGGAAGCTTGATCAGGTTGACTACCTGTCTGAGTTTGGGTGTAATTATCCCCTGGTAGAACACCCATCCCACTGAGTTTTTTTATTTGCAAACTGAGAATTGTTTTGTTAAATTTGAAGGCTAGTGACCTATGCAGCTCAGACAGACACTATCCCTTTGCACGGGTAAGTTTGCTAGACCTTAGGTACAGCAGTTGCCCCGTGCGTTTCTTGCGAATTACTGTTTAGCTACGACAGAAACGCACTGGATTAGTATGCAATACACATCTAGATGCAGATTTTTTAAATTAAGGATTGTACAAGCCCTGTCATCGAGATGTTTGAACTCAGCTCTACATTATATGTGGAAACCATGTTCCACTGTAGTACCATACAGTTAATGGTGAAGTGGACCCAGAATTTACAAAATTTAGAGGACTGGTGATACAAATCAATCATGATCCCTGCCATAACACACAGACAGCCAATACTGCCAGGGCAAATCATTTAGTAGGACCCAATGAGCATGTATAGCTTCTCAAATGTAAAAGGAATAGTAAAAACTATGCTCTGCCCCTTGAAGTACACAAATGGCAACTGCCCCTCCATCAAATCCTATCATCTTTCCATTATCCAGGATTTAAAATTTACTTCCTGTCCTACCTTGGCCCTTTCCATTCCCTTGCGCTTCCATATTTCCTGACCTCTGGATATTGATTTTTTTATTTTAGTTTGATCAGCGATTCACATTTTTTGTCTTTAATGTGATTAGTGATGTGCCCCACCATTACTATGAAATAAAATGAGTGATTTGCCAAACAACATTTAATGTCTATCCATTAAACACCTGAACACATCCTGTAACCTTTGCAATGAAAAGATCTAACATACCTTTTCACAGAGAAGTTTAACACATGTTACACTTCCTGACAAACAAGCTAAATGAAGAGGAGTTGAACCAAAATTGTCAGGTTTTTGTAGATCAACACCCGAGTGCATCAACAGACGTATGAGATCAGCATGACCTGAAAACCAGTGGAACTTGTCTTAGCATTTAATTAATTCCAAAACACAGCTGTCTGTGAGAATATTATCATTATAAATGAATACCTTTATAAGCTGCCCAATGCAAAGCAGTGTCACCGTTAATGTCTGTCAGGTGATTCAGTGCACCCATCCCAAGTAAATAAGTTGCTGTTGCTGAGCGACCAAACATACACGCCGTCATCAGAGGAGTGAGACCTTTGAAGTCTGCTGCATTAACAGCAACGCCTGCCTGAAACAGGAAAAATTTTGGACCACAATTCACTTAACAAAAAACATTCAGTTACCAATGTCAGAAACCTGAAAAATTACACCAATAGCAAAAACTAAAAGCCTTTAAAATGGTTAATCATCTACATGTATTATTTCTCTCTAAGTATGTAGCAAAGCAAAGTACCTCATAGAATGAAACTAACAGAAGTTGAACTCTTGGTCAAGGGGGAAAAAGGAAGGGCCTGTTAGTGAATCACCCTGCTCCTGCTTGGCAGTTTCTTGCGCACCATAAACATTTCATTGACTAGAAAAATTTTGTGTATGTGTTTTTTCCCCCTCTCATTCTGAAAAGTTGGGTTCCAGTACTTCATGAGTATGTTTGTTACACAATAAACAAATTACAAGCACTGAAGACTAATCTTATCTACCATTTCCAATTTCATGAAGTCTAAGTTGCTCTGATGATACAAATTCTTCCAAACTAAAACAGTCTCTATAATACTGAGAGATGAAATCTACCAGGAGGAAAGATGAGTTTGAACAGACATACCATATACCCAAGCAACCACTTTAACAAGCTGGTTTAAGCAAAGTGAACAAGAGCATGAGAAGTGAAAAAATTAAACAGCAACAGAACTGACATAACATAGCAACACCAAAACAAGAGGAAACTGTGTGAGGTCTTCCAGAGACACAGTGCTTCTGAATGGCTGCAATGTGGGCCTCTCACGGAGTTAATTATATGTTTCACAGATCATAGGCCTGTCTAAAAAGTCAGTTTTACTGATAAACATAGCTTTCAGTCCTACTCAGGGAACTACACTTACAAGCTAAATGTTTTTAACAGGCAGACAGTTCTTAAAGTCTGGATATGGAATGGAAAGAGTTGTCCCAAAGAGATGATTTTACGTTATATTTAAAACTCACTTTGCTACCTATCAGACATTTTATGTCACTGAGCAAATGATCAAAAATTTTTGTTGTTACATATGGAATTCTTTTCTGCAACACTGACAGCTTTAATAATGGGTAACGAAGATCATTATTTCTACATGATGAGCTATCAAACTGCCTATTGGCTTCTGTCTCGGGTTCTTCGGCCGACGTTCATCTAATGATTTTTCTGACGTTTCGCCAGCACGAGTGGCTGGCATTGTCAAAGCTTCACCCTCCATTGCCGGTGGTGAACTGGAGCCAAGCTCGCGGGCGCAGACTATATGTACCTGGCGCGCCAACGTCTGAGGGCTTCTCCGCGGTCATTTCCGGTGTGGTTCTCCTCTTGCTACCTGCGACGGTCGTTCGCTGCAGTACGGGAAGCCAGGATCCGTTGACCTTAAGGCTTTCCTCTTTCTTGTTCAAACTGTTCGCGTGTTTTTGTATTTCTACAGCTTCTCTGAACAAGCGCGTGTGATAATGCTTCTGTACAGCCAGAACTTCCGTGTCGGCGAATTTTATTATGTGGTCGGTCTCATTGAGTGCGTGCTCTGCCACGGCCGATTTCTCCACCTGCCCCAACCTACAATGTCACTTATGCTCGTTGATCCTGGTGTTGATGGATCGTCCAGTCATTCCGACATGACTGAATGACTGGACGTGAAGTGTTGGCAGAAGAGCCAACACCGTGTTGCTAGAGGAGGCCGAAATGCACGCTTTTAAGCTCACGCAGATTGGCGTGAGGTCTGGAACATTACAAGGAAATGAGAACTTAGAAAAACGGACGCAGTTGCTGTAATACTTAACTTTAATCCATAACTGTAGAACATCTCTTGACTGTACATGCCTCAAGATAAATATCAATTGAATACGGCGCCTTGCTAGGTCATAGCAAATGACGTAGCTGAAAGCTATGCTAACTATCGTCTCGGCAAATGAGAGCGTAATTGTCAGTGTAGCATTGCTAGCAAAGTCTCCTGTACAACTGGGGCGAGTGCTATGACGTCTCTCTAGACCTGCCGTGTGGTGGCGCTCTGTCTGCAATCACTGACAGTGGCGACACGCGGGTCCGACGTATACTAACGGACCGCGGCCGATTTAAAGGCTACCACCTAGCAAGTGTGGTGTCTGGCGGTGACACCACAGGACGATCCATCAACACCAGGATCAACGAGCATAAGTGACATTGTAGGTTGGGGCAGGTGGAGAAATCGGCCGTGGCAGAGCACGCACTCAATGAGACCGACCACGTAATAAAATTCGCCGACACGGAAGTTCTGGCTGTACAGAAGCACTATCACACGCGCTTGTTCAGAGAAGCTGTAGAAATACAAAAACACGCGAACAGTTTGAACAAGAAAGAGGAAAGCCTTAAGGTCAACAGATCCTGGCTTCACGTACTGCAGCGAACGACCGTCGCAGGTAGCAAGAGGAGAACCATACCGGAAATGACCGCAGAGAAGCCCTCAGACGTTGGCGCGCCAGGTACATATAGTCTGCACCCGCGAGCTTGGCTCCAGTTCACCACCGGCAATGGAGGGTGAAGCTTTGACAATGCCAGCCACTCGTGCTGGCGAAACGTCAGAAAAATCATTAGATGAACGTCGGCCGAAGAACCCGAGACAGAAGCCAATAGGCAGTTTGTCAACAAGTGGCCACGAAAGCCTTAACAATTTTGTATGATGAGCTATCCCAGAAAATTAGTTCCATACGACACCACTGGGTGGAAATATGCAAAATATATTACAAGGCTGATTTGTTTCCAAGGCTATCAATTCTACAAGGAACAAAAGTAGTTGAACCTATTTGTTTGAACTGCTCAATTTAGATAAGATGATTAGATTACATTAGATGTACTTTTCGTTCCATTTGATCCATAGTGAGGACATCCTCCAGGATGTGGAACATTACAGAAGAACAAGAATACACAATAAACATTTACAATGAAAAACAAATATGCTAGTGCACCTTCCACAGATCCCAAATAGAATGAAGCCACTGGCAAGCTACTGAAAATGTATGTTCCTGAATAATGGACACCTTTCTGAACAAAAGTAAGTGACTTTAAATCGCTGTGAAGATCAGAGACAAGGTATGGTGGAATTAAAGCTGTGAGGATGGAGCATGAGTCGTGCTTGGGTAGCTCAGTCAGTAGAGCACTTGCCCGCGAAAGACAAAGGTCCCGAGTTCGAGTCTCGGTCCGGCACACAGTTTTAATATGCCAGGAAATTTCATTTTTCTTATTTCTAATCTTGATTCCATGAGCTGCTGGTTTGAAAAAGAGCTACATTTTAGTATTGATTCCACCATCTGTTGATTTGAAAAAGAGATATATATTCTAATGACAAATTTCATTATGGAATAAAGATATTGGGAAGCAGTAGTCAGTATCCTTAGTTCCCTAAACAGGCCTCTGTGAGATGTTCGAGTTCACACCACAAATAATTCTTATTACACGCATTTGTACCTGGGATACTTGTTGAGTTACGCTACGAAATAATCCCATATGAATTATGGAATGAAGGTAAGTAAAGTATGTCAGCTTTCTCATTTTTATTTCCCCTATATCTGACAACATTTGAATTGCAAATAACGATCTGTTTAGGTGCTTAAGCAGTTCTGTGGTGTCCTGCTCTGGTTGAATATATTATCAAGCTCTAGGCCTAATCTCAAGAATTTAACAACGTCCACTTCTTTTACCTGTTGGTCATCATACTTTAGGTGTATACTGGCAGAACACCACTTACAAGTTCTGAATTACATTTAATGTGTTTTTTCATAGTTTAGTTACACGAAACTGGCAAAGAACCATTTATTAATGACCCTGAAAATTTCATTAACCGATCTTTCTAAGACTACACTTCTTAACTATTTACTGCAATGTTTGTATCATCTGTAGATCAGTAATATACAGTACCTCGTCAATATTTATACTCAAACACTGGGAGCATTCTATCCCATTTACTGATTCCTGTTCATGTGCTACGTCAGTTGTTGGTACGACTATTTGTTGCACAGAACTGAATATAATACGTTTTCTCGATACATAAGGAGTGTCCATTTTTATAGAACTACTTAATAATTACCTCAAAAACACCATTAACAATCTCTTCCATTACCTTCTCTCTAACATCATGTAGCTGCAATTCCAGGGAACCTGGGTGACGTTTGAAGAGAAGGAAAAACAGTAAGATATGGACTGGGAGAAAGAAATGAAAGAATAAACCACCCGGCAGACTTCTGCAGAGATGGGGATTAATTCCTCACTAACACTTGCTTTAAGAATCATAAAAAGAAGGATGTATATACATGGAAGAGACATGGAGATGACAAGGTTTCAGACTAATTATATAATGGCAAGGAAGAGATATCCGAATAAGATTTTAACCTGGAAGACATTTCCAAGAGCAAATATGGACTCTGATCACAGTTTACTGGTAATGAACTGTAGATAAAAACTGAAGAAACTGCAAAAAGTTAGAAATTAAGATGGGGTCTGTATGAGTTGAAACAACCAGAGGCTGTCTAGAGTTTTGGAGGTAGCATTAGGCAGCAACTGAATACAGTAGAAGACAAATGTACTAGGCCTGTCTAAATAGTATCCGACCTCGGCCAGAAAAAATATTTCTAATACATGACAGGGTTGGGATCCTAATCCTCTTCTAAGTAGGCCCATTGTGCTGGCACCCACTTAGCCCACCAATCCTTCCACTCCTGAAAAAACCTCTGGAAGTCTCCTTGTATAATGATTTTCAGCTCCGTCATCGTGTTCCACATTATCTTTTCTCTATTCTCAAAACAGGATCCTTTCAGTGGCGCCTTCAATTCTGAAAACAACCAGAATTCACAAGGAGCCATGTCTGGAGAGTAGGGACGTTGTGAAAGGCTGTAATTCCATGTTTGGCCAAGCAATTTTGGATCAAGTGGGATGAATGTGCGGGGGGCATTGTCGTGATTCAGTTGCCAGTTTTTTGCCGTTGTGATGCACAATTCCATGGGCATCAAAGATGACAGTCAGCATCACCTTGATTTTGCTTCACACCTGCCACATTTCCTTTGGCCTTGGAGACTCGGGATGCTTCTGTTGCGATTACATGTTTTTTGTTTCTGGGCCATACCTGTACACCCATGACTCATCTCCAGTTATCACGGTGTTCAGAAACCCAGGATCAGTGTTGGTGGTGTCCAGAAGTCCTGTGCAACGTCATAACGGATGTCTTTTTGTTCCAGTGACAACAAGCTGGGCACGAATTTCGCAGCCACTTGATGCATGTTCAAATCATCATGCAAAATTGCATGTACAGAATCTTTATGTACTCCAACCTCTTGGGCAATCTCCCACACGGTCAAATGACAATCTGCAATCACCAAATTTTGCACTCTCTCGACAATAACTGCACTCCAGGCAGTTTTGGGCCTGCCAGAACGCTGGCCACTCTCCATTGATGTGCGGCCATTTTTGAATCTGTGAACCACCCCTTAATTTGTGTTACATCCATCGTTCTCCAAATACCTGCTGACTCTTACGAATTGTTTCACCTTCAAAATCACCAAGCTTTTGACAAAATTTGATGCAGTGTCTTTGCTCAACACGTTCAGTCATCTTGAGAGAATCGGTAACCAACGAACACACTGTGTAGCACTTCACTCAGCGACCGACAGGCAGTGACTGATGCATTGGAAGGTGGGGACAAAATTCACGCATGCGCATAAAAGTCTTCCTTTACTGCGTACAGTGGCGCCACGCTATCGTCACTTTTTTTCATGGGAAAATGAAAGGTCGAATACTTTTTAGACAGACCTCGTATAGCTCTGAGAGATGACAAAGTGAACGCACCAGATGATCAAATGGGCACAAAGACAAGCCCTAGTAGAAGTCCATGAATACTATAGGTGGTATTGAATTTATTGATAGAAAAAAATATAAAAATGCAGCAAATGAAGAAGATGAAAGGGAATACAAATGTCTAAAAAATGAGAGTGACAGGAAGTGTAAAATGTCTAAGCACAAACAGCTATAGAACAAATGTAAGTATTAAGAAGCACATTTCACTAGAAGAAAGATGGATACCACCTACAGGAAAATTAAAGAGGCCTTTGGGGAAAAGAGAAGCAACTGTATGAATATTAAGGGCTCAGATGGAAAACCAGTATTAAGCAAAGGAGGGAAAGCCGGAAGGGGGAAGAAGTATGTAGAGGGTCTATACAAGGGAAACAAACTTGAAGGTAGTATTTTAGAAAGCTAGGAGGATGTAGGTAAGTTGAGGTGGGAGATATAATACTGCAAGAAGAATTGACAAAGCACTAAAAGATCTAAGTCGAGACAAGAACCTGGAGGACAAGACATTTCATCAGAAATACTGATATTCTTGGGAGAGCTAGATATGACAAAACTATTCCACATATATAACATTCGCAGGCTAAGATAAAGCTTTTGACAGTGTTATCTGGAACATATTCTTTGAAATTCTGAAGGTAGCTGGGGGAAAATACACAGAGCAAATGGCTATTTCCAACTTGTACAGGAACCACATGACAGAATGGCCACACAGGTGTTACGACATTGCTCCTCTTATTTAAGAGTTTTCATCATTGTACCACCTCATTTGGTATTACGTATCGCCACTGAGAAGGATATCAACAGAAATTACAACTGGATTTTACAGTGGTGGGCACATATTACTCACTTGCAGGAGTACTTGCACGACAGCGGCATGACCCTTTCTGCATGCCCAATGAATTGGTCTGGGGCCTTGTGTCCCAAGGCATGACAGATCTACAGGAGCTGATCGCTCAACAAGATAACGCATGACTTCAACATTGCCATCCAGAGCAGCCCAGTGAGCAGGTGTGTATCCCCATTCATCTCGTGTACTCAGTGCCTCTGGACCCAGCTTCTCAACTAAGGACTCTATATCACTGACATCACTGAAAAAAAGAAATAAATAAATAATTTCATATTTAATTTATTTCTTTCAAATATAAATGCATTCATAATTATAAGGAAATGCAATCAAAACAGGAAATAAATGCAGTGCTTTGAGACCAAATGTCAAAGATTATTGAACACTGTCACAATATAATATACAATAAATCAAACCTAATTTCTTGCCTAACTACTTTTATCTTCTTTCCATCCTAGTTTTTGTAATGTGTCTCTTGCCTCATTGATTTTATAATGCACTTAAATGTGAAAGCAAGATATTATACAATTTAACACTTTACAAGTACTTTTTACAGATTGTGGACTTCTTTTACAATAAAACAAACTCTGTACGCAACATTGCAAAATGATCAGAACTCTCTAAGCCACTTCCTTTTTCAATATAAGCAATGTCCGAAGGAAGATTGTATAACTGTTTAAAGTCCTGCCGACAGCCCGGTCATTGGAGAAGTTTGCTCGGAATACGAAAGTACGGGGAAGGAAATCGACTGTACCCTTTCCAAAGGAACCATTCTGGCATTTGTCTGGAACGATTTGGGGATATCACCTGAATACTGAAGGCAGGACGGAGATTTGAGTCGTCTTTCTCCCGAATCCGTGTAAAGAGTGCTAATTGGTTTTATTAATGATCTACGGGCGGTTAAAAAAACTACCACTTTATTATTTTTTGTAAAATTATAGTTTGACTTGTTCCGCAAGATTCTTCTTCATGGCGGTATATACTGAACATTACTACCGAATGTGCAATGAAACATGGTGCAGAGATAACTCTGTCAACTTTCGGATGCACGAAACATCATTACACTTGCTTATATACTCACCCAGATCTTACAACGTCAAATATTGATTTCGATGTATGTCCTGTATGGAATTCTGCATTGTCTGAACAACACATTATGTTACTGTCTTTCTCTCCTGCTACTGTTGTCGTATTATGTTCCGCTACCATGTTGCACGAATGAGCAGTAGGTACGCCCCAGACACATCTAGCTGTGCCCGGCGTAGGATAAACTTTGCAAAGCGTTCTGCTGTCTTACTTAGCAACAGTAATAAGGATTTGTGACAAGTTCGTATAGGTGATCAACGAGCAGCAACACCAAACTTCTTATCAGTTGTCACTATGTGATCGTGACAGCCAACGAGTTAAAATTTCATAGAGTGGCTGAGATACTAGTTACAGCGCTCCTAGCGGCAACCAACGCTACCTCGGCCGCCATGTTCTCCTTAGTCAAAACATTAGGAAAGCGTTACTGTTGTTTGTGTTGGAAGTGTGTCAGCTGTTGTGATATTACTGCAATATTTAACTTTTCTAGTTGACTTTTTTGTTACAAAATATAAAGTCAACATGCCTGCAGTGTGTTCAGCGTTCAACTGCACAAATCGCAGCGATAAAACAACAAATATTTCATATTATAAGTAAGTATATTAGTACCGAAATACGACACACGTTTTTTAATGTTTATTAAAGAGTCATTTGCATTGGAACTGTAATTATGCTTAAGACAAATGCAGGAAGTAATTTATTTATCGTTGATTACAGATTTCCTTTAAAAGATAAGGAAATTACAAAAAGATGGGTTATAAATATGAAGCGAGAAAACTGGTTTCCTACTACAGCCAGTTACCTCTGTTCAGCTCATTTTGAAGAGAAATATATGTACCACACAAATGTCCAGAGGTGCCTTTTGTCAAAACCAGTACCTGCTATCTTTAACTTTCCACCACATTTACAAAAGCAAGATAAAGAATTACGACCACAACCCAGAAAGCGATCTTTCGACAATTTGCAAGATAGTGCTATTACAGTGACATCATTAGCACAAAGTAAGTCAATAATTTAATTTTACTCCGTGTTCTTATTACTTTGAATTACATACTTTCTATTACAATCTTATGGTGTAGCTCAGTTATAAACTTACGATGTAACTACGTTCTTTCAGTGCCTGTCAGACCCACATCTGTTTCTGCTGACCACAATTACTGTCTACCAAGCCCTAAGAAGTTGAAAACACAATATAACAGAGTACAAGCAGAGAATGTGCGACTAAAGAAGCGGATAAAGCAAATGAAGCAACTTAGTGCACGACACAAAAGAAGAATAGTGCAGTTACAGACTTTAGTTGCTGGTTTGAGAAGAAGGCTATGTAGTTCAGTTTCTGATATGTTAAACAGTGAACATGTAGTTAGTTTGTTGAAGGAGCTATTGGAACTTCAGTGCAGTGCTAAACTATGCCATTATTCTCAGCAAATAAGGAAATTTGCCCTGACCCTACACTTTTATTCTGCCAAGGCATACAGCTACTTACGAAAATTTGTGAAATTACCCCACCCAAGAACGCTTCGACTTTGTTATTGAATTACTATGCTTGTGTTAACTACTTGTAACACATATTTCAAATAAATTCTCGTTCACAGTGTACTGGTTTTTGAGGCTTTGACTGTTTACTTTGAAATAGCGACAAAAATATCGCATTTCTGCGCCCGTTACTGTTTCTAATAGTTAACCACAGCATGTTTAGAAGTTTCACTGTAGTATTCTGGTGATACCCGCTCTAATTGCGTTAATTTATGGGCAACAAGTAACGTTATAGTGGATGGACAGACTTATTTGAGTTGTCTTGTAGTGTTATCTACATCGAAAAGTTTAGCCATATTTCGACAAAAACATCCCTTTTTGCTGTCAGTGTACACTGAAATCACTGCTGTCTATTGCTTGTTTTAGAAAAAATAAAGCTAGTATGAGCTATTTCAAGTAAGTCAAACGCAGTTACAAGGGGGCGGGACACAGCAGACGAATGCCTTGACTAAAGAAAACATGGCGGCCAGAATTTCAATTTGCTTCAAACATGGCGGACCTATAGCCACTCTATGAAATTTTAACTCGTTGGTGACAGCTGTCAAACAGTTTGCAAAGTTTAACGAGCAACACACTATGTAATATCTCAGACCAAATGCAAATTCTAGTTAGGCCTTCTGCACATGCAGCGACTGAAAAGCAATGGGTCGGCGATGTCTGGTTGTAGACTGGTTAGCAACGCAGCTCCGCACACAGCGCAACTCTGCAATGAGAAACTGCTGTTGCCATTTGTGAGCGCGGAGGAGGAGTATTGTTTGTTGTATCTGAACATCTTTTGATTACACAGTACATGTCAAGTACAGATTCGGGCACACAAGATGTAGTCCTCTATTATTATTACTGACGAATGAAAAAGAAGGAAATTCTGGGTTCATCCATACATTCACAGAAACATAAACTGCAGGCTGTTTGTAGCAGCAAAGGAGCTACAACAAACAGATTCGACATTCATTGGTTTTTATAGAATGAGTAAACATTGCTACAGTGATTTGGCACAACTGATTTCTCCCGCCATAACACAGCGAAATATGCAAATGAGGGAACGTATCAGTGCAGAAGAACGGATATTAACCACTTTGAGGTAAGAGAGTTCTGATTTATTTTATACACAAATAATAACATTTCATTGAAAGTACATACAGTCTACCGTGTTTTATAAGTCATTTTCTTAACTAACTTTCAAACTGTGTTGTCAGTAGAATCTTCCAGTCATTGTTGACCAGCCGCTTGGGAAACTAATTCGTAAAACTAACTGGCAACGCTATTGTCTTGGTTATTGTTCTCTGTATCTCCGCTTGATTCAATAGTGACATTTATTGATTGGGATCCAATGACTGAGTAACAGCTATAGGGACAAATAGTCATGGAGTAGGTGCCTGGTTCATGATTTAGTCGATTAGCTGTAATACTCTAAGATTGAATATTTTTTGTTGCTGATTCTTTTCATCCAACTCAGACAATAAGCTAAGAAGAAAGTTTCGTATCTTCTCTCCTCTGGTTGTGGGGCTTGGACTGCTGTGAGTCAGTTTAGCTTTCTTGGCTTTAATAAACTCGATGAAACAACTGTTAATTTCATCATATTTGCGGACGAGAATCAGATGCCACATAGAAATTCCTGTCACCTTGACAACTTTGAGAGTGTTCTCTTTGAGGCTGTCCTCATTCAGCTCATTAGTCGCAGTGTTTGCTAAGGATGGTAGCGGTGTTTCTGGCGGAGCTGTTGGCGTGGACGAGGAGGATGGTGGTGAACATGTGAGATGCTGAGAAGAGGTTTCCTCACTGTTTACAGCATAAAGTACATTTTCTTCGACATGGGGGTATATGGTAAATTTCCAGTGGCAGCAGAGGTTAAGGGTTTCACAAACGGTAATGCAAACTGCACTGCTTGCATCAAATAATAAAGCTTCTTTGTATTTGACCCCACTTGGAGGAGGTTTGAGGTTCCAAACAAAGACTGTTCCTAAATTACTCCATTTCTCTTTGCATTCAGGCTCTGAAACAAAAAGAAGGCGTTTCTCTTAAGGTCAAATAGGTAATAAAATGTAGAGAATCGCGAAATGAATTAATAAACTAAACTTATACATGGTTTTTCATTTACAGGTATGAGAATTATAACCCATTTCCCCATTATTTTATAGCAGATGATGTGTTCCGCTTATCACGCTACTTAATGAGACCATTCTCTAAAAAGTGTCTCGGTAATGTGAAAAGAACTTCCAACTACCGCTTAAGCAGAGGAAGGAAAACGATTTATTGGAATTTGCGCAGCTGAATAAGTATTAAGGAGAAAAATGGACATTTTACTAATAACTATATTTGCACATTCAAGAACAAATAAAGATTTACAGCGAGCACAACAGAAAAAATTAGCGCACACAAAGAGTGTTAGACAATGCCAAAGAGGTCTATTTTAAACAGTGCACTTTGCGCCATCACACACGAAATATATTGTTCACACAATTCCAACACCCCTCCTTGAACTTATATTTTGTGTGTTGCTTCCACAAGATAAACCAAATAGTCCCACAATCTTCTCAAACTTCTCCCTTTCCAAGGGTTTGGTCAGAAGGTCAGCTAACATGTCTTCTGTGCGCAGATAGTCCACGGCAATGTTCTGTAGCTCTACGTGGTCCCGAATGAAATGGTGCCATATATCAATATGCTTTGTCCTAGCACTAGTAACATCATTTTTAGCTAGGTTTATGGTCACAGAAGATGGTTGTAGGTTCCTCAATTAAATTGGGTTCTATTTCACTTATTAATGTTCGTAGCCATAATACTTCCTGTGTGGTGTAAGATAGTGCCATATACTCGGCCTCTACGGTGCTCAATGCAACAGTTTTTTGCTTTTGACAGGACCATGATGTGAGGCCCCCATTAATTTAAAACAGCAGCCAGTGGTGGAGTATCTGTCTCTCAATTCACTCCCCCAGTCCGCATCGCTATATCCCTCTAGTTTTGCGTTACCATCTCTATGGTATTTTAACTCATAGCTTGAGGTTCCTCTTAGGTATCGGAATATCCTCTTTACAGCTTTCCAGTGCTTTTCCTTTGGGTCTCTGCAATATCTGCTCATTGCATTGGTGGCAAAAGCAATGTCAGGTCGTGACGTTTGAGACAAATATAACAGACTCCCTACTGCTTCTAAATAAGGAACATTCTTGTCACATTCCACATCAGTCTCATTTACACTTAACTCCTACTTCCATTGGAGTACTTATGGGTTTGCAATCACTCATGCCAAATTTCTTTAATATTTTTTCCGTGTATGATGATCGACTTATGCTCAATTCTTGTCTTTCTTCATCCTTAGTAATCTGCATACCTAAATAACGTTTGACTTCGCCCAAATCATGCACCTCAAACTTGGTTTGCAGCTGTTTCTTGAAAATTCTCGTTTGGCCTTCACTTTCTCTCAGGATAAAGAAATCGTCCACCCATATCGCCATTATAATTATTTCTTCTTTTCTCCCTTTATAGTAAATGCTGGGATCTGCCTTGGATTGCTTCATATTCATATTTATTAGAGTTTCATTTAGACATCGATTCCAGCAACGTCCACTTTGTTTAAGTCCATAAATACTTTTTCTCAAACGCCAAATCTTTTTACTTTCTGATCTGGTTTTTATGGTGGAATGACATATATCTCCTCCTCCAATTTCCCATTTAAATATGCCGTTTTAACATCCATATGATGAATTATCAAATTTCGTTTTACTGCCAAGGCTAAACGATATCTCAATTATGCATACTTGACTACAGGTGGAAAAGTTTCTTCGTAATCTACCCCTTGTTTTTGTGAATATCCTTTTACCACAAGTCTTGCTTTGTATTTTGGTGATGAGCTTTCAGGGTTCTTCAAATTCAATACCCATCTTGCCTGCAGTGGTTTCTTATCTCCTGGCATATCTACCCATTCAAAGGTTTCGGTCTGATATCAAGATTCTAATTCTCTCTTCATCGCTTCTTTCCATTCTTGAGAGTTTGGGCCACTCATTGCTTCTTCTGCTGTTTTTGGCTCATCATTAAAAGATTGTGCTGTATACATCCCAAAATCCGGATATTCCTTCGGTTTTGGTACACGAGAAGAACGCCTTACATTGTTTTCTTCATTTTTTTCATCCTCTAACTCATTGTCATCATAAATTGTATCCATTTGTCCTTGGCTGTCGTCTTCCTCTTCTTCACTTTCTACTTCCTCACACAAGGTTTCACCTTCTGAACTAGGTGCAGTTGACTTAGTGGTTTTGCTCTCTTTTGAGTCCTTTCTATTTTCAAAGAATATTACACCTCTACTTGTGACAATCTTTTTAGTCAATGGATCCATTAATCGGTAGCCCTTTGAATTTTCACAATAGCCTACAAAAATATACTTTTTAGAATTCGGATCCCATTTTCCTCTAAGCTGTTTTGGAATATGTGCCATTGCATCACACCCAAAAACCCTTATATTGCTTAGATCAGGTTTCTTTCCCATCCATATCTCATAAGGGATTCTATTCTTTAAGGCTTTTGTAGGTGATTTATTGTTCAAATATACAGCTGTTGACGCTGCCTCTGCCCAAAAATCTTTGGATAATTCAGCGTCAGTCATCATGCTCCTTGCTTTCTCAACAATGGTCCTATTAACCCTCTCAGCAACCCCATTTTGAGATGGGCTGTACCTTATGGTAGTTTGATGCCTGATTCCCTTTTCTGCCAGAAGTTTCTTCAATTTCTGGTTAATATATTCTCTCCCATTGTCAGACCTGATGATCTTGATCTTCTTTCCCGTCCACCTTTCAACCATATTGCAATATTCCTCAAAGATATCTCTCACTTGGTCTTGAGAACTAAGAGAATAAACATGAGTATATCGTGAGTAATCAATAAACGTAAGAAAATAATTACTCCCACCTATGGATTCACACTCCATCGGGCCACGTACATCTGTGTGGATTAACTGTAAGACTTCTGTGGATTTACTCTTACTAGTCTTGAAGGATAACCTTGCTTGTTTTCCCTTTATACATGTCTCACAAGGATCCTTGGACACACTAAAATTCTGTATTCCCTTTGCCATATCCTTTATCATAGACATACTCTATCTATTTAGATGTCCAAGCCTCTGGTGCCATAAAAAACCTTCTGCTGAATAAACTGAATCACTTACATTTTTATGTTTACTGTCAATGGTATCCAGCTTAAAAATACCGCTTTCGTTACTTGCTGTAGCTATTACTTCACCACTTTCACTGATTACTCTTGCACCTTGCATGTCAAAAGTGACTGTATTTCCTTTCTTGACAATTTCCCCTACAGACAGCAGGTTAGTTGCCACATTTTTCACATAATGAACATTGTGTGCTGTAACCATATCTGATTCACCATTTACACTTACATGTAGATCTAGTTTCCCAGCCAGGTGACACTGGAGCTTGTTGCCATCAACAGTAGATATTCCCATATGAGTCTTATCTTTGATGTCATAAAGAAGTGATTTATCTTTAACAATATACACAGATGCACCTGAGTCTAAAATCCATTCCATATCACGATTACTCATCCCACCAAAAGAATAAAAACATGAGAGTGCCTTACCTTTGTTATTGGTCCTTCTCTCTGGGCTATCAGTAACATACCTCTTTTGCTGAGTGTCTGATCTTGGGCTTACTTTTTCTTTGCACTTAGACGCAATATGTCCCATCTTCTGACATTTATAGCACCTCACCGATTTCTTCTTTTTGTTTTTTGAGTAGAGAGCAGACGCACCTTCCTTCTCCAGTGTACAACAGCTTGGAGCACTCTTTACGTCCTGCAGGATTTTCACCTTAACACTGTCGCCTATGATTGGTATACCCGAGCTTTCAAGTCCCATAATCATAGGTGCATACCTTTCAGGCAACAGCAATGTTCCTATCCATTCGTCAGCGATCTCGAATCTGATGTTTCTCAGTCGGTTCGACGTGGTTATTATTTTGTTAACGTATTCGTCTACACTCTTACATTTGTCCAGACGAGTGGTAATTAACTCACGTAATAATCCTACTTTTCTTGTAAGACCACCATCCTCGAATGCACTTCGCTAATTGTCCCAGACTTCCTTCGCTATAGCAGCTTTTTCAACGTGAATATAATTCGCCGAATCAATCAGTAATATCAATTTTGATTTTGCTTCCCTATCCTTATTTGAATAATTCTGATCTGTGGATTTCATTGTCCCAACTACCACGTCCCATAGGTCGTCTAAACGTAAATACGCTTCTACTGCAAACTTCCAGGTTGCCTAGTTTTCGCGACCTATAAGTCTTTCAATCTGTGGAATTTGTGCCGCACACATTCTTAACGGTAACTTGCTTTTTATTGCCGTAAAGAACACCGAAAAATAATGCGGAAAAAAATTGTGATCGTCTTGTAAGGATAACTCGCACTTCACGTAAATTGGAACTTTTCCAATACTTTCTCCCTACTATTTTATTGATATACTTATTCCAAATGCAGCCTGGGCCCATAACCTATTGGAATTTGCGCAGCTGAATAAGTATTAAGGAGAAAAAAGGACATTTTACTAACAACTATATTTGCACATTCAAGAACAAATAAAGATATACAGCGAACACAAATGGCTTCAGAAAAATTTCACTTTTTAAATAGCCCAATACGTTGCAAGAATCCTGTCAGAGTGAATGATGTTATCAAAGCTGTTTGCATTCTCCACAATTAAATACGAAAATGTGAAAGTGTAGAATATGCATCTACACATTTGCAAGAAAATCATGAATCCACTAATGATGCTGCAATATTTCAAGCAAACCATAACATTTCAAATTGTGCTAATTCATCAACAATTGCATTAAGAAATTATGTAACAAATTACTTTTTAACCCCATGTGCCTATCTTCCATGGCAATGGAATTGCTGTATTTGAATGTTCATTCCATGTTGACTGTAGTTAAGTTCTGTGAATGAATAAAACCTACATTCTTCATTTTAAAGTGTTGTCGATTACTTTCATTTTGAAAACCTGGATGTGATTACATGCATACACACGGAAACATGGTGACAGTGCTTTATGCTCTTTAAACCATTTGTATTTGAGCCCCACTGTACTTAACACACATCCTAGATTTATAGCATCTCTGTCTTTTCCCGCCGTTTTCAGGTTTGTTGACGTGCAACAGGGTAATTTTACAGAATAGCATTGTCACACAAAGAATACTCCAGGTATGATTTATATAGTTTTTGTACATGTGTTCCCACTGATATATTGGTAATTTAATTTTAAACAATAGATATACAGAACATTACATACCTGTCATATGAACTCCTTTTCCAACTTCATTCCACGCCTTGTGTGTCAAGTCTCTCCTGCAGTAACCTTGGGAGCTTGTAATTATATACAATGGGATGTTTTTGTACTTCCTGGACTAAAGTAATGTTTCAAACCTGCGCTGCGGGGTCCGAGGCGTCTTGTCAGGGTCCGCGCGGCTCCCCCATTGGAGGTTCGAGTCCTCTCTCGGACATGGGTGTGTATGTTGTCCTTAGCTTAAGTTAGACAGGGTAGAGTATAAGCTTAGGGACTGATGACCTCAGCAGTTTGGTATCATAAGACCTTACCACAAATTTCATTTTATTTAAAACTTGCTCGTTCATCTTTAAAATCACCTAAAACAAAGCTAATGTCGAGGACACGACGCATCTTGGATCGCTTGCAAGGCAGGCGCCGAGTTGCATACAATTGGTTGACAATGCGCTGCGAGAGATGTACTGGTGAGTCGAGTCGTGCCGTCAGCGGAGCACCGTTTAACGATATAGAAAATAGCTCGGCTGCCAACTGGCGTCGGCAACGGGTTGCATTTGAGTCGCTGCATGTGTGGAGGGCCTTAGTATCATCACAGTCAAACAAAACAGTCGCTACACTTCGTCTCGATTTTGTTGCCTACTGCGCAATCAGCGCGCCAAGCGGCCAATAAGTAAATCTACGGAATTCGGCGCGATCGTGAAAGCGACAGCGAATAGTAGTTGATTATTTTGGTTTGTACAATGGTTTTTTACACACAGGAGCGTCTGTAGCACAAAAAATTGCAGCAACAACAAGAAGAAGAGAGCAAGTCTGTCATTTTTTTTAGGTTTTCTGAGGACCATGAGAGCTCTATACCATCATGTTACTAAAATGTATCGTCAGGATTCGCTTGCAAACTACAAGTGCATTATTGATTAATTTTCGTTTTAGGAACAGAAAATGACTAGTGAATAGCATTCGAAAAGATCTTATAAAAAAGACCTTGTTAAGTTTAGTTCGCTACACTTCTAACAAAACCAGTTCATGAATGCAGACAGTAATAAACTCATGTGGAATGCAGTACCCACACTGTTTGACATCCCTAATAAGCCACCTCAACTGACGATGAAGAGGAAACAGCCACAAGGGTTCGGCACTTCATCTAAAGCTGTAAAACACTCATGTGGCACAGAAGCAACCACTACAATTCTTCATGTATCAGTGCCAGGTTTATCTGAATCGCTAACAGAGACATGCTTTTATGATGAAGTGCAGTTATTCATATCTTGGAAAAGCAGGTGAAATGTCAGAATGTGCAGATCGCTAGACTTCGTGCAAAACTATTATGAGACACGAAAAGTACATATCATTTTAAGTACAGACAGCAACAGAAACTGTATAAGAAGGATCAAGTGAAGAATGACAAACAAATTTCGAATAGTATAGGATAATGATGTTTAAAAACAAAAGATGCTCTTGACCTGTTGTTAAGCCAGATTAGCATGCTATTGAAGGAGAAATGTGCTGCAAAATGGAAAGACGAAAATCAGATATCTGCTCCTAATTCGTTATATTACAGCACTCAGGCATACAGATTTTGTCAATGTACTCACTGATGTTTCCTTCAGTGAGTACACTACAGAGGTGTTGGCTTTGAGGAGTTTGGGTTTACACACACAGCATATTTCTCCCACTATCTGGCACTTGCTCGTCCCACTTAAAATTATTTATTTATTTATTTATTTCATGTTCCATAGATCCAGTTAGTGAGTCAATCACAAGGATATGGAACGTATCAAATTGTACAGGTTTCAATTTAAAGTTACAATAAATACAAGGGCAATTCAATGCCAAATTGTACATAGTTTAAGTAAGACATACTATAAATACAGTAATAGATACAATGTCAGCTAGATAACATAACAACTATTTAACAGAAATAGGAGTTTCAAATAAAGGTTATAAATAAGAGCACAAAGATGAAACAGATATTAGGCCTACAAGAGTAAATACAGGTACAGCCAATCTGTTGTTACAAAAAGTGTGATAATGCTCAAATGCTTAATACAATCAATTGAACTAGTTCTAGACACAATAAGTTTAGTGATGGTATACATTTTCTTGCAAATATTCATCCACAGTATAAAAAGGTTGTTTAAATTTTGGCAGTTCTGCTTGAACACATTTGATATGTAGTGGGAGAGCATTGAACAGCTTAATGCTGGAGTAGTAAACTCCTTTTCTTCTTACGATTGTTTTCACTTTCTATGAGACTCTTACTAGAACAAAGTACATCAAAATTGTTTACATTCTCGAACATCGAAACATTTTCTGTAGACGACGTTTTGGCGCCGAATGTTTGACGCTTGTTGTGTACTACGTTCCATTTTGATGATTTATCAGCGTCGTTTTGAGGCAATGTACCCATGTTCTGGCGAAAGTTTTTGTTCTTCTGTCTGTCTTGAAGCAATGGATCCATGTTTTGCTTCGACTTCAGCTCCATATTTTCGGACTTCAGGCTGTCGATTTCTACTCTTAGACTGCTGATTACACATTGTAAACTAGTAATACGTTCACTATACTTTAAGAATTCACTTTTGCACTTTACACACGAATTTTTAACGGCTTACTTTAACTTATTTTTGGAGTAAAATCGCGGATATCTACACACGCCACCATCATATAAAGATGAAGATCGTACTTGTGGCAACACACAGTAGACATAAGGAATGACAAATGAGGCATCGATCCCTTTTGCACATAAAGATGTATGTGCTTCTTACGTGTGAATCTGTGTGTTTGGATTCCTTTGATATCAGCATGGTAAGCTGCAGTTCTATCGAGCCTCACAAGTGTTTCTTCACGAATGAACACAAGTTGTCCCAAGCACTTACAAATATTATTCTACTGATTTCTACCCATCCTTTAATTTTCAAATTTATGTCTGAATAATCCTTCACATTTCTGTTGGAAAGTGCTGGTCTTTTTTCCGATTCTTCTATAAGAATGTAATTATCTATATTGTCTTCATGCACAGCCACATTGGTTGAAGAAGTCGATGCCATTATTGCATGTCGCAAAATAAATGAGCGGAGAATGCATGCAGAGTGACAATTATGTCACCTGTGTGCGTGCAGCAGTGAGAACTTACTGACGCCATAACTCTTTTGTCACTGTCACAGGCTTGTTCGTGGGTCGGCGGCCAAAAGTGTCACCCCACTGTCATGTCATAACATGTGCAAATCTACATATACATCCACAGAGCGGACAGAGTGATAAAACAATCATGCTACAAGGTTCACGCGTTGACAAGAGTTACTCATGTGCACTAGCCCTAACGTTAACGGTCATGACACTCACAAGCGAGTGCTTAGACTTGGCATGCCGAAACATGTATTGATTTTTTCCTTGTCTTAGTTAGCAGTGAAAAAGGAACTGGAAGTCGCCTGAACAAAATCATGAAAATTGCTGTTTTTCTTGTTTGGCGATTGCAGTGAAGGCTGGTCATCCATGGAAATGCGAGCTGTTGGTATGGTAAGCATAGCGCACATAGTAGGGAAGTGCGGCTGTTTTATTGCAGCGTTCACTAAAGAGAAATATTGCTGCAAAGTTTTGGTGAAAAAGGGAAACTAATATTCGTTTCTTTGGGGTGCACAGCCTTTTAATTTCTGGTACTTATTTCGAAACATAATGTCCTGACGCTAGTTCGAGTTGTGAAAGATATTCTATGCATTTACATCTACAGGGTGTTACAAAAAGGTACGGCCAGACTTTCAGGAAACATTCCTCACACACAAAGAAAGAAAATATGTTATGTGGACATGTGTCCGGAAACGCTTACTTTCCATGTTAGAGCTCATTTTATTACTTCTCTTCAAATCACATTAATCATGGAATGGAAACAAACAGCAACAGAACGTACCAGCGTGACTTCAAACATTTCGTTACAGGAAATGTTCAAAATGTCCTCCGTTAGCGAGGATACATGCATCCACCCTCCGTCGCATGGAAACCCTGATGCGCTGATGCAGCCCTGGAGAATGGCGTATTGTATCACAGCCGTCCACAATACAATCACGAAGAGTCTTTACATTTGGTACCGGGGTTGCGTAGACAAGAGCTTTCAAATGCCCCCATAAATGAAAGTCAAGTGGGTTGAGGTCAGGAGAGCGTGGAGGCCATGGAATTGGTCCACGTCTACCAATCCATCAGTCATCGAATCTGTTGTTGAGAAGCGTACGAACACTTTGACTGAAATGTACAGGAGCTCCATCGCGCATGAACTACATGTTGTGTCGTACTTGTAAAGGCACATGTTCTAGCAGCACAGGTAGAGTATCTCGTATGAAATCATGATAACGTGCTCCATTGAGCGTAGGTGGACGAAACTGAAATGAGCTCTAACATGGAAATTAAGCATTTCCGGACACATGTCCACATAACATCTTTTCTTTATTTGTGTGTGAGGAATGTTTTCTGAAAGTTTGGCCGTACCTTTTTGTGATACCCTGTATACTCCACAAGCCATGTTATGCTGAACATTCAATCTGCCCTTATAGATGATGGCGAATCCTGAAAATATATTGCTTCTTGCTACAGAGATAGACAACAGACGCTAAATAAAATGAAGACTATGTGATGTACGCAGGGGTGCCGACTTACAAAAATATTGGGGGGCCAATACTGAGGGTCTTACACAGGGAAATTTTCTAAACTTTAGATGAAAAATAGTGAGTTTTAAAGTTTTTTTTAAGCATTTTAGAGTCATATGATCAACGTTAGAACCCTGAAAACTGGACTCTCGATAACTCAACAGTCTCAAAAAATCGACAAACCTGACACATTTTTTGGCTTTTAAAATTGAAACAGAATATAAACACGCATGGTATTTTCGTAAAAAGCTAATTTAATTTACAGTAACAATCATGCTTATGGACTATTACAGAGCAGTGAATACATAGCAATGAAAAGACTGAAATTATATTTAAATAAATCCTAAACTATCATTACAAGAATAAAACATAAAATATTGCTGTCACACAGTAATAACATTTTGATTAATAAGTGAAACAGCTAATTTAAGCTTCCTTTGAATAAGGCTCAGGGTTCATTAAATAAAAACAAAATCTCAATGTTAATGTTTTAATACAATTAATAAAGTTAATACAGAATGCCTAATACTTTCAGTAAAAAGTATGCAAACAGCAGGTTTTAATTGGGTCTAACAGCCTTTTGTTGTTGTGGTCTTCAGTCCTGAGAGTGGTTTGATGCAGCTCTCCATGCTACTCTATCCTGTGCAAGCTTATTCATCTCCCAGTACCTACTGCAACCTACATCCTTCTGAATCTGTTTAGTGTATTCATCTCTTGGCCTCCCTCTACGATTTTTACCCTCCACGCTGCCCTCCAATACTAAATTGGTGATCCCTTGATGCCTCAGAATATGCCCCACCAACCGATCCCTTCTCCTAGTTAAGTTGTGCCACAAATTTCTCTTCTGTCCAATTATATTCAATACCTCCTCATTAGTTATGTGATCTACCCATCTAATCTTCAGCATTCTTCTGTAGCACCACATTTCGAAAGCTTCTATTCTCTTCTTGTCCAAACTATTTATCGTCCATGTTTCACTTCCATGCATGCCTACACTCCATACAAATACTTTTAGAAACGACTTGCTGACACTTAAATCTATACTCGATGTTAACAAATTTCTCTTCTTCAGAAACGCTTTCCTGGCCATTGACAGTCTACATTTTATATCCTCTCTTCTTCATCCATCTTTAGTTATTTTGCTCCCCAAATATCAAAACTCATTTACTACTTTAAGCCTCTCATTTCCTAATCTAATTCCCGCAGCGTCACCCGATTTAATTCGACTACATTCCATTGTACTCGTTTTGCTTCTGTTGATGTTCATCTTACATCCTCCTTTCAAGAGACTGTCCATTCCGTTCAGCTGCTCTTCCAAGTCCTTTGCAGTCTCTGACAGAATTACAATGTCATCGGCGAACCTGTTTTTATTTACCCTCCATGGATTTTAATTCCTACTTCGATTTTTTCTTTTGTTCCTTTTAGTGCTTGCTCAATATACAGATTGAATAACATTGGGGATAGGCTACAACCCTGTTTCACTCCCTTCCCGACCACTGCTTCCCTTTCATGTCCCTCCACTCTTATAACTGCCCACTGGTTTCTGTACAAATTGTAAATAGCCTTTTGCTCCCTGTATTTTAACCCTGCCACCTTTAGAATTTGAAAGACAGTATTCCAGGCAACATTGTCAAAAGCTTTCTCTAAGTCTACAAATGCTAGCTAGGAACGTAGGTTTATCCTTCCTTAATCTTTCTTCTAAGATAAGTCGTAAGGTCAGTATTGCCTCATGTGTTCCAATATTTCCATGTAATCCAAACTGATCTTCCCTGATGTCGGCTTCTAGCAGTTTTTCCATTCAGTTGTAAAGAATTCATGTTAGTATTTTGCAGCCATGGCTTATTAAACTGACAGTTCGGTAATTTTCACATCTGCCAACACCTGCTTTCTTTGGGATTGTAATTCTTCTTGAAGTCTGAGGGTATTTCACCTGTCTCATACATCTTGCCTACTAGATGGTATAGTTTTGTTAGGCCTGTCTCTCCCAAGGCTGTCAGTAGCTCTAATGGAATGTTGTCTACTCCTGGGGCCTTGCTTTGACTTAGGCCTTTCAGTGCTCTGTCGCACTCTTCACGCAGTATCATATCTCCTATTCCATCTTCATCTGCATTCTCTTCCATTTCTATAATATTGTCCTCAAGAGCATCGCCCTTGTATAGACTCTTTATACACTCCTTCCACCTTTCTGCTTTCCCTTCTATGCTTAGAACTGGGTTTCCATCTAAGCTCTTGATATTCATGCAAGTGGTTCTCTTTGCTCCAAAAGTCCCTTTAATTTTCCTGTAGGCAGTATCTACCTTACCCCTAGTGAGATAAGCCTCTACATCCTTATATTTGTCCTCTAGCCATCCCTGCTTCCTGTCGATCTCATTTTTGAGACGTTTGTATTCCTTTTTGCCTGCTTCATTTACTGCATTTTTATATTTTCTCCTTTCATCCATTAAATTCAATATTTCTTCTGTTACCCGAGGATTTCTACTAGCCCTTGTCTTTTTATCTACTTGATCCTCTGCTGACTTCACTACTTCATCCCTCAGAGCTACCCATTCTTCTTCTGCTGAATTTCTTTTCCCCATTCCTGTCAATTGTTCCCTTATCCTCTCCCTGAAACTCTGTACAACCTCTGGTTCTTTCGGTTTATCTAGGTCCCATCTCCTTAAATTCCCACCTTTTTACAGTTTCTTCAGTTTTAATCTACACTTCATAAACAATAGATTGTGGTCAGAGCCCACATCTGCTCCTGTAAATGTCTTACAGTTTAAAACCTGGTTCCTGAATCTCTGTGTCACCATTATGTAATCTATCTGAGATCTTCCAGTATCTCCAGGCTTCTTCCATGTATACAACCTTCCATTTATGATTCTTGAATCAAGTGTTAGTTATGATTAAGTTATGGTCTGTGCAAAATTCTACCGGGTGGCTTCCTCTTTCATTCCTTAATCCCACTCCATATTCACCTACTACGTTTCCTTCTCTTCCTTTTCCTACTATGGAGTCACCCATGACTATTAAATTTTCGTCTCCCTTCACTATCTGAATAATTTCTTTTATCTCATCATATATTTCATCAATTTCTTCGTCATCTGCGGAGCTAGTTGGCATATAAACTTGTACTACTGTGGTAGGCGTGGACTTCGTATCTATCTTGGCCACAATGATGCGTTCACTATGCTGTTTGTAGTAGCTTACCCGCAGTCCTGTTTTCCTATTCATTATTAAACCTACTCCTGCATTACCCCTATTTGATTTTGTATTTATTACCCTGTAGTCACCTGACCAGAAGTCTTGCCCACCGAACTTCACTAATTCCCACTATATCTAACTTTAACCTATCCATTTCCATTTTTAAATTTTCTAACCTACCTGCCCGTTTAAGGGATCTGACATTCCACTCTCCGATCCGTAGAACGTCAGTTTTCTTTCTCCTGATAACAATGTCCTCCTGAGTAGTTCCCGCCCAGAGATCCGAATGGGGGACTATTTTACCTTTGGAATATTTTACCCAAGAGGATGCCATCATCATTAAACCATACAGTTAAGCTGCATGCCCTCGGGAAAAATTATGGCTGTAGCTTCCCCTCGCTTTCAGCCGTTCACAGTATCAGCACAGCCTAAGAACATAAATATTTGAAAATAACCGATACAGTACTGTAGTAATACAGTACTAAACTAGTACTACTATTTCGAAACTGAAAATTTAACATTATGTATGTATTTAATTCTCTATTTTATAAAGATTTTTAATATTGCTTTCTCTGCCTCGTGATGACTGGGTTTTGTGTGATGTCATTAGGTTAGTTAGGTTTAAGTAGTTCTAAGTTCTAGGAGACTTATGACCATAGATGTTGAGGCCCATAGTGCTCAGAGCCATTTGAACCATTTAATATTGATCTAAATGTCATTATTAGGGCTAGAGTGTCTTCAGAAAGGTGCAGATGTAGACTGTCTGACTGGATTACTGAATATGAAGTCGTTGATGACTGGTCGGATATCCAGTTAATCCAAAACATCTCGGTGGGCATGAAGAACAGCCAAGTTGTTCAATCGCTTCTGTCCCATTGTTGATCGGAGATACGACTTCAGACATCTAAGGGCGTTAAATGACCATTCTGCTGTCGCTGTTGTGATTGTAACTGCTTGGGGAAGCTTAATGCACTTCACTACTTCACATAACATTTCTCCAACTGCAGGCTCTTGTGTAATGTACTTTCTTATATCTCACATGTTTTTTAAGACCGGTTTTTTATTACTGTTATTGGCTAACATATCCAAGTGAAAGCGCAATCTCTCAATGTCTAGGTCATTTTTGAAAAACTCTGTTGATTTTTCCAAATTTGTTTCACCTCTGTTTACTACAAGCAAGCACTCTTGCTCAACTGCAATTACCTGTGTGAGTCCAGTTGAAGCAAACTGCTCAGTAGTGCAAGACTGCGCCGTTTCACAAACTTCAATGTGAACAGCTTTGTAGTATTCCTTTGAGGTTTTGAAAGTATGCAGTGAACTGACTTCGTTGTTTTCATACTACTTTGGTATACTTCGATTCCAAGGAAGCGAAGGATTATCAACTTGTGAAGGTTTTTCTTTTAAACACATTTCCCAAAAGTGCTCAAAACTATCACGCCTTCCATTCAATATACAAATCAAGCCCTCATATATTTTTTCCAGATCAGCAACACTTAGATGAGGGCTTTGAATTTTTTCATTGACATCCTGTACTGGGTTCATTGCATGGCAATAAAGACAAAAAGAAATAAGTCTTGAATTGTAACATTGACTCAAGGTAGCCTGCATATTTGAAACCTGCCTCTGTTTTGTCCTCTGCAGAAAATGTTTCAAAAAACTCTACAAGTTCTTCAAAGTTTGTCAATATTCTCAAGAAACTAAAAGCTTGCTTAGTCCATCGAGTCGGGGAAAGGGGTCATAGACTGGCTTGGTCGTTCGTCCTCTCACAGAGTATGCTTCTGAAAAGTTCCATTCTTTTGTTGGATTCCCTTATGGTGTTTATTAAGTCCTTGGCTAAAGCCATAATATCCCTCATAGGCGTGAGATGGTGGAGACTGTCTACAACTACCAAGTCTAAACTGTGAGCAGTGCAGTGCAGATAATGTGCTTTTGGTTGTATATCCAAAGCTAACTTTTTGAGTCCTATTAGCTTACCTCTCATATTCGAGGCACTGTCATAGCACTGTCCTCTTAAGTTATCCATTGAAATATCAAGACGAGCAAAAAGTCTTTTAAAATACTGAACAGAGCTTGTGATTCAGTGTTGGGGGTCTTGTATAAGCCAATAAAGTCTTCACTGATGATTAAAGAATCATCGACAGTACGAATACAAAATTACACTTGTTTGTGAATCGAAGAATCACTTGTTTCGTCAACCATTATAGAAAAATGTTCAGTCTTCTTGATTGACGCCAATAGCTTTCTCAACAACAGACTTTCCTAGTAGATCAATGATCTCATTTTAAGTATCGTGGGACGTCCACTTATACCCCGAACACCCTAGTATTTAAACTCAAATATGTAATTCTTTTGGAGTTCCAAGAATTTAAAAAAAATGAGCTTACATCTTCGTGCCCTCTAATTGTTAGTCCTTGTCAGCATAGAAATTGCTCAGTAGTAAAAGTTGTCTCAAGAGCTAAACGGCCTTTCTTCATATGACTCTCTAACTGTTCAGTCAATTTGAAGGCCACATTTCTGTTAGTGGTAGAATTTAGTTTCAGAACATCTTCTTTATGCGTAAATGTATTTTCATGAAGACAAAATTTTTCCTAAGCCTTTTTCCAGTTAGAAAACCATACGGAAGTAAATGCATCTTCTTTTTTTGAAGAAAATTGTAATAGATTTTTAGCATGTGCCTCTTTGCAGTTTTTGCAAAAAAACTTTTTCAGTAGATGCTTCATATTGTACCTACGTATATTTGATCAACCAAGACTTCTGAAATGATCTTCCCTTACTCGATTGTCCAGGTTTTGGCTATGAATGGTTCTCGCCTGAAGACAACGAAGCAATTGACGACACAGTAATTGTTGGAGGTTGACTTGCTGTATCATCAACTTCCAAGTGCGCGTTTTTGGTAACAAATTTATCCATTGCAAACTTAATTCACAAGACACTAAGAGACTAAAGTAAACGAATAAAATATAGTCATATAAAATAGTCCACTAGACACTAAAATCGGAACACTAAACACGTCTGCAGCATGCACAGAACGAAACTATCCACACTGAATGCCTGCGACAGCAGGGTGGGCTTTATGTAGCCGCGGCGTCGTTATGCCTCGAAGCGTCAAGGCGATGCGAGGCAGAGGGTTCCAGGCGCTTCTGCTCCAGTCCTTTTGATGTCGCTGCGGCCGCAGCGCTGGCCCGCCAGCACCAGACTTTACGTGAAGGTTGGCGCACCGGGACTAATTCTGTGTGTCCCCCACAGCACCGTAACATTATCATGATTCGCACCACTCGTTTACAGTTAACCTGCTTACTAATGTAATAATTATTTGTTTTAACTCATTACTGAATGTGTTTTAAAAGCTAACTATTGTCAAACAAGGAAAATAAAAAATTCCAACATAATTTTGTGATGATACAAAGCATAATATTGTCACATAGAAGAAGGTGTAATTAGATGAATAACGAACACTAACTTCAGTTAACGAAGGTTTATTCAGCACTTGCACATACAAGAGCGTGAAGCGAACTGCCTCTGGCCAGAACACATACGGTACATATACAGTTACAGAACATTCCAGTATAATGATTCTTTATATTTGTGGATATTTCTGGAATATAGAAATTAAAATTTCACACTTCAGGCGAGTTCTGAACTCACAAACCTCCAGGCAACAGTCTAGTATCATAGCCGCTACACCACAGTGATGATGCTAGTAAATTTCTTCTGCGACATTGCTCCCTCCTTAAGAGAACAGCGTCTCGGTGTTATGTCCTCCTTGTCCGGGAACGAGTAATCGGTCCTGCATACTCCAACTCCCGATGGCTGATGTTCGCCCTGGTGGTGATCTTCTTAGAACTTCCTTTGCCGCTACGCTCTTCGTCACCTTTCCGCTTGTTGCCTGTCGCTGGAGCTTCGAATTTACCCTGGGTTGCAGGATCCTTATAGGGCTTCATTCGAAGGATGTGGACCGTATCTCTGATCTTGTGTCGGGGTCGAAATCTTCAATTTCAAAAGTAACATCAGACAACTGTCTTACAACCTTATAAGGTCCAAAGTAGCGCCTGAGGAGCATCTCAGAGAAACCAGACTTCCGAACAAGAGTGAAGATCTAGACGAGGTCACGAGGCTAGTAGACAGCAGGGCGGTGGCTCGCGTCATACTTTCGGTGATCGTTTTCTCGAGCCTGCAGAGTGCGGAGTCAGCTCGGGTTAACACCTGGCCGATATAGTCGTCGTCCACGTCATCAGGATGTAACGAAAACACGCTGTCCATCGTCGTAGTCGCTTCACGCCCATGCACCAGGAAAAAATGGCGTAAATCCTGTGGAGTCTTGTTTGGCGGTGTTGTAGGCAAACGTCACGAAAGGTAGCACCTCATCCCAGTTGCTCTGCTCAATATTGATAGCATGTCGGCCAAGGTCTTATTAAGGCGTTCAGTAAGCCTGTTAGTTTGCGGATCGTTGGCAGTCGTCATGTGATGAGTAATGTTGCACTGACAGGTTATCTCTTTCACAAGATTCGATTGAGAAACTTTCCCTCGATCCGTAATTAACGACCTTGAGGCACCCTGTTTTAATGCAATGTCTTCCACGATGAATTTGGCTACCTCGGATGCTTCGGATGTTTCCACGGCTTTTGTAATGGCATAGCGTGTCAGATAATCAGTGCAAACAATAATCCACCTATTGCCACTAGCAGACGTTGGAAATCGTCCGAGGAGGTCAATTCCAACACAATGGAATGGCGTTTCGGCTGGTGTAATTGCTATGAGTCGGCCAGGTGGTTTCTGAGGAACTGCCTTTCTCCTCTGGCACTCTCGACAGTGCGACACATAGTGACGGACGCTCCTAAATAAACTTGGCCAGAAAAATCTTTTGCGGATTCTATCGTATGTCTTAATAAATCCTAAATGTTCGGCCTCGGGTGTGTGATGGAATTTCTGTAGGATATCTTAAGCGCAAGTGTTTAGGAATCACTGGTAGCCACCTCTTTCCAAACGGATCGAAGTTTTTCTTGCAAAGTAATCCATTAACTACCTTAAATTGTCCTTTCACAGATTCTGACCGATTTAAGGCAAGCATAATTTGAGATGTCTTGGCGTCCTTATTCGGCTCAGCAGAGAGATCCTGGAGTGCAGCGAGACAGTCACTATCTTCATCAAAGTATTGATGGTCTTGCACAGGGTTTCTTGAGAGATAGTCGGCATCTTGGTGTTTTCTTACACTTTTGTACACTATGGTAACGTCACACTCTTGAAGACGTAGTGCCCACCTGGCAAGTCGCCCTGTTGGATCTTTAAGACCTGTCAACCAACAATGTTAATGATGGTCTGTAACAATTGTGAATGGCCTTCCATAGAGATATTGTCGAAATTTACAAGTGGTTCAAATGGCTCTAAGCAGTATGGGACTTAACATCTGAGGTCATCTGTCCCCTAGACTTAGAACTACTTAAACCTAACTAACCTAAGGACATCACACGCATAAATGTCCGAGGAAGGATTTGAACGTGCAACCATAGCAGCAGTGCGGTTCCGGACTGAAGCGCCTAGAACCGCTCGACCATAGCGGGCGGCATTGCACATGGCCTAGATCACAGCAAGACATTCTCTTTCTGTAGTTGAGTAATTTCTCGCGGCTTTTATAAGTGTCTCAGAACCATAGGCTTTTCCATTCGAAATTTGCACCAGAACAGCACCGATCCCATACCCACTGGCATCTGTGTGTAGTTACGTAGGTGCTCTCTCATCATACAGACCAAGTACAGGGTTAATCGTTAGAGCTTTTCGCAGCACATCGAAAGAATCTTGTTGAGCACCACCACAGATAAATTTAGCATCGGCTTTTAACAACTCTTGGAGTAGCCTGGCTTTGATAAAACGAACATACTCCGAGGAAGCTTCTCACATCTCTAATACTTTTAGAAATAGGAAATTCCGTTATAGATCTAACCTTTTCTGGGTCTGGCCGCACACCTTCGTGTGACACAAGGGGTCCAAGTATTTTGATTTCTTTTGCCCCAAAGAGACACTTTCTTGGATTAAGTTTCAGTCCGCCTTGGTGGAGACACTTAAGAACGGCCTTCAGTCTTCTTATATGTTCATCATATGTCTCTGCGAACACTATAATGTCATCTAAATAACAAAGACACATCGTCCACGTCAGGTGCCTCAGAAGATTATCCATCATCTGTTCAAAAGTTGCTGGTGCATTACACAAACCAAACTCCATTACCTTACTCACACAGGGGCGATGAATGCAGTTTTCTCACAATCAGCCTCATCTACTTCGATTTGCCAGTATCCTAAGTACATGTCCATGGTTGAGAAAAGCTTAGCCCCCTTCATACCATCTAGTGTATCGCTAATTCGTGGAAGAGGGTAAACGTCCTTTTTAGTTATTAAGATTCCTGTAATCAACACAAAATGCCATCCTTCTTCTGACGAGAGTCACTGGTGACGACCATAGGCTCTGTGAAGGCTGAATGATGTCATTCTTCATCATTTTCTCTACCTCGTCGCGAATTATTCGACGTTCCATTGCTGACACATGGTATGCTCTCTGGCTTATTTGTTGATGGTCTCCAGTGCTAATCCGGTGCTTCACCATCGATTTGTCTAATGTGCTCTACACCTGTGGATTGAAGCATCCAGAGAACTCTTGAAGAATGGCAAGTAGCTTATTCTGTTGTTCCTTAGTGAGATCAAGTGATAGTCGAGCTAGAAGATCTTGTCTCGCAGTGGTAGCGCTCATTTCGCCCACAGACTTGGCATGGGAGGTTTCTATGATGCTAAGCTGTTCTCCAATTAACAGCACAGCATTTACAACGCACATCGGTCTTGGAAGGAACTGCGGTTCTCGGCGACAGTTAACTATCCACAGTTCTACATCTACATCTACATTGATACTCCGCAAGCCACCCAACGGTGTGTGGCGGAGGGCACTTTACGTGCCACTGTCATTACCTCCCTTTCCTGTTCCAGTCGCGTATGGTTCGCGGGAAGAACGACTGTCTGAAAGCCTCCGTGCGCGCTCTAATCTCTCTAATTTTACATTCGTGATCTCCTCGGGAGGTATAAGTAGGGGGAAGCAATATATTCGATACCTCATCCAGAAACGCACCCTCACGAAACCTGGCGAGCAAGCTACACCGCGATGCAGAGCGCCTCTCTTGCAGAGTCTGCCACTTGAGTTTATTAAACATCTCCGTAACGCTATCACGGTTACCAAATAACCCGGTGACGAAACGCGCCGCTCTTCTTTGGATCTTCTCTATCTCCTCCGTCAGACCGATCTGGTACGGATCCCACACTGATGAGCAATACTCAAGTATAGGTCGAACGAGTGTTTTGTAAGCCACCTCCTTTGTTGATGGACTACGTTTTCTAAGGACTCTCCCAATGAATCTCAACCTGGTACCCGCCTTACCAACAATTAATTTTATATGATTATTCCACTTCAAATCGTTCCGCACGCATACTCCCAGATATTTTACAGACGTAACTGCTACCAGTGTTTGTTCCGCTATCATATAATCATACAATAAAGGATCCTTCTTTCTATGTATTCGCAATACATTACATTTGTCTATGTTAAGGGTCAGTTGCCACTCCCTGCACCAAGTGCCTGTCCGCTGCAGATCTTCCTGCATTTCGCTACAATTTTCTAATGCTGCAACTTCTCTGTATACTACAGCATCATCCGCGAAAAGCCGCATGGAACTTCCGACACTATCTACTAAGTCATTTATATATATTGTGAAAAGCAATGGTCCCATAACACTCCCCTGTGGCACGCCAGAGGTTACTTTAACGTCTCTCCATTGATAACAACATGCTATGTTCTGTTTGCTATAAACTCTTCAATCCAGCCACACAGCTGGTCTGATATTCCGTAGGCTCTTACTTTATTTATTAGGCGACAGTATGGTATTGTATTGAACGCCTTCCGGAAGTCAAGGAAAATAGCATCGACCTGGGAGCCTGTATCTAATATTTTCTGGGTCTCATGAACAAATAAAGCGAGTTGTCTCTCACACGATCGCTGTTTCCGGAATCCATGTTGATTCCTACAGAGTAGATTCTGGATTTCCAAAAACGACATGATACGTCGTTCTAAAATTCTACAACAGATCGACGTCAGAGATATAGGTCTATAGTTTTGCGCATCTGCTCGACGACCCTTCCTGAAGACTGGGACTACCTGTACTCTTTTCCAATCATTTGGAACCTTCCGTTCCTCTAGAGACTTGCGGTACATGGCTGTTAGAAGGGGGGTAAGTTCTTTCGCGTACTCTGTGTAGAATCGAATTGGTATCCGTCAGGTCCAGTGGACTTTCCTCTGTTGAGTGATTCCAGTTGCTTTTCTATTCCTTGGACACTTATTTCGATGTCAGCCATTTCTTAGTTTGTGCGAGGATTTAGAGAAGGAACTGCAGTGCGGTCTTCCTCTGTGAAGCAGCTTTGGAAAAAGGTGTTTAGTATTTCAGCTTTACGCGTGTCATCCTCTGTTTCAATGCCATCATCAGCCTGGAGTGTCTGGATATGCTGTTTCGATCCACTTACTGATTTAACGTAAGACCAGAACTTCCTAGGATTTTCTGTCAAGTCGGTACATAGAATTTTACTTTCGAATTCACTGAACGCTTCACGCATAGCCCTCCTTACGCTAACTTTGACATCGTTTAGCTTCTGTTTGTCTGAGAGGTTTTGGCTGCGTTTACACTTAGAGTGAAGTTCTCTTCGCTTTTGCAGTAGTTTCCTAACTTTGTTGTTGAACTACGGTGGGTCTTTCCTGTCCCTCACAGTTTTACTCGGCATGTACCTGTCTAAAACGCATTTTACGATTGTCTTGAACTTTTTCCATAAACACTCAACATTGTCAGTGTCGGAACAGAAATTTTCGTGTTGATCTGTTACGTAGTCTGAAATCTGCCTTCTATTACTCTTGCTAAACAGATAAACCTTCCTCCCTTTTTTATATTCCTATTAACTTCCATATTCATTCAGGGATGCTGCAACGGCCTTATGATCAAAGATTCCCTGTTCTGCACTTACAGAGTCGAAAAGTTCGGGTCTGTTTGTTATCAGTAGGTCCAAGATGTTATCTCCACGAGTCTGTTCTCTGTTTAATTGTTCGAGGTAATTTTCGGATAGTGCACTCAGTATAATGTCACTCGGTGCTCTGTCCCTACCACCCATCCTAAACATCTGAGTGTCCCAGTCTATATCCGGTAAATTGAAATCTCCACCTAAGACTATAACATGCTGAGAAAATTTATGTGAAATGTATTCCAAATTTTCTCTCAGTTGTTCTACCACTAATGCTGCTGAGTCGGGAGGTCGGTAAAAGGAGCCAACTATTAACCCAGCTCGGTTGTTGAGTGTAACCTCCACCTATAATAATTCACAGGAACTATCCACTTCTACTTCACTACAGGATAAACTACTACTAACACCGACAAATACGCCACCACCAGTTGCATGCAATCTATCCTTTCTAAACACCATCTGTGCCTTTGTAAAAATTTCGGCAGAATTTATCTCTGGCTTCAGCCAACTTTCTGTACCTATAACGATTTCAGCTTCGGTGCTTTTCTCAGCGCTTGGAGTTCCGGTACTTTACCAATGCAGCTTCGACAGTTTACAATTACAATACCGATTGCTGCTTGGCCCCCGCATGTCCTGACTTTGCCCCGAACCCTTTGAGGCTGTTGCCCTTTCTGTACTTGCCCAAGGCCATCTAACCTAAAAAACCGCCCAGTCCACGCCACACAACCCCTGCTACCCATGTAGCCGCTTGCTGCGTGTAGTGGACTCCTGACCTATCCAGCGGAGCCCGAAACCCCACCACCCTATGGCGCAAGTCGAGGAATCTGCAGCCCACACGGTTGCAGAACCGTCTCAGCCTCTGATTCAGACCCTCCACTCGGCTCTGTACCAAAGGTCCGCAGTCAGTCCTGTCGACGATGTTGCAGATGGTGAGCTCTGCTTTCATCCCTCTAGCGAGACTGGCAGTCTTCAGCAAATCAGATAGCCGCCGGAAGCCAGAGAGGATTTCCTCCGATCCATAGCGACACACATCATTGGTGCCAACATGAGCGACCACCTGCAGATGGGTGCACCCTGTACCCTTCATCGCATCCGGAAGGACCCTTTCCACATCTGGAATGACTTCCCCCAGTATGCACACGGAGTGCACATTGGTTTTCTTCCCCTCTATTGCTGCCATAACCCTAAGGGGCCCTATTACGCGACTGACGTTGGAGCTCCCAACTACCAGTAAGTCCACCCTCTGCGACCGCCCAGTTCTTGCAGACTGAGGGGCAACCTCTGGAACAGGACAAGCAGCCATGTCCGGCCGAAGATCAGTATCAGCCTGAGACAGAGCCTGAAACCGGTTCATCAGACAAACTGGAGAGGCCTTCCGTTCAGCCCTCCGGAATGTCTTTCGCCCCCTGACACACCTCGAGACGACCTCCCACTCTACCACAGGTGAGGGATCAGCCTCAATGTGGGCAGTATCCCGGGCTGCCACAGTCGTAGTCCGACCGGGGGATGCGTGGGACGAGCTGGCCGTCCCTGACAAACCCCCATCCGGACCCCCACAGTGATGCCCATTGGCAACAGCCTCAAGTTGTGTGACCGAAGCCAACATTGCCTGAAGCTGGGAGAGAAGGGATGCCAACTCAGCTTGCATCCGAACACAGCACTTGCAGTCCCTATCCATGCTAAAAACTGTTGTGGAAAGAACGTCTGAATTAATCTACAGAGAGCACAAACAATTCGACACAAAATTTAAACGGTTATTAAAATACAAGATTTCCTAGTAAATGCAGTAATGCTGCTACTTGCGCACTGCTGACACACTGCTCGGCGGCGGAAGGAGTCTACGCGATTTTACACTATTCAGGTACTAAATCGCGATGCTACAACTCTCAACTACTACAATACGCCCGAAATTTATGAATTAAACAATGCAAATACCAAACACACGCAAAGAAATTAAGAATTAAACTATGTAACAAATAAGTGAGCTAAGAGTGAGTATACGACTTGCTGCTGCAGCTGCTTATCCAATGACGGCAGGGAGTACACTGGAGTTTTGAGATAAGATTTCTTTACAGTTTTAGCACATTCACATGTGACTTTAATTTTCTGATATCTCAATAGAAATTCCTTACAAATCCAACAAAATCAAACTTTTCTATATTTATATTAATAAAATTTATTATTATTCTATTTCTTTAGACAGTGGCCACACTGCTTTAACTGTTTGGTATTGTCCATTTCAAGATTATAAAGTATAAAAGGAAAAAGTAAAATTAATTATAAAAAAACTGCAAGACAACAACTACATTGTCCATTTTTGGACTCCTCCAACCATATGTACAAAGCACTACACAGAGACAAAGTTCTGAATTAACACAACCACTTCATTTATTTGGGCTGTCATTAAGTACATAGGCAAGGGTGTTGATTGTTTTGTCAGATGACTTGCTCTCCTCCAACCACTGATATTTTGATGACATCTTGAGACAATGGTCAAAATCCTTCAGTTTATGTACTCAGATGAGAAGTTTGAAAGAGTAAAGCACCTCTAAGATCGTATATATAGTTGTTACTCCAGTGACAAAGTATATTCTAAAAGCACTACTTTCGTCAGTTTATGTGAATAAATTATTTTTTTGTATTTTCGTATTTTATTTAAAATGATGAAATGTAAATAACATGTAAAAATTAGTATGAATACTGAAAACAACTTTGAAAAATAATTTATTTGTGTTTAAAATGAAACATGTTAACCTATTATTTTCAAGGATCATTCATCAGCGCCATCTTCAAATGACATTACAAATGGCTTAGTTTGGTGCGAGAGAATGCATACCATGAACAGAGTGAGAAAATGTTTACATAACTTTACTCAGCTCATGACCTTGCTTGCACTGATGGAAGTGTTACACTAGGTCATCATTATCTATACCTAGAGGTCACATTGTACCAGATAAAATTACGAGTTGTAAACTCTCATTGATCTCACGCAAATATTAACCCATTTAGAAAATTAAAAATGCTAACATAATATACATAAAAAGAGTTATTCAGAAAAACGAGAAATGGATAAGATTTTCTAATTTACATGCTAAATTTTTCAATTTTTATTTTCTCTATCCTTCTGAAAATACTTCAATATAAAATGCAAACATGATATTAAGATTTCTTTAACGTTTTCTAATTTTTTATTCATTTACAGTTAAAAAGTTTCAGTACATATTCCGTACTGTGCATTGTAATTTAAATTTTTCATACCATACCTTGTTACATTCGCTTAAAGTATCTGTAGGAATTTTTTCTTTAAAAGTTGCACAAAGTTTCATAGTCGTTTTCTGTGAAGTTACAGTATTCTTCCTATGAGTCATGTTAATCACATAGATATGATGGATCATTATGAAATTATATGGAGTTAAGTCAGTGTCTGATCTGAGTAGTGCTTCAAGAAAATTATTTAGTGGATTAATATTCCACATTTCCTGTGAGAAAGTTTCGTTTCTTCCATTTTTCAAGTATATATTCTGTAGATTACCGTGGCAGAACAATAAAGAGTCAAGTAAACCGATTATATTTACGATTCGTCTGAAATGTAACAATTACATGTAACAATGTGATAGAGCACTTGCCCGCGAAAGGCAAAGGTCCCGAGTTCGAGTCTCGATCCGGCACACAATTTTAACCTGCCAGGAAGTTTCATTGTGGAAATTATGCATAACCTAGAGGTCGATGCCACCGCGACGCTGGAAAACTTCTAGGCCCCCCTTCTGTGACCTTGGAGGGGAGTGGAGCATGAGCTTGATCGAGACATGATTTATCAGATAAGATCATGGTAATGATGAGAGAGATGATCTATATCAAGGTAATAAGGGTACACAGAAAAATTTGGCAGAGGACAAGGTACAAGCTACTATTAAAGCCAAAGTATTTGACCTTGATGTACCCATTGTGCTTGACACAGGTGTTACGATTAATTTGATATCAAAGGGATTCTTTCAAGAATTGAAGAAACGTGGACGTATACCCACACTACCAGTGCAAAATTGCAAGGTACAAACTGTCACTGGTCAGATATTGAAAGTATTCGAGATAAAAGCCTTAATTCCCATACAATTAGGACAGTTTTCTGTAGGATGCAATTTTTTGATAGTAAATACTGTTTAATCGGTATGGATTGTTTAATCAATATGAATACATTTAGAACATACCAAGTACAAATTGATTTAGGAAAAGGTCAATGTCATTTCACTGTAAATAACCAATTATTTGTAATAGACCTGATCAGGGGAAGTACCAATAGAATAAATCTGAAGTTAGTCGCGACCTTGAAGTTCAATTGGTAAATCCCTTGGTTATGTTTGTCAACCCATACAGTAGCGAACAATCATCAGCAGAAGAAATAAACGTCGATATAATAAGCACTAAGGCAAGTGAATCAAAGTGCTTGTCTAAAGAACAGCAAGCGAAACTTAGGGAACTGATACTTGCTTATATACATGTATTTGAAACAAGACCAGGTGTTTTTAAGGATTTCGTGCACAAAGTGGAAGTGTTATTAACATATCAAATAAGAGGGTATGCAGCCATTTGTACAGCGCTAAGTTGTACATATGTATAGTAATATTAAATTTAGGATGCTGGAAAATCACATTCCAGAGTTTATGTTGTTAGTTGATAAGGAAAATCTTTGATTAGGTCTTTTCCTATATATCAAATGTATAAATGATAAGGTAAGTGGATGTAACAAGGAAGAATTTTACTTTTGTGTGTCTAGAGACGACGATACTTTAAAGATAACCCTTCGCCTTGCGCGCAGACCTGTTGTAAATGAATAAAGAAACCTGTGAAACACTCGGTAGCGCACACTGCAATAAACAACTCACCACGACGTTCGTAGTAACAGAGCGACGCAAAGCTAGTCAACAAACCGCAAGCGCAGGCGCGCCAGACAGACACAGGTGAAAGTCTTGGAGCACCCAAAACAAATAAACCCTATGAGCTAGCATTCCTAGCGCCTACTGCATAAGCTGGGACACAGAAAATTAAGTGGGAGTCTGCACCACAACTACGACTCTCTACACAATACAGACAAACAGAGATAAGCTAAGGGATTAGATACACGGAAAGGGATCCTGAACTACGAGATATTTACTGAAGTTACGCTAATATGTACATTATATCTATATATTTACAGATTTAAGTATTGAAAGTACATGCACTAATTATAACGAAGGAGCCAGAAAACCCTTGCTGCAGGTAAACAAGCAAGTACAATATTAGTGGTGAACTGAATAAGAGGTAGCACCATGCTGATAACACACTTTATTTTTTAGATTTACAAGGTAAGCAGAGGCGCAAACATGACATTAAATGAGTTTGTAATAGCACGACTGCACAGTGAAGTAAATGAAATCCATGGTCGAATATCTACATCTATACTCCACGAGCCACCTTACGGTGTGTGGCGGAGGGTACTTATTGTACCACTATCTGATCCCCCCTTCCCTGTTCCATTCACGAATTGTGCGTGGGAAGAACGACTGCTTGTAAGTCTCCGTATTTGCTCTAATTTCTCGGATCTTTTCGTTGTGATCATTACGCGAGATATATGTGGGCGGTAGTAATATGTTGCCCATCTCTTCCCGGAATGTGCTCTCTCGTAATTTCGATAATAAACCTCTCCGTATTGCGTAACGCCTTTCTTGAAGTGTCCGCCACTGGAGCTTGTTCAGCATCTCCGTAACGCTCTCGCGCTGACTAAATGTCCCCATGACGAATCGCGCTGCTTTTCGCTGGATCATGTCTATCTCTTCTATTAATCCAACCTGGTAAGGGTCCCATACTGATGAGCAATACTCAAGAATCGGACGAACAAGCGTTTTGTAAGCTACTTCTTTCGTCGATGAGTCACATTTTCTTAGAATTCTTCCTATGAATCTCAACCTGGCGCCTGCTTTTCCCACTATTTGTTTTATGTGATCATTCCACTTCAGATCGCTCCGGATAGTAACTCCTAAGTATTTTACGGTCGTTACCGCTTCCAATGATTTACCACCTATGGCATAATCGTACTGGAATGGATTTCTGCCCCTATGTATGCGCATTATATTACATTTATCTACGTTTAGGGAAAGCTGCCAGCTGTCGCACCATGCATTAATCCTCTGCAGGTCCTCCTGGAGTACGTACGAGTCTTCTGATGTTGCTACTTTCTTGTAGACAACCGTGTCATCTACAAATAGCCTCACGGAGCTACCGATGTTGTCAACTAAGTCATTTATGTATATTGTAAACAATAAAGGTCCTATCACGCTTCCCTGCGGTACTCCCGAAATTACCTCTACATCTGCAGATTTTGAACCGTTAAGAATGACATGTTGTGTTCTTTCTTCTAGGAAATCCTGAATCCAATCACAAACCTGGTCCGATATTCCGTAAGCTCGTATTTTTTTCACTAAACGTAAGTGCGGAACCGTATCAAATGCCTTCCTGAAGTCCAGGAATACGGCATCAATCTGCTCGCCAGTGTCTACGGCACTGTGAATTTCTTGGGCAAATAGGGCGAGCTGAGTTTCACATGATCTCTGTTTGCGGAATCCATGTTGGTTATGATGAAGGAGATTTGTATTATCTAAGAACGTCATAATACGAGAACACAAAACATGTTCCATTATTCTACAACAGATTGACGTAAGCGAAATAGGTCTATAATTATTCGCATCTGATTTATGACCCTTCTTGAAAATGGGAACGACCTGCGCTTTCTTCCAGTCGCTAGGTACTTTACGTTCTTCCAGCGATCTACGATAAATTGCTGATAGAAAGGGGGCAAGTTCTTTAGCATAATCACTGTAGAATCTTAAGGGTATCTCGTCTGGTCCGGATGCTTTTCCGCTACTAAGTGATAGCAGTTGTTTTTCAATTCCGATATCGTTTATTTCAATATTTTCCATTTTGGCGTCCGTGCGACGGCTGAAGTCAGGGACCGTGTTACGATTTTCCGCAGTGAAACAGTTTCGGAACACTGAATTCAGTATTTCTGCCTTTCTTCGGTCGTCCTCTGTTTCGGTGCCATCGTGGTCAACGAGTGACTGAATAGGGGATTTAGATCCGCTTACCGATTTTACATATGACCAAAACTTTTTTGGGTTCTTGTTTAGATTGTTTGCCAATGTTTTATGTTCGAATTCGTTGAATGCTTCTCTCATTGCTCTCTTTACGCTCTTTTTCGCTTCGTTCAGCTTTTCCTTATCAGCTATGATTCGACTACTCTTAAACCTATGATGAAGCTTTCTTTGTTTCCGTAGTACCTTTCGTACATGATTGTTATACCACGGTGGATCTTTCCCCTCGCTTTGGACCTTAGTCGGTACGAACTTATCTAAGGCGTACTGGACGATGTTTCTGAATTTTTTCCATTTTTGTTCCACATCCTCTTCCTCAGAAATGAACGTTTGATGGTGGTTACTCAGATATTCTGCGATTTGTGCCCTATCACTCTTGTTAAGCAAATATATTTTCCTTCCTTTCTTGGCATTTCTTATTACACTTGTAGTCATTGATGCAACCACTGACTTATGATCACTGATACCCTCTTCTACATTCACGGAGTCGAAAAGTTCCGGTCTATTTGTTGCTATGAGGTCTAAAACGTTAGCTTCACGAGTTGGTTCTCTAACTATCTGCTCGAAGCAATTCTCGGACAAAGCAGTCAGGATAATGTCACAAGAGTCTCTGTCCCTGGCTCCAGTTCTGATTGTGTGACTATCCCATTCTATACCTGGTAGATTGAAGTCTCCCCCTATTACAATAGTATGATCACGAAACTTCTTCACGACGTTCTGCAGGTTCTCTCTGAGGCGCTCAACTACTACGGTTGCTGATGCAGGTGGTCTATAGAAGCATCCGACTATCATATCTGACCCACCTTTGATACTTAACTTAACCCAGATTATTTCACATTCGCATTCGCTAATAACTTCACTGGATATTATTGAATTCTTTACTGCTATAAATACTCCTCCACCATTGGCGTTTATCCTATCCTTGCGGTATATATTCCATTCTGTGTCTAGGATTTCGTTACTGTTCACTTCCGGTTTTAACCAACTTTCCGTTCCTAATACTATATGCGCACTATTTCCTTCAATAAGAGATACTAATTCAGGAACCTTGCCCTGGATACTCCTGCAGTTTACCAATATTACGTTAAATATATGAAAGAATTATTAGTTACCATCGAGCCACTGTACACTTATCTATGAAGATTTAGTTTTAAGTTGGTATTAAGTTGTTTCTTCCAGGGAATGATGCATCAACACGTCCTAAAGTGAAGAAAGATAAATGTTTGTCGAAAGTTAGGTACCATACTAACATAAGAAAGGTCCGCACCACAAGTAACTATAATTGTAAGTTTATGATATGTATGAATGCGATAGTGTAAAAGTATGTGTAGAAAAATACATTTGCAGTACGTTGCATATCACGATGCTGAACTAAGGTGGAAAAATAATCAAAGTGTCAAACCTACCCACTGTGAGCATCGACTACTCATGAAAGCGTCAAACACCTGATTCACATTGAACTTTTTTTGCACGTTTGCTACTTATATAAAAACTATTTTACGCTCATTGTACATGACATATAATACTGGCGATACAACTCTGTATACCTCAGCTTATGATATGGTTATCCTTTATACGATGAACATAATCAGGAAATATCGAGGTGCACTTTAAAAACTAAATAAGTATTCGATACGATTGGTGTCGTCAGATTTGCGTTGTGTTTATAAACAACAAACTATTTTGTTCTTGGGGGCACAGATGAGATCAGCAGCGAAACGTAACTGAGCACCAAATGCCTTTCTGTGAACTTTGCTCAACCCTGTAGTGTGTAGATCCTTCCTGGAGAATGCTAGAGAGGTGTGGCCATGCATAGTTATTTAAGCAGCACATAGAATCTGTTGTAGCGACTATTGTTTACTTTTTTAATTCTTTGAACTTGATAAATATGCCCTGACAAGAAGCCACAGTAAATTGAAATGAAAAGTATGTCAATTTATACCATAAAAGAAATAAAGAATCTATTATTGTATGAATGTTATGTAAAGAATGTAAAACCAATCGAGATTAAAAATTGAACTCATATAATTAGAACTGAACAATGCAACGAAATCATAATTTAACAAAATATACTAAACAAAATGACAATCAGACTGTAATGTATATAAGCAACGATAATGGCATGTAAGCAAATGAATAGGATAAGTTTATTCTTGTAACTTTTTTTGTCATGTGTATAGTAGGTAGAGAGAACACTACAGAAATTCCGTGTAATGCAACGTCATAAAAGACGCTCAAACACAAGGCGCAAAAGCATGTGAAACCTGCCTGCAAAGTGTTGTGTGCGTGTGAGATATGTTGGTATGCGCATGATGAACTAAAAAATAAAAATACTTCGTGTAACATGAATTTTCTGTGCTCGACAACGTCGTAAAAACAGGAATATTCCGTGTTCGACAACGTCTTAGATGCGGCAAGAAACTTACCTTGTTGGCGAATGTCAGATGTACGACAGGTGTCCCCACTGAATAAGTGCGAGCGATGGGGTGAAATACTTTCCTCGGGCCGCTGATATGGAAAGCAGTTGTAACCGCATTGAGGGTTTCACAACTGATCATGCCGCTAAACACGAGCGTCACGAGTTTGTCCACTGAAGACTATGTGGACGCGCGACACGGGCACTCTGACTTTGTGTTAAACATGTGAAAGCTGGCAGGGTCGGTAACTGACGTCGAGCTGCGCGCGCACACTTTGCAAGCCAAACACGCAGATACTGACTGACAATAATGGGACAAAGCGCTTACAGCAAGCACTTTATTAGGAATGAGATCTTATGTATGTATGTATTAACGGGGCAGACATGCCTATATAAATTGGTAATCGTAGAGGATACCTCCAATGGCCGAAAAATAGAAGCTATGCCCATACCGGCCAGAGTTGTCAAGCCATAAATAGGGAAATAAGCCCAGACACTGTGCACCTCCGTATGACGACAGTGCATAGTGGGGGGCAATGGTGAAGAACCAAATTATTATTGTTATTATTATATCTTTTCTTCCTGTAGTTCTGTTCTTTTTATACATATAAGATATATACACACATCACAGACAGAGTCCCTTTGACTGTTCGCAGATGTTACTAAACCCGCCCAAAGATGTAAACAACCATGCTTGAGAAGCGCCTATAAGACAGGGCGTCTTACAGCCGATCACTTTCAGTCATTTCACCAGGAAGGAGGTACACGGCTTGTGTTGCCTCTAATTCAACCATGCCTGGATGGTCAATACCGCAGTTCGATCACGTTCGCATTGTTACTTAGTGCCAGGAAGGGCTCTCAAGTGTCCGGGCGTCTCGGAATGAACCAAAGCAATATTGTTTGGACATGGAGGAGATGCAGACACACACAACTGTCGATGACATGTCTCGCTCAGGCCGCCCAACAGCTACTACTACAGTGGATGACCACTACCTACGGATTATGGCTCGGATGAGCCCTGAAAGCAACGCCACCATGTTGAATAATGCTTCTCGTGCAGCCACAGAACGTCATGTTACGACTCAAACTGTGAGCAATAGGCTGCATGATTCGCAACTTCACTCCCGACGTCCATGGTGAGGTCCATCTTTGCAACCACGACACCACACAGAGCGGTAGAGATGTGCCCAACAACATGCCGGTTGGACCACTCAGGATTGACATCACATTCTCTTCACCGATGGGTGTCACATATGCCTTCAACCAGACAACCATCAGAGATGTGTTTGGAGACAACCCGGTCAGGCTGAACGCCTTAGACACACTGTCCAGCGAGTGCAGCAAAGTGGAGGTTCCCTGCTGTTTTGGGGTGGCATTATGTGGGGCCGAAGTACGCCGCTGGTGGTCATGGAAGGCGCCTTAATGGCTGTACGATAGTGAATGCCATCCTCCGACTGACAGTGCAACCATATCGGCAGCATATTGGCGCGGCATTCGTCTCCATGGACGACAATTCACGCACTCAGAGTGCACATCTAATGAATGACTTCCTTCAGGCTAACGACATGGCTCGACTAGAGCGGCTAGCGTGTTCTCCAGACATGAAACCTATCTAACATGCTTGGGATAGATTGGAAAGGGCTGTTTATGGACGACGTGACCCACCAATCACTATGAGGGATCTACACCCAATCGCCGTTGATGAATGGGACAATCTGGACAACAGTGCCTTGATGAACTTGTGGATAGTATGCCACGATGAATACAGGCATGCATCAATACAAGAGGACGTGCTACTGGGTATTAGAGGTACCAGTGTGTACAGTAATATGGGCCACCACCTCTGGAGGTGGTACAACATGTAATGTGTGGTTTTCACGAGAAATAAAAAAGGGCGGAAATGATGTTTATGTCGATCTCTATTTCAATTTTCTGTAAAGGTTCCGGAACTCTCGGACCCAAGGTGATGCAAAACATTTTTTGATGTGTGTGTATATCAAATAATAAGTTATCTTGTACCGGCGATACTATGGGGTCACAAACAAAACAAGGAGAGAGATGCTCTTCAATTTTTTAATTCCTTTAGATTCATCTCTGTATGTGATAGTGGGCGGACGTATTACGAATACTGCCGCGTTAATATAGTTAAAAAATCTGTTTGTCTCTATATGCGATAGCAGACGGACATACAGGGTGTTCCACTCAGACCTACCTGATTTCAAGGACCTAGTAGAGAAAAACCACAGTAGATACGACAACGAAAAAAGAACCACATTGTAGAGCATCTCAAAGAAGTTACATTCCCGCGGAAGAAATGCCAAGTATCGTCGCCAGAGTGCAGCATGGTCGCATGAAGTGAAAATGGCGACTCTACAGCAGCATGTGCAAGCAGTAGTGTGGTTTGCAGAAACAAAATCGCCGATTACTGTGCAAAGAAATTGTCGTAGTGTGTATGTACATGATCCACCTGACTTGAAAATAATTAAGGAATGGTACTGGAAGTGTCTGGCAACAAGAAGTGTTCTGGAACATTCTGGCGGTGCACATTACGTAGTTTTAGTAGAGACAGTGGAGGACATCAGACAAACGTTTCTCAGAAGCCCACGTAAGTCGGTATGTCAAGCATCTAGGCAACTTCATGTACCTCGATAAACATTGCATCGTGTATTTGAACAGCGTCTTCGTATGTGTGCTCACAAATGGCGAATTCTGCAACATCTGAGGCTGAATGACAACCACGCCGACAAAAATTTGTTGTGGATATGCTGCAGCGCTTTCATATGAATGCCAGCTTCCTGGAAAGATGTTTTTTCTCATATGAGGCAACCTTTCATCTATCAGGAAAGGTTAACAGACATAATGTTAGGATTTTGGGTTCGCAAAAATCCTCACATTGTCACTGAACATGCTTGTGATAGCCCTAAACTAAACGTCTGGTACTGGCTAATGCATGACAGGATTGTTCGACTGTTCTTCTTTACGGAACAATCGTTGAATGGGTCAGTGTATCTGGACATGTTGGAGCAGTTTGTGCATCCTCAGATACAAGACTTGCAATCCAACATCATTTTTCAACAAGATGGAGCTCCGCCGTATTGGTCAACGACTGTTCGCAACTTCCTGAATAGGAAATTTCCCAATCGTTAGATTGGATGCAGAGGACCCATTGCCTGGCCACCATGTTCACCTGACATTGCGCCGCTTGATTTCTTCATGTGGGGATTCATGAAGGACCGCTTGTATAGGACCAAAGCAGACGATATTCCTACATTGCGACATCATGCCACTAATGCAACTGCAACAATAACAGAGGAAATGTTACAAATAACTTGACAAGAAACTGAATATAGACTCAATATTCTTCAAGTTACAAAAGGTTCACATGGAGAGGTGTATTTATGATAAATAAATAAATTCTTTGAAGTGTTCTACAATGTGGTGCATTTTTCATTGTCATATCTACTGTGGTATTTTTTCCTGGGTCTTTTAAATCAGGGAGGTTCGAGTGAGACATCCTGTATTATGAGTTCCACCGAGTCAATATTGTTAAAAAAATGTGTATTCCATTTTTACATGCAAAGTTGTTATCAAGATAGCAAAATTTATTTGTACAGTCATTTTCTGTTCATTATCCTCGATGGACCAAGAATCTTTCATCAAGAGGTTCAAAGCTAACAAGAAGAATCCACGTGGGCAGAGGAGGGGGATCCAGAACCAGTATTGTCATACCAATCTCCATGCACAATATCGGTAAAAAAAAGTTGTAGATAAATTTACGAATGTTAAAAGCTGAATATATATATTGAATACTGAAGGTCTGTTTATATTTTTGCCAGTTAAATTCACCAGAATATGAGTAATTTCCAATTTTTTTCAATTATTCTTTCAAAATTTTCTTTTTAATATTCAAGCAGCAATTTTTTTTTCGGATTTCCAATATATATATACCACATTTCCAGTCCCCTTGCAACTATTCGGTATTCAGCATAGCCAGCATATACATTTGACTGGCAATCTCATACGTATCCAGTGGGCTCAAATCATCTTCTAGGTGAAATATCACTGTGTACAATACCTGTTGAAGTTACATGAGAACCAAAATCAAGATGGAATGTAAAGAAGACTACTTGCCAAAGACTTTTAGAGATAGAATGTGGCACATCTGACATGTTGGACTGATGTTGTATTAATTACAGTAAATTTGTAAAACCACAATGGCTTCCATCCCTCACAAGAAAGCTACAAGTAATCCAAAATGTGAAACCAAGCCATGGCATAAGATTGAGTGTTCACATGCAGTGACTCAATTTAAAGTATAATTTACATTGTATAAGCGTAACAACATATGTGAAAATCTTTATAACTATAAGAAAAATGATTTCTTGTAGTCTAACTGAAATCTTCCTGGAAAAACACTATCCCTGCGGTGTAAGAAATACACATCGCTCAGAAGTATGCTCAGTGATAAGAACGGTGAACAATAAGCCTCTACCGCAAAATCTATAAACAATTAGAATTAAGACATCACTGACATTATTGGACATCATAAATGTTCCATAGCTTGTGGCCACAGTCATAGGATTTTGTTTAAATGAAAGTTCAGCCATTTCACTTTATATACTTTATTCTGTTGTATAGTCGTGATTTTGTCCTTCATCATTTTTCGAGTCCTATACTGAATATATATATGCCCACAGAACACATGTAAAGTGTAAATGGGTCAAAAATTAGGCAACATTATGCTAATATAGTGTAAGATCGAAAAGTTTTTTAAATTTAAAAGTTATTGAAATTATGTTATTTTCATGTCAGGTATGATCAGACTTTTGTAAACGAGGTCAGGTTCAAAACGTATTACACTTGTTTATAATATGCAAGTGTCACAGTATATACACCCTAAGACAAAAAAAGAAACACCATGAAGGAATTGTCTGAATGGGACCGAAATTGGTAAATGTGATGTGCATTAACAGATGAACAAATGATTAAATTTTCAGAAAAATTGGATACATTTTTGTAGGGGAAAGAGCATCACACATTGAGCAAGTCAGTAACGCATTGGTCCATATCTGTTCCTTGTGAAAATAGTTATTTGGCTTGATATCGACTGATAAGAAATGTTGACTGTACTCCAGAGTGATATTGTACCAATTTCCATTCATTTCGCACGTTAGATCATCAAACTCCTGAGATGGCTGGAGGGTGTTGCCCATAATGCTCCAACCATTCTTAATTGTGGAGAGATCTGGCAATCTTACTGGCCAAGGTAAAGTTTGGTAAGCATGAAGACAAGTGGTAGAAATTCTAGTCTGAAGCGGACGAGCATTATCTTGCTGAGATCTAAGCCCAGGACTGCTTGCTATAAAATGTTACAAAACTGGACGTAAAACGTCGTCGACGTACAGCTGTCTTATAAGGGTGCCACACATAACAACCTAAGACGCCCGGCTATGAATAGAAATGGTACCTGAGGCGATTACATCTGGTTGTTGGGCATTTAGGCAGACGACAATCAGGTTGGTATCACACCACTGCCCATGCCATCTCCGGATACGTCTTCGCCCTAGAATCTCATTGACTCAAGTAGAATTGTCTCCAGTGATGGGGCCGCTTCGAATTGAGCCTCCATGATCAGCTAAGACGTGTTTGGAGATGCTCTGGACAGTAGTGGAATGCCAACTTAAACCAGAAGTGATGGTCTTCCTTAAGTTGCAATACCCAGTTGGTTGTCATCCATGGCACCTTTACAACACAGTGGTACGTCGACGATATTCTAAGTACCATTTTGTTGCCCTTTACTGCAAGCCATCCAGGACTTACACTTCAGCAAGATAATTCCCTCGGACATGTGTGCTTGCCAAACCATACCTTGGCCAACAAGGTCGCTAGGTCTGTCCCCAGTTGGGAACTTTTGGAGCATTATGGGCAGCATAATCAAGCCATACCAGAAGTTTGACGATCTAATGCGCCGATTGAACAGAATCTGACACAATATCCCTCAGGGGGACATCCCACAACTCTTATCAATCAATACGAAGCTGAATAACTGCTTGTGTAAGGGCCAGAGGTGGACCGATGCGTCATTGACATGCTCAATTTGTGAAGCTCTTCCTCTTGAATACATAAATTAATGAAATGCGCTCGCATCAACGTATTTAACAATGCTAGGATATACCATATTAAAGATAACATATAATCATACACAAGTGCAAGGCAGATCAGTTGTAAGAGCAACATATTGTAACCATTTGTCGAAGTGTATCGTTGATCTGTGTATCGTATGCCATCGTATTATGAAAGACCCTAAGAATGTTTGCCATAAATACTTTGTGTGATATATTGTAACAGTATATTGTAAAGGAATAGTGTATGTACCTAAGAAAGTAAAGATACTAGATGTGGAAGCAAAGGGGAAAGGAGGGCCAGCAGTGGAAGGAAATAAGGGAGGTAGATAATATGGAAAAGGTGGTGGAAGGGAGAGTGATAAGATACAGGCGCAAATATAAGGAAGGTGAAGGATGGGGGTAAGAAAAGAGAATAATAAGAGGGCGGTAAGTATATGTAGAACAATAAAGATATACATGAATATACAAATAGAAGGGTGTGTAATGTTACAAGTATGTAGGTAAGTTATTCTTCCATCTAGGGCTGGTGTCGAATTTGCTTGCTTGGTTGGGTATGTGTTGATGGGACAAGGTCGTCGCACGACCGCCCCATGTGAGTGCAGGTGCAGGGACAAGGAGCATGTGGTTATAAATGGGGAAAATCCCTAAGCTGGGAATTTGGATGGCTGTCACTCGTATGGCTTTCGTGCAGGAGATGCTCCAAGAAACAGCAGCGTACCAGACAGTCTTAAAGATGGCTAAGTTACAGCACTTTGAGATCGACAATAGCTCACATCAAATCCTTTTATTAATGCAAATTTGAATACATTACAGAACTCAGATAAATGAGATGTATCCAACGACACAAAATATTTTAATATCTTTAAAACTAAAGAAATTAAGCAAATAACCATTTTCATAATGAACCTCTAATTAACACCTTTTAAGGGCTTCATATGATTTCAACAAAAAATATCTCAGATGGTCGCAGTGCACTAAAGCTGTCATACCTGAAAACTACGTATCTGTATCTATTTTATTCGTAGAGTCAAGACATCTTTTACATCTTTTTTATTTGCAGAATGTGTGTCAGAACATTGTATTTGCCATATTTATACAGCAAACGAACACAGCATCAGTACTTCGTATTTTGTCATACTTGTGTGCTTATTCTACGAACAGTTTACTATTTTGCCAGTAACTTCATTCAAATGTTGATTGCTAAGGCTATTAAAAACTTTGGTAATTTAAAGTGGTCAATTACATTTATAAGTGGTCACCAAAATTCAAAAAAGAACCAAAAGACGTTTCTGTTAATAAGGCAAAATAATTGTTTGAATAATCTTTAACTACAATTCGTTGTTATTTAACGTGGGTGCACTTTCGGAAGAACACTGGCCTATTTATTTATGGACAAACCTTTATTTATAATTATTATAAATTATCTGAGTATGACAGAATATTTTTAACATTTCTTTATTTAAATATTGTTGTAATATTTTAGTTTAGTCCAGGAAGTCATCTCATTATTATAGTGTGTAAGAACGATGTAGTTTCGGTGCGGATGACCTACAGCCAGTGTAAAAGCAGACAGTAGCAGAACACTAAGGGAGTCATGTGGAGACTGGAACTTTTAGAGTGAAGAAGTCAAGGGAGAAATTCTGGACACTTTATGCCAATTTCTTGAAGAAGGCAGATCTGCCTGAGGTGATGTGTGTGATTTGGTCTCATAGGTGCTTGGTTCCGGCGGTGAACAGTTGGATTCCGGGCGGTGAACAGCTGCTATCACAGCTTAACTTCTAGGCGGACTTTATAATTCGAGAGGTCTGAATGTGTTCCAAAGTAGGACCCTTAACTTTTTCCGCTTGATTTATGGACTGAGAATAGATAGAGAATCAGTTACTATACTCTGTATCGCATGCATTAGTTTGTGACCCATAATATTGAAGCCTGAACTGTTTTTAGCTGGTGAATATTACGTGTATTGCTGTGTTTACGAAGTGGACTTAATTTTCGTGTATCTTCGATGATGATTTAATCTCAAGAAATTGTTACCATTCTCGTAACGCTCTCAATGTAACATCACTGCATTTGATAAGGGTAACATCTGTCTGTATTTTAACTGAATATCATAGGACCATTTTCTGTTTATTTGAGATGTTGTAAGATGTCCATGACTAAGGAATTTATTGCTAGCTCACTCGAGCAGATGTAATTTCGATCGATGGCTCATGCGCTGCCTGCGATATGTAAGCTATAAGAGAATCGCAGACCAGAGAGCAGTGCTGGCAGCAGTAGTGGTTGTAGCTCCGGCAGTAGGAGTGAGTAGTAGCTAGTAGTCGGGTGTATAGCGCACTCGAGCAAATGTAATTTCGATGGATTGCTCACACACTGCCTGTGATATGTAAGCTATAAGAAAATCGCAGACCAGAGAGCAGTGCCGGCAACAGTAGTAGTTGTAGCTTCAGCAGTAGGAGTAAGAAGTAGCTAGCAGGAGGGTGTATGGAGTTGGCGGGGCCGGTCGTGGGGAGCGATGGCGGTGCCTGAGCGATGTAGTAGAAGGTAAAAGCGGCCGCGCACACATGTAGTTTGTTACAACTAAATTTGTACTATTGTTATATCAAGTCCCATGTAAATGTTTAAAAGAATCTTTTAATAACAATCTTTTTTATAAAATTAACTTTTTGACAATCATTCATCTGAATTTAAAGACTTGACTAATTTCTGCAATTCATGGTCATCCCGATTAACGTAAGGAAAATCAGTTGTTTCTTTTTATACATGACAAATCTAGCGGCCAGCATTGCACTGGGCTGTGTCAGAAAATTTCTTATAGGAGCAGATATATACGCGTGATCCAGGGACTTCATTGAGGTAAGAATTTTCAATTTATTCAGAATGATCTTTCAGGGCCATGACGCAGCACTGCTGACGTCCAAATTTACCAGTTTAGAATCACAGTCAGTTAATTATTGAAATGTTTTTTATTGAGAGGTTAGTCACGTTGTTATTGCGAGGTTACGGAATAATAAACTGTTAGGAGGTTACCCTGAATGTGAATTATATAATTGGTTTTTTCCGTTGGGAGGTTACAATGTCTTTTCTTGAATAAACGTTATTCAACATACCTCTCTGTCATCTACATTAATTACAGAGAATCCTTGTTAATGAATTATTCATATAACTTTTATTTTGTATTTCTGTGTATTAACTCGCAATTCTAATCAATGCAGGATCACAGTTACAGGTTAATATTTGCAGCGAATTAGCTGCAGGGCATGAAAGCACATGTCTGTGGCTCGACCCCATGACTACACCAAGCTATTCTTTTAAACAGAGCCGAGCATAGCCCAAGCAATTATGTACGAGCAAATAAGGCAAAGTAGCAACTGGTTTGCTCGTACGAGATGCGTTAGGCAGAGGAACTACTCAGCAGTAACCGTTAGGTAGTGTCGCAATTGGGGTTTTCTCTTCCGGGTATGAGCCTAAACCCTTTAAAATTGCGAATGTATTTCTATCACGTAACAGTATTCTGTGATCCCGATCCCAAACCTATTGCATCGTGGACAGTTTGCATGGGATTCGGAGCATAAGACTTCACAGCAGTTGCGTGCATGAGAATCGTTAGTGAAAGCTTGGTGCGGGGGGGGAGGGGGGGGGGGGGTTCCGCCACGGAACTTGAAGAAAAAAGAATCAAAGGTACGCAGGAGCGTGCTGAGTTCAACTCTGCAGCGGCGGAGGCGGCCACGACAACGCGTTCAGCAGTTCAGCAGCAGCGGCACTTTGGACAGCAGCAGTATGACAGAAACAGCCAGCATGGCCGACAGCGTTACAATGTGTGAACCTGCAGCATCATCGTCAATGATGGACCTTCCGACAATTAAGCAGTCATCCAGAATGAGTGCTTCAGAAAAAAATTTGTGGGTCAGTAGTTCAAAATACGAACGTGATGATGTTGATAGGGACGATATTAGTGAGGCAGAAAGTCTGAAAAACTTGAACTCTAAAATGGAGACATTAGGTAGAGAGATAGGATCAATAAAAACCGACAAGTTTATCAAAAACTGTAAAAGCTGGGGTGAAGAAAGTTAAATATGATATAAAAGAAATGAGTGATTCAAAATTAGAAGCTATCAGGGCAGATGTAGGCAAAATTTCTGAAGAGGATGGCCTGATTAACACCAGAGTCGACAAGTGGAAAAAGATTTCGGGATCAAGTTGGAAACGATGCGGTACAAATTTGGCCGCGAAGTGAAAATTTGTGTGCAGAGGCAAAATGCCGTTAGGAACGTGAGAAATAACTCTATTGACAATTTAGAGTGTGAAAAAGAGGTGGCGAAAAATAGACAACAGTTGGAAGCGGAAATTAATAACGAAGTTTTGCAGTGGGGAAAGCAGACTTAAAGATTTACAGGCAGAATTAAACTCTTCCACAGCGAATCAGGTACTCCTGTGATAGGTGTTCCAGAAGATAATTCAGAAACAACAAAGTGTTTAGCAGATGATGTGATAGATCACCCAACTGATTTTGTTACTGCATGTAGAGATGATTTCGTGAGAAGAATGTCCAAAGAAGCAAAAATTAAATTACTTAAAAGATATCTTGAGGGCAGTGAACAGTCATGAACAAATTTAATGACTGCTTCGTTTTCTACCTATGAAGTTTCAGAGATTTGTTTCCTGAACAAATTCTGGAGCGAAGCGCAACAAACGCGACTTCAGAATGAGTTCCTAAACGGACCATGTTTCAGATACGAAAGTGTGTCGATGCGGAAATTTCGTATGTGTGAACTAGCTAAATTGACACATGTAAATCGTCTGCTTTGAGTGTTAATAGACAGTACGACGCTCAAGAGACAATTACCGGAATTTTTACAAAGGGATCTTGTTCACAGTCCGACAAATTACATTGACGGGTTTTTAGATTTTATTGAGATACTTGAACAGGACTCGAAATTCAAGTCACATAACTGGAACAGCGGACAGGGAAATGGGTAACAGAATGGGAATTATGATAATCACCAAAATAGTTATCACCGTAATAGTAATTTTCACAGGGGAAATGGAAACATGGAAAAGGGAACTTTCATAACGAAAATCGAAACCGGTAACGAAGATTTGAAGGGCAGGAGCTACACGAAATGCAACGCCAGAATACGAGATCAGGAAATCAGAGATCGCTGCACCTCAGATCCAGAGGTGCCAAAGTAAACCGTCGTCGAAAAGGACAGGTTATTTTTGAAATTCTGTGGGTGTCAAAAATTCGGCAAAGAAGCCTCAAATGTTGGAGACAGGGGTTACTAGAAATAAAAATAAAGTGGTGAATAATTTTAAGTACCGCAACCGTAAAGAGGGGACAAGAAACATTGTAAAATGTGTTGAGAGATTCTATAACGATGATTTGGGGCTGGAGAATTTATTTGGTGAAAAGAAAGCGAATGATGGATTGAATGCATGTTTGTTGAGGGATTCTGTGATCAAAAGAGAGACAGAGATGAATCTGAATTTGGTGGGGGTAGAATGTTTGACGAACTCTAATGAGGTGCTAGTCAGTAGCAGCAATTATAGTACGATAAGTGAAAGCCATTTAGATGATTTTGTATTGGAGGAAGCAGATGAAGCTATCTGTGGCGGCAATGAAGCTGCAATCTCGTCAGTTGGATACGAATTTTGTGGTGTATCGACGGAAGTATTTGAAAATATTTGTGAGGGCGTAGCAGTAGCGTAGCAGTATTTTCATTAGATGGTGATGAATTTTATTATGTATCGGCGAATATGGGCGATTTATTTTTAAAGGAGAATGAAAGTGATCTTTTAGGTGCTCATGTTGCAGAGGTTGGAGCTATTAATTTAGAGAACTCGGAAGAAGGGGTCTGTGCATTTATTTCTGTAGGTGGAAGTGAACCAATAGCTCTTGATGAAAACGTTAATTCTGAGTGGATGTTGAAGGATGAACGTGAAAATGTGTTAAATGGTATGTTAAAGAACAAAATGACAGAGGCGTCCGATAGGAGAGAATATGTGAAGAAGAAAGCGTTAGATCCGAGTTTGGCGAAATTCAGCTGTACTGTGAGTTTTACTGTGGAGCGACGCAATATTGGCAATTAATTTGGTCTATCGGTGAAAGTTGATGGAGTTATTGGTGATTTCTATAATGTATCGATGGATGTAATAGATGTTTTAAGTAATGAAACTTACGAGATTTTGGCAGATGTTAATGGAGTTAACTGTAATAAAGTTTTTAGTGGTTCGGCGGAAATAAGTGAGGACTTGTTTAAGTTTCATTATATAGTTAATTGGGAGAATATTGCACCTAATAATATAGGCCTAGTTACTTCGGAGGATGCTTACGAGGATGATGAAATGAGAGGTTTCGAGGTGATTTAAATCCTACGAATGAGTTGCAGTTACAGCAGGAGAATCTAAGAATGGATAATGTGATTGAGTGTTGTTCTGAAATTATAATCTGTACCACAAATATACGGGGCAAGGAATGGACGTTGAAATTGATAATCTGAGCATGTGATGTTCATTAAGAGAGGGGTGAAATTAAAATCGTGCAGCCTGTAAGTGAAATAAACGATGTTGATGAAGGAAGTAAGTGTGTATTTCTCGAAACTAAGAATGGTGTACCAGCAGTAGTAAAACAATTTGGTGATTGAGGAAAGACCGCTCGAATTTGAGCTGGTGGAAAAGCGGAAAAAATGAGATTCGAAAGGTACCCACAGTGGCGAGAAATGAAATGAAATGGTCGTATGCCATTGTTGGCAGGGAGGCGCCAACGGGGAAGTTCGGTCGCTGGGTGCAGGTCTTATTTCAGGCGACGCCACATTGGGCGACTTGCGTGACGGTGATACTGAAAGAATGATGAGTCACCTAGTCTATGGGCGGAGAAAATCCCCAACGCTACTATTAATCGAACCCGGGCCTGCTGCGTGCTAGGCAAACACATTACCACTCTGCAGGCAGACAGTGACGAGAGAAATGCTATAACAGGCAACGGTGGAGAGTTGCAACTTGTGAATGCAGAATGGGATGAATAAATATAAGTACATATATAATTTCATGTGTAGTATGTAAGAAATTTGGGAGGCTATTTCTGTTTTGCGCAAGACGTGACTTGGTGAATTTAAAATCTATGTAAGATGTGCGGAAGCACAAGTCAGGACAATGGGAGTGTCAACGTTTGGCAGCACGACTCTTGGTGCGCGGAGGTCGGCCGAACATAATTATTTTGTTGTTTGCGGGAGAGAGGAATAAATTATACTGTACGTAAGATTTGGGGGGAATTTCAAGAGATTATTTAAATGTGTTACTTGCAATATTTTGGATGCATTTATCGTATAACATGTATATACTCCTGGAAATTGAAATAAGAACACCGTGAATTCATTGTCCCAGGAAGGGGAAACTTTATTGACACATTCCTGGGGTCAGATACATCACATGATCACACTGACGGAACCACAGGCACATAGACACAGGCAACAGAGCATGCACAATGTCGGCACTAGTACAGTGTATATCCACCTTTCGCAGCAATGCAGGCTGCTATTCTCCCATGGAGACGATCGTAGAGATGCTGGATGTAGTCCTGTGGAACGGCTTGCCATGCCATTTCCACCTGGCGCCTCAGTTGGACCAGCGTTCGTGCTGGACGTGCAGACCGCGTGAGACGACGCTTCATCCAGTCCCAAACATGCTCAATGGGGGACAGATCCGGAGATCTTGCTGGCCAGGGTAGTTGACTTACACCTTCTAGAGCACGTTGGGTGGCACGGGATACATGCGGACGTGCATTGTCCTGTTGAAACAGCAAGTTCCCTTGCCGGTCTAGGAATGGTAGAACGATGGGTTCGATGACGGTTTGGATGTACTGTGCACTATTCAGTGTCCCCTCGACGATCACCAGTGGTGTACGGCCAGTGTAGGAGATCGCTCCCCATACCATGACGCCGGGTGTTGGCCCTGTGTGCCTCGGTCGTATGCAGTCCTGATTGTGGCGCTCACCTGCACGGCGCCAAACACGCATACGACCATCATTGGCACCAAGGCAGAAGCGACTCTCATCGCTGAAGACGACACGCCTCCATTCGTCCCTCCATTCACGCCTGTCGCGACACCACTGGAGGCGGGCTGCACGATGTTGGGGCGTGAGCGGAAGACGGCCTAATGGTGTGCGGGACCGTAGCCCAGCTTCATGGAGTCGGTTGCGAATGGTCCTCGCCGATACCCCAGGAGCAACAATGTCCCTAATTTGCTGGGAAGTGGCGGTGCGGTCCCCTACGGCACTGCGTAGGATCCTACGGTCTTGGCGTGCATCCGTGCGTCGCTGCGGTCCGGTCCCAGGTCGACGGGCACGTGCACCTTCCGCCGACCACTGGCGACAACATCGATGTACTGTGGAGACCTCACGCCCCACGTGTTGAGCAATTCGGCGGTACGTCCACCCGGCCTCCCGCATGCCCACTATACGCCCTCGCTCAAAGTCCGTCAACTGCACATACGGTTCACGTCCACGCTGTCGCGGCATGCTACCAGTGTTAAAGACTGCGATGGAGCTCCGTATGCCACGGCAAACTGGCTGACACTGACGGCCGCGGTGCACAAATGCTGCGCAGCTAGCGCCATTCGACGGCCAACACCGCGGTTCCTGGTGTGTCCGCTGTGCCGTGCGTGTGATCATTGCTTGTACAGCCCTCTCGCAGTGTCCGGAGCAAGTATGGTGGGTCTGACACACCGGTGTCAATGTGTTCTTTTTTCCATTTCCAGGAGTGTAGTTTATCTGTAATTACTGGTCGCGCAAAATTTGGTGTGTGATCATCAGATCTCATTAAAATTTTGCTTGTGGGGGTAAAAATGTAGTTATGTGCAAAGTATGAGCTAAGTTTTTGAGAGTATATTTCGTTGAGTAACACTATAACATAAATTACTTTGGAATAACTTTTGAATAAATTTATGTATCTAAAATTCTGGGGATAAATATTGTATTAGTGCAAATATGAGTGAACATTTGCTGAATACATGATGCAGTTATCTGCTGAGTTGAAAGGAAAGTGAAGTGGACAATTTCTGCACAGGGTAATTTCACTTTTAATTTTTCTCACTAGATGCGATAAAATCGAGGAGACATGATAGCATGTTAGTTGATTTATGGCGTCGAACAAATTTTATAACACGGAAGGCACGATTTCTAGTGGTAACATGGACAGAACGTTTGAAATGTCAAACTGAATCAAATTTTTGCCTATGCTATAAATCGGTTTCTTCTTGCTATCTTGTTTGTGAATGTATCGGTTACACTGGGGAGAGCCTTCACTGCCTGATCCATGGAGATATATGACGTTAAATGTTTTTTGGTAACTAAACCACAGTCGTTTTTCGACAGCTGTAGTCCTTCAGCACTGCAGATTGACGCATGTGTCGGCACAATATGTGGCCAAGGGCGTCGTGAATATCGGCAGAGGAGGCTGGACTGCGAACCACCTAAGCTTCAACGCCATATCACCGATCGTGTGCTTTGTCTGTGAAAGTGAAGAGTTACGATATAGTGATCAAAGCAAAGGCGACATCAACTGAGCGCAAATGCACTAAGAACTTTAGAAAAGAAAGACCTTACTCAAGAGTTATTTAAATTTATATCTGTATTTTCGCATTTGGGCACACTCAGCCCTTGTGAGGACCACTGCGGAGATACTTGATTGAGAATTAGCGGCTCCGGTCTCGTAAACTGACATACGACCGGGAGAGCGATGTGCTGATCACATGCCCCTCCATATCTGCATCCAGTGACGCCTCTGGCCTGTTGATGGCACGGCGGCCGGTCGGTACCGTTGGGTTTTCATTAGTTATTTTCGCATTTAATTAATATGCCATTGTATTTTGTGTCACATTTAGGAAATTCTCTAGGAGGTACATGCTGTTTCATACACCACCACAATGATACTTACTCTATCGTTGTGACATACAAGTAGGATATTCTATTATTATGTTGTGTATGTATTAATTATGATATGTATGTCAAATTTGTTGCTACTTAATGTGCCAAACTGGCAAGGTGATGTGCCACATTAAGTGGAAGTGTGCAATATTACGAGTATGCAGGTGAACAATTCGTACACCTAGACCTGGTATCGTGGAGAGCTGAATTTGCTTGCTTGCTTGGGTACAGGTGATGGGACGAGGACGTCGCATGACTGCTCCAGAGGAGCACAGGTACAGAGACGAGAGCGCATAGCCTGAAATGGGGAAAATCCCTAAGCTGGGAATTTGGAAGGCTGTTACGTGCATGGCTTTTGTGCAGGAGATGCTCCAAGAAATGGTGGAATGTCAGACAGTCTTAAAGATGGCTAAGTCACAACTCTTTTGATCGACAGTAACTCACATCAATTATTAAAGCAAATCTGAATACATCAGTGATCTCAGGTAAATGAGGTGCATCCAATGACATATAAGGCATTTATGAGGTTTGTATCCTCGGCCGAGGGTCTCCCTTGGTATCTGTCTGGATTATTGCGGGCATTGGGTCCATGAGGTGCAGAAATATGCGAACTACGAATTGTTACCCATCACCACTTTATTTTCATGAAGGATTTATAATAACGTGCTCGCTACGCCGACCCGTCACAACTGCGTCTGACGGCCTACCACGAACAATTACGGATTTGTCAATACTCCAATTCGAGTCGAAAAAGACATAATTCCGCGTCAGAACCACGCGCGTTGGAAACTGTTCTGCCTGTGCGGGTGGCCAGCGACGCGACGCTGCTACCGTGTGTGTGTGTGTGTGTGTGTGTGTGTGAGAGAGAGAGAGATAGAGAGAGAGAGAGAGAGAGAGAGAGAGAGAGAGGCGTTCTGCAGCCGGCCTATGCTGCCACCGCTGTTCGTCAGTATTCCACGATAACGCCAAGCCTGTGACCCCTACAGACACAGCAATATTTCGATATTTTTAATATTCCACAGCAAATAATCATTTTTACAACGAATCTCTGAATTAACAACGTTTAAACTATTCATGTGATTTCAACAAAGGATATCTCAGATGACAGCAGTGCACTAAAGCTATCATCCCTGAAAGATATGTATCTGTATCTCTTTTATTTATAGATTCACGAAGTCTTTTATATCTTTTTTATTACACGAGTATGTGTCAGAATATTGTATTCTCCACATAGCAAATGAACAAACCTTCAATACCTCATATTTTGTCATACTTGCGTATTTATTCAATGAACAGTTTGCTATTTTGTCAGTAGCTTTGTTAAAATGTTGATCCCAAGAGCTATTCAAACACTTCGCTGATTTAAGGCCAGTTCACACTGGCTGTCACGGCACCATCATGTCAAGGTGTGTTCACATTGTCCGTTGGGTAATGGCACGTCAAGTCAGTTCGAGTCACATGATCTTAACTCGAATGGCTGTCCCCAACTGTTTGTTTTTTTGTTTTTTTCACGGGAATTGGGATCTTCGGAAGATTATTTTCAACTGTCTCTATGCGCAAAGTACACATACACAGTGTGGTAGCTTATATAAGTGGATATCTGAGGCCACATGTATACGAAAATGACATGTATTGGACTCAAATGGTTTGTAACTTGCAGGGATGGCTTCTATATTAGAGAAGGAAGATAGAAATGCAAAACAACAACAACAACAACAACAAAAAAGAGTGTGCTTACGAAAAATTTCACTATATGGTTCAGAATGGGAATTTCACATCCAATACAAGGATCTCAAGGAAGGGGGAACTTCGTTTTATATTTCAGAAAGCAGAAACATCAGTTCTTTTTATTTGTTACGTCGCATTACACACAGAATTACTGAAAGAAACTCATTGTTACGAACTGCCATCACAGCCCATAAAAAATTGGTTTGCCTGAGGTTAAGTTTCGTTGTTAGTCGAGAGCAAATTTTTGCACAATAGTCATATCTTCCTCAATACCTTTCCATTAAAGATTTGTAGGATTTCTTTACGTCTCGTATTTGACTTTTAATAGTTCAAGTCCCTTATTTGCACAGGGGTTAACTAGTGAAACCACATAAATATTGACTACTGATGTCTGCAAAACTGTTTCACACAGTTACTTAACAATAAATAAGCCAGCCACAAAGACATGTTTAAACAAACAACTTGCAGTGTCTGAAAGTTTCAGTCATTTCTTTAAATTTCATAAGTGAATAAATATGTATTGTGAAGGTATTGTGAATATCCCGAGTTCCTTAAATAAATGTCTGCAACGTGATCTTGGGTGGGCTCCATCTATTATTCTGATTACACGCTTTTGTGCAATGAATACTTTCTCTATTAATGACGAATTACCCCCAAATATGATGCCATATGAAAGCAGTGAATGAAAATAGGCATAGTAGGCTAATTTACTGATATGTTTATGACCAAAATTTGCAATAACCCTAATAGCATAAGTAGCTGAACCTAACCATTTCAGCAGATCATCGATGTGTTTCTTCCAATTAAAATTCTCATCAATGCACACACCCAGAAATTTTGAGTATTCTACCTTAGCAACAGACTTCCGTTCATAGTCTAGATTTATCAATGGTGTTATGCCATTTACTGTACAGAATTGTATAAACTGTGTTTTCTCAAAATTTAATGAGAGTACATTTGCAGAGAACCACTTAATAATTTTCTGAAAGACATTATTTGCATTTTCCTCAGCTGATACTTGCTTCTTGGGTGTGATTACTGTACGTGTATCATCAGCAAAAAAAATTAACTGTGCATCTTCATGAATACAGAGTGGCAAGGCATTAATATGTATTAAGAACAATAAGGGACCCAAGACTGAACATTGTGAGACACCATTCTCTATACCTCCCCAGTAAGAGCACTCTGATGGTTTTTGTAGACTATCTGTACTGTTAATTTCAAACTTCTGCATTCTTCCAGTTAAGTATGAATCCTACCATTTTTGCACTGTCCCACTCATACCACAATACTTAAGCTTATCTAGAAGAATTTCATGATTCACACAAGCAAGAGTCTTTGAGAGATCACAAAATATCCTAAAGGGTGATGTTCAGTTATTCATTGCATTTAATATTTGATCAGTGAAAGCATATACAGGTTGTTACAAAAAGGTATGGCCAAACTTTCAGGAAACATTCCTCACACACAAATAAAGAAAAGATGTTATGTGGACATGTGTCCGGAAAAGCTTAATTTCCATGTTAGAGCCCATGTTAGTTTCATCAGTATGTACTGTACTTCCTCGATTCACCGCCAGTTGGCCCAATTGAAGGAGGGTAGTGTTGACTTTGGTGCTTGTGTTGACATGTGACTCATTGCTCTACAGTACTAGCATCAGGCACATCAGTACATAGCATCAACAGGTTAGTGTTCATCACGAACGTGGTTTTGCAGTCAGTGCAATGTTTACAAATGCGGAGTTGGCAGATGCCCATTTGATGTATGGATTAGCACGGGGCAATAGCCGTGGCGTGGTACGTTTGTATCAAGACAGATTTCCAGAACGATGGTGTCCCGACAGGAAGACGTTCGAAGCAATTGATCGGCGTCTTAGTGAGCACGGAACATTCCAGACTATGACTCGCGACTGGGGAAGACCTAGAACGACGAGGACACCTGCAATGGACGAGGCAATTCTTCGTACAGTTGACGATAACCCTGATGTCAGCGCCAGAGAAGTTGCTGCTGTACAAGGTAACGTTGACCACGTCACTGTATGCAGAGTGCTACGGGAGAACCAGTTGTTTCCGTACCATGTACAGCGTGTGCAGGCACTATCAGCAGCTGATTGGCCTCCACGGGTACACTTCTGCGAATGGTTAATCCAACAATGAGTCAATCCTCATTTCAGTGCAAATGTTCTCTTTATGGATGAGGCTTCATTCCAATGTGATCAAATTGTAAATTTTCACAATCAACATGTGTGGGCTGACAAGAATCCGCACGCAATTGTGCAATCACGTCATCAACACAGATTTTCTGTGAACGTTTGGGCAGGCATTGTTGGTGATGTCTTGATTGGGCCTCATGTTCTTCCACCAACGCTCAATGGAGCACGTTATCATGATTTCATACGGGATACTCTACCTGTGCTGCTAGAACATGTGCCTTTACAAGTACAACACAACATGTGGTTCATGCACGATGGAGCTCCTGCATATTTCAGTCAAAGTGTTCGTATGCTTCTCAACAACAGATTCGGTGGTCGATAGATTGGTAGAGGCGGACCAATTCCATGGCCTCCACGCTCTACTGACCTCAACCCTCTTGACTTTCATTTATGGGGGCATTTGAAAGCTCTTGTCTACGCAACCCCGGTACCAAATGTAGAGACTCTTCGTGATTGTATTGTGGACGGCTGTGATACAATACGCTATTCTCCAGGGCTGCATCAGCGCATCAGCGATTCCATGCGACGGAGGGTGGATGCATGTATCGTCGCTAACGGAGGACATTTTGAACATTTTCTGTAACAAAGTGTTTGAAGTCACGCTGGTACGTTCTGTTGCTGTGTGTTTCCATTCCATAATTAATGTGATTTGAAGAGACGTAATAAAATGAGCTCTGACATGGAAAGTAAGCGTTTCCGGACACATGTCCACATAACATATTTTCTTTCTTTGTGTGTGAGGAATGTTTCCTGAAAGTCTGGCCGTACCTTTTTGTAACACCCTGTATAGCATTTTCTGTTGAAAAGCCTTTCTGAAAACCATATTGCCTTTTTGTTAGTACTTCATTTTTACAAATATGTGATGCTACTCTTGAATACATTACTTTTTCAAGAATTTTGGATGAAGCTGTCGGAAGTGAGATTGGGTGGTAGTTGTTAGCATCAGATCTATCCCCTTTTTTATGCAATGGTTTAGCAATAGCATATTTCATTCGATCTGGAGAAATGCACCAAATGTCTGACAATGTACAAATAAATTCCACCTACTAATTAAAGTGATTCTATCCAGAGTAATATTTTTCACTTCAAGTTGAAACCATATTGCATGCATTTGATTGTAAAATATTAAACACTGTACTGGAACCCACTTTATAAATGCAGTAGAGCGCAAGTAATTAAGCACACCCATGTCATAAAATTCAGATCTGCTTCACTGCTCCTTTTTATCTTTCGTCATTTATTATAAGTTTTAACATAAGAAATAACGAATCAAAACAATTATATACCAAGTAACGAACAAAAAACAACTGATATTCACCACTAAAACCACAAGTAAACGAAGCTTGGAGATCGGCACTTGGGCATATATTGGGAGGAAATGAGCTTGGGGCTAACATGATCAACAGCAGATGGATGATGTCAGCTGTCAGAACTTTCTTGCTGACAAACTTTGTCCGTGCCATGATGTGACATGACGTGATGGGACTGCGAGTGTGGATGACTTCATTCGAAATGCATTGCAGAATGTTTTGACAGCATGGGACATGATGTGACGTGACATGATGGCCAGTGTGAATTGGCCTTCAGACTGGTCACTCTAATGTGTTGGCAGACACAAAAGTTCACAAGAGAACCAAAAGACGCTTCTGTCAAGAAGGCATTAACGACAATTCATTGTCATTTAACGTGAGTGCACTTGCGCAAAAATTCTGGCATATTTATTTCTGAATAAACCTTTATTTATAATTAGTGCAAATTAACTGAGTGTGACAAAGTGTTTATAACGTTTATTTATTTAAATATTGTTGTAATTTTTCAGTTTAGTCTGGAAAGTGGTCAAAATAAGTCAAGTCATTTTTGTAATGCACAAGAATGATATATTTTTAGTGGTGATGACCTTCAGACAGAACAAAAGCAGGCAGTAGCGGAACACTATGGGAGGCATATGGAGACTGGAACTTTTGCCGTAAAGAACTCAAGGTAGCGATCCTGGACACTTTATGTCAACTTCTTGAAGAAGACAGACCTGCCTGAGGTATCATGTGTATTTGCTCATGTAGGTCTTTCATTGTGGGCAGTGAACGGCTTAACGGCCTCTACCATATCTTAGCTTCCAAAGGAATTTTGTATTTCGAGAAGTCTGAATGTGCTCCAAAGTAGGATGCTTAACTTTTCCCGCTTGATTTGTGAACTGAGAATAGACAGAGAATGAGTTACTGTACTTTGTATCGCATGTATTGATTTGTGAACCATTATGTTGAAGGCTGAATGTTTTGAGCTGGTGAATATTACGTATGTTGTGATTATGAAATGGACTTAGTTTTCACATATCTTTGATGATGATTTAGTCTGGTAAAAATTGCTACCATTCTGGTAATGCTCTCAGCATACCTTCACTGCAGAAAGGTAATATCTGTCTACATTTTAACTGAATATTGTAGGACCACTTCCCAATTATTTGAGATGTCCTTTCTTGAATATACATTATTCAACATACCCCTCTGTAGTCTACACCAATTACACACATTAGAATAGAATCCGTGTTAATAAATGATTAATTTAACTTTTATTTTGTATTTCTGTGTATTTTATTAACTCACAATTCCAATCAATGCAGAGCCTATTTGACTGCAGGATAACAAAATGGTTCAAATGGCTCTGAGCACTATGGGACTTAACAGCTGTGGTCATCAGTCTCCTAGAACTTAGAACTACTCAAACCTAACTAACCTAAGGACATCACACACATCCATGCCCAAGGCAGGATTCGAACCTGCGACCGTAGCAGTCGCGCGGTTCCGGACTTCGCGCCTAGAACCGCGAGACCACAGCGGCCGGCTGCAGGATAACAGCTACAGGTTAATATATGCAGCTAATTAACTGTGGGGCATGAAAGCAGATGTCCATTGTTTGACCCTTTGACTACATCTAGCTATTCTTTTTAAAAAGAGCCGTGCATAGCCCAAATACCTAAGGCAGAAACAATATCAGACAAAGTAGCAACTGGTTTGCTCTTATGGGATGCTACTAGGCAGAGCAACCATTTAGCAGTAACTATTAGGTACTTAAGCAGGTGGGGTGTGGGGTATTGGGATGAAGGAGAAAGGGAGGAGGAAAAGAGAAATGAGATGTGGCAGAGTAAAATAATGTAAATGAATATCCAGATATGAGGATAGTAGGGTGAGTGGAGATTGTAAAGGAAGGTATTGGAAGTTGAGGGAAGAGGGGGAAGGGTGAAGGATGGAGAGGGAAAGGCAAGGGAACAAGAAATAGAGAAATAATCGGCAGTATAAGAACATTGAATAGGAATACACAATGTGTAACTGAGATGTAAAAGGTAGGAGAGCCCTTTAAGGGGGGGGGGGGGGGGGGGAAGCAGACAAAATAACAAATAGGAGGAAAAGGAAGGAACATAGGGCAATAACTAGTATGCTTATATGAATGCTAGTGTATTACAATGTTCAAGCAATATACACTCCTGGAAATGGAAAAAAGAACACATTGACACCGGTGTGTCATACCCACCATACTTGCTCCGCACACTGCGAGAGGGCTGTACAAGCAATGATCACGCGCACGGCACAGCGGACACACCAGGAACCGCGGTGTTGGCCGTCGAATGGCGCTAGCTGCGCAGCATTTGTGCACCGCCACCGTCAGTGTCAGCCAGTTTGCCGTGGCATACGGAGCTCCATCGCAGTCTTTAACACTGGTAGCATGCCGCGACAGCGTGGACGTGAACCGTATGTGCAGTTGACGGACTTTGAGCGAGGGCGTATAGTGGGCATGCGGGAGGCCGGGTGGACGTACCGCCGAATTGCTCAACACGTGGGGCGTGAGGTCTCCACAGTACATCGATGTTGTCGCCAGTGGTCGGCGGAAGGTGCACGTGCCCGTCGACCTGGGACCGGACCGCAGCGACGCACGGATGCACGCCAAGACCGTAGGATGCTACGCAGTGCCGTAGGGGACCGCACCGCCACTTCCCAGCAAATTAGGGACACTGTTGCTCCTGGGGTATCGGCGAGGACCATTCGCAACCGTCTCCATGAAGCTGGGCTACGGTGCCGCACACCGTTAGGCCGTCTTCCGCTCACGCCCCAACATCGTGCAGCCCGCCTCCAGTGGTGTCGCGACAGGCGTGAATGGAGGGACGAATGGAGACGTGTCGTCTTCAGCGATGAGAGTCGCTTCTGCCTTGGTGCCAATGATGGTCGTATGCGTGTTTGGCGCCGTGCAGGTGAGCGCCGCAATCAGGACTGCATACGACCGAGGCACACAGGGCCAACACCCGGCATCATGGTGTGGGGAGCGATCTCCTACACTGGCCGTACACCACTGGTGATCGTCGAGGAGACACTGAATCGTGCACGGTACATCCAAACCGTCATCGAACCCATCGTTCTACCATTCCTAGACCGGCAAGGGAACTTGCTGTTCCAACAGGACAATGCACGTCCGCATGTATCCCGTGCCACCCAACGTGCTCTAGAAGGTGTAAGTGAACTACCCTGGCCAGCAAGATCTCCGGATCTGTCCCCCATTGAGCATGTTTGGGACTGGATGAAGCGTCGTCTCACGCGGTCTGCACGTCCAGCACGAACGCTGGTCCAACTGAGGCGCCAGGTGGAAATGGCATGGCAAGCCGTTCCACAGGACTACATCCAGCATCTCTACGATCGTCTCCATGGGAGAATAGCAGCCTGCATTGCTGCGAAAGGTGGATATACACTGTACTAGTGCCGACATTGTGCATGCTCTGTTGCCTGTGTCTATGTGCCTGTGGTTCTGTCAGTGTGATCATGTGATGTATCTGACCCCAGGAATGTGTCAATAAAGTTTCCCCTTCCTGGGACAATGAATTCACGGTGTTCTTATTTCAATTTCCAGGAATGTATAAGCATACTAATTATAGTCTCATACTCCTTCCTTTCTTTCGTTTTCCTTATTGAAATTGCCTACAACACACCTCTGGATTTAGCCATGGAATACACCACATAAGCTGACTGCCTATCATATTCGTATCTGGCATCCATAAAATTAGTAAATTCGACAGTGTGGCTTTTTATATCATAGTTATGCAGTGTAAGTCAGACATGTTCTACTTTTGCCACACACTTTGAGCATGTGCTCTCATTTATGTATTGTGACACAAGCATTAGGTAACCAAATTAAATTTATGTCCATGGAGACTGCATTTACGGATGTCTGATCATGCTCAGCATTTATATAACACAGTTACAATACTTTTTTAATTTCTAGAAAAATTTAAAAATCTTTTTGATCCTATATTATATTGGCATAATGTTACTTAATTTCTGGTGCATATATATAATATATATATATATATATATATATATATATATATATATATATATGTGTGTGTGTGTGTGTGTGTGTGTGTGTTATACTCAGTGTTGTACTTGAATAGACTAAAGGCTAAAGCCATGACTGGACAATGGAATAAACATTATTGCAACTGTATCAGCAGAAAAAAAACATTACAGTTTGAAAATAGCATTCATGATGAGACACACGGATTTATTAAGTTATACTGGTGTGCAAAACTTAAGGGCAAAAGCAATTTACACAAATTTTCACATGATGTCTTACTCCCAAGTAACGTAGCTCAATGAAACTTCGACCATTCATAGAAAAACAGCTAAAGTATAGCACAGAAGGAAACTGAAAGGAGTACACAATGAGATAAACAGAAATGAGACTTTTATTCGAACACAATAATTACGATGAAGTCATTTCAATTCCTGGTGGTCGCTTGGGCTTGGACGTTGAAAAAGGTGGGGCACTGTTCTTAATAGGGTGTATGATCACCACAGAAGGAAATGCCTGTTCTGCAACGTACTCCCATGCTGGTCACAAGATCGGCAAACAGTTCTTTGTGATAGGGCATTCCACTACTCCATCAGTGCAGCTGGCAACTACTAGACAGTGCATCTGGTCGTTGGTGGAGGACCTCTTGTAATAGAACGACATTCAGCGAATCTGATTTTCAAATTGAGTAACAATAAAGTCAACTGCATCAATTCTACTGTTATAGATTTCCTTCAATATTGACAGCGTGATAGGTCCTGGATCAAACCCTAACCTCTCTAGAGTCCGTAGTGTGCCAAGGTTAGCACAATTAACCCTTAACATCTCTTAACGTCTCACAGATCGTTAGCGTTTATTTTTGCTCCATTGCTAATGCATAGGGGCGGAGTAGGAGTTTACAGCCTTGTCTAATTGTTTTTCCTCGAACCTTCGGTAGTTTCCTTTGTAAGTAGACACGTGAATGTGATGTGGACCTACACTATCGTTGTTTCTTTCGAGCTAGTGGTCTCTGAGACCACATCTGGGACTTTGCATTATGGATTCAGTAGCCAGGACTTTGTCTCTTGACTTCGAGGGTACTGTTTTAAAAAGGTTTGAGAACAGTCTAAGAAGTGATGTTTGATTAGATAGTGACAACGAAATTGAAACTGAACATAATTCAGAATAGAAAGAGTGCGGAAGTGAAGACGAAATTATTTTATCACCCATGAATTCCTAGAAAGAAACAGGTGATCAAAGTGATGAGGACAGAAGTGTAGAGACTGAATCTTTAGCTAAAGGTTCTGTTACACATATTTAGTTGAAACAAATATCGCTGGTCGTCGCAAAGTCCTCCAATAATTGTTAAAGGCATTATTTTTCTGCATGTTGGATTTAAGTGGGGTGAATGCGTTTATCCTTCACAATTCCTACAAAGACGATACTCAGGAAAACCACTTTAATTTTTTGAAGAAATTTGCGAACTTATTACTGACACCACAGATAAAAAGCGAGTCCGTAGCTATCATATACCCTGTGAACTTCGCGCAAGTATTCACTGTGATTTGGGTGTGAAAGAACCAAGAGTAAAAGTCGTTGTCGAAAGACTGGAAAAATAGAAGACATGCTCCACCTGTGACCCTTAAAAGAAGAGAAAGACGCCTTGTACTTTTCATTGTTGCAAGAAGCCAATCTCAGATGATTTCTCTACAAAAATTTCCAGCGAGTGCCAAGAAAACCTCTGAGAAGAAAGCTGAAAACCTGCAAAGTACTAGCCTAATTTTCATTTTTTGAATGTTTTATATGTGGCGTTTTTTACATTTTTATCGTTACATGTTCAATGAATTATAAAAATATATCAAAAAAGTGAAATTTAAAGTGCAGGGTATGTGATTTTCATAGCATTAATATGAGAATCTAACTTCTAGAAGCATCTATTCCACAGTACATATCACAGTTGAAATCTTTGGCACAACACTGCAAATTTCAAGATAATTTACAAGAAGTGCTATCAGAAAGATTAGTGTGTGGTTTAAGAAGTGAAATTGTTCAAGAAGTGAAATTGTTCGAAGAAAACTGTTTGGAGAACGCAAACTGACATTCAAGAAATTTCAGTGACTATGGAGGCTGCTACAACTGAGACTGCAATGGTTGGTCATGGATACAATCAGGCATTTTCATGCAGAGTGCACCAAGTGAACTTGTAGTATGAAAACGTACAATGTTACTGTTGTGGCAAACAATGACTCTTGAAGCCACAGTGCTCTTTAAAACGTTTCGGTTGTAAAATTGGCGATATCCAAGGGTGTGTTCCAAAAATGTGTTGCGGAAAAGGCAAGCACTCAGCATTCAATAAGTCAGGGACCAAAGGAAACCAGTGCAGGAGGAAGAAAGAGGACAAGGCAGGGAACAAGAAGAAAGCCAGGAAGGTTCACAAGCTGGTGTTTGGGGATTCTGACACTGATTCAGAGGAATCAAATTAAAACGGTGGTCAGAAGAGGAGCAAGTAGTGTTAAAAAATATCATGTTCAGAAAACTGTGCATCGAAACAAATATATACCGATAAAGTGATCTAAATGAAGAATATGTCAGTATGTGCAAGGAGTGTTACAGTGTCGACATGTGTTCCACTGTGGAAGAACATGTGCCAGTGTACAAAATTAGCGTTATTAAACAAGTGGATAATTTCCAGAATGAGATTTTCACTCTGCAGCAGAGTGTGCGCTGATATGAAACTTCATGGCAGATTTAAACTGTGTGCCAGACCAAGACTCTAACTCGGGACCTTTGCCTTTCACGGGCAAGTGCTCTACCAACTGAGCTACCCAAGCACGACTCACGCCCCGTCCTCACAGCTTTACTTCTGCCAGTACCTCATCTCATACCTTCCAAACTTTACAGAAGCTATCCTGCGAAGGTCGGCCATGTTATTACGGATTTGGCAGTGGTAGTGACAAATGGTGGCCGGATGCCTTCCTGCAGTCACTGCAAACCCACTGGGATGTAAGTAGTGTAACCCATCTGTCTGCATCTAGTGTAAGCCATGAATTAGTGCAAATCTCTGCAAATGTCTGAGTCAGAACGTGGGGACCAGCACGGTATTCACCTAGTGAGATGCGGAAAACTACCTAAAAACCACATCCAGGCTGGCTGGCATACTGGCTCTCGTCATTAATCAGCCGGGCAGATTTGATCTGGCGCCGGCGCCCCTACCCGAGTTCAGGAAGCAGCGTATTAGCGCGCTCAGTTAACCTTGTGGGTTATTAGAATGCTTGACTAACTGTGAATATTATGAAAAGGAAGATTTTTAAAAGTGAGGTGGAATATTATGGTCATATTATTGATAAAAATGGATTGAATAATAGTGATAGAAAAGTAGAACCTGTGCAGAGAACCACAAAGCCAACGACCCAAACTCAGATCTTGTCACTTTGTGGTGTGATGAACTATCACGGATAATTTTTGCCAAACTTGTCTAGAATTCTAGGTCCTCTGTATTCATGCACCAACACAACAAATTTTGAAAGGAATGCAAAATGTGACAAAGCATTCAAAGAAGCTAAGCGTATGTTGCTGTCACACGAAATTTTTTGTCATTATGAACCATCATTGCCACTAGTTTTAGCTTGTGACGCTGCTGAGTCAGGCATGGGTGCATACCCATAAAATTATTGTATCTTGAATAAAGAAACTAGAGCCATTGTAGGGAGTGTAGAAAGATGTGATCTGTACCTAAGAGAGTGTCACTTTACTGTGATAACAAATCATAAACCACTCATCTATAAGTTCAGTCCCAAAGTTTCACTGACTTCCATTTGTGATAGGAGATAGCAAAGACAGGCCGAATTTTTATCTCAGCATGATTATGTCATTAAATATCGCAAAACTGATGGAAATTGTAACTCTGACTGTTTATGAAGATTCCATTTACCGGGGTAGATTGAACCAGATGATTGTGTGTATGTAAATTTCCTCATGCTTGGCAGGTCCCTGTTACAGAAGGAAATTCCCAAAGAGACAATAAAAGATAAAATCCTATCTGTTGTGTTGAGCTGTGTCAAAAATAACAAATGGCCAAAAAGTTGTCATACATTCTTAAAGAGTATTCAGTGCATTGCAGTGAGTAATATATTGATCAAAACTGTTTTGTTAAGGGGAGACAGCTGTAATCCCAAGCAGTCTAAGATTTCGGATTTTAAAAGAAATACGCTCAGGTCATTTGGGAATCATAAAAATGAAGTCTGTAACTCAAAGCTTCATGTGGTGGCCTGGACTGAATAAATAAATAGAACAAATCACAGTTGTTTTCAGTGGATATTCTAGAGTCAGTAGGGCTCCAGCCATAGCCCCACACCACCTATGGGAATGGCATACAGAGCCGTGGGAGAGGCTTAATATCGATTTTGCAAAGTTTTGTAAGAACATGTATCTAATTGTAGTGGATGCCCACAATAAGTGGCCAGAAGTAATCGAGTAGAGGGCTCTACCAACACATTGCACTAGTGGATGCATTAATCCCTTTGTTTGATCAGTTTAGCCTGCCTAAAATGATTGTGTTAGACAATGGGCCCCAATCAGTTGGTGTCCACTTTGCTTCATTTTGTGTAAAAAGTGGAATTAGGCGTTTAACCATTGCACCTTACCATCCCAGTTCAAATGGCCAATCTCAGCGAGATGGCCAAAGTTTTAAGCATGCATTGAAAGCCAGTATGTTTGATGAAACATCAAATCCTGATAAATTTTATAGACGGTTATTTGCATAGCAGAACGCAGAACATGCATGTGTAGGGCAAAGCCCAGCCATGCTTATGTTTGGGAGGTATCTAAGGACTCGATTAAGCCTAACCAAATCATTTGACATCCAGCTAAAGATCAAACCCAAGGTAATACTTGAAAAGAGCTGTACAATCAGTTTCGGAGATTTTGTAAGCATGAGAAACGGTGTTCACTCTGATGCATGGGAAAAGGACGTAGTTTTGAAATGAGAAGGAAATGTTATGTACACAATAAAAGATCTAACTGGTAATATTCATAGGAAACATATGGACCAAGTCTTGTCATCTGTTTCCAGTGACGAGTGCCAGTTCTGAAACGAATGTAATGCCAATAATTGATGATGATGTATCTCATTTTAAAGTCTGATTCTGAAATCAGCAACATTCCTAAGAGTGAACTATTACCAACCTCTGTTGTAGTTGAGCCATCTGTAGCCAAGTAGAATAATGAACCTGCTGTGACACCAGTTGCTCAGTAAGATGTCCAGGATGTTCCAATGTTGCACTACAGCTCCTGGATGATTAAAAAACCAGAGTGACTTAATCTTAAGTTGTTCCTGTCTGAGATGGGGAACTTGCTATATCTGCTATTTAAGTTGGCAATTGTACCTCAGAGTAAGTTGCCTTTCTATGTTCTTTGCTGGGGTATTGTCATCTGATGATCTGTGTCATAGTCCTTCGCGTGTTTTCAAGAACGTAATTAGTGAAATAAAGTGTGTTTCTATATATGTATATTATTGAACAATCCAGTACAAATCCTAACAGTAATGAGTAGGCCAAAGCTCTCAGACTTTCTAACAACAGACATATAAAGATTCTGGCCGTGACCTCAACTGTGCTCCAACACCAGCAATGGAAGACGCAGCTTGGACAGTGGCGGCCACTCTTGCTGGCGAAACGTCAGAAAAATCGACAAACAAATGTTGGCCAAAGAACCTGAGACTAAAGCCAACAATATATATGCCAATAAGCGGTTACGAAACACTTAATAATTTTGCTGTTTTGCAATGTAGCACACGCATCAACAGAGACTTTTGAACGCCTTCTCAAGCTATTTTTCAATGGATGCGACATAATAAAATTTTGCCAGTGTCACCGCGCAGCTTTAAGAAAGGGAGAAGTACCATTTACTATTTAACTATCATGTTGATGGACAGCGAAACCATCTTTAATGAGTAAGATTATTTTACAGCTCTGTTCTTGGAAATGTGGGGAGCATCAACAATAATATAATAAACTGCCTGAGAAACGAATGCCCAGATTTTCTGCATATGTATACTGACAAATCCAAAACACGTGAGAGAGTTGGTTGTGAATATTGTTGTCCTGAGTTTAAAAGAAAAATTACTGTCATAGTTTAGTAGCCGCAATTGCAGACATAATTGTGCATGGAGTGCTTTGCAGTAATTATATGATCAGAATTGGATATCTGATAACAGCTATATGTATGACAAACAGGAATTGATGATGAAAGGTAACAGAGAAAATTCACTGTCCAGTCTCATTAACGTGACCACCTACTAAAAGCCTGAATAACCAGCTTTTGCAGCACAGACTGCAGCAAGACTTGCAGAAAGAGATTCAGTGAGGTTCTGGAAGGTACCGACAGGCATGTAGAGCCACGCAGATTGCACTGCAGTGGCGAGCAGCGCTACGTTTCTCAGTTGAGGATCAATGGCGTGAACAGCTTGGTTGAGATGGTCCCACGGATTCTCGATTGGGTTGAAATCCAGGGAGTTTGATGGCCAGAGGATCACACTAAACTCTAGGTGCACTGCGAACCAGCCACATACACTGCAAGCTGTATGACACGCATTTTACTGCTAGTAGGTTCACTTATGCCAAGGAAAAACCAAGTGAGGTGGCGCAGTGGCTAGCACACTGGACTCGCATTCGGGAGGATGATGGTTCAATCCCGCATCCAGCCATCTTGATTTAGGTTTTCCATGATTTCCCTAAATCGCTCCAGGCAAATGCTGGGATGGTTCCTCTGAAAGGGCACGGCTGACTTCCTTCCCCGTCCTTCGTTAATCCGATGACCTCGTTGTCTGATCTCCTCTCCCAAACAACCCAACCCAACCCCATCCTGAGGAAAAATAACTGCATGTAGGGTGAACATTGTCTCCAGCAACAGATGCTAGCTTGTGTTGATCCACTGTGCCTTCCAGAATGATGAGCTCACCCAGGCAGTGCCATGAGAACATTCCCCAGCTCATAATGCTCTTTCCTCCAGACTGGATCCCTCTGACGATGGTTGCAAGGTGTTTGCTTTCAAACGTTTCATGCTGTACAGGCAAACTGCCATGTGTCCAATGGAGCATGAAATGTATCCAGTTGCAGTACTGCTGTGGCAATTTCAAGTTTCATCGCTGATGAACAGAGGAGACCTGCTGTAGAGGACCATATGCAGCAATGATCACTGAATTGGGTTTAAATTCAAGGAGTTGGTGGCCAGGAGATTACAGTAAACTCATCTTGGTCCTCTTCGAAACAGTTACATACACAGTGAGCTACACGAAACGGTTGGACTTTCCTGCTGGTTGATGCCATTGTGTCGAGGGAAAACAACTACATGTAGGGATGTACAAAGTCCCCAAGAATTTGGTAGACTCTTGGTTCATCTGGATAATCAGTTGCTCAACTGTTGCATGTCTATTCGACTGTACACATCTCTGCAGCAGTCGTTCACCCCTGTCATCTATGGTCTATGGTGCCCCACAGTTGCCTCAGCGCCAGTTTGGGATAGCGTTGTTTTACCATGCATGGTATATGAGCCAGATCGCTGGTCGATCATCAGCGATCGGCTTGTTATCTATGGCGCGTCCCTGGGCATGAGCATCTTTGCGTTTTCGGCTGGGGCGCGCGGGACTGCGAGAGGCAGTCGGGTTGGCGTGGCCAATGAGACTGGCGGAGTTGCGGCTTGGGCGTAAGCACATGTGTGATGTCTGTTACGCTGGGGCTGTTTGCTAATCGTGAAACTCCTGCGGTGGTTACTGGTTGCCTGGAAGGCATTTCATATAAACTGTGCCAAGCCTTGCAGTGAGAGGGGAGTCCGGAGTTGGTATTGGCCTACATGTTTGTACAAATTGAGGTGCCTGTGTGAGAAACACGGCGTGGGCCTGTTGGTTGCTTCGTCCTGCTGGCAGCCACCGCAAACGGATGTTTGGCTGAAATGTCTACAGTTTGTGGTGAGCATAGTGTGAACAAGTTCTCGTAGGATGTGTTCCCAGCCTGACTCTTAGCCTGTGTTATTTGTGGGTGCCGACCCCTTGTCTGTAACTGCTTCCGGGTGTCCTGTACGATTTCACAGCAAAATTGTGTTTTTGTGGCATTCTGTGTTTCTGGCTCAGCCTCCGCCTAGAAAGGGGAAAGATTTGTGCCTCAACTGAAAGAGGGGGTTCGACTGGACAGCTTTTGGAATTCCTTAATGCTGTAATTTAAACATATAAAAACAAATTGTTCTTTCAGAATAAGCGCCTGTTTCTTTGGGACACTGCAGTTCAAACAGGAGTGGCGTAATGTTAATGACTAGGCCTATTTGTTATTCGTCATATGAAGTCTATTCATTGTCTTGCAGTTTTCTGGGGCACGCAGCTGTGTTATTGAACTCATTTTGAAGTGTTCTGTCAGGTGAATGACTGCTCCCGTCTTCAGCGTATACTTTTGAGTAGTATTGTAAGGTTTTTTTGGATATTTGTCAGTGGGGTGTATTGATTCAATTTTGTTTTTCTCTTCCTTTTGAATTACGGAGAATTGTTTAGTTTATCTGGTTATTGGCTTAACTCACACTTCACGCACTAAATCAGCTGATATTGAAATTGTTTTTTTTTTATTCCTGTTTAGTGTCAGACAGATTCAAATGTAACTTCATTTATGTTATTTGAAATAATTGTGTTGGATTGACCTTACTGAGTTATCTGCAATCGAAGTAAGGAAGGACCCAGTCCTTCAATAGTGCTTAACAGTGGCGTGTGGTTCGGGTTGTGAGCCCCGTGCTCAGACCAGTTCTGGTATCAGAGCGTGGTTGCTCTTCGGTACTGCTATAGCACATGGTTCATGTTTTAATTGTAAATTTGTTGTTCTGCTGTTTGTTGTTTGTGTGCGTATTTTACAGAATTGTCACATCAGCATGTGCAGTCATGGGGATTCGGTGCCCAAAGAAGGACCAATTGCAATACGAGTTACAGATTCGAGGGCGGCCTGACGACGGTGGCGTGAGTGAGCTGTCTGCGCGGCTGCGAGACGCGGTGGCGCTCCCAGTCCAGGTATCCAAGGAGCGTGTCGGTAAGGTTGGTGACGATTTGTTGCCTTGTGCCGCCTGCCTGGATCAGATTCACTCAAACTTAGATTTATTAACAGGTAGTTCTCCCTCTCGCTTGCAAGTATATTGTCTGCAGGTACAAATCACTCAGTTCATTAACCGACTTAGTGATCTTGCTCAGGTGGCTGTCGGCCCGGGTTTCAAGGATAAGGCAAACGAGTTACGGGAGCGGGTTTTGAAATTGCAAGTTCAGTTGAGTGCTTTGGAATGGGAAAGCGCTGCGGTGGAGGATGGACAGGGAGGTGAGGCTTCGTTGAATTTGCCAATGAAGTCCTCTGGCACCGGATCCCGAGATCAGACTGGTGGGGCTAATTATTTTGCTAAACTTCCAAACCCCGTGGTGTCCATATTTCAGGGAGTGAGTCCTTGTCGATTGAATCCATGGAGCATTTAGTTCAGTTTTTGTGGTTTTTAGTTAAGTTGGAGAGGATTGCTAATGTGTTAAATGCGCTGGCAAGGTTGGTGTGTCAGTTGCTCTATCCTTTGTCCAGTGGTTCCTTGACTCAACTAGTAGCATCTGTTCTTGAGAGTGATGGTAGCTTGAGTGGGTTGCGAATAAAGATCGTGCAGGAAATGTTAACCACTTGGGACAAAAGCCACCTAGTGAATAAATATGTATTCAGATTACAGAGGAAGCAGGAATCCCTGAGTGACTACATAACCGATGTATGAACAGCGGTGCCTCCCGGCGCATGAAGTCGTTTTAAGTATAGTGTGGGGGTTGAAACCGGATGATCGGAGTCGTGTATTGTTTGGTGAGAGGTCGACTTCTTACGCAGACTTGGAACAGCTAGTTCATGAAATTGAAGGGGTTTCGCGAGCAGATGACATGCGAGAGTGCGGAGGAATTTCCGGTAGCAGTGTGTATAAGGAAAAGGGAAGGAATTACCAGCCTCAAGTAGCGTTCCCACTAACGTCGGTTGCTACCATTGTAGCCAACTGGGACATTTCGCGCGTGAGTGCAAAGTCAAGGGGGGAGTAATGTCGAACAACTGACGCCAGCTGGCATGCAGGCGAGGTCGCCGCAGTCCCATGCCTGGGGCCTGCAATAGAGTCCGGACGGTGTCGATCGCTAGATTACCTTTCACTTGCGTTAAGTGTGAACAATGAGCCGGTGTGTGCTCTGATTGATTCTGGCAGTAATATATCTCTTCTCGACTATCGGTGGTATCAAAGATATAAGTCCATTTGTAAGTTCCTGGTGCTGCGGAGTGTTTCGGTAATCTGTCGGGGTGTGAATGGCCACCGTTTTGATGTGGTTGGCGAAATGAAGGTGGGGTGCAGAGTTGGCGATTTTTATTGGCCTGTTAAGGTATGTGTAGTGAGGAATTTGTGAATGGATATCCTTTTGGGGTGCAACTTTATAGCCGGCCAGGGTTGCCGAGCGGTTCTAGACGCTACAGTCTGGAACCGTGTGACCGCTGCAGTCGCAGGTTCGAATCCTGCCTCGGGCATGGGTGTCTGTGATGTCCTTAGGTTAGTTAGGTTTAAGTAGTTGTAAGTTCTAGGGGGCTGATGACCTCAGAAGTTAAGTCCCATAGTGCTCAGAGCAATTTGAACCATTTTTTTGTAACTTTATAGAGCTTACTGGGCTGGTATTGGATTATGTGGGAGGCGATTTTCTCCAGTTACCAAGTTTCAGTTTTGTACCAATTATTCGAGAGATTTTCGGGTGTGTAGTGCTAGTAGTAATGCCTCTGGTTGTAACTTGAGTCTTCTTACCAAGCAGCAAGCCTCGCAGTTGTTGCAAGTCTTGGAGAAGTTTTCTCGTGCGTTAACAGACGAGTTGGGGTCACCAATAACATTCAGTACTGTCTCCGTGTCACCAATAATCAACCGGTCAAGCAAGCACCGTATAGATTGTCGCCTCCTAAGATGAAGGTGTTGAGGCAGATAGTTGACGACATGCTTGAAAAGGGGGTTATTCGTCCGTCTACTTCGCCTTATGCTTCCCCAATATTCTTGGTTCCTAAAAGTAATGGAGGTGGCTACAGGCCCGTGGTTGACTATCGGGCCATAAATAAAAACGTGGTCTTGGAATCGGTCCCACTTCCTGATTTGCACAACTGCTTTACATGGTTTCGTGAGTGCGTTACTTCACTGTATTGGATCTCAATCAAGCCTACCACCAGATTCCGCTGGCCAAGGAGTCTAAGCCCCTTACTGCATTCACGACTGATTGGAATCTATACGAATTTAACCGCATGCCCTTTGGTTTAGCGACCATAGCTGCGGTTCTCTCTAGGCTTCTCGACTCTGTTTTGGCTGACATAAAGTTTCAGTTGGTTTTTAATTACTTGGATGACTTGGTCATCTATGGTAAGACCTTCTAAGAGCATTTAGGACATATTGATGAAATGCTGGCTCTTTTGGAACAGGCAGGGTTAACTGTTAAACCTTCTAAGGTCGAGTTCGCCCGTCAGGAAATCTGCTTTCTGGGTCATGTGGTGTCCTGCAGTGGCATCAAGGTTGATCACTCGAGGACCCATGCCATCCGTGATTTTCGACCACCTTAGAGTAAAAAGGGGGTGGCTAGGTTCGTGGGTATGGTAAATTTGTTTAGGAAATTCATTCACTGTTTTGCGGAACTGGCTTCGTTGAACTATTTGAGAAAGAAAGGGGTGCCCTTTAATTGGACTGAAAGCCAGCAAAGCGCCTTCGATGCTCTTAAAACTGCATTGGGTAATGCCCTGATTCTGGCCGTTCCGAATTTTGATTTGCCCTTCATTTTTCAAACGGTTGCTTTGGGCTCCGTTATTATGGCCGTGTTGCTTCAGGAACAGGACAGAGAGCGCCGACCGATCGGTTACGCCTCACGTGGCCTTACTGCCTCTGAGAAGAAGTATTCCACCTATTAGTTGGAGGCGTTAGCAGTGCTCTTCGCCACCGAGCGATTCAAGTTCTATCTTGAGTATCGCGAGTTTCTTTTAGAGTCCAATACTCAGTCTCTCATTTGGGTTTTGGCGCGACCGCGGAAAACGGGTCCGATTGCCCTTTGGGCTGTGCGTTTGTCGGCCTTTAAGTTCGTAGTTCGGCATGTCAAGAGGACCGAAAATGTGCTAGCCGACACCCTGAGCCGCATGTTTGAGGAATCTGATGAAGAGGCTAGCGAGGATCAACTACGTTTCCAACTGGGCACGCGAGAAGAAGCTCTGGTAGCTGCTGTATTAGGAGAAGTGTTGGAGTTGTTTAAGAACCTGGAAGAGCAGCAGCATCAGGACACGGAGTTGGCCAGGATCAGGGAGCGGCTGGAAGCCGGAGGTATTATCTCGGGTTACGAGCTTAGGAGAGGAATTTTGTGTTTTGTACTCGCTATGATCAGAGGTGATAGATTTGCTTGCCCAAATCCTTGATCCCGGCCGTCTATAGGCATTATCACTGTTTGGTACTTGTAGGACATCTGGGGTCTTTAAAACTATTAGTAATATTAGAGAATCCTTGATGTGGTCAACCCTATATAAGGATGTTAGGAAAATGGTGAGAGCCTGAAAGGAATGCAGTATAGCTAAACCCAGTTCTAACGCGCGTTGGGGGTTGCTTCAGTCTTCACATGCTGAGCGTCCTATGGAGCGCCTCTTTATTGATTATGTGGGCCAACTGCCCTGTACCCAGGCTGGGTACATATATATTTTGGTGGCAGTTGATGCTTTCACTTGATATTTGTCTTGATGTTTCCGAGCACCGGAGTCACAGGCAAGAGTACTATTGCTCATCTCGAGAGGATTTTCTCCTTGTTTGGTCCACCCAAGGTTTTGGTTAGCGATAATGCGCCTGACTTTCTTTCAAAAGAGTTTCGAAGATTTTGTTTTCATCATGCCGTGGCTCATGTCACGACGACACCCTATTATCCGCAGCCTTCATTCGCAGAGCGTTTTAACCGAATCTTAAATCAGCCTTGATAATTTATCACGAGAAGAGCTGGGTCAAATGGGATAGATCCCTCCTGTAGCTCAATTTGACTTTCAATACCGCGCGCCATGAGTCGCATCAAACCACCCTGACCGCGTAACTGTAGGCCTATTCTGTAATTTCTCCACCTGCTAACTTGTGGTTGGACCTGTTGCCAGAGGAGATATTAGCAGAAATTATCCACGAGAATTGGCAGAGAGCAAGGGCCAATATAGATCTCGCCCACAAGAGGGAGGCGGCACGATACAACAAGGGGCATCATCCTGCTAACACCAGAGGGGGCATCCTGGTTTTTGTTAGGCGTGTGCCGGGATGGGGGAAAGGACATAAAGCGTCATCTAAATTTGAGCCTCGCTTTGAGGGCCCCTATCAGGTTCTTCAGGTCCTCACCCCAGTGACCTACCGTGTACGGCATCAACAATCTGGCCAGGAAAAAAGAGTGCACATATCGCAAATCAAGGTTAGCAATGTTGGGTAGTTGCCTAAGTTCCTGCATGTGTAACCTCATCCCGGGGGTTTTACGTAAAGGGGGGCAGGCTGAGCCAGATCGCTGGTCGATCATCAGTGATCGGCTTGTTATCTTTGGCGCGTCCCCGGGCATGAGCATCTTTGCGTTTTCGGCGCTCGGGACGGCGAGAGGCAGTCGGTTTGGGGCGGCCAGTGAGACTGGTGGAGTTGCGGCTTGGGTGTAAGCACATGTGTGATGTCTGTTACATTGGGGCTGTTTGCTAATCGTGAAACTCCTGCGGCGGTTACTGGTTGCCTGGAAGGCATTTCATATAAACTGTGCCAAGCCTTGCAGTGAGAGGGGAGTCCAGAGTTGGTGTTGGCCGACATGTTTGTACAAATTGAGGTGCCTGTGTGAGAAACACGGTGTGGGCCTGTTGGTTGCTTTGTCCTCCTGGCAGCCATCGCAAGCGGATGTTCGGCCGAAATGTCACTGTTTGTGGTGAGCATAGTGTGAACAAGTTCTCGTAGGATGTGCTCCCAGCCTGACTCAGCCTGTGTTAATTATGGGTGCCGAACCATTGTCTAACTGCTTCCGTAAGACATCACAGCAAAACTGTGTTTTTGTGGCTTTCTGTGTTTCTGGCTCAGCCTCCGCATTCGGGAGGACGACGGTTCAATCCCGTGTCCGGCCATCTTGATTTAGGTTTTCCGTGATTTCCCTAAATCACTCCAGGTAAATGCCGGGATGGTTCCTCTGAAAGGGCACGGCCGACTTCCTTCCCCATCCTTCCCTAATCCGATGAGACCGGTGACCTCGCTGTCTGGTCTGCTTCCCCAAAACAACCAACCAACCAATCAGCCTCCGCTTCGATAGGGGAAAAATTTTTGCCTCAACTGAAATGCAGGGGTTCAATTAGACATCTTTTGGAATTCCTTAATGCTGTAATTTAAACATATAAAAACAAATTGTTCTTTCAGAATAAGCGCCTGTTTCTTTGGGACACTGCAGTTCAAACAGGAGTGGCGTAATGTTAATTAGTATTTGTTATTCATCAAATAAAGTGTACTTAATCTCTTGCAGTTTTCTGGGGCACACAGCTGTGTTATTGAACTCATTGTGAAGAGTTCTGTCAGGAGAATGACTGCTCTCCGCTTCAGTGTATTCTTTTGAGTAGTTTTGTAAGGTTTTTTGGATGTTTGTCAGTGGGGTCTATTGATCCAATTTTGTTTTTCTCTTTCTTTTGAATCACGGAGAATTGTTTAGTTTATCTGGTTATTTGCTTAACTCGCACTTCACGCACTAAATCAGCTGATATTGAAATTGTTTTTTTTTATTCCTGTTTAATGTCAGACAGATTCAAATGTAACTTCATTTATGTTATTTGAAATAAGTGTGTTGGATTGACCTTAATGAATTATGTGCAATCGAAGTAAGGGACCCAGTCCTTCAATAGTGCTTAACAGTGGCGTGTGGTTCGGGTTGTGAGCCCTGTGCTTGGACCAGTATACTTTAAACATGTCAGCCCTGTGAACAATTTACAAACTTCGCCATTTTGGAAATTCTTCCAACACTTGCCCTGAAAGCTGATGATCAGACCCTTTTGGACATCAGATAAATTGCTCCACTTGTGCATTATGACAATGATTATACCATTTTCTGCATCTCCCTTGACACACTGTACTGCTAGTGCTGCCATCTACCGGTGGTATGTGTTTATTGCATGTTGATGTCGAACATAATTGGAGATCATATTAATGTGATTGGACTGTACAAAACAGTTCATCTAATGTGTTTCAAAGGGTACTCAGATATTTGGCACAATGAAGTAGTAGTCGACCTCACGAAAGATAATATCAAAGAAGGGGATGCACCATTTAATCACCTTCCTTAATGCCACTTTCTTCATATTTCCAGAAAAGAGGTATAAGAGCAATAGAAACTGTGGTGGCAAATCTCTCACGAGAAAAGATACTTTCTTTCACTTCAGTCCAGCATATTATTCCAGCAAAATCATGGTATAAAAATGAAATACGAAACTCCACACTCAGACTCTGAAGACCATGCATTAGTCGTCTGGCTGCCATATTATCCTCAGCTGTTCATCATCGGATACTGTATGGAGGGGCATGGGGTCACCACACTACACTCCAGGCCACTGTCGACCTTCAGACACTGGATCTGCCACGATGCCACCTGTTAGTCAAATGGATCCTCAACTGACATCACGGGCTGAGTGCATCGTGGCTCATTGCTCCCACTGAGCAAAAATCCCTGGCAGTAGCGAGAATTAAGCCTGTATCTCCAGCATGAGGATCTGTCACGTTAACCACTCACCTACTAAGGTGGATAAAATTATAGTGCAGCAACAGAAATATTCTGAGGAGACATGTGGCAACAGTTATATGAATGAAGCTGGGACACCCATGTTTCCCTGCCCACCTCTATAGGATTGGAGTGTTAGGGATCTTAACCATAACATTTTGGGACATTCTAAATATGTTCCACACCAAAAGAAACTGAGAGAAAACCCAGTAAAAACGTAGATTCCCATGCTAACAGATACGAAAACGCTAATGAATTATAATAATATCAATGTTTAATAGCACATTATCTGCAAGAAACAGAGATGAGGCTCTGACATATCAAATACTGACATTTGTAATTTTGTGTATCTACAAGCGAACTAGGAATTTCTTTGCAGTTGCTAAATATCTACTAGAATGGGGTAGATGTCCTTAACTCCTTCTCCACTCTCTCCTGTCCACTTCTCCTCACCCCACTCTTTGTTCATTTTCTCCTCCTTCCATCTCTCTCTGTCCTTCACCTCCTGCCTCTCTCTTTTCATTTCCTCCTGCACCCCTCTCTCTCGATTTACTCCTCCTTCTTCTCTCTGACAATCTTCTTCCCTTTCCCCTTTCTATGTGCATTTCCTCCCTTTTCCTATTCACTTCCTCTTCCTCACACTGTCTTGCCCTTAGCCTTGTCTATTGTTATTGCAAACAGAACACTGACTGTGAATTGATGTAGCTTAAAATGAGTGAGTAAATCGATTGGGATCACTGGTATAAGGGTTATGAGAGAGACCTCTCCAACTACAGTAACTGTGAGGGCAATAACTTCAACAACAGTATTTTACATAGTTTCAATCTGTGAACAGGTGGGATTTCAAATTTTGAGATGATTAAAATTCCATAGTAGGTTTATAATCATAAGCTAATAAGCCATTAACACAAAATTCTTGTTTTTTGTTATGAACAACTATGAGTGAGGAAAAACTACACAATGTTGAATACACAATTTTTGTTTGGAATGTATACGGAAAAGGCAACTTGTCTAAAGGCTTAAAAGCAAAGCCCTGCTATCATAGTTACAACTGACTGTGAGAAATAAGACGAGAATAAACACATGGCCACAGCATAGCATAACATTTTCTTTTTTGCAGCTGGTTTCAACAGAAGACATCTACAACATTGTTTAAAGGATATATAGCTTATGTCTGTCGGAGTCTTCATTAGAATATTGTGTAAATATTTGAAGTATATCACTCAGGTAATTTATGAGACTTTTGCAAACAACATTTCCCCTTTATATGTTTACATACAATATATATTAAAAATATGTAACATACATCCATCTCAATGTTTGTTACAGTATCATGCAAAACCTTGAAGTAAATTGGACAACAACTTTTAGAGATTCTTACAAACAACATTTATATTTATATACATCTGTGTGTGTGTGTGTGTATGTGTGTGTGTCTGTGTGTGTGTGTGTGTGTGTGTTGACAGTGTATATGAGCTGTGTCCATCTCAATGTCTATTGAGCATTATGCAAAAATTTGAAGTAAATTGGTCCAGAAATTATCGAGATTTTTGCCAATAACACTTCTGATTTATGTAGTACAAATATATTCATGTACGGGAAATGTGAGTTACCCATGTCAGCCTGAATATTTATTAGGGCATTCTGTAAAAATGTACTTTAAATTTTTACATTACACTCTAATGAAACTTTTGACTGACATAGGCTATATATTTTAGTATATATACCATACATATGTTGGTAATAAACAAAGATGAAATATTATTAGCACAAATCTCGAAAAGTCTTGAATGATTTTACTTCAGATAAGCTAACGAGCATTGGAATGAACATTTATTTTGCAATGAATTTTTAACAGCACTCTAATGAACATTTTGACAAACATAGATTATATATATATATATATATATATATATATATATATATATATATATATATATATATATATATAGGGAAGTATTGTCAGCAAGAATCTCAAAAAGTTCTTGACCGAATTGCTTCAGAGTTTTACATAATGCTCTAATGAATATAGAGACAGACATTTGGATACACTTCATTATATGTATATTTTTAATATAAATTTTTTAACATATATATAATATACTGATACATACACAATGTATAAAAGGGATACTTTGTAACAGGAAATCTCAAAAAGTTCTTGAGAAATTTACATCGAATTTTTACCTGATATTTTAATGAACGTTGTTACAATATCGACGAATTTAATTCGAATATTTACACAATGCTATACTGAACATTCGCATGAGCATAGGCTTCATATTTTTAATGTATCATATATAAGAATATATATTTAATATAGTAAAGGAAAAGGTTGTTACCAAAAATCTCTAAACATTCTTCACTGCTTTACTTCATTTTTTTACATAATATTGCAATGAAGATTGAAACGAACATCTGGTGTATATTTTAATATATAAATTCATATGTAATGTATAGAAGGGGAATTTTGAAATAAAAAATTTTGAAAACTTCTTGATCAATTTTCTTTTATCTTTTACATATCAGTTTAATAAGTGTTTAGAGAGATACAGACTATATTTTTAATACATAAAACGTATAAATATGTGTATGATATATAATAGGGAATATTGTTAGCAAAAATTATGGAAAATTTCTAGACCGATTGACATCAGATTTTTTACATGCAACACTGCTAATTATTCACAGAGACCTAGGTTATAATATATAAGTCATCTCTGATCACCATGCAGCATAGCTTCAGCTGCAGCCAAATGAGATGCTGTTTGTCGCTAAAAAGAAACCATAATTAAACAAAAGAATATAATGATGGTGTCAACAGAATAAACTGCATGTGAGTACACATACCATGGTTTGAGAATGATAACTTTTCCTGCAATAGCTTTGCTGGTGACTTCTACAACTGTTTTGATGCCACATGCCCAATTGCAGCCACAAAAGTTAAACAAACATAAAATATAAACAAAAGTATGTGGATAAATAATGATATCATTGAAGCAAGGGATAAATTAAAATTATTTCACAGTGCAATGATGAATAATTGACAAAATATCAAGCTAAAGGAAGCTTTCAAAACATTTCAAGAATGCTATAAAGTTTTATTAATACAGACCAGGACCAACTATGTTGCAAGCAAGCTTCAAGTTACAGACAACGTTATTACTGTTGTAGGGGGAGTGATACACTGTTTTAGAACAGGCAGAGACATACCCTGTATGGAGTTTATTATTAACCACAGTGGGATGGTTGTAATGGAACAAAATGAAATTACTAATATTTTGGATGAATATTTTTTTTCGGTAGTGGAAGCTATCAATGGCACACAAAATAATCTGCAGTGTAATTTTAAAGGCAATCCATCTGAGCATAGCATATATCTAGCCCACCAAGTTACAAAGAAATAATTAACACATTAGCTCTCTAAAGTTTTACAGTACTACTGGGCGTGATGGCCTCAGTATTAATGTATTAAAAATGAGTAGACAAAATGTCTCTGTACCTCTGTCTGTAGCAATAAATAATATAATATAATCAGGCACATTCCCAAACAGACTAAAAATAGCCCAGGTAAAACCAGTCTTTAAAATAGGTGGTAAACATAAAATTAAAAACTACAGACCATTCTCAGTACTTACTGTCTTTACCAAAATACTGGAAAAGTCTTATGTAACAGAACTATAAACTTCCTCCAGACACACACACAGCCTAAGGTTTCAAAATCAAAATGGATCCTTAAAATCCAAATGAACTAATACAGCAACAGCTCAGTTAATTGAAGAGATAATAAATGCCATCAAGAACCAGCAACATGTGGCACATGTATACCTCTACCTTGAGAAAGGTATCGAATGTGTGAGCGCTACTATCCTGTTAGATAAGTTATGGAATGTTAGTATCAGAGGCACTGCTCATGACCTAATAAAGTCTTACATGAGTAACCGAAAACAGTTTGCACTGCTTAAAACTGAAAGTGGTGTTCACAAATCTAAAATCACTAATCTAAAATATGGAGTGCCCCAGGGTTCAGTATCGAGTCCTCTTCTGTTTTTGATTTATGTAAATGACATAAAATATTGCACTAGAAGTTATAAAGTAGTTCTGTATGCAGATGATGTATTCATCATGTGTAAAAAGGTATCATCTAACGAACTAGGGACCCACTGTAATAATGTGACAAATGACATTGTTCAATGCTTCAATGAAAGCCACTTAAATGTAAACACTAATAAACATGTCTCATGGAGTTTGACAACAGTAGTTTTAATGATGAAATGAACTATGCATAAGCAATGAATTAGTAAAAAAGAGCTTAGCATAAAATTCCTTACAATTCCTTACAATTTAAAGTAATCTAAAATGGGACACACATATTGACACTGTAGCATGTAAGTTGTCAAAGAATATATTTGCAGTTAATATGATTAGCAAGTTCTCAAAGACGCTGTTGTCCTAAAGACTGGATACCACGTTCTATTTTCCTCTCACCTGAATTAAAGATTAAAAAATGAGGAGCAACAACCAAAGTAAATATAAATAAGCTACTTCTACTTAAAAAACTGTAAGAATCATCGGTGGAGTAAAATAGAAGGACTCAATCCCGTGGCTTGTTTCCATAAACTAGTGTAATAACCATAGTAAACATGAGCATTCTGAAAGCTATATTACTTGTTAAAAGACTGCAGTCCAACATTTGTTCTGATTTGTATCAGTACAATACCAGAGATAAAGCAAAATTTTACATCACTTTCACAGAACTGCACTCTTTGAAAGAGTCAACAATATGCAACTTTAAAGTTAGCCAATGCACTGCCCAGTAAAATTATAACTCTGCCCACAATGAAGTTTAAATTTCGGCAAAAGAAATTCCTGTAACAAAATCTCTCTTACACCTTAGAAGACCACCATACCCACAAGCAAGATAAGAAGTGCTCAGAAAAAATATGTAAATAGTGTTAAGCAAACCATTTTATTCGTAATTTAATCAGTTTTTTAATCAGTGACATATTCAGAAGAATGTATTATTGTGTCACGTATCAAGAATTGTAACCTGTTTTTATACATATGCAATGAATCATCTGATGTTGAATAGAGTATTATTATTATTATTATTATTATTATTTTCTCTAATGGCGTTCAAATAAGAATTATGACAAATATTTTCTTTATGCAAGCCAATACCATGATGATGTTGCAAACTTTCAGGGATGATGAAAACAGTAGATGTATCAATTTGGGGCAAGGGAACCTGGTCCAGAAACGACTCAGTCGAAAGATATTAGCGAAAACTGTTCTGGTACCTCTGACAGTGGAACACATGTGCCAGTACTGTTGTTGCTAAGGTTGTAGAGCTGGCAATCCCAATGAGCACTTAGGTGTAGACACTGGGATAATAACTCATCTTAGTTAACTTCTAGCCTCACTTCTACTCTGACACAGTCCCTTATGACTGTAGGGTACTTGTTTTAGATATATCAGTTTTCACCCTAGATAACTGTTTTTCTAATTAATTAACTGACATTCTATAACACTGAAAAATATTTTTGGGATATTCCTTCAGTTCCTAATGTAGCAGAGCGAGGTTTCCCTTTTATGATCTGTCTCTTAGTGTAGGATGGGTCCACCATTTTCTCTGTTAACTTTGACTTCGACAACGAACGAGTAATACAGACTGTGAGAAAATACTACCCATTGTTGATTTCGGTGAAATAGTAGCTTCTCCAGCGCTTGTACCTCGCCGTCTTCCAGCGTTTAGCAAGCTCTCCTGCTCTGTGTGACCGTCACACTTGCTGAAATTCCTGCTCCCCTTTCTCTCGCTTCAATCACGCTTGAAAAAAAGCATGTGTGGCCGTATCCGGGACAACACTCTCAGACTTGACGAAGGTCGCTGTTATCCTCGCTTTTTGAGGCGTGTGTGTGTGTGTGTGTGTGTGTGTGTGTGTGTGTGTGTCATTTGAGAGCGTTCGACATTTGCAACATTGGCAACACTGCTGCATCGTCTAATTTTTATGTTCGCAACATGGAGGTATTATTCTACCTCCATGGTTCGCAATCATTTTCTCATCCACAAGACACGCCAGTGAATTAAACTGTTTAGTTGAGAATATTTCGTCACTTAACGAATGAAAGTTTTAAAATAATTTCCGTGTACACATACTCTTGTTTCTTGGTTTTGTTTTATCTCGACGAATAAATTTAAATGGTCCGCGACCTTTTGTTTTATTATTTATTCATTCATTCATCTGTAGAAAATTTATTGTATGGGTGACAGTCAGCGTATACAACCATTCACTATTTACAGCTGAAAACAATTTTTCTTGTACGTGCAGATTAGTAGACTTGATTGTATTTTAAATTATATTAATTAATCGAGATACTGATTTGATTAGTATCCCAAGAGATGCTTAGCGAAGCTATTTATATTTGCAAACGTTTCAAATCAATTTAATTAAGTTGTCGTTTTTTTAATTTTATCGCCAGTAGTCTTACAGTCTACAAAATCTAATATGTCAATAGTCGTTTCACATTTCTTTTCGTGTATTTTCTAGCGTGCTTTAAAATATCTGCGTCACAATATTTATTTAGACGAATATATTTTGATTCATTATTGTGAAATGGGCAAGGAAACTGCACTTTATTGTTTCCCTAGCAACTGTTCAATACCCAGTAGCACCATTTCAAGTTGTATGACACGAGCGCAAACCATTTGCTGCATTCCCGAACGGCTGCAACAGATGAACAGGGGCAAAGTGGAACTGCAGGAAAAGATTAGAAATGGAAACAGAAATTAACGATTTAATTGTTGAGTCAATAAATGGTTTTGACGGTAGGTAAATTACAAGACACTGAAAGGTATTTCAAATTATGCATCGTTATTGTCAAAACAGATCGTATTACCGCTTGTGCTATGGCAAGCCTCGGATTTGTTAACCGTATATGGATTTTTTTCCCTTAGCGTTTAACAGTATTGGGCAGTTTTGATTTTGGAAATTAATGTCGTTCTCTTCACATCCAAATTCGAACTGTCGTTTCATAAAAGGTTCTTTATTTACATCTATACATAAATTCTGCAAGCCACATTACTGTGTATGGCAGAGGATATATGTGCTATCAGTATAATTTTTCTCCCATCCTACGCTACTGAAGCATTGTGGTAGAGAAGTAAGACTGTAGACAACTGTTTCAGCATGATTTATTTAATTTTACTGTTTGGTTGTTATACCAGGGAGTATCAGTATTGTGGAACAAGCCACTGGGGCGTCGACAACAATTTGCAATACTAGCCGTCGGCTTTGAAGAGTAGTAGCTGATGTGACATCGCTTCTCGGTGGGCATTTTAAATTGTATTTATATTCCTTGTAATAGTTTTGTGGGTTTCGGGCGAATGTGTATTTTTCATCTCTGTTGCGTATGAGGAGCGAGATTCTCTCTTCTTTTTGGACAAAGAAATTACACTATTTGCAATGTTTATCGGTCTTCTATCTCTATGATAAATATTTTTGTTATTAATAATTCGTAATGTATTGAACGCGAAAGGTTTTTTTTACGATACTTGATTCGTTCTTTTTCTCATAAATAGTTGAAGTAGTTCTTGTGATAACTGTTTCAGCATACCCCTGATAACATACATTCTTTCGTAACTATATCATATAGGCTAGCTAAATAGTACTGTGCGATACTATCTTCGATTTCTTTCTGATGAGTGTATTGACGGTAAGGCTACGTCTGACTGACAGCCATCATGAGATTTGGCAACTAACTATTGTCTTTCTCTTGCACAACCAATCAATATAAAGTGTCTTATCTGGAGAATGTAGTAGTGTATGCAATGCGGCGAAGCGTTTGTGTCTGTTGTTTCATCGGGTCACCACACTCTCACCAATAGTTACAGCATGTAATCCCTATATGCGGTACGAACTAGCTTCATTCTCCACAGATCATACCGGCGTAAAGTGTATCGTACTGACGGAAATTGCTTGTTTTTTAATCTCGCTGTCGCTGTGCATCCACGGTGAATGACCAAGATTTCATTACACGCATTTTAGAAGAGCACTTGGTTCGAGAAGCAAACCAACCTCTAGCCATAAGACATTAGATAGACGAGAACTATAAAAACTGTCTCAGTGAATTGCGGGAACGTTGAAGAACTCTATTAAACATCCTTAACCTGTATCTAAAAGTACTTATTTGGGGTAGTAGAATCTCTTACAAATATTTCCTTACAGAATCCTACAGTTGAGTACTAGTACTTAAATTCCTAAGCTACGTTCCACTGTGACTTTTGACTCAGATAATTTATGGGATGATAATATTTTAGCTAAATTCTCTTGTGACTGTTTACAGCCGTGATAAGATAGGACTAGGAAGTACCAAAGGAAAATGGTTGGTTCTCAAAAACTACAAATTATGCAACAATTCCAGATTTTAGCAGTTCTGCTGGTTTACCAATGACAAGTACTTTGAAAAATGTAGTATTACTAAGTATCCCACAATCGCTGTATTTTCCACGTGCACCTTGGCAAGACCGTACCAATGGGATGGAGAGTGGCGAAATGGGAACCGCAAACGGTGCATGCATAGTATCGATGCAGAACTTTTGAATTTTTCTGATTTGTAGAAGATTTTGTTATTTGTGCCCAGCGGGTTAGTTTATTTGGACTGCAAAATAACTGACAGTGGTATAAGTAAAGAGTAATACTGGTATGTAAAATGCGTGAGCAATGCGAAGGAAAGCTTATCAGAAATATAAATGTGTTCAAAGTATTTTCTGAAAGTATTTATTTGTAGTTTAGTCTTACATCAAAGTGAAATATGGACAAAAACCATTATAGACAAGAGGAGATACAAGCTTCCTAAATGCAGTGTTAACAGACGTATTCTGAAGGTTGGATGGAAGAGTCAGGTAACTCATGAAGAAGTATTGCATTAAAAAAAAAAAAATAATAAAAAAAACCTTATAGGACAACATTACAAGAAGAAAGCCTGTATTATAAGGCTCATTTTGATGTGCTGCACCAAAGAAGAGCTGATTTGATAATAGTGGGGAATAAAAATTGTAGAGGAGTATCAACGCATGTCTATAGCAAACAGGTTCAATTGGATGTATGTTACAATAGTTATGTGGATGTGAAGAGGCTTGTATGATATAAATTGAACCGGAAATATCAATAAACCAAATAAGGCAACAAAGAACAATAAGCATACATTGTCAAACCTACAGTATCTTGGTAATTAGGCGGTGATTCTTTTTTTTTTTTTTTTCTCATATGGCTCACAATGAAGTCACTGTGGTATGTACATACACTCTATGTACAGTGGATTTGCCAGAAGGAACAAACTGTGGCATTATGATATTGACATTCATATTAGCCTAATTAATTCATGGAAACCATAGGGAATCTTAATCAGAAAGTATGCCTCAAATTTAAATTATTACTACCACATATGTCATTGATCATTACCATTACTGACACACTCCACTGTTGTGTGTGTCATGTCATAAGAAGCCCTTGTGGAGAGAGAGAGAGAGAGAGAGAGAGAGAAAGAGTGGTGAGCAAGTGAGCAGTAGGAAAGAGTGGATAAGGCTGGGTTTGCTAACTGTGGCAATAGATAGGAAACAGACATCTTACATGTGATCAAGCATTACAAAGTGTGGCTGCGCACAACAATGACTCAAACTACTTGCCACTGAAGTATGAGCATAACACAGCCTGCATCTCACTGGCAGATAGCAGTTGGTGAAGATGGATGCTCAAAACTGAGCCACCTAGCAGTGTTATGGGCATCTTAGTTTAGTTTTTGTTACCACTATCATCCACAGCTCCGCATAATCTTCGAAGTAGTAAACCTTGAGTAACTGCTAAATGATTATGCAGTGTATTAAAAACTCACACCCTTCCTAGTCAGGCCTTGCAACCATAAAAGCAGCCTTTTTATTTGACAAGAATTCTGTAAAATTTTATGGAAATCAACAAGTTTGCAAAGCCAATATATATGGTGCATATATGACTGCTGCACACATGGAGTACTGCTGAAAACCATTAGCATGCAGAAGAAATAAAAGTTGAAGCACTGCCCATAAAAATGATGTGTTTGGATACACCACAAAGTATAGTGTGTGATGAAGGAAACAGCTTGAAACAATTATGATGTACAGGGAGTAAAAGTTGAAGCATTGCTCATAAAAATGTTACAAGGGGTTACACTGTGATATACAGGGTGAGTCACTAACTGTTGCCACCAAGAATAACTCCGAAAGTATGATAGTAGCTGAAAAGTTTGTGGAACAAATGTTGCATGGGGCAACGGGGGCCAGTTATATGATGTTGGTTTTTTGTTGCTAGGTGGGGTCACCTTAGAGATATAAAGGTCAACTTTGTATTTTTAAATGGGATCTATAGTTCAGTACTTATTTTCTGATAGTGGCTATTGAGATGAATACAATGATGTGTAACAGTAAGATCTTTGAAGATCAACAAAGGTCAAAAAGGTGGCATGAACGTCCATTTACAGAAGATGTTTGAAGAGATGACCTTTGGTATCATTGCAGTGCTGCAATCTCCTTGTCGTGAACTGAGTGGTTTTCCTTATCATAGTACTAACTTGCTTAACATGCTAAGATCGCATAATCTCTTCTGTGCAAATTATAGTCCCACAAGTCAACTTTCTTGTCTCGACAATTTTATCACAAATATACATAAAGATGATTTTGAATTGGGACTCCTTAATGTCAACCATCTGACAGATCACAAAGGTATATGGTAAAACTAACAATTAATGAAACAATGAGGGATTGTGAACCAACCCGGTATGTCAGGTTATTAAATGATAAAAGCATAAATAGCTTCAGGGATAAGCTGAAGGTATTAAACTGGAATAATATAATATATGCTTCCAACAATGTTGAGGAGGCTTGTAGCAAGTATGTTAGTACTCTATCTGAAATTTTCAATACCTCTTGTCCAATGGTTACCAAACGAAACAAAACTATGGCAAGAAAGCATGGTAGAACTACCCCACATAGGTGGTTCAAACCATATTTACAGAAGCTAAGATTAATGGTTTTCATATACTATGAGAAGGTAAAAAATGGTAGTGTTGACAATGCAACGTATGTTAGGCTCAAGAGACACTATAGATCACAAATCAGATTAGCAAAATGTAGAGCAAATGATATCTTCATTAAAAACTCCAATAATAAGTGTAAGGCTGCATGGAGGGTCATTAAGGCAGAATTAGGTACAGGTAGTCATAGTGTAAAAGTTACAACTGATGTTAATGTCACCCCAGATGAATTTAACCTCTTTTTTTTATCAATGCAGCAAACCCTAATCCCTCATCTCCTCATAAGAAGAGTTCAAAATCAAATTCACAATCTACTTATATAAACCAGTTTTTACAAAACTTTGCTGATACTGTGCCAAGCTGTAATTGGGGACATGTGGAAATAAGTGATGTAATTAAATCAGTGGCAAAGTTAAGTGACTCCAGATCAGAAGATATTTATGGCCTCTCAAATTTTGTGATTAAAAAAATAATCGACTAGATATCATTCCGTCTCTGCACACTCATAAACTGGATGTTTGACAGTGGTATTCTTCACAAGGTCTAAAGAAGACAGTAGTAATTCCATTACACAAAAAGGGTGATAAAAACTGCACTAATAATTATCATCCAATTTCTCTAATACCTATTTTTTCAAAAATAGTCGAATATTGTATACAAAAGCAAATTAACATGCATTTGTCAAAAAACAATGTACTGACTAAGTCTCAATATGGTTTTAGGGCCCAGTTATCAACAATTAATGCTGTTGAAAATGTTGTTTCTATTGTGCAATCTTCTTTTGAATTCAAATTATCTGCTGAAGCCACACTAGTGGACTTAAGCAATGCATTTGATTCTGTAAACCACACAATACTGCTGAAAAAACTATGGCCTTATGGCATTAGGGATCTGGAACTCTCCCTCATTAAATCATATCTCAGTAACAGGAAGCAAACTGTAAGCTACAACAGTCAAAAGTCACAGTTACTGAATGTCACTAGAGGTGTACCCCAAGGATCAGTGCTTGGGCCATTACTGTTTATAGTATTTATAAATGACCTGCCCAGCAATATGCCATGCAAATCTGTGCTTTATGCAGATGATACAACTTTCATCAATTCAGAGAAGGACATAAATAAACTGAAGGAGCAAAGTAAAGATTTTCTCAGATTATTCAATATGTGGTTCGAAGCCAATGAGTTAGCTATTAACTGTGAAAAGTCTGTAAATATATCCTTAAGCTTATCCAATGCTAATACTGAGTACACTTCTACCAAACTTCTTGGTATATACTTAGATACGAAATTAACCTGGCAGAGTCACATAGACAACATATCTCGAAAGCTTTCGCGAGTTATCTATCTACTGAAAAAATTACGCACATGTGTTTCTGAAAGCCTGCTGATTAATTCCTATTATGGATTCTTTCATTGCCATATTAGCTATGGTATTCTTCTATGGGGTAATTCTCCATGGTCCAGGAAAATTTTTATTTGGCAGAAGAAAGCCATCAGGAGCATCTCCGGGATTACCAAAAATAACATATCATGTAGGTCATACTTCAAAGAATTACAGGTAATGACAGTCCCTTCTCTTTTTATATACAGCTGCCTTTCGTACATAAAAGAAAACTTGAACAGTTACAAGCTTAGGCAGTCCATTCATGATCATAACACTCGTCAAACATTTAAGATAGACATACCAAGAACTTGACTCAAGAAAACACAAGACAGTTATGAATACATGGGAATAAGGCTTTTCAACACATTACCTGTGCAGGCACATTGTGTCTCTCTTAATATGTTTAAAAGTAAGACTAAAAACTGGCTGAAAGACAAAGCTTTTTACAGTGTTAAAGAATTTGAAAACTCTTCAAAAATAGACATGACTTATGAAACAACTTGCAACTCTGTTTGTACCTCTTCTTAAGCTTTTTTTGTCTCTGTAGTTCCACATTTAACTTTTAAACATGTGGAGAAATCCTTATGTATGAAATGTATTCTTTTATTATGCACATTCTTTAAAATTCACACTTTAGCTGTGTGGGATATCTTTATGTATCAAATGTATTCCTTTATTATGTATGTTCTTTTAAAATGTATACTTTAGCTTTGTGTGATACCTCACAATAGTTATATTTCTTAATATCTAAATTGTACATTACTCATGAGGACATCAATTGCATGTAAATGCTTAAAGATGGATAAATAAATAAATAAATAATAAAATAAAAGCACTTATTGAAGTACATGCACTGACAACTCTCCCACATTTATCATGCAAATAATAAATATTCGCCAAATATGGCGTATCCATCTAATGTGCCATTGACATGTAAACATTATTCGACTGTTTCGCAGTACAACACTTATAGGAATGGTAAGACTAGTATCGTGGAATCAAGCAAATGTGAATGATGTATTCCCATTTAGAAAAACAAAGTTGACCTTCATATCACTGAAGCAACCCCACCTAGCAACAAAAAACGAATGTCGTATTATGGCCCTGTTGTCCCATGCAACTTGTCGCACAAACTTTTCACCTGCTATCATACTTTCAGAGTTATTCTTGGTGGCAATAGTTAGTGACTCACCCTGTATAGTGCTTGATGAAGGGCACCCATTTTCTGTTATGGAATACAGCTGTCAATAAGCAGAAAAGCAAAAACGGAGTTGGTATTATCTATCAACACAGTATACCAGAAATATATATATATATATATATATATATATTGTTTGGTAAATCTCATCATCTTTGTTTTTAGATATATTTTTCCCACGTGGAATGTTTCCCTGTATATATATATATATATATATATATATATATATATATATATATATATATATATATATATATATATATATATATATGTGGAATGTTTCCCTGTATATATATATATATATATATATATATTCCACGTGGGAAAAATATATCTAAAAACACAGATGATGAGACTTACCAAACAAAAGCGCTGGCAGGTCGATAGACACACAAACATACACACAAAATTCAAGCTTTCGCAACCAACGGTTGCTTCGTCAGGAAAGAGGGAAGGAGAGGGAAAGACGAAAGGATGTGGGTTTTAAGGGAGAGGGTAAGGAGTCATTCCAGTCCCGGGAGCGGAAAGACTCTCTTTAGGGGGAAAAAAGGACGGGTATACACTCGCACACACACACATATCCATCCACACATATACAGAGACAAGCAGACATATAACACTGAAAAATTGTTACTGTAGAGTAATGAAATTTTGGGAATACATTTGTCTAGGTAACATATGTTTAAGTGATTAACATTGCAAGATCACAGGTTAATGTATGTGCGAGGTAAGTCAGAAATGATGGGATATTAATAACTGATGTAACCACCAGAGTGTTGATTGCAAACATGTAGGCATTATGTTGTGTAAGTGCTGGATGTCAGTTTGTGGGATGGAGTTCCAAGCCTGATGCACTTGGTTGGTCAGTTTAGGGTTGATTAATGCTGTTTGTGGATGTCACTAGAGTTGTCGTTCAATGATGTTTCATATGAGCTCAACTGGAGACAGATCTGGTGATTGAGCAGGACAAGTCAACGAGCGTTATCCTGTTGGAAAACATCCCCTGGAATGCTGTTCATGAATGGCAGCACAGCATGTTGAATCATGAGATGGGTGTACAGATTTGCAAGCAGTGTGCATGGGATAACAACAAGAGAGTCCTGCTGTCATATGAAATCGCCTTCAGGACCATAACTCCAGGTGCAGGTCCAATGTGTCTAAGTGTGCAGACAGTTTGGTTGCAGGCCTTTAACTGGCCTTCTAACCAACACAAGGCTATCACTGTTACTGATGCAGAACTAGCTTTCATCAGAAAATACAACGACCTCCACCCTGCCCTCCAATGAGCTCTCGCTTAACATCAATGAAGTAGAAAATGATGGTGGTTTGGGTTCAGTGGAATGCACACTACAAGGCATTTGGCTTATAGTCGTCCTTGAAGTAACTGATTTGTAAGAGTTGGTCACTGTGGTGCCAACTGCTGCTCAAATTGCTGCTGCAAGTGCAGTACAATGTGGCAGAGCCATATGCCAGACACGATGGCCTTCCCTCTCGGTAATGCCACATGGCTATCCAGAGCCTGGTCTTCTTGTGACCTTACATTCTTATGACCTCTGCTGTCAGGTATCGTGTACAGTGGCTACATTCCTGCCAAGTCTTTACACAGTGTCACAGAAGGAACATCCAACTTCTTGTGCCCTATTACATGACCCCGTTCAAACTCGGTGAGGTGTTGATAATGGTGTCTTTGTCACCATAAAGGCATTCTTGATTAACATCAACTCACCACTTACAATATCAAAGGTAACAAATGCTCACAACTCTTTAACGGAAACATGAAATGCATCCTTATAGTGGCACTACTAGTGCCATTCATGCGAGTGGTGTGAAATTTGAATGCACATCTTCCTTCATGTATAAACAAGCCTACCAACTTTCATTTGTGCCACAAAACTACTTGTAAGTGTTGCAATTATTTTTCCATCAATGTATATTACGTCACACAAAGTGTGATTTAAACTAATCGCATCCAAAGGACTTGTTTACAAAGAAACACAAGATGCAGTTTGGTGACATGGTGCAAAATCACACAGAATTCTTAACAGTTTGGACTTTATCGAAGGTAATGCTAATTGTCAGTAATGCTGATGTACTGTCTTTCAGATGGTTACAGTAATTTTAGGTGCACAACTGAATCTCGTGACAACATAACAGATGTGAAGGTGCAGAAAATAAAAATCTTGAAAAGAGGATAACAAGAATTCGAAAAGATAAGAAAGATGTGGGTGCTGTAGTGTTATTTAAATCTGGTAAATTCTGTATGACCGTGTCAAAATGTGCTTCTGGTGACCTTTTTATCTAATCTCAAGATTTAATATGTCAACATGGAGCTAGATACAGATGGAGACTATGAGAAAAGTGAAGGCACTGCAGAAGTATATATATCTGATCAGAAGGATGGATATGGTTTTGGAATTATATTGGCACAACAAAAATGGCACTCCATTCAAATTCTGGTGCTTGCATCAGCTGAAGAGTACAAAGCACATGCAACAGAATTTCACAGGGTCTGCAAACCATGCCACAGGACCGTATGACACGTGCACTACCGGTTCCATTTGTCTCACAGTTATGGACCCTTAACATCTGACTATCACTGTAACCTGTATACTTCAAGTGTTGTACATGTCCACAATGCTGGATGACATGGCATTTGACATATGATTGTAATTGTGCTTTGTGTCGGCTACAAGTATTTTACTCTTTAATTGACATTACTGAGAGTTGAACGTTCCTTTGGATTTGGATTTTGGACTTTGCTAGGAGTTACATTTTTGTGGACTCTTCTGTGTTGCTGGTTTTTAAGCATCCTTCTCTTCAAAATATTTATGTACAGTACCAACAATGACTGCTGTGCTTTCATTTGGACCTGGACTCTATGGTCATGATCTGTGCTTGCTTGAAAGTTCTCCAGTAAATATACTTGCCTTGGCTAAAAAAAGTGACAGTGACAAACCTGAACTTCTTCAGGGTTCTGAGAGTCCATCAATATAGAAACATGAAAACTAAAAAATTTATTTACTGGTGCTGAAGGAATGGAAATGGCACTCCTACCTCTGGAGTGAGTGAGAGATAAGGCTGAAAATGATTAGGAAGTGACAATAGATTCACACCCTCTCACTAATGTTACTAGTATTATCATTTTCTAAATTTTCATTTGGAATAAAAATGGAATATTCCTTTATTTGACTGAAGCCATCACCAAGTATATATATACAAAGGTATTGTATATTGCACTGGCTGTACAGCTGTTACTGTATACCTTGACATCAGATAAGAGATGTTAATTGTTGCTGACAAGATGGCTGTGCCACTTCGTTTGTTGGACTGTGGCCAATTTTCAAGCAATGTCTGAATGTATCCAGAGGGAGGGGTCGCTCATCATTGCGAGCTCCAGTGTTATACAGCTGATGATGGAGCTCCTCAGCGAAATAGCAGTTATATCAGGGAAGAAAATCAGTATGGCCTCAGTATGTCTACTAATAGGGTTTCACCTGCATCCATGATGGAGAGGAGGCATTGACGACAGTTGCTGAATGCATTTAGCCAGCTATAAGTTTTGATTTATGTTATAAAAATGAACCCTGACAGTTGGGGTGTGAGGTCATCGTCAGTTCCTTTCAGCAGTTAAATCAAAGGCTGAAATTAGCTACCCACCCTCACCAAATGGAAGCACAACTGATTATTTGCAGCAGGACAGACTGTAGGTCTCTGCTTTGGAGCTGAGTGGAAAGACGATATCAAAGCAGATTTTTCTAGCCATGTTATTGAGTGGTTAACTAAAAGGACCTAACCAAATAATTCAGGTGTGCACTACACTCAGGAAGGAGCTGCTTATGTAGCAGAGTATGTATGATTTGTAGACAAGGGATTTGGTTGAAGTTAGGTGTGGGTCTGATAAGCAATTAACTGTGGTGCATAAAAGAGCAAAGTGATGTATAGTCAGAAAAAGAAACTGTAAGAATAATATCAGTCAAATGCAAAAGTATTCAGGTTAATGATGTCAGTTTACTTCCATTTATTAACGGTAGTAACGTACACACAATACCTGAAACAGAAATTAGGAGGAATTGAGACTACTGACAAAATCATAAATTCTGAACACAATATATGCTAGAAAGTTTGGCAGCGCATTGATAGTGATGGATTATTTATTGTCATGAAGCAGTTGTGGTGGATTGAGTTAATAACCAACTAGAAAGGATGAAGAGCAAAATAATATAACTTTGTAATGGTAATATTTAGGTTCCTCACTGCTTTTTTCATGTGATGTTCTATGGTTTTGTGCTCTGAAGAATTATATTAAAATAGTAAATAAAGTGCAGCATTATCAGCTAATTTCATTTTATTGTGGATATGCTAAATACTCCAAAGTGGCAACCCTGATTCTGAACAGCGTGTAATTTTTCAGCACCTTCAGAAACACAGTGAAATCCCCCTCAAACACTAGTGTGAAGACTGAAGATATGATGGTGTCTACCTTCAGAAACACAGTGGAATCCCCCTCAAACACTAGTGTGAAGACTGAAGATATGATGGTGTCTACAGCATGCAGCATTGTTTCCCTGCCAGCTACTGTTCGTGTCACCTTCAGCTTCAACAACTCCCACAGAATTCTAACATAACACTGCCCCCTTTTTGGCCTACAAGGGCAGTGCTGAGGCTATATTTAGGTTACATGGCCTCTTATCAGACTGACAGCAATTTATTTTAATCATTTTTGTATCAGACTTAAATGTGATTGAACAGTTTGATGACTTTTGCATCAGCAATCTTTTATTGTGATTAGAGAAGCTATTCTTCAATGGTTTGTGGTAACCCTGGCATTGCACCTCCAGAAAATCATTGACAGTGAGTCTTTCTCATATGAATCCCTTTCTCAAAATCTTTGATCGCTATGTGTGCTGGCAGGTACTGAACTTCTGGCAGAGAAGCCTTAGAAGATATTTTGGCTATGAAGACTACCATAATATAAGGGCGATTCTGTTGGTTTTTACTGATTTTTAAATTGATGAAATGACTAGGCAAGCTGTACTGTCAGTTTATCTACAGTATAGCACAAAATTTTCTGTATTACACGTTTGTATGTCATACCATGTCATTGTCATATCAATGTCAATGTACAATAGATTTCATCTGCCCCCAGTTTGTTTTGGGAGTGGCAGATGCCAATTGCATTTTGCTACTCTGTCAAGGCCGAATTAAACTATTTGACAGATTAGATTAGATGAGATTAGATTAATACTTGTTCCATAGATCATGAATACGACACTTCGTAATGATGTGGAATGTGTCAGGTTAATAAAAGATGGCTGTACAAGATATTACATTACACAAAATACTGCATGACACTAATGTTTAAGTTGGTTTTTTTCCCCTCCCTTAATTTATATCTAAAAATTCAGCCAATGAGTAGAAGGAGTTGTCATCTAGAAATTCTTTTAATTTATTTTTAAATGTTGGTTGGCTATCTGTCAGGCTTTTGATGCTGTTTGATAGGTGACCCAAGACTTTCGTGGCAGCATAATTTACCCCTTTCTGTGCCAAAGTCAGATTTAACCCTGCGTAGTGAAGATCATCCTTTCTCCTGGTGTTATAGCTATGCACACTGCTATTACTTTTGAACTGGGTTGGATTATTAACAACACATTTCATAAGTGAGTATACCTACTGTGAGGTTACTGTGAGGAACCCTAGAGCCTTAAATAGATGTCTGTAGGATGACCGTGGGTGGCCACCAGCAATTATTCTGATTACACATTTTTGAGCAATGAATACTTTTCTACTCAATGATGAATTACCCCAGAATATGATGCCATACGAAAGCAGTGAATGAAAGTAGGCATAGTAAGCTAATTTACTGACATTCTTATCACTAAAATTTGCAATAACCCTAATAGCATATGTAGCTAATCTATTGCTCAGAGTCATTCAGCCTATTTCTTCCAGTGTATGGACTACACCACAGGTCATTGTTAAGACGCCAATGAGTAAACTTCACCTCTGTGAGAACTACAGTGTCAAAATTAATGCACAGTCTGCAATAGATACATACTTTTTGCTCAGCCCTGGTGAGTTGGCTGCAAAATTATCAGGTGGCCACTATTTTTACAAGAATGATTTGTTGGAAGCATACCTCCAGCTCCCCTTGGATGAGGCACCTTCTCATTGTCAGTACACCTTTTGGCCTGTACCGCTATCAAAGCTTGCCTTTTAGTATTGCTAGTCCACCCACAATTTTTCAGCATTCTTAGAACAGCTGACATCTGCTGTGACTAGCTGCATCAGTTATCTTGATGATATCATTGTTTTGGGTTTTTCCATCAAAGACCATCTTGGAAATCTCTGATCATTGTTTTCTATTTTGCAATCTATGAGTCTCAATCGCAATCTTGCCAAATGTCACTTCTTTCAGCTGTCAGTTGGGTACCTAGGTTTTGAGGTTTCTCACACAGGGGTCAAGCTGTTGTGTCACAAAGATGATACATTTGTAGCTTTGCCATGGCTGATGTCCGTTAAGTAACTACAGGCATTTCTGGGTAAAGTTGTGTACTGCCATAAGTTTTTACGGGACACATCCACTGTTGCTCAGACATTGCACATGCTTTTGCATAAAAATGTGCCCTTTTCTTTTGTCTCCAGCTTGTGACCGAGAGTTTGCTTTGCTTCAATCTAAGCTTTAATCTGCACCATGTGTAGCCACTTTTGAGCCGGGTCAGCATCTTGTGTTGGCTACAGATGCCTCGTTGCACAATCTTGGCGTGGTGTTGGTACACAAATATGTGCATGGTTGTGAACGACTCATTATTTACACTTCTCAGACTTTAACTCCCGCTCAACTGCGGTATTCTCAAATTGAAAGGAGGCGTTAGTGATTGTATTTGCCCTCAAGAAATTTCACATCTTGTTGTGTGGTTCTAAATTCCATTTAATCATGGATCACAAGCTCTTGGTTGCTCTTTTTAATGCTTTGGCTTTCGTGCCAGACAAGGTAGCACATCATTTGCAGTGGTGGGCTCTCTTCCTCTCCTGTTGTCGGTATCACATTCATTACCAGCTGACAGCATAACACACCAATGCCAATGCCTTATCTCACCATCTGGTCAAGCTGGACCTGGCATTCAATCAGGACGAGTTTCTATTTAGATCAGAACCAGTTTGTGGTCCATCACTAGTGTCTTGATATCATTGGCCATCACTGCAGATCCTGTACTTAGTTGGATCCTCTCTTTTGTGCAACATGGTTGGCTAGAAAAATCCCTGGACCATGCCTTGGATCTCTTGCATAATTACTTCTTCCTCCAGCACTGCCTTCCTGTGTTTAATGGGGTTCTTTTGTTAGCTACAGAGGATGCTGCTCCCCAGATTGTGATTCCCTCTTCCTTACACTGTAATGTACTGTGGCTTCAGCATGTTGGCCATTGGGGGACCTCTCACAACAATGCCTTGACCCGCTGGCATGTGTACTGGCTGGGCTAGATGGGGTCATTATGTGGCTTATTGCCGCTTACACTCACTGTGTACAGAAACGGGCAGGCTTGCGGGCATCTTTTTGCCCTGGCCGACACTGCAGCACCCATGGGAGCGTCTATATGTTGACTTCTTCTGAAATCAGAATTGGATCATTGTACTGGACGCCTATTTCAAGTTTCCCTATGTGGCACGTTGTCTGTCCACATCTGTGGCAACCGCTATTTCAGCCCTGTAAAAGACTCTTGCAATAGAGGGACTTACATATATCATGGTTACCGATAATGACTCCCAGTTTGTTTCTTGAGAAGTTACATCTTTTTGTCAAGCTGGTGGTGTTCACCATCTCACAGCTTCCCTCTTTCGTCCTCAATGTAATGGCGAGGCCGAACGCATAGTTCAGTTGTTTAAAACTCAGATGGAGAAGTATGTACCTGGCAGGTCCCCTGGCACTACTATAGACCATTTTTTGAGTTTGTGCTGTGGAGGACAAGAAACTGGCGGATCTGCTATATGGACACCAGTCACAGACTCTCTTTCACCTGCTGCATAACATCATGTCCTCTGGCTCCGTGATGGTTCAAGCCAGGTGTGCCTATCTGGGCTTGTAGTTTCAGCTGCCAGCTGAAGAGTGTTCCTGCCATCATCAAACATTGTGTGGGCTGGTGTACTCCTGTCAGATGGACATCCTGTCACTCCCCCTGTCCCCACTGCCTCTGATGCCTGTTCCTGTGTTGCAGATGTTCCAGTTCATGCTGCAGTGGGGGTTTCTGCTGAGCAGATCACTGTCTGGGGCTCCTGCCTCCATCCCCACTCCTCAACTGTCATTGTCGGTGCAGCTCCCACTACACCTGACGTCGTAGCCTCTGTCTTCTCCGTTGCTGGATCCTGTGGTGCTGTTGTCTGAGACATCCCTGCTGAAACCTCCAGCACCATCCGTTTGCGGCACGGCGGGTTTGGTTCTGTCATTTGTCCTTTCATCTTTGTACTCTCTCTCAGTAACTTTCTTCGATCAGTTCACCTACCTCTATATTTCTTCTTTCTGATGTCCCTTCACTCTGCAGTAGTAGATACACGATAGGCAGTGTAAAGCAGCATTGATAAAACCACTACCTAATACCTAGCATACAGAAGCCACATAACTCAAGTTGCAAATCAGTTCCTGTAAGTTCATATTCAAAAATTTCGGGCATTCAGAGGATGCAGTTTAATTTCAGTAACCATTTGATAATTCTATTGAAATGGCTTTTTATTCTTAATAAAGTGCATGAAATGGCTATCAAGGCCGTTTTTAATAAGGCAAAGGCTCAATCATTCCAAGTTCACAGTCTATACAACATATTTTCACACGAAAAAGCAGCCAGAATTTCTGCAAGTCCGACCCGATTAAATTTACGATCTAACAGTCACTGACCCACCACTATTAGCTAGTTGAACATTTGGTCGTTTCAATGCTCTTCTATGTCAGAAGTGCTCGCCAAAGTATTCCATCAAGAACACAGAATATGTCCCGCAGAATTGTCTCTACGACCAAAAGTTCGCACACTTATAAAACTTCAACTAATTAATTCCAGAATATCAAACTTTCCTCAAAATGTTCTTTACTTAAGCCATCTTAGCCACAACACGTTTTAAACACAATGAACTCATTAGTTCTTCATTTTACATATTATTTTCATGGAGACATCTAACATGGTGTTACTCAGAAGCAGGTTAGCGAGCGACTCTCTCCATGCTCCTCTCCTCTCTGCCTATCTAACTATCTGCACACAGGAACAGCTTAATTCTGACAACCACTAATCAGATAGTCATTTACTTCATTACAATTTCAATTTCTAATATGTTGTTTAATAAAATAGAACGAAATGCAAAATATTCTTTAAATTAATTTAGAAACTTATTCCACTTCAGATTTTTATTCTGGCTGCTCTCTTACAAAAGCAAGCACACATTGACATACGTCATCAGCATCGTGGTTGCAACATGATTTTCCCACGGTTCAATTTTATAAGGTTTTACATAAAATGACATAAGTTTTCATGTATGTCCCGCATACACTCTCTCATTCATTCCCATGTATTCACACATAAAATAATAAGCAAATAATAATTTTGAATGATTTTTTTATACTACATAATGTAGAGTAACTAAAGTTTTGAAAAGAAAATTCCAATTAAGTGAGTTTACATACTGTGAGCTTTGTCATGACTTCAGATGATAATAAAAGACATTTGGTTATTGTTCCTAACTGAGTTTTGGAACATAAGTGTCAGTTTTAGGACATTTAAGTAATTTTCTCAATCTCTGCAACTATAATAGATAAAAATCTGCAATTTTGACAGAATCCCTTCCTAATAAAAAAAGATTGTGTACCAAGTTTGAACAAAATCGGACGATAATTACTATGGTTTTTTAGATTTGTAGGGGTATGAATTTGCGTACCGACTGAATGTTACTTGAGACCGTTCTCACGGCTGGTAACGTCAACTGCGCTGTGAGTCAGAGTGAAGAAAAAACATAGCCATCATGCTACACGTCTGCATGCCTTACTGCATCAGAATAACTTGCTATGTTACATATTGACCATGACAAGGATATTGCTACGGAGATGCCATCCCCGGTCCTGCCCTATGGCTTCTCATGGGAGGAAGGATGGTGTGCCAATCTGCCCCTCTGATCAATTCCAACCCTACTTGCTGGTGACTGCCTGCCAAATGCTGCAGCAGCTGCCATCATCAGGCAATGAAATGGATATCAGCACCATCATTGGTGTTTTCTGTAACTTGCAATCTTGGTGCATTGTGAGATCAGTCCATTTTTCATGGTACCAATGCTGTGTCAGTACTAGTGCTTTTTTGGTACCAGTGCTTTTCTTCCGTACCATACATTTTTTTCTGTAACATTTATTTGTCTGTAACTAATGCTTTTATGTATGTGTGTGGTTTTCCCACCCCTAGAAGGGAGGAGTGATGTGTCTTCACTTATGATGGGCGCAGTTTCAGAGATCGCACATCCATACAGTTCACAGACCCACTAATGGAGGCCAACTGGGTCAGCCTCCTGGTGCACCCTGGTAAGCCACCAAAGAAACAGCATTATTTAAGTGATCACAAATGAGTGCACAGCCTATTCTATAACATTTATTACTGTTGTCCAGTCAGTGTGTTCAGGGCTACACACAACCTGTACTTCATTGTATCTTAAGTGTTGCTTTAAAAATACTGTGTCCAATAAATCATGTTTGTTCTTGCTGCAACACCAGTGAATTCTGTCTCCTCTGCAGGAAGTACTCAATCAGTTATCATCTCAGTGCTGGATCTAGGTGTCCTATAGAGAATAGACAGGAACCATGAAGGACTCAGGTTGCTACATTGATCCCCCTAAAAAACAAGTTCAGTGTACTGTCTTTAACTGAAACTGAAACTGAGCCAGTGGGAATCACTTCAGCTGCTTTGGGGAAACCTGCTTTGTCCTGTATCAAGAGGAGGCAAACACAGAGGGATAGGGGTCTATTAACTATTGGCAATTCAAACTTATGGTGAATAGGGATACCACTTAGTGAAATGGCAGCTAGTGAAATGGCAGCAAGGGACAGCCGCCAGGTGCACTCTGTGTGTATGCCAGAGGGTGTCTTTCAGCATGTCAAGAGGCGATTCTGGCAGCCATTGAGGGAACAAGGGCAACCAACTGCAAATTTTGGTACATGTTGGAACAAGTGGTGCCTGTCATTTGGGAACGAAGGTCATATTTAGATCATTCCAGTGACTGGCAGCGAAGGTTGAGAAGACCTGCCTTTTGTATGGAGTTTCAATGAAGCTCACAATTTGCAACATTGTCCCCAGAAATGATCATGGCTCCCTGGCTTTTGAGTTGAGTGGAAGGAATGAACCGCAGACTCTGAAGGTTCTGTGACAAGCTAGGCTGTGCCTTCTTAGATTTACCACATAAGGTTGAGAGTTGTGGGGTCCCTGATGCAAATGTAATTCTGTCATAATTTATTATGACGCTGTGAACATTAACCTCATCTGTGATACTGCTCAGCTGTTGGGTGATTCTTCTTCCTTATTGAATTACAGAGGAGGTGCACTTTCTTTAACCTGTATATACTTTGGATTTTTAAACTGGAACTGGTTACCACCCATACTACAGTGCAAATGTACTGGGACAAAGTACCTTTGAAATTTGTATAATTAATGGTTGTATCTAATGAACCATGAGTGAACTAATTGACATCCAATCTGCAAGTGTTAGTGATCTGCAAACTATGTTTATTGGACAGCTTTACATATTCTGGTAACAATAGTGTAAGTCACTTTTCATGTCCACTGATACAAACTTAATTCTGGCATAATTAAATTATGCCACTGTGAACATTAACCTCATCTGTGATACTGCTCAGCTGTTGCGTGATTCTTCTTCCTTATTGAATTACAGAGAAGGAGGTGCACTTTTGTTAACATGTATATACTTTGGATTTTGAAACCAGAACCGGTTACCATCTATACTACAGTGCAAATGTACTGGGACAAACCAACTTTGAAATTCATATTGTGTCCAGTTTACATAATTTCAATCACTCCTCCCAAGATATGGGACTTCGAGATCCTTCAAAACTGAGTGTAACAAAACAATAGGCAAGCAGGTCATGCAAGTGACCAATGAGGCATTCTTTTACTGTAATTTTAAGTATTTCAGGGTTTTCAATTCCCTGCCTGATATCCCATGGCAACCTTATAGACATTTGCACCAGTATGTAAAACTCCATTCTGAACACTAGAGAGGAATGCATAGTCTGTATGGAAAGTATTTATACTTCTATTATTGTGGTCATTAATTGCTGAGTTCATACCAAATTCACTCTTTTATTAGCCACGGGTACCATTAAGGACTATATGCAATGGCATGCAAGTGAAAGAATTCCTAGGGTCTTGAAGAGACTCCAGTAAGATATTCAATTATGAATGTTACACAATATTCTTTAGTGTGCTTCTATAAAATAAAAACTTTTCTCACCTTAGCTGCTGTGCTCCAGAAGATTACGCCATAGGCCAGAATTGAGTGAAAGTATGGAAAGTGTGCAATTATGCTAGCAATTTTGTTTGTAGGTCAACACAGATTTCTTAGTGCAAAACAGGTAGAAATGAGCTTCCTTGTTAGTTTATCCACAGGTAGAAGTGAGCTTCCTTGTTAGTTTATCCACATTCTGGTGTCACCTCGGTTTATTATTCTTCTGGATGCACAAGAGTTCCACAAAAATAAAGCCACACTCAGCATATGTCCTTTGCTCTCTACTTCTTGTACCTGTAAGTTGTTTTATTTGTTTGGAATTGCATAACATGAGTTTTTACAAGACTAAAGTTCAAGGGGTGTGTGAATCAGTTGTAAGCCTGTTCTGTTATTCCCCTGACTATGAGCTTATATGTCGTTGCCTTGTTCTTGGAATTTTGAATTTTTATGCACATTACATGATTTTTTATTGTTTTGACGACATGGTGAAGAATTATAAGATTTTGCTTGTAGTGCACTTGCAAGTTTTGATTAGAAATAGTCCTCTGAGTTAAATTAAGCTCTCTCTTTCTGGCATATGATATTTTGATCATAGGTGATAGCCACCCTTTTTCTTGGCTTACACTGCAAATGTCTGTTATGTACTGCAAACGAAAACTTGATTCATAACATTGAAAGAATATTTTTAAGGGAAGTTTTAAATTTCTCACCTACTTCTTTTGAATTATATAATTGAGTTGTGTGAATGAATGAAAGGATGGTCCTTAGATGACCTTGTTTGTTCCAGCTACCTCATGTTTACTACTGATGTGGTAAATCCACTCTCTTATGGTACAAGAAAGAGTCTTTACATAATACAAGTTCATTATGAGTCCATTGTGTGTAGAGGGCAGATACCAAACTGAATTTTTCTGGTAGAAACATATAGAAATGGATTCATTCCTAAAGGAGGTCACACAGAAGCATCACTCGAGAAGATCATGCATATATTTTTTCTATCTGGGATTAAGATAAGAAATAGAGAAGATACAAAGAACAGTTATGCACTTCATTTCTATTTTCTTTAGTCAGCAGGCAAGTATCTCTGAAATACTCTACTAAGTCTAGTGGAACATGATAAGAAACATGTCATGCCTGACACAGAATTTTTCTATCAACATTTCTAGAACTCACATTCCATACACTGTCCATAAATGGAAAGGGAAAGGAGAAAAATGATTCTGGTACATGTACCATCTTATACATACATATCCTACAGCTGTTTATGTATCTACATCTACATACATACTCTGCAAGCCACCGTATGGTACATGGCGGAAGGTACCGTGTACCACAACTAGTCGTTTCCCTCCCTGTTCTACTTGCAGACAGAGCGAGGGTGAAATGACTCCCTATATGCTTCCATATGAGCCTATGCAAAATGTATGTTGGCAGCAGTAGGATTGCTCTGCAGTCAGCTTCGAACACTAGTTCTCTAAACTTTCTCAATAGTGTTCTTGAAAATGAATGTCTTCTTGCCTCCAGTGATTCCCACTTGAGCTCCTGAAGCATGGTCGTAACACTTGCATGCTGATCAACTTGCAGCTCACCTCCAATTTGCTTCAATGTCTTCTTTCAATCCTACCTACTGTGGTTCCCAAGCATTTGAGCAGTCTTCAAGAACTGGTTCCAGTAGTGTCCTACAAGTGGTCTCCTTTACAGATGAACCACACTGTCCTAAAATTCTCCCAATAAACTGAAGTTGACCATTCACCTTCCCTACCACAATCCTCACATGCTCGCTGAGGTGGGGTGGCTTGTGTGCCTCAGTGATGCAGATAACATTATCATGGGTACAACCACAATGCAGGGGCATTTGTGCAGAGGCCAGACAAACATGTGGTTCCTGAAGAGGGGCAGTTGTTATAGAGATAACTGTCCGTATGAGTGGCTGATCTGGCCTCATAATATCAGCTAACATGACCTTGTTGTGTTGGTACTGCAAATGGCTAAAAGCAAGGGGAGACTACAACTGTTATTTTTCCCAAGGGCATGCAGCTCTACCATACATCTACATCTACATCCATACTCCGCAAGCCACCTGATGGTGTGTGGCAGAGGGTACTTTGAGTACCTCTATCAGTTCTCCCTTCTAGGTATTCCAGACTCGTATTGTTCATGGAAAGAAAGATTGTCGGTATGCCTATGTGTGAGCTCTAATCTCTCTGATTTGATCCTCATGGTCTCTTTGTGAGATATACGTAGGAGGGAGCAATATACTGCTTGACTCCTTGGTGAAGGTATGTTCTCAAAACTTCAACAAAAGTCCGTACCGAGCTACTGAGCGTCTCTCTTGCAGAGTCTTCCACTGGAGTTTATCTATCATCTCCGTAATGCTTTCGTGATTACTAAATGATCCTGTGATGAAGCACACTGCTCTCCATTGGATCTTCTCTATCACTTCTATCAACCCTATCTGGTACGGATCCCAGACTGGTGAGCAGTATTCAAGCAGTGGGTGAACAAGTGTACTGTAACCTACTTCCTTTGTTTTCGGATTGCATTTCCTTAGGATTCTTCCAATGAATCTCAGTCTGGCATCTGCTTTACTGATGATTAATTTTATATGGTCATTCCATTTTAAATCACTCCTAATGAGTACTCCCAGATAATTTATGGAATTAACTGCTTGCAATTGCTGACCTGCTATATTGTAGCTAAATTATAAAGGATCCTTCTTTCTATGTATTCGCAGCACATTACACTTGTCTACACTGAGATTCAGTTGCCATTCCCTGCACCATGCATCAATTCATTGCAGATCCTCCAGCATTTCAGTACAATTTTCCATTGTTACATCCTCTCGATATACTACAGCATCATCTGCAAAGAGCCTCAGTGAACTTCCAACGTTATTCACAAGGTCATTTATATATATTGTGAATAGCAATGGTTCTATGACACTCCCCTGCGGCACACCTGAAATCACTCTTACTTTGGAAGACTTCTCTCGATTGAGAATGACATGCTGCGTTCTGTTATCTAGGAACTCTTCAATCCAATCACACAATTGGTCTGATAGTCCATATGCTCTTACTTTGTTCGTTAAACGACTGTGGGGAACTGTATCAAATGCCTTGCGGAAGTCGAGAAACATGGCATCTACCTGGGAACCCGTGTCTACGGCCCTCTGAGTCTCGTGGACGAATAGCGCGAGCTGGGTTGCACATGATCGTCTTTTTCGAAACCCATGCTGATGACTACAGAGTAGATTTCTAGTCTCCAGAAAAGTATTATACTCGAACATAATATGTGTTCCAAAATTCTACAACTGATTGACGTTGGAGATTTTGTCATCTGTGTGACAATCTAGAGAAGGAACTACTGTGCAGTCTTCCGCTGTGAAACATCTTTGGAAAAAGACATTTGGTACTTCGGTCTTTAGTCTGTCATCCTCTGTTTCAGTACCATTTTGGTCACAGAGTGTCTGGACATTTTGTTTTGATCCACCTACCACTTTGACGTAAGACCAAAATTTCTTGGGATTTTCTGTCAAGTCAGTACATAGAACTTTACTTTCGAATTCATTGAATGCCTCTCACACAGCCTTCCTCGCACTACATTTCACTTCATGTAATTTTTGTTTGTCTGCAAGGCTTTGGCTATGTTTATGTTTGCTGTGAAGTTCCCTTTGTTTCCGTAGCAGTTTTCTAACTTGGTTGTTGTACTACGGTGGCTCTTTTCCATCTCTTACGATCTTGCTTGGCACATACTCATCTAATGCATATTGTACGATGGATTTGAACTTTTTCCACTGATCCTCAACACTATCTGTACTTGGGGCAAAATTTTTGTGTTGAGCCATCAAGTACTCTGAAATCTGCTTTTTGTCACTTTTGCTAAACAGAAAAATCTTCCTACCTTTTTTAATATTTCTATTTACAGCTGAAATCATGGCTGCAGTAACCACTTTATGATCAGTGATTCCCTGTTTTGCGTAAACTGTTTCAAATAGTTCAGGTCTGTTTGTCACCAGAAGGTCTAATATGTTATTGCCACAAGTTGGTTCTGTGTTTAACTGCTCAAGGTAGTTTTCAGATAATGCACTTAAAAAAATTTCACTGGATTCTTTGTCCCTGCCACCCGTTATAAATGTTTGAGTCTCCCAGTCTATATTTGGTAAATTAAAATCTCCACCCAGAACTATAACATGGTTGGGAAATCTACTCGAAATATTTTCCAAATTTTCCTTCATGTGCTCTGCCACAACAGCTGCTGAGCCAGGGGCCTATAGGGACATCCAATTACCATGTTTAAGCCTGCTTTAACCGTGACCTTCACCCAAAGTGTTTCACATTTCGGATCTCTGTCAATTTCCTTAGATACTATTGCACTTTTTATTGCTATAAACACGCCTCCCCCTTCACTGTCCAGCCTGTCTCTGCGGTATACATTCCAATATGAGTTTAGAATTTCATTACTGTTACATCTGGTTTCAGCCAACTTTCCATTCCTAGTACTATGTGGACATTGTGCCCAGTTCTGGGACCTTTCTATAGACGCTCCTGCAGTTTACTATTACCACATTAATATTGTTATTCCCTGTTGTGTTTTGCCTACTACTACCTTGTTGCGTCTCAGGAGGCATCTTGTCGGGCCTAGGGAGGGAATTCTCTAACCTAAAAAACCCACATGTGCACTCCACACGTATTCTGCTACCCTTGTAGTGCATGCCTGACCTATTCAGGGGGACCCTACATTTCTCCACCCAATTGTGGATGTTGAGATATTTGCACCCCAGACCTCCGCGGAATCATCTGAGCCTCTGGTTTAAGCCTTCCACTCGGCACCAAAGCAGAGGACCGCGATCGGTTCTGGAAACAATACTACAAATAGTTAGCTCAGATTGCACCCTGCAAGCGAGGCTTTTCGCCTTCACCAACTCCGCCAGCCGCCTGTATGAACTGAGGATGACCTCTGAACCCAGACAGCAGGAGTCATTGGTGCCAACATGAGCAACAATTTGCAGTCGGGTGCACCCAGTGCTCTCTATTGCCGCTGCCAGGGCCTCCTCCACATCTCGGATGAGACCCTCCGGCAAGCAAACAGAGTGAACACTGGCCTTCTTCCCCAACCTTTCCACTATTTCCCTAAGGGACTCCATCACCCGCCTAACATTGGAGTTCCCAATCACTAATAAACCCCTCCCCCCGTGTGTCTGCTTGGACCTTGCTGAAGTAGCGGCCACATGTCCACTCACAGGCAGAGCGGGCGATGCCACATGACCAGCCTCCACATTGACCCTCCGCCTCGTGCGACGCGAATGCCACTGAACCTGCCACTCCCCTTGGGAAGAGGGTGGCCCAACCGCGCCCGGCACCCGCGAAGATGTCTCAACAGCAGGGACCATTGGTGAAGCATCTAACACCTGGAGTGTACCATGTGACACACCGGACTCCCCACTGCCGCTACACTCTGAGGCAGCGGCCTGAAGACAGCTGACTGTGGCCATCAGCACGTTCAGCTGTTCACGAACAGTGGCCAGCTCCTCCTGCGTCTGTACACAGGAGTCACACATCCCATCCATCCTAAGAAATCAACAATTTACTGTAGAGAGTTAATCAACTTTTAACTGGACCTCTAATTCACTAAAGACGGCCGATAGATGACTAAACTGTGTTTACTAGACACTTCTTGTTGGAAACAGTGAAAATAAGCAGTACGTGTCTCTGGACTGTATTCAAAACAAACATGAAATCTATGGAACACTATTACTAGTACTCGAAAATTAAAGCTTCCGAAAAGCAAAAACACATGGAAAAAGAAGTGACAAGTAAGAAAAACACAGTTAATACTTAAATTTAAGTAGCTTTCTGCACAGCAGATGTGAAGCAGATGGCAGTTATGATGACACTAGCTCTACTGGCACTACAGCTGACTAAAGGGACTCTCTCTGACTGTATTCAAAACTGACACGAAATCTATGAAACACTATTACTAGTACTCGAAAATTGATGATGTTCTCTTGGGTAAAATAATCCAGAGGTAAAATTGTTTCCCATTCAGATCTCCAAGCAAGGACTACACAGTAGGATGCTGTCATCAAAGGGGGAGGGGGGGGAAACGCTAACATTCTAAAGGTTGGAGTGTGGAATTTTAGTCTTTAATTGGGTACATAAGTTAGAAAATGTTATTTTCAAAGTAGTCATATATTTGTTTGTGTATGCAGCTATCTGTTTTATTTTTCATGCAAGTAGAATTGAGATTGGCCTATAGTTACTAGAGAAGCCTTTCTTCTTTCTTAAACACCTGGAGAGTAAAATAGATTTTAAGAGCTTCAGGGAAAATATCATCTGCCACAATTGTATTGGATAGATAAGGCAATGGCATTTTAATTTTATTTGCGTTGCTCGTCATGATACAGTTCTTCATACCATAATAGTCTTCTGTTTTAGAATTTCCAAGCTTGTTAATTGTCATGCTAATATTGTGGGGAGTTATTTTAGACCACGAGAATGTTGCTACAAGGGGTGTTCGATAACTAATGAAACACATTTTTTTTTCTTGGCCAATTTCAGTTTAAAAAAGGAGTGCCATTGTGGAATATTCCTGCATTAGCATCTTAAAGTTTCATGAAGCTCCAATTAGTGGAAGTGCTGTATGCAGTCTTCAAAATGGCATCTGTAATAGAGATGAGTTCCAAGCAGAGTGCTGTCACTGAGTTTCTTTTGACAGAAAACCAGAGCATTGCAGATATTCATAGGCAGTTACAGAATGTCTGTGGAGACGTGGCAGTAAACAAAAGCATGGTGAGTCATTGGCAAGCCATTTGTCAGCATCACAACCTGCCTGATCTCCCACGTGCTGGCTGGCCACACTCCAGCTGTGACTTCTGCTATGTTGGACCGTGCGAACACTCTCATTGGGGGGTGATCGATGCATCACAATTAAACACCCAGCTGTTCAACTGGACGTCTCTGTTGGTAGTGGTGACGCACTCATCCACCAGTTGGGATACTCAAAGGTACGAGCCTCACTGACTAACAGAAGACCACAGAGAGCAACGAAGGACCACCTGTGCAGAATTTCTTGTGCATTAGAGGCTGATTGCGACAATTTTTTTGTCAACATCATGACAAGCAATAAAACATGGACTCATCATTTTGAACTGGGAATGGAATAGTAATTCATGGAATGGTGTCACACCACCTCTCCTACAAAGAAAATGTTCAAAACCACACCCTCAGCCAGTCAAGTCATTAGAATACTCTTCTGGGACTCTGAATGGGTTATTCTGTTTGATGTTCCCCCTCATGGTGCTACAGTCATCTCTGATGTGTATTTTGCTACCATGAGAAGAAGCAACTTCAGCATGTTCATCACCACAAAAAAGCAAATGAACCTCTCATTCTCCATGAAAATGCAAGGCTCAAACAATTCTACGCACCCAAGAGGAGATCGCACAACTTCATTGGACTGTTCTTCTTAGTCCTCCTAGCAGCCACAACACGGGAAGTAATACACAGATGATGCAAAGGTTATTGATGCAGAAAGATGTCTCTGACATCGACCAGTAGAGTGGAGTACAGACCCTTTCAGTAAGGTGGTACAAGACCATTGCATTGAAAAGAGATTGTATTGGAAAATATGGTTTTGTAGCCAAAAAAGTGCAGAATAATATGTTGCAATGGAATCCTGAATAATGTCAACCTACTTTCAGAAAAAAAGTATTGTATTACTTATTGAATGCCCCTTGTATATTTTATTCTTGGGGTGGAAGTGTCTCAGCGACTGAGCTTTTGCAGCTTGAATGATGACAGCCTGTACAGTTTATAAAGTGTACATTTAATACATTAGAGTCTATGAGAATGCCTTTTTTGCAATGGTTTATTTCACTTTTAATGTCACACCACATGCACTTTGGTACTTTAATTTCATTTTTATTTGAATTTTGGGTATATTTTCAAAACTTTGCCTTTTTAATAGCTCTGTCTTCAGCTATAACAGACAGTATTCTTATTTTATTTAGTTTTGAAGCATATCATACACTCCTGGAAATTGAAATAAGAACACCGTGAATTCATTGTCCCAGGAAGGGGAAACTTTATTGACACATTCCTGGGGTCAGATACATCACATGATCACACTGACAGAACCACAGGCACATAGACACAGGCAACAGAGCATGCACAATGTCGGCACTAGTACAGTGTATATCCACCTTTCGCAGCAATGCAGGTTGCTATTCTCCCATAGAGACGATCGTAGAGATGCTGGATGTAGTCCTGTGGAACGGCTTGCCATGCCATTTCCACCTGGCGCCTCAGTTGGACCAGCGTTCGTGCTGGACGTGCAGACTGCGTGAGACGACGCTTCATCCAGTCCCAAACATGCTCAATGGGGGGACAGATCCGGAGATCTTGCTGGCCAGGGTAGTTGACTTACACCTTCTAGAGCACGTTGGGTGGCACGGGATACATGCGGACGTGCATTGTCCTGTTGGAACAGCAAGTTCCCTTGCCGGTCTAGGAATGGTAGAACGATGGGTTCGATGACTGTTTGGATGTACCGTGCACTATTCAGTGTCCCCTCGACGATCACCAGTGGTGTACGGCCAGTGTAGGAGATCGCTCCCCACACCATGATGCCGGGTGTTGGCCCTGTGTGCCTCGCTCATATGCAGTCCTGATTGTGGCGCTCACCTGCACGGCGCCAAACACGCATACGACCATCATTGGCACCAAGGCAGAAGCGACTCTCATCGCTGAAGACGACACGTCTCCATTCGTCCCTCCATTCACACCTGTCGCGACACCACTGGAGGCGGGCTGCACGATGTTGGGGCGTGAGCGGAAGACGGCCTAACGGTGTGCGGAACCGTAGCCCAGCTTCATGGAGACGGTTGCGAATGGTCCTCGCCGATACCCCAGGAGCAACAGTGTCCCTAATTTGCTGGGAAGTGGCAGTGCGGTCCCCTACGGCACTGCGTAGGATCCTACAGTCTTGGCGTGCATCCGTGCGTCGCTGCGGTCCGGTCCCAGGTCGACGGGCACGTGCACCTTCCGCCGACCACTGGCGACAACATCGATGTACTGTGGAGACCTCACGCCCCACGTGTTGAGCAATTCGGCGGTACGTCCACCCGGCCTCCCGCATGCCCACTATACGCCCTCGCTCAAAGTCCGTCAACTGCACATACGGTTCACGTCCATGCTGTCGCGGCATGCTACCAGTGTTAAAGACTGCGATGGAGTTCCGTATGCCACGGCAAATTGGCTGACACTGACGGCGGCGGTGCACAAATGCTGCGCAGCTAGCGCCATTCGACGGCCAACACCGCGGTTCCTGGTGTGTCCGCTGTGCCGTGCGTGTGATCATTGCTTGTACAGCCCTCTCGCAGTGTCCGGAGCAAGTATGGTGGGTCTGACACACCGGTGTCAATGTGTTCTTTTTTCCATTTCCAGGAGTGTATTTTAGCATTTTGTGGTCTACATTTAGCGTCATCAATATTTTTCTTGCAGATGGCTGGTCAGTTGCTACTTAGTATATGTTGAACAATGTCTAGATAGGAGCCATTTCTCTTCCCCTTACACTACTCAGCCGCCATTCTCATTTGCTACTTTACATTAGCGTTTATGTAAATTCACTGATTTCAGAGACTGTGGTCTGCAGCCAATATACTGGAAGTGTAAAAGCTTGTTTATTATAAGCATTAGTGTTAACCATGATTTGCATCCTCCCTTGAGTCTTCTGCAAGGTGTGTCTTTATGCCCTGTACATAATATAAGTTTTTTCTTCCAATACTGTCCAGTAAGTCTTTCGTGAAATGGAGCTCTGTGTCACTTTTCTGAACTCTTCCCAGTACATAAACCTTTCTAGTCCTTTTCCTTCATCCCTCTTCCTTCCCTTTCAACCCTTCTGCCAGAAGGACCCACTTGCTCTGAAAGCTTGCACGTTTCTTTAACCGATGTATTTTCTTCTGCTGCCACATTGTGAGTGATTTTTTTATCTGTTTAATTATATAATTACTTCTGTAACATTATTATTTCTGTAGGATAAATACTTGTGTGATCTTAGTTGCAGTACTCTAGAAGATGAATGAAAGTATACAAAATACACTAGAAATCCAGCCTGTAGATCAACACAGTGTGGGTAAACTATTTTTAAGTTACCCATGTGGTGCTGCTACACCAGTTCATTTTTCTTCTGACTGACTAGGAATTTCAGGCATGGACTTTCATTTATTATGTGTACATTGACATCCACTTCTTAGTACTTGCTGCCCGCAAGCCTGATTCAACGATTCTCCTGCCTGCTTTTAGTATAAATGTGTTAAGACACAATAGAAGGGCTTGAAAAATCATAAAAATGACAATAGTAATTTTTTGTTTGGTTTTAACAGAACTGTGTTTCTGAGATAATGTGATTGTTACTTTCTCAGTAGAAAATTCTCCATGGATCCTAAACTGGGCAGTCATTAAGAAATTACTATCTGAAACATGGTTGAATATTATAAGCTATTTCCTTAAAACAAAAATGAGAACAAAAAAAGGAGGGAGATGGCTCTACAAATTATACAAATTAGAGGTCACAATCTTATCTCAAATTTTATTAATAGGTGTTGTTGTTGTTGTTGTCATCTTCAGTCCAAAGACTTGTTGATGCAGCTCTCCATACCACTCTATCCATGCAAGCCTCTTAATCTCATAATAACTACTGCAATGTATATCTAGTTGAACTGTTTACTGTATTAATTTCTTGGTCTCCCTCTACAATTTTGATCGCCCACACTTCTATCCAGTACTGAATTTGTGATTCCTTGAAGTCTTAGAATGTGTCCTACCAACCATTTCATGCTTTTAGTCAAATTGTGCCAAAAATTTCTTTTTTCCTCACTTCTGTTTAGTACCTCTCCATTAGTTACCAGTACTCGACCTATGCATTTAATGTTCAAATTCTTCTGTAGCACCATGTTTAAGAAGCTCTTCTATTCTCTTCTTGTCTAAACTACTTATTGTCCATGCTATACTCCCATACAAGGCTACATTCTATACAAATACCTTCAGAAAGGACTTCGTAACACTTTAATTTATATTTCACATTAACAAATTTATCCAGAAATGCGTTTTTGGAACTTCCAGCGTACATTTTATATCCTCTCTGTTTTGACCACCATCAGGTATTTTACTGACCAAATAGCAAAACTAGTCTACTACTTTTAATGTCTCATTTCATAATCTAATGCCCTCAGCATTGCCTGATTAAATCAAATACATTCCATATCCCTTGTTTTGGTTTTGTTTATGTTCATCTTACAGTCTTCTTTCAAGAGACTGTCCATGCTGTTCAACTGCTCTTGCAAGTCCTCTACTGTCTCTGACAGAATTACAATGTCATCAGCAATCCTCAAAGTTTTTATTTTTTCTCTGTGAAATTTAATTCCTTTTCCAAATTTTTCTTTGGTTTCCTACTGTTTGCTCACTGTACAGATTGAATAACATTGAGGAGAGCCTAAAACCCTGTCTCTATGCTTTCTCAACCATTGTGTAACTTTCATCCCTTTGACTCATAACTACCATCTGGTTTCTGTACAAGTTGTAAATAACATTTTGCTCCCATGCTACTTACAGAATTTCAAAGAGTGTATTCCAGTGAACATTGTCAAAATCTTTCTCTAAGTCTACAAATGCTGTACATCAGGACTGGCCAGTTGCTGCAAACTGCACATAAGTGCAGAAATCCAGCAAGGTGTGCCCGTCTCAGCCAGAGGGAAAAGCAGAATGGTGACGTCTGTAACTAGGCATACCAAATGAGTGGTGACAGTTCCATTTCCTCATTTATGTAGCACCAGGAGGACCAAAGCAAACCCAGTCTTGCTGCTGTCTGATGACTGTAGCCCTATGTGAGACATGCTGAGAAATGGGGAGTATCACAGAGAAGCAAAGAACGGGAGATCTGTGTTCTCAGATGTTTAAACATGACTGGAAACTACTAGTCTTCTTTACAGCAGTAGGTGAAAACCCACAGTGTTTGCTATGCCACCAAGTAATAGGTAGTGAAAGACACTAAAACTCATTTCATAAAGATGAATGTAGTGTACTGAACAGTGAAGAACGGCAAGCCAAAACTAAATGCGCTTGAGAAAATGGATGGGGCATATGGACAGGATTTTAATTAAAGTCATAATAATTTATACCTCTCTAACTCCCCATTTCTTATGTAGCACATAAGAAGTTCATAAAATAAATTTCTACAGTACATACGGCTGTTGGTAAATTATTGCATCAGGAAAAAAAAAATTTCTTATGTCTGTTTCTATTTTCCTGTACAACGTACTGTTTTCAATTTTCCAGAATGACAATTGCAGTACATCTGCACTGCAAATGAGTTTCAAAACTGAATTAAGAATAGCAAAATCTGGCAAACTGTTTTTCCAAAGGGGAGTATGTAAATGTCTGTCTCATTGATGCTACAGAACTTTTGTGTCTCATGAACATTAACAGGTTTCAAGAAATCAGCCTATCCAAAGAAACAGTGACATGATGTGTGTTATGGCTAAGGTCTTTGTTGCTTTCTCAGTTGCATTGGATGAAGCAACAGATCTTACAGACACAGCTCAGGTACTGATATATATACAACATGTTGATAAAGGTCTCCATGTAACAGAGGCTATTTTGGACTTAGTGCCTTTGAAAGGAACTATTATAGGTGTGGACTTACTGCAAGCTGTCGAGCAAGAGATTGATGGTGTTGGTATGGATTGGAATTTGTTAACCTCAGTGATCATGGATGGAGCAATGGTAATGTGAGACCATCAGAGAAGACCCATAACACTGATGCACAAAAATCTGAGATGCACATAAGAGACAATGTATGGGATTCACTGCATTCTACATTGAGAGGAGCTTTGCGCAAAATCAGTAATGTTAGAAAATGCCATACAAATTGTTGTGCATACTATAAGTACCTGAAGACATATGGGGTTATGCATTGCCAGTTTTGGCAGTTCTTGGGGAAACTGGGAGAGGAGTACAGCAACATACTTAACTATACCAAAATACGTTGGCCCAGTCAAGGTAAAATGCTGAAAAGATTTTTTGATTTATGTTTGGCCTGAAAAGAGTGTACTGAAATTAGAAGACCCTTGATGAGCATCAGACCTTGTGTTTCTTGTGGACATTACATCTCACATGAACAGCCTGAAGGTGGAAATAATTAAATTTCTGATGTGTTGGAAAAAGTAAATGCATTTGAAAGGAAGCTTGATCTTTGTGAGAACCTACTATTGTCTGAAAACACAGCACATTTCCCTATCCTTGCTTTGTTTCATGAAAATGCTAGATTTCGAAATATGTATCAATAATTGTAAAATTAAGGAACACGATTTGTGTCTCCTAGCAATCATTGCTTTGCATTGCCATTTCCAGCTTCAGTTGAAGATGCTCTGAATCATCTACAGATGGAACTGATCAACCTGCAGAGCAGTGCACAGGTGAAGGACAAGTTCTCTGCAGTATGAAGCACAAAAGAATTATATCAAAATTTTCCACAGCAAGAATTTCCACACCTGCATCATGAAACTGAGAGTGTTATGTACATGTCTGGAGCCACTTATCTCTGTGAAAGATTTTTCTCTGTAATGAAAATGAATAAGTCAAGGTTTGAGCAAATATTAGGGAGGAAATGCTTTGCAGTTGCTTGCGTTCATGCTTTTGTGTCCAACATTAACTTTATTTTAGGTGCTACTTCCTATAAATGTTCTTTTGGCCTTGCCTTGCTTCTGGGTCTTATCTGTACCTGTCATGTTTATCTACTCTGCTTCTCTGGTGTCAAAATATCTTCAAAATTCTTTACCCCACTGCCTATTTGCTTCTGTCTCGGGTTCTTTGGTTGACATTCGTCTGATGATTTTACTGACGTTTCACCAGCATGAGTGGCTGGCATTGTCAAAGCTTCACCCTCCATTGCTGGTGGTGAACTGGAGCCAAGCTCGTGGCTGCAGACTATATGTACCTGACGCACCAATGGCCGAGGACTTCTCCATGGTCATTTCTGATGCGGTTCTCCTCTTGCTACCTGCGACAGTCGTTTGCTATATTACGGGAAGCAAGGATCTGTTTACCTTAAGGCTTTCCTCTTTCTTGTTGAAGCTGTTCCCGTGTTTGTGTATTTATACAGCTTCTCTAAACAAGTGGGTGTGATAGTGCTTCTCTACAGCCAGAACTTCCATGTCGGAGAATTTTATTACATGGTCAGTCTCACTCAGTGTGTGCTCTGCCACAGCCGATTTCTCCACCTGCTCCAACTTGCAACGTAGCTTATGTTCTTTGATCCTGGTGTTGATTGATCGTCCAGTCATTGTGACGTAAACTTTTCCACATGTGCATGGTAAGCGGTATATTCCCGACATTGCAAGTGGGTGTCTTTTATCCTTTGCTGATCTAAGACATTCTTTGATCTTCCTTGTCAGTTTGAAAATTGTCTTTACGCCATGTTTGTGCAATATGCGGCCGATTCTGTGTGTCACTCTGGGAATGTATGGCAGAAAGGCCGTACCCGATATTTATTTTCCTGATTCCTTACTTTGCTGAGTGTTTGGCTCTGTTACACTTCTAATATAATTTGTGGAGTACCGATTGCTCCTCATAACACTTTCCAGGTGTTGCATTTCTCGTCTATATTAGAAGTTGGCACACCAGATACATATAGTCTATGGCCACGAGCTCGGCTCCAGTTCACCACCGGCAATGGAGGGTGAAGCTTTGACAATGCCAGCCACTCGTGCTGGCGAAATGTCAGTAAAATCATCAGACGAACGTCGGCCGAAGAACCCGAGTCAGAAGCAAATAGGCAGTTTGTCAACAACTGGCCACGAAAGCCTTAACAATTTTGTCTTTCTCCCACCTTTAACATCTTAAGCTGCAATTAGTACATGTTCCATTACATTTAGTGCAAAACTCAGTTCCTATTCACTTTTGGCTACCGCTGCTGTATCACCAATAAATTGTATTGTGCTAATTTTCTGTCCTTGATAAACAATAACTGTCCCTACATATGCCAAATTCAATTAAGCTACTGCAGTTCATAGTGCAACAATAAACTATGAAATACCTCCTCATCTGCATATGCAATGTGCTTCTACACTGCAATACACAATAATTTTGTAGTGTGTTTATACAAGCTGGTTGCTTGGCAGCACTGCAGCAGCTAAGATGCAGAAAAATTGTGGGAGTTTTGTGACTCATTGTCTTGGACTCTGGTTGTACTGTAACATGGACCAAGCCAAAGAGTAGAATATTACATGGAGAGAACGAGAAGAAAAGCGAAAATCCTGCAAAGAAGACATATACAAAGCATATGGTATTAAAGACACAAATGCGCAAAATACTTAAGTATCATTTGTAATATGACACATCTTTTATGTAATCTGCAGCTTTATAAATGATTTAAATTATATACAGTATACTTAATGACAAATTGTTTCCGTGCCTCTTGAATACATGATGCTTGTCAGTGTCTTTTCTTATGTTCAGTGGAATACTATTGTAAGCCCTTATCCCAGACTGGATAACTCCTTTTTGAACTTCACTGAAAGCTACTGAATCTTTGTGGCAGGATAGTGAATGTCACAGTTAGTTTGGAAAAGTTTTTGTTGGTCTTAACAAATGTCATCAATATAATATGGATAGATAAAAAAATCTACTCATCAATCAGCATCAGGAGAAGACATGTAAATGATGTGAAAATGCAAGGGCTTTTGGAATCAGTGGCTCCTTCTTCTGGCAGAAATGTTGAAGAGAAAGGAAGAGTGATGAAGGAAAAGGACTGGTGAGATTTATCAGATGGGAGAGTTCTGGAAAAATTACCCAGAACCCCAGATCGCAGGAGACTTACTGAATGGGATGAGAAGCAAAGACTTATTGTTGGTGCTTGCACCAAAAGGTTTGGAAAACCTCATCCGAGACAGGCACCAATAATCAGTCTTTCTGTCTCACCCCATCTGGTAAGTCTCTCATGTCCTGTGGTTCTGGGCGAATTTTCTGGAACTTTCCTATTTTTTAAACCTCACCAGTCCTTTTTCTTCATGCTTCTTCATTTCGAGTCAACTCTTTTGGCAAAAGAACGAGCCTCTGGCTCTGCTAGCTCCCACAGTTCCACATTTTTTACATGATTTTTCCGGCAGCCATGTGGTGAGTAGATTATTTGTCTGTCCATTTTATATTTTCAAAGACTGATTAATTTCATTGATAAATATCATCAGTGAATAAATATACTGACTTGTGAGTGTAAATAACTCAAGGGTCTTAAATAGATTTGTAACACTGCAGATCAACTTCACAGCTCAGTTTTGTAGTTTAAAAACTTTTTCCACTTTTGCAGTATTTCCCCAGAATATTATACCATACAAGACCAGATACTGGAAATATGCAAAATATTCCCCTTTCAACATGGGACGAATAAAATCGTAATGCAAAACTTGCCAAGCTTAGCTTCTTGAGCAGGTAATTGGTACATTCATTTCATTTTAAGTGATCTTTTGACCATTGACATATATTTCAAGGGCTTTTAGCCTGTTTCTGCTATCTGAAACTCCATTAGACTTTTGAAAGGTTTAATGGTAGCCTGTTTGCTGTGAACCATTTGTATACTTGGTGTATTACCATTTCAGCTGTAATGTACATTGAGGATTTCACACCATTTATAAAGATACTAATATCATCAGCAAACATTACTATATTTGCTTGACTTCTACTTATGCTGGTAGATTGTACACTAAGAAGATCAGTGATCCAAGTATCAAGCCTTGGGGAACACCATACACAATAGTTCTCTGCTGCGATTTTATTGTGTCATTTTCAGTGGTGTATTCTCTTTTAAATTTTAATGCTGCATCTGTCTCTGTATTATCGGTAGAACTTACAGTAGTTTTAATGCTTTTTTCCTTTTGTAAACAACACTGGATAACAGAAAATCTATGTTATTTGGAGTCCAAAATGGTAAAAACATCTACAAAGCTGGGAATTTAATTCTGCAAAAAAAGTTCAGTTTCTCTGCTGCTCAGTCTACTTTTCTGGTTATGTAGGGCCTACCTTTTATCAGGAGAAAGAAAACTGGCGTTCTACGGATCGGAGCGTGGAATGTCAGATCCCTTAATCGGGCAGGTAGGTTAGAAAATTTAAAAAGGGAAATGGATAGGTTAAAGTTAGATATAGTGGGAATTAGTGAAGTTTGGTGGCAGGAGGAACAAGACTTTTGGTCTGGTGAATACAGGCTTATAAATACAAAATCAAATAGGGTTAATGCAGGAGTAGGTTTAATAATGAACAGGAAAACAGGAATGCGGGTAAGCTACTACAAACAGCATAGTGAACACATTATTGTGGCCAAGATAGACACGAAGTCCACACCTACTACGGTAGTACAAGTTTATATGTCAACTAGCTCAACTAGCTCTGCAGATGATGAAGAAATTGATGAAATGTATGTTGAGGTAAAAGAAATTATTCAGGTAGTGAAGGGAGAGGAAAATTTAAGAGTCATGGGTGACTGGAATTCGACAGTAGGAAAAGGAAGAGAAGGAAACGTAGTAGGTGAATATGGATTGGGGCTAAGAAATGAAAGAGGAAGCCACCTGGTAGAATTTTGCACAGAGCATAACTTAATCATAGCTAATACTTGGTTCAAGAATCCTGAAAGAAGGTTGTATACATGGAAGAACCCTGGAGGTACTAGAAGGTTTCAGATAGATTATATAATGGAAAGACAGAGATTTAGGAACCAGGTTTTAAATTGTAAGACATTTCCAGGGGCAGATGTGGACTCTGACCAGAATCTATTGGTTATGAGCTGTAGACTAAAACTGAAGAAACTGCAAAAAGGTGGGAATTTAAGGAGATGGGACCTGGATAAACTGAAAGAACCAGAGGTTGTACAGAGTTTCAGCGAGAGCATAATGGAACAATTGACAGGAATGGGGGAAAGAAATACAGCAGAAGAAGGATTGGTAGCTTTGAGGGATGAAATAGTGAAGGCAGCAGAGGATCAAGTAGGCAAAAAGACGAGGGCTGGTAGAAATCCTTGGGTAACAGAAGAGATACTGAATTTAATTGATGAAAGGAGAAAATACAAAAATGCAGTAAATGAAGGAGGCAAAAAGGATTACAAACGTCTGAAAAATGAGATCGACAGGAAGTGCAAAATGGCTAAGCAGGGGTGGCTAGAGGACAAATGTAAGGATGTAGAGGCTTATCTCACGAGGGGTAAGATAGATACTGCCTACAGGAAAATTAAAGAGATCTTTGGAGAAAAGAGAATCACTTGCATGAATATCAAGAGCTCAGATGGAAACGCAGTTCTAAGCAAAGAAGGGAAAGCAGAAAGGTGGAAGGAGTATATAGAGGGTCTATATAGGGGCGATATTGTTGAGGACAATATTATGGAAATGGTAGAGGATGTAGATGAAGATGAAATGGGAGATATGATATTGCGTGAAGAGTTTGACAGAGCACTGAAAGACCTAAGTCGAAACAAGGCCCAGGAATAGACAACATTCCATTAGAACTACTGACAGCCTTGGGAGAGCCAGCCATGAAAAAACTCTACCATCTGGTGAGCAAGATGTATGAGACAGGCGAAATTCCCTCAGACTTCGAGAAAAATATAATAATTCCAATCCCAAAGAAAGCAGATGTTGACAGATGTGAAAATTACCGAACTATCAGTTTAATAAGTCACAGCTGCAAAATACTAACGCGAATTCTTTACAGACGAATGGAAAAACTGGTAGAAGCTGATCTCGGGGAAGGTCAGTTTGGATTCCGTAGAAATATTGGAACACGTGAGGCAATACTGACCCTACGACTTATCTTAGAAAATAGATTAAGGAAAGGCAAACCTACGTTTCTAGCATTTGTAGACTTAGGGAAAGCTTTTGACAATGTTGACTGGAATACTCTCTTTCAAATTCTGAAGGTGGCAGGGGTAAAATACAGGGAGCGAAAGACTATTTACAATTTGTACAGAAAGCAGATGGCAGTTGTAAGAGTCGTGGGACGTGAAAGGGAAGCAGTGGTTGGTAAGGGAGTGAGACAGGGTTGTAGCCTCTCCCCGATGTTATTCAATCTGTGTATTGAGCAAGCAGTAAAGGAAACAAAAGAAAAGTTCGGAGTAGGTATTAAAATCCATGGAGGAGAAATAAAAACTTTGAGGTTCGCCAATGAGATTGTAATTCTGTCAGATACAGCACAGGACTTGGAAGAGCAGTTGAACGGAATGGACAGTGTCTTGAAAGGAGGGTATAAGATGAACATAAAAAAAAGCAAAACGAGGATAATGGAATGTAGTCGAGTTAACTCATGTGATGCTGAGGGAATCTAGATTAGGGAATGAGACACTTAAAGTAATAAAGGAGTTTTGCTATTTGGGGAGCAACATAACTGATGATGGTCGGAGTAGAGAGGATATAAAATGTAGACTGGCAATGGCAAGGAAAGAGTTTCTGAAGAAGAGAAATTTGTTAACATTGAGTATAGATTTGAGTGTCAGGAAGTCGTTTCTGAAAGTATTTGTTTGGATTGCAGCCATGTATGGAAGTGAAACATGGACGATAAATAGTTTAGACAAGAAGAGAATAGAAGCTTTCGAAATGTGGTGCTACAGAAGAATGCTGAAGATTAGATGGGTAGATCACGTAACTAATGAGGAGGTATTGAATAGAATTGGGGAGAAGAGGAGTTTGTGGCACAACTTGACTAGAAGAAGGGATCGGTTGGTAGGACATGTTCTGACGCATCAAGGGATCACCAATTTAGTACTGGAGGGCAGCATGGAGGGTAAAAATTGTAGAGGGAGACCAAGAGATGAATACACTAAGCAGATTCAGAAGGATGTAGGCAGCAGTAGGTACTGGGGAATGAAGAAGCTTGCACAGGACAGAGTAGCATGGAGAGCTGCATCAAACCAGTCTCAGGACTGAAGACCACAACAACAACAACAACAAACCTTTATTTTAAAGAAGAGTGGAAAATATTTGTATATTTTGTGCAGATATAATAAAAGTATTGAAAGTTCAAAACCAATAGCAAAATAACAAAACATTCAGAGAAAAATATACAATTAAGCATTGAGCATTGAGTTGAATTCTGACTATCTCTCCCTCCCCCTCCCTCCCTTCCTCCCTCCCTCTCTCTCTCTCTCTCTCTCTCTCTCTCTCTCTCTCTTTCCCTCCCTCCCTCTCTCCCTTCCTATCTCTCTCTCTCTCTCTCTCCCTCCCTCCCTCTCTCCCTTCCTCTCTCTCTCTCTCTCTCTCTCTCTCTCTCTCTCTCTCTCTCACTCTCTCTCTCTCTCTCTGTGTGTGTGTGTGTGTGTGTGTGTGTCTGACACACACAAGTCAACTGCAGATCACTAATTGCCTTTCTTTAATTTTGTTTGCTGTTGATGTGAAAACCAATAACAATTTTACATAGAATAAAAATATTATGTGTGCTACCAAGTTCTTATAGGTCTGAAGATCATGTTTTTTTCCCTCAGGTGTTGTTCCTGGTGGGCTGCAAGTTCATCCAGATGGTGAACACATAGTGTATCCCCTTGGATGCAAAGTTGTGATACAGAACTGGAAGACAAAAGTTCAAACATTTCTGACAGGCCATACTAATGTTATATGTGCTGTATCAATTTCTAAAGAAGGGAAATATGTTGCCTCAGCACAAGTAAATCACATGGGGCACAAGGTAAAGACAAGAAACTATGTCAAGTACAGTGTAGATGTGAATTTAGCATACAGGAAAAATATTTTTCCTTTACTTGCAGGCAACTGTTATGTTGTGGGAATTTGACACCCTGAAACTTGTTACCAAACATGAAATCCATAAAGTTCGTGTAGAATCTGTTATATTTTCATGTGACAGCCATTACCTTGTGTCCTTGGGAGGACGTGATGATGGTAATGTTGTGGTGTGGGACATCAAGGAAAGTGAGGCACTATGTGGTAAGATCCAAAACAGTGAATATCATCTGTACAAAGATGAAAAGAAGAAAAAACTGAAATTATAAACTTTAACAAAGAGACCAAGAGATATATAGGGTGATTTTAAAGTACCAGTTTCAAAAACACTGTAAAAAAAGAACCACTGCTCAGAATGATATCAAATTTGAACTGAATATTGTTGAAGAAGGAGGAAATGTCATGGAAACAGGAAAGAAAGTCACCAAAATTTTTTCCACTAGATTGTGCTGTAAGTATAGCATAAACGGGTTTGGCTATAAATGACAGATGAATCACAATACGGTGGTTATGGTGAAAATGCATATTAAAGTAACCATACTGCATAATGGAATTCAACAGTTGTGATGCTGTTTGTTAGGTGAGCCCTGAGCCATGACAAGGTCACACCACATTGGATGGGAAATATGTTTTTAACTGTCCTGAAGCCAAAAACCATATAAAATCAATAATGAAATCAGTTTTTAATCATCTGAGGCTAAAAGTTTCATAAAAAGTAATAATGAAATCAGTTTTTAATTGTCGTAATACTGTCATGTTCAGTGCTGCCCACTGTTTTCTGCCACAAGTTGAAATTGAGAAAAAGCATGTTCTGCAGCAGAGCAGAGTGTCACAGGGGTCATGTCAGAATATATTGTATGATACTTTCCTTCAATTCAGCTGTGCTTATAATCAGAGCACTGGACACAGCATCTTTTTGATAACTCATAGCTAGAAGTCAGACAGATTAAGAGTAGGCAGTCTGGGCTGTAGGGAAATGATGGCTGATAGTTCTAGCACATCCAAGGTGACTCTGTAGTTGCCTCTTCACTAGCTGTGCAGTGTGAGGAGGAGTGCCATCATGGATAAAATTAATCCTAGCCACATGCTGTTGAAGGGTTGGAATGATATTGTGCGCAAGACTCCCATAGCACATACCAGTGATGATACATGTAACAGGACATGCAGCACCATCTCTTCAAAACAATATAGCTCTACACTACGCAATGGAGTCAACCTGCAGCCCACAGTTACCTTTGCAGAATGAAATGGTACTGGAAGCAGATTTCCCATTCCTGTATTCTGCAGTTCTGTGTATTGACATGTCCTTGAAAATGGAAATAGGCTTTGTCTGACCATAGAATGTTCCATGGCCATTTGTTGTCCACTTCCATGTGAGCAAGAAATTATAGAGCAAACATTCGTTTTACTGGCAGGGCAGCATGAAGCAACTCCTGAACATGTGTGATTGTATATTGACAGCAATACAGGATATTTTGTAGAATTTTATGTACCATGCTCACAGGCATGACCAAAATTAGGGCAATAACATGTGCACTACATGTCTGCACACCACTGCTTGACATCTCCTGGTGTTGTGGCCATATCTTCTGCTGATGTTGAATCAATTATTTTCCTCCCTCTACCACACTGCAGTTCAAAAGAACCTGTACTTTCAAATTTCATAACCATTTTATCCAGGCCATGGTGGACATCAGAACAATACACTTGAGCATCTGGAACTTCAGGAGAGCTACTGGCATGCCTTCACTGTTATTGCAAAAGAGTTGTACCAACAGTGCATGATTCTGCATCGAGACAGCCATGCTGAGTATCTTAGACACAAACTGAGGAACAGCTGTGTACCCCACATCTTACAGCACCATCTTGTGATAGAACTTCTGTTAAATTTTTTTTTGTTTCCGTAGTGTTTACCCCTTCTTTGATAATATTCTGTTCAAATTGGATGTCATTCTCAGTAGTGGTTCTTTTTTACAGCATTTTTAAAATAGAACTTTAATTATAATCATCATGTACCTACTCTGGTTTGGTGTCAGGAGTCTGCAATATCAGATGATGAGTGTAAACTTCTACAGGTTAAATTTGCTAAAGAGGTAAAGAGGGGAGTCAGAGAAAGGTGTAGTGATGAGATAATTGTAACATTAACACACATAGAGCCCATTGTATAAAGCATTTGTCCTTAGATTAACAGAGAATATGACCGCAGATCAAGCTTAACTCAGAAATCTGTGTTGTATATACATTAAACCCAGATTATATTGCCACCAGGTAGAAGCAACTTTGACTGGCATAATTCATGGATCAAAGTCAGATTCAAATATAATTCTCATTTTACAATGTAGTGACATAGCAAAACAATGCTTTTGTTTTGTACAAATACAAGCGGAAATAATAAAGAAGGTGTGACTCTTGAAATTTTCCCGGTGTATCTAATATTCCACAAGATTTCAGAATTGCAGCCGGATCCCATCGACTTCTTTCCACAATATTTCGGCTGACAACCTTACAGCCATCTTCAGGCGAGTGTTTGACACTGGAGATTGCTAGTGCAAGTCGCTTTTTTTTTATACGTAAAAGTGCCGCAGGCGCGCATGAGCAAGTTACCGTAGCATGCGCGCCACCTGTTGATTCCAAGGCCCTCTACAATATTACTGCTCCATAGATGCAGTAATATTGTAGAGGGCCGTGGAATCGACAGGTGGCGCCCATGCTACAGTAACTTGCGCATGCGTAACTGCGACACTTTTACGTATAAATAGAGCGACTTGCACTAGCAATCTCCAGTGTCAAACACTCACCTGAAGATGGCTGTAAGGTTGTAAGCCGAAATATCGTGGAAAGAAGTCGATGGGATCCAGCTGCAATCCCGAAATCTTGTGGAATAAAGAAGGTGTTATTAAGACATAAATACATGACTACACCACCCCCACACAGCCAAAGCTCCAAAGACACTGATGGAAAATCAAAATGCAGCACAAAAAAATAATTAATGTAGAGTAATGAAATTTTTGGAATAAATTTGTCTAGGTAACACATTTAAGTGATTAACATTGCAAGATCACAGGTTAATGTAAGCGTGAGATAAGCCATTGCAAATGTGAAATGCTGATACATTAATAGCTGGTGTAACCACAAGAATGTTGAGCATAAGCATGCAAATGTGCAAGCATTGTGTTGTACAGGTGCTGGATGTCAGTTTGTGGGATGGAGTTCCATGCCTGTTGCATTTGATTGGTCAGTACATGGACAGATAATGTTGTTTGTGGATGTCACTGGAGTTGTCGTCTGATGATGTCTCGTATGTGCTTGGCTGGAGACAGTTCTGGTGATCGAGCAGACAAAGGCAAGATGTTGACACTCTGTAGAGTGTGTTGGGTTACAACAGTGGTATGTGAGTGTTATCCTGTTGGAAAACATCCCCTGAAATGCTATTCATGAATGGCAGCACAACAGGTTGAATCACAAGACTGATATATAAATTTGCAGTCAGGATGTATGGGATAACCACAAGACTGTTCCTGCACTCAAACAAAATTGCACTACAAACCATAGCTCCAGGTGTAGGTCCAGTGTATCTAGCACGCAGACAGGTTGATTGCAGGCCCTCATATGGCCTCCTCCTAACCAACACACAGCCATCACTGGCGCCAAGGCAGACCAACTGTCATCAGAAAACATACAGACCTCCACCCTGCCCTCCAATGAGCTCTTGCTTGACACCACTGAAATCACAAATGGTGGTGGTCTGGGGTCAGTGGAATGCACACTGCAGGGCATCTGACATGGAGCTGTCCTTGAAGCAACCAGTTGGTAACAGTTATTGTGTCACTGTGGTGCCAGCTGCCACTCAAATTGCTGCTGAAGATGAAATACGATGTGACGGAGCCAAACGCCAAACATGATGGTCTTCTCTCACAATAGTGCCTTGTGACCATCCACAGCCTTCTTGTGACTGTCCATTCTCATGACAATTGCTGCCAGTACTCATATACAGTGGCTACATTCCTCCCATGTCTTTCTGCAGTGTCACAGGAGCGTACAACTTCACATAGCCCTGTTACATGATCTCGTTGAAACCCACTGTCGTGTTGATAACGGCACCTTTGTGACCTTAAAGGCATTCTTGACTAACATCAGCTTATCATGTCTACACTCCTCACTGTGTATTTAAAGCAAACCTGATTTGCATCCTTATAGTGGTGCTACTAGTGCCACTCTTATGCAACTAGTGTGAAATTTGAACAATGTAGGAAGACACATTGCTACTTACTGTAAAGAAGATACATCAAGTTGCAGACAGGCACAACTAAAAGACACTTCCATACAGCTTTCGGCCACTGCCTTCATCAGTAAAAGAGAGACACCCACCATTCACAGCCACAAGCAAGCACACCTCGCACACATGACCACCAGCTCCTGCATCTCAGGCCAGAATACAACATCATGCAAGCAGCAATCTGAAGGGGTTGGGGAAGAGGAAGAAATAGTGTACAGGTGGAGAGAGAGATGAACGCTGTCTGGTGTAATGTGCAGGGACTAGAATATCGCAGGCACTGCGTCAGGTGGGTGTGGGGCAGTGAGGTGGGAAAAAGGATAAAAAAAGGAGAGGAACAGGGAAAGATGGGCGGATGCATTGGCAGAGGGCCCCAAAAATACAGGTTGGGAGGTGAGAATATGGGTAGAGGAATGGAAACTGTTGGATGGAGAGTGTGGGAACACTATGCTGTCATAGGTTGAGGTTGGGATGGTTATGGGAGTGGAGAATCTGTTGTGAGGATAACTCCCATCTGCATTGTTCAGAAAAGCTGGTGGTGGAGGGAAGAATCCAGATGGCTTGGGTAGTGAAGCTTCCATTGAAATCAGTTGTGTTGTGTCCAGCTGCATGTTTGTGCCACAGGGTGATCTACTTAGTTCAAAGTCACAGTTTGGCAGTGGCTATTCATCCTGGTGGACAGCTGGTTAGTAGTCACACCAATATAAAAAAATGTGCAATGATTGCAGAAGAGGTGGTAAATGACATGACTGCTTTCACAGGTAGCCCAGCTCCTGATGGAGTGGGATAAATTTGTGACATTACTGGAATAGAAGGTGCTAGGTGGGTGGATTGGGCAGGTTTTGCACCAGGGTCTTTCATAGGGATACGATCCTTGTGGCAAGAGTTTGTGATTGGAAGTGGCATAGGGATGGACTAGGATGTTGTGGAGGTTAGCTGGGTGATGGGACACCACTTTAGGAGGGGTGGGAAGTATCTCGTGTAGGATGTCCCTCATTTCAGGACATGATGATAGGTAATCAAAGCTCTGTGAAGGACATGTTCAGGTGTTCCAGTCCAGGGTGGTACAGGGCGACAAAGGGGACATACTCTTGTGGCTGGCTCCTGGGGGTGTAGAAGGGTTGGGAGGGTGAATGGAAATGGCATGAGAGATCTGTTTGCAGACTAGGTCTGGGGAATGGTGCCTGTTTGTGAAGGCCTTGGTGAGATCCTCAACATAGTGAATATGGTAGTTTTTGTCACTTCATATACGCTGTACTTGGGTGGCCAGGCTGAATGGGAGGGAGTTTTTGGTGTGAAAGGGATGACAGCTGTGAAAATGTAGGTACTGTTGGTGGTTTGTGGGTTTAATGTGCCCAGAATTGAGGATGGAGCCATCAGACAGGAAGAGGTCAACACCTAGAATGGTGGCACGCTGCATTGAGGAGTACTACGTGAAGCAGGTGGGAGAGAAGATGTTGAAGTTGTGAAGGAACAAAGATAGGATGTATTGCCCCTGAGTCCAGATAATGAACGGACCAGACTAGGGCTTTGGTGTTTTGGGAGGCAAGGAAGGTCTCCCCTAGATGGCCCATAAAAAGGTTGGCCTAGGATGGTGTCATGTGGGTGCCCCTGTCTGTGCTGTTGATTTGTTTATATACTTTCATTCCAAATGAGAAGTAGGTGTGGGTTAGGATAAAGGTACTAAGGTGTATGAGGAATGAGGTAGTGGGTTTGGAGCCTGAAGGACATTGGGAAAGGTAGTGTTCAGTAGTGGTAAGACCAGGGGCATGTGGGATGTTGGTGTGTAAGGAGGGGGCATCAATAATAATGAGTAGGGATCCACTAGGAAAAAGGGATGGGTATGATGGAAAGTCAGTGAAGGCAGTGATTGGTGTCTTTGATGTGGGGGGCTAGATTACGGGCAATTTGTTGGAGATGTTGGCCAATGAGAGCCAAAATTCTTTGAATGGGGGCACAATAACCAACCACAATGTGGCTTGCATGATTGTTGGGTTTCTGGATTTTGGGGAGCATGTAAGAGGTGGGGTGTGGTGTGTCATAGGGCTGAGGAGGAAAATGGATTCATGGGAAATGTTCTGGGAAGGGCCTAAGGCTTTAACCAGGGATTGGAGTTTGTGTTGGACTTCTGAGATGGGATCACTCTGGCAGAGTTTACATGTGGAGGATCAGATAATTGGCAGAGACCTTATTTCAGGTAGTCATTGTGATTCATAACAACAGTCGTGGAAGCTTTGTCTGCAGATAGGATGCTTTACCTGGGCCTACTCAACCCAACATGCCACCTTCCTCAATGTTGACCTCCACCTCAAAGATGGCTATATCAGTACCACTGTTCACATCAAACCTTCCAATCACCAGCAATACCTTCACTTACACCGGACCCCATTCAATAACAAGAAATCCTTCCATACAGCTTAGCCACCCATGGCTGTTGCATCTGCAGTGATGATGAGCGATCCCTCTCATAATATACTGAAGGTCTCTCTGAGGCGTTTGCAGATCTCCCATGCCCTATCTTTCCAGTCGCCCACCACCTCCAAAAGTCCCACTGCCCAGCCACAGAGGAGCACTCCTCTTGTGTTTCAGTACCACTTTGGAGTAGAGTGGCTGAAATACATTCTGCGTCAGGGTTTCGACTGTCTCTAGTCATGCCCTGAAATGAGAAATGTTCTACCCACTGTTCTTCCCATCCCACCCGCAATGGTTCTCCACCACCCACCAAACCTGCACAAAATCCTCGTCCATCCTTACACAACCCCAGCTCCCAGTCCCTTGCCTCATGGGTCATGTCCCTGCAATAGACCTAGGCACAAGAGCTGTCCCATACATCCTCCCACCACCACTTACTCCAGTCTGGTCACAAACATCACCTGTACCATCAGAGGCTGAGATATCTGTGAAAACAGTCATGTAATCTACAGCCTAAGCTGCAACCACTGTGCTGCACTCCATGTCGGCATGACAACCAACGTGGGCCATCTAGTGGAGACCTTCCTAGCCTCCCAAAACCCTAAACCTCTATTCTGGTTCAAGTTAATTGATATCTTCATGGTCTGGATTCAGGGCCAAGACATATTATCTTTGTTCCTTCGCAACCTGAACACCTTCTCTCCCAGCCACTTTACATGGTCCTCGTCAACCCAGTTTCTAGATGTTGACCTCTTCCTCTCTGATGGCTCCTATCATCCCCTGGGGCCAGCCACAAGGGTGTGTCCCCTTTGTCACCCTATACCACCCCGTACTGGAACACCTGAACCCATCCTTTGCCAGGGCTTGGATTACCTATCATCATGTCCTGAAATGAGGGACATCCTACAAGAGATACCCCTCCTAAAGTGGTGTTCTATTGCCCAGCCTACCTCCACAACATCCTAGTCCATCCCTATGCCACTCCCAATCACAAATTCTTGCCACAAGGATCGTATGCCTGTGAAAGACCCTGGTGCAAAACCTGCTCAATCCACACACCTAGCACCTCCTATTCCAGTCCTGTCACAGGTTTATCTTACTCCATCAGGAGCCAGGCCACCTGTGAAAGCAGCCATGTCATTTACCACCTCTGCTGCAATCATTGCACAGGTTTTTTTATATTGGTATGACTACTAACCAGCTGTCCACCAGGATGAATGACCACTGCCAAACTGTGTCTAAAGACTAAGTAGATCACCCAATGGCACAACATGCAGCTGAACACAACACAATTGATTACAATGGCAACTTCACTACGCAAGCTACCTGGATTCTTCCCTCCACTACCAGCTTTTCTGAACTGTGCAGATGGGAGTCATCCTTACAATACATTCTCCACACCTATAATTATCCCGGCCTCAACATACGATAACAAACTGTTCCCACATCCTCCACCCAACAGTTTCCTCCCCGTCTACCCCTATTCTCATCTCCCACCCACTTTACTTGCAGCTGTCTGCCAATGCATCTGCCCATCTTTCCCCACTCCTCTTCTTTTTTTGTTGCTTTTTTCCCACCTTCCTGCCCCAGAACCTCTGGCACTATGCCTGTTGACATTCTAGTCCCTGTACACTACACCAGACAGTGTTCATTTCTCTCCCCATCCGTACACTATCCCTTCCCCTTCTCCACCCGCTCCAGATTGCTGCTTGCATCCCAAGTGATGTCGTATTCTGGGCCGAAATGCTGGAGTGGGCGGTCGTGTGTGCAAGGCGTGCTTGCTTGTGTTTGTGTATGGTGTGTGTCTCTGTTTCACTGATGAAGGCTGTGGCCAAGAGCTATATGTAAGTGTCTTTTAATTGTGTCTGCCTGCAACTTGATGTGTCTTGTTTATGGTAAGTAGCAATCTGGCTTTTACTACATTGTTGATATTCCTACCTGGAGTTTCCATTGTTTGGTGTGAAAGTTGAACAGAGATCGTCTTTCAGATGTAGAAACCACCTACCAACTTTTTTTTGTGTCACACAACTTCTTCTGTGTATTGCAGTTTTTTTCTGTCAGCAAATTTTTATCAATCTGTAAGGTTAGGTTAAGGAAGTTACCAGTTGTGTACTTAGTGTGTGCAGGTAATAATTGGTCTCATAACAATTCTTGAAGACATTACAAATTTTATTAGATTAGTGTAAGACATTTTATATGAACTCAGGAATAGAGAAAGAAAGGAAATTTTGAAGTATATGCCATGAGCAGTTAGGTATGTTGATTTTGGCAGCAGCCAATTATGACTGAACATCTCTAATAAACGTGGGTTCCCATCTATAATGGAAGTAGCTATAAAAAGTCTGTTAATTTTTTAACTACTGAACATGTACTTGAATTACTGTATTAACTGCACATGTGTTGAAGAACAAAACATGGGTAAATATAAGTTATTCATCAACCAAGCTGTGTAACCGGTATTGATTACAAAATTATTTTGGTACAGTACCTTTGAGGTTTCATTCTGGTGGAAAGTGCAGAGGTTATCAGGTCAAACCCATCGGTGTTCCTGGATTTTTTTTCCATTTGCTACTACTTCCTCTGCTTTATCATACAACAACACTACATTTTGAAACTGTTCCATGTTTATCCTTTCTTATGTGTTCTTGGCCACTGTTGTTGGCAGCATTTTGTGTACTTATGTTGATGAATAAAACATAGGCAACTGTAGGTAAGTTATTTACCAAGGTGTTATTTATCAGTAGTTGCTTCTAAAATTGTTTCAGTGTGGTAGCTCAGAAGTTACGGTCTGGCAGAAAGTGCAGATGGTATCAGGTATAAACCCAACTCTGTTCCTGGAACTTTTTTCCATTTGATACTACTTTCTTTGCTCTATTGGTCACAAAGATCAGTAAACAGCACTACATTCTGAAACCAACCCAAGCTTGTTCTTTCCTTAGCTTTCTGGGCCACCATGGTAGTTAGAATTCTGTGTACTTACGCTGTTTGCTTATGTTTATCTGTCTCTAATGACCTCAGAGTTTTGATGAGATGTTGAACTCTGCTGTTCCTTCCTTTCTTTGCTTTTCTTTAGATTACAGATATCTGAGTATTCTGATGTGTCTACTGAGGATGACATATGGTGAACCCATTTTCCAAAGTAAATGATAAAATCATTTAAGCTGGGGAAAAATGTGTGTGTGTGTGTGTGTGTGTGTGTGTGTGTGTGTGTGTGTGGGAGGGGGGGATGGAATGCAGTATTTAGAACTAAGGTTGAGAGAGCAAAAGGATCAAGGTGCTGATTCCAATTTGCATGTTACATTTTAAATTAAGATTTTATGCCACAGTAAGCTTTCATACAGTGGTCGGCGAGTTGTTTAAAATGTTATGTAGCAATAGCCTGCATACCTGTCCACAAGTTAGCAGACTACATTGCCTCATTGAAGAAAGAATCAAACAAAATTCCTATGGATGAAAATGATGTGAAGGAAACCCAGCATGATTTTTGTCAAATAGCATATTTTACTAGTGTTCCATAAGCTGTTGATATTGGTGCCTTCAGAGATGAGTGCCAAGGAATGGGTAGGAACTTAGACAGAAAGCAGAAATGATTAGCAGCACACGTAATCTTGCACAGCAAATCTGAGAGAGAGTCTGTTAATCAGAGCCTCAGCATCATAAATGATCACAGTACAGAAATGCTATGATAAACACTGCTGGTACTTAGGCTGTCTCCACTTGTAGACTGCTAGTAGACTGGGATGACCTTGTTGCAGCATTTTCTTATTCAGACTTGGTGGTGACACTTTGTGTGCATGCAGCAGACATGTGGTATCAAGCCAGCCGAGGCTTGGCAAGGCCTTAACGTGGTTTACTGCCAACCTTGGGAAGCATTGTGTCTGGTGTGGTATCGAAACTGTGTGACACCACAATTGACTGTACCTATATTTTCGTCAAACCTCCTAGTGGCAAAAGTGGAGAGATATTTATAAGTGGTCATGGGTGGTTTTGGTTAAACATACAAGTAATCTGATACTAAGCTTAATGTTAGCATATTAAAATGTATGCAAAATTCTGCATATAACTTTGAGATGAAAATCTGTCTATAAAAGATTTCCAGTACCAAGAGAAAATGAAGCTAACAGGAGTCACTGCCCAAAACGATTTCCAGCAACAAATGTATTTCATATGGAGAGAAGTTTGTAGACTGCTCCTGTTTACTGTTTATTTCCTCTATCTTTATAAGATGACACAATAGTAAATACTGTGTACCTATGGTGCGTGATTAAAATATGCATTCGAAGCTCAATAATTGTGTCAGTAGCCAGTTTTAGCAGTGTTGCCAAACGTGTTTCATGCTAACTGTGCTCAACACTGAAACTTCTTTGGTGGATCCAAGTTTAGTGTTATACCATAGTGTGGATTCCTTACCAGAGTTCAGTTTCTGAACTAATGTCAAAATTGACCTCCTTTCAGTGATGTTTATACATGGAGCCTATAAATTACCCAAGATGAAGTCAAGAAGCAGTCAATAGCCCTTGCTGCAAGAATTCTTCAACAAAAGATATTTATTCATTCACGCATGAACAGATTGCAATGTATGAATGTCTTTTAAAGCAGACATAATTTAATAATGTGAAATAGACACAGATTAAAGAGATGGAATGTTTGGCGATGTGTGTTAGTTGTTTGTGTACTTTATGTCACTATTTTACTGCACAGTAATACTTGACCATAACAGTTAACTATTAATTACTACCAAATTAATTTGCTTATAATTATAAATAATTCTCATTCACTAATTCATTAACTGTATTCCATAAATCTCATCAAAAAGAAGAAATTTTGGGGATATGTACGTTGACTAAAGAGAACCATCTCATAGAAAATTAATCTGTTTTATTTTATTTTTATTTTTATTTGGTATGCATATTCTATAGATCTGTACATGCGAGTGATTCGCCTGGATGTGGAACGTGTCAATACAATTGTACAAATACAATTAATGCTACAGAATAGTAATATAATACAATGATATAGATATTAATAAGTATCACTTTTTCTCATTTACGAGCTGTCGTTTAACTAGTATAGCAATTCTCAATATAACATTATAACTATAACATTAACATAATATTGTATCATCCATAACTAAGAGACTAAATACATCTATTATTAAGGGAGGGCATTACTTCTGGAAAAGAATTCATCTAACGAGTTCAGTGGATGGTCAAGCAGGCATTTTTTTAAACATACCTTTGAACAGCGTTTCATTTTCTCTTGTACATTTAATATAATTAGGCAATGCATTAAAAGTCTTTATAGCAGCATACTTTACACCCTTCTGTACAAGTGTTAAATTTTTTAGTTCAACATGTAGATCATCTTTACCTCTAGTATTGTTGTTATGGTATGAACAATTTGTTTCATACTGAGCATAGTCTTTATTAACTACATTCATCAGAGAGTATATGTACTGACATGTTGTGGTCAGAATTCCTAACTGTGTAAAAAGTTTTCTGCATGAGGTTCGTGGAAGAACCCTACACATGATTCTGACTGCTCTCTTCTGAGCAATTAAGATTTTTTTTGAGGCTGGTGAATTACCCGAGAATATTATGCCGTAACTCATTAATGAGTGAAAGTAGCCATAGTAAGCTGATTTTAAAATGTTGATGTCCCCAAAATGAGTAATGATTCTTAGAGCAAAAGTTGCTGATGAAAGCCTTTTTAGAGTAATGTACACATGCTGTTCCCAGTTGAGCCTACTGTCAATGTGAACCCCCAGGAATTTAGTGGAGTGCTCCTGTTCTAGTTCCTGATTGTCATGAGCAATTACTATATTTTCTAGAGTTTTATTTTTTGTGTGGAACTGTATAAAATTAGTTTTTTTAATATCAACTGAAAGAGAATTAATTGAAAACCAAGCTGTAACTTCTCTGAGTATATCATTAACATCAGTCTCCAGATCAAGAGTAGATTTACCATCTACGACAATGCTTGTATCATCAGCAAACATTGTGAATTCACAATTTTTACTAATGGACAGGGGTAAATCATTAACATATATTAAAAACAGCAAGGGTCCAAGGACAGATCCCTGGGGAACTCCATGCTGAATTTTGCCCCATTCAGAATCCATTAGATTAGAAGATCCTTTGTTGCAGCCATTTAGAACCACCTTTTGTTTCCTGTTTTCAAGTTATGATTTTAGCCATTTACCTATAGGCCCTTTGATCCCGTAATGATAGGCCTTCTCCAAGAGTACCTTGTGGTTTACACAATCAAAGGCCTTGGAAATATCACAGAAGACACAAACTGGTGACTTCTTACTATTAATAGACTCCAAGACATCATTTGTAAGTGAATATGTGGCACGCTCTGTGTATGCTGTGTGTACACTGTATAACTGTAACTACACTGCTTAATGCGAAGGAAAAAAAAAAAAAATCTCAGCAGTATAAAACCTGTTATTTAATAAATATTTTTGTGTTGGTTTCCTGAAGGCAGAAAATTCTTTTTTGCCTGTGATGTTTTGTGGAAGTCTATTGGACAATTTTGGTCCATCATAGGAAAGTATTTTGAGATTTAGTTTTCTTTCTCATAAATAATTGAGATATAAGTCATATCTGTATTTCGTCCAAAGTTGACTTGTTTGTTGTGCACTGGCTGACGCTGCTTTTTAAGCAGATCAATGTTTAACAAATATATTCTATTTTCACATGGTACAGAAAGAATGATCAATTCTTTAAAGAAGTCAGTGCAGCAAGCTGGAGAAATGTAATTATGACTTATCTTAGAAGGTAGGTTATACATTTACAGCATTTGTAGATTTAGAGAAAGCTTTTGACAATACTGACTGGAATAAACTCTTCGAAAATCTGAAGGTAGTAGGTGTAATATACAGGGAGTGAAAGGTCATTTACAAATTGTAGAGAAACCAGATGGCAGTTATAAGATCAAAGTATCACGAAAGGGAAGTGCTGGTTGAGGGGGGAATGATTCAGGGCTTTAGCCTATCCCTGATTTTATTCACTCTGTCCATTAAGCAAGCAGTAAAGAAAAACAAAGAAAAAATTGAGGAAGGAATTAAAGTTAAGTTTAGGGAGAAGAAATAAAAACTTTTAGGCTAATCAATGATAAGTGTCTTGAAAGTAGAATATAAGAGGAATGTCAACAAAAGCAAAACAAGCGTAATGGAATTTAGTCAAATTAAATAGTCAATGCTGAGTGAATTAGAATAAGAAATGAGCTACTAAAAGTAGTAGATGAGTTTTGCTATCTGGGCAGTAAAATAACTAATGATAGCTGAAGTAAAGAGGATGTAAAATGTAGACTGGAAGTGGGAAGAAAAGTATTTCTGAAGAAGGGAAAATGCTTAACATCAAACATAGATATGTGTTAGCAAGTCTTTTCTGAAGGTATTTGTCTGGAGTGTAGTCTTGTATGGAAGTGAAACATGGTTGATGAACAGTTCAGCCAGGAAGAGAATAGAAACTTTTGAAATGTGGTGCTACAGAAGAATACTGAAGATTAGATCAGTAGTGTTGTGTACATAGTTCTGCGCAGTCAGCGCGTACACAACTTTCCCAATAGAGGGCGCCCCGCTAAGCACAACAGCACAGGCGCAGCGCTCGTCTGTCTCCGCACTACGAGATGGCGCTGTCTTAAAGATGGACCAAATTCTGCTTCCGCAGATCCACTTATTAATATGTTACACAGACAATGAGGTTGCTGCTAACGTAGGACCTTTTCTCCTCGCGGATCACACTCATGCAGTGATACCTGAAGGCGCGAGGTATTATAACGAGTGTACAGACCTCTGATCAGTCAGTCTGCATGTCTGCATTAGTCTGCATTTGTCTGTACCAGTCTATAGTCAAGTTTCAGTCTGCACCTAATAAGATTACCATATTCCTGTACATAGCCATGAAGATAAATGAATAGACACTTTGTCAAGTATTAGAGATCTGTGAGAATAAGATTAACGTACCAAGACCAAAGGAACTTCAGAGTGTCAATTGTCAACAGCATCCAGAATCAAGTTAGATTTCTTAGTGTTTTCTTGATCGTTTAGAACAGAAAGCGCCCTAAAACCGTCTTTTGTTTGTTTCGCGGCCGTTAGCCACTAGTCACTTGAATCAGCAGTTGTCTTGTGACAGCCAGAGCGAGAGCACCAGCAGCAGCGAGTACTGTTTGTATAAAGCGTTTTTGTACTTATTTGCTGCGCTTAGCTTTTAAATAGTTTTTCTGGGAAAACCTAGCATAGTTTTCGCGTCTTGTATTTCAGTGAGTGTTTCTTGATTATCAGAGTAGCTCATCAGAAGATTATCTTGGGAATTTGTCACCGTATAGAGTAGGGTAAACATAGTCATGTGTAGGGGCTGTGGTTGTTGTGAGCGGACGCAAGGAGAATTGGCCACTCTTCGGGGGCAGGTGGAGGCTTTGTCTGTTAGGCTCATCGAGCTCGAGGCGCAGGCGTCGGCTCGTAGTGGCGTTGGGGCAACTGTGGTGAGACCTATGCCTACTTCAGTGGCTTTGGAATCACATGGAACCCCTGATGTCGCTGCGTCTTCCGGCAGTGAGCATCTTACCGGTCAGCCATCACTCCAGGGTGAATGGCGGACAGTGGTGGGCTCGCGCGTGCCTGGCCGAAAGGCGAAGGTGGGATCTGGCCGCGTGGCAGCTGCCTTACCCCTTTCCAACAGGTACGGGGTGCTTCCTAGTGGTGATGACATCGTTTCCGAGCCACCACAGGATGCCTCGCCTGTTGGGCCAGTGGCCGATTCTCCGGCAAGGTCCCGACAGTCACAGAGGGCGGGCCTATTAGTTATAGGGAGCTCCAACGTTAGGCGGGTTATGGAGCCCCTCAGGAAAATAGCGGGTAGGTCGGGGAAGAATGCCAGTGTGCACTCGGTGTGCTTGCCGGGGGGTCTCGTCCGTAATGTGGAGGAGGCCCTTCCAGCAGCTATTGAACGCACTGGGTGTGACCGGCTGCAGATAGTAGCACATGTCGGAACGAATGACGCCTGCCGCTTGGGTTCTGAGGCCATCCTTGGTTCCTTCCGGCGGCTGGCTGATTAGGTGAAGACAACCAGCATCGCACGCGGAGTGCAAGCTGAGCTTAATATCTGCAGCATAGTGCCCAGAGTCGATCGCGGTCCTCTGGTTTGGAGCCGTGTGGAGGGTCTAAACCAGAGGCTCAGACGACTCTGCGACTATAATGGTTGCAAATTCATCGACCTCCGTTATTGGGTGGAGAACTGTAGGGCCCCCCTAGACAGGTCAGGCGTGCACTACACACCGGAAGCAGCTACTAGGGTAGCAGAGTACGTGTGGTGTGCACACGGGGGTTTTTTAGGTTAGAGGGACCCCCCCTTGGGCGAAATGATAAAATACCTGACGGCTTACCAGAGAGGACATTATCATCGTTGATAAAGAACGTCCGTCCTCAGAGACCAAAAACAGGAAAAGTTAACGTAATATTGGTAAACTGCAGGAGTATCCAGGGCAAGGTTCCTGAATTAGTATCTCTTATTGAAGGAAATAGTGCGCATATAGTATTAGGAACGGAAAGTTGGTTAAAACCGGAAGTGAACAGTAACGAAATCCTAGACACAGAATGGAATATATACCGCAAGGATAGGATAAACGCCAATGGTGGAGGAGTATTTATAGCAGTAAAGAATTCAATAATATCCAGTGAAGTTATTAGCGAATGCGAATGTGAAATAATCTGGGTTAAGTTAAGTATCAAAGGTGGGTCAGATATGATAGTCGGATGCTTCTATAGACCACCTGCATCAGCAACCGTAGTAGTTGAGCGCCTCAGAGAGAACCTGCAGAACGTCGTGAAGAAGTTTCGTGATCATACTATTGTAATAGGGGGAGACTTCAATCTACCAGGTATAGAATGGGATAGTCACACAATCAGAACTGGAGCCAGGGACAGAGACTCTTGTGACATTATCCTGACTGCCTTGTCCGAGAATTACTTCGAGCAGATAGTTAGAGAACCAACTCGTGAAGCTAACGTTTTAGACCTCATAGCAAGAAATAGACCGGAACTTTTCGACTCCGTGAATGTAGAAGAGGGTATCAGTGATCATAAGTCAGTGGTTGCATCAATGACTACAAGTGTAATAAGAAATGCCAAGAAAGGAAGGAAAATATATTTGCTTAACAAGAGTGATAGGGCACAAATCGCAAAATATCTGAGTGACCACCATCAAACGTTCATTTCTGAGGAAGAGGATGTGGAACAAAAATGGAAAAAATTCAGAAACATCGTCCAGTACGCCTTAGATAAGTTCGTACCGACTAAGGTCCAAAGCGAGGGGAAAGATCCACCGTGGTATAACAATCATGTACGAAAGGTACTACGGAAACAAAGAAAGCTTCATCATAGGTTTAAGAGTAGTCGAATCATAGCTGATAAGGAAAAGCTGAACGAAGCAAAAAAGAGCGTAAAGAGAGCAATGAGAGAAGCATTCAACGAATTCGAACATAAAACATTGGCAAACAATCTAAACAAGAACCCTAAAAAGTTTTGGTCATATGTAAAATCGGTAAGCGGATCTAAATCCCCTATTCAGTCACTCGTTGACCACGATGGCACCGAAACAGAGGACGACCGAAGAAAGGCAGAAATACTGAATTCAGTGTTCCGAAACTGTTTCACTGCGGAAAATCGTAACACGGTCCCTGACTTCAGCCGTCGCACGGACGCCAAAATGGAAAATATTGAAATAAACGATATCGGAATTGAAAAACAACTGCTATCACTTAGTAGCGGAAAAGCATCCGGACCAGACGAGATACCCTTAAGATTCTACAGTGATTTTGCTAAAGAACTTGCCCCCTTTCTATCAGCAATTTATCGTAGATCGCTGGAAGAACGTAAAGTACCTAGCGACTGGAAGAAAGCGCAAGTCGTTCCCATTTTCAAGAAGGGTCATAAATCAGATGCGAATAATTATAGGCCTATTTCGCTTACGTCAATCTGTTGTAGAATAATGGAACATGTTTTGTGTTCTCGTATTATGACGTTCTTAGATAATACAAATCTCCTTCATCATAACCAACATGGATTCCGCAAACAGAGATCATGTGAAACTCAGCTCGCCCTATTTGCCCAAGAAATTCACAGTGCCGTAGACACTGGCGAGCAGATTGATGCCGTATTCCTGGACTTCAGGAAGGCATTTGATACGGTTCCGCACTTACGTTTAGTGAAAAAAATACGAGCTTACAGAATATCGGACCAGGTTTGTGATTGGATTCAGGATTTCCTAGAAGAAAGAACACAACATGTCATTCTTAACGGTTCAAAATCTGCAGATGTAGAGGTAATTTCGGGAGTACCGCAGGGAAGCGTGATAGGACCTTTATTGTTTACAATATACATAAATGACTTAGTTGACAACATCAGTAGCTCCGTGAGGCTATTTGCAGATGACACGGTTGTCTACAAGAAAGTAGCAACATCAGAAGACTCGTACGTACTCCAGGAGGACCTGCAGAGGATTAATGCATGGTGCGACAGCTGGCAGCTTTCCCTAAACGTAGATAAATGTAATATAATGCGCATACATAGGGGCAGAAATCCATTCCAGTACGATTATGCCATAGGTGGTAAATCATTGGAAGCGGTAACGACCGTAAAATACTTAGGAGTTACTATCCGGAGCGATCTGAAGTGGAATGATCACATAAAACAAATAGTGGGAAAAGCAGGCGCCAGGTTGAGATTCATAGGAAGAATTCTAAGAAAATGTGACTCATCGACGAAAGAAGTAGCTTACAAAACGCTTGTTCGTCCGATTCTTGAGTATTGCTCATCAGTATGGGACCCTTACCAGGTTGGATTAATAGAAGAGATAGACATGATCCAGCGAAAAGCAGCGCGATTCGTCATGGGGACATTTAGTCAGCGCGAGAGCGTTACGGAGATGCTGAACAAGCTCCAGTGGCGGACACTTCAAGAAAGGCGTTACGCAATACGGAGAGGTTTATTATCGAAATTACGAGAGAGCACATTCCGGGAAGAGATGGGCAACATATTACTACCGCCCACATATATCTCGCGTAATGATCACAACGAAAAGATCCGAGAAATTAGAGCAAATACGGAGACTTACAAGCAGTCGTTCTTCCCACGCACAATTCGTGAATGGAACAGGGAAGGGGGGATCAGATAGTGGTACAATAAGTACCCTCCGCCACACACCGTAAGGTGGCTCGCGGAGTATAGATGTAGATGTAGATGTAGATGTACGTAATGTCTATCCTTTTTATTATTTTAATAAATGTGTGTGAAAATTAATCAAGTTATGTTTAAAGTTAGTCACCGTCCATCTGCTATTCTAAGTGTGCAAGTGGCATTTCAATCGTCTGACCTAACGGCAGAAGATAAACACGCCATGATAAGACCACGAGACATATTGCTGACACTCGCCTACTTCGTTAGAGCGACAAGTCAAATAATCTGATGGTTTGTGTACCGAAGGTCTTACAGTACGCACACCACAAGTAGGTGCTACAGAAGAATGCTGAAGATTAGACCAGTTGATCATGCAGCAAATAGGTAGCTACAGAATAAAATTGTGGAGAGAAGAAATTTGTGTTGCAACTTGACTAAAGGAAGGGATCAGTTAATTGGACACATTCTGTGACATCAAGGGATCATCAGTTTAGTATTGGAGGAACATGTGGGGCGTAACACTTGTTGATGGAGACCAACAGATGAATACAGCAAGCAGATTGAGATGGATATGAGTTGCAGTTGTTACTCCAAGGTGAAGAGGCTTGCACAGGATAGAATAACATGGAGAGTTGTGTCAAATCAGGTTTCGAACTGAAAATTACAACAACTGCATGGTGAAATGTGGAATCTGAAGCTTGAATAAACAGATAAAAACAATTTAAACTGACAGTCATCTGTTTATTTCTTGGAACTGACTTCATTATTACAGAAACTGCAACTGGGAGATTGGAAATTTGTAAATGATGACTACGCAGTTTCAATATCTTCAAGATCTTTGAAAACCAGATAAATAATCTGTGACTGCTTATTTTCAATTAAACATAGCTGATCTTATGCCAGGTGTGGCAATAGATGCTAATTCCAGCCAGAGATCTAAGGTAGAGTCTTAATATACACATATCAGTAGTTGGGCAAGCTATGAGAACATCGTCCTTAGAGCCCATCATATCATCTGATACTGATTTGATTAGATGATTTTATTTCATGTTCTAGACCTCCAATTGAATGGGACTCACAAGTATGTGGAATAACCCAGCCTTTTGCTTCCATAATCATATAACATTTACAGTTCATTTGAACTCATAATTATGTTCAATTTATATTTTCATAGACATTTTGAAAATATAAAGAGAAACAGATACAGCCCAAGTTAAATAGTGACCAGAATACTGTAAATGACTTTAAAATAGTATATTACCTGATATTTCAAGGAAGTTGCTTAAACTGCAGGCAAGCAATGTCTAGAAAAAAATTATTTGTTCATACATTTTTATAGACTGTGAGTGTAATGACAGACTGATATGCTTTCCCTTTCATCCACAGTTCAGCAATTATAAGTGCATTCCTGTGCACACTAGTGTAAAGTTACGTTCACTCCTGGGGTTCCATAGAATAAGCACAAGTCTGTAAAACTCAGTGCAGAACATATTGCCAGTTCAGAAACTCACGTAAGAATTTACTAAATTGTGAATACTAAGTTGCAGTTTAAAGTTAGAAACTGCAAAAAGTACTGTAGAAAATTGTTCTAGTCCATTAGCACACAAAGGTATTTGGTAGGTTCTTAGACTCACTACATGAAAATTTTCAAATCTGTTTAGAAGTGACTGACATGTTACACAGCCACAGAGTTTCACTGGTTATCTAAGGGTCCTACCTCTCTTAACACATCCAGAAGACTTCCCAAGGCAAGTATGTTTGTGTACCTTATATATATGTCTGTCTGTATTCCATAAATCACAACGTTTTTTTATTCACATTACTGATCAAACTGTATGTCTAGGTACATTATTCAACTCACACTTACACTTGTTTCAACTGAAAGTGTTACTGTATGCTAGTTTTATTGAGATTCACTGGTAAATCTTGTGTATACTCTCTCGTACATTTTTTTGTAGATTTTTTAATGAAATAAAAACTATACTAAAACTTATTTTGAGTCAGATTTGCATGTCATTGTAACCAGCAACTTAAAATTAGTAGTACTCTCAATCAACTGTTTAAAGTTCTTTGTTTACCATTCCATAAATTATTTCACTAGCCACAATGTAGCACCATTGTGCGTGTTGTTTTTGGGCTCTTGATGGGTTAGTTACTGTTTTCAAGCAATTAGAAATCTCTCTGATGCTGTCACACAATTGGGAGCTGCTACAAATAGTTGTGATAGGAGAGCTGCTGAGAGACATGTACCAGAGATAGCAAAGGTACTTCAAGCACAAGCACTGTCCTTTTCTGTGCATGCTGTCTCCTGTAAGTGAAGTACAGCATCAATCACCACTCAGCCAACTGTGACTGAGTGATGTGTCTGACTTGAGTCTGGCTTTATACATCAAAGACTGTGGTCATGTGTGTGAGTTGCATTTGCATATGTGTGTGTGTGTGTGTCCTTTTCATAAAACTGTTACATTCCAGCCTGGATTTTCTGTTGTTTTTACATAGATTAACTGTTTTGTGCCTCATCCATATGTGCTTCAGGGGATCAGGCCATACACCAAAGCCTTGTAGGTTTCCCCTTTGCCATTAATGTTGTTGTGGAAGACCTTTTTATGTATGTTCAAACACTGCTGCTCACTACATAGTGGAGATGTTGAGTCACAAAAAGACAAAACAAAAAGACTGTTGCAAAGTTTGATTTTGGCCAACAAAGCCTTTGTCAAAAATGTAAAACACACACACACACACACACACACACACACACACACACACACACAAATGTAACTAAAACACACACATGACCACAGTCTCTGGCAGCTGGAGCCAGACTGTGAGCAGCAAATCATAATGGGAGGGGCAAATGTTTGGGGTAAGGACGAGGCTGAGACAGGGAGGGGGAGGAATAGGAGGGCAGGGATGGGGAATTGTGAACTGCTGCTGGGAGTGTGCAGGGATGAGGTGGAGAGTTGGGCAGCTAGGTGTCATCAGGAGGGTAGATGGAGGCAGGGGAGAGAGGGTGGGAATAACTGGAATGGAGAGAAGTAAAAAGACTGGATGTCTCAGTGGAATAGAGGGCTGTGTAGTGCGCGAATGGAAACAGGGAAGGGGCTAGATGGGTAAGGACTGTGACTAACAAAGGTTGAGGGCAGGAGGATTACAGAAATGTAGGATATATTGCAGGAAGAATTCCCACCTGTGCAATTCAGAAAAGCTAGTGTTGGTAGGAAGGATCCAGATGGCACAATTTGTGAAGTAGTCTTTGAAATGAAGGATGTTGTGTTGGGTGGCATGCTCAGCAACAGGGTGGTCCAGTTGTTTCTTGGCCATAGTTCTTCAGTGGCCATTCATGAGGACAGACAACAGTGCCCCCACTGAGAGACCAACACCTTTAGCCTATTACCCATGACCTATCTTTCTATATAAAAGATACCAAGCGTTTCCTCCACTGGCTCTTCACAGTTCCTGTTCCCTTACCACACGGTGCCTTACTCATCACTATTGATGTCACCTCCCTTTACACTAACATCCCAATGCCCATGGCCTTACCACTATTCAACACTACCTTTTCCAATGTCCAATGGATTCCAAACCAACCACCTCCTTCCTAGTCACCATCACCAACTGTATCCTCAACCACAATTACTTCTCCTTTGAGGCATTACCTACAAACAAATCTGGGGTTGGTTATGGGCACCTAAATGGCACTATCTTATGCCAGCCTGTTCATGGGCCATCTAGAGGAATCCTCCCTAAACACCCAGAATTCCAAACCCATCACCTGGCTCAGATTCGTTGATGACATCTTCGTGATCTGGATCAGGGCGAGGACACACTATCCACATTCCTCCTGAACTTCAACACCTTCTCCTCCAATTGCTTTACCTGGGCCTACTCAACCCAACAAGCCAGCTTCCTCAATGTTGACCTCCACTTCAAAGATGGCTATATCAGTACCTCTGTTCACATCAAACCTTCCAGTCACCAGCAATACCTTCACTTACACTGGACCCCACTCAATACCAAGAAATCCGTCCATACAGCTTAGCCACCCATGGCTGTTGCATCTGCAGTGATGATGAGCGATCCCTCTCAAAATATACTGAGGGTCTCACTGAGGCGTTTGCAGATCTCCCATGCCTTATCTTTCCAGTCACCCACCACCTCCAAAAGTCCCACTGCCCAGCCACAGAAGAGCACTCCCCTTGTGTTTCAGTGCCACTTAGAAATAGAGTGGTTGAAATACATTCTCCGTCAGGGTTTCGACTGTCTCTAGTCATGCCCTGAAATGAGAAATGTTCTACCCACTATCCTTCCCACGCCACCCGCAATGGTACTCCACCACCCACCAAACCTACACAAAATCCTCGTCCATCCCTACACAACCTCAGCTCCCAATCCCTTGCCTCATGGGTCATGTCCCTGCAATAGACCTAGGCATAAGAGCTGTCCCATACATCCTCCCACCACCACTTACTCCAGTCTGGTCACAAACATCACCTGTCCCATCAGAGGCTGAGCTATCTGTGAAAACAGTCATGTAATCTACAGCCTAAGCTGCAACCACTGTGCTGCTCTCCATGTCGGCATGACAACCAACAAGCTGTCTGTCCACATGAATTACCACTGACAAACTGTGGCCAAGAAACAACTGAACCACCCTGTTGCTGAGCACACCTCCCGACGTGATGTTCTTCATTTCAATGACTGCCACCTAGATCCTTCCCACCAACACCACTTTTCTGAATTGTTCAGGTGCAACCTCTCCCTGAAACGTATTCTACAATCCCATAACCCTCCTGGCCTCAACCTTCATTGGTCATTGTCCTTATCCATCTAGCCCCTTCCCTATTTACATTCGAGCATTACACAGCCCTCTATTCCACTAACACATCCAGTCTTTTTACTTCTCTCCATTTCAGCTACTCCCACGCGCTCTCCCCTGCCCTCTGTCTATCCTCCCGACAGCATCTACACTCCTGGATATGGAAAAAAGAACACATTGACACCGGTGTGTCAGACCCACCATACTTGCTCCGGACACTGCGAGAGGGCTGTACAAGCAATGATCACACGCACGGCACAGCGGACACACCAGGAACCGCGGTGTTGGCCGTCGAATGGCGCTAGCTGCGCAGCATTTGTGCACCGCCGCCGTCAGTGTCAGCCAGTTTGCCATGGCATACGGAGCTCCATCGCAGTCTTTAACACTGGTAGCATGCCGCGACAGCGTGGACGTGAACCGTATGTGCAGTTGACGGACTTTGAGCGAGGGCGTATAGTGGGCATGCGGGAGGCCGGGTGGACGTATCGCCGAATAGCTCAACACGTGGGGCGTGAGGTGTCCACAGTACATCGATGTTGTCGCCAGTGGTTGGCGGAAGGTGCACGTGCCCGTCGACCTGGGACCGGACCGCAGCGACGCACGGATGCACGCCAAGACCGTAGGATCCTACGCAGTGCCGTAGGGGACCGCACCGCCACTTCCCAGCAAATTAGGGACACTGTTGCTCCTGCGGTATCGGCGAGGACCATTCGCAACCGTCTCCATGAAGCTGGGCTACGGTCCCGCACACCGTTAGGCCGTCTTCCGCTCACGCCCCAACATCGTGCAGCCCGCCTCCAGTGTTGTCGCGACAGGCGTGAATGGAGGGACGAATGGAGACGTGTCGTCTTCAGCAATGAGAGTCGCTTCTGACGTGGTGCCAATGATGGTAGTATGCGTGTTTGGCGCCGTGCAGGTGAGCGCCACAATCAGGACTGCATACGACCGAGGCACACAGGGCCAACACCCGGCATCATAGTGTGGGGAGCGATCTCCTACACTGGGCGGACACCACTGGTGATCGTTGAGGGGACACTGAATAGTGCACGGTACATCCAAACCGCCATCGAACCCATCGTTCTACCATTCCTAGACCGGCAAGGGAACTTGCTGTTCCAACAGGACAATGCACGTCCGCATGTATCCCATGCCACCCAACGTTCTCTAGAAGGTGTAAGTCAACTACCCTGGCCAGCAAGATCTCCGGATCTGTCCCCCATTGAGCATGTTTGGGACTGGATGAAGCGGCGTCTCACGCGGTCTGCACGTCCAGCACAAACGCTGGTCCAACTGAGGCGCCAGGTGGAAATGGCATGGCAAGCCGTTCCACAGGACTACATCCAGCATCTCTTCGATCGTCTCCATGGGAGAATAGCAGCCTGCATTGCTGCGAAAGGTGGATATACACTGTACTAGTGCCGACATTGTGCATGCTCTGTTGCCTGTGTCTATGTGCCTGTGGTTCTGTCAGTGTGATCATGTGATGTATCTGACCCCAGGAATGTGTCAATAAAGTTTCCCCTTCCTGGGACAATGAATTCACGGTGTTCTTATTTCAGTTTCCAGGAGTGTAGCTGCCCTACTCTCTACCTCATTCCTGCATACTCCCAGTAGCACTTTAACATACCCAACCCCTACCCTTCTATCCCTCCCCCTCCATGCCCCAGCCTCATTCCTACCCCCATCCGGTTGCACCTTCCATAATGCGCTGTTGCTTGCAGTCTTGCTACAGCTGCCTGAGACTGTGGTCAAGTGTATGTGTGTGTGTGTGTGTGTGTGTGTGTGTGTGTGTGTGTGTGTTGTCTATTTTTTCAAAGGCCTTGTTGGCCGAAAGCTAACTTTTCGACAGTCTTTTTGTTGCCCCTTCCTGCGACTCAACATCTCCGAATGTCCTTTATTTTGTTTATTATTTTTCCATTTGTACCCCATCCTGTTATACTCTTGATCATGTTTTGCTCCTGTATCATGATGTTTGTCCTGGATTCTTTCATTCAACCTTTTATTCTTTGAACTGTTGCTGTTTTGCCATTTTTCAGGTAGTTCTTCAGTGTATCAATCTGTTCAAGAGACTCTAATAAAACTGATACCTTTCCCCAGCCCTTGCCAAGGAGCATATTCTTTCTAACCATCCATGGTATCATAGTAGTAAACAGTTCTAATAAATGGTCTGCTCTAATAGTATCATCTAAAGATTTTGCATTATAAATGTCATTCTACAAAGTCCTTATGTCCTTTCCAGCTATTATTGTAAGGCTTTGAACTCAACAATTTTAAAGTAATTTCTTTTGTGCACCTTCACACCAATACTTGGATTTAAAAACTGCCTCACATTCATGGTAAACTGTAAATTCTTCTGATTGTAACATACTTCAGTGTGTTGGTTCCCCTTCTAGATGGCTTACAACACAATGAATATTCTTTCGGTCACACCACTGCTCAGGTAATATGCCCTTAAGTAATATGCCCATAAATACCTTAAAAACAGTACTGGGTATTCATGTCAAAGGTAGAATTGGTGGTCTAAGCATTTGGTACGTACAGCAGAGAAATCATCCCAACTATTATATTGTAATGTACATTTAACCAATAGATCCTCTAATTCTTTTCATACCTTCCTTCTTCCTCATTCAAACTTAAGATAATTTTTATTAATTAAATCTTATATGTTGTAACACTTATCTTCATTATTACTTAATGTGGAGCCTAAATCTACCTGCACAGTGGTTCTGGTAATCCCCCCATTATTTGAGATCCCCATAGAGGTTTCTAATTTTCCTACACATTATTCTGTTTCATTTTTAATTGTAGAAAATGTTTCAACATTTTTGATTGTGACTCTTCCTAAATTCACATTTGTGTCTAGTAATTTTTTTCCACTATACACACCAAATTACCCTGTAAAGATCTGATAGCGAGCAAATGTTTTGTTTTGCTTTCCAGTCTTTCTTCCACCAATTCCAGATCATCTAATTCTTTCACCTGTTTAAATTCTAATTACATTCTCCTTCATTACATATCTATTCTTCCATTTAATTGAGAACTTAAATCTGTTAATTTTCGTCCGTTTGAGAAGTTTGTTGTTCATTTCTGCCTTTATTTCTGTTTATGGCTATAAAACCACTTGCATAATTGTTTCCAAAATCACATTCCCCTTTATGCAAGCCATTGTGTCAATCTGCTACCAAATATTAATGTAAATAGCCTCAAAATTGGTATTGTAAACTAACTAAGAGAATGCTAGTTATAAATAATAAATTATTGTTCTCTTCTGTATATATTTGTGTCATTGACACATTCTTTGTATATTTGAATAATGAACTAATTTTACTGAACAAGTTCTGTTTTGAAACTGAATATTGTTTGATAAATAGATTTTGTAGCTTGGTATTCATCTAGTGATAAAGTCAATGTTTTAATTTTTACTGGGAAGACACTATCTAATAAATGGTATGTTAAAGAAGCAGAACTCACTGAGTTTTGATGTAGTGGACCATGCTGAAAATTGATTGCACCTCATTGCTTGCTGTTGTCATGCATGCCAGGCTGCCATTGCTGCTTTTTGTCTTTGCCACCTGGCCACATTATGTAGAATCTGCTGATGGTTAAATGCAGCCTACAAGTAGCAGCTAAACTGGTAGAACATGCCTACTGCATACTCTGACATTACTTTCTTGTCCTAATCTTCTCCTTGCAGATTGAGATTACACCCAATCATCTTCTAATGCAAGCAAACATTCCACATTTTGTTTTTGACTAGGAACTTTTGGTTAACTTTTGCTTGAGGTCGATTTAAATGTTCTTCAACTAATGGCAAATCTCTTTATATTATTATTTATATTATCTGCCAAATGTTTTTAGGTAATGTTTGTTGAGTTTCATGACAACAGCTTGATTTAGGTTGCCAAGAAAAATTTACTTCCATTTCTCCTTTGCAAATTATAAAAACCATTTTAAATAGTTTATCAGTACACATATGCAGCACTTAACAACTCTTTGATGTAATAAACAAACATTTATTCCATTTACAATTATGCTGATTGTTGTGACAGTGCCACGACATTCAAAAGTGCCGCTACGTTAGTACGCGAACACGGCGATAGAGGCGCTCCGCAGCTCGGCTGAGCGCGGGAGCGCCACCTGGTTATGAACGGCGCCGGCCCGGCAGTCGAATGACAGATACGGAGTTAGTAACATGTAACCCACTAGTGTTTCTACTTTTGTATCTCCACGCACGTTAGTAGTGATTAAAGGTTATAACACTTTTTGGTGACGAGGTCGGATATTTTTTTTCCTGCGTTGTGGACTTGTGTGTTCGTGTCGGGGCAGACATGGAACAGCTTATGCAAGCGCTTATTGAACAACAAACACAGCTGACGGCTGCTATTCAGGCGTTGTCGACGTCGCTTACTCATCGTCTGTCTTCCTCTTCTCCGCCTCCGTTCCCTCCTTATGACGAGGCCGCTGAAGACTGGGAGGATTATGAGAAGCGTTTGCGGCAACACTTCTTGGCTTTCGGCGTTGTCGACGCTCCTATGTGTAAGTCGTTATTTCTATCTTGGATTTCCCCACGGATCTATCAGCTGCTATCTCAGTTAGCCCCTCTGCGGGAACCTGCCTCTGTGTCCTTCCAAGAAATGTGTGACTTATTGTCTAACTATTACCAAAAAAACACCCATGTCGTTGCCGCCCGCGTGGCTTTTTACCGGTGTCGTAAACAGCCCCATCAATCTTACCGGGCTTGGGCGGCGGAACTACACGGTCTGAGTCGGAAATGTCAGTTTGTCACGGACACTCATCATGAGTCTTACGCTGATTCAATGGTTCGGGACGCTATTTTACGGCTTGCTCCTGATAAGGAAGTTCGGCAACGTGCCTTACAATTGCCAAACCCGTCGTTGTCGGAAGTTCTCAGCATCGCTCAATCCTTTGAAGTGTCTCACGCTGCTGGTGCGCAAATAGACGCATGGTGTGATGTAGGCGCTGTCCAGACCACTTTCGACGCAGACAATGTGCCTGTTTCACAGGGAAACGACGATGTGGCGGCGGTGCACTCGCGTCAACAACGTCGCGTTGGGCCGCCACGCTCGCAGCGGAAACAGCAACCACAGAAGCAGGTTCGTTCCGCCCTTCCTTCTTGTCCACGTTGTTTCGTACAGCATGACAGAGCCGCGTGTCCAAAACGTTGGGCCACGTGTAATTCATGTAGGAAAAGAGGCCACATTGCTTCTGTGTGTCAGTCCCCTAAAGTTCCTGTCGACGAGGACGAGGCATCGGACATGGATGTTAACTGTGTGCTTTCTCAAACGAATAAGTTGTTTGTTACTGTTCGTGTTCTGGATAAAGACATTCGCATGCAAGTGGACACTGGCTCTGCAGTAACTCTCATTAATTCTCGCACGTATTTGGAGTTGGGCTCCCCTCCCTTGTCTCCCGTTACGCGAAATCTACGAACTTATAATAAGCAGAAAATTCCTATTGTTGGCCAGTTTGATGCTTCCACTGCCTACAAGTCTGTTGTTAGGCCCCTCACGTTTTATGTGGTGGATCATGCGGGCACTGAAAACCTGTTCGGTTATGATGCTTTCCAGTTGTTCGGGTTTTCCATTGATGATGATGTGCACCTCATATCTGAGGACATTCCGTATCCCCAGCTGGATGGCTTGTGTTCTGAATTCTCGTCCGTGTTCTCTGCTGGTCTGGGTCGTGCCAAGGAGTTTGAAGCCCACATTACTCTTAAACCTACGGCTCGCCCTAAGTTTTTCCGGGCACACCCTATTCCAATGGCGTTGCGTGCGCCTGTCAAAGCTGAGATAGACAGGTTAACAGCTTCGGGGATTCTCCTTCCTGTTACCTCCAGCGAATGGGCATCGTCCATCGTGGTGGTTTCTAAACCAAACGGGAGTCTGCGATTGTGTGGTGATTTTAAAGCCACTGTCAACGCTCAAAGCCTCATTGACACTTATCCTCTTCCCCGTCCTGAGGAGTTATTTACCAAGCTCGCTGGGGGCCAGTTCTTTTCCAAACTTGACTTATTGGAGGCGTACCATCAGTTACCGTTGGATGCATCTTCCAAGGAATTTCTCGTCATCAACACTCCTTGTGGGTTGTATCAGTACCAGCGGTTACCATTTGGCGTCGCTAGCGTGCCGGCCATTTTTCAGCGGTTTTTGGAACAGCTCACGGCTTCCGTTCCCGGCTGCATCAACTACCTGGATGACATTGTTGTCACGGGGGCCTCCACTGAGGAGCGCCTTCGCAATTTGCGTTCACTGTTTCGGGTTCTGCATTCAGCAGGGTTGAAGTGCAATCTGGACAAGTCTCAGTTCTTCCAACCCTCCATTGTGTATCTTGGTTTCCACTTGTCCAGTGAGGGTATACGCCCTCTACGACAGCACGTTGCGGCCATTACCGCTCTACCCCGGCCGTCTACGGTCAAAGAACTTCAGGCGTTTCTAGGCAAGGTTGCTTATTATCACAAATTCATTCCCTCCGCGGCGGCGGTGGCTCATCCTCTGCATCAGCTGTTACGCAAAAACGTTCCTTTCTGTTGGACCGCCGAGTGTGAGCAGGCTTTTGTCCGCCTGAAGGCTCATTTGCAGTCGGCGCCTTGTCTTGCCACATTCCGTCCGGGTCAGCACTTGGTTCTGGCGACTGAAGCGTCACAGTATGGCCTAGGGGCTGTTCTCGCCCATCGGTATGAGGATGGGTTGGAACGACCCATCGCCTACGCTTCCAAGACCCTCAACGATGCCCAACGGCGTTACTCTCAAATAGAAAAGGAGGCGCTCGCTATCATTTATGCTCTGAAAAAGTTCAGCGTTTTTTTGTATGGTTCTAAGTTTCACCTCATCACCGACCACAAGCCGCTGGTCTCTCTGTTCAGCCCCTCGGCGTCGCTTCCGGATAAGGCAGCTCACCGCCTGCAACGTTGGGCCTTACACTTGTCTCGTTTTCACTATGAGATTCACTATCGCCCCACGGCCCAGCACGCCAACGCTGACGCGTTGTCGCGTTTGCCGATGGGCCCCGACCCGGTTTTCGATCGCGATGAACTCCTCTGTTTCCACATTGATGAGGAAGAACGTCGTGCGGTCAAGGGTTTTCCACTTACAGGTTCGCAGGTCGCGTCGGCTACTGCGCGGGATCCGGTCCTGCGTCAGGTGATCAGTTTTGTTCAGCGTGGTTGGCCGGACAGGACCAAGGGCCGGGCGTCGGATCCCCTTCGCAACTACCATGCCTTGCGCCTTCGTCTGTCTGTTCGTGAGGGTGTTGTTCTTCTGGCCACGGATGGCGCATCTCCACGGGTTGTGGTGCCCGCCTCTCTTCGCAAAGCTGTTCTCAAACTATTGCATGGGGGCCATTGGGGGATTTCTCGGACTAAGTCCCTGGCCCGCAGGCACATTTATTGGCCCGGTATCGATTCGGACATCGCCCACATGGTCGCTGCGTGTGATCAGTGTGTTCAACAACTGGCTGCGCCTCGTACTCTGCCCTCTCCGTGGCCTGATCCGGCGCAGCCGTGGGAACGGGTGCACGCTGATTTTGCCGGCCCCTTCCTCGGCACTTATTGGCTACTGTTGATTGACGCCTTCTCGAAGTTTCCGTTTGTTGTTCGCTGTCCGTCGCCCACCACTGCGGCGACGACGCTGGCTTTGTCAAAAATCTTTGCACTAGAAGGTCTTCCATCCACGATTGTCACGGACAATGGCCCTCAGTTCTCTTCGCAGGCCTTCCGTGATTTTTGTACTGGACAAGGGATTCATCATGTTACAGCACCGCCCTTCCATCCGCAATCGAATGGGGAGGTCGAGCGCCTTGTCCGCACTTTCAAAAGCCAAATGAAAAAATTCCTTAGTGATTTTTCCACAGATGACGCTCTGTTGCAATTTCTGAGTTCTTATCGCTTCACGCCTCTGGGTGATCGCAGCCCTGCTGAACTCTTGCATGGCCGCCAACCGCGCACCCTACTGCATCTGCTTCACCCTGTCAGGCCTTTTACTGTGTCCCCTAGTGCGGGAAAATACCAGGTGGGCGCCGACGTGTGGGCACGGGGGTATGGATCTCGCCCTAAATGGATTCCAGGGGTGGTCCAGGCTCTTCGCGGCCGCCGGCTTTGTGAAATACGTACGGACGACGGCATGGTTGTTCGCCATTACGACCAGATGCGCCCACGAGTGGTGGCCACGCCGGTACCACCGCCCCTTTTTTCGTCTCCACCAGCCCGAGAAGCCAGTCCTGTCGGTGCTGCCGATCTTCCGGGCGTGTTGCTGCCGCCGCCGTTGCTACCGCTTCCGAGTACGCCGGAACCGGCCCCAGTCGCGATGCCGCCTTCTCCGGGACCCATCTCGCTGGAGCACACCCCCAGGTCCACGACACCTATGGATGCTGCTCCGGAGTTTTCACCCATCATCTCGTCCAGGAGGCACGTTCCACGCGCCAGCTTCCGTCCTGGACATTTTCGACCATACTCTCGTGTTTCTCCGCGGGATCTTCTCGGGACCTCCCAAGAGGCCATGGATGTCTCCGCACTGTCCGTGTCTCCACGAAAGTGAGCGTTTTTTTTTCAAGGGGGGAAAAGTGTTGTGACAGTGCCACGACATTCAAAAGTGCCGCTACGTTAGTACGCGAACACGGCGATAGAGGCGCTCCGCAGCTCGGCCGAGCACGGGAGCGCCACCTGGTTATGAACGGCGCCGGCCGCATGTCACGGCCCGGCAGTCAAATGACAGATACGGAGTTAGTAACATGTAACCCGCTAGTGTTTCTACTTTTGTATCTCCACGCACGTTAGTAGTGATTAAAGGTTATAACACTGATTTTTCTGTGGTACAAATACTATATGCAAGTAAGTCATACCATGTAATCAAAGCTTTTCAACATGAATGTAAATTAATCTCTTAATTTACTTTACATAGGAATATAAACTCTATAGTTTGGTTGTATTTTTCTCTTGGAGTTATTGCAAAGTCTTTAGTTATTTTTTTCACAAAGCTGGCAAACATGGCTCACTTATGATAATGCTCACATACCTAATGCTATTGTCTGCCCCCATGATTTCTCTTCCAAACTGTCCCATTGGAATAACACACTATTCTTGGATCTTGGTCAATCAAATTATAATTAAAGTATTTTTCAATAAGTCAACTTTTCTTATTTGAGATGTAACAGAATTCTTCTTGATAAGCTTAATCTTTTTTGTTAATTCCAAATTCAATTTCGGCAATGCAGATTTGTATTTCACATATGGTCACCATACAGAGGGTATATGTTGACAAAAATGTTACAAATTCTTTTTTACTTTAGTTTTCATTCCTTACTTGTCCTTGCAGACTCATTTTATACACATGCTCACCACATGAGGGGGTTAAACGGTCTTGATCCAGGTAATAAATAAATCTAAGAGTACCAGTATGTGCATAAAATCTGAAATTGAGAAGTCAGAAAACAAAACAAAAACAATTTGGAATGTAATAAAGAAGGAAACTGGCAGAAAAACAGGTAACATGACAGAGACAGAAATTAAACAAGGGAACATTATTGTAAAGAAATCTGAAACGGTTGCAGAAATCTTAAACATTTTTTGACAGCAGTAGAGAAAGCAGGCTGTAAAGGATCTGTGGATGAAGCAATAGCTCTTCTATAGAATGTTATTAGCGACAGAACCCCACTGTTATCCATACTTCCTGCTACACTAAATGAGAATGAAAGAATAATTAAGCCATTAAAAAACAAAACACCTGTTGGTGTGGACAATATTTCGAATAAAATATTGAAAGAATATTATAAGTATATAAATCCTGCTGTATGCAACATATTCAATACATCTCTTTGAGAAGAAATTGCCCTGACAAACTAAAACTGGCTGTAGGGATGCATCTTTTAAAAAAGTAATTTTATAAACTATTGCCCAATCTCCACTTTAACTATATTTTCAAAAAATCTTGAGTAACTCATGCACAGAATGGCTGTTGACTATCTCAACTTCCACAGTATTCTCAGCAAAAGTAAATTTGGGTTTTGTGCTGATTTTTGTACTGAACAAGCAATATTGTCTTTTAATAATCAAGTTTTGGGAGCCATTAACAAAAAAGTGTCTTCAGTAGGTATTTTTTGTGATCGCTCGAAAGCCTTCAGTTGGGTAAATCATTAAATTCTTACAAAAGGGGGAAGAATGGTATGGTTTGTGTGATACAATTGGTTCATGGCTTCTGCCAAACCTAAAGGACCGAAATCAAACTGTAATGCACAATTGCTCATCTGGAGAATCTGTCTTGTCTGAGTGGGGTGTCTTAAATTGTGGTGTGCCACAAGGTTAAAAAAATTGTTCAAATGGCTCTGAGCACTATGGGACTTAACTTCTGTGGTCATCAGTCCCCTAGAACTTAGAACTACTTAAACCTAACTAACCTAAGGACATCACACACATCCATGCCCGAGGCAGGATTCGAACCTGCGACCGTAGCAGTCGCGCGGTTCCGGACTAAGTGCCTTAACCACGAGACCACCGCGGCCGGCACAAGGTTATGTTTTAGGTCTAATGCTATTTCTTATATTCATTAATGACTTCCCTCTTTGTTCTGATACAAAGAGTAAATTTCCTTTTTTAGAGATGATATTACAATTCTGACTGATGACTTGTCAGATAGCAGTAGTGAACAAACTAAAAGAAAAAAAAAAATGTTTTGCTGAAATATTTAATTGGTTTTCTTCAAATGGCCTCTGAATCAATCCAGATAAAACCCATTATGTTAGGTTTGATACACCAGAAAGAAATCATGAAGAAATTAGCATAAAGTGTAGAGATCACCAAACACAAAAAGCTGAGGATACTTCCTGTATGCATATATAGGCAGTGAATGTAATTGGTCAACCCATATTCTTAGTCTTTTAGAAGATTGTATGAATGTGTAGTACTTGTTCTTTCAGACATGTTAAAAAAAAAACTTGGTTCAGCAACATTTGCACTATGATTTATTGCTTCAGTGGTTAAAGTAGATACCATTAAGGCTTCCTAATTTAGCTGCTTTCATTCATTAATGTCATATGCTGTTAAATTCTCAGGGAACCAAACTCTTGCAAAAAGAATTTTCACTGCACAAAAAATGCCATCAGGATAATCATAAAGTGGTATCCATCACAGAAACTCTTGCAGGTAATTGTTTTAAAAGATGAGGATCCTTACCACCTACTCATAGTATATTTCTTCGTTATTAACCTTTACTGTAATAACTTTTTCCTATACGAAGACAACTGTGAATATCATGACTATAACAGAAGAACCAAAATGGGTCTACATATTAGACTGAAAAGTATCTGGTTCAAAATGGAGTTCTTTACTCAGGCATTCAGTGTTTTAATACAATTCCACCACGTGCCAAATATCTTCGTAAACAGTTGCCAAAATTCAAACTAATTCTGAAATAAAACCTAATAAAGAAATCTTTATATGGTTGATAAATTTATGAGAGAAAATGAGTACTAAATGAATACTAAACTTACAATTTTTTTAGAAATGTTTTCAGTTAATTTTATTTTGATCACTATCACACTCAAAAAAGATATAGTTTTTCATATTCATATATTTATTGTAATATTTAACTTAACCTTCCTTCCTATATTTATTATTGACACTCCCTCAGTGTAACACACATTTTTTGTTAATTGGAGATATGTGTGTGGCATTTCTGACTATGCTCTTTGGTTTTTGCCTTATTTTCTTTGTGTTCTAGCACTATTTTGACAGCCATCTTTCTGTATTCACTCTATTAAGTTATTAAATAAATGTTGTTTTGATCTTAAAAGTGTGTTATTATGATTCAACGCGCCATGTAAAAACTACAGTGGTGACCCCGACTTCAACATTGATCATTCGGGAATTATTTTGTGCTTATTTTCATCAGTAATGCACTCTGTGTGCCGGCCCACATTGTCTTCGGAACAATGGATCTACCAGTGTCATTTTCTGCTGGTGCCATGCACCCTTTTAACTGTGTTCCTAATGTACAATTGGTTAAAGGTGAACAATTACCTGGCCCCTGCCATGCCAGTGGCCACTTAACTGTCACCGGCCCAACATGGCCACTGTCAAATGCTACTACACAGCAATCCCTGCCACCTGAACAGTGCACACCACTTAGCAACATTGTGAACAATAATCATGTGAAGGACGTTGTGTTTCACTCCTCGGTTAAGCAGTCACCTTCGGGTTGGTTTGATGTGCTGATGCATTTCGAGACTGTGCTTCAAACGTTCATGCCCATGGGGTTGCACATCTTACATGCCTGACGTCATTGCATCCCCCCCCCCCCCCCCTGCACGCCATCTCGGCGACACCAGTCACTCAGCCACGCTGATTTCTGCGACCGTCACTCCATGGTCACACCACGATCACCTTCTGCCCCCTCTTGTAATGGCATCGGCCATTTCTTCAGCATTCAGCACCAGTTTCTGGATCAGCCCCCCCCCCCCCCCCCCCCTTGGCTGCACTGTAACCGCCATCCACCCACTGTTGCAACGGCAGCGGCTGCTTTGCCCGCGCTGCGCCTGCCTCTGGCCTGCAGTTGGGACACATTGTGCTGTCGGTTGCACTGCCTCAGTCCACATCATGTGCTACTTGCAGCCGCCACCCTACACAGACCGCGGGCGACGCATCGTCCACCGCTACTGCACTCCCGGCATTGGGGGCTCCCTCAACCACCAAAAATGATCTTTTCCTGCCTGTGCTACATCATCATGAGTTACCTGGCAGATTTCCTAAAATTTCAAAAGGACAACCCTAAGACTTGGTTCGCCCTGGTGGACCATCTACTGGATATCCAAATGATCTCAGATGACAACGCATGTTTTGCCCGCCTGGTGAGCCACCTTCATGACCATCCTGATCTAATAAGTGATCTGCTACTCTCACCACCTGCTTTGCCCATGTACGTGATGGCGAAAACTTTACTTATCGAACGCCTCTCTCACCCTCTGGCTGAGACCATCCACCACATCATCCATGATGAGCACCTCAATGACCGCACGCATTCACAGCTCTGGCTCCACCTTCATCCATTGATTGATGACCAAGCACTATCTCACACTGCACTGTTGACTCTGTGGATGGTCAAACTACTGTCAGACCTACAACTGCACCTGCTATCTCACGTCATTGATGCAATCATTTGTCATGGACGACATCGCCTTTGCCTTCAGTTGGCACCCCTACTTCACCAGTTCCATATGCCACCGGTAGAGGCCAGTACGCGCAACTCAGCAGCTCAGCAACCTGCCAGAGGCTGCCTCCTGGCGGCCTGTAGAGGGTACTACTTAGACTCTCCCAACAGCAGCCAACCTCGCCCAAGTAGCAGCCCGAGTGTTCTCGAGCTACGACGCAGCCAGCTGCATCCCCCATGTGCCCTACAGCGCCTCGTCTCAGCGCCTTAGCTGCCTGTCAAGAGCTGCCACCTAGCGCCCTGCAGGAGGTAGTGCCTGTGGCCCCCCGACAGCTGCCATCCTTGGCCGAGAAGTAACCTGACCAGCTTCCTGAACCAACGCAGTCAGCTGCTCTGTGCCGATTCCACACTACTTACAGGGATGCCGCCTGCAACTGTTGTGCACCTTGGGCCTTTCCCAACCGAGACTGGTGGCCCTGCTTAGGCACTATCTCCTGACACGATTTTTCACGGCGCCTACCATCCAATGCCGCACCACTTGCTCCAGCAGCACCACGCCTCTACATCACCGACTTGCCATCGAGCACTAACTTTCTCATTGACACTGGTGCCGGCATCAGCGTTATCCCGGCCAAGCACATGAGCAAGGACCTTCCATGTCACTGACATGGACAAACCTGTAATTGGGTTAGACTTTCTACACCATTACAGACTTTCACCAGACCTGCAGGTTGCTACGCTCTGCCAAACATCTGGTTCTACCATTCCGTGCTTAAACGAACTTGGCATGTCACTACCCTCCACCTCCTTGGCTGCGCTTTCTACATGTGTATCTCTGCTCGACGATATTATGGCACGTCTCTCTGATTCACCGGATGTCCGTAAACCGATCAATGGGCTCCGCACACATAACGTGAACTCTGCTTCGCTCATGTGTTGAGCTGCATTTTCCCTGCTGCTGCAATTGGACCAGCAGGACACTCCTGTTCTCGCTTCCCAGAGACCTTCGCATCGCGTGGGCGCTGCCACACACCCTCCAACATCATCTGCCGCTGATGCTCTGCCCACTTCACTCTGGTTTGGCACAGACGCTCATGTTCTCGTTTCATGGGATCCCTCGCATTTTGTGGCTACCACGCCATGTCCTCAGTCGTTGCCTGCTGCCGATGCTCCGCACATGCCATCCTAGCGTGCCAAGGTCATTCAATCGCCGCTGCTCGTGCTCCCCCTCTCGCCCCTCCACACGTGCCTCCCTTCGCGGGTCTCAGCATTCAGCAATGGCACTGGTCACCAAATCCTCACCACGGACGGCCCACCCATATGTCATGAAGCTCTCCATCTTAATGCTTCGAAATTCCTACTAGCAAGTACAGTTTCTGTTCAGTGAGTAAAGCCTGCATGGGCTCTCCTGGAGCCACTTCCCATCACTCCCTGCCGGCCTGCGTTTGCCGACACCTCACCCACCGTTGCCGCGATCCCCTTTGACTTGCTACTGCCTGCGCAGCTGTCCGTTGCATGGGATGCTGACGATGACATGCCCAAGATGCACATTTCGCGCGCCAGATGCTGCCTCGACCCGCCGTGTTGACACGAAGATTTTTTTGTGGTCATGTGCAAGCCCCACTCCACCGTGCGCTGCGCTGCCAGGGGCGAGGGGGGGGGGGGCGCTCTGTGGCATCTCTGATGTGAAGTGACAGTTCTTTGACTATGCTCTTTCGCTTTGTTTTCTTGTCTTTGTGCTTTGTGTTCTAGTGCTATGTTTGACAGCCATATTTCTGTATTTGCTCTATCAAGTGATGAAATAAATGCCGTTTCGATCCTAAAAGTGTGTTATTACAGTTTAATGCCACATAAAACCCACATGTTCTTTGTCTGGTGTCCTATTGTATCTTTATTGTATTTATGTAAGTTATATTTGAACTATGTACAATTTGATATGTTCCATATCTTTGTTATTCACTTCCTGCTTGGATCTACGGAACATGAAATAAATAAATGGTGCAGTTTTAATTTCAGTATACTACTTATTAATTATTCTTTCGTACTCTTGAAGTGACTTTAAATTAGAGTACTTGTAGTCAATCATGAATATTAATTACGTGTCCATGTACAGATATGCTTTCTGAGTGGAGCTATAATTCACATTAAAATGATCTGCTGACATTTTACAAAACATTTTTATATGTTCATAATTGAGTATCGTCTTCATTGATGCTTGAAATCGCTTACTCTGAGTAAGATGTTGACAAGGTTGTTTTGAGTACATTGCAGAAGTTTTGCTGGGACACCCTTACACATAATCCATACAGTCCTGATCTCTCCCTATGCGATTTCCATATTTTTGGAGCACTGAAGAAAGACGTTCATGGCTGTTGATTTGCTTCATATGAAGAGGTGCATGCCTGGGTACAATCTTGGTTCCATAGGCAACTATAAACATGTTTCCATGGAGACATTGACTGTCTTGTGTCATAGTGGGGCAAAGGTATTAACAGTTAAGGCAATTAGCTTTGAAATTATAAACAGTTTATTTAATTTTCTTCCCTCTGTCTTGTTTTCATTTGAGTGCTACTTATGTGTGCCTGAATATTCTTTAAGAGACCTGACTCTTATCTTAAAGTTAACTCCCAACACATTTACTCATTTATAGATGATGAGGGGGAAAAAAAAACTTTGCACCTCTGACTCTTAAGGGAAAAGTCATGAACTTAATTACACAAAAATTCTGCACCATCACAAAGTGACACTCAAAATGTGATCATAAAAGGGTTAAATAAATAAAAATGCACAACTAATCTTAGTTTGAACATGAATCTGGATTGTTTCCACAACAACTGTTATGTGGGCGTTTGAAATTTGTCTGAAACATACTGCAAAGAGCCAAACTTGACATTAATAAAGAGGACCAGTTTTCTTTGTTAATATATACATTCACATTTTCCACATACCACAAACTTCTCTTCCATTGATGGTATCTACAAACCATAGTGAATGAGTGATGTTACAGTTTGTCATATCCCCATCATATTTGTATATCCTAATGGGAAGATTTAGTTTTATTGCTGATCCTGTGCTGTTTGTAACAATTATTTTTGTATTGTATTTTCTTGTTGGTTAGTTAGTTAGTTTATTACTTTTTCCCTAGACCAAATTCATGTAAAATGTTATGATGAGGAACATGTAACCAGAAGAGAACTTAGAATACTTTTTTACAATTAAGGAAAATAAAAACTATCAAAATATTATTTAGGCCTATGTGGCTATGGGCTGCCTATTTACAGGTTTTTTTCTTTAAAAGTGGCTAATTACCTCTACTCAAGAATTTTTCTATGGTATAGAAGGAGTTGTTAAGGAGAAACAACTTTAATCTACATTTGAAAACTCTTTTGCTATCTGTGGGACATTTCTGCATTTCACCCCTTTCTGTGCTAAAATTAGACTCATTAAAGGATAATGAAGATCATTTTTCCTTCTGCTGCTGTACTTATGAACATCTCTGTTACTCTCCAGCTTTGATGGATTTTTGATAGCAAATTTCATAATCGAATAAATGTACTGTGAGGCTACATACAGAGATAGCTGCAAGCTGTATGTGTGTGAACTCCACAGATTTCATAATTGAATAAATTTACTGCAAGGCTGCTTAAAGAGAGACAGGGAAGCCATATGTGTGTGAACTCTGCAGATAACTCTAATTTCTTTGTTTTGTGCATTGAATACTTTTTGCCTAAGTGAGGAGTTACCTCTCAATAGTATTCCATAAGACAAAAATGAAAGCAAATATGCATAATATGTTAACTTACTGATCTACATATCTGTGAAATTGGCATTTATTCGTGTGGCAAAAGGAGCAGAACTTAAATGTTTTAGCAGCTCTGCTATATGGTTTTTTGGGCTTAAAGTTTCATCAGTATGCTAATATTATCTTCTGCCTTGCATATAATTTTTTGTTGGTGTTCTAGGTTAACAGGAGGTAGGATGTTTTTGACAGTACAAAACTGGACGAGTTATATTTTTTCAAAGTTTAATACTAGCTCGTTATTCAAAAGTATTCAATAACTTTCACAAAAATGTAATTTCCTATTTTCTCTGTTGATGTGTCTTTGCTCATCTTCACAACAATGTTTGTGTCATCTGCACATAGGATTGTATTGTATGGAACTGGGGACCTAGAAACGATGGAGAGGCTTAATTCACACAATCCCACAACAGGCTACAGCAGTCCACTCACCCCTTCACTGCCCCACCCAAACCTAGGGTTAGTGCACAGTTTGGCCCAGGAACATCTCACACCAGACGAGTGTAACCCCAATGTTTGAGTGGTAGAGTAATGATGGTGTACACGTACGTGGAGAAAGTGTTTGCGCAGCAATTGCTGACCTAGTGTAACTGAGGCAGAATAAGGGGAACCAGCCTGCATTCACCAAGGCAGATGGAAAACCACCTAAAAACCATACACAGACTGGCTGTCACACCGGACCTCGACACTAATCTGCCGGGCAGATTCGTGCCGGGGAACGGTGCATCTTCCTGCCCAGAAAGCAGTGCATTAGACCACATGGCTAACAGGCCAGGCTGCACATAGGGTTCATTGTACCTTCCATTCAAATAAAATGGCAGTGTTTTAATATAAAGCAAGAAGAGTAGTGGGGGAATGATCAAACATTGAGGGACTCGTATGCTAATTTCACCCCATGCAGATGATGTAGTGTCCCTTTTTGTATTGCTCAAACAGCCTAGGATAACTTTTTGTATTTTTTTCTTAAATAAAAATTATATCTTGGTGCCATTCGCTGAGCTATGTAGTCCATAAAAGCTCAACTTCTCTAATAGTATATTCTGACTGACACATTCAAATCCCTTCAGTAACTCACAGAAGGTCCTGATTGGTGATATGTCATCATTTAAAAATGTTTTTATGTGCTCAGTAAATCTATAAATAGCTGACGCAGAAGAATGGCCCTTTTCAAAAAAAACTATGAATGGCTGAGTATCCCATTACTACACAGGTGAGTGATATTGTCTTCTCAAAAAGCTTAGAACATCCTGCAAAGAGTGACACTTGTTAGTAGTTATTGACATCTGTGGAGTCAGCCATTTTACAAAGAGACGTCACAATGTCATATTTCAATCTTTCTGGCAAAACCTCCAATGATTATGCATTACATAAGTGACTAAACATATTATAAGGCCATAAATTTTTAATATGTCATTGGAAATATTATCCAATCCCTTATGATCTTTTATTTTTTAAAGTCATGATGGCAACCCTTGTACCTGTTGGGGATATGAAATTAGTTTTTAATTCACTAAATCACCTCTGTATTGCTTTTTCAGTGTTCTGTTAATATCTCCTACACATGAACGGGGTTTTACAATGCTCCCATTCTCTTTAACAGAAATAATGACATCTCCGATGACTTTCTTCGCTGCTTCTCTCTTGTAACAGTAATACTTACTGATTTTATTTTACTATCTGATCAGTCAATTTCAGACATGATGTGCATACTCCTGGTTTTTCTTAACATATTACAGTACTGTTTAAGAAGGTATTTCTGGATCATTACTTTTCCTGGATATTTGTAACAAGTTTTTTTCCTTTTCTCTTCACTGTGAAGAGATTTTGATACCTGTAGTCATTCAGGGTTTCGTTAATGGCTTTCGAATATTACATTTAATTATCTTTTTACAAAAACTAACTTACAAGAGGATTGTCCTATCTGACATCTTGAAGTTTATGAAGCATATACAGACACATATAACATGCTATGCTGAATTGGTGTTTGTCTTTTGCATCTGGTGTCCTTGAAATTTTTACCTATTTAAATCAGACATGTTCATATAAAATTGGTCCCATTGTGTGTACATTATTAGAATGTGACGAAGACTGGAACTAGTGATGAGGATCCCTGGATTAAGGCAGTCAGATAAAGCAGCACTCCGTCTTCAGGTCACAAGTGGCCCATCAGGACCATCCAACCACCATGTCACCCTCAGCTGAGGATGAAGATAGGAGGGGTGTGTGGTCAGCACACCACTCTCCCGGTCGCTATGATGGTTTTCTGTGACCAGAGCCGCTACTATTCGGTCAAGTAGCTCCTCAATTGGCATCACTAGTTTGAGAAGGCAGTCAGATAGATGCAGCATTTCTTGTTTACTGAAAAGCATGTGAGTCAGTACCACATCTACACTTATTGTCAAAAGTTCAATCATATTGGATATCAAGTGAAATTTATGACTGGACTGAGGACTTTTTGGTATGAAGGACCCAGCATGTTATTTTGGATGGAGAGTAACTTCAGGTGCACCCAGGGATGTGTGTTGGGACCCTTCCTGTTCATGTTGTATATTAATGATCTTGCAGACAATATTAATAGCAAAATCACGCTTTTTGCAGATGATGCAATTATCTATAATCAAGTACTAACTGAAAGAAGCTGCATAAATATTCAATCTGATCTTGATAACAGTTCAAAGTGGTGCAAAAATTGGCAATGTACTTTAAGTGTTCAGAAATGTAAAATTTTGCTCTTCACAAAATGAAAAAAACATAGTATCTTATGATTATAATATCAAGGAGTCACTTTTTGGAATTGGCCAACTCATACAAATGTCTGGGTGTAACACTCTGTAGGGATATGAAATGGAATGATCACATAGGCTCAGTAGTGGGGAAAACAGATGGTAGACTTCAGTGCACTGGATAAATGCAGTCGGTCTACAAAGGAAATTGCTTACAAATCACTGGTGCAACTGGTTCTAGAAAATTCTTCAAGTGTGTGGGACCCATACCAAATAGGACTAACAGGGGATGTTGAACATAAACAGAGAAGGGCGGTATGCATAGTCACAGATACATTTAATCCATGGGAGAGTGTCACAGAGATACTGAAGGAACAGAACTGGAAGACTCTTGAAGACAGATGTAAACTATCCTGAGAAAGTTTATTAATCAAGTTTCAAGAACTAGCTTAAATGGTGACTTTAGGATTATTCTACAGTCCTCTATGTATTGCTCACACAGAGGTTATGAGAATAAGATTAGAATAATTATTGCACACACAGGGGCATTCAAACAATCATTCTTCCTGTGCTTCGTATGTGAACGGAACAGGAAGAAACAATAATAACTAGTACAATGGGACATACCCTCTGCCATGCATCTCATAGTGGTTTGCAGAGTAATGATGTAGATGTAGATATATTTGGTAGTGCTGGCCTACTGAAAATGTCCATATAAGCCAAACGAGTGAAAAGATTGATGACGGCAATGCAGTCAGTAAAATATTAGTGCTAATTTATATATAAAGTACCAAAGAAAATTCACACTTCCTGACTGTGCGCCAGAAGTGTCACATTGCTGACATCTCAGTGATTTGTATGGACTCTCATTTCATACACCTAGAGGACATAAAATTATTCTGTATTTGTTAAACATTGTGTAAGTTGATAAAAAGCCAATAGTTACTCAGTCTGTAACATTGTGTAAGTTGATAAAGAGCTGATAGTCACTCAGTCTGTGGGTTTTGTTTCTCTTTGACTAAACCGAGACATTAGATTCCTTCTTCAAGCAATATGTAAGGATATAAACCTTTGTCTGGCAGAGTATTATTTGGTCTGAGTCCTCGTGTGAGAAGTTTGCCAAGATGTTAAATTTCAAATTCATGCTATTTAAACTTATGTATAAATTTGTTTGAGCTACAGTAGTTCTTTTCCCACCTTTGTTTTTCACTGAGATGGTGATTTGAAAGTGTGAATAAATATCAAACCACTGGGGCTGACTTTCTATTCTTTAATTAATTAATTTGTCTCCTGGATAATATGTCTCCCTTAAGGAAGAAGAGTTGAAAATTATATAGGAAGTTGTAGGTCATGAACAGGAGCATTCTTCCATAGTTTTCTATTTACATATGGATAAAATATTTATTTTATCTTAATCAGTGTTGAGGAAATGTTCATAGCAAGACTACAGTGCTGGAGCTATGGCACTGAGACAGTAAACAAACAATAATTTAATGACTAACAATAATGGAAATTACTGGATGGAGCAATAAGTGAAATAAGGGAATGGCAACCACTGATCTATGGATGAGTGATGTGTGGTACATAGAAAGACATGACATGCTCTGTTGAACATTTGTATGCACCATATATCAGTCAGCTGTTGATGAGTGATTGCCTTTCCTTTATTTTATGTATGATTTAATGAGCCCTAGGTGCATAAGTCAGGATGTGAGGATTTTCACATGTTCTCATTAGATTAGATTAGATTAGATTAATACTAGTTCCATGGATCATGAATACGATATTTCGTAATGATGTGGAACGAGTCGAATTTTCCAATACATGACATAATTAGGTTAATTTAACAACATACTTAAGTTAATATAACAATTTTATTTTTTTGTGTTTTTTTATTTTTATTTTTTTATATATTTTTTTTATTTTTTTAATTTTTTTTTCTTAATTTATATCTAAAAATTCCTCTATGGAGTAGAAGGAGTTGTCATTCAGAAATTCTTTTAATTTCTTCTTAAATACTTGTTGGTTATCTGTCAGACTTTTGATACTATTTGGTAAGTGACCAAAGACTTTAGTGCCAGTATAATCCACCCCTTTCTGTGCCAAAGTTAGATTTAATCTTGAATAGTGAAGATCGTCCTTCCTCCTAGTATTGTAGTTATGCACACTGCTATTACTTTTGAATTGGGTTTGGTTGTTAATAACAAATTTCATAAGAGAGTATATATACTGAGAAGCTACTGTGAATATCCCTAGATCCTTAAATAAATGTCTGCAGGATGATCTTGGGTGGACTCCAGCTATTATTCTGATTACACGCTTCTGTGCAATAAATACTTTATTCCTCATTGATGAATTACCCCAAAATATGATGCCATATGAAAGCAATGAGTGAAAATAGGCATAGTAAGCTAATTTACTAAGATGTTTATCACTAAAATTTGCAATGACCCTTATTGCATAAGTAGCTGAACTCAAACGTTTCAGCAGATCATCAATGTGTTTCTTCCAATTTAATCTCTCATCAATGGACATACCTAAAAATTTGGAATATTCTACCTTAGCTATATGCTTCTGATTAAGGTCTATATTTATTAATGGCGTCATACCATTCACTGTACGGAACTGTACGTACTGTGTCTTATCAAAATTCAGTGAGAGTCCGTTTACAAGGAACCACTTAGTAATTTTCTGAAAGACAGCATTGACAATTTCATCAGTTAATTCTTGTTTCTCAGGTGTGATTACTATACTAGTATCATCAGCAAAGAGAACTAACTTTGCCTCTTCATGAATATAGAATGGCAAGTCATTAATATATAATAAGAACAACAAAGGACCCAAGACTGACCCTTGTGGAACCCCATTCTTGATAGTTCCCCAGTTTGAGGAATGTGCTGATCTTTGCATGTTACGAGAACTACTTATTTCAACTTTCTGCACTCTTCCAGTTAGGTACGAATTAAACCATTTGTGCACTGTCGCACTCATGCCACAATACTTGAGCTTGTCTAGCAGAATTTCATGATTTACACAATCAAAAGCCTTTGAGAGATCACAAAAAATCCCAATGGGAGGTGTTTGGTTATTCAGATCATTCAAAATTTGACTGGTGAAAGCATATATGGGATTTTCTGTTGAAAAACCTTTCTGGAAACCAAACTGACATTTTGTTAGTACTTAATTTTTACAGATATGTGAAGCTACTCTTGAATACATTACTTTCTCAAAAATTTTGGATAAAGCTGTTAGAAGGGAGATTGGACGGTAATTGTTGACATCATATCTATCCCCCTTTTTATGCAAAGGTATAACAATAGCATATTTCAGTCTATCAGGGAAAATGCCCTGTTCCAGAGAGCTATTACACAGGTGGCTGAGAATCTTACTTATCTGTTGAGAACAAGCTTTTAGTATTTTGCTGGAAATGCCATCAATTACAGCCATTAATTACAGCATGGACAGAGACATTTAAACAATCATTCTTCCTGTACTTCATACATTAATTGAATGGGAAAAACCTTTACATTTGGTACAATGGGATGTGCCTTCTACCGTGCATTTCATAGTAGTCTGCAGAGTATAGATGTAGATGTAGAGCCTTGGCAGTAGCCATCCAGGTTAACGAAGTAAATGACAAGAACTGTGAATACAAAGATTGGTTCTTGCAGAAATGGGGTGGGTGGATGGGGATTAAGTCTTTCACATTTCAGTTTCCAGGAATATTGCAAGAAATTCTGTATTGAAGTAATTGTCACTACAGTTGACACATTTCTGCTGTGGAGTATATAAATAATCATTCCATGTTACTATAAGTGATTCAGCAATGTAAACAAATTACATACATATGGATTTGCTTGTACTACAAGTGTAACTGCAAGAAACACAGAAATAACAGTTTGTTTGTTTTATTTGCATTTTGTTAGAATTTACATTCTAAATAACTCTCATGGTTAGTATTCAACATGATCTACTACTAGAGACCTACTTACAATTACTTTTTTTTCTTTCTTGCGGGAATAGGCTGTCCAGCAAGCCACGGAGTAGCTGGTGATGCAGTTCTTCTTTGTCCAACCAGTAGGCATCCGCTCAACTTTATAAGTGGTGGGGATGTAACATTAAAACTATGGAAAATGGAACCTGAGAAGAGGCATGTTAGCTATGTTGACATCAAGATTGGTACACTAAAGAGGCATGTGATCTGCAGTGTGGTAAGCTAAATAATATGACTGTAACTTTCATCATAATTTCTTTTTAAAAAATATTTACTTACTAAATTTATAAAGATTAGTAGGACTGTTAAATTTTCTATATTCAAAACTGTAGGATGGTATGGACATAACTCTTTGTGCCTTCATGGAATTGAAATATGTAATTGTCTCTTCAACCACAAAAGTTATTGATTATCTAATTTCAGAAGGTTTGTATATTCTGTACCATTGTTTGGATATAATATTAATCCTGTTTGAGCAGTATATGACTGGATTCAGTAGTTTTTAACAGATAGAATGCTTTACAGCACCAGAAGAAAATATAACGTCAGCCATTGCTGAGGGGAATGTAATAGGATATACTAAACTATAACTTTTTGTTTGTCTTAGTGTTTTAAATGTTGTTTTCTAATTGCCTAACCCTCAAGTGTGTGTAACATACCCACTATTTCCCATAAACTTTGCTTTTGTTGCCAGGGTGCTGACATTTAACATTTTGTACTTTTTTTCTTCTTTTCAGCGTATTTCTGCTACATCAGTGATGTAATGTGATCTTAAGCTGACTAGTTCAGTTTATCCGCAGCTTCAGATGGATTAATTACATTCTTCAAAGATGTATTTGTGTACAAGTATCCAGGGGTTACATTTTACTGTGTATTCATTTTACCGAGCCAATTTGATGCTTATGGATGGGAGGTAATAGGACACTTTAAAATGGTTAGATTTCGAATGGATCTCCAAAGTGGTTTTACTAAGTTTCCCTACTTTTTTTGCCTTTGAGGTAGTAGGGGCTCTGGAGCTCACTATAAGGGGTCATACTTGCCAAAGAGGAATGAATACTGCATGGGGAAGAATTATATCAAGTGGAAACCACTGATACACCCAACAAAGTTGGAGCTAATTAAGCAGTTCATTAAGACATCTGAAACAGGATTTGGCAACCTTCTAATACCTTCTAGGCATCTTTTCCAGACTGTCTGAGGCAAAGATTAATGCTATTATTTTTGTGCAAACAGCTGAAAGCAAGGGGAAACTACAGCCGTAATTTTTCCCGAGGGCATGCAGCTTTACTGTATGATTAAATGATGATGGCATCCTCCTGGGTAAAATATTTCGGAGGTAAAATAGTCCCCCATTCGGATCTCTGGTCGGGTACTACTCAAGAGGACGTCATTATAAGGAGAAAGAAAACTGGCGTTCTATGGATCGGAGCGTGGAATGTCAGATCCCTTAATCGGGCAGGTAGGTTAAAAAATTTAAAGAGGGAAATGGATAGGTTAAAGTTGGATATAGTGGGAATTAGCGAACTTCGGTGGCCAGCGCAAAAAGACATCTGGTCAGGTGAATACAGGGTTATAAATACAAAATCAAATAGTGGTAATGCAGGAGTAGGTTTAATAATGAATAAAAAAAAATAGGAGTGCGGGTAAGCTACTACAAACAGCATAGTGAATGCATTATTGTGGCCAAGATAGACATGAAGCCCTCGAGTACTACAGTGGTACAAGTTTATATGCCAACTAGCTCTGCAGATGATGAAGAAATCGATGAAATGTATGATGAAATAAAATAAATTATTCAGGTAGTGAAGGGAGATGAAAATTTAATAGTCATGGGTGACTGGAATTCAATAGTAGGAAAAGGGAGAGAAGGAAACATACCGTATTTACTCGAATCGAAGCCGCACTTTTTTTCCGGCTTTTGTAATCCAAAAAACCACCTGCGGTTTAGAATCGAGTGCAAAGCCAGCGGAAATTCTGAAAAAAGTTGGTGGGTGCCACCACAACTTACTTCTGCCGTCGAATATATGTAGCGCTACACAGGCATGCCTTGTAGGCACAAAGATAAATACTGGCGCCAAAACCTCTGTGTCAGTAAATAAATTTAAAAAAAAAAAAAGGTGGAAGACGAGCTATTTTCAATGTACTACGAAAATCCGACTGGCAAGACTGTTTGGGATGTTTGTCAATATGGCCAACTCTACGTTCTGAATTTTTTTCCTATCTGTGAGAAGAGATGGTTGCTATTATAGGAACTTTTATAAATTGTGCATCACATGCAGTATCCTCGTCACCATAAGAATAATACGCACATAAACATTTTGCCATGTATTGTTTCATGTTTGCTGCTATCTCATTTAAATCCGGTCTGCCTAATAAACTACGAAACTAGAGTGAGACAACAGCAAACGCGGAAGAATATAAATATCATGTCATGTTTATATTCGTATTATTCTTATGCTTAATAGTGATACAGTCAGAAATGAATCACGGCAATTGACTAGATTTTTAAATCTAAGATGACTCTAATTTCTGTGTACTAAAGAGGCGCCTGCAAAGATATTCAAACGGAGAAAAAGTTTTGCTAAACTCTCGTTCAGAACATCTTCTATCATACGCAGTCTATTATTTGGTTCTTGTTGATCATTATCAAAGAAAGCAGCAGTGTAAGTAACAACAAATAGCAGTTTCTTGCCATTGTTTCGCTAATGAGGTCCCGCGCACAAAAGCAAGCCATGCCGCAAGCGGCGACAGGCCGTAAACACGCACTATCAGAATGCAGCAAACAATGCATGACACAGTACAGTAACGCATTTTCAGCTTAGAGTGACGTAAACACCTTTAACAAAGAAAACTGCGCTTATCAGATCAAAGAAAAATATGCTATCAATTCAAACCAGAAGAAGCATGTGGAAAAGGAAGGGTACCCGTATAAATACAGACGGAGCGCCTGACGCATAGCAATGGCTACCTGGTAAAGCTTAACTGCTGAGCTTACGGCTCGAACCAAACTACTGTCGCTGTATCGTCACTCATTCGACCTAAATTGTGTCTCATATTACAATGGACCAACTTTGTTTTGATTTGGAGATGCGGCCTATAATTTTTCTCTCCCCTTGAATTTCGAGTCTAAAATTTCAGGTGCGGCTTAGATTCGGGAAAATATTTTTTCCTTGATTTCCAGTCTCATTTTTCAGATGCGGCTTAGATTCGAGTGCGGCTTAGAGTCGAGTAATTATGGTAGTGGGTGAATATGGATTGAGGGAGAGAAATGAAAGAGGAAGCCGTCTGGTAGAATTTTGCACAGAGCATAACTTAATCATAGGTAACACTTGGTTCAAGAATCATAAAAGAAGGTTGTATACATGGAAGAATCCTGGAGTTACTGGAAGGTATCAGATATATTATATAATGGTAAGACAGAGATTTAGGAACCAGGTTTTAAATTGAAAGACATTTCCAGGGACTGATGTGGACTCTGACCAAAATCTATTGGATATGAACTGTAGATTAAAACTGAAGAAACTGCAAAAGGGTGGGAATTTAAGGAGATGGGACCTGGATAGACTGACTAAACCAGAGGTTGTACAGAATTTCAGGGAGAGCATAAGGGAACAATTGACAGGAATGGGGGAAAGAAATACAGAAGAAGAAGAATGGGTAGCTTTGAGGGATGAAGTAGTGAAGGTAGCAGAGGATCAAGTAGGTAAAAAGACAAGGGCTAGTAGAAATCCTTGGGTAACAGAAGAAATATTGAATTTAATTGAGTAGACAACATTCCATTAGAACTACTGACAGACTTGGGAGAGCCAGTCCTGACAAAACTCTCTACCGTCTGGTAAGCAACATGTATGAGACAGGCGAAATACCCTCAGATTTCAAGAAGAATATAATAATTCCAATCCCAAGGAAAGCAGGTGTTGACAGATGTAAAAATTACTGAACTATCAGTTTAATAAGTCATGGCTGCAGTTCTTTACAGATGAATGGAAAAACTGGTAGAAGCTGACCTCGGGTAAGATCAGTTTGGATTCTGTAGAAATGTTGAACACGTGAGGCAATACTGACCCTACAATGTATCTCAGAAGGTAGATTAAGGCAAGGCAAACCAGTGTTTCGTGCATTTGTAGACTTAGAGAAAGATTTTGACAATGTTGACTCTCTTTCAAATTCTGAAGGTGGCAGGGGTAAAATACAGGGAGTGAAAGGCTATTTACAATTTGTACAGAAACCAGATGGCAGTTATAAGAGTCGAGGGGCATGAAAGGGAAGGGGAAGCATTGGTTAGGAAGGGTGTGAGAGAGGGTTGCAGCCTATCCCCAATGTTATTCAATCTGTATGTTGAGCAAGCAGTAAAGGAAACAAAAGAAAAATTCAGAGTAGGAATTAAAATCCATGGAGCAGAAATAAAAACTTTGAGGTTTGCCAATGACATTATAATTCTGTCAGAGACAGCAAAGGACCTGGAAGAGTAGTTGAATGGAATGGACAGTGTCTTGAAAGGAGGATATAAGATGAACATCAATGAAAGCAAAACGAGGATAATGGAATGTAGTCGAATTAAGTCAGGTGATGCTGAGGTAGTTAGATTAGTAAATGAGACACTTAAAGTTGTAAATGAGTTTTGCTATTTGGGGAGCAAAATAACTGATGATGGTCAAAGTAGAGATGATATAAAATGTAGACTGGTAATGGCAAGGAAAGCATTTCTGAAGAAGAGAAATTTGTTAACATCGAGTATAGATTTAATTGTGAGGAAGTCATTTCTGGAAGTATTTATGTGGTGTGTAGCCATGTATGGAAGTGAAACATGGACGATAAATAGTTTGGACAAGAAGAGAATAGAAGCTTTTGAAATGTGGCGCTACAGAAGAATGCTGAAGATTAGATTGGTAGATCACATAACTAATGAGGAAGTATTGAATGGAATTGGGGAGAAGAGAAATTTGTGGCACAACTTGACTAGAAGAAGGGATCAGTTGGTAGGACATGTTCTGAGGCATCAAGGGATCATCAGTTTAGTATTGGAGGGCAACGTGGAATGTAAAAATCCTAGAGGGAGACCAAGAGATGAATACACTAAGCAGATTCAGACGGATGTAGGTTGCAGTAGTTACTTGGAGATGAAGATGCTTGCAAAGGATAGAGTAGCATGGAGAGCTGCATCAAACCAGCCTCTGGACTGAAGACCACAACAACAATAATCTCACAAATACACTAGAGTAACAGAATCATGCTCCAGTAAGGCAGATTATGTATTAACGAAAACATATACACAAATGTCTTAAAAATAAGTGTAATCCAGCCAGTCCATAAAAAGGAAAGTAAAGAAGAAGTTTCAAATTGTAGATTGATATCGCTAATCCCTACCTTCAGTAAAATATTGAAACAGTTAGCCTACCACAACTCACAACGTTTTTCTCAAGACACAAAATGGTTATCGTATCGTAGCATGGGTTTAGGTAAGACCTAAGCACAGCCATTACTGTTACCAGTTTCTTCCATGATGTATATAGCAATATAGAACGGGTATGCACACAGCCGGAATATTCCTTGACTTGAGCAAAGCTTTTGACTCAGTAAACCATGAGCTTCTGTTAAAAAGAACTGCAGGTGTACAATATCAGCGATGCATCAATGAAACTTCTGTCCACCTATATGGTGAAACGGAAACAGTGTACCAAACTCACACATCAGATTGACAATAAGATCTTAACTTCTAAATCCACAAGTGAAACAGTGACACAAGGAGTCCCTCAAGTCTCAATTCTTGGACCTTTCCTCTTTTTAGCATGTATTAATGGTTTTGTACACCCCACTAACTTGCACATTGTAAATTATGCTGATGACACCTCAGTTTTATTTCATAGCAAAGTTTGTGAGGAACTGAAATTTTCAGCAAGTAATGGGATATTAAAATTAAGTTCATATTTTCATGCACAAGGATTAAAGGTCAATGTAAATAAATCCCAGATGCTAATATTTACAACTGGCAGCTCACACCACTCACGCGTAAATGAGGTATGTGGCATAGTGGCAGAAGAAGCAAACGAGTGTAAATTTCTAGGGGTTTATTTGGACTCAAACCTCCAATGGATTACCCATATTAACACTGTATGTAAAAAGTCAGCAATGGGCTGTATGTCCTTAGCCAACTGTCCAAAATGGTGTTCACCCACATGATTAAATCTGTGTATTATGGGACAATCTATCCCCGTCTTAGCTACTGTTTAGAAATGTGGGATTGTGCTGCAGACATTCACCTTAACAGAGTACTATTGCTACAAAAGAGAGGGTTAAGATTTATACATGGATAGGCTATAAAGACTCTTGCCATGATGTTTTCAGACAACACAAGTACTTCACCATATACTCTTTGTATCTTTATAAATTAATTAATATTTTTGTCTCACAGAGAACTAAAATAACTAAATGTAGTGAATATACGTGACCACAACACCAGGTCCAAAGAGAATTACTACCGACAACGAACAAGATTAAAAATGACGGACCAGAGCCCATATACTAATGGACTGATATGGTATAATAAACTGCCAGAGTCGATGAAAAACAGTAACAAAAAGAAATTCAAATCAAAACTAAAAGAATTCTTAATTGAAAAGAGTCTCTTTTAACTCGACGAATTTTAAAGGCTTAAGTTTAAGAGCTGTAAAACAGTGTATAAAAGAGTAATTGTCTATATCAATATGTGTAAGATATAATGATTTTGACAAGCATCAATTTACTGTTTAATTACTACCTGTGAGGCTAAGATCTAAATGTATTTTGTGTTTGTAACTGTACTTGATGATTGCAGAAGCCATCATATTGATGACTCCATGAAAAAAATCTAAATAAATAAACTTCCCACCCCTCCTGAAGTGGTGTTCTGCCACCTACCTAACCAGCACAACATCTTAGTCCACCCTCAACGCCACTTCCAATCCCAACCCCTTGCCACAAGGATCATATCCTCATGGAAGACCCAGGTGCAGAATCTACACAATCCACACACCCAGCACTTCCTGTTTCAGTCCTGTCACAGGTTTATCCTACCCCATCAGGGTCTGGGACACCTGTGAAAGCAGCCATGTCATTTACTACCTCTGCTGCAATCATTGCACAGCTTTTTATGTTGATATGACCACCAACCAACTGTCCACCAGGATGAAAGGCCACCATTAAACTGTGGCCAAGAGCAAAGTAGACCATCCTGTGGCATAACATGCAGCTGAACATAACTCTCTCGATTTCCTATCATAACATACTGTTCCCACATCCTCCACCCAACAGTTTCCACCCCCTATGTCTTATCATGTCCTTCCCATTATCACCTCCCACCCTGCGTATTTGTAGCCCTCTGCCAATGCTTCCGCCCATCTTTCCCTGCTCCTTTCCTGTTTTGTTCCTTTTTTCCCCATCTCCCTGCCCCGCAACCTAATGACACTGCACCTGTTGGCAGTCTCGTCCCTGCACACTCTACCAGACACCGTTCGTTTCTCTTCTCACCCATATATGGAGCTTTCATTGTTTGATTCACCAATACCTTGTATATTTTGATGAAATATGCTAATTCCCTCATTACTTGGATACCTAATATTTGTCAGAAGTGGTGCCTTTCTTAGAGAGACGCCCTTTAAACAGGAATACCTATTAGATAACTTAATTATAAAAAAGGTGCAGCTCTGATGCCAACTACTACAGGAATTTCCCCATGAGTTATCCCACCAACCCCTCTTTGCTGTCACCTGTAAGCTTTGCCAGTTGCTCCTTCCTATACCTTTTGAGATAAAGGCCATTCCTTAGTTAAATCTGCACTGTTGACAACCTCAACTGACGCCACTGCAATATGAGCCATGCCTTCCACCATCAGTGCCTTCTCAAGCCTCATGTTAATACACCTGACAGCTGTTTTAAGCTGAGGCTAATCATGATAGTGAAACAGCTGTATAAGATGCACATTTGTGCTACCGGTTTGAGTAGCTGTCTTTTCCAGGTCACCATGTATGTCATACTTCTTGTCCTTAGCAAGACTATTCCAGTCTCCACCCACAATCACAACCTGATCCTCTTTTGTAAAATTCCTCCTACATAACTCTCCTACGTTAACAGTCACCTGAGCCAACCCTGCACTGGGCTTCACAATGCTGGTGTCCTGGTGCTTACTCCTGGCCTACACCTCTGCCGTGAGAACTACCTAACAGCAGAATGTTTATCTTTCTGTTGGAATCTACCACTGACTAAGGTTCCTTAATTGCTGAGGTCTGCTGGATGCTTCCTACACCTACAGCTACAAGACAATTGGTCAAATTTATTGGTAACACACAAAGAACAACTGTATGAATATCTCCTGCTCCCAGCAGACTGCTTTCCATCTGGCAGTTCCCATTCCCCAGTCCCCTTCTCCCTCCCCTATCTAGCTCCTCCTTTGTGTTTTGTAACTGCACCTAAAGGGCACAGATCTTACCTCCTGGTTCCTCTATTAACTTACTGTTGATACATATCCTGCAATTCCAGGGGAGGATCACACTAGAATATACACTGGCTTTGTCACTGCATTCATTCCAATGAAAATACTTTGAAAAAATTTCACCCCATAGTGCACTACTCATAAACCTATGCCAAGTCCACACTTCTCACTCGGTAAATTTTTTTACAGTTACTGAAAAAAACTAAACTTCTACATTTTCTAAGTTACGTTACTACAATAGGATGATTTTAAGAACTAACTACAGTGATCTCAAATTTCACTTTCTACAAATAAAGTAGTTAGTATTATTAACAGTATTAATCTACAACAAATAACAATACACATAAACATCACCTGATTGCTTGTCTAAAATAAAAAATTCAGGAGTCCACTGATACACCAATGAAACTGAATGTAGTAAGCAAAAGTTTTTCACTATATCTATTTCACTAGAAACAGCAAACAACACCATCTGATAAATACTAAATTTAATAACTAACTAAATTCACAAAAAGTTATCAAATGCAGAAAATGAAAGTTTGCAAAGTTTTCCCTACTGTTATTATAACAAAAACAGCAAGAAACACTGGTTGAAAACTACTAAACCTAATGAGAGCATTGTCCTTTGAAACAAATTCAGGATCAATGTAGTCATCAAGCTGAAGCAATCTACATCTGTAAGGTAACCATAGCATCCACAAATCATGTACAATTTCTTACCATTGTTACTGTATGAAGTGGGTCATAGAGTGAGATACCAAGAACAGTAAAAAAGACATAGAGTGAGATACCAGGAACAGTAAAAAAGACATAATATTTTCAGGACTGAATCAAGTCAAAGGTAGCCATAATTGTCTGTGTCAGTATGCTTCCTCACAAGATGTTCAAGGGCAACACAAATACACAGAACAGAATGATGGTTGTGGGATTAAGTTAGAAGTCAGAGTAACTCCCAGAAAGATATTTTGTAAATGCATTTAATATATTGAAACATGCCTTATTCCTCTATTTCATAGTACAGTAGCACAACTCACACCAAATGGAGAATACTTTTATAGTAGAAGCAATAAAAGTATCCTGTAATAAAGCTCTCATAGTGCAAGTAATTCCAACTACTGTCTTTTGTGTAATAAGGATCCCTCATCTAAGTGAGGAGGTTTTATAAATATTATATCACAGTGTGTCAGTAACTGAAAATATGCAAAATATGTTAACATAATGATATCTTTGCCACCAAAGTCAACAGTCAGTTTTATGGCTAAAGTATGTGTTATTTGGTGTTCTAGTATAAGTTTTCATCAGTATGCCCACCCAAGGATGTAGAACTTTCTACCATATTTATTGTTATTATTATTATGGTACACTGCTTAAATAGAAAGTAGGATATCCAAAGACTGAAGATACTTCATTTATGCAAAATCATTTTATAATTGTAACAGAAGCATCATTAACCATTTTCTCTATTGGTGTTTCATTACTCAGATTGACAATAATTCTTGTAACATACCCAATTCTACCACTTTATTCAAATAAATGGTAAATCATTAGCATAGAACAAAAAGAGTATTGGGACCATGACCGAACCCTGTAGAGTGGCCATTGTGATTTCTCCTAATGGAGATGGTTTGAGTCCCAAATTGCAGTACTCAAATGTATCAGTATGCCTTTCTGAATTATATGTCATAAATAGGAACTAAACCACATATATACCAAACCATGTATACCATAAAAATTAATTTCTGTTGAGAAATTTATGATTGGAGCAATCAAAAGCTTTTGAGGAGTCTCAGAAGATTCCAACTGACTATATTTTTTCATTTAAAAATTTTATTATGGGCTCAATAAAAGAATAAATAGCTGCCTCACTTGTGATGTTCTTTTCAAATGTCACAGAGTGAGTGTCCCATTACTACATGGATGTGTAATAGCCCTTCCATAAGCATATATTATCTTCACAAAACATTTGGAAAATGGAATTAGACTGGCTGGTAGTAATTTTACATCTGTGGAGTCACATAACAATGGCTTGCATGAATCTGTTTAGGAAAATACCCTGACTTAACTATATATTACATTTATGAAAAAGAACTTTAAAATTTTACAACTTTTTAATTTATTGTTGGAGGCATCATCAACTCCTTACAAACTTTTACTTTAGAGGGACACAATGTTTTCCTTATTTTGGTTAGAGACCTATGTCTATAACCATTCTCTGGAAACCACTGTGATGTGCATGGCTTATATTAGATGTTTCTTCCCATTCCATTATCACATGGGTTTCAGGCAGGAGAATTGCTTGAATGCCTCTGTGCACACTGCAATCAGTCTAATCTCGTCTTCATATTTTCTACTAAAGCAATATGTAAGTGGCTATAGTATATTCTTATATCCCTCACTTAGTACCTTTCTTGAAACATTGTAAATAGGCTTAGTGAGATATTTGGTATCTGCATAATGAAAGGCACTGTAATGAATGAAACAGTGTCTCTAGCCTTTGTGCTGTGTTCTGCACACGGACTACCACAGTCAGTAACCCAAATTAGCTCAGCACCATCAGCCTGGAGCTGCTTCTGTGCTCTGTCCTACTTCCATGAGTCAATGGCCAAGTCCTCAATGACTGACCACCCTTCAAGAGGGTATCACATGTTGGAAGAATGCAGCAGTGCTACCTCTGCCACATAATCATCCTCCTGACAGCAATATTTACACTCTTTGGGCCAGCCAGTCGTCATTAAGCAGCTGGGGTATACTATGACACCCAGTCTGAGTTGGATGCTATCATAAAGATGACAACATACCCATTATGCAGTTACCAACAGCTTCAGCAGGCCTCAAACCCTCAAATACTGCCTGACCACCTGGGCTCTTTGAAACCTGGTGTTCTAGCACCACCAAGGGTCTACTCACCTGAATCCAGGGATCCTCTCATTTTCTGGGGCTTAATCTAGGTCCCCTGAGTTCTGAGTCACTGAGGGCTGACAGAGACAGCTATAACTGTCCATCTTTCAGTGTGGAGTTGAAGCACTGTATCATCTTGCCATCATCTGGCCATCTTCTCCAAGACAACATCAGACACAGTGGCTGGGTCTGCTACAGACTTGGTGACACAAGATATCCATGGGGTATGATGTATACTCAGCAGGTACTTGGTATTCACTGCTCCTGAAGGAATGCACTGGGAGCCACTGTGCTAGCATATGTGCTGCAGATATGCCACATAGCCAAGAAGACAGATGATTATTAATAATAAACAATAAGGAGCATTTTTGTATTTGGGCTGCCTTCTTATGCTTCACACACATCCATCTTTTGCCTACTCTGAGCCATCCTGACACCCTGTTACATATGGTTTCAGGCCACAAGAGGGGAAAGCTGCAAGGTGATGCAAATGAAGACAGAGTGCTGAAGAACTGCCATACACAACAGCAACATCCATGACTAGTAGGGTGCACTTTAATTTAAAACCACTCTTCGGATACCGTACATCATTGAGCTTGACCTCTCCCAATTTTTTATGTAATGTCAGGATTAGATATTATTGTAGTATTTAGTAAGTGAACAAGGAAAGATTTGTTAACACCTATAACGTGTCCAGAGCACTCTGCTGTGTACACCAGGTCACATGCCATAGTGTCCTGATGATGTGTAACAGGTGACATTGGCTTAAAGTGATGTGTTATACCTTTATTTTTCAGTCAGACAAATGATGTGAATGATTTTTAAAAGGAATTTTCTTGTTAATTTTGTAGTCATTTGTGACAGTCCTTTTGTACATACAATTTTTTTGTATTCTTTGTGTTTGTACTATCAACTGGGTTGGACGTAGTGTCTCTGCGAATCAGAGCAGCAGACAGTGGTGTTACACTCAGGCAATTGCTGCAATGGACGATTGGTCCACACCTCTGATGTCCTGCCTAGGAGACCTAGGAGATATGCTCCAGTCCAAACAACCCCCAGGAGTTGGAGATATTGAAGTTGCATCTATCTGAGATGAAATCAGCCATTGTTTGATAGGTCTGATGTAGAATAGTTAATTATTACTCCTCTACAGCCTGAAGCTATAATCAACTGTTAAAATTCAGTATACAGGTTGTAAAGGGAGTTTAATGTGTTGTAAACAAGAAGAGTTTCAGATCATTGAGCAATAGCTGGTTTTCTAAGTAACTTTTCAGGCTGATACAAGCATTTCAGTGAAACGAAAGGAGTCTGAAGCCAAGAGATCCTGGCAACAGTTACTTCTGCAAAATGTTTCAAGTGTAATAAGGTAAAATTGATAATTTGGAGCGACTGTAAACTACACGTGCAAATAGAAGTTAAAAATGTATGTCACTTCATATTTCTGTTATCTGAACAGGGAGGACCAAATGAGGCTGCGCCAGCAAGTAATAACATTTGTCTGGGAAGAGGGGAGAAGTCAAAATTAAAAGTAAATTATTGCCTTGTGAAGAAAATTTTCTCAGAATTTGCTGTTGTTGCCCATAACAACTAGTCAACAACTACAATTACTTGGTGCATGAGTTGTCACTAGCATTACTGTTGAGATAGAAAATTCACAAGGGTTCAAATGGTTGGCGAGCAAGTATTAATCCTGCAACAGTACCTGAAAACCAGAAGAGCAAATTGAGTCTGTGGCTGTGAAGATGGGCAATTGCAGATCAGTAGTTCCATGTCGACATAAGGCAGCTGGTGTCTCTTTGCACATTTACTAACTGCTGGCAGTGATGCCAGCAGCAGGAACAGCAGCATTGCAGTTCACCTACTGTATCGCAAACAGAGTCTCATCGGACACACCACATGGTGAGCTGTGTTCTACTGATTTTTATGCATGATTGGAGTATTGTGGTGTGTGGGTGAGGTAATCTTGAGTGCAAATATGAGGTGAAGTTTGTGGTTTGGTGCAGTATTAAGTTGATGCAAAGGTGACTGGCTGTAGTAAAGGTTTGGTAGCAGACTTGTTATTGCTTGGTATATTCCTGAAGTCACTTGAAGTATGTCACAACCTGTAGAAGAGATATTAAGAGTGTTTATGGAGCAGAGGACAGGTGAAATTTGAGTTAAATACAAACATGGTAGAGCTTAGAACAGAATTCTCTGCTAAACTCGATACAACCATGGTATATCTTAGAAAAAATTGTCTGCAACAGATGCAAATTTAGAGAAACATATAAAGGAATCTAGATGAGAGAAGCAGAGAATGTGTAATAATATTTCTAACTTGCAAACAACAATAAATGTGTTAACTGAGTAGTTGCAGCAGGACGTAATGAAAACAATGTGATCGTTTGAGAAAACAAGATAAAATAGCTATTTTGGAAGACTGATAATGATTTAAAACAATTGGGAGAGGTTAGTGAATGTGAATTTAGAACAATTAATGAAAAAAATCTCAGAGATGTGTGGAAAACTGAATAAGTTAGAACAAATAAAGGATTTAGGGGTGATGACTATCACAGGATCTGCTTGTGCTAACATTTGAGTTAGTGAGCTGATTGATCAAAAAGAACAAGAAAAGCTAGAGTCAACTGTCAGTACACCCTATTATGCAAGCTTAAATGGGAATTTCAGAAAATTTGGGAGGAACCCAGTAAGATGAAAAATGAATTAAACAGAAAGAAATTTAGCATTGGTAATGGCCTGTCAGGGGCTTGCTTCAGGCTACAAATTCATCCAAATGATTCCCAAAGAGCAAACTAGATGGGGAGGTGCATCCTATTTACGTCCAAGGAGTGTTCTCTAGGTTGATCCCTAAATTATGGGAGATAGACATTGTACTCAGTTACTTAGAAGATGGCATAGCTGACTGGGGACAACATATTCTGAGGAGCTTACTTCTTGAGATGACTTCCCGGAAAAATTTAAAAGAAGGTACTGGCCTCTGAGTACTCAGGAGAAACTAACTGTGATACATAGAATGTTCTGAACCAGGGGCAGACTCCATGGGTTGAGAAGAATGAAACTACAGATTCATGTACAGAAAGAACATAGCATATACACGTTCAGTTTCAACCAGGGAGCTGTTACTGGAGGAGAAAAAGATAGGTAAGAATGATCAAATTAAAATGACGATCAATGGTAAGTTATTTGAAGTGGACATAGTATTTGCCTAGATTCGTGAAGTGATATATCAGTAATACCCCAAGAATTGAAGAAGGTAAGTCAACAGAAATGTGCATCCTATACTACCAGCGACACATGTATGTTTTGTGTGCATGACAGGAACTAAAGAAAGTTAATAAAAGAAGAGATTGGGTTACATCTTGTAACAAATAATTGTACATTTATCAGACCTTGTTAATAGTGCCCTATTTAAATGGAGAGATATTGCATGAGTTGGATTGGCTTCTGCCCTTTAAAGCATTTTTAGATTTCAGTAGCAATATAATAAGGTGGAACAACAAATATATCACATATAAAATATAATTTAAAAACAAGTCAGATACATTGAAAACAGAATTTAGCAGGTGAACTGCTAAGATAGTACCTACCAAAAATATAGTTTTGGAGAGAAATGAACTCATGACTGTATAAAAATAAAATGCTGTGAAGCAGGAGTCCAATGAATCTACATGCAGCAGTAGAGGAGCCAGCACAAAAGACAGTAAGTAATGGGATTACTGAGTGCAGCCTGAATGCATACCGCAATCCACCCTTAATTATTAGGAAACCTGACAGGGTTGTATGAGTAGTGGCAGATGCTGAGACATCCAATAAACGTGTAGAAACAGCAAGGGAGAGACCACTAAGCATTGAAGAATTGTTGTCTAAATTAGAAGAAACTCAATTTTTCAGTGCTGTAGAACTGTTGGCAGGTTACAGATAACTATCTGTGTATAAAGATTCGAGACCACGTACTGCATTCTTATTTGGAGGAAAATCCTATCCGTTTTATATTCAACTATTTGAGCTAAATATATCTGTTGCAGTTTTCATACACGTATAATATAAAGCATTAGGGGATGATCTAGTCTAAGAACTGATTATTTATATAAATAATATATTAATTGTATCTAAGATCAAGGTGAGACATTGTTTGCTGTTATCTAAAACTTTACAAAGATTAATAGAAAAAGGTATTACAATAAAACTAAAAAAATCCCATTTAGGGAGAGATGAGCTAAGATTCTTGGGACACATAATGGGTATAAAGAGTGTGTAGGTCAACCCTGATCATATTTGAACAATAAAAGATTGTCCAGATTCTCAAAGTGTAAAATAATTATGCTCCTTTTAATAGGCATTTGGTAAGAGGACAACTAATTAATGACCCACGTCTTTTGTTCCTATCCAAATAGCGAGCTAAGTGTATGTGGGATGAAACTGCTGCAGAAGTGTTTAATAACATAAAACAGGATTTAGTAAATGTGAAAAATTTAAAAACATCCAACATAGCAGCAGCCTTTTAAACTTGCTGCAAATGCATTGGAATAGTAGGTGGCCTGTGAGCTGTTCCAAGGAGAATGGAAGCTGGTAGAAGGCAATCACGCAAAATGTTTTTCTCCATCAAATGCTCAAATAAGCATAAATTAAATTAAATGCCACCAAGTAGGAATAGTTAGCAATCATGTGGAGTGTACAGAAATTACAGATGCTAATATTGAGGTCAAAGACAATTATTTACACTGACCGTTAGACATTTGCATTTCTAGTGGGAAATAGATTGCTACACAGCAGACTAATGCATTTGGAGTTATTTGTACAAGAATTTTGGATATAAATAATATACATTAAAGGATCATTAAATAAGGTCCCATACACATTATCTTGATTACCTTTAAGGATGAGCACAATGACAGGAGGGGAAGGACCAGGTGTCATTTTTAAAATTAACTTTTTGTCTGATATCTACATGAATAATGAGGTAAGATGCTTAGCCAGGAATATTAGGGAAGGATCAGAATCTGATGAATCCTTTGTAAAAAAAAGATTGGGGTATAAACAGGAATCCCTAACAAAACCTGAGAAACCTTTATGGATTCTAATTTTGGAGATCAACTGAGGGATTCATGTGTTGGAAGTTATGTGTTCCTGTTCCACTGGCCAGTGTAGAAGATTTGGTTTGGTTTTTGCACAAAGGTTACAGCCATTTCAGTGTAAAGAAATGTACTACACATTCGACTAAATTTTATTATTTCAAAGGCCTGAATAGGAAAGTCAAAGATACTGTAAATACCTGTGAATTGCATCAAAAAGTAAAAGATGACAACAGCCACAAAGTATGTAAAATATGGCCAGTAATTCCAAAAGGTTTACATGACTTGACAGCTGCCAACTTACATAGACCTCTGTCAAAAGTTAGAGGAGGAATTTTTTGTATTTTAGTATTAGTAGAATGTTGGTAAAAATATGTAAAATTATATCCAATAAAGTTAGCCAACATGATAACAATAATAAATTCTTTAAGGGAATATTTTGCAGATATAGGAAAGCCATAGTTGCAGATGGTCAGCAGCTCACAATTCACAAGTAACAAGTTCAAGAAATTTCTGACTTGGAAAGTTAGCCATTTCCGGTTACCATCCACAGGTTAACTCTTCGGTGAAGATAATGAAGGGGATTGGTGGCCTGTGTTGTACACACTGTACCAAAGAGCACACTACCTAGGTACAAATGATTCCCAAATTCCAAGAGAAGCTGAATGAATTACCATATTTGTTGACTGGAATCTCCCTGATAGAGGTTGTGCTTAAAAACTTTGTAGGGGAATTGCTGTTAAAATATTTCTCTTGGTCAAAAGTCAATGAATTAAGCACATTGAGATTTGTAAGCAGGTAGAAGGGCACTTAAAGAAGCAGGCAGCACACAGGGTAAGGGAACAAAATCTGAAGACAACTGTACCTAAGTTTCATTTTGATGAAATTGTATTAGAAAGAATTTGTCACTGAAGTTCTAATTTAAAAAAAGAAACTAGTAAGTTCCTGTAGCAACACAAAGGCCCTTATAAGATAGTAACAATATTATGAGGAGGAAAGTTGCTACTCACCATATAGCGGAGATGCTGAGTCGCAGATAGGCACAACAAAAAGACTCTCTCTCTACAGGTCTTCACTCCAGTGGCCGAAAGCTTTAATTGTGAGAGTCTTTTTGTTGTGCCTATCTGCAACTCAGCATCTTTGCTATATGGTGATTAGCACCTTTCCTTCTCATATTGTTAAATTTCATCTTGGATTTTAGATTGTTTGACTTATAAGATAGTAGGTATTCTCCATGCAAAAGCTGTACTTTTTGTCAATTCCTCCACAAGCCAAGAAAAATGTTTGTCTAACACAGGGGTAGATATCATACAATGACATAGTGACTTTTTTGTGTCTTGCTGTTTCCTTATCACAAATAAATTTTAATGACAATATATATAAATGGAGGAGAATGGATAACATCTACTCAGAGATAACTGCACACATTTCTCACTGTACAATAAGAACATGACCTTTCATAACTTCATTAAGGAAAGGAAAGGAACGTAGAAAACTAGTGAGTATTCAGAACATTTAAATATACTGTGAAAACTTTTGAATGCAACCCATCACTAAAAACAGATGGAGACCTATATAATAGCCAAAACCTTTCGTGAAACATTATAATAAATAGTGTGTTAAAATATCTGTCCAGCCAATGTTACAGGTTAGGTTGACCCATTAAGAGAACACCTGTACCATAATGGGAGTAAAAGGAGATAGGATGATAGTATCAATGTAGCAATTTAGGACTGTGTTGGATGTTGCATTAAGCAGTGTGTCCGGCAGTCTCACAAAGATAGCATGCTGTTACTTGAAATCCTACTCAAAGACAGAAAGACAGAAGAACTGACCTGGATAGTGCAGCTTCTTGGAGTTGGGTATTTGTGTAAATGGGTGAATGAGAATGTACATGGCTGAGTTATATTGTCTACATGAAGCATAGGGAGCATGAGTATCAAAAGGAGCAACAAAGAGTTGCTAATTCCTCTTGGCCTGTAATTCCTCAATAGAATGATTCGTGGTTATGTGAGTAATGTAACGCATGTAAGACATGGTCACTTATGACCTTAGCATAAACAAGAGCATTTATTAGATCCTATTAAGTGTTGAACAAAGGCACAAATTTATGAATGTACCTCCATGTGATGAAACATGTGTATCCTGGAGTAACAGCTTGTCATAAGCTAGGTTAAGTGTAAGTCATTGGAGATATTATACAGTTTTGATAAAAGTACTGAATTATGCCATGGGTTTTTAAATGCTCATGTAGGAGAAATCTTGTTGTAATGTAATTAATCATTTTAGCATTTTCTGTAGGTTTAGTGGCTTTAAACGACCAGGAAACCATGATTAGTTTTCTTTACGAAAGAATCACTTATCTACTTCATGAGTAACCAGAAAGAACAATTAGTAGATGAACAAGGAATGTACTCAATGGTCAACCTTATATGTGTGTAGTGCACACATTCGAGATAATACACTTAAAAGAGGATCAGATGGTATGAAGAGAATATGTGTGAAAACAGAATTTTCCATGCCAGATCACAAGTTAAATTCATGGACTGATGTAAGTCCATGTACATGTAAAGGTTTGAAACAAAGCTACGATAGTTAAAGATCATTTAAGACTTAGAGACTAATTCATTATAAAATAAGGGATTGTGATATACAATTTTTGTTTGTGATGGAAGACATAAAAAAATGTCATTACTGTGTCTCATTGACAGTATGAGTTGAAAAGTAGTTAACATTGGTTTGATTTACAGTATTTGCAGAAGAAGATTGTCATGACATCATCCATCTACGCAGAGGACCACAGGATGTAGCAGACTGTATTGACTTAAGTAATGTGTTCTACTTCATTCTTACAATGTAATGAGTGATTGTGTCCATAATTTTTAAAAGGAATATTCATTTTACTTTAGTAGATTTTTTTGTGACCCTCATTCTGCGTGTGGAATTTTTGGCATTCTTTATGCATGTGCTGTGAGCTGGGATGGACACAGTGTATCTGCAAAATAGAATCACGGATGGTTATACTACAGTGTGTTGAGGTACTTGCTGCATTGGGCGACTGCTCCGTGCTGTTGATGCCCCATCTAGGAGCTGATATAGTGCCTATAGCTGGGGAAAAATAAAGGGAATTATATGAGCATGGTATAGCACAAGTGAAGCTGGTGAACCATCTCTAGGTAGGTCAGTGGTATCACAGATCTTTTGAAGTGCAGTATCCTGGATAAATTTCACAGAGCAAAAGAAATTAATAAAGAGTAATAAGAGCAGTAGGTTATGGAAGTTTTGATTGAGTACCCACTCATGATGTCTTGAAAACATCACTAAAGCAAGGTCACCATGGATTTCTTACTGTTGAAAAGAATTTTTTCGTAACTTCTAAGATGGAAAATATGGTACGATAGGACAGAGAACAAACTGCAAAGTTCATGCAAGCAAGTATCACCAAACAATAGGGCAACATGTATACAGCTCAGTTTGTATATATCATTTTTGTTCCCTATTGGTTAATGAAGGGTGTAACCCACAGTACATGTATTCTAACTGATAATTGTTAAAGGTATTTAGTAAATTATTTAGGTGAACATCTGTAGTTGAATTGCCATAAGTTGATCCCAGACAGTTGCAGTGGGTTGGGTGTGGCAGCTTTATGGGACTACCTCAACCACTAACATAATACAATTTTGTAAACGTCTCTATGGCACTGCCTCAGTGTTGTCAGAGCTCTGTAGATGGCTACTGTTCCCAACTGCAGCCGTTAGCAATTTGTAGTTGAAATTTGGCAACAATGTTGTGAGCTGTCAGGGACCTTCTTAGATCATCTCAACTATAGAAAATGATACAGGAAGGAGTAAATAAACATCAATAAGACGTCATTACTTGGGAGTGATATGTGCTCCCTCCCATGTGATGGGGACAAGAAGCTACTTCCCAGTAAAGAATTATATGACATAGGACAGTGAAAACCACAAACTAAAAAGTTGGTGTTTGTGTCTAGTACAAGAGTAAAACAATGTTATAAGTGTAATTACAGAAAAGGAGCAGTGACACCAAAAGTGAAGTTTACCCCTCAGGAGTGCACCCGGAATTCAAGTGGGAGGACACGAAATGTATATAAATGATAATATTTTAGTGATTGTGTTACAGTCAACTTTCAAGCAAGATTTTTGAGGGCTGAATTCAGCTAAGGAGGGAAAAATATAACAAATCAAATAGTGGCTGTAGCCACAGCACCATGTTCTGGACACAGCTCACAACATTGCTGCCAACTTTCAACTACAAATCGCTAATGGCTGCAGGTGGGAACAGTAGCCCAGCAGTAGCCATCTACGGACAGTGACCTATGTCAACACTGTACCTTCAGCAAGGAGCCGCTTCTGCACCCTGACGATGACACAATGACAATGTCTTCGGTCACTGACCATCCTTCAAGATGCTTTTTTGTTTCCACAAAACTGACACAGAGTTGATTATGACTGAGTAAACATTTATGAATCTTGAAGTATGTAGGAACTTGGAGTGTGATATTTTAAAATGCATGAATTCTTTGAAATGCATGAACTGCTGTATAATTAAAGTTTGTTATATTCTGTTTTCAAGCCGATTACCTCATTCTTCTCAATTCCCTATTGTAAGATTTATTTTTGCCAGTGAGTTACTGTAATCACTTTATAACAAATATTTCAAGCCTTTACTTTGAACACTGTTATTTGTACTAAAATCATCCTGCTTCGATACAGTAGCTGCTTATGACTGTTTCTGAAGTTTAATCACGGATCCAGACCTCCTCTGTAGCCAGGTGATTAATGTCATCAGCTTTGGTGTGGAAGGACCCATGTTTGATTCCCTCTTCACATTTTTTCTGAGGTAAGGAGGTCTGGAACAGGGTCCACTCAGGTGCATGAGGCCAAATGAGGACCAGCTTGAATAAAGAAGCAGTGGTGTCATCAGGATTCATCTACTGGGGTGAAGCTGGAGGGATAGGTAACAGGCACATCACATGTCCCACAATCATAGTCTTGTCCTCATACTGCTTTGGAAGCAGCAGTTAGCCAGTCAGTACAGGCTTAAGGCCTAATGCCTAAGTGGTGTTTACATTTACATATACAGATGTAGAAGCATAGTACTATTTATTAATACTTAATGCACCATAAAATTCTAACCTATTTGAAGTTAACAGCTCATTATACAATAAATAATGTATAGTTGTACTTCAAAATGAGTGTGTTAACAAGCCATTTAAATGTAAGCACACAATTGATATCCGTTAAGTTGACCGCTCAATAAAAATGGCTGTAGTACAAAAATTCTTCCAAGTCCATTACACTGATGATTTAGCCATAGATTCTCCTATTACCAAATGTATTATCTTCACCATACCAACCTCTAAATGTTGGCTAATGGCTGTAGGTAGCAGTTATATAAAAAACTGAGTGAAGTTCACATGCATTTTGTGGAATTAAATTATTCCTGTTGTCATGTCCTAGTTCATGAACTACAGGCAACATATGAGTGGCCAAGTAAGTGGTCCTGACAGTCAGGATACCAGTTACTTTGGAATAAGGCTGGGCATCTCAAACATATTCTGAGTCATGGTCACCTTTGTGCTCAGATGGCAAAGACTACCAAATCCACTGGTTAGTCCCTCAACCGTTAGGGGTAAAACTCAATGGGACCCGGGTCACGTAAGGCTAGCAACCTGCTTCCCTGGTACTTTAATATGATGCTGGCAACAATCAGAGCAAAATTCCTCGGACCTTTGGAGGTGACGGAGTCCCACCTCTAATTGACAAACAAGGGACTCCTAAGATACAACTCAGCAAATGAATGGTAACGAGATGGGGAGCAATTAATATCAATGGGGGCTACTCTGTGAAGAAGGTAGAGCTGGCAGTGGCTGCAAGTAAGATGGGGTTGGACATTTTAGCTGTTAGTGACATTTGGGTAAGGGGTGAGAAAGAAGAGGAAGTGGGAGAATACAAGATCTACCTGTCAGGAGTCAAAGCAGCAATAGCACAATGGTGTGTAGGGCTTTACATCAGGAAAGAAATGGAACCCAGCGTAGTTGCAATAAGATATGTAAATGAATGACTGATTTAGATAGATTTGACAGTGTCTAGCAAGAAAATTAGGATTGTGTCAGTATATTCGCATTGTGAAGGGACAGATCAAGATACATGGATAGTTTTTATGATGCACTCAGTGATGTAGTTGTTAGAGTAAAGGACAAGGGCAGTGTTCTGCTCATGGGTGATTTTAACGCCAGGATTAGAAATCGAACAGAAGGGTATGAAAAGGTTATGGGTAAGTTTGGAGAGGACATGGAGGCCAACAGGAACAGGAAACAACTCTTGGATATCTGTGCCAGTATGGGATTAGTAATCACAAACTCCTTTTTTAAACATAAGAACATTCAACGGCATACTTGGGATGGCAGGGGAACTAGTTCTGTCATTGACTATATAATAACAGATCAGGAACTCAGGAAGGCTGTGAGGGACACACGTGTATTCAGGGGATTCTTTGATGACTCTGATCACTATTTAATATGCAGTGAAATTGGTATTGTGAGGCCGAAAGTGCAGGGGGTCAGGTCCATATGCAGGAGGATAAGAGTGGAGAAACTTCAGGATAAGGAAATCAGGCACAAGTACATAACAGTGATCTCAGAAAGGTACCAGTTAGTTGAATGTAGCCAATTACAGTCATTGGAAAAAGGAATGGACAAGGTACAGGGACACAGTACTAGAAGTGGCTAAAGAATGTCTTGGAACAGTAGTGTGTAAAGGTAGGATGAAGCAAACAGCTTGGTGGAATGACACAGCCAAGGCAGCCTGTAAAAGGAAAAAGAAGGCATATCTAAAATGGCGACATACTAGAACTCAGGTAGACAGAAAAAGTTATGTTGAAGAAAGAAACAGATAATTGTAGCATCCAAGAAGAAATATTGGGAAGACTTTGGAAACAGGTTCGGAGACTTGGGGTCAAGCTGCTGGAAAACCATTCTGGAGTGTAATTAGCAGTCTTTGAAATGGAGGTAAGAAGGAAATGACAAGTATTTTGGACAGCTGGCGAAGAGTTCTCGGGCTTCCAGCCGGGTGGCGGTGTCTTGAAACTGCGACGTTTCGACGAATGACATACTCATCATCTTCTGGCGAAGTGCCGAGACGTTGCGGATGCCGGTCCCTTTATACCTGCGGTGTGCCCCCCACCACCTAGCCACGGGAGGCTGGGTCCAGAGGAGCTGGCGGGCGGGGTGGAGGGGGAAGCGGTTGCGCCGCTTGTGTCTCCGTCAGAGCATTCTGATCGCGTCTCGTGAGCTGGACGGTTCTTGTTGTGTTCCTGGCGTATTGTGGCCAATGCTGGGTTCCAGGCCACGCTCAGTTGATAGCCTTCATCCCTGTTCACAAGATTCTCATGGACCCGTATTTCTATTGATTCTTTAATGACGCTATCCCAATAGCTCCCGGCTCGGCACAGCACCCTGGTGTTTTCGAAATCAAAGGTGTGGTTTTCTTTGATGCTGTGTTCAGCTATAGCAGATTTCTCCATCTGTCCAAGTCGAACATGCCTGATGTGTTCCTCGCACCTTTTAGAGATGTAGCGCTGCGTTTGACCAATGTACTGCACACCACATTTGCATGCAATGCTGTATATACCAGGTGTGTTTAGTTTGAGTGGGTCTTTAGCTGAGCCCAGCAGCTCTTTCGTCTTCGGAGGTGGTCGGAAGACGGTATTTATGTTTGATTTTCTTAATAGCCTCCCGATTTTGGCTGATGTGGGCCCCAAATATGGAAGAAAGGCGAGTCTCTTGTTAACTTCCTCTTCGTCTTCCTGAAATTTGTCAGCCTGTCTCCTCTTGAAGGCCCTGCTAATCTGTGTTTCACTGTACCCGTTTTTCCGAAATACCTCTCTTAGGTGGTGTAATTCGTCTGAGAGGCTTTCTTTGTCACAAATGACGTGTGCCCTATGTACCAAGGTGGTCAGTACTGACTGGCGTTGCGCCGGATGGTGGCAGCTGGTTGCATGTAGGTACAGGTCTGTGTGCGTCTTTTTTCTATATACTGAATGGCCCAGCGTGCCATCCACTTTCTTCCTGATCAGTATGTCCAGGAATGGAATACAGCCATTCTCTTCTACTTCCTTCGTGAAGGTGATATTCTCATGTATGCCATTTAGGTGGTCCATAAACTCCTCCAGTGCCTGCCTGCCATGCTGCCAAATCACGATAGTGTCGTCCACATAGCTGAAGAAGTGCCTGGGTTTACGGTGAGCAGTTTGTAGTGCCACCTCCTCAAAGTGTTCCATATAGAGATTCGCGATCCCTGGAGCAAGGGGAGATCCCATGGCCACTCCATCCACTTGTTCATAATAACCAGCTGCCACCATCCAGCGCAACGCCAGTCAGTACTGACCACCTTGGTACATAGGGCGCAAGTCATTTGTGACAAAGAAAGCCTCTCAGATGAATTACACCACCTAAGAGAGGTATTTCGGAAAAACGGGTACAGTGAAACACAGATTAGCAGGGCCTTCAAGAGGAAACAGGTTGACAAATTTCAGGAAGACGAAGAGGAAGTTAACAAGAGACTCGCCTTTCTTCCATATTTGGGGCCCACATCAGCCAAAATCGGGAGGCTATTAAGAAAATCAAACATAAATACTGTCTTCCGACCACCGACGAAGACGAAAGAGCTGCTGGGCTCAGCTAAAGACCCACTCAAACTAAACACATCTGGTATATACAGCATTGCATGCGAATGTGGTGTGCAGTACATTGGTCAAACGCAGCGCTGCATCTCTAAAATGTGCGAGGAACACATCAGGCATGTTCGACTTGGACAGATGGAGAAATCTGCTATAGCTGAACACAGCATCAAAGAAAACCACACCTTTGATTTCGAAAACACCAGGGTGCTATGCCGAGCCGGGAGCTATTGGGATAGCGTCATTAAAGAATCAATAGAAATACGGGTCCACGAGAATCTTGTGAACAGGGACGAAAGCTATCAACTGAGCGTGGCCTGGAATCCAGCATTAGCCGCAATACGCCAGGAACGCAACAAGAACCGTCCAGCTCATGAGACGCGATCAGAATGCTCTGACGGAGACACGAGCGGCGCACTCGCTTCCCCCTCCACCCCGCCCGCCGGCTCCTCTGGACCCAGCCTCCTGCGGCCGGGTAGTGGGGGGCACACTGCAGGTATAAAGGGACCGGCATCCGCAACGTCTCGGCACTTCGCCAGAAGATGATGAGTATGTCACTCGTCGAAACGTCGCAGTTTGAAGACACCGCCACCCGGCTGGAAGGCCGAGAACTCTTCGCTAGCTGTATACACCGGGAAAGCATACATTCACATTTATTTTGGACAGGTCAGGTAAACTGCTGGTGAATCCTGTTGATGCCTTGGGTAGATGGAGGAAATATTTTGAAGATTTGCTCAATGTAGGTGAAAATATGATCAGTAATGTTTCAGATTTCGATCTACAATGGGATAGGAATGATGATGGAAATAGGATCACAGTTGAGGAAGTGGAGAAAATGGTCAATAGATTGCAGTGCAATAAAGTGGCTGTGGCGGATGAAATTAAGTCGGAACTCATCAAATACAGTGGAATGTCAGGTCTTAAATGGCTACACAGGATAATTGAAATGGCGTGGGAGTCGGGACAGGTTCCATCAGACTGGATGAAAGCAGTAATCACACCAATCATTAAACATGGAAACAGAAAAGATTGTAACAACTACAGAAGTATCTCTTTAATCAGTGTTGTGTGTAAAATCTTCTCAGGTATTGTTGAAAGGAAAGTGCGAGTATTAGTTGAGGACAAACTGGATGAAAATCAGTGTGGATTTAGGCCTCTTAGAGGTTGTCAGGACCAGATCTTTAGCTTACGGCAAATAATGGAGAAGTGTTACGAGTGGAACAGGGAATTGTATCTATGCTTTATAGATCTAGAAAAGGCATATGACCGGGTTACTAGGAGGAAGTTATTGTCTGTTCTACAAGATTATGGAATAGGAGGCAAACTTTTGCAAGCAATTAAAGGTCTTTACATAGATAATCAGGCAGCAGTTAGAGTTGACGGTAAATTGAGTTAATGGTTCAGAGTAGTTTCAGGGGTAAGACAAGGCTGCGACCTGTCTCCACTGTTGTTCATATTTTTTATGGATCATATGTTGAAAACAATAGACTGGCTGGGTGAGATTAAGATATGTGAACACAAAATAAGCAGTCTCACATGTGCAGATGACTTAGTTGTGATGGCAGATTCGATTGAAAGTTTGCAAAGTAATATTTCAGAACTAGATCAGAAATGTAAGGACTATGGTATGAAGATTAGCATCTCCAAAACGAAAGTAATGTCAGTGGGAAAGAGATATAAACAGACCGAGTGCCAAATAGGAGGAACAAATTTAGAACAGGTGGACGGTTTCAAGTACTTAGGATGCATATTCTCACAGGATGGCAACATGGTGAAAGAACTGGAAGTGAGGTGTAGCAAAACTAATGCAGTGAATGCTCAGCTACGATCTACTCTCTTCTGCAAGAAGCTAGTCAATACCAAGACTAAGTTATCTGTGCACCGTTCAATCTTTCGACCAACTTTGTGGTATGGATCCGAAAGCTGGGTGGATTCAGGTTATCTTATCAATAAGGTTGAGGTTACAGATATGAAAGTAGCTAGGATGATTGCAGATACTAGTAGATGGGAAAAATGGCAGGAGGCTGTCCACAATGAGGAAATCAAAGAAAAACTGGGAATGAACTCTATAGATGTAGCAGTCAGGGCGAACAGACTTAGATGGTGGAGTCATGTGACATGCATGGGAGAAGCAAGGTTACCCAAGAGACTCATGGGTTCAGCAGTAGAGGGTTGGAGGAGTCAGGGTAGACCAAGGAGAAGGTACCTGGATTCGTTTAAGAACGATTTTGAAGTAATAGGCTTAACATCAGAAGAGGCACCAATGTTAGCACTGAATAGGGGATCATGGAGGAATTTTATAAGGGTGACTATGCTCCAGACTGAACGCTGAAAGGCATAATAAGTCTTAAATGATGATGAGGATGATGATTAAATTATAGCTTTTGTTGAGAAATTGCTGACTACTTACACTCACTGTATGAAATACTGGCGTAAAATAACTTTAATATTTGCAAAAATGCATTTTACCACAATTCTGAGAGTATATCAGAGATAAAATAACATGGGGACAGGGCAGAAGCATTGCTGGATTCTATTAACCAACATTACTGAACTGTTTGAAACAACGATTTACTGAAAAATGATCAAGATTTGTAAACAAGATTCATTCACTCATAATAAAATACTCTATCACAACATTTACACTCCAATTCAGAGAAAAGTTGCTGTAGTAGAAGAAGCACCTTCTTCTTTTGTGCTTCAATGCTTAGGCGATTGTGCCTGTTCCATCTCCACTTTTTCACTGCCACCTCATTCTGGGTCTTCCTACATCCTCTCATCCTCTTGGCTGGTACAGCATGGCCAGATGTTGGATTTTCTCTGCACTTATGCTTTGTAGGTGATCATTCCATAATGTTTTAGTTTCTTCAATCTTTTCATTATATTGTAAATATGTAATTAATTTCTAGTATCTTCATTTCTTATATAGTCATCCCTGGTAATACCTCTTGCTTTGCTAAGGAATCTTATATTTACTAACTTGTAATTTAATTTCATCATACCTTTTAGGGATTCATGACTTACTTCCATATAACAATGCAGGCAGTAACCATGGTTTCATAAAATTTTTATTTTGGTTCCTTCGATACTTCACTCTGAAATGTTCTGTTTATCATTCTGAATATTGACTTATATTTATTAATTTTATTTTCTATGTCCTTTTCCATGTCATAGCTTATGTTGCACCCTGAAAGTTAAAGTTAGTAACCTGCTCAAGTGGTGTATTACCTATTATTATTTTTGAGCAGCTGGTGACCTGCTCAATTGCTGTATTAGCTATTATTGTTTTTGAACGTGTGGGATATTTCCCATGATGAGCCATGATTAGTTTTCATTGTTGATATTCAAAGGTTATATTCTCTTTTGTGTAATTGACATAATTTATAGACTGCTTTTGGTAACACATCTTCACTTTCTTCCAAAATATTAACATCATCTACACAAATGAGGATATTAACATATTTTTTCTATTTATTCTATACCTGGATTTACTTCCTGTCTCCAGATCTTAATCAGATCATTTATATATACATTAAATAAGATCAGTGACAAGCTCCAGCCTTGTTTGAGCCCCTTATGAGTAGTGATTTCTTCAGTTTTATTACAACCAACTTTGATAATTTTTTTATAGCTTCAATAAGATATCTAGAATATCCATTTTAATCATTATGTCCCACAGTTTCTTTCTGTCCATACTGTAAAAAGCTTTTTCCAAAGTCAATAAAAGCTTTATGTGTCTCTAAATTGTATTCTCATCATTTCTCTAAAACCCTTTTTATGGGAAATACATTATCACTGCATGAACGGCCTTTCTGGAATTCACTATGTTCATCTAATAGGAGACTCTCTTTTATGGTTCTTAAGCAATTGTAAATACTTAATAGGCTGAGTTTTGGAGGCTAATCCCTCTATAATTTTCACTGTTGTTTCTTTGACCTTTTTCAAAAATTGATAGCACTTCAGATATTTTTCAAGAGTTCAGAACCAATGCCAACATCTATTAAATAAAGGTAATACTCTAACATCACAAAAAGGACCGACATATTTTCAGAGTTCATTGTTAGTACCATCTGGTCCATATCCTTTCCTGTTTTTTATACTTTTTGGAACTACTTCTTGTGTTGTTATTGACTCCTTTGCACTATTGTGTGATGTAATTTCCTTCTCCTCCTTCAATTCTGGATCTTTTTTTATGCCACACTTTTTTTATAAAATTCTTTCCACAGATCTTCGTACATTATATTTAGATCTGTTCCATTCTATTGGGAGATTTGTTAGTTTATGGGCAAAAGTGTGCCTCCCATGTATATCTTGTTCTGATTTAATTATAAAATGATGCCATGACTCTTGACGTGCTAGCCTAGTTACTTGTTTGGTACAGTTCTGTGTTTGCTTATACTCCTCTTCAGTTTCTGCCTTCTAGAGGGCTCCCTTCATAGGGGGATGTAGGCAGCAACCCCTTAGGCCCTTAGCTATATCTAAAACTACTTCCACTTACTTGTGTCAGACATCTCCTATTTTTTTTGCTGGTCAGCTCTTGCTTTTTCTGATCCCGTCAGCATCTGGTTGTGAGGCCTGAGGGTGTCTTTCATTTTCATTTTGTGTTGGTGGTGATGTCAATGGCAGAGATAGTGGAAGAGTATGTTATATTACATCCCAGTGGTACAAGAGGAGGAACACATCTTTTCAGGGCAGCTGGAGCTTGGAACTTGGGAATGGCAGTCTACCTAGAAATGGTAATCTGAAATATTACTCAGCAGGCTTGGAATCTGTTCTGGGAGCACCATCACCAAGCTTAACCTGGACAATGTTCATAATGCAGCCAAGGCTGTTGTCACAGTTCACAGCCTTGGATGAGAAAAAGAATGTGATTTGAAATTCTATGTTTTTCCTTATTAGCTGTATTATTTCCAGCCCAAAGATTTTTTTCTTTTTATTTACTAAACTGAAAATTTACTTTGCATGAAAGAAATTTTTATTGGACAAGAAGACGACTGCCTCCATAATTTCACATTTTGAAAAGTTCAGCAAAACCTACTTTTCTGTTGGCTGAAAAACTGAAAATCTGACACTGACTGGATGACATATAATCATCTAATGAGACTATGTTTAAAAATTAACTGTCTTTCTTATTGTTTATTTTTTACTTGACTTAACACACTATTACTATAATATGTCCCATGACAGTTGACTTTATGTTACAAGAGTAGAATGTTCATTATTTTCTAAGATTATTTTCTTTATAAGGTGGATGCTGAGGATGAATATGCATATTGCGGAACAACATCAGGAGATATACTGAAAATTCGATTAAATTATGGGTCAGGTTCAGCTGCTGGAGTTAATCCTGTACTTGAAGGCTGTTACGCAAAAATTCCAAAGAAAAAATTAGCAGAAGGAGCTGAGCCATCAGAACGGTACAGCAAAGGCAAGTAACAATATTACTAAATATGGTAAAGTATAAAACATTCAACAGGCAGAAGTATAGATCTATCTCTTTCTGCCTTTCTGCACGTGCATATGCAAGTGTGTGTGTGTGTGTGTGTGTGTGTGTGTGTGTGTGTGCGTGTGTTTGCACAACACGGGTGTCATTAATGAAGTGATGAACTGTTCGTGTTGATATATTGCAAAGAATGCTGCTGATGATTTTATGTTATTACTATATACTCCAAAAGACAGTGAGACAATTCTAAAAACATAATTCTGAAATACATATATAATTTTAAAACATAATCTCTATTACTGTGGGGAATTTTTTCTTGATGTGCAGATGAAAAGTAAGTGCCAATAGGAAATCAGTAATATTTGCCAAAATAGTCTGTCTAGTTTATTGAATCGAAATGTATTATAATCAGCAGAATTATAAAAAATTAACTTTAACCTTGAAATTTCACATAGGAACTGGCATATCCCACCAATTTTTCCAATAATTTGTGAATGTTCTCAATCAAATTCAACAGGAACTCTTGTGTTGCATTGGTGAGAACATGTCAGATGTGAGCTTTCAAATTATTTAGCATACATGGTTCAGTGCAATAACTTCCTCCATTGTCCTTATCTACAAAAAGAAATTGTGTGGTGTAAGATCAAAGCCTTGTACATGCCACTCAATAGCACTGCAGTGAGCCAACAGATCTCCTGAAGGAGACATACTTAACTTCCTTCAGCATATAGAAAATACATTAATTCAAACACCAAAAAATAAGCAAACTATTTGCATGGTGATTTCAATACAACTTTAGCAAACACCAGAGTTAATGAATCTCTTATAACTTAGAAATCAGAATACACTTGGTACATGAGAGACTTGTTATACAATATCCACACTATATCGCATAACAATTAACTCTAATCAACAACATTAGGAAGCAGAAACAGTAAAACTTGGAAATGCTGAATATTCAAAGTGATAAGGCTAACAAACTTGGACAGGTACACTTACAGTGATCACAAAACTAAGCTGTTTAGAAATTACTTTAAAAAAGAGTAATGGGAGCAAATTACACTGCTGGAAATATATCAGAGTAATTTAATATCTTTATTGATACAATAAATATCATTTTTGTGTAGCATTTTCACTTAATACAAGAAGAACAAAAGCCAGCTGCTCAAACAAATGGATCACCCCAGGTATTAGCAAATTATGTGCACAGATATGATTCCTGTTCAGAATTACTAAAATATATCACACACCACCTGAATTAGAAAGATATTTTAAAAACTGTGTTATAATAGGCTGGAAGGTAATAAAAATTGCAAAATGCTGGAAGATGACAGATACATAGAGAACACTTTCAACAAAATGAAGACTGATTGGAATGTTGTAAAGAAAGGAACAGAAAGTAACAAAACTAAAATTAATAACATACAATTGAATGAAAATTTGCAAATTATCAGCAAGCTGAAGGATGTTGCTAGTGTGTTTAACAGCTATTTTGTAAATGTAGCAGGAAAAACTGAGCAATAGTCACCCATAAAAATCACACACACTTGACATAAAACATTGAACAGGTAGATAACACACTATATCTCATAACACACTATTTCTCATGGCAACAAATATACAGTATGTACAGCAAAAAATCAAGTTTCCAAAACCAAAACACTCATCAGGAATACATAATATACCATAGTTAGCTGTAAAAACTGTACAAACATAATCTCTGAACCAGTGACATACCTTGTAAACCTGTCTTCAACAGGAAACTTTCCACCAGCTTAAAAACTGATATAAATGCTTCACAAAAAAGAAATCTAAGAGAAAATGTCAGACTATAGGTCTGTTTCTCTACTGTGTGCATTTTCAAAAATTCCACAAAATCATGATAAATTACTAAGTAAAATTCAGGATATAGTTGGTAAGGTGTATAAGGAATGAGATGGAGCATTTCGAGTCTGTAAGTTGTTGAGATAGATAGTGTTCAGTAGTGGCAAAGCCATGCGCTGAGGGATGTTGGTGTTCAGCGATGTGGCATCAACAGTAATAACGATGATTCCAGAAGGTTGGCACTTCTAATCATCACTTAAGTTCCCATCAGTTAGTCATATGATAGGACATAAATTTCCTTTGTATCGTTCACTTACACTCGTACCAGGGAAGTTCATAAATTTGGTTTCCAAAGATTTCAATCAGTCAGGTCTGATTCATATTGAACGTGGTATGGCAGTATGCATGTATAAACAAACACTTAAGCAGATGACTGCCTTGGTGATGAGAAAATGAAAATTAAATAATGCCTGTAAACTTACTATTTTTAATGAGAATGATGATAACTGAAAATAATGCCTGAAATTGAAGAAAATAGTTTTCCTGAAATAATGTAGTGTTGATGTTTTCTTATAAACTGTATATTGATTTACAGGTGTTACAGCCTTGACATTACTCACTGAAAAATGCACCACAAAGGTTGTTGTTGCTGCAGGGGATGGAACTGTAGAATTAGTGAAGGAAAGAAGCAGTCCTGTGAGTCTAAAGAAAAGTGCATTACGGCTGCCTACAACACCGAAGCTTGTTGCAGTAAGTATGTGTGTATGTGTATTTCTTACTAAGATTGAGTCACTAGACTATTTTTCTACATAACGGGAAACCAACCTTCCTATGCTGTCTTCATAGAAAGATACTGCTACTCAAGACAACTACTGCTGAACACCATTCTTTGCTCATCATCACTGTCAAAGCGCATTCCTCCAAAATCATGCTTCAAGAACAAGTGGTAGACAAGGTGTGAGATCAGGGCTGTACGGCGGGTGATTGAAATGCTCCCAATCAACCTGCTGAATAAGGTTTTGAGTGACACTAACAGAATGGGGATATGCTTTGTCACGAAATAACACAATGACTTGCTTGGCACTCCATGCCTTTTGTTTTGGATTGCATACAGAAGTTTTCTCAGTGTTTTGCAGTTATCATATTACATTTACAGCTTTGCCTCTGGGAAGGAACTCAACAAGCAGGGCACCCTATCTGTTCCAGAACACAGGGCACATGATTATTTGTGCTGACAATTTTGTTTTGAATTTTTGTCTTTTGGGGTTATGTGTGCCTCAGTTTCATTGAATGTTGTTTTGATTCTGGAGTGACATGACAAACCTAAGTTTCATCACTAGGCACAATATTATTTAAGAATTCATCTCCATCATCTCTGCCATTGCCAGTCTACATTTTATATCCTCTCTACTTCGACCATCATCAGTTATTTTACTCCCTAAATAGCAAAACTCCTTTACTACTTTAAGTGTCTCATTTCCTAATCTAATCCCCTCAGCATCACCCGATTTAATTTGACTACATTCCATTATCCTCGTTTTGCTTTTGTTGATGTTCATCTTATATCCTCCTTTCAAGACACTGTCCATTCCGCTCAACTGCTCTTCCAAGTCATTTGCTGTCTCTGACAGAATTACAATGTCATCGGCGAACCTCAAAGTTTTTACTTCTTCTCCATGAATTTTAATACCTACTCCGAATTTTTCTTTTGTTTCCTTTACTGCTTGCTCAATATACAGATTGAATAACATCGGGGAGAGGCTACAACCCTGTCTCACTCCTTTCCCAACCACTGCTTCCCTTTCATGGCCCTCGACTCTTATAACTGCCATCTGGTTTCTGTACAAATTGTAAATAGCCTTTCGCTCCTTGTATTTTACCCCTGCCACCTTCAGAATTTGAAAGAGAGTATTCCAGTTAATGTTGTCAAAAGCTTTCTCTAAGTCTACAAATCCTAGAAACGTAGATTTGCCTTTTCTTAATCTTTCTTCTAAGATAAGTCGTAAGGTTAGTATTGCCTCACATGTTCCAACATTTCTACGGAATCCAAACTGATCTTCCCCGAGGTCCGCTTCTACCAGTTTTTTCATTCGTCTGTAAAGAATTCACGTTAGTATTTTGCATCTGTGACTTATTAAACTGATAGTTCGGTAATTTTCACATCTGTCAACACCTGCTTTCTTTGGGATTGGAATCATTATATTCTTCTTGAAGTCTGTGGGTATTTTGCCTGTCTCATACATCTTGCTCACCAGATGGCAAGGAAATCGTTTCTGAAGAAGAGAAATTTGTTGACATCGAGTATAGATTTAAGTGTCAGGAAGTCGTTTCTGAAAGTATTTGTATGGAGTGTAGCCATGTATGGAAGTGAAACATGGACGATAACCAGTTTGGACAAGAAGAGAATAGAAGCTTTCGAAATGTGGTGCTACAGAAGAATGCTGAAGATAAGGTGGGTAGATCACGTAACTAATGCGGAGGTATTGAATAGGATTGGGGAGAAGAGAAGTTTGTGGCACAACTTGACTAGAAGAAGGGATCGGTTGGTAGGACATGTTTTGAGGCATCAGAGGATCACAAATTTAGCATTGGAGGGCAGCGTGGAGGGTAAAAATCGTAGAGGGAGACCATGAGATCAATACACTAAGCAGATTCAGAAGGATGTAGGTTGCAGTAGGTACTGGGAGATGAAGAAGCTTGCGCAGGATAGAGCAGCATGGAGAGCTGCATCAAACCAGTCTCAGGACTGAAGACCACAACAACAACAACATCTCTGTATCAGGTAAGAATGCCAAAGCACCGCCAAATATCTTCATTTTGTGGACACCTGTGAGCATTTTGAGAACCTACTGGCAACATAATTTGCAAAAATGTGATTTTTGACAATTTCATGCAAAAGTTTTTGAAATTTGTGGGAACTCATTACAAAACAATCTTAGTGTGAACTGTCTGTTTTCACGAATTTTCTCATTCACTTTCTCATCCAAACCATCATTGACAACAGTAGGCTGCCCCCTCCATGCTCCATCATCAACATTGGTTGGTCAATCATTGAATTGTCTCACCCATTTTCTCACCATTCCATGAGTAATTACATTTTCACCATAAATCGCTATAAGTTAAATATGAATTGTAGCTGGCTTAACGTTCTTGAGGCTCAAAAACTATGTCACAGAACACACTAAATGGGTTCAGAGATTATCTTAAACATTTTGAACAATCACTTTTAAATGTAAACGCAACACATTTCAGCTATAGTGGAGTAAGTGGAAGGAAAATGAACCAGAAAGATGAGTGTGAGTGTGTGGAAATGCAACTACAGTGTTGTGATGGCAGTAGAATGAAACAGTACTTATTTTCTGCACATCTCATATTTGTTTTTAAGTGATTAAAATGAAGTTTTTGCACTTGAAACATAAATGTTTTACTGCAGAATATTTTTGATTTCTTCACGTAACGTATTAGGTGTATTTTGAAATGCTGGGTTCAATATTGTGCTTAAAGTGCTTAATAATCCAAAAGCCTTACAATTTTGTTGTCCTTTAAATTTAGGCATATTCACTTTGCAATCTGCAGATCACACTGAAAAAGAGAACTGCCACTGAACTGAAAAAAAATCAAAGGAAAAACGGCTGTTCTAAATTGGTTCTTTTGCTACATGAAGTATTATCAATTATGCTAATCTTCATCTTATTAATCACAGAATTTGGAATTACTTTATTATAATATCTATAAAAAATACAAACATACATAGGTAGACCCATTTTTTTAAAAAAATTGCTCTCCTCCCATTTAATTATTCAGTAGCTATCTATTTCATATTTATATGTGTATATAGATACTTACCTCTGCAGTGCAAAACAGGATTAATGTGTATATGGATATTTACCTCTGCAGTGCAAATCAGGATTATGTTGTGCTGAATCCTATGCTCTACACTCTGTCTATAAATTTGTAAAGTTACTTCCATAAGGAAAGCTTACATGTGCTACTGGCAGAAACACTTAAAAGTGGAACATTTTTGTAGTAGCTTTTGGAACGTGTATGATCAGATAAGGTTGGAAAGTGAGAGGAGATCACCTAAACACCCAGTTTTCATGCGGATGAGAGGAGACAAAGGGAAAGGGGGAGACTTTAGGAAAAGAGGTGTTCCCTTCATTACAATAGGTGGGTTGTTCTCAACCTCATGCCTGAGTTACGTGCCCTCCCTTCTAATCTTTTCAATACATTTCCCTTTCCTTCCTTGAATGAAAAGTTCCAAAACGTAGGATAGTTTTCTCTCCTAATTATATATGTGTCTTGGCAGTACTAAGAATTTTATCTTCTGGAGGTAGGTTCTGGCCAGACATCCAGTCTCCTTGTAATAATAGTTTTCTCATGTGAATCTTCCTTTTAATACAGTTAACAGCCTCTCTGCAAAGTTAAGCAAATGTGTATTACAAGAATGTGATACATTAAAAACAGCTTTTAAAAACTGTATTGATGTGAAATTCCTTAGTTTAAATATCTAAATATAGTATATGAATAAATGTGGCCTTGTTTTTCTTTCTTCCTATTCCTTCTTCTTCTTACTTATGTAAATTGTTTCAGAAGTAACTTTATATAACTTTTGACACTAATTTTTGATAAGAAATGATACTTTCCATGTATTTGTGTAACATATTGCTTTGATTGTCATATTTATTGCTTATTACAAAAACCATAAGAAGGAGTAGAACAGATGTGTGAAACTATTGACCAATAAAATGACTCCTAATTTTTCCAGAGTCATTGGTTTTTTTATATAACTGAGCGTTCAATTTCTGTAGTAGATAACAATTTCAGTTGAATGAGCCATAGTCACTCATTAATGAATTCATCATGTTCCATAGATCCTGTCTGGAAGAGAAAGTTTGGAATGTGGTATGAGTCAAGCTATCCTTTACCAGAAGATGAATCACTTGTAGAAACTTAAACTGTATCCTGTATTAACAACAGTCACAGTCACTTAATGTAACCTACTTTCAAAAGTGTTGATGTTTTGTCAGTTATGTGAAATAGCTGCTGTTTATCTACTATGAGGGCACACTTAAAAGTAATGTCTCCAAATTTTTAATTTGAAAATTCTTAAAGCATTTTAATAAAACAAACTACATTAACATTCATTTCTACACATTTTTTTCTCCCAAGGAGAAACCAATTTGTTGATACCACCGCTGTAGAATGTTTGACTTTGTTGATGGAGCCACAGCCTCAGCTCTGCTTGCAGCACTTCATCACTATCAAAGAGATTCTTTAAGTTTTGGGAGCAGATGAAAATTGGATGAGGCCAAGTCAGGACTGTGTGGAAGATGATCAATGACAGTGAGTGGACCCAAGGTGCCATATTGTTGCAGATGTCACAGCATTTGAGTATGGTCTGACATTGCCATGCTGAAGGGGAGATTGCTCAATGTATGAATGAACTCTTAGGAATTGATGCTTTCAGTTTTCTAAGGGTCTAACAGTACCTTACAGAGTTTATGGTGGTGCATTTAGTCATGAATTCCAAATATAACACACATCAAACATCCCAAAACACTGTGAGCATGACTGACTGGTGATGGCATACTCTTGAACTTTTCAGTGTCAGTGATTCTTTGTGGTGGAACTCCATCAATGCTGTCTTCTTTTCAGAGTCAGAATGGTGAACTTCATCACCTGTCGCAGTGTCATTAAGGAACCCGTCACTGTAACAGCGTCATTCTCATATGGATTTCAATTGGAGGTACTTTTCTGTGTTTAGAAACTTGATTACAGTACACTGTTTCGCACAGCACTGACATAGTTATGTTACAAATCTCCATGTTACACGTTACAATTCAGAGCCCTCTAGTGACAGACAGTTGAAGCTTGCATCAGTGAAGTGGGAAAGTTGGCAGAGTAATATGCATAACATGCAATATCTCAACCAATATTAAGAACAGAATGAAAAATTCAGAGGCTTTACTTTTCAGCACACTTTCATATTACTCATTAACGTTTATTTGATTACACTGATAAACACTGTTGCTTGCCATGCAGTTAGCAAACGTTTTCAGTCCTTGAATTTAGATAATGTGATGTAAAAGAAGTGGCTGATGAGGAAGATTTTTTAATTTTTTTCCAAATTATTTGGGATTCTCAGTTTCTTGCTTTTCTTAGGCTGGCACTTGTAGAACATCTATGAATCAAAGTACATAACTGCCATCTGAATCCTAAACAAGGAGGAAAAGCCAACATTAAAATTATTTTTGTGTAACATTGTTATAGTAAAAATGACAATAGAGATAAAAATGTTTTTTGTCATCAGCAACAAAAGTCATTAGGGAATAAGTGCACTGACAAATAAATGTAGGCAATCTAAATTCTTTAGAAAGGACTTGGAAAGATGTATGGACTTCTACTTTACACAATATTCTTTCTGCCTGATTTTACTGAAAAACTGCTTTGTTTGCCATATGTGCATTGCCAAATGGTAATTCTGTACAGCAACAGGGAATGAGAAAGTACAAAATAGCTGAACACCTTTGTGTATAAGTCAAAATAATGAGAGATATTCAGCTGAACACCACTTCCTGATTAATGAGTCAATGTGGTGATTTAATTTTCACTTGTTTAAAGTGCCTTGGAACAGTATACCTCCTGCAGCTTGGTAAACTTTAGACATCTTCTCTGACAATGTAAAAGGTAGGACATAACTGGTCAATGACCATAGAGAATGCCAGTGAGGAATTACCACTGATACTGCAGGGAATATGGAAGTGATTGTTACACACTGTATGGGCCTGGTGCCCAAGCCAGCAGCACAGCAGAATTACATCCATGCTGAGACTAATGGGGAGAACTTAGGTAACTTTGAACTGTGGACCGTGTGGAGGGCTCAGCTTAACTATTGTCACCTTCTGCCCCAAGGGCCTCTAGTTCCCATCTGGTACATGCAGCGGTTCTTTTGTCATCATGAGGGGAGAGCCGACATGGCTGCCCATCGTCTGCTCCTGATGACAAACACTATTGCTGGTGGCTGCCCTACTTGTGCGCAGTACATGACAGGGTCTCGGGTGCCCTGGTCATTTTCTCTTAGGAGCAGTGTGCGGCTGCATGCAGTGCAGGTGCAGCCTCACACAATTACAATGGGCCATTGGCCTTATAATATCATGGAGCTGATTTGGCACCATGCCGGCAGTGAGCCCATGCTTATCAGGCATACTGCAGTGGCTCGCTTATTCCTGCCCCTTCAGTACTGACAGCCTGAACATTGATACATTAAATGTAATTTTTTCTGTGGAAAATAGTTTGTTTTAATATTGTTTCAATAATGCCTTCCAACATCAGGTAAGCATCCACTCTGTGTCAGCATTACACATATTCCTTTCTAGTGCTCTCTTGACGTCTTGACTTTGATCAGACCTTCAACCACCACCCACTGTACCATCTACCCAGCCGGCTGCTACATTTGGTTGCAGAACAGTGTGTTAACCTCTATATTTTTCTGACCGAGGAACTACGCTTGCTGTGGGTTGTGTTTTGCCAGGTGTCTAGTTCTATTTGTATGTATAAAAAATGGTTCAAATGGCTCTGAGCACTATGGGACTCAACTGCTGAGGTCATTAGTCCCCTAGAACTTAGAACTAGTTAAACCTAACTAACCTAAGGACATCACAAACATCCATGCCCGAGGCAGGATTCGAACCTGCGACCGTAGCGGTCTTGCGGTTCCAGACTGCAGCGCCTTTAACGCATGGCCATTTGTATGTATAACCTGAAGAAGGTGAATGCAGATGATGTTCTGATTATGTGTGCTAATTTGTGCCATTTTGAATGGGCAATGGACTTCATTGTAGGCTGCAGTATGATTTATTTGTTTAAATATATGATAATGATAGTTATGAGTAGCCGTCTGGGTGAAAGTTATGTTGTAGTAATTATGATACTGGTAGTATATTTAGGTGTCCATGCCATCATTTTATTTTGTTCTCTTGTTATTTGTTGGGTTTTATGTAATTATTAGTGTGTTGAACACATTGTTGTCAGTTCCACAAGGGGCTACCCTAGAGGAAACATAGTGAATTATATCACCTGCAGTAGCTCATCTACAAGCAAGAAAGGCAAATTTACAGGCAAGCAATGTGAATATGTTTAAACAAGTATGAGCTATAGAAACAGACCAGGCAGATTTAGAGTAGAAGAAAAGGATCTTTAAGAAATGAGATTGGTATTTTATTTTTATAACTACAGAGGAGATGGAGAAGATAGAGAAGGAATGAGATGCTTATTATGAGGAAAATGTCTGTTATATGTGTCTAGAAGAAAATAATCAAACAGTTGAAACTCTAGATTGGAAAACCAACAACATTAGGAAAAGGATAGACTGCTACTTACTGTAAAGTTGACCCACTGAGTTGCCGAAAGACACAATGAAAAGACTGTTATACATTGTAGCTTTTGGTGAAAGCCTTCTTCAGTAAAGAAATCAGACACACCTTCATACAAGCAAGCACATTTTATGCAGACATGACTGCTACCACCAGCATCTCTTACCAGAAAGCAACTGTCATGTGAATAGCAACCTGGAATGGAGCAGGAAAGGGGAACAATAGCAGTGTATGGGTATGGGGAGAGAAGAGTGCTGTCTGGCGGGGTGTACAGGGATAGATGCTGCCAGATGCAGCTTCAGGAGGTGGCATCTGGGGGAAATGGTGTTGGAAATGAAGAGGAGGAGAAAAGGAGAGAAGCAGGGAAGGGGAAAGGATGGGTGGGTACATTGGCACAGGACAACACCTAAAAGGTTGAAGGAATGTGAATGGGGGGAGATGATAGGACAAGGAGTAGGAACTGTTGTGTGAATGGTGTGGTGAGAGTAGGTTACTGTAGGTTGAGGTCAGGATAATTTTGGGATTAGAGGATGTGTTGTAAGGATAACTCTCTTTGTGCAGTTCAGAAATGCTGGTGGTAGAAGGGAGGATCCCTCTGAGCCATCGTTACCCATGTTACTGCATGGTGCTCCATTGACCTTGTGATCTTGACCCTACCTCAAACCTCCACCCACCACAGCATCTCCCCTGCCAGCAACTACATGTTACTCCTTGTGATCTCAAGGAATTTTACTCATGTGTTTAGTTCAATGTATGACCATTATGACTTCTGATGTCAGCTGGTCATTTTTGTTGGTTTGAAATTGTGTAATAAGAACCTGCATGAGATCAACATTCTAGCTGTTTCCCGTGAACCAGTTCTGTTCAAGTATCATCTGAGCTGAATAAGTTTCATAGAATTTAAACCATCCACACTGCCATTTCTGCATTTGTGAATGAAGCTATCATGACCAAACTGAACAAACATTTTGTATCTGCAATATTTTTAGAATAAAGCAGCTTTTTGCTGTATATCTCAGCATGAAGTTACATAAAAAAGAAGGTTAATGTATTAGGTGTATTGTCTCATATATATTTATTTATTTCACCTATTTAATGAATTACAACTGATACATTTTGTATTATTACATAAAGACCTTGTATTTGATTGTACAATGACATGCACATAGTATACTCTACAATTTAGTCTATATATACTGTAGAACAGGTTTCAGGATAATAAACAGATGACTTCTTTACAGTGTATTAAGTTCTTCTGTATAGTTTATGATTCTTATGTTTAAATTTTATATTTAAATTTACACAGTTGTATACTGTTTATCAAAAATGAATGACAGTTACTTAAGTTTTCTTGCTTTTGCATTCATCATACTTTTGGAGTTACATTTCAGTAATCAGAAAGTTCATTTATGGATTTAAATGGAATTTTCTTCAACATTTCTCTTAGCTGAACAGAAACCAGTTAACTGAACTAACATATTGCGAGAGTACCAGTACAAACTTCTAGAATAGAATATTAAATCTGTCATAATACAAAGCTCCTACTTTTAGACAAAATACTGCTTTTATTTTTTATTAATGAGTTAGATCTACCTAGATCCTGCTGTAAGAGTATTAACTTTCTAGATGGTGCATTAATCTAAGGGCAAAGTAAATATGCCTTGGATTTGCAGTGGAGGATACTGGTATTCTCAGTCAAAAATGCTCTCACTTTTTAACATAGAGCTATTTTAGTCAAATCACTTCATCTAGCATTTTTCAATTAGTACATTCCATACCTGAAAAGTGATTTTGAATCTTTAGTATAAATATCTACAGCTGCCTTATCCTGTTCATGAGTTGAGAAAAGCGTTCTAGCCAATAATTTCCTTAGATGTGGAATTAGGTAGAAGTGAAGGGCTGTTAAATCTCGTGAACAGTGTGCATGTTCCAGCATTTGTACATCCTAGCTCTCAATGTCCCTAGAGCCAAAGAACATTAGTGAACAACTGCACAGTCATGGTGAACATGTATTTCTCTATTCACAAAGTTCACATCTCATTTCACATCTTTGTGCTATGTGTATTTCCAGATCCTTGCCAAATAGGTCATATTCTTGTGGAAAACTTGGATGCAAGACCTTTCTCACTCAGTACATTCTATTCCAGCCCAATCACAAGCGTATTATACTCCATCAGGTGCAGGGCCACCTATGAAACCAATCGTTCCACATTACTGCTCCACTGTAACTTCTCTACAGTCAGTTAGATGATCATTACCACCTTTATTTGTCCACCTGAATCAAAAGGGAAAACCAAACTGTGCTCAAGGCTAGAAAACATCCCATTGACCATACCACAAATGACTACAGTTGCTACTTCACAAACCATACCATCTGTATCCTTCCTTCAAATACTAGCTTCTCTGAATAATGTAAATTGCAATTGTCCAGACTATGTATCACTTGATCCTACTGACATCGTAGCTTCAGTACCTGCTTTTCCCTGTCCTACACCAATCCATGTCCTCTTTCTCAGTCTGTTAGTTAGTGAGATAGTTACACGTTCCATTGGTCAGTCTCATGGTAACCATTATGAAGTGGAATGTGTCAAGTGGATAAGAAATATACATATGAATCAAGTTTTTTTTCATTTGATTAATCTATACCCATAATATTCTCTCTGCAGCCTCCATATTTCATGATTTCCCAATCCACTCCTCCAGTTCATTGTGTATTCCTGTTTCATAACAGGCTCATCAGCCATCAGCCTCCTTCTCCCCTTCTTTTACCTCACATACTCCTTTTTTCTCTCACCCAATTCTACATCTACATCCATACTCTGCAAATCACCATGAGGTGCATGGCAGAGCGTACATCTCATTGTACCCGTTTCTTCCTGTTCCATTCATGTATGAAGTGCAGGAGAATGATTGCTTGACTGCCTCTGTTAGTGCAGTAGTTCTCTAATCTTATCTTCATGATCCCTATGTGAGCAATAGCTAGGAGTTTGTAGTATATTCCTGCAGCAATCATTTAAAACCAGTTCTTGAGACTTTGTTAATAGACTTTCTCAGAACAGTTTACATCTTTCTTCAAGAGAGTTCCAGTTCAGTTTCTTCAGTACCTCTTGGATACTCTCCCATGGATTAAAGAAACCTGTGACCATTCATACTGCCCTTCTCTGTATACTTTAAATATTCCCTGGTAGGTCTATGTGATACTGCTCCCACACACTTGGGCAATATTTTAGAACCAGTGACACAAGTGATTTGTAAGTAATCTCCTTTGTAGATTGATTGCACTTCGCCAGTATTCTACCAATAAACTGAAATCTACCATCTGCTTTACCCATGACTGAGGCTGTGTGTCACTCCATTTCTGATCCCTACAAAGTGTTACACCCAGGTATTTGTATGAGTTGTTCAATTCCAACAGTGAATCATTGATATTATAGTCATGGGGTACCACATTTTTTCATTTTGTGAAGTGAAAAATTTTACATTTCTGAACATTTAAAGCAAGTTACTAATACTTGCGCCACCTTGAAATCTGATCGAAATCTGGCTGAATATTTATACAACTTCTTTCAGACAGTACTTCATTAAAGATAATTGTATTATCTGCAGAAAGCCTGATGTTACTATTAATATTGTCTCCAGGATGATTAATGTACAACATGAACAGCGGGGGTCCCAACACACTTCCCTGAGGTGCACCTGAAGTTACTTCTACAACTCATGATGGCTCCCCATCCAAGATGACATGTTGTGTGCTCCCTACCAAAAAGTTCTCAGTCTAGTCACAACTTTCACTTGATACCCCATATGATCATACTTTTGGCAGTAAGTGTTGGTTTGGTACTGAGTCAAGTGCTTTTTGGAAACCAAGAAATACAGCATCTACCTGATTATCATGATCCAAAGCTTTCAGTATGTCATGTGAGAAAAGTGCAAGTTAGGTTTCACTTACCCAACAACAAAACCACTTTTTTTTGTGTGCGTGACAGCCAGCTCAGAAGGACATATCTGAAAGCTTGGCAATCATTTAATCTTGTTTATGTGGCTGTTGACTGCTCAGTGTCATAAGTATGCAGTACATACCACTCCTTACATAACCTGCATTCACCTCATCCATATGACTTGCATAGTATTTGCCAACCACTCTTTTACATTTTCAAGGAAATGAATAAGATAAATTATGTTTCCTATTGGGAAATACGAACTACTCTGAATTACACAGATGAGATTTGTCGTTTCATCTAATTCGTTGACCTTGCAGCTCTCCTTGTCTCAATCTTCAATTATTCATGTCTCACATTCACCTTAAACTCTGTTTCCATTCTGTCCACTTCACTCATTCTACACTCAAATGCTCTTTTCTTCTGTCTTCCTCTTCCTCTATTTTGTCTCCCCCTATCAATAAACTCCCATCTCATTGTGTGCCACATGCAACTCCTCTGCCTGTTCAGAGTGAGATCACCAAGACACATTCCTGTCCTGTCTGCTGAATGTTGTCAGCTACCCTTCACTCCAAACATCTCATCCCCTCCCTGCCTGTTTTCTGCTTACCCACTCCACCAAACACAGCCCTCATCTCAGTTGAGCTTCAGTACTGGTACAGTGTAGTTGGTCAGGATGATGTAACCTTGAAAATGTATGTGTGAGTATATATATGCTGTACTAGTTAGATGTGAAACACAACATCATACATAAAGTTAGTGATGTTTTCAATCTTGTTTCTGTACCTATTGTTTTCTCAGTACCTCAACTATATGGTGTGTTGTTACCTTTACTCTTTCCAGTAATTAAACAAGTAATTACTAATCTTAAGCTTTCATGACAACTGAAATTCTATAAGCATAATTATTTTTAGCATGAAATCCATAGTTGTAGAATATTCTATTGTTTTAATGACACTTTACTAACATTTTGATGTACTATAGAAGGTGTTTTTCTCACATACAGCTAAAAAGTGCAAAACTGGATTCTGGTGCTACATCTGTCAAGATTATGAGGGATGAAATCATAGCTGGGACAGACCAGTGTGAAATATACACTATAAATATTGCAACATTTAATGTTTCACTTCACATCACATGCCACACAGACGCCATATACGACCTTACATTTCCATAGTAAGTACACAACATATAGAAAAGCTTTCACTTCTAACTTTACATAGATTATATGTCATCTCAGTCACCCTTATTCACACTGACTATAATTAACATCATGTAAAAATATAATAAAACTTATGTTGGTTTACAGCAAGTGCTCAGAGTATTATGCAACAAGTAGTAAAAATGACATCAGGGTATGGGATGCCAAAGCATTAAAGGAGCTGCTCAGGATAACAGTACTTAATCTGACATGTGCCAGCATTGTTTTTACATGTGATGGAAAGAGCATTATTAGTGGTATGTACTTATAACTGTGTTTGTTTATTAGCAGACAATTTCATTTCAATGATTTCATTAGATTTTTTAACTACACTGTGCAACAATATTAAAGGACCGCTTTTTTAAAATCCTGTCATTTTCCCCCATCACCGGTCAGAACTTCAAAATTTGACCTGAAGGTGCCTGCAGCTTTCTCCATGTTGATGTTGTTGTTGTTGTTGTTGTTGTGGTCTTCAGTCCTGAGACTGGTTTGATGCAGCTCTCTATGCTACTCTATCCTGTGCAAGCTTCTTCATCTCTGAGTAACTACAGCAATCTACATCCTTCTGAATCTGCTTAGTGTATTCATCTCTTGGTCTCCTTCTATGATTTTTACCCTCCACGCTGTCCTCCAATACTAAATTGGTCATCCCTTGATGCCTCAGAACATGTCCTACCAACCGATCCCTTCTTCTTGTCAAGTTGTGCCACAAACTGCCCTTCTCCCCAATTCTATTCAATACCGCCTCATTAGTTATGTGATCTACCCATCTAATGTTCAGCATTCTTCTGTAGCACAACATTTTGAAAGCTTCTATTCTCTTCTTCTCCAAACTATTTATCATCCATGTTTCACTTCCATACATGGCTACACTCCATACAAATATTTTCAGAATATGACTTCCTGACACTTAAATCTATGCTCGATGTTAACAAATTTCTCTTCTGCAGAAACTCTTTCCTTGCCATTGCCAGTCTACATTTTGTATCCTCTCTACTCTGACCATCATCAGTTATGTTGCTCCCCAAATAGCAAAACTCCTTTATTACTTTAAGTGTCTCATTCCCTAATCTAGATTCCCTCAGCATCACCTGAGTTAACTCGACTACATTCCATTATCCTTGTTTTGCTTTTTTTGATGTTCATCTTATATCCTCCTTTCAAGGCTGTCCATTCCGTTCAACTGCTCTTCCAGGTCCTTTGCTGTCTCTGACAGAATTACAATGTCATCGGTGAACCTCAAAGTTTTTATTTCTTCTCCATGGATTTTAATACCTACTCCGAATTTTTCTTTTGCTTCCTTTACTGCTCACTCAATACACAGATTGAATAACGTTGGGGAGAGGCTGCAACCCTGTCTCACTCCCTTCCCAACCACTGCTTCCCTTTCATGCCCCTCGACTCTTATAACTGCCATCTGGTTTCTGTACAAATTGTAAATAGTCTTTCGCTCACTGTGTTTTACCCCTGCCAACTTTAGAATTTGAAAGAGAGTATTCCAAATGATTAATGGAAAATCTCATATAAGGATGTGAAACAAATACTAACAAGGAGATAGAGGGGCTGGCCAGTACTTACCTCAGCTCAGTACAGCCGACAGATACACAAAAAACAGAACCGAAAATTTACGTTCCTAGCTTTCGGAACAAATGTTCCTTCATCAGGGTGGAGAGAGGGAAAAGAAAGGGAAGAAAAGAAAGTGGATTCAGTTACTCACAACCCAGGTTATGAAGCAACAGGGAACGTAGCAAGGATGGAGGCATCGTTGTCAGAGGGAAGCCAAAGATATTCTGCTGTAAGTACTGTGCCAGCTTCAAACCAAAGAGGATGCATACAGAAGTAAAGAGGTATATAGTATAAGATAAACACAACTATGTAGGATGAAAAGAGGCATGAATGGCTAAAGAGGAAAGGGAAAGAGGAGAAGACTAAAGAGTAAATGGGAGTGAGGTTGTTTAACGTAGGTTCAGTCCAGGGGGATTGCGGGATGAAAGGATGTGTTGGAGTGCAAGTTCCCATCTCCGCAGTTCAGAGGGACTGGTGTTGGGTGGGAGAAGCCAAATGGCACATACGGTGTAGCAGGTTCCTAGGTCCCTAGAATTATGCTGGAGGGCATGCTCCGCTACTGGGTATACAACCTTCTTTTATGATTCTTGAAGCAAGTGTTAGCTATGATTAAGTTGTGCTCTGTGCAAAATTCTACCAGACAGCTTCCTCATTCATTTCTCAGCCCCAATCCATATTCACCTACTATGTTTCTTTCTCTCCCTTTTCCTACTATCAAATTCCAGTCACCCATGAATATGAAATTTTCGTCTCCTTTCACTACCTGAATAATTTATTTTATCTCATCATATATTTCATCAATTTCTTCATCATCTGCAGAGCTAGTTGGTATATAAACTTGTACTAATGTATTACACGTGGGCTTCGTGTCTATCTTGGCCACAATAATGCGTTCACTATGCTGTCTGTAGTAGCTTACTCCACTCCTATTTTTTATTCATTATTAAACCTACTCCTGCATTACCCCTATTTGATTTTGTATTTATAACCCTGTATTCACCTGACCATAAGTCTTGTTCCTCCTGCCACCGAACTTCACTAATTCCCACTATATCTAACTTTAACCTATCCATTTCCCTTTTTAAATTTTCTAACCTACCTGCACGATTAAGGGATCTGACATTCCGCACTCCGATCTGTAGAATGCCAGTTTTCTTTCTCCTGATACTGACGTCCTCCTGAGTAGTCCCCGCCCAGAGATCCAAATGGGGGACTATTTTACCTCTGGAATGTTCTACCCAAGAGGACACCATCTTCATTTAATCATACAGTAAAGCTGCATGCCCTTGGGAAAAATTACGGCTGTAGTTTCCCCTTGCTTTCAACCATTCGCAGTACCAGCACAGCAAAGCTGTTTTTGTTGGTGTTACAAGGCCAGATCAGTCAATCATCCAGACTTTTGCCCCTGCAACTACTGAAAAGGCTGCTGCCCCTCTTCAGAAACCACACATTTGTCTGGCCTCTCAACAGATACCTCTCCGTTGTGGTTGCACCTACGGTATGGCCATCTGTATCACTGAGGCATGCAAGCCTCCCCACCAACGGCAAGGTCCATGGTTCATGGGGGGTGTGAAAGAATGGTGCTCTGCAACATTACCTTCAGGCTCGTCGATGCTTCAAACAGCAAGGTGTCTACACATGCCAAAAAAAGGCCCATGCTCAAAAGTTCATATTAGGTTTAAGGTGATTAATGATGCCACACTAGCACTGAAATTCATCACAATTCTGTTCTAGGTGACAGGGGATATGTCATATCATGGGAATGTTATCATAGCTCCCCTTATCCACATCTCACCCCATCACCTGATACATCTACACTGAACAGCATAACTGAGATGGCCAGCATTGAAATCACATGGTTTTCTCATGAGTGGCCAAGAATGACATTTTGGAGAAACCAGCAAAGAAAAATAGGGATATTCTTTTTTTCACACACATTCAGAAATGACAGTTTGCAGTACAGTGTGCAACAAGACAATGTTCTTGACAATCTTTGACATCGATGATTCAACTCATCTCTAAGGACATCACAGGACTGCAACACCATGGAACATAACTCACCCCTTTGGAGTGTAGCATGACTACAAGTTTTGGACTGGTATACAGGGTGGAACCACAAAGGACTGTTCAAAACCATTCAACAATATCTGAAGGTGATCTTTTCCCACCTGTGGGTAGGGATCCATGGATGTGTATCATTGTACAGAGACATTTTTAAAGTGCCTTAAAGATGCTTAGGTGGAACCGATGGTCTTGCAGAAGTTGGAGGGGGGATCTTACAGGCATATTTTACTATTTTATTCATGTAAAAGTCAATGTTGCAGCCCTCTGTGCACACACCATGGGAATGAGTGGGAAAGGAGATATATAAAATATAACCACTCTTTTCTGCTTCAGATCCACATTCAGATTTCAACAAATGGTTTGGAATGATCCCTAGACACTCCACCCTGTCTACCAGAGCAAAAATTGTAGTTGTGCTACACCCCAAAGAGGTGAGATCATGTTCAATATGGTTGCAGCCCTGCAATGTCCATAGATAAGGATTGAATCATTTGAGGGTGTCAGCAGTTTCAAAACGTGTGAAGAAGAGTATTCTAATGCACATTAAACTGCAAACTGTCATCTTGAAAATGAAAATGTGTGAAAATGAGCACTCCAAGGGTAGGAGTGGTTTCATTCATGTCCTTTATGTTATTTCCTGATGTCTTTTTGTGTTGCTTCTGAGCAGCAGTTTGTCCAGTATGTTTGCACCCACAAGAAAACTGTGTCATTTCCATGCTTTACATCATGGTTAAGACATCCAATGCAGAGGAGTCAAGTGAAGGGGCAATATGTAGTTACAGGGAGGTGAGACAACCTTCATATAATGTGATATATAAAAACAAAGATGAGGTGACTTACCGAACGAAAGCGCTGGCAGGTCGATAGACACACAAACAAACACAAACATACACACAAAATTCAAGCTTTCGCAACAAACTGTTGCCTCATCAGGAAAGATGAGCTGCTTATATATCTGCTTATATATCTCCTGATGAGGCAACAGTTTGTTGCGAAAGCTTGAATTTTGTGTGTATGTTTGTGTTTGTTTGTGTGTCTATCGACCTGCCAGCGCTTTCGTTCGGTAAGTCATCTCATCTTTGTTTTTATATATAATTTTTCCCACATGGAATGTTTCCCTCTATTATATTCATATAATGTAACATGTACAAAATAGTTTACAGCAGAATTGTGGTGAAATTTGATAGCTGTGTGACCTCTGTAACACACCTTACACCTCACATGAACTTCTGAGCTCTGGCATTTTTTGGGCATGTATTGAGACCTAGCTACGTGAAACATTGCCAAACTCATAATGTTGCAGAGCACCACACTTTTGAAACATTACAGAGGAAGGGTGTAGGCACCTTTTGGCCAAATTTTGGAGTTCTGTGTTGCAATGTGAGAAAGTGATGGTGTTTCAAAAATGGACCTCTTTTTGTTGCACATGATGTGCCACTTCGTCAATAGTTATCCATCTGTCTAAGAGAATGATTTCATGTGAATGCTCAATGGTTTCTTAATTTGTGGCAGTAAATGGTCGTCTGGCTCCTTCATCATGCGTAACACTTGTGCGACCGTTTTGGAATTTTTCAAACCATTTGTAGACACTCCATTGTGGCAAAACACAGTTCCCATACTGTATCAAAAGTCTTTGATGAATTTTGGCTCCTGATACACCTTCTGACCACAAAAAACAGATCACTGAACGTTGCTCTTCTTTGCTGCAAATAGACAGTGGAAGAGCTATGATTAACAGCATGGCAGCGGTAACAAAACTAACCTAGCAACTTGAAAATTGCAACACTATAACAACAAATAAACAAAGCATGTGTCATCAACATAAAACAACAGTACCACCAAAATAAACAAAAATATAACTGAATTGCAGATAGTAATTGACTCACCCTCATACAACTCTGTTTTGGGTCCGGAAGATTACTGAGCTAGCAGCTGTGCTATCCCAGAATATAATTTCATGTTGTAGAATGCAGTGGAACTGGGCAAAGTATGCAGTTCTAACAGTGTGGAAGGTTGCTTTGTGTGCAAGTAAGTGTAGGCTGTACCATACTTTTTTCAGTGTCGTATTCATTATTGTCATATGTGTCTTCCATTTAAAATCATTTTGTAATTCCACTGGTATTTATTGTCAGAGAAGTGTTGCAGGCCTCCCGCTTCAAACAGAAAACACAGTTGTTTTGGAAGTGTTTATTATTAGTTTATTTGCTCCAAACCAGTCCTTTATCTGGTCTGTAGCATTATTTATGTTTTCTTCCAGTTGTATTTGTGTTTCCCTGATAAGAAGTATGCTTGTGTCATCTGCAAACAAAATTTAGTTGCAATTCTATGCTTACATCTACATCATTTATATACGGAAGGAAAAGAATAAGCCCAAGAGACTCCAGTTTTAGTTATTCCTGCATCTTAAAAATATTGTCTAGGGTGCAATCATTTAATTCATATGTTATTACTACTTTTTGTTTCCAATTTGTCAGGTATAGGGAGAACCATTTTAATGCGGTGCCTCTACTGCCATATTTTTGGAGTTTTTACAATAAGATTCTGTGGTTCAAAATGTCAAAAGCTTTGCTCAGGTCTAAGGAAATACCAGCAGCATTTTGTTTATTATCCAGTGCTTCTGAAGCATTTTGTACAAAATTATATATGGCACTGGTAGTAGATTTATTTTTCCAAAAACCATGTTGGGCATCAGTGAGGATTTTGTTCTTATCCAGAAATTCCATTAATCTGTTATATATGAGTCTTTCAGGAAATTGGCAAAAACTGACAATAATGAGACTGGTCTATAGCTTCCCAAATTTGCTTTGTCACCGTTCTTATGAGTAGGAATTACTTCTGCCACTTTAAGACAGGCAAGAAAGATTCCAGTTGAGAAAGACAGGTTGATTATCTCTGCAAAGGGTGTTGCAATGTTTATAATACATTCCTTTATGCTGAAGTCTGAAATACTATCAATTCCTGAGGACATTTTCCTGAACATTTTTGCTGTGTGAATGATTTCTTTCGGGGATGTGTCATAGAGATAGATTGAGTGGAGGCAAGAATTTACTTTATCCTGTTGGTTAATTGGGCTATCTTTCTTATTATTAATTGTTAGGTTTTTGTATTGTCTTCATACTAGTGCCTGAAGAGATTTGCAATCTGCTGCAGATCAGTAATTCTCTTGTTGTCATAGTTCAGTGTGATATTTTCCTGTTTACTATACTTTCCAGATTGTTTTGCTTTTATTTTCTGACCCTGATATAAACTTATCATTGGCCATTGTTTTTGCCTGACATATGACTTTTCTGTACACCTGAATATATATTGTGATGTAACTGTTGAAGGGAGGGGATTTGTCGTGGTTTTTTCTGTAACTGAGCAATTTTCTTTTTATGTAGCTTGAGACTTTTATGCCTCTTGTGATCCATGACTTTGCGTTTAGATTTGTGTTCCTTACTGCCTGTGTTTTGAGAGGAAATACTGTTTGAAAATAATGGTTGAAGATGTCATAGAACTTTTCAAACTTTTTGTTGGTGTCATGCAACTGAGACACATCTTCTCATGTTCCTCTTGATAACAAACGATTTAATGTTTCTATGGTTTGTGTGCTGAAACTTTTTGCAGTCACAGTCCTTTTATGGTTTTATCTGGATAGTAAACAGTCTGAGAGGGTTACCACTTAAGCTTCATGATTACTAAAATTTTTATTTACACATTTTACAGTATAGGGTGTTTTAACAAATATTTGATCCACAGTAGTGGCAGAAGTTTTTGTAATTTTTGTTGGACCTGTAACTGTTTGTTTTAAATTGAAAGTATCTGTTAGGTTGAGCAACAGTTCTTTTCTCCTGCTGTGTGACTTGCAAGAATCTGTTAGCCAAGCATGTTGCATTGCTCTCGCACTTCTTTTCTGCGTTAGGAAAATGAGTGAAGTAGATGATGTATTACCCCAGAATATAATTCCAAGCAGCAGGATGCTATGGAATTGAGCAAAGTAGGCAATACAAACAGTGCTAAAACTTGCTTTAACAGAGAGTAACCATAGATTACAGCAGATTTTATCTAGTGTTCCATTTATTTTGTTTATATGTGTATGTCATTTGAAGTTATTTTGAAGCCATTTGCCTAAAAGCTTTGTTTCCAAAGAAGATAAAATTTTAATGGAGTTTATTGTCACACTAGTTTCTAGTCACACATCACCTTTTAAACAGAAAGTTAGGAATGTTGCTATTTTTGGTGTTTATCAGTAGTTTATTCCCTTCAAACAATCCATTTAGCTGTGCTGTAGTTTTATTTACAGCTGCTTGTAGCTGACTTGGGGATGCTTCCTATAATAAGGGTGATTGTATCATCTGCAAAAAAAAGTATTTGTTTGTGACACAATGTTTAGGTCTAAATCGTTTATATAGAGGAGAAAGAGAACTGGACCAAGAATGGATCCCTGAGGAACTCCTTCTTTTGTTCCGTGTATCTGAGAAACATATCCTAGTATTTTCCTCTAGTTCACGCCTTATTTGTATTTTCTGCTTCCTCTTTGTCAAGTACAATGTCAATCATTTTAATGCAGTGCTTCTAATGCCATATACTTTGAGCTTGTGCTGGTATGTTGTGGTCTGTTTGTCAAAGCCTTTACATAAGTATAAAAAAATGACAGTGGCACTTTGTTTTTTGTCAGTCATTTGCAGGGCATTGTGTATAAAATCATAGATTGCACTGGTTGATGATTTATTTTTCCTAAATCCATGCTGAGCATCAGTGAGGATTTTGTTTTTCTCTAAAACTTTCATTACCTTATTACACATTACTTTTTCTGTGATTTTATTAAAGCTTGATAATAAAGTATTTGGTCTGCAGCTTTCTACATTTGATTCGTTTCCTTTCTTGTGAATAGGAGCCACTTTAGCAATATTTTAACAGTCTGTTGTTTTCAGTTGTAATCTTACCCTCCCACACATCACCAGTAGATTTTCAGTCTCCTAAATAACTGATTAGTTTCATAAACTTCGAGAGGAGTAAGATGTACAAATAACTTTTTTTAGTTACCTTCATTTTCTCATTGTTGGCTGCAGTTTGCCACATCTGAGAGTTGAAACTTGAGGCTGAAATTTTTGACTTTGTAGGTTCCAGATAAGTTGATAACAGCTAAGTAAGTCTGCTGTGTTATTTAGGTTTTTATGACTTTTTTATTTAATCCCATTTTTCTATGTCAACCTATCTTTACAATCTCCACTTTGAAACAGAAATTTACATTGTTATTTCCAAACATAAAAACACATCCGATTCCATCAGAGAAATGCCCACTACTACTACATTCTGTGGTACTAACAATATTCCAGAGTTTATCAAACAAAAGAGTTTACAAACTTTCTTGACAAAAGAAGAATCTTCACCAAGTTATATCATTATTTTGTAAGTGAATCCAGAAATAAATTTAATAATTAACATCAGATTGCATAATTAATAATAGGAATTTTAAATGTGCCAGACATTTCATAATTTCAAATATTTCTAAAAGAAGAATAATTTTAGCTGTACATACAGAGTTAGTACATATCGAGTGTAACAAATTAATTTCTTTTTATACTTTTTAGCCCAAAATATTATACATTGTATACAAAATCATATGAAATTCATTTAGTTAAATAGATGAAATAATGTTAATCTTTACATGATTCAAAAATACTTTTTGGTATCGATTATTTCTGTTAAAGAAAGGTAATGCTAGAGGATGGTGTCCCTTTATACAGTGTATATCAGTGTTGCATAGAAATAAAGTTTTATCAGTGTCAGTATTTTGATATTAGTGAGTAAAGGATGGCAATGTTGCTTTGGACCAGCCTTACACTTTATTCATAGCAACTTCTTTAGAATCAGTAGTACATACTGATATGACACAAGAGACCCCACATCAACAATGCACAAAATATATGAAACTGAAAAAATCCAGTTTAAGCTGTTCCAAGATATTTATTACTCACTAGATCAGCTAATTTCCAAGTGAGATAGGACATCCATGATACATTTTCGCAGCTGTGGTTAATGTGGGGCTGACATTTTAGTTTGAAATCAATATGTATTCCAAGCAGTTTTATGGATTTTGATTCTACATCTTTAACTAATCCCAGCTGCAAATGTTGAGTTTTCTCTAGATTACACACTAATTTGTTAGAGTTAAAGAGAGAGTGTACTGTGGTTTCTGGTGTAACCTTGGTATATCTTGATTAGTGGTGATTGCAGTTGTGTTAATGATTGCAGTTGTGTCATCCACACAGCAGTTAAGTGATAAAAGACCAACATAATGTGGCACATAGTTAATTGTTGCAACAATGAATATTGCTGCATGGTATGGGATCCTTACCAGGTAGGATTGATGGAGGACATCGGAAAAGTGCAAAGAAGGGCAATTCGTTTTGTGTTATCGAGCAGTAGCGGTGATAGTGTCACTGATATGATACGCAAGTTGGGGTGGCAGTCACTGAAACAAAGGCGGTTTTCTTTGTGGTGAGGTCTATTTATGAAATTTCAATCACCAACTTTCTCTTCCAAATGCGAAAATATTTTGTTGACACCCACCTGTGTAGGGAGAAATGATCATTATAATAAAATAAGAGAAATCAGAGCTAAAATGGAAAGATTTAGGTGTTCCTTATTCCTACACGCCATTGAAAAGTGGTATGGTAGAGAAGTAGTATGCAGATGGTTTAATGAACCCTCTGCCAGGCATTTAAGTGTGAACTGCAGAGTAATCATGTAGATGTAGATGTAGAAGAAGAATAGGCTAAGGACAGAGCTCTGAGGCATAACAGATGTGACTTTCTTCAAGCAAGGATGCCTATTTTGAATTGATATAAACTGTCTCCTTTTATTTAGATAATAATTACTTCTAATCCTGCATTATTTATTTCATAGTACTGTAGTTTCACTAGTAGGATGTCAAAGGGTATACAATCAGTGTTACTCAAACTGCATAGCTCAAGAGAGATTGTATTCTTATTTTTATATGCACTCAATGTCTGACTAACAATTTCAAGGACTACAGAAGTAGTATTTTTTCCTGTTTGGAAATCGTGCTGCCTATTACAAAGAAGGTTATGTTTTTAAAAGTAGTTACTAAGATGTTTGTGAAAAATTGCTTCAAATTGTTAGAAACTGGCCTGTGGTTCTCAGAGAGATGCTTTTCTCCCATTTTGTATGTAGATATAACTTTGGAAATTTTGAGATGACCAGGGAAAATTCAAATTCTAGGCATTTATTCATTATAAAAACAAGTGGTTTGAAAATAAAGTGTATAGTTTTTCTGTTGTGTAGCCTGATATCGATCAGCTACCCATACTTTTCAACTTTTAAAATTTTGAAGCAGCATTTATTATATCTGTGGGTGTGACAAGATCCCAATGGAATTGATGTCCTCTGGGAAACTGATCAGCAAGTATATCAGTTGTTGATGTGTTTGACCAGTTAAATTTTGCTCTTATTTTATTTACTGTAGTACTAAAGCATTTATTGAGCTCTTCTGGGTCAAGAAAAATGTGTTGTGTTTTGTTATAATATCTCTAGCTGCTCTGTACCACATTTGCAATTATTTTTATACATTTGTACAGATACCGGCAATGTCATCAGTGTACCATTTAAGCTTTTTACATTTTCTTTTTTGGTTTAATACTGTTTATTTTCAGTGGTAAGGAAGAGAACCATAAGTCAACATATATCTTAAAGAAATTATTGAAGAGAAATTCAGCAGTTGATTAATGTACATCATATTCATAAACAAAATTGCATTTTGCATTTCTAAGGCATTCCATGAATAGCTTAATACTCTTTCTGATCTCTAACTCATACCATGCTTGGTTCCTTATTTGCAACCATGTAATCATTATCTGAATGCACAAATTATGTGAGGAGTTGTGGATCGTGATCCACGAAATATTCATCTGCTATGCTGGGGCCATTACATACTGATATCATAACTATATCATGAGTGCAGAAAAATAAATGTGACCCCCTTATCTTCCTATTTATTAGGAATTTATTAATTACAGTTTCACAAGGCACAGCATAATAATTATTTAACAGTAACCCAGATAATCAGCAAAATATAGTGAAAAATCGTACAAACTGCAACCACAGTGCAAAATATTTATTACTTCAACTATAAACATAATAACTAAGAAAATACATATGTGGAATTAACTTTAGAGGCTACAGGTTGACTTTCATTAAGCATGACTTTGCAAATCCTCTAACCATTGTTTGATCATATTGTTTTAAAACAATCAAACATCTTTACAGCTAGGTATTCACAAAAAATAGTCATTAGTATTTGAATTTCTTAATGACAATGAGGCCATACAGTAATAAACCATGTAAATGACAAACTAATTAAATCATGACTGCAGACTAGTAGAGACTGGATAGCATTAACAGTAAGCAATAATAGCCTTAATAGACTGACAGAATAAAGAAGAAATAGAAATGAACATTGGGCTACAACAGCTTAAGGCCCTGTGCATGCCAATAACATAACATAAAAAGTGTGTATGTCCCTCTGTGGGTTTACACAGTACAAACTCTCAACATTACAACAAAACTTAATGTCATGTAACAACAAAATAAGTACAAAATGGTTCAGTTCAAACCTCCCAATGTGTAAGATAGCATAGTTTTCAGATCACCAATTCATCACAAGGCATCACAATCTATTACATAGCAGAATCAGTAAGAAGCATAAAGCGAAATATAGACAGAAAGCATTAAAAGAGCACAACACAAAACAAATCCTACCACAAAATAGATAGAAGCATCAAATAATTTTTAAATAGTGTTAATACTTCATCAATGCTAATAGAAACCATAACATTGGTGAGGGGGTGGGGGGGGGGGGGGGGCTGGCCATCCTGAGTTGCATGCAAAATTACAATATGATGGTAATTACTGGTTTGGGAACGTCTAATCACAAGTGAATAAAAGACAGTTCTAATGCATAAGAATTGTGTTTTATTCATTTGTGATTAAGGATTCTCCAAATAATAATTAGCAACATACCGTAGGATAGAAAAAGTCATTTAGTCCTCCCTTGGAGTCAAATTTGTGTACGTCTCTGTTGTCTCTCTATCACTCATGAATGTCTGACATAGTTTTTTGGCTACCTTACTTAATAAAGTCTTTGGTAGCTTTTACATTGGAGCCCCATATCTATAAACAATTCTAGTTTTTACATTTTACAGATAGTCCTTCCCTTGACTCAACTATCATAACAAAAGATTGTAACTCTTCAATAGAGACAAACATCCCTCAACTTTCACATAATTTAATTACTTTTTTAAACAGTGGAATGTCCAGGATGAAATAAAAACAATATGCAAGAGATAAATTACGTAGAGGAGGGGTTGTGAGTACCAGGAGGCACAGTGAAAAGATACTTATTTTTTCCCTTAACTGACAGGTCAAAATTACAATTTTTCTCATCAGAATATTCCACACAAATCAATATAATTTACTACATTATTGCAAAGTTCTCAATACTTAATGTTGAAATCCTATCTGCTTTTCACAGTTCAAATACGACACTTCCACCTTCCTCTGAGAAATACTTGTGTTTCAAAACATTTTATCATCAGTGTCATCTGCTTCATTCAAATCATTGATTTCTCCGTAGTCATTATGTGAAATATTCACACCATCATCAGTCCTGACTACACTGAGTACATTAACATTTTCAGTAATAACAGTGCAACCAAGGATTTGAATGGTTCTGCTCTAAGTAGACAGGATCTTTTAATTCACAGATTTGTGATTAACTTTTTGTGAGTTGAACATGTCTATTCTGAAGTTCATTTTTTAAACCACTGGTTACTTACAAAATTCTGTCATCAGTTTTGTTGCGTAGTTTTTCATTTGTGAAATTGACATTATGTTTCTACACAGTTCAATAGTCAACCTGAAAAGTTTGTCTTGTGTCTGCCTTGTCAGTTTTAACTTCATCAGCAAATATTCAAGAACTGAATTTCCAGCCTAAAACAATCTACCAATACTTTGATCCAAACTTAAATTAACCACTTCCCCCATCCTCATCCTACATTCACCATATAGACACAACTTTAATTTCTATATACAAAAATTTTTTTAACAACAATATTTCTCTCACAGTCTGTACTTTACAGAATATGGAGTAAAAGAATAATAGCTTTTAGCACTTATCTTTTTTAATGTTCTGCAAGGCAGCAAAGAATGTGGTCCACAACAATGAGTCCAATTATTATGAGATTCATATTTTTGACTGCATTTCCAGTCCATTATTCCAAAATATGTCTACAGTTAATTCATCTCTTTCTTTTGCATTACTTTCTGAAAACTTGAAAATTCCATACAATAATATGAAATTTATGTGTTAGCTCAACTCTGGCACTTGCATATAGTTTATAAACTGTATAGATGAGTATGAAGTAAAAATTTCAGTTCAAAAAATGTTAATTATTTGCAGTATTCAGTCATAGTATCATGGTTCTTGCAAAATGAGAAACAGAGTTCTGGAACAAGGAAATGTTATGTAGGTACTTCGTACTCTGATTGAATGTTTGGTGCAGAAGTACGAAGATGAAACTGTGGATTTTTTAAAAATATTATTCTCTGGTTGGAAAGATTTTGCTTAATGAAAAGTCTTGAAATAACTCATTTCTTTTTTGAAAATCATTTATTCACACAAACAAAACAGAATTCAATGGCACTCCTGAAGACCGACTCTCTGCCTTTCTTACTGACTCACACTGATTCTCTGTGTTGCAACCACAATTCATTTACAAGGACCTTCACATCTTTGGAAAACTTAATATTCTCTTGTTTTTGTACTGGATCTAGGATATGTCATGACTAGCTCCATAACATCCACCTTTAAAGTACACATTACAGGATTATGAATGTGTTTCTGTACTCCAACTTGGGCCTGCTTCTTCAATTCTTTCTTCACATGCTCATGAAAACTGTCTTTATGTGAAGTTATACTATGTGGCCATTTGAATAGTCTTAGTAATGATTTTCCAATAAATTCCTTATTCTGTACCTTGGCTTCTGAAAGACCTATAAATAAATCAGGTAATTCATTTATAATAACCTGAAATTCTGGTGTCATCTGCGCCCAGTGGTATGTCTACTTCAATAATATGTATGACAAGTCCTTCCTATCTCTTTCATCATTCTTACATACAGATTAGATTGGGAATGGTATTTAGAAATATGAGGTGTGGCAAATACACTCCTGGAAATGGAAAAAAGAACACATTGACACCGGTGTGTCAGACCCACCATACTTGCTCCGGACACTGCGAGAGGGCTGTACAAGCAATGATCACACGCACGGCACAGCGGACACACCAGGAACCGCGGTGTTGGCCGTCGAATGGCGCTAGCTGCGCAGCATTTGTGCACCGCCGCAGTCAGTGTCAGCCAGTTTGCCGTGGCATACGGAGCTCCATCGCAGTCTTTAACACTGGTAGCATGCCGTGACAGCATGGACGTGAACCGTATGTGCAGTTGACGGACTTTGAGCGAGTGCGTATAGTGGGCATGCGGGAGCCCGGGTGGACGTACCGCCGAATTGCTCAACACGTGGGGTGTGAGGTCTCCACATTACATCGATGTTGTCGCCAGTGGTCGGTGGAAGGTGCACGTGCCCGTCGACCTGGGACCGGACCGCAGCGACGCACGGATGCACGCCAAGACCGTAGGATCCTATGCAGTGCCGTAGGGGACCGCACCGCCACTTCCCAGCAAATTAGGGACACTGTTGCTCCTGGGGTATCGGCGAGGGCCATTCGCAACCGTCTCCATGAAGCTGGGCTACGGTCCCGCACACCGTTAGGCCGTCTTCCGCTCACGCCCCAACATCGTGCAGCCCGCCTCCAGTGGTGTCGCGACAGGCGTGAATGGAGGGACGAATGGAGACGTGTCGTCTTCAGCGATGAGAGTCGCTTCTGCCTTGGTGCCAATGATGGTCGTATGCGTGTTTGGCGCCGTGCAGGTGAGCGCCACAATCAGGACTGCATACGACCGAGGCACACAGGGCCAACACCCGGCATCATGGTGTGGGGAGCGATCTCCTACACTGGCCGTACACCACTGGTGATCGTCGAGGGGACACTGAATAGTGCACGGTACATCCAAACCGTCATCGAACCCATCGTTCTACCATTCCTAGACCGGCAAGGGAACTTGCTGTTGCACGTCCGCATGTATCCCGTGCCACCCAACGTGCTCTAGTAGGTGTAAGTCAACTACCCTGGCCAGCAAGATCTCCGGATCTGTCCCCCATTGAGCATGTTTGGGACTGGATGAAGCGTCGTCTCACGCGGTCTGCACGTCCAGCACGAACGCTGGTCCAACTGAGGTGCCAGGTGGAAATGGCATGGCAAGCCGTTCCACAGGACTACATCCAGCATCTCTACGATCGTCTCCATGGGAGAATAGCAGCCTGCGTTGCTGCGAAAGGTGGATATACACTGTACTAGTGCCGACATTGTGCATGCTCTGTTGCCTGTGTCTATGTGCCTGTGGTTCTGTCAGTGTGATCATGTGATGTATCTGACCCCAGGAATGTGTCAATAAAGTTTCCCCTTCCTGGGACAATGAATTCACGGTGTTCTCATTTCAATTTCCAGGAGTGTATATAAGGAGATTAGTGTCAGGAATATGAGCTACTGCAAACAAAGTTGCGAGCTAATTTTTATCTTCTTCAACATACTACCCTCCCATGTTGATACAATGCTCCATACATGTCTTCCAGTGTCCAAAGCAATACTGTAGGTCATCCATTGTCACCCTTTTCAACATCTCTATTGTTTTTTTTCTTTTACCTCAACAACACATCACTTTCAGGAACAGATAAAAAGTTGCAGGTAGCCAGATGTGGTGAATAAAGAGGATATTTGAGTACTGGAAATCACTAGTCCACTAAGAAATGTTTTGCAGACACAAAATCAATTTTGCACAATTTTTCATCATGTTTAATGCATTACTGTCTCTTTTTTCATGTTCAGTATATGTGCAAAAATCTGAATGCTCAGATGCCACACAATTTCATAAACTTTCTGAATGTTTTTTTTTAAGTTCTTGAGCTCACATATAAACTGAGTCATTCATCACTTCAGCCTCTTTCCAATTCTCTGAAAACCATGTGCGCCATTCAAAAACTAGTGCCCATGACACAGCACTATCATCAAACATCTCATTTTGTGTATGTTAACATTTGTTTGGTAAATTTTTTAATTACATGATGAATTTGAGATTAATACACTGCTTGACTTTTAAGTTCAACATGCTCACGGCACTAATACAGAACAACATTCAACAACCACAGCTGATATATAAACAAAAGCAACATAAAAATGAAACAAATGGAGTCCGATTTTCAAGGATTAGGGTCAACTGTATTTGATTATCAACACAGTTAGAATTAACAAACCACCTCCTGCAGGTTTTTTACTGCTAATGAAGGGTTATTGTATACACTGAAGCTATGTTCAATAAACCACTACTGATCTTCCGTTGTATCTTTTCCTGTACCACAGACTGAAGATGTATTGTCATAGGCTATGGTTTAAAAAAGAAAGATTTTTCCTCTTTTATTTTAAACTTACACATATTCATTAATACCAATCAGTTTATTATCATATAATACTTCTCTGAATGTTAATCAAACAATGGAAAACCCAGTCGCCACTCCCATCAGGCACTGGTGCTGCTGTTCGCAGTGTGGTCTCATCTCTCTGGACTGCTGATGTGTGGGCAAGTTGAGTTTATCTGAGTGTGTGCGTGTGCGTGTGTGTATGTATGTCTACTGCTGACAGAGGCCTTAATGGCCGAAAGCTTTAATTATGTGAATCTTTTTATTGTGCCTATTGTGACTCAGCGACTCAGCATCTTCTCTATATGTTAATAAGATGTTTCATACTTGAATCTTCTGTTCACTGGTCAGTACACACTGAGGTGACTGGTGTTGGCCCAGTGAAGTGCAGCACCTTGATATGGCATGGACTCAGTAAGTCATTGGATGACCCCTGCAGAAATACATTGAGCCATGCTGCCTCTATGGCTGTCCATAATTGTGAAAATGTTGCCATTCTAGGATTTTGTGCATGAACTGAACTCTTGATTATGTCCCGTAAGTCTTCAGTGGGATTAATATTGGACAATTTTTGTGGCCATATTATTCACTAAAATTGTCCAGAAAGTTCTTCAAGCCATTTGTGAAGACTTGTTGCCCAGTGACATGGTGCATTGTCATCCATAAAAATTCTCTTGCTCTTTGGGAACATGAATTCCTGAGCAGCTGCAAATGGTCTCCAAGTAGCTGGACATAATCATTTCCAGTGAATGATCAGTTCCATAAGACCAGAGGACTCAGTCCATTACATTTAAACACAGCTGAGACCATTATGGAGCCACTATCAGTTTGCACAGTGCTTTGCTTACAACTTAGGTCCATGGCTTCGTGGTGCCTGCACCACGCTCAGACCATACCACCTGCCCTTAACAGCTGAAATTGTGACTCATCTGACCAGGCAATTGTTTCTAGTCATCCTATGGTCCAACTGATAAGGTCTTGAGCCCAGGAGAGGTGCTACAGGCGATGTCATGTTGTTAGCAAAGACACTTGGTTCGGTTGTCTGCTGCCATAATCTACTGACGCCAAATTTTGCTGCACTATCCTAAAGGATATGTTTGTCTTACATCCCAAATTTATTTCTGTGGTTATTCCTCCCATTGGTGCATGTCTGTTAACACTGACAACTCTATGTAAATGCTACTGCTTTCCATTATTAAGTGAAGGCCATTGGCCACTCTGTTGTCCCTGGTGAGAGGTAATGCCTGAAATTAAGTATTCTTGGCACACTCTTGGCACTGTGGATCTCAGAATGTTGAATTCCCTAATGATTTCTGCAATTGCATGTCCCCTGTGCTTAGCTCCAACTACCATTCTGTGTTCAAAGTCTGTTAATTCCCATCGTGTAGGTGTAATTACATCAGAAACCTTTCCACATGAATTACCTGAGTGCAAATGATAGCTCCTCCAATGCACTGCCCTTTTATACCTTGTGTACATGATACTGTTGCCATCCGTATATGTGCATATCACTATTATACGACTTACGTCACCTCAGTATACTAAACTGGGATTTTAGTTTTATACCTTCCAATAGTTCTTTTGTTGCTTAGTTTTGTTCCTCATGTATGACTATATCAGCTGTTGCCATTAAATGAGCATGTGTTAGCAGTCGATGCTCCTGCTTAGAGATTACTTAATTACTTTCAAATGGTAATCTTCTTCTCTTTTCTGTAGTACTCTGCTCTCATTAAAGTCTAGGGAAACTTTAGGGCTAAGTAATCAGTGAACATAGAAGTCCATTTACATTAAGATTTGGTACAAGTAATAACATTTGATAAAGCATACAGATGTTATTTTTCATAATCTTGTTTCTTCCTTTGTAGGTTTCTTTTTACTGCTTGTTATGACACAATCTCTAGTGACAGAGAGCACTGGACACACTTATTTATTTCTTAACATAAGTACCTGCAATATTAAATATGTCTGGCTACCAGAATCTAAGGGAATGTCAGCTTCCACTCCAAAAACGTTATCAGCTACTATCAGTTTTATTTGTTCCTTCTTGTTCTTACTGCTGTCTTCTCATGCATAGAAATCTGTCATGTGAAGCCTACACATTTCCACTAATTGGCCTATTGCTCTACTGTTATGTCCTGGGGCATGGCTTCTGCCCCTCAGGATGTATATGATTTTCAGAGTTTGAACATATAAAGTACCTATCAGCAAGTGTATTTATACACATTCATAACAAGAATAAATACTGGGTTCCTGTCTCTTCCCTGATTAGTTGTTCTATTTTTGTTATTATGCTTTTGCACTTTATCATATTTTGATTCATTTTTATACCTGAAATGAGGCAGATGCCTATTCCATTTGCTGTTTTCAGATAATGAATTTTCTTTGTGACTATAAACTTTTTGTTCTTTATTCAACGTCTAATCCTTCTATGAAAGTCAGTAGGTAATTTACACTAAAGTATCCACAGTACTAAGTTCTTTCCTCATGTGGTAAGGTAGTTTAGCAACCAACACGTTAATTAAATGATTCTCTCCTATAACACTATCAGAGTATTGGGATCTTGTTAGATGCCACTCAATAAATGTTTTATAGTTACTGCAACTGTAATACCCCAGATCTAGTGTCTCAAATACTAGCTTTTCCTCAATGCTTGGTAACCTGTACTTCTTTTTAAAATTGTTTTGGAAGCCACTCCAAGAAGAGACCTCTTCTGAATGAGCAGTTCCCCATTCAGCAGCTTCCCTTTCTAAATACCAAGGATGAAGTCAAGTTTTTTGGAATCACCCCACCGCTTAGACAAGGACTCAGAAAATGCACTTGAAAAGTAAGTAGAATGAACATCTCCTGGTTTAAATTAAGGAAACTGTTCAGATTTGTTTCACTTTCTAGACGCAATTCCTCTATTAACTCAAAGGGAATCCCACAGTTCTCACTCAGAGGAAAATTTAATAGCCAAGATCACATTCAAAGCAATTATGAATCACTCCTCCTCATCTCTAATGATGAGAAATTTCAATCAAATTATCACTCAGTCTCTTTTTATTAATCTCTACTTTCATTTATCCCAGATCTTTTGGAGATTGTGTTTCTTCTAACTGTCTCAGTTCTTGAGTGAAAAGTACTGATGAATGTTTCAATATTTTCCTATTCTGTATGGTCAATTAGAACACTAACATACTTATTCAGGGTCGCAAGAGTATAACCTGATACTGCACATACATCTCAATCTTGGTTTTGCTCTAACACATTTAATTGGACCATCATAACTGTCATCTGTTTATGTACTTTTGTAAATTCTTCTTCAGTAAAATCTTTAATTTGTTTTAAATCCGTGTTTACATTTCTTAATTGTCCATTAAACTTATTTCTCACTAGGTCACATTGTTTGTTAATCTCAGAATATAACTCCCCTTTTAAAGTTGAAATGACTAATTGTGGTTTAGGCATTTCATTATTTATTTTTAACTTTTCCTTCCATGATTCTGTGATGTGTTCATCTAGCTTCCAAACTTGCCAATCTATTTTCTTCTTTAAGTCAGAATTAGTGGTCTCTATCATTAAGTTCAGTAATTGTTTGTTCCTTCGTTTCTTTCAGAGCCTTTTGAACCTCACATCTTGAGCTTTTATACATGGCATTATCAGTGTCTAATCAAACATCTTGAGTGGGGATACTTCTGTTCAGCTCATCACCTTGAGGTTTCAAGTCTTCTGCTGATTCAGTCTCTCATGAATTGATCATAGTACCCAGTTCATCTCTTTGAAACTTCAAGTCAGCTTTTAAATCTGTTCTTAACTGTTCATCCAGACTTTTAAAGGTATCTATAAGTGCACCTTCATTCTTCTTTTCCATATAGGCTTACAGTGAAAACAATAATATATTTGGAACTAATCTTCTCCTACTAATGTCTGTCACACTGATGTTGGTAATTCTGTTTAACAATCTTTTGAACATAAAAACGCTTTAACTATCCAAAAAACACACCACCACTCATGGAAAAAATTAGATTGCATTTAATACAGCCTCTGGAAGTTAATATTGTACCATGGTGCATTGTGACACTGTAGCAACACTAGATCACTGTGATCAGTGAACTGGGCTTCTGTTGTTACATACACCACTAACGTAGATACTGAAGCTACTGTGACATGCTTTGTTGTTTCTTGGATGGGTTGGAAATGTTTTAGTCCCTCGTAGTCTTGGCCACCAAATGTTATGACTCATAGATGCTACTTCTTCTACAGCATACTTTTTTCTGACTAATTTCTACATCATTTGTTGGCAAATTATTTCTTGGGTGTAATTATTTAGTCATATCATCATAGAACTTCAGCTGTTGTTTTCATTGCTAATGACAAGAGCAATAATTGTCAAATATTCTTCCTCAAACATCAGTTTCTTCTTAATTTATACCCAAGGTGAATCTTATTTCTCAACTTTTGTTTATATTTTCAGCAGCGATTTATTCTGGAACATGCATGCACAAGGGCACCAAAATGTGATGCTATGTCATTAGATATGTATATATTTATCTTCAAATTCTGAACTGTGACACTTCAATTATCAATTTCTTGAGAGACCATGCGGGCACCATAGCTGGTCTTTGTTTTCTCTGCAGATGGGTCTGTTTCTGATTGTCTGTATATCTTTAACTGCTTCCAACTTTATACAAATGAATAGATAGCACTTCTTCTTCTGATAACATGTATATTATGTCTTCTGATGCAGTTAGTTAATGTAAAAGAACATTGCATGTAGAGTTTGCATTTGTAGTGGCAACTATGATGTTACATGAACAATATCTCACATTTGAGTGAAAATAACAATTTGATAGTTCATGAGACTTACCTTGTTGTCTGTGACAGCATCCTTGTTGTCACAAGACCTCCATATTTCGTGGCACACCTCGCTCGTCCAAACCAGGATGCCAAACCATGGAACGAATGAAAATCCTTACATGTACCACAACTTGCAAAACTGCTTTTGCTGTCCCACCTTGAAGACACAGCAGCCATCTGTACCACTTCACATCCAAAAACAATGACAAAAACTTACAAATAGTTTTTGATTCCTAATTCTTTAACTAATACATGGTTTGAACTGTCATTATCATCATTCATCACAAGGTAGAGGTGGAGTTACACCTCACCCTTGTGGAGTGATATATTATACCACATATCTCCCCCTCCCCCCACCCATCTTAGACTAATGATGTCATTATAGCTATATAAATCATGAGTAAGTAACTATGGTTGGTTGGGGGTGGCCAGAGATGGGTTTGAATTATCATCCTCCCAGATGTGATTCCAGTATGCTAACCACTGTGCCACCTCACTTGGTAAATAACGATGAATTAATATCTGTATTTTTTAATTCATCAGTTTTAAATTACTCTATTGACAATATAACTTTCATAATTTTCTTTTTTTAAACTATTGTAGCATTTCTGTATTCCAAATGGAACTCAGTTACTTTTATGACTGTAATGTAAGAAGTCACATGTCAGGCAATCCTAAGAAAACACTTTAAAGTATACAGAAAAGGGAAGGGTTTGTGCAGTGGAACAACTGAATGTGGAAAGAAAGAAGATAGAATGGTACCCCTGTTGGAGAGCAAAGGAAGGAAATGTAAGACTGGTAATGTAAGAACTGAAGAATAAAAGAGAAGACAGACCCCAAAGAAAGACAAACATCCCACCAACCACACAAGGATCCCTCCCTGCACTGTACTATACTGGTGGACCAGAGAATGAAGATCTTCACCAGTCCTACAGAACAGACCCCTTGTGTTGATGTGGTGCAGCTCTCCACGCTACTCTGTCCTGTACAACCTTCTTCATCTCCCAGTACCTACTGCAACCTCATCCTTTCGAATCTGCTTAGTGTATTCATCTCTTGGTCTCCCTCTACGATTTTTACCCTCCACGCTGCCCTCCAATACCAAATTGGTGATCCCTTGATACCTCAACACATGTCCTACCAACCGATCCCTTCTTTTAGTCAAGTTGTGCCACAAACTTCTCTTCTCCCCAATCCCATTCAATACTTCCTCATTAGTTATGTGATCTACCCATCTAATCTTCAGCATTCTTCTGTAGCACCACATTTCAAAAGCTTCTATTCTCTTATTGTCCAAACTATTTATCGTCCATGTTTCACTTCCATACATGGCTACACTCCATACAAATACTTTCAGAAATGGCTTCCTGACACTTAAATCTATACTCGATGTTAACAAATTTCTCTTATTCAGAAACGCTTTCTTTGCCATTGCCAGTCTACATTTTATAGCCTCTCGACTTCGACCATCATCAGTTATTTTGCTCCCCAAATAGCAAAATTCCTTTACTACTTTAAGTATCTCATTTCCTAATCTAATTCCCTCAGCATCACCCAATTTAATTCAACTACATTCCATTATCCTTGTTTTGCTTTTTTTTATGTTCATCTTATACCCTCCTTTCAAGACACTGTCCATTCCATTCAACTGCTCTTCCAAGTCCTTTGCTGTCTCTGACAGAATTACAATGTCATCGGCGAACCTCAAAGTTTTTATTTCTTCTCCATGAATTTTAATACCTACTCCAAATTTTTCTTTTGCTTCCTTCACTGCTTGCTCAATATACAGATTTAATAACATCGGGGAGAGACTACAACCCTGTCTCACTCTCTTCCCAACCACTGCTTCCCTTTCATGTCCCTCTACTCTTATAACAGCCATCTGGTTTCTGTACAACTTGTAAATAGCCTTTCGCTCCCTGTATTTTACCCCTGCTACCTTCAGAATTTTAAAGAGAGTATTCCAGTCAACATTTTCAAAAGCTTTCTCTAAGTCTACAAATGCTAGAAACGTAGGTTTGCCTTTCCTTAATCTAGCTTCTAAGATAAGTCGTAGGGTCAGTATTGCCTCACGTGTCCCAACATTTCTACGGAATCCAAACTGATCTTCCCCAAGGTCGGCTTCTACTAGTAGCTCATTATTTAGTATTTTTGAATTCAATATCTTTGTTTAATCACTATCATTCAGTTAGTTTCCTCTAATTTGTAAGTTGAAGTTGATGTTGTGGTCTTCAGTCCAGAGACTTATTGGATGCAGCTCTCCTTGCTTCGCTATGCTGTGCAAGCTTCTTTGCCCCTGAGTAACTACTGCAACCTACATCCTTCTGAATCTGCTTAGTGTATTCATCTCTTGGTCTCCCTCTACGATTTTTACTCTCCATACTTCCCTCCAGTACTAAATTTGTGATCCCTTGATGCCTCAGAACATGTCCTACCAACCGATCTTTTCTTCTTGTCAAGTTGTGCCACAAATTCCTCTTCTCCCCAATTCTATTCAATACCTCCTCATTAGTTACATGATATACCCATCTAATCTTCAGCATTCTTCTGTAGCACCACATTTTGAAAGCTTCTATTCTCTTTTTGTCTAAACAGTTTATCACCCATGTTTCATTTCCACACATGGTACACTCCATATAAATACTTTCAGGAAGGACTTTGAGTAAGCATCATGAATCTGTAGTATTCTCCGTTTCTAGAAACTATCAATTGCACACCCTTCCTCATCCATCTGCTAAGAATTGTCCCATTTTCACAGTATTAGTGTCCCTACATATACATCTGCATTCTGTAAATTTTAGGTGTAGGTTCTCTTTTCTCGGTACACCTACTGCATTTGTTATGCAGTTTACTTATAAGAGTGTAGCATACAACTACTCATTCATTATACACTGCCAAAGTCATAGTTCCTCCCCTACGTTCCGATCGTGAATCACTCCACGTGAGGGAAAAATGACTGTCTGAATGCCTCATTATGAGTTCTAATTTCCCTTATCTTTGAATGGTGATCGTTGCACAATTTGAAAGTTGGTGGTGATAATATATGCTCTACATCCTCATCAAAGATCAGATTATGGAATTTACTGAGCAGCCCCTCCATTTAGCATGTCGTCTATCTGCAAGTGTGTCCCACTTCAAACTTTCTACGAGATTTGTAATCCTCTCGCAATGGCTAAATGTACCTGTCATGAATCTTGTGGCTCTTCTTTGGACCTTCTCGATCTCTTGAATCAGACCCAACTGGTAAGGGTCCCATACAGATGAACAACATTCTAAGGCTGGACAAACGAACGTATTGTAAGCAATTTTCTTTGTTGAAGGACTGCGTCACTTCAGGATTCTACCAATAAACCGCAATCTAGAGTTTGCCTTGCCCATTACATGTATAATGTGATCATTCCATTTGAGATCATTTTGAATAGGCTAGTCACACCCAGATACTTGACAGATGTTACCACTCCCAAAGACTAGGCATTTATTTTGTACTTGTACATTAATGGGGATTTTTGCTTTGTTGTATGCGGTATGTTACACTTACTAATATTGAGAGATAACTGCCAGTCATTACACCATGCATTTATTTTCTGCAAATCTTCACTGGTTTGTTCACAACTTTCATGTGATACTTGTTTCCTGTAGACTACAGCATCATCGGCAAACAGTCTAATGCCGCTGTCAATACTATCAACCAGATCATTTACGTAAATTGTAAAAAGCAGCAGACCTATTGCACTACCCTGCGGCACACCTGATGTTATGCTTGTTTCTGTTTAAGTCTCCCCATTTAGGACGACATACTGCTCTCCATCTATTAGAAAACTTTCTATCTAACTGCATTTACCATCGGATAGACTGTAAGCATTCACTTTTTGGAGCAAACAGTGCGGAACTCAGTTGAATGCCTTTCAAAAGTTGAGGAATATGGCGTATTCCTGGGAACTGTTATCTAGAGCCTGTTGTATGTCATGCACAAAGAGGGCCAGGTGTGTCTCTCATGACTGCTGTTTCCTAAAACTTCTCAGAGTCTAGAAAGGTCATTATGTCTGAACACAAAATATGTTCCACGATTCTACAAAAAATCGATGTCAGTGAAATTGTCCAGTAATTATGTGCATCGAATTTTCTAACCCTTTTTATAGATTGCTATGACCTGGGCCTTCTTCCAGCCCCGTGTAACTTTCTGCTGTTCTAATAATCTCTGATAGATTATGGATAAGGATAGTGCTATATTTGTAGCATAGTAAACATAAAATCTTATGGGGATACTGTCTGGGCCAGATGCCTTCCTGGTGTCTAAGGATCTTAACTGTTTTACAATCCCAGATACACTAAACACTATGTCAGCCATCCTTGCATTTGTTCAATAGTTGGAAGGGGGAATGGTGCTGCAGTCCTCTACTGTTAATGAATTTTTGAAAGCTAGGTTTAGAATTTTGGCCTTTTGTTTATCATCATCCGTTACAGTACCCATACTGTCAGCAAGAGAAGATATTGAATTATTTGTAGCGTTCATGGATTTTAGGTATGACCAAAATTTTTTGGGGTTATTTTTAGGATCTTCAGAAAAAATATTGCTTTCAAATTCGTTAATAGAATCTCTCATTGATATTTTGTCAGCTGCTTTCATTTCGCATAATTTCCGTTTGTCGGCGGGGCAGTGACTACATTTAAAAGGACTGTGCAAAATTCTCTGCTTTCTCAGCAACTTCATATGTTTGTTGAACCAAGGTGGATCCTTTCCCTCCCCTATATTTTTGCTAGGCACATATTTGTCTAGCATGTGGTGGACAGTATCTTTAAATTCCGACCAAAAATGCTCAATATCTTTGTGTCCTGTGGTGAATGCTTGGAGCTGACTGTGAAGATATTCGTTAATGACACTTTTATTTGCTTTCCCAAACAAGAAAACTCTTAGCTGTTTCTTTGGTTTGTTGCAGCTTCCATTGACATACAAACCAGAATGACGTTATGGTCGCTAATACCTTCTTCTAGATTAACTTCCTTAAAAAGATCAGATGTGTTGTCACCAAGATATCTAAAATGTTTCCATCTCGAGTTGGTTTTCTAACCAATTGCTCCTAGAATAACTTCACCCAAGTCTTTGCTTCTGTCTCCTGTGATGAAGATCTAATTTTCTCAGTTAATGGACACCAAATTAAAGTCTCCACCTATAACTAATGGATAATTTGGATATTTATTTCCTATGTACTCAAGACTTTCCCTGAAACGTTCTGCAACATTTGCTGTGGATACTGGTGGTCTATAAAAACATCCTAATACAATGGTCACTTCTTGTCTGATTGACAGCTTTATCCACACTATTTCACAGTCTGACCCAGTATCGATCTCAACTGCATTTAAACAGCTTTTAACTGCATTGAACTAAAAGTACTAATCATTGCTGGCAATCTGCCATAATGGAAGTCCTGGAAAACAATAATTGTAGGATTTAACTATAAAGTTAGATGAATATTGAATCCAGTATAATGTTTCAGCTGAATATTTATTACGATCTCAAAGTAAATAAAAGCATCTTGACAAATCTGAAATAAGTTGTAACATACTTACAATAATTAAATGAATCATGCTCAACAAGCTACATGCTTTCTGTCCAAATACACACATAGTACTGACTCCCTATGCCAATATGGCTACCCCTATGTACACTCCTGGAAATGGAAAAAAGAACACATTGACACCGGTGTGTCAGACCCACCATACTTGCTCCGGACACTGCGAGAGGGCTGTACAAGCAATGATCACACGCACGGCACAGCGGACACACCAGGAACCGCGGTGTTGGCCGTCGAATGGCGCTAGCTGCGCAGCATTTGTGCACCGCCGCCGTCAGTGTCAGCCAGTTTGCCGTGGCATACGGAGCTCCATCACAGTCTTTAACACTGGTAGCATGCCGCGACAGCATGGACGTGAACCGTATGTGCAGTTGACGGACTTTGAGCGAGGGTGTATAGTGGGCATACGGGAGGCCGGGTGGACGTACCGCCGAATTGCTCAACACGTGGGGCGTGAGGTCTCCACAGTACATCGATGTTGTCGCCAGTGGTCGGCGGAAGGTGCACGTGCCCGTCGACCTGGGACCAGACCGCAGCGACGCACGGATGCACGCCAAGACCGTAGGATCCTACGCAGTGCCGTAGGGGACCGCACCGCCACTTCCCAGCAAATTAGGGACACTGTTGCTCCTGGGGTATCGGCGAGGACCATTCGCAACCGTCTCCATGAAGCTGGGCTACGGTCCCGCACACCGTTAGGCCGTCTTCCGCTCACGCCCCAACATCGTGCAGCCCGCCTCCAGTGGTGTCGCGACAGGCGTGAATGGAGGGACGAATGGAGACGTGTCGTCTTCAGCGATGAGAGTCGCTTCTGCCTTGGTGCCAATGATGGTCGTATGCGTGTTTGGCGCCGTGCAGGTGAGCGCCACAATCAGGAGTGCATACGACCGAGGCACACAGGGCCAACACCGTGCATCATGGTGTGGGGAGCGATCTCCTACACTGGCCGTACACCACTGGTGATCGTCGAGGGGACACTGAATAGTGCACGGTACATCCAAACTGTCATCGAACCCATCGTTCTACCATTCCTAGACCGGCAAGGGAACTTGCTGTTCCAACAGGACAATGCTCGTCCGCATGTATCCCGTGCCACCCAACGTGCTCTAGAAGGTGTAAGTCAACTACCCTGGCCAGCAAGATCTCCGGATCTGTCCCCCATTGAGCATGTTTGGGACTGGATGAAGCGTCGTCTCACGCGGTCTGCACGTCCAGCACGAACGCTGGTCCAACTGAGGCGCCAGGTGGAAATGGCATGGCAAGCCGTTCCACAGGACTACATCCAGCATCTCTACGATCGTCTCCATGGGAGAATAGCAGCTTGCATTGCTGCGAAAGGTGGATATACACTGTACTAGTGCCGACATTGTGCATGCTCTGTTGCCTGTGTCTATGTGCCTGTGGTTCTGTCAGTGTGATCATGTGATGTATCTGACCCCAGGAATGTGTCAATAAAGTTTCCCCTTCCTGGGACAATGAATTCATGGTTTTCTTATTTCAATTTCCAGGAGTGTATATATTCCAGACAATCCCGAACAATCCTCAGCGTTGGTTGGGATCAGTTTTTGATTAACTGACAATTATAATTAACATATAAACACTGAAAATACATATATAAACATATGTTTACTCCAGAACAGCAAGTACAGTTCTATCTTGGGTCATATTTGTAATACCATTTGAGTATAATTTCTCAAATACATAATTACAATAATGTAATAGAGGGAAACATTCCATGTGGGAAAAATATATCTAAAAACAAAGATGATGTGACTTACCAAACAAAAGCGCTGGCAGGTTGATAGACACACAAACAAACACAAACATACACACAAAATTCAAGCTTTCGCAACAAACTGTTGCCTCATCAGGAAAGAGGGAAGGAGAGGGAAAGACGAAAGGATGTGGGTTTTAAGGGAGAGGGTAAGGAGTCACTCCAATCCTGGGAGCGGAAAGACTTACCTTGGGGGAAAAAAGGACGGGTATACACTCGCACACACACGCATGTCCATCCACACATATACAGACACAAGCAGACATATTTAAATACAAATTTGTCTTTAAATTTGTCTTTAAATATGTCTGCTTGTGTCTGTATATGTGTGAATGGATATGTGTGTGTGTGCGAGTGTATACCCGTCCTTTTTTCCCCCAAGGTAAGTCTTTCCGCTCCCGGGATTGGGATGACTCCTTACCCTCTCCCTTATAACCCACATCCTTTCGTCATTCCCTCTCCTTCCCTCTTTCCTGATGAGGCAACAGCTTGTTGCGAAAGCTGGAATTTTGTTTGTATGTTTGTGTTTGTTTGTGTGTCTATCGACCTGCCAGCGCTTTCGTTTGGTAAGTCACATCATCTTTGTTTTTAGATATAATTACAATAATGCATTTACATATCTTGTTAATTACTTGAGGCTCCCTTCATGGAAATTGTTCCCTTCATTTACGGAGCTACTGCACTTTGAAGTAAATGAAATCAAAAAGTTATTTTTGCGGTTATAATTTTTCCTAGTCGAGTTACATATTTTTGTATGCGTGTGTGATCCTGAATTCATCTGAAGAGTGCATGTTTTAAGTGAGTCTAAGTAGGCTGTTATGTTTCAACACCCCCAAAAGTATTTGTGAAACTGAAAGTTGAAAAAAACCTTTTATGACACATGGAGGAACAAGCATTTTACTTATGGTATGAAATAAATCCAGTATTTGATTAAATATGTAAATTAATATGTAGCATAATATATAATTATTACTCAATAGCACAAGGAAAGAACAAGTTATTTCTCAACTATATGAGCTAATATGTAACTTAGAGTTTCAAAACTAGTACAAAAATCGCAAGTGTAAATGCACTAATCTCTGTACTTTACATAAATGTAAATAGTCTTAATGTTTGCAGTATGCAGACTGCTTCATAGAGTATCTTGAAGTGTGCAGTAAGCAGACTGCTTTATTAGGTGAAATGTCTCATCAATGAGCAATCTTACTATTTTCATTTGTCCAGACACTTCCAATGCCTCATTCCCACCTTTACAATCATTCAAACATTTATTAATGTATTTTTTTTTTTTTTCAAGAATATATGCGCAACATAGTTGATGCTTTTCCCTTCACAGTAAGTGCTAGTATATAACGGAATGATACGTTGGCATCCGGTTACATATTACTCTGAGTGACAATATGCAAAAACTTGAATAAGTGACTAATACATCATATTGGTTGTGTTTTATAAGTAATTGAAACGTCACCTACAATTATGTGGTTGGGCATTATACCCAGGTACGTGTTCACCATTGGGGTGTGAATACACAATAAATGAATCATAAATGAATGGTACATCATGACAAAACATGGTTAGGCATTATACATTGGTAAATGTTCACCACTTAGGTGTGAATACACAATAATTGAATCACAAATGACTGGTACATCATGACAAAACATGGTTAGGCATTATACATTGGTAAGTGTTCACCACTTAGGTGTGAATACACAATAAATGAATCATAAATGACTGCTACATCATGAGAAAAATATGAATAGGTTTTATGCATTGGTAAGTTAAGTAAATTCAGTATCTTCAATAGGGCAGAAATACTAGCTTGTTTCCCGTATCCTCCTGTAAAATAGGCTTTTGTCAACAACAACAAGTGTTGACACAGTAAGCTAGAAGGATCTCAGCAACAGAGGCATATGCATGTGGACAGAGGGAAGGATAGCTTGATACTCTGATGAGAAGTAAGATATGAAACTGAAGATTCGGAGTGTTGGAGTAGAAGAAGAAAAGATGACAGACCCCACAGATTAGAACAGCATAACTCATGAAACATAATTATGTGGAAGAGACTAGTATAAGTGTCCCATTCGTCACGAAAATATATTAACAGAGCATACTTGCATATAAGTAAGTGTTCACAACTTCAAGTGCTGGTATATAGCAAAATAAATATATAAGTAAATGTTTACCATTTTGGTGACAACATACAACAAATTCAGACATAAATAAATAATGTAGTATGATAAAGTGTAGTTACATTTAATAACACAGAAATGCTAGCTTGTTCCCCGGATCCTCCAATAAAATAGGCTTTAGTCACTTAATAACGCTGACATGGTAAATTAGAAGGTTCTCGACAACAGAGACATATGCATGTGGACAGTGGGAAGGATAACTTGGTACTATGATGAGAAGTAAGAAATGAAATAGAAGATTCAGAGTGTTGGAGTTGAAGAAGAAAAGACGACAGACCCCAAAGACAGGAAACTCCCGTACCCTCCTACCCAGGACCCCCACTGTACCAGGACTTCACTGTGGTGCCGGAGGGAGAAGAGTGATTGGCATTCCCTGCAGAGCAGACTTGCCACAGCTTCACCTTCCCAGTCCCTGAAAATTAACTCCAACACTCCCTATTGGCTGATCAACTAAGGGTGAACAATTAGCATTCTGCAGGACAGAGTAAATGACATATTTAATGCTGTATTGGTTAATTCAAGTAACAAATGCTAGATACTACCAATTGACTTACAAGCAGTCCCTCTAATATCTGGGTATGAAAATATAGCAATAAGGTAGCCAAATGCATCGAATTACAGCATATCCCATATCAATAAATAAACAAAGTCAACTGCCTCATTGGGCAGATCATTCGAATGTTACAATGTTCAAATTATGAGAAGTACTTTCTCATGCATCAATATGTTTGCTAAACACCATAAAGTCAAATATGAAAACGACAAAAAAATTTATGTCACATTTTCAAAATTAAATAGAGGGTGAGTCTGAGATACAAAATTTTAGGTTCCTAAAATCTTAGCTAAGTGTCATGTTCTCCTTCCAATAGATAAAGCACATATGAAGCGCTATTTCAAGTTCAAGGACATATTTCATGTGTTTATAATGTTTAAAAATTATATATAAAGCAAAGGTAAAAGATAATATTTTTTCAAGCTCTGGTACATACAAATAAATGGTTGTTAGCAGAGTGATGGAATTAATTATAGTCAAGATATTGTTGTTAATAATTGCTGGGATGTGCTGTAAGCCACAAGAAAGCAGTTTATCACTTGGACAATGAATGATTACAGAGAATTAGATTGCATGTGACAGCACATCATGATATAATATATGACAGTACATTGCTAGTTCTAATTTTGTTCACATAAGTTGTATATCTAATTAAAGTAAATATATTTGTTTTGAAAGGAAAAGAGCATTGATAATGAGTGATTACTGATAATCATGTTGCCCTTGACAGTATGTCATTGTGTTAAGTAGAGATAGAAGATACTTCAAGCAGCAGCGTGTATGAATAAAAACTCTGAAGTTTGAGAATACATTGACAATGGGTGATTATAAAGAATTATATTGCATGTTACAATATATTTTTGTATTAAGTCTAGATAGACCAGATTAAACAGATGATTATAGTGTACATCGTATCATGTAAAGGTAGTTGTTAAGCAATTTACAAGAAACAGTAATTGTTTGCCTTTCAGACATCTATTTTCATAGAAAAATTATGTTAGTTTTCAACTGTTGAAATGTGCCTAGACATAATGACTGTACCACTTGTAGGACCAAACGTCCTTATTTCTTTACAAGTCAAACTCAGACTTTAGAGCAACTGAACTGACATGAACATTTCAGATCAGCAAACCACAAGGACGGATTGAGGAATCTGCCCACAATAACTGTCAAAAGGCACCTTGTTCTCGTAGCTTGAAAGTCGTCATCCCAAATTTTTTTGCATCTTCTTGTAGAGACTAAGAGCCACCATGGCCACATGCCACCATAGAATCAGATTTTTATTGGTAAATTAAGTACCCGCAGGGTACTTTCAGAATATATACTGCTCAATAACCAGTTGACAGACTTCTCATTGATCGTCACCACATTAGACATGATGTAGCTCATCAGATCAGACAATAAATAAAATTGGGCGCAGATAAAGGTAAATTCCAACATAGGTTAAGGTAAAGGGCAAGGTACCACTAGTCACATATGAATGGGTCAAAAGAAAATAAAAATAAAAAATAAAAAAATAAAAATAGGAGCAAAATGGTTAGTTCAGCCATCCTAAAGGTTTGATCTGTATGTATATATTTTCTCATCAGTTACATAATAATGAATCAACTAGACTTCAATTGAAAGTAGATGTTTGCAAGAACAGTAACTATGCCATCAATGCAAATCTTCAATTTTTAGTTTTTGCTTTACTACTCATTACATCAGAATCATTAGTGATCATCAGAATATTTTCAATAAGATAATGAAGAAATTTAACCAGTTTTTCATTAGAAATCAGATTGTAAGCTAACACTTGTCTATGGAGATCTCAAGTTACGATGCTTTGAAACCTAATCGATTTACAGCATTGATTTGCTGTAACATACAGCAGTATTGAACAGTACCTAACTCAAACATTTGTATCACATGAAGTTGATAGCTGAGCTTTTTTTTTCAGTTTTGTGTAGACATTATGACAAAGAAGACCTCGTATCTATACCAAGGAGATAGCATGACATATACAGATACCAGACATGTAGCAAACATCATCCCTATCTTATAATACTAAGATGGCAAAAGAATAATTAAATAAGACTACCAATGATCATAATGGCCACTGAAGCGGTAGAAATAACTTGAGAATAAAACTGTGTGAATCTCAAATCCTGGGAATCAGAAACACTTCTGTCCCTATAAATACCTCCAACATAAAATTCCATTTTCTTCGTGCTCCACAGATGGAAACATTCAAATAATACAAACTTAATAAACTTCTTTCTGAGAAATGTTCCTTTGCCGATTACACAGTAGATCCAATAAAAGTTAAGGACAAGATCATGACATAGAGTATTTTCATACTTTATAGTAAACCAACATCTATCCAGTGACTTTCACATAATAGGTACAGTAACAGGACAAGCCAAATGAAAACTCATATATAAGACTACAAACAGTCTAACCTAATTGTAATCACATCCCAGATGTAAAGTGATAGAATTTCACTATAACTGCACAGATATCTTAAGTAAACTTCACACCAACTCTAAACATTTTCTCAACTTTTCTCAAAATCATCAGCACAATGAGAATATAATATTATCAGCACAGTGAGAGTATCATATCCAAAATGTAAATTAACACAACTACATTATAACTGCACAGACATCGTAAGTAAATATCAGACCAACTCTCCTCAAAATTCATACATATGTTGCATTATCAAATTTTCTGACCACCTGCATTTATTTAATCATCATAATCATTGACTTACTAATTACTGGAGGACATGGATAGTGGAAGGTGGGTCAGTTTGGACAGTAAAGTAAGAGAGTATGTGACCTGAAAAGGAAAGGGTCACACCAGCTCGGAGCCTTGGGTTCGCCACCCCCAAATTGCAAAAAGAGTTTGCAGCCTCCCAAGGAAAAACAATTCTTGTGATGTTATATGAGTGATCAATGTTGTCTGTATAATTTCAGCTGTGGAACATTCCTGAGTCCAACAAATTCAAATGGTCCTACATAAATATCAAATGACCCCCAATCTATGCCAGGCAAAGCATACACAAATGTTCAAATATACACTTTTCACCCCCACTTTATGATTAGACAAAATATAGGTAAAAATATGCAAATATTCACACATAAAAGAAATATGAATATAAACTACAAAAAATATTTTACAGTATTAGCTTCAAATGTGTGAAGTTATCCGATTTCTCACTTCTCTGTGTTTGAATTTGCAAAAAGCAGTGGACATTAATTGAGCCTTTTATGATTTATAATTTTTCTTTCAATTAGTGTTTTTGTTACTACTTGGTCAGAATATTCATAGCGTGGCATGAGAATGTGTACAACATGGATTTGTATGTGTGGCATAGAGTATACATTCTTCAACACAAGGTTACTAGTTGCTGGTTGTTTGTTCAGTTTTGTGGTACTTTCATTAACTAGGTAATTGTTTTTGTAAAGCTTCCTCAAACCTGTCTGCAAGCTACTGATTTCAACACGCACACTCCCTTCCTCCACTACTTGTACACATTTACTGGTTGAACTTCTTTTAGGTACCAGTTCCAAATTTCCAAAACATCTTTCCTCTCCTAAATATATTTTTTGGACTTCAAACTTTTGGTCACTGTGGTTACATCTGTTACTATAGTCACTATCTACACTTAGTACTCTATCACTAACATACATCAACAGTATCAGCTTTTTTACTCATTCCATATTCACTCAACATTTTCACTAATCCATACTCATCAAATCTGTTTTCAACACTATCAGTAGCTACTACTGTATTACTACTGTCAAAGAAGTTTGTCAAAATGTTTTCTTCTAATTTTAATTCAGATTTTCTTCAACTTTTTTGTTCATCTTTGTTCTCAGATAAAAAAATTTCCCAAAATGCTCTATCAAACTTCATTCTATTCACTTTAGATTGTGTTCTGGGTACAAAATTTTGATATGTCCTATTTGTACTACCCCTTCCCTTTCTGAAATTGAAGGTTCTGTTTCTATTTCTACTGTCATCTTGCCTGCCCTTATAAATTTCATTTCTTTCCCAGGCTAAGTCTAATTTGTCTACAAATCATAAAAATTCCTCAATGGTGTCGTCAGGCTCAAAGGCCAGACTCCACTGTACCATGTGTGGCAATCTACATTTTAAAGCATATATTTGGACCATTTCATCAAGTGGTTTATCAAGATGTACAAAAATTCTTAACTGTTGTTCACAAAAGGTTTTCATGCGACTATTACTCTGCTTGAAATTTGGGCCATTCAAAAATTCTGACTTAATTCTGGCCTGTTTAGTTTCTGACCAGAATTTAGTCATGAAAGATCATTCTACATCACTGAATAACATTTCAGGTCTAATTGCTTGATTTGCCCATGACGAAGCTTCCCCATCAAATTTTTTTTTTATTTTTATTTATTTATTTTTTTTTAAATATTCAATTTATTGTTTATTTTATCATTGAAGTTATATTTTATCTGGCACATGAAATCAACTGGATGTATAATGCCCTCCTCTGAAAATGTTTTATATTGACATTGTTCCACAGTTGACTGTAACTACAAAGATTTCACAGCAACGGAATCTTCAATTTCTTGGAATTTTGATTCAAAGTTCGAATTTTGTCTAAACAAGTGCCTACATCTTCTTTTAATTCTGCAAAATTCTCATTTGCAGTTTTAGGGAAATATTGTATACTTTGGCCTGTCTCTGTGAATTTCTTTACAAAATCTTTGTTGAAATTTTTCTATTGTAACACTTCTACAGTAGCAACTTTTTTGAAGTTTTGCACGGAATCTAGCCTCTCTTGGTGTTCCCGTTTCAAGGTAACAATTTCCCCTTCTATAGTTGACACATTTCTGGTATTCTCATCTACTTTTTCCCAACACCTCTCTAAACTCTCTTTTGTCTCGCAAATTTGGTTTCCATGTTTGTCTAATTTTTTATTGATAGAATCAAGCTTTTGATCAAAAAAAGTTTTATATACATCAAACGATTTTTCAGTTGCTTTTTCTGTTCTTCCATTGATCTTTTTTGTTCTTCATTAACTGAACTAACCTATCCAAGGCTGGTACATTTGATTCAAATCCACAAAGGGGTGAACATACACTACTGTGGTCACTATCCTCTCTGATTTCATTGTCCCGATTAAGGGTATATCCACAATACTTTGACAAAAAAATTAACTCTGAAACCAATACAAGATTAGTTTACAGAATTACACTGCATCCAACTCCTCCAGCACATAAAACGTGACTATGAATTAATTTTGATTTAAGTTAAAGTACGCATCATTGCTGGCAATCTGTCGCAGCGGAAGTCCTGGAAAATGGCGACTGTAGAATTTAAGTATAAAAATAAATGAATATTTAATCCAGTATAATATTTCAGCTGAATATTTATTACGATCTCAAAGTAAATAAAAGCATTTTGACAAATCTGAAATAAGTTAACATACTTACAATAATTAAATGAATCATGCTTAACAAGCTACCTGCTTTTCTATCTAAATACACACAAAGTATTGACTCCCTACGCCAATATGGCTACCCCTATACAGGGTGTTACAAAAAGGTATGGCCAAACTTTCAGGAAACATTCCTCACACACAAAGAAAGAAAATATGTTATGTGGACATGTGTCTGGAGACGCTTACTTTCCACGTTAGAGCTCATTTAATTACTTCTCTTCAAATCACATTAATCATGGAATGGAAACGCACAGCAACAGAACGCACCAGCGTGACTTCAAACACTTTGTTACAGGAAATGTTCAAAATGTCCTCCATTAGCGAGGATACATGCATCCACCCTCTGTCGCATGGAATCCCTGATGCGCTGATGCAGCCCTGGAGAATGGCGTATTGAATCACAGCCGTCCACAATACGAGCACGAAGAGTCTCTACATTTGGTACCGGGGTTGCGTAGACAAGAGCTTTCAAATGTCCCCATAAATGAAAGTCAAGAGGGTTGAGGTCAGGAGAGCGTGGAGGCCATGGAATTGGTCCACCTCTACCAATCCATCAGTCATCGAATCTGTTGTTGAGAAGCGTATGAACACTTCAACTGAAATGTGCAGGAGCTCCATCGTGCATGAACCACATGTTGTGTCGTACTTGTAAAGGCACATGTTCTAGCAGCACAGGTAGAGTATCCCGTATGAAATCATGATAACGTGCTCCATTGAGTGTAGGTGGAAGAACATGGGGCCCAATCAAGACATCACTAACAATGCCTGGCCAATCGTTCACAGGAAATCTGTGTTGATGACGTGATTGCACAATTGCGTGCGGATTCTCGTCAGCCCACACATGTTGATTGTGAAAATTTACAATTTGATCACGTTGGAATGAAGCCTCATCCGTAAAGAGAACATTTGCACTGAAATGAGGATTGACACATTGTTGGATGAACCATTCGCAGAAGTGTACCCGTGGAGGCAATCATCTGTTGATAGTGACTGCACACGCTGTACATGGTATGGAAACAACCGGTTCTCCCGTAGCACTCTCCATACAGTGACGTTGTCAACATTATCTTGTACAGCAGCAACTTCTCTGACACTGACATTAGGGTTAACGTCAACTGCACGAAGAATTGCCTCGTCCATTGCAGGTGTCCTCATCGTTCTAGGTCTTCCCCAGTCGCGAGTCATAGGCTGGAATGTTCCCTGCTCCCTAAGACGCTGATCAATTGCTTCGAACGTCTTCCTGTCGGGACACCTTCGTTCTGGAAATCTGTCTCGATACAAACGTACCGCACCATGGCTATTGCCCAGTGCTAATCCATACATCAAATGGGCATCTGCCAACTTATTTGTGCGTGAGGAATGTTTCCTGAAAGTTTGGCCGTACCTTTTTGTAACACCCTGTATATATATATTCCAAACAATTCTGAACAACCCTTGGCATTGCTAGGATCATTTTTTGGTTAACAAACAATTAAAATCAACATATAAACACTGAAAATACATATATAAACGTATGTTTACTCCAGAACAGCAAGTACAATTCTGTGTTGGGTCATATTTGTGATACTATTTGAGTATAATTTCTCGAATACATAATTACAATAATGCATTTACATATCTCGTTAATTACTTGAGGCTCCCTTCACGGAAATTGCTCCCTTCATTTACAGAGCTTCTACACATTGAAGTAAATGAAATCAAAAAGTTATTTTTCCAGTTATAATTTTTTCTAGATGAGTTACGTATTTTTTTATGCATGTGTAATTCCGAATTCATCTGAAGAGTGCAGGTTTTAAGTGAGTCTAACGGGCTGTTATGTTTCAGAACAAACCACCTCCCATAGCATCAGTCCTATCCTTCGTAAACATTGTTCAATCCGAATTCCAAATTTCACTGCTATTTATGCGTGGTTTCAACCAGCTTTCGGTACTTAATACAGTATTGGCATTATTACTGTTTATTTCGGTGAGTAACTCAGGAATCTTGCTACAGATGCTTTGACAGTTTACAAACATGAGATTTAGCATATTTAAAACCTTTGGAATGACCTGTTTAGGCAAACTAACAATTTTACAGGTGGCACACCCACATCACTGTCATGAACTGGTAATTTTTCAGGCCAACAGATTGTTTTCTGTGGGGAAGAACCTAATCTAAAACGCCCCCATGTGCATGCCACAAGTACCGTGCTACCTATGTAGCTGCTTCCTGTGTGTAGTTTGAGTTAAAATTCATTAATGATTGTGAATTAACAACTGATTGCCTACTTTCCTCCATTTCTGTCTCCTAAGTACCTCTCAGCCTCCGACTTAGAATGACCTATACATAGTGTTTATTTATGGAACTCCAGTTATTTACAAAAAATGACACCAATTCTAATACTGTGGATCTTAATGATATCTAATCTGGATGTTAGCATGTCATCTGACCTAATTTAGAATAGGTACTTTCCACTTTTTGTTTCTTCCCCTCGTTGATGTGACATCCCAAACATCAGCATCTTATAATGGTAGATTTTTGTGGAGAAAATATATTCTGCCTGTCTTTTTAGTGGTACTAATTTTGTGCAAGTGTAATATCTAATCATCTTATCCTGATACAAATCTCTGATGTAAGTTTTTTACTGATAAAAATTGCAGACTAGAACTGTACTCACTTTAAAAAAATCATCAGAATACTTGCAATAGAACAGTCGCTATGTTGTAGGTGAGCTCTGTACTTCTATCATATAGCAATAATATGTCCCCTCCCCTCCCCCAAGAACCATGGACCTTGCAGTTGGTGGGGAGGCTTGCGTGCCTCAGCGATACAGACAGCCGTACCTTAGGTGCAACCACAACGGAGGGGTATCTGTTGAGAGGCCAGACAAACGTGTGGTTCCTGAAGAGGGGCAACAGCCTTTTCAGTAGTTGCAGGGGCAAGAGTCTGGATGATTGACTGATCTGGCCTTGTAACACTAACCAAAACAGCCTTGTTGTGCTGGTACTGTGAACGGCTGAAAGCAAGGGGAAACTACAGCTGTAATTTTTCCCGAGGGCATGCAGCTTTACTGTACGATTAAATGATGGGTAAAATATAGCGGAGGTAAAATAGTCCTCCATTTGGATCTCCAGGTGGGGACTACTCAGGAGGACGTCATTATCAGGAGAAAGAAAACTGGCGTTCTACGGATTGGAGCGTGGAATGTCAGATCCGTTAATCGAGCAGGTAGGTTAGAAAATTTACAAAGGGAAATGGATAGGTTAAAGTTCGATATAGTAGGAATTAGTGAAGTTCGGTGGCAGGAGGAACAAGACTTTTGGTCAGGCGAATACAGGGTTATAAATACAAAATCAAATAAGGGAAATGCAGGAGTTGGTTTGATATTGAATAAAAAAATAGGAGTGCAGGTAAGCTACTACAAACAGCATAGTGAACGCATTATTGTGGCCAAGATAGACATGAAGCCCACGCCTACTACAGTAGTACAAGTTTATATGCAAACTAGCTCTGCAGATGATGAAGAAATTGAAGAGATGTATGATGAAATAAAAGAAATTATTCAGATAGTGAAGTTAGACAAAAATTTAATAGTCATGGGTGACTGGAATTCGGTAGTAGGAAAAGGGAGAGAAGGAAACGTAGTACGTGAATATGGATTGGGGCTAAGAAATGAAAGAGGAAGCCGTCTGGTAGAATTTTGCATAGAGCACAACTTAATCATAGCTAACACTTGGTCCAAGAATCATAAAAGAAGGTTGTATACATGGAAGAAGCCTAGAGATACTGACAGGTTTCAGATAGATTATATAATGGTAAGACAGAGATTAAGGAACCAGGTTTTAAATTGTAAGACATTTCCAGGGGCAGATGTGGACACTGACCACAATCTATTGGTTATGAGCTGTAGATTAAAACTGAAGAAACTGCAAAAAGGTGGGAATTTAAGAAGATGGGACCTGGATAAACTGACTAAACCAGAGGTTGTACAGAGTTTCAGGGAGAGCATGAGGGAACAATTGACAGGAATGGGGGAAAGAAATACAGTAGAAGGAGAATGGGTAGCTTTGAGAGATGAAGTAGTGAAGGCAGCAGAGGATCTAGTAGGTAAAAAGATGAGGGCTAGTAGGAATCCTTGGGTAACAGAAGGAATATTGAATTTAACTGATGAAAGGAGAAAATATAAAAATGCAGTAAATGAAGCAGGCATCAAAAATGAGATTGACAGGAAGTGCAAAATGGCTAAGCAGGGATGGCTAGAGGACAAATGTAAGGATGTAGAGGCTTATCTCGCAAGGGGTAAGATATATACTGCCTACAGGAAAATTAAAGAGACCTTTGGAGACAAGAGAGCTACTTGGATGAATATCAAGTGCACAGATGGATAACCAGTTCTAAGCAAAGAAGGGAAAGTAGAAATGTGGAACGAGCATATAGAGTGTGTATACAAGGGCGGTGTACTTGAGGACAATATTTTGGAAATGGAAGATAATGTAGATGGAGATGAAATGGGAGATATGATACTGTGTGAAGAGTTTGACAGAGCACTGAAAGACCTAAGTCGAAACAAGACCCTGGGGGTAGACAACATTCCATTAAAACTACTGACAGCCTTGGGAGAACCAGTCCTGACAAAACTCTACCATCTGGTGAGCAAGATGTATGAGACACGCAAAATACCCTCAGACTTCAAGAAGAATTCCAATCCCAAAGAAAGCAGGTGTTAACAGATGTTAAAATTACTGAACTATCAGTTTAATAAGCCACAGCTGCAAAATACTAATGCAAATTCTTTACAGACGAATGGAAAAACTGGAAGGAGCCGACCTCGGGGAAGAACAGTTTGGATTCCGTAGAAATATTGGAACACGTGAGGCAATACTGACCCTACGACTTATCTTAGAAGCTAGATTAAGGAAAGGCAAACCTATGTTTCTAGGATTTGTAGACTTAGAGAAAGCTTTTGACAATGTTGACTGGAATACTCTCTTTCAAATTCTGAAGGTGGCAGGGGTAAAATACAGGGAGCGAAAGGCTATTTACAATTTGTACAGAAACCAGATGGCACTTATAATAGTCAAGCAGCATGAAAGGGAACCAGTGGTTGGGAAGGGAATGAGACAGGGTTGTAGCCTATCCCCGATGTTATTCAATCTGTATATTGAGCAAGCAGTGAAGGGAACAAAAGAAAAATTTGGAGTAGGTATTAAAATCCATGGAGAAGAAATAAAAACTTTGAGGTTTGCCAATGACATTGTAATTCTGTCAGAGACAGTAAAGGACTTGGAAGAGCAGTTGAATGGAATGGACAGTGTCATGAAAGGAGGGTATAAGATGAACATCAACAAAAGCAAAACAAGGATAATGGAATGTAGTCGAATTAAGTTGGGTGATGCTGAGGGAATTAGATTAGGAAATAAGACACTTAAATTAGTAAAGGAGTTTTGCTATTTAGGGAGCAAAATAACTGATGATGGTCGAAGTAGAGAGGATATCAAATGTAGACTGGCAATGGCAAGGAAAGCATTTCTGGAGAAGAGAAATTTGTTAACATCGAGTATAGATTTAAGTGTCAGGAAGCCATGTCCGAAAGTATTTGTAAGGAGTGTAGCCATGTATGGAAGTGAAACATGGATGATAAATAGTTTGGACAAGAAAAGAATAGAAGCTTTTGAAGTGTGTTGCTACAGAAGAATGCTGAAGATTAGATGGGTCGATCACATAACTAATGAGGAAGTATTGAATAGGATTGGGGAGAAGAGAAGTTTGTGCACAACTTGACTAGAAGAAGGGATCGGTTGGTAGGACATGTGTTGAGGCATCAAGGGATAACCAATTTGGTATTGGAAGGTAGTGTGGAGGGTAAAAATTGTAGAGGGAGACCAAGAGATGAATACACTAAACAGATTCAGAAGGATGTAGGTTGCAGTAGGTACTGGGAGATGAAGAAGCTTGCACAGGATATAGTAGCGTGGAGAGCTGCATCAAACCAGTCTCAGGAATGAAGACCACAACAACAACAACAAGTACATGTTTCCATCTGCATGTCTTTGATGACTATATTGAATGAGATATTGTGCAAAAAATTAAGATCGACGACTATGATGTAACCAATTTCATAGTAAAGTTAAGATGATGCATGCTAATTGACTATGTGGTGTTCAGGTAAGTTCTACCTCTCAGTGAAACTGAATTAAGGTCACTCTATAGTTAATATTGTTTCAAGAGTTCCTTATTTGTACTGCAGGTCACGGGAGACTTGCCATGTGGGATGAGAAGTAAAGCTTTCCTTCTCATGCTGTATGGTAAGTCTCCCCTGACCTATTGTTCTGGGTGACTTTCCTGAAATCTACCCCTTTTCCTAGATCTCTCCAGTCCTTTTCCTTAACCCTTCTTCCTTCCTGTTCAACCCTTCTGCCTGAAGAATGAGCCACTGGCTCCAAAAGCTTGCCAATCTCAAGACTTTTATGTGTGTGTTCTGCCACTGCTTGATGAGTAGATTTTTTGTGGCTCTATAACTTTTTTTTCTTTCTTTCTTCCTTAAAAAAAATCTTTCCAGTCTCCACACCAAGGAGTGGAGGTGGCTGTTTGAGATCTGTCCCATTAAAGAGCCATGGTCCTATTTAACCAATTATCAATTATCGGATGAGCAGATAGTTGGGTGATTCCCGTTGCCCAGTTGTGAATAGATGGGATGGGGGAGGGGGGGCTTAAAATTTCTCGCATTGGTCTTACAGCCAAAGGAAACTTCCCGAAAACCTCGGTTATAACTGGGGTTTGTTATGAGTTAGTCTGCTAAAAACATCTGTGAGACAAGAGGTAACTGCTCTGTTGTTGTCAAATCATCCGCTAACATCCCATTATTCTAGTAAGATAGAGAAGGATGGTGAAATAAAATATAAATCAAACTACTCAGGATAGTAAAAGATGAATTATTATACAGAAACTGAAATAAGAAGTAATATAATTACCAACTGAGGCCTTGTAGGCTTCATTCTATAAATTTCACACAGAGTGTGAACCACCTGACGTATTTAGTTAAAGATGCATATCTTTTGGCCATGTCTGTGTTATACAAACCTTTTTCTTTATCATTAGTTTTGTCTGTTAGAAACACTACTTTCAGTATGGAACACCCATCACTTTATAAAGACCTTCATGTGTGTGGAAAAACTTGTAAGTCTCTTGACTGATTTATGCAGGGAAACAAAACAGCAGTGTCCTTACTCCACTGTTGCCCACACAAGCTCGTACCTTTCAGGAGTAGCAGGAGACCTTTACTACTTTTCTGTTTGCCACAATCTCTTCAAGAATTAATGATACGAATATTCTGGGATTTTTGGCCTCCAACACTTCAGATTGGAAAATTAAATGTGGTGTAATAACATATCTTCACTACATAGTCTGCTCTTAGCGACTCATTTCTCTATACCTATATTAAGTATTTCTTAAAATTCAAATGGCCAGTCATCAGTCCTACCACAAGTTTAATCTGTCTTCTGTTCAAGACCAGGATTCAGAACTTCTCTTCAAACATTATCTTGCCAGGTCACTATTTTTGGGTCCGAGACCAATGCCTCCTGGTCCAACTATTTACTTTTGTTCTTATGATTGCCTTCATGATGATTAGGAAAGGTTTCAGTCCAACAATCGAGGTCATCACACCTCTACTGGCCAGCCTATGAGCTTACTCATTGACACTGATTCCTGAGTGATCATGGTACCACAGCAGGTTTACCCTGTTGCTTTCTCCTAGCCTCACAAGTGTTTCGTAGCATTCTGCGACAATCTTTGATCTCATTTCAGGGGCTGATAAAGAGTTCAGAGCTGTGTGGCTGTCTGAATGAATGTAGATGCCATGATGCTTGTAAAACCTACATAGATTCTTCTCAGCAACATTCTGATAGCAGCTATTTCTGGTTAGAATACAGTGGCCAGATTCCCTACAGAGAGTGCTCTCTCTAGTCTACAGTGTACCTCACATACCCTGGCTCCAGCACTTGTAATCCATCAGTAAATCAGATTATACCTCCTGAGCAGTATCAATGTTCATTCTTCCACTGCTCCCTGCTTCCAGTTATTACCTTGAAATTTTTATTCAAGCAACTGGAAGTTTTTGTATAGTCAGCTGGCACTTTTTTGACCATTTGCTTATTTACCACATTCACTGTTTTGGTACGGGATTCTGGATTTCGTAAAGGCTTCCAGTTTTTAACCTGTATGATCCTGCTGTTGCCTTCACTTTTACCCAGGGGTCTAATGGGGACATGTACAAGAGGGTCTCCATCCCAGTAGTGGATGTACAGCTAATTCTGCCTGTTATGGCTAAGCGGGCAAATTGTACACCTTGCCAAGCTCCTTAGCAGCTGCCTTCTACTATATTTTAACCCATCATATTGCAGCCCCATAACTTATCAAAGGTCATATTGCAGCTCATTTTCTGGGGGTTTAAACCCCCGAAAGTGCACCTTTTGCTTTGGAACATACATTCTTCATGTGGGGGGCGATGTGGTTACTCATTCAGAATTACCAATAGATGCTTCGCTGCCCTATCTACTGGTAGAGTTTTGTTGAAGAGCTTGTGATTCCAGTAAGTGTTCTGGATATATTTCCTCGTAAATGGTACAACAACAGTTTTCTCGGGACTGACCCTTAATCCTGTTTCCTGCACCAGGTTAGCACAGTATGGACAATGTGCCATTTTCTGATGATACCATAGCAAATTTGTGGAGTATTACTATGGCTAAATAATCTGTATATCCAAGACAAATATAACCTCTAGTATTTAATTCCTTGATGAGTTTCTTCACCACCAGGTACCACAGTCGGGGGGACAGGGTCTCTTCTTGTGGACACCCTCTGGTTGTATTGATCATCATTTTCTCATTCAATATGGTAGATTCTACCATTTATTTACCCAGAATAGTTTTAATCTACCTACATGTGGTAATGCCATGTATTTCTGCAGCTCTAACAATGGATTTGATGATCAGATTGCTAAACTTGCTTCAAAGTCCAGGAGAATGGAGAGACCAGTTTCATGGAAGTGCAGTGCTTGTGCCACCTTCCCAACAAATTAGTGAAATAATGTTTCACATGATTTGCCTGGTTGATCTGCTTGGTTGCTAATATGCAAAGAAACCTCATTTAACCTCCCTTCTTTAACATCCACATTAACCAATTTTTGTAATGTATTTAGGAGAAAGGATGACAGACTCTCTATCGTTAGCCATGGTATGATCAGTTTTTCATGGCGTCAGAATAAAACAATCTTCACAGTCCCCCAAGTGTGAAGATAACACTATAGGCTAATATTTTTTCCCCTGATATTGCCTAGTTGTTGATGTCTGCCTTGTTAGTCCATGGTCCTTGAGCATGTAACCCCATAATTGGCATTTTCCTTTACTTCATTCCTAGTTTATTTGCATAATACATTGAAAAGGTTATTTCAGAATGAGTTTTGTGAATTTAATGCTTGGTCTAATTATGTTTCTGTTTACATAATGTAATTGTTATGAATATGGTTGCCATTTTAAATTATTCTGATGTTTTATACTTTCTTATTTGTTAACAATATATTTGAATTCATTTGCTATCAACAGAATAATGTAAAATTGTGATTTTGAAGAAAAGTGTTATGTGAAGCAGGATATATGACCAATGTAGAATCATATCATAGGCCAAAAGATAAAGAACCAACAAAGAGTCAGGAGTGAGAAGAAGAGAATGGTGGTGATTAATGTACCATGTATGTACTGCTACACATGGTGTTTGTGGCTGGTGGGAAATATCAGTATTTGGACAATGCTATATTTATGACCTCAGTGTATATCATGATTAAAGACCCAGTGATTTTACATGTCACATACCTTAATTGCTGGAACTGTGTTTTGACTCATTAAACATAGAACTTTGATATGCAGACTAATAAGCTATGTGCATACCATAAAGGTGTTGTTTTTGATTGTAGACAGCACAAACCATTCAGTGCATACTACAGACTATTGAATGAAACAGAAAATATGGTTACAGGTTTTCATGTCATATGTTGATGCGAAGAACTTTAACTGCAAATGTGTGATTTGCTGATCACCACATAACTGAAGTGACTGTTCTGTTTAAATAATGGACTAGTGATTTACAATACGATTCACTTGATTTATTTTTTTACTGCGGACGGATACGCTGTGAAAAGTGCAATGTCATGATTGTATATTGTAAATCTGAAAATTGAGGCTAATGTGTGCAACAAACATTATGATGTCAGGTTTTGTAATGCATTAATGGAAGGAAGCAAACTGGAATTAATCTTGCAAACATTGAGCATTCCTGTTAGATTCTTAATAGGTGTCCCCAATCAAGGAACTCATCCAGAAAATGCCAGTTATTGAATTACACACTCAAGGATAATGGGCTAACAAGGCAGAAACCGACAAGGCAGACATAAGCTAAGTGGAAACTCTTTTGAAGAAACATTGATTAAGAGACACTGTGAACTATATTGTTCTAGTCAGTGACATAAAAGCTCGATGTGCATAAGCAAGAGTAACTTTTCATTGTGGTTAATTTTATGTAATTGTAAACTGCCATACTGCAATGCTGTTTTGATTTCTTTTCAATAATAACATTCAGAATAATAGTTAAAACCTGGTTTTGCCTGTTAACTTATTTCTTTCCATATTCATTATAATTTTGCAAACTCATTAACTTATGAGATAATGCATATTATTGCAAAGAACTGCATGATTACATCATGGATTTGTTGATATTCTAGCGAGGATTTTATGATGTCTGTTGCATGTAGCTTTACCTTCCTCCTCCTCACAGAACAACTTACAGGATGATAGTTTCGCTTGCTTAATTGCAAGGTTATATTTGGGCAGAACTCTCATATATTTTGCCCATTGTGTCCACATTCATGCAGCATTCTTTTTTGCTTCCTCTGAAAATTTCAGGGTTTTTATCCACTCAGATACCTTCCTGTTTGTGCACCTCTTGGTGATAGGACATTTTTCTAAGTATGAAGTCATAATGGCAGACATCACTCAAGATTTACTGGATTCCTTCTTAAAGTTCTGGCTTCTGATAGGCATAAGTTTAGGACTTTCCCGTATGAGTCCTAGTCTGTTTTTCTGGAATTCCTACAAATTACTGTTTGTTTAGTACCCATTTCAATCTCAAACTTGATATATGTATGGTCAGATAAGAATGGCACTAACAACACATGCCATTGTTTGAAATAACCATCCATAAAGATGAGCCCAAAATTTATGCCATTACTTCTTCTCTTCTTATGTTCCTTGAGGTAGGACTCCTATGTGTATTCAGTCTCTCAAGGTTACTCTTGAGTAAATATTGGAGATGGTATTCACCTCTGCTATTGGTGTCAGTGCTTCCTCACAGCAGATTGTGAGTATGTGGCAGTCATTACCACACCCATGTACAGCAGCACAATAATTGCAGACGACACAGCCAAAAGGCTGACATTCATCCACACATGTCCCTACACAGAAGTACAGTCAGTCCAAAGCTCGGCAACAATGCAGTGCCCTCAGGCACACAGGCCACAAAGAGAGACAGCAATGCAAGCAAGCAGTCGATACTGCACAGACATCTACACCACCCTTTTTCAATCTTGTGAGCCACAGTCCACATGTGTAGAGCACGAGACATGCTCTCCACCATCACATATGCAAATGGGACAGCCAACACTCATTTGCTACGTTTCTCAAGCCTGCAAATTAAATGGTATGTGTGAGATGGAAGACAATTCACACCCTCGGCCAGTCACACATCCATTGCCCTTCCATGACCATGAGACTGCACTACATGCTTGATCATTGAAGAGCATGTACCCTCTGCAAGTGTGACCATTATGAGTTTGGCTGTATGTGTGTTAATAAATGAGATGTTGCAATACCAGTGTATTCAAGTGTATTCAATTACCCTCACCTGTGTCTACAGCTTGGAATTACTGTTTGGGCACATCAGTAAGCCAGCTCACTGTATGAACAGTTTCAAAAGCAGTAAAAACCACTCTTTGCACGCTTCAGTGGTGACCATGTTGTGATCATTAGGAGGCAATAACACATGTTTTCAGTCAGTGTGTGTCACCAGGAATAGTGAGTGGATTCTGTTTTGAATGTTTTTGTGCTCACCTGTAGTCATGCGCAGACACTATTTGGGCCTTGAACGTTTATTCCTTTTGTGTGTATTTTCCTTTTGCGTGTCTCGGTATTTTTAGTGTGTTCCCTTTTGTTTGAGAATGTAGTGGAATAGGACAATGAAGACTATGAAGCGTCTCCAAAGGCAACTAGAGGAGCTGTTGGCATGTAATCAGTTCCTGGAAAGTGAGCTGCAGGCATGGCCCACACATGTGGACTGTGCCCACTCGGAGACAATCCATGAAAATTCATACACACAAAACAGTTCCACACCACTGCCTTCAACTGCTACTGGGACAGCAACCAGTGCCAGATGTGTGTTGGATAGGCTGTCCCCCTTTTGACCCCATGACCTGTTCATGTGGTTCAGCCAAGTGGAGGTGGTATGACCTGGCAAAATTTGGACATCTTGTGATCCAGCTGGATGGAAATTTTGTGGCCAAAACAGAGTACATAATAATGGCTCCACCGATGCAGTCCTCCTACTAGTGCCTTAAGGCAGAGTTGATATGCCAGATTCTTTTGTCCATGGAGCAAAGAGTACAGCAAATGCTACACCAAGAAAAATGCAGTGACTAGAGGCCGTTGCAGGTCCTGTGTCACCTGTGGAGCATGGGCATGGTTCCAGATTTGCTGTTTCACACTATCTGGGCGACAGCAGCCACTCTCACAGTACCTCAGTGATGTCAGAGCAGGATACAAGTTGTATCTGCTGGTATCATGCCCATTTTGGAAATGAAGTGACCAAGTGCCACTCCCTTTCTTGCACCCAGACACCAGATGTAACCGGACCTAAATCATCCAGCTAGAGCACTATATTGAAGCCTGTGTTTGTGGCAGAATGGGGTGTGTGTGTGAGGTACATCGTAGACAAGGAGTTGGATTTATCAGTTTTTCCTAGAACCGTTCCAAGAGATCGCAGGAATGCCAAAACACTGTGTCTCACAGTGCCCAACAGTTCTACGACAAAAATGTACAACACCCAACACTGGAATGTGGATCTTGGTTGCGCCACACATTGACATTGAGGTTCACCATGGCTGATGCCAGTGAGCTGATCCTGGATGCAGATTTCCTTGTACACTATGAGATATCGCAAATGTCCAATTGATCGACTGTATGGCAAGTCTGAAGATAGCTGGGCAACAATGGCAGGCTGCCTTCTCAACCATTAAACCTGTGGCATGCTTTAGACTATTCACAGATTTTATAAACAAAGTCCTGAAATTAACTCACCTGTCTGGGGCACCAAGTAACATCAAGCATTCAATGCTGCACCATATTATTGCTTCTCTTGGTATTCCCACCTCATTCCAACCATCTCGTCTCACACATGACAGAGTCACAATAGCAAAGTCCGAGTTCAAGGCAGGGTTGCAACAAAGTGTTGCATGATCATCAAGCAGCCAATGATTTTCTGCCTTGCATTTGATGTCCAAAAAGGACAATTTGTGGTGCCCACAAGTGAACTAGTGTGTGCTAAAGTCAAGGACAGTGCCAGACAGATATCCAGTGTCACATCTGCTGGACTTTGGCCACACCTTGGCAGGTGCAACTATATTTAGCAAGATTGACTACACAAAGCCATACACACATATCCCTGCGGCACCTGAGGACATAGAGAAAACCGCGTGCACCACACCTTTCAGGCTCTTATAGAGTGGTTTTATGATGCTCAGCCTTAGGAATGCTGCCCAGACTCAGCAGCATTTCCTGGATGGCATCTTGTGAGGTTTACCATGCTGCTTTGTATTCTTTGATGACTTCCTTGTGTTCTTGAAGACACCTAAGTTCCACCGCAGCCATCTAACGACCATTTTCCGGCACCTCAGTGAGGTCGGCATTATGATCAATCCATTGAAATGCATATTCAAGGTCAGTGAGATTGAATTTCTCAGACACCTAATCACCCCTACTGAATCCACACAGTATCTGCTGGACAAAGTAAAGGTGCTCATGAACATGCAAAACCCACAAATTCACAAAGGCCTATGTCATTAACTCAGAATGGTTGACTTGTACCAATGGAATCTGCGTAATGCTGCCACAGTGCTTGAATCCCTGACTGTGGCATAACATGGCCGCAATGCAAAAGGAAGAGCTCCCATTACCTGGATTGACAAAATGGAGCACAGCTTTACTGAGTCTAAATGATGCCTCACCTAAGTGGTGCTGCTCACCCACCTAATACACGATGCAGAGTTGGCCATCATTGTGGATGCCAGCCAGGCTGGTGTTGGTGCGGTGCCTCAGCAATGCATTGATGGCAGCTTGTGGCAGTTATCAACATCACAATACTCTTGGAGTACGTACGTCAGTGAGCAGAAGGCTGTGTATCAGGAGTTGAAACACTTCTATCCATCAGTAGAAGCCCTCCACTTAAGTATCTTCACCAATGATAAACCAATAACACCCATTTTCTAAAACAACAACACCAACTGTTCACTGTGCCAACTGCAGCAGTTGTGAGTTTGTGTCCCAGTTCACAACAGACATCCGCCACATTTCTGGTATGGAGAATGTCATCACTGACTCCTTGTCCCACAACTGTGGAGTCATCTCCATGCAGGTGAATTTTGAAGATGTCTCACAAGAACAGGTGGGTGAAAGAGAACTGGATGGCTTCTGACACAACACCTCCAGTGACCTACCTCTATAACTGCTGCCCATCCCTGGCTCCTCTCAAAAGTGTTGGTGTGACCTTATGACAGGTGCACATCGCTCGTTCATACTAGGTGAATGCCGGCACAGCACATTTGACTGTGGTCATGGGCTATCTCATACCAGTGCAAGCACCAAGGTATTGCTCATGGCTGCACGTTTCATCTGGCATGGACTCTGAAAAGACTGCTGTCAGTGGACACACACCTGCACAGCATGCCAGTGAACCAAAGTCAGGAGACACCCATGCACCCATCAGCACCTTCTCTGATGTGATACACTGCTTCACACATGTCCATGCAGATACTGTATACCCATTTTCTCCATCCCAAGGCAAGCGCTACCTCCTTAAAATGGTGGGTCGTTTCACCCACTGGCCGGAGATGACGCCTACGGTGGGCATCACCGCTGAGGTGGTTGCTACTGCCTTTGTTGACACCTGGGTGGCATGCTTCAGCTGCCCCAGCCACATAACTACAGACCACAGATACCAGGTCGGTTTTACACTGTTCAAACTTGTCACCCGACTGCGTAGTGCACAGCTGCACTGCATGACAAGCTACCACCCAGCATCAGACAGCATGCAGCTCCATCAGACGCCAAAGGTGTCCCTGATTTGCCGTGGATAGAGGTGCTCCTGCTCACACTCCTTGGCCTGTGAGTGACCCAAAGGAAGAAATTGGCATCTCAACAGCAGAGTTTGTCTACAGACAGTCACTCTCCATCCTGGATAATTCAGGGAGGAAGTACCACCACCACATGACACTGCAGCCCTGCCACTAGCAGAATGCCTGTGCAGTCCAACCACACCCACTGACACAGTGTGGTACCAGCAAAGCCTTCATCGACACAGACCTACGGAACTGCCAGCATGTCATAATGCGCAAAGACATGGTACAGCCACCACTTTGGCCACCCTACTCAAGACTGCAGTGCATGATGACCCATGGTGGGAAGATGTAGGAGATGAAATAAAATGGGAAGGTGACTAAAGTTTTGATCGACAGAGTCAATCTGGCTTATGTCTTGACAGAGCTGGCCACTGCACATTTCTTCAACCTGACGGAGGACTTGCCAATGGACGATGCAACTGGCCAGGCAGAGCCCATCCCATCAGCTGCCAGTGACTCACTCCCGCCACCAGCTATCACCAACCTGCCATGTGTACTCAGTCTACCCTCACCCCACCCAGACAGCTGTCCGTACTGCGCCCACACAGGTGCACTGGCCAGCCCCACCACAGAGACCAGTGGACTACATCAAGTGCGCCGGCAGCTGTGTCACTTCAAACACCTGTGCTGCATCTTAATTATGTCACATCACATGCAGCAGCAGATAATACACAGTCCCCCTTTGCCACATTAGCTGTGCATGATGTCACACATCACCACTATGGCACTCACACTGACTTCACCACAATCACGCAACATGCAAACACGTGCTACCTGCAGAAGGAACATTTTCACTTCTCATGACTATCAAGCTCCAGTCCCCAATGGGGGATCTGTGTGACAGCCATACCACAGGCATGGAGAGCAGCATGGTAATTGCAGAAGACACAGCCATTGGACTGACATTCAAATGTGCATGTCCTCCCCCCCCCCCCCCCCCTCACCCCTACCACCACCCCCATGGAAGTACCATTACGCCAAAGCTTGGCAAAAATATGGTCCTACCACCACCCCCATGGAAGTACCATTACGCCAAAGCTTGGCAAAAATATGGTGGCCACAGAGAGAGACAGCAGTGTGAGCTAGCAGCCAGTACTGTACAGACATCTAAGCCATTCTTCGATCTCATGAGCTGTGGTCCACCTGAGTCCAGCACAATGCATGCTCCCCGCTGCATGTATGCAAACCAGACAGCTGCCACTCATTCACTATATTTGCCACACCTGAGAACTAAATGGTATCCACAAGACAGGAGACAATTCTCTTGCTCAGCCATTCATATGTCCATTGTCCTACTGTGACCATGAGACTCCACCACAAGCTTAATCACTGAGGAGTGTGTAAACTCTTCCCCCAGTATCTGTGGTTGAGCTGCCCACAGCAGTCATAGGATCACCATTGCTGACATCTTGAGCGTGAACATTATGAGTTTTTTGGTGTATATATATAAACTGCTAAGTGTAAATGTCTTGTGACTAGGGCCTCCCGTCGGGTAGACCATTTGCTGGGTGCAAGTCTTTCGATTTGATGCCATTTCAGTGACTTGCGCACTGAGGAGGATGAAATGATGATGATTAGGACAACACAACACACAGTCCCTGAGGGGAGAAAATCTCGAACCCAGCTGGGAATTGAACCCAGGCCCTTAGGATTGACGTTCTGTCGCACTGAGCACTCAGCTACCAGGGACAGACTATATATTGCTGTTAATAAATGAATTGTTGTGATACCATGTGTATTCAGTTACTGTCACCTGTGCCTACCGCTTGGACTTAGTGTGTGGACATGGAAGGAAGCCTGCTCAAAGCATGACAGTTTTGAAATTGGTAAAAACTACTTGTTGCACGCTTCAAGCACAACCAACCAACATTTATTCACTCAGCTGTGAACAGCTGTGTACCAGTCCCCTCATTTCCTGAGAAGGAAGATGTAGAAGTGGAGATACACATCACTTTACTGGTGTGATGTGTTACACCACTATATCTAGAATGACCACATAAGATACTTTATAAGTAACCTGATTAGTGTCGCCTGCTCATCGATGTATGCGCTGCTCCTACATCAAATTTATTCCAGTAACTAAACAACAGTTTGGTACTAATGTTATTTTGAATGATTTTGTTCATGTAGATGATGCCATAACTCTGGAATGAGAGGTTTGGAACATATTACCTGAAGTCGTATTTGAGCCACATCATGCCTCAACTACATTGAGATAATGCTCCCCTGTCCGTGGTTTTTAAGTGGTTTCCCTTCGGCTAGCAGAGGAATGCAGTAGAAAGAATATCTACAGCTAACAAATATTACCAAACCATTAGTTTAATAATAATAGTTGCAAAATAATGGTATAAATTATTTACAGAACAATAGAAAAACTGGTAGAAGCTGATTCCAATGAAAATCAGTTTTTATTCTGGGTAAATGTAGGAACATGCAAGGCAATACTGACCTTGTGACTTGTCTTAGAAGCTAGGCAAAGGAAAAGCAAACTAACATTTATAACTTTAGTAGATTTAGAGAAAGCTTTCAACAGTGTCAACTGGAATACACTTGTTGAAATTAGGGAGGAAGCAGGGATAGATACAGGGAGCAAAAGGTTATATACAACTTTTACAGAACCTAGACAGCAGCTAATAAATGTTGAGGAACATGAAAGGAAAGCAGTGGTTCACAAAGAAGTGAGACAGTGTTGCAGCCTATGCCCAAAGTTATTCAACCCGTGCATTGAGCAAGCATTAAAGGAGAATGAAGAAAAATCTGGAGATGGAACTGAAGTTCAGGGAGAAGACATAAATACGTTGAGATTTGCTGATGACATTTAAATTCTGTCAGAGACAGAAAATGAGTAGGAAGAGCAGAGAATGGAATGGACAGTGTTTGAAAGGTGAGTAGCAACTGTCCACTTGGGTGCGCTTTCAACTTTGTGGTCCTAGAAATATTATTTTATTTTAATTTTGTGATGGCTTGCTAAGAGTGTAAAGTATAAAAACTTGCACATATATTACATTTGTCTGCAGAGCCATTTTCTGAATCAGCTGTTATAATCAGTTATTTCTGATTTCTCAATATTAAGTTCACTTTAATTAAACTGCATTTTGCACCAGACATATTTTGTTTTTATTTATGAAATAAGTCCTGTTGTGATTCCAGAAATATGAGACCATACACATGTATATGGCAACATACTTCCAGAATTACCCCAGACAATATTTCATAAATAAAAGCAAAACATTTATCGTGAAAAATACTTTTTTAATTTCAGCAAGCTTAAGATGGAAAAATCAACAATAATTGACTATGATAGGTGCTGCAGAAGATGGTCATGCAAACAGACATATTACACGTGGAAGTACTTATACTTTACACAAACAGTTGTTGTTGTTCTTGTTGCTGTCTTCAGTCCAAGACTGATTTGATTCAGTTCTCCATTCTAGTATATCCTGAGCAAGTCTTTTCATCTCCACATATTTACCACAACCTACATCAATTTGAACCTGCTTACTGTATCTACACTTTGGTCACCCTATACAATTTTTATCCTCCACACTTCCTTCTATTTCTAAGTTCATAGTTTCTTGATGACTTTGGATGTGTTACTTCTTTTAATCAAGTTGTGACGTAATTTTCGTTTTTTCTTCTGTTCAGTTCATTACCTCCGTATTTATTGTTTGATCTACCCATCTAATCTTCAGTATTATCTTATAGCTTCAAATTTCAAAAACTTGTGAACTGTTCTTGCCAGAATTGCCTGTCATCCATGTTTCACTTCCATAAAAGTATACACTCCCATATGTTCAAAAAAGACTTCCTAACATGTAAATGTATATTAAATGTTAATAACTTCCTAATTTGCAGACATCTTTTCATTGCTTTTGCCAGTCTGCTTTTTGTATCGTCCCTATTGCACCCACCATCAGTTATTTTACTGCCAAAATAGCAAAACTCATCTACTGTTTTTTGTGTCTCATTTCACAATCTAATTTCCTCTGCATTGTCTGATTCAATTCGACTACATTTCATTACCATTATTTTACATTTATTGATGTTCATCTTATAACATCTTTTCAAGACAGTATCCAGGTCATTTTGGTATCTTTGAGAGAATTACTATGCCAATGGCAAACTTTAATGTTTTTATTTCTTCTCCTCAAACTTTATTTCCCTTTCCAAATTTTTCTTGGTTTTCTTTACTGCTTTCTCAATGTACATATTGAATAACAGGGGGATAAGCTACAACTTGTGTCATTCTCTTCTCAACTATTACTTTCCTTACATGTTCTTTGACTGTAATAACTGCAGTCTGATTTCTGTACAAGTTTTCAATAACTTTCACTACCTATATTTTATCCCTCCTACCTCTAAAATTTCCAGGAGCATAGTCCAGTCAACATTGTCAAAAGCTTTCTCTGAATATACAAATGGTATAAACACACATTTGCCTATCTGCAGACAATATTCTTGAATAGGTCATAAGGTCCAGAATGACTTGTGTGTCCCTATATTTCTCCAGAACCTAAATTGACCTTCCCCAAAGCCAGACTGTACCAGCTTTTCCATAATTATGTAAATAAATTGTGTCAATATTTTGCAAGTATGCTCTTTTTAAACTGATGGCTGGTAGTATTCGTCTCTGTTGACACCTGAATTTATTGGAACTGGAGTTATCACATTCTTGCTGAAGTCTAAGGATATTTTGCCTATCTCATATACCTTGTACACCAGGTGGTTGGGTCTCCCAAGGATATCAGTAGTTCTGAGGGAAAGTTGTCTACTCCAGGGGACTTTCTTTGAGTTAGGTCTTTCAATGCTCAATCAAATTCTTCTTCACTGCTTTTCCAATTATAACATTGATGTCATGTGTGTTCCTCTTATACAGAATCACTATATATTTCTTCCAGCTTTCAGCTTGCCCTTCTTTGCTTAGTACTGGCTTGTCATCTGAGCTCTTAATATTCATACAGTTGCTTCTCTTTTCTCCAAAGGTCTCCTATAAGTCCCATCTGTCTTTCCTCTAGTTATGCATGCTTCTACTGCCTTCCCTTTTTCCCTAGCAATTCCTACTAGCTAGTGTGTACTGTAAGTCAACCTTATTTTTAGACAACTGTATTCTCTTTCAGCTGAATCATTTGCTCTCTTTTTTATTTTCTCCTTTTGCAATTAAATTAAATATTTCCTCAGTTATGCAGAGATTTCTACTAGGTCTTCATTTTCTCCTACCTCCTTCCCCCGTACCCCCCACTGCCTGTATGTGATCTTCTCCTGCTTTCCTTATTCCATCTTTCAGAGGTACCCATTTGTCTTCTGTAGTGTTTATTTCCACTGTTTTAGTCCCCTATTGCCTAGTACTCCCTCTGAAACTCTCAACAGCCTCTGCCTACTTCAGTTTATCCAGTCCAATCTCCATATTTTTCTACCTCTTAGCAGTTTCTTCAGTTTGCGTCTGCAATTCATAACCAACAAACTATGGTCAGAGTCCACATCTGATTTTGGAGATGTCTTACAGTTCAAAATATAATTAGGAATTCTCTGTCATCCCATTATACTGGGTGTCCCTGGAGGATAGGCAAATATTCAGGGATATGACAGGAACAATCATTTGAAGCAAGGGAAGTCTAGTAAACATGGGCACTGAAATGCACACCTTATGAGCTACAAGCACTTGTTCAGTATAAGAGATGTGTTTCACAGCAGCAAAGATCATCAAGTGCTCATTTTCACAGATGTGTACTTTAGAGTCCATGTTTACTGGACTTTTTTTTTTCCATACTACCACCCTCAAATTGTGAAAGCTAAGAACCTGCTGTTGGAGAGATTTGTTTTGCAGTATTGAAGATGAAGAAATGCTCATAGTTCTTAAGGAATGCATTTTAGAGCCCATATTTACTACTCTTCTTTGCTTTGAATGATAGTTTCTGTCATATACCTGAATATTGACCATTCCTCCTGGAACACCCTGTATAATCGATTTTAAACCTTCCAATGTCTTCAGATATCTTCTATGTATACAGCATTCATTAATGTATCTCAAGCCAAGTGTCAGCAGTGGTTAAATTACTTTCTGTGCAAACTTCAATCAGTCCCAGTCACCAATCACAGCTAAAGTTAAATCTCCCTTAACTGTCTAAATAATTATTTTATCTCATCATAAATTCTTTCAGTCTCTTTATCATATGCATACCTTGTTGGCATATACACTGATAAGCCAACACATTATAACCACTGCCCACCGTGAGATTAGATGCTGCTTAGTAATGCTACGAGCATGTGACATGCTATGAAAATTATGTAAGCACAGCAGAGATGGGCGGGAATTACCCTCATGAGTATATGGGCTGCAAATTTGGAAATCCACTGAGATGAGCGACTTTGTCAAAGGGCAGATTATTATTATGCAAAGTCTGTGAATGAGTACCTCAAAAATGGCAAAGCTGCTCAAATGTTCATGTGCTGCTGTCATGAGCATCTGTGGAAAGAGGTAGAAGGGCAGTGAAACTACCACTAGGTGCTAAATAGTTGGACATCCATGACTTTTCACAGAATGTGGGGTTTGGAGGTTTGTCTACTCTATAAAGTAGAATAGATGGTGATCTGTGGCATATCTCCTGAAAGAGCACAGTGCTGGTGCATTCACAAGTGTATCAGAGCACACCATTGTTGAACATAGTGCTCTACAGCACACCACCCCTACGTGTTCACATGTTGAACCAAAGACATCAGCAGTTATGATTGCACTGGTCACAGGATGATTGGAATTCAACCATCAATCATTGGAAATGTGTCGGCTCTTTGGGTGGGATTGATACCGAGAAACTGTCACCTCACGCTCTGCCACCTACTGCAGAAACAGTAGAACAAGCGCTACAAGACCTAACAGGCACCATTCTGCAGGGAGCAGAAGAGGTCTCCCCCCCCCCCCCCCCCCACACACACACACAAAGGAATGGGCCGCCCTTGCAAATACAGCTCACTGAACATTTGATAGCTCAAATTCGGCACAAGAACCGAGTGTCAAAAGAGTGGAAAATCACCAGAAATCAGGCCACCAAGAGGCTGCTCAATCGTCTACAGAGAGAGCTGAAAGTAGCGCTCAATGAGCACAGAAACCAGCAATGGAAAAACTGCCTCACAGTTCTCAAAGTAGACGATCACACACTATGCCAAGCAACCAACCAATTCACAAAAAGACGCGCTAGGATGTTGCCAATGCGCAAGTGGGGTCTGGCCTACAGTCATGCTGAAAAGGCCAACACCCTTGCAGACTCCATCGAAAAGCAGTTTCAAGCAGCAGAACCCCAGGATGGAGAACATGAAGAGGTAGTCCGCCATCCACTGACTGTCTTCCTCAATGCTGTGGAGGAACCACAGGATGAATCCACACTTTTTGCCCCTGAAGACATGACAAAAGTAATTAGGTCTCTTCGCACAAAAAAGGCGCCAGGACATGACAGTGTCACCAATCAACTAGTTAAAAACCTCCCACCCTTGGCGATCATACACCTCGCGAACGTCTTCAATGAGATTACTCGTTCCTGTGAGTTCCCAACTTGCTGGAAACACGTGGAAGTGGTCGCAATACACAATCCAGGGAAAGACCCTCTATTCCCACAGCACTACAGGCTGATTAGGCTCTTGCCAACTCTCAGCGAGATCTATGAGTGCCTCCTGCTAATATCCATACAGGAACATATTACCAGAGAGCAACTTCTGCCGGATTTCCAATTCGGATTCCGGCAGAACCACTCTACCCACAGTAGATCATGAGAGTGGTTGTAGCAGCCACAGAGGACTTCAACCACAGAGGCTACTATGGGATGGTGCTACTAGACGTAGTTAGAGCCTTTGACTCGGTATGGCATAGAGGACTACTCTGCATGTTGCACACACAAGGGTTCCCCAGGAGCATAGTTAAGCAGATCAAAAGCTATCTCATGGATAGAACTTTCTCTGTTAAAGTAGAAATTGCATCCTCCACCAAAAGGTGTATTCGTGCTGGGGTGCCACAGGGATCAGTCCTGGGGGCCCGTTTTGTACAGTCTACACACCGCGGACACACCAATGGCCCTCCTAGTGCACACCACGCAGTACGCAGATGACACAGCCTTCTACACATGGAATGCAAACAAGTATCTGGCAATCCATAGTCTACAAAGGGTTTTAGATGGCACAGAAACTTGGGCCCCTTTGCTGGCGCATCATCAACAACTCTGACAAGATGCAGACTGTGCTGATAACCCAGAGGCTCGGACCTCCTCAGTACACCCTACACGCCCCCCCCCCCCCCCCCCCTTTCACCTAAACGGAACCCAACTCCCCTGGTGCAGAACCAAGTACCTTCGCATAACCTTGGACTCTTGTCTTACGTGGAAACCCCACATAGATGAGGTCCACAGGAAGGTCTCTGCCAGAATGTCAATCCTATACCCAGTCCTCAACACAACCAACTCTCTTCCCTGATCGGTTGAAGTGAATGTTTATCAGGCCTTAATATGGCCAATAATGGAGTATACATGCCCTATCTGGGGATACATGGCGAAGCAGCACCTGGACAAGCTCCAGAGGTTGCAGAACCATGCCTTCAGGAGAGCACTGCATCTACTCCTGTGATTCCCACAGATGATCTTCTAACAACCCTACCTCAACAAAGGTCAGCATTTAATAACGATTGTGGTGTTGCTCATGCTGTTAAATACTGCATTTTTGGACAACAACAGTCATATTATGTGGCAGGTGTCATTAGAGCGCAGTTAATAAAGTCATTTCATGTAAGAATAAAAAAACTAGGCACTCATCTTTTTGTGTTTTCCACGCTGGTCTCGTCGTAAAATCATGGCTCAATCATTGAAAATCTAGGTGTTTATGATTCCAAACTTGGATGCAAAGAGGCCTAGGTTTTATTCTGCTATATTCAAAAGTTTTGTAGATGCGCTTCACAAACCATTCTTGAAGCTTACACTTTTACTGGACAATGGTGATGTAAAAAAAATAAGCAGCACTCCGAATTTAAGTTACACTTCCTTTTAATTGCAATATCACATAACACACAAAACATCACTTCACAATACAAAACATACTTGAAAACATCTTCCTCACATTTTATAAGCCAACTACAAAATGCATCTTTCCAACATGAGTCCAAGACTTGACCTTTTCAACGACCGACTCTCTAACAACTCAACAACTAACTAACTATCGCTTACGCGCCCAAAAATCAGAGTTACAAGTACGTCAAAGATCATAGTGACAAAAGAAAGAATACACATAAGAATAATATCATTGCAATATAAACATATCGATGTATCACAAATGAAATCAAATCTGAATGTTGCCTCAGAAATATGTTAAGTAGTTAACAGAAACACAGTAGAATATTACTGGTATCGAGAGGTTCAGATGAGGTGCTGTTATGGTTACGTAATTCAAGTACCATTACAATGTGCATGCCCCAGCTGAAATCCCACTTCTGAAAGAGCATTTCTGAGACCTGGCATGGGCCTTCTATGAAGGCTCTTCCAGATCAGGAAACGTCCTATTCATTCTTTAGGTCGGTATGACATGTCCCACAACAAGCACAAATGCCTATTGACGATCTTTGATGACTAAGTCAAAGGGAAAATTCCTACAGCCAATCCCTAATCCTGCTCCCTCCTCCATAATACCAATCAGCTCACCAACCTCAGGCAAGTTCCAGACACATACAGAACATTCATCACATTATGAAGACACAAAAATCACAGAAATAATCACACAGACAAGTACACAGAGGAGTAAAAGCTGAAAGGCTACAAACTCCCCTACGCACTTCCCCAAAGAGGGGAAAGTATTAGATGAGAGTGAGTGAGACAGGTGAATCACGTTTTTGCTACACTAGGTCAATGACCATCTCTACAAATGCCATAATTAAGGTAAATGGTGGCTCGAAACTTGCAGTGCGCTATAGACGCAGGCTGGTGGGAGCAGTATTATGCTATGGGAGACATTCTCCTGTACTTGCATGGGATCTATGGTAGTAATCGAAGACACACTGACAGCTGCAAACCACCTGCATCCCTTCATGCTTGATGGCTTCCCCAACAGTGATATCATCTTTCAGTAGTATAATTGTGTGTGCTATGTACTTGAGGAGGATTCTAGTGAGCTCACGTTGATGTCATGATGACCAAATTTGCTTGACGTAAATCCTATGGAATGAGTCTGGGTCGTTATCCAGCCACCACGTACACTGATCAGCAGCACATTATTTATGAAAATTACATGACCTGTGCACTGACATTTAATGCTCATAGTTCCACAAAGGTACCAACAAACTGTCAGATCCATAATATCAGAATCAGCGATGTATTTCATTCCAAAGATGGGCAAACAAGCTGCTATGCTGGTGGTCATAATGTTTTGGCTCATAAGTGTACACACACTGTACTACTGTCCTGAGTGTTGGCTTCATGTCTATCTTGGCTACACTACTGTGTTCACTATGCTATTCATAGCAGCTTACCCACATTCCTATGTTCTTATTAATTATTAGGCATTCCCTGCATTACACGTATTTGAATTTTATGTTGATATACCTGTCCTCACCTGACTAGAAGTCCTGTTCTTTCCACCACAATACTTTACTAACTCCCTTTATGTCTCATTTCAACCTATCGATTTCCCTTTTTTTAAATCCTGTGACCTACCTAGTAATGGATCTAACGTTCCACACTCCAACTCAGAATGCTATTTTGTTTTTTCTGATGGTGTCATCTTCCTGAGTAATCCCTACCTGGAGGTCTGAATGCGGGACTGTATTACCTCTGGAATATTTTAACCAAGAGGACCCCATCATCATTTAACCATACAGTGGAGCTGCATGCACTCCAGGATAAGTAACAGCTCTTGTTTCCCCTTACTATCAGTCATTCATATTACCACCTCAGTAAGGCCTTGTTGGCCACGCAGAAAATTTGCGCAAAACTTGTGCCCATACTTTTGGTCTATGTGCAAAAGCAACACTGAGTGAAAGTGTATGAAGAACTGAGAGGCAACTCCATGAAGATGATCTCAATTTCCTGGACAGTGTGATCACTGGGATGAGCTGGCAGCGCTTTCGTTCGGTAAGTCACCTCATCTTTGTTTTTATATATAAATACTAATTTTACTAGAAATTGCAGTCTTTTGAACTGGAACAGCAGTTAATTAAATATTTATGGAATCCTTGGAATAAGTGCTGTTTTTCCTTTTATCTTTTCCTGATATTATTTTTTCTTCAGTTATATTGTTTGACAACTGGCCATGACCATTTATTGTTCTAAATTCAAATACTTTATTTCTTACTGCTAAAAGGGCACTTTTAAATAACCAACTTGAGTTATTTTGAACAATGTTGAGAAAAACTATTAATTCATTTGCATTGTTTACAATGTTATGTAAAGCCTCTCTAAGTTCAATTTAATCAGTTACACAATCAATTGGGTGAGTGCCTTCACTAATTTGTAAGAGCTTTTTGACAAAAATTTTTTGCTTCTTCATCAATGGGAAGCTGAACTCTCATATTTGTTCTTAATTATACTTTCCTCACTCAAGGTCAAATAAATAAATGATTTCTTCAAATATGAATTCATTTTATCTGCTGGGGATGATTTTGGAATAGCTGGAAGCAGTTGCAAAAATGCCCAGTCTGTGCAAGTAATGCACTTCCCATTAATTCTGGATTACCTCAGAGACCAAGAACATTCTTGAACATTCTGGAAGATTCTATAACATATTGGGACATTCTACAATGTTCTCCAATAGTCTTGAACATTCTAGAAGGAGATTGTGGCCAGTCTCAGCCACTATGACACTGGATTCCAAGCTGTGTCACAGTCCTCCAATAAGAAGTCTATTGGTGTTATGTGCTCTTTTTACTCCTGTATCTTTGTACCCAAACTCTGCAGTTCCAAACTAAACCTTCTTTGTGGATCAGAGGTGGAGGGCTACTGTACTATATAACCTCCATGGCACTGTGGGAGGGTGTGGTGGAGTTATAGCAGCATGTACAGACAAACCACGCTTACATTAACTATCTCATCATACCCTCTTTAGACACTCATATTTTCATAACTAACACATGCAGTTGGATGGTGGATTAAGGATTAGCATACCATATAACCCGCTATGAAGTTTTGGTGGCACACACAGACATATCACACTTAACCCTTATTACATACATTGGTTAATAAGGTAGAGTTGGTCAAGTTCTCTTCTTGAGTCTCACCAGAATTGTTTTTCCCTATGAAGTATAGGGAGCATATGTAATCATCTGTTATGCTGTGTGTCTCACATAAATGTCTACAATGTAGGAAAAAGACAGATTGCTACTTACCATAAAGAAGACACATCAAGTTGCAGACAGGCACAATTAAAAGACACTAACATACAGCTTTCAGCCACAGCCTTCATCAGTAAAAGAGACACATGCACACACCATTCATAGATACACACAAGCAAGCATACCTCATGCACACACAACCACCAACTCCAGCATCTCGGGGTGGAATGCCTCAAATAATTCCAAGCAACATGTAGCCGACCGAGACAGATGCAGGAACAGGGAAGTAACCGCTTTTGTGACATTTACGAGTTCCTAACCAGGAGTGAATTTTATTATATCATCTGTGTGCCTTAATAGTTTAGTTTCTTGAGCTTTTGCATGCAAATTTAATATCTAATATTCACACTTCTCACATTTTTGTTTGCGTCATCAAAAAGTAAACTCATTTTGTGACATATTACAAGTTCCTAATCAGGGACAAATTGTTTAGTTTCACCTGAGAGCTTCGTTAGTTAGGTTTCAGAATATCAGTGTATTATTAGACACAGTTCCTGCATTTTTGACAGGTTCTACAGTAAGAGTTGTGCAGCACCTGCTGATAATCCGTTTATCTGCATAGTTTAGTTTTACATGGTCTTTAGTATTGACAGGGATTGCGATTGTTGTGTGCGGATGCGAGCCAAGTTAGTGACACTTCGCTCTCAGCTTCAGGCTGTAATGGTTTCGGTTACACAGCTTGAGGCTGCAGTGGATGGGCACCACTGTTGTGGACCGGCTGTGGGTATCCAACAGACATCCAGCACGTCCGAGTCAGGAACAACTGGTATAACAGTTGTAAATTGTCTTAGCTGTTTTGTGTAAGTACCAGAGCTCCAAGCGCTAATAGTAAGCACTGATCCTCAAATCGTTATAGGCAATGAAAGCTGGCTAAAGCTGAATCTTAGCTCAGCTGAAATTTTTGCGAAGAACCTAACATAGTTCCAAAAGGATTGGCTAAACACGGTTGGCAGTGGTGTGTTTGTTGCTGTTAGAAGTAATTTAACTTGTCACGAAATTGAAGTAGATAGTTCCTGTGAGTTAGTATGGGCAAGGTCACTGCTGGCAATCGGAACAAAATAATAATAGGATCCTTTTACTGACCTCCCAATTCAGTTGATACAGTTGCTGAAAGGTTCAAAGAAAACTTCTGTTTGATTTCAAACACGTACCCGACTCATACGATAATAGTTGGTAGTGACTTTAATTTACCCTCAAAATGTTGGCAAAAATACATGTTTAATTCCGGAGGTACGCATAAAATATTATCCAAAATTGTGCTAAATGGATTCTCTGAAAATTATTTCGAGCAATTAGTTCATAATCCCAGGCGAATAGTAAATAGTTGTGAAAACACACTTGACCTCTTAACAACAAATAATCCTGAATTAATAACGAGCATCAAAACTAATACTGGGACTAGTGAACACAGGGTTCTCGTAGCGAGACTGAATATTGTAATCCCCTAATCAACCAGAAATAAGCGAAAAATATACCTATTCAAAAAAGCAGATAAAAATTCACTTGGCACCTTCCTGAGAGACAATCTCCACTAATTCCAAATTAATAATATAAGTGTAGACCAGATGTGGCTTGAATTCAAAGAAATAGTATCAGCAACAATTGAGAGATTTATACCAAATAAATTAACAAATGATGGAGCTGCTCCTCAGTGGTACACAGAATGGGTTAGAACACTGTTGTAGAAACAACGAAACAAACATACCAAATTTAAACAGACGCAAAATCCCCAAGATTGGTGATCTTTTACAGAAGTTCAAAATTTAGCGTGGACTTCAATGAGAGATGCTTATAAGTTTCCATAATGAAACTTTGTCTCGAAACCTGGCAGAAAATCCAAAGAGATTCTGGTCGTGTGTGAAGTATGCTAGCAGCAAGAAACAATCAATGTCTTCTCTGCTTGATAGCAATGGAGATACTATCAAAGACAGTGCTGCCAAAGCGGGGTTACTAAACACAGCCTTCTGAAATGCCTTCACAAAAGAAAACAAAGTAAATATTCCAGAATTTGAAGCGAAAACAGCTGCCAACATGAGTAACGTAAAAGTAAATATACTCGGAGTAGTGAAGCAACTTAAATCACTTAATAAAAGCATGTCTTCTGGTCCAGACTGTATACCAATTAGGTTCCTTTTGGAGTATGCTGATGCATTAGCTCCATACTTAACAATCGTATACAACTGTTCGCTCGACAAAAGACCCGTACCCAAGACTGGAAAGTTGCACAGGTCACACCAGTATTCAAGAAACGTATAAATTACAGGCTCATATTGTTAACATCAATATGCAGTAGGATTTTGGAACATATATTGTGTTCAAATATTATGAATTACCTCGAAGAAAACTGTCTATTGACATACAGTCAACACGGATTTAGAAAACGTCATTCCTTGGAAAGACAATAACACAATTAGCTCTTTATTCACATGAAGTGTTGAGTGCTACTGAGAAGGGATTTCAGATTGATTCTGTATTTCTTGAAGGCTTTTGACACTGTATCACACAAGAGGCTTGTCGTGCTTATGGAATATCATCTTAGTTATGTGACTGGATAAGTGATTTCCTGTCAGAGAGGTCACAGTTAATACACTCCTGGAAATGGAAAAAAGAACACATTGACACCGGTGTGTCAGACCCACCATACTTGCTCCGGACACTGCGAGAGGGCTGTACAAGCAATGATCACACGCACGGCACAGCGGACACACCAGGAACCGCGGTGTTGGCCGTCGAATGGCGCTAGCTGCGCAGCATTTGTGCACCGCCGCCGTCAGTGTCAGCCAGTTTGCCGTGGCATACGGAGCTCCATCGCAGTCTTTAACACTGGTAGCATGCCGCGACAGCGTGGACGTGAACCGTATGTGCAGTTGACGGACTTTGAGCGAGGGCGTATAGTGGGCATGCGGGAGGCCGGGTGGACGTACCGCCGAATTGCTCAACACGTGGGGCGTGAGGTCTCCACAGTACATCGATGTTGTCGCCAGTGGTCGGCGGAAGGTGCACGTGCCCGTCGACCTGGGACCGGACCGCAGCGACGCACGGATGCACGCCAAGACCGTAGGATCCTACGCAGTGCCGTAGGGGACCGCACCGCCACTTCCCAGCAAATTAGGGACACTGTTGCTCCTGGGGTATCGGCGAGGACCATTCGCAACCGTCTCCATGAAGCTGGGCTACGGTCCCGCACACCGTTAGGCCGTCTTCCGCTCACGCCCCAACATCGTGCAGCCCGCCTCCAGTGGTATCGCGACAGGGGTGAATGGAGGGACGAATGGAGACGTGTCGTCTTCAGCGATGAGAGTCGCTTCTGCCTTGGTGCCAATGATGGTCGTATGCGTGTTTGGCGCCGTGCAGGTGAGCGCCACAATCAGGACTGCATACGACCGAGGCACACAGGGCCAACACCCGGCATCATGGTGTGGGGAGCGATCTCCTACACTGGCCGTACACCACTGGTGATCGTCGAGGGGACACTGAATAGTGCACGGTACATCCAAACCGTCATCGAACCCATCATTCTACCATTCCTAGACCGGCAAGGGAACTTGCTGTTCCAACAGGACAATGCACGTCCGCATGTATCCCGTACCACCCAACGTGCTCTAGAAGGTGTAAGTCAACTACCCTGGCCAGCAAGATCTCCGGATCTGTCCCCCATTGAGCATGTTTGGGACTGGATGAAGCGTCGTCTCACGCGGTCTGCACGTCCAGCACGAACGCTGGTCCAACTGAGGCGCCAGGTGGAAATGGCATGGCAAGCCGTTCCACAGGACTACATCCAGCATCTCTACGATCGTCTCCATGGGAGAATAGCAGCCTGCATTGCTGCGAAAGGTGAATATACACTGTACTAGTGCCGACATTGTGCATGCTCTGTTGCTGTGTCTATGTGCCTGTGGTTCTGTCAGTGTGATCATGTGATGTATCTGACCCCAGGAATGTGTCAATAAAGTTTCCCCTTCCTGGGACAATGAATTCACGGTGTTCTTATTTCAATTTCCAGGAGTGTAGTAACTGAGGGAAAGTCATCAAGTAAAACACAAGTGATTTCTGGCATTCCTGAAGGTAGTGTTATAGGCCCTTTGCTTTTCCTTAGCTATATAAATGATTTGGGAGACAATCTGAACAGCTGTCTTAGGTTGTTTGCAGATGACACTGTCATTTATTGACTAATGAAGTCATCAGAAGATCAAAACAAATTGCAAAATGATATAGAAAAGATATCTGAATGGTGCGAAAACTGGTAGTTGACCCTAAATAAGGAAAAGTGTGAGGTCTTCCACATGAATGCTAAAAGGAATTCATTAAACTTTGGTTACACGATAAATCAGTATAATCTAAAGCCATAAATTCAACTAAATACCTAGGTATTACAATTACAAACAACTTAAATTGGAAGGAACAAATAGGAAATTTTGTGGGGAAGGCTAACCAAAGACTGCATTTTATTGGCAGGACACTTAGATCTACTACGGAAACTGCCTACACTACGCTTGTCCATCCTCTTAGAATACTGCTGCACAGTGTGGGATCCTTACCAGATAGGACTGATGGAGTACATCGAAAAAGTTCAAAGAAGGGCAGAATGTTTTTTATTATTGCAAAATATGGGAGATGGTGTCACAGAAATGATACAGAATTTGGAAAAGCGTTTTTCGTTGTGACAGAATCTTCTCATGAAATTGCAATCACCAACTTTCTCCTCCGAATGCAAAAATGTATTCTTGAGACTGACCTACTTATGGGGAAATGATCACCATGATAAAATAAGGGAAATCAGAGCTCATATGGAAATATATAAGTGTTAGTTCTTTCCGCGAGCTATACGAGATTGGAATAATAGAGAATTGTGAAGGTGGTTTGATGAACCCTCTGCCAGGCACTTACATGTGATTTGCAGAGTATCCATATAGATGTAGATGTAGATGTAGGTAACATTGACTCCTATATTAGTCTCCCTAAGCAGAAGAATATGCTTGAATGTTTTGTAATATTTCTTTATTCCTCAAAATGTGGTAGATCAGGGCCTCACCAATATAGCACAATGACATAACTATAACTACATCAGTTCAATGTTTTATTATTTATTTGTTCTTCAGATTCCCCACTAGGAAATTTAGATATCAGACACTAAATACTCATTAACTTAATTTCACATAATAGCCACACACCCTTTATGATGATGTTAAATATCTGTTAGACTAGAATGAGATTTTCACTCTGCAGCGGAGTTTGCGCTGATATGAAACTTCCTGGCAGATTAAAACTGTGTGCCGGACCGAGACTCAAACTCGGGAACTTTGCCTTTCGCAGGCAAGTGCTCTACCAACTGAGCTACCCACGCACAACTCACACCCCGTCCTCACAGCTTTACTTCTGCCAGTATCTTGTCTCCTACCTTCCAAACTTTACAGAAGCTCTCCTGCGAAGAGAGGACCTACCACACTTCCCTGGGGCACTCCAGATGATACCCTCACCTCCGATGAACACTCGCCATCGAGGACAGCATACTGGGGTCTATTACTTAAGCACTATGAGACTTAAACTCTGAGGTCATCAGTCCCCTAGACCTACTTAAACCTAACTAACATAAGGACATCACACACATCCATGCCTGAGGCAGGATTTGAACCTGCGACTGTAGCAGCCGCTTGGTTCCGGACTGAAGCACCTAGAACCACGCGACCACAGTAGCTGGCTGTGTTGTAGTATTCTGGAATCTTTTCTGTTTTCCAGATGTCCTAAAAAGCAATTATAGATATCTCATAATCGTTGGCTCTGATTATTCCGTTAATACTGCTGTAATTTAGTCATCACCAATTGCTTTGTTTCATGTTTTAAGCTGGGCCTTTTCTACCATTAGGCAAGACTAAGCTACCACCTAGGGCAGCAGACTTTAGGGACAGTAAAGGGAGGAAAAAATTAATGTCAAATCAAACAGTGAAAAAATTGAGCAAATTAGGAGAGAAAAGTGAAAAAGAGGAAAAACTAAAACACCAAATTGTTTTCAAAAACCTATGAAACAATTACTTAAGTCTTTACTTACTTTGATGAAGATAAAAACATTGCCTCCACCTACCTCAAAACTAAAGCAGCCACTACTGAGGACGAAACAGAAACAAACAGTCTTGCAATTAAAAGAAATAAATAACTGATACCCTATTTGGTTTGGTGGTATATTCAGTTGAATTCTAGTTGAAAATGTTCAGAACATTCTTCGTATTTCAATTATTTTGGGAAATTTCAAAAACAGAAGAGAAAAAATACGAAACTGAGGATATTTGTTGTCCTCAGTCAGTTTTAGGGGAACTAAGGACTTGTCCCAGAAAATAAGGCCGTCTGGTCACCTTAGTTTAATTACTAAAACCATAATAGAAGATATGCATTGTGTTGTTGTTGGTGCTGGAGGGACCAGTGATATCACAGAGACCAATGGTAGTAGAAAAGAGGGAGCATCTTTTGTCAGTTTCACCTAGGGTGCCAGAACACTTAGCAGCTGCCCTGGTTTTATGGTATCTCAGTTCTGATGCTTGACTGTAACTGTATTTTCATTTATATTTAATCTCCCATTCACTCTGAAATAAACTGGGCCAAGGTGATGCAATCCAGATTTTTCTCAAGTTAATACACTGTTTTTGAGGGTGTAACAATTAGAAGAAGTTATTCATCTTTGTTTTTTGGTGTACTCTGATGCTGCAGTGGCTGAGAAATAACTGAGAGTATCTGCTCCACCAAATTTGCTGCAACTTCCTGAGCTCTTCACAGCATAGCTAAGGATTGGGTATGCCAAGAGATATTTTAAGTAGTCAAGTTGATATGAAGTTTCACTTCTACAATTACGTATTTATTGTTTCAACTGGTACAGGTATCATGCACAAAAACTGTTACAAAACTGGATCTCCTATGGCTGATTTTCCACTGCTTATATATCATTTCAATAATTAAAGATGACATCAGATGTTATTACAAGCAGAAAATTTGAGGAATACAGTCAAAATCTTGTTGGCATTCACAAACTGATAGCAGAGTATTAAACAGTGATTTCTTGTTTTTATGTCTGAATAATGATTATTTCTTGGTTCCTAGTTTTTTAGTACCAAATGCAAAAAATACATTCACAAACAAGACATTTTACAAAATCATTAACATCATGTGAGTAATTGGCTGGAAAATTTTCCTAACATTTACATAAGTTCTTTTCATAAATGCAGACAAAAAGGTAGTTTCACTTCTTGTGAAAAATATTCTAGAATTAAAAAACTAGAATTGGTTATGATTTATTTTTAAATATTGATTGGTGACAGTAAAACCAGAATGGAGATGTTTGCACTCTCAATTAAATTGAAATGAAATTAATGACAAAATATGAATAACTATAATAAATTGAGTTTTAAAATGACCAGATAAATAAAATAAGAATGTTACAAAGTGAATCCATAAATGTGGCAGCTGGACCACAGAGGTCTACAGTTCATGTCATACTTATCCTAACAAATATATACATGTGCATTTCAACTCCCATATCCTAATGTTAAAACAATTCTCATTTTGTATCACAAGTCAAGGTTTTTGTGATGCATAAGTCAGTCTTGTGTAATTGCACTGAAAAAATTATTATTTTATGTCACACATTTGATTCACACTTTTTTGAACCAGTGGTTTTATATTTACCTGTTTATCATTCCACTTACATTCCCAAATCTCAGTAAGATGATATAGAAAAAGAAAATAAATAATTTGTGAAAAAGATCTCATAAGGATAGAGAAAATAACCAAGAAATAACTATGTAACCTATCATACAATGCATAGAGATATTTTTACAGTAGACATGTGGTATCTTTGCTGGAAACAAGTTGTATTAAATGATGATGTTGTTGTGGTCTTCAGGCCTGAGACTGGTTTGATGCAGCTCTCAATGCTGTTCTATCCTGTGCAAGCTTCTTCATCTCCCAGTACCTACTGCAGCCTACGTCCTTCTGAATCTGCTTAGCGTATTCATCTCTTGGTCTCCCTCTACGATTCTTACCCTCCACGCTGCCCTCCAGCACGAAATTGGTGATCCCTTGATGCCTCAGAATATGTCCCACCAACCCATCCCTTCTTCTAGTCAAGCTGTCCCACAAACTCCTCTCCTCCCCAGTTCTATTCAATACCAACTCATTAGTTATGTGATCTACCCATCTAATCTTCAGCATTCTTCTGTAGCAGCACATTTCGAAAGCTTCTATTCTTTCCTTGTCTAAACTATTTATCGTCCATGTTTCACTTCCATACATGGCTACACTCCATACAAATACTTTCAGAAACAACCTTTTGACACTTATATCAATACTCAATGTTAACAAATTTCTCTTCTTCAGAAACGCTTTCCTTGCCATTGCCAGTCTACGTTTTATATCCTGTCTACTTCGACCATCATCAGTTATTTTACTCCCCAAATAGCAAAACTCCTTTACTACTTTAAGTGTCTCTTTTCCTAATCTTATTCCCTCAGCATCACCCGACTTAATTTGACTACATTCCATTATCCTCATTCTGCTTTTGTTGATGTCCATCTTATATCCTCCTTTCAAGACATTGTCCATTCCATTCAACTGCTCTTCCAAGTCCTTTGCTGTGTCTGACAGAATTACAATGTCATCGGCAAACCTCAAAGTTTTTATTTCTTCTCAATGGATTTTAATACCTACTCCAAACTTTTCTGTTTTTTTCCTTTACTGCTTGCTCAATATACAGATTGAATAGCATCGGGGAGAGGCTACAACCCTGTCTCACTCCCTTCCCAACCACTGCTCCGCTTTCATGTCCCTCGACTCTTATAACTGCCATCTGATTTCTGTACAAATTGTAAATAGCCTTTCGCTCCCTGTATTTTACCCCTGCCACCTTCAGAATTTGAAAGAGAGTATTCCAGTCAACATTGTCAAAAGCTTTCTCTAAGTCTACAAATGCTAGAAATGTAGGTTTGCCTTTCCTTAATCTTTCTTCTAAGATAAGTCGTAGGGTCAGTATTGCCTCACGTGTTCCAACATTTCTATGGAATCTGAACTGATCTTCCCCGAGGTCGGTTTCTACCAGTTTTTCCATTCATCTGTAAATAATTCGCGTTAGTATTTTGCAGCTGTGACTTATTAAACTGATAGTTCGGTAATTTTCACATCTGTCAACACCTGCATTCTTTGGGATTGGAATTATTATATTCTTCTTGAAGTCTGAGGGAATTTTGCCTGTCTTATACATCTTGCTCACCAGATGGTAGAGTTTTGTCAGGACTGGCTCTCCCAAGGCTGTCAGTAGTTCTAATGGAATGTTGTCTACTCCCGGGGCCTTGTTTTGACTTGGGTCTTTCAGTGCTCTGTCATGCAGTATCATATCTCCCATTTCATCTTCATCTACCTCCTCTTCCGTTTCCATAATATTGTCCTCAAGAACGTTGGCCTTGTATAGACCCTCTATATACTCCTTCCACCTTTCTGCTTTCCCTTCTTTGCTTGGAACTGGGTTTCCGTCTGAGCTCTTGGTATTCATGCAAGTGGTCCTCTTTTCTCCAAAGGTCTCTTTAATTTACGTGTAGGCAGTATCTATCTTACCCCTCGTGAGATAAGCCTCTACATCCTTACATTTGTCCTCTAGCCATCCCTGCTTAGCCATTTTGCACTTCCTGTCTATCTCATTTTTGAGACGTTTGTATTCCTTGTTGCCCACTTCACTTACTGCATTTTTGTATTTTCTCCTTTCATCAATTAAATTCAATATCTCTTCTGTTACCGGAGGATTTATACTAGCCCTCGTCTTTTTACTTACTTGATCCTCTGCTGCCTTCAGTATTTCATTCCTCAAAGCTACCCATCCTTCTTCTACTGTATTTCTTTCCCCCATTCCTGTCAATTGTTCCCTTATTCTCTCTCTGAAACTCTGTACAACCTCTGGTTTAGTCAGTTTATCCAGATCCCATCTCCTTAAATCCCCACCTTTTTGCAGTTTCTCCAGTTTTAATCTACAGTTCATAACCAATAGATTGTGGTCAGAGTCCACATCTGCCCCTGGAAATGTCTTACAATTAAAAATCTTGTTCCTAAATCTCTGTCTTACCATTATATAATCTATCTGAAACCTTCTAGTATCTCCAGGGTTCTTCCATGTATACAACCTTCTTTCATGATTCTTGAACCAAGTGTTAGCTATGATGAAGTTATGCTCTGTGCAAAATTCTACCAGGAGGCTTTCTCTTTCATTTCTTAGCCCCAATCCATATTCACCTACTACGTTTCCTTCTCTTCCTTTTCCTACTGTAGAATTCCAGTCACCCATGACTATTAAATTTTCGTGTCCCTTCACTACCTGAATAATTCCTTTTATCTCATCATACATTTCATCAATTTCTTCATCATCTGCAGAGCTAGTTGCCATATAAACTTGTACTACTGTAGTAGGCGTGGGCTTTGTGTCTATCTTGGCCACAATAATGCGTTCACTATGCTGTTTGTAGTAGCTTACCTGCACTCCTACTTTTTTTTATTCATTATTAAACCAACTCCTGCATTATTCCTATTTGCTTTTGTATTTATAACCCTGTATTCACCTGACCAAAAGTCTTGTTCCTCCTGCCACCGTACTTCACTAATTCCCACTATATCTAACTTTAACCTATCCATTTCCCTTTTTAAATTTTCTAACCTACCTGCCAGATTAAGGGATTTGACATTCCACGTTCTGATCCTTAGAACACCAGTTTTCTTTTTCCTGATAACGACGTCCTCTTGAGTAGTCCCCGCCCGGAGATCCAAATGGGGGCCTATTTTACCTCTGGAATATTTTACCCAAGCGGACACCATCATTATTTAATCATACAGTAAAGCTGCATGCCCTTGGGAAAAATTGCGGCTGTAGTTTCCCCTTGCTTTCAACCATTCGCAGTACCAGCACAGCAAAGCTGTTTTTGTTGGTGTTACAAGGCCAGATCAGTCAATCATCCAGACTGTTGCCCTTGCAACTACTGAAAAGGCTGCTGCCCCTCTTCAGGAACCACACATTTGTCTGGCCTCTCAACAGATACCCATCCATTGTGGTTGCACCTACAGTACGGCTATCTGTATTGTTGAGGCACGCAAGCCTCCCCACCAATGGTAAGGTCCATGGTTCATGGGGGTGGGGGGTGTGTTTTATGATAATTTATTAATATTAATGAATGGAATCAGCAATACTGACAATATCATTCTACAGTATTTCAAACAATGGAAAATCCAGGATGTAATGTAACAATGACTGCTTCACAGCCTGAGACATATGGATTCTTCCCACGAACACCAGCTTTTCTGAATTGCGCAGGTGGGAACTTTCCCTGAAATATATCCTACGTTCCCATAACCCTCCTGGTGTCAACCTTGATTAATCACTGTCCTCACCCATCCAGCCCATTCCCTGTTCCCATTCCAGCACTACACAGCCGTCTTTCCAACACTGCATGCAGTCTTTTTATTTCTCTCCTTATCTGCCACTCCTCCCCCCCCCTCTCCCTCCCCTCCCACCTCTCTGCTCCCTCTGTCTAGTATCCCAACTGCACATAGCTGCTCTACCTTCTATCCACCTCATCCCTCTGTGCTCCCCAACGGCATGTCACTGTCCACCATGCCTACCCTAAAATCCCTCCCCCTCCTCGCCCAGGCCTCCTCCTTTCATTCTACAGTATTTGTGTTTTATCACATTCCACTCTGGTAGGAAAAGCTTTCATACTAATAGGCATAAAAAGCCTCCCATTAAACATGATTTTATTTTATTCACAGGTTGGAATGATGGTGTCATAAGAGGATTCACTCGAAGGACAGGAAAACTGCAGTTCGACATACCATATGCCCACAATTTGGGTGTGACAGCTCTGGCAATCACTGTGTGTGGCTCTAGACTTATCAGCGGAGATGGGGAAGGATTAGTAAGTAACTTAAATCAGAATTAATATATAACTGAACAACACCTAAATTTCATCAATAAATTCATCAAGACTGCAAGTATGTGTATGTATTCCAGAATGAATTTTCATTCTCCAATGGTGTGTGCACTGTTTGCAAATCCTGGCAGATTAAAACTGTGTGCTGGACCAGGAATTGAACCTGGGACCTTTGCCTTTCATGTGGAAGTGCTCTGCCAACTGGGCTATCCAAGCATGACTCACAACCTGTTCTCACAGCTCCATTTTCACCAGTTTCTGTTCTACCTTCCCAACTTCACAGATGTTCTTTTGCATACCTTACCAGTTCTTGTGGGAGGTGAATGTCTGTGAAGTCTGGAAGGTAGCAGAAGAGGTACTACCAGAAGTGGAGCTGTGAGGTTGGATTACATGTCATGCATGGTTAGCTCAGTCAATGGAACAATTTACCACAAAACGGCAGATGTCCCGGGTTTAAGTACCAATGTGCCAGGAAGTTTCATGTATTATCTTAACTATAGATTAGACCTAGTATTGTACCTGTATCATCATCAGTCATTTAATATTTGCTGCAAGATAAAGGCGTGCTCTGAACTTCTTTCATGCAGTACAATCTTCAGTTGCCTACATCTATGTTGGTTCTGCAAGTTTTGTAATGTCATTGATAAATGTTTTGTTAGCATGTTTAGTCTTTTCATGTTTCTTGGAGTCCAGGGAAGAACTTCCTTATTACACCTGCCACTCATTTACCTGGCAACATTTCCTGACAGACACAGTTTTCTTATCCCTTCTAGTAATTCGTTTCTGTATTGATCAGAGGGCCACTCCACTTTTTGAATAGTACCAGCATTGACAATCTTGGTTTCATTGCTATTACTCAAAATTGATAATACATACTGACTGCCTTTTTTTTCAGACTCTTTAGTAGCTGACTATTGAAATCCCTGTTTTTCTTACTGGAAGCAATTTAAAACATACTTTTCTCTTATTTCTTCCAGAGATCATCCTCATGTTGTCCTCAGTAACACTAAATACAAAAACGTAACTGCTTCTCTGGGTATGCTTCACTGAAAACCGTTCAGTGTGTGTCACAGGGACTAGGGATTTTGGCTTAGTTGCCCAGATCATGAGGATGGCAAAAATATATACAGGAAAACTTTCAGTCTCAGTGTGTGCTGTACACCCACAAGATGCATGGCTGTTGAGGCAGAACAGTCATTAGCAGGCAACCTCTGAGAAATTTGCTGCATTCCATCTGTATAAGGCATATTCAGGCAGGGCTCTGTCTAGATGGACCCATATATCCCTAGCTTCTTTCAGTGTCAAGCTGGAACACTTGAATTTAACCTTATCAACTTCCAGTGGAATCGGTGTACCACTAGTGGGAATCAACACTGAGTCTAACAAGAGGGTTATTCAGAGTTTTTAAGTGTATCTCAAGAGAACACATGCTGCTGGTCAGAATGTGTTTTTAATAGTTAAAGAGGGAAGAGGACAGCTTTGAGAAATTTTTGTATTTTTATCCAAAAAGGTTTGAGAGCATTACTGGCACTTTAAAATCAGTGAAGCAATAATGAAATGGAACACTGTCGTTTGGAACCTCTGGTTCCCAACAAGTAGCAGACCTCAGGAAAGTTAAACACCTCAGGGGATACGACATCCAAACAGAGCTCCACAGCACCTTCAATTACAGTGAGGGTATTGTGTCATGTAGAGATCTTGTAGACATTTCCAAAGAAGAATTGATAGATCAGAGGGCTCAAGAAGTTATCATTGACATGCAAAATATCATGAAAAGGTTGGATGGGGATCTGGAAAAATTTTTACCCTTACCTTCAATAGCATGAAACTCCCAGAGCATATCTTGTCAGGTTTCCTTTGCTTAAGCATGCAGCTCTATGTCCTCAACCCAATGTGGTGTTTAAAATACCAATCTGGGATGTTAGGAGATTCCACTTATGGCAAATTACCTAAGGCTGCCCATGAATATGACATTTGTTCATGTCGTCCAAAAAATGTTAATTGCTCTGGGGACTACAATGGCTGGAGTAGAGATTACAGCATTTACTTTGAAGAAATAAAGATACATGAGCTTAAAACAACAAAGTGTGTCCCAAACAATGAGGCCAAAAAGGTCTAGAAGGCCAAGAAGGCTCACAAAATCATTACATCTTTTGCTTCTGCTTTTGAAAAGCCTTTTCTGACAGCTGATGCCTCTACAAAAACCGAGGTTGCTAGTGTCAGCACTACTAATTGTGTTTGTCAGTGCACTTGTAAAGCTGCAGCTAATTCAGAGCCCATAGACCCCTGAGAACATCAGAAAAAACCAGTCGCCAACACTGCAGTGCTACCAACACTTTCAAAGCAGAGTCTGGTAAACAGTCCAGCCCTGCCACTACCACTGCTGTGGTAGTTCCTCCAGAGCCTTCCCAGGCAAAAAAAGCAAATAGGAAGCTTCCACTGCAGATGGAAACAGGTAGAAAATCATCAGACTCTGTCTACAACATTCAACCTGATGGTTCTATTACATCTCCTCAGAGCCAATGGAATTTGAAATGTTCCTGTGGCAACCATCTCACCCCAAGACTGAATCTCACTGCATTGTAGGCTCGCCACCCCATCTGAGAGACAGAGTAAAAGTTCAACCCCATGATAGCTGGTCCCATAGTACAGTGGAGTGTGAATGGGCTCAAGATTCATGTGGAGGAACTGAAACTCCTAGCACAGGCATGCCTCCTGTGCTTGTGTCGACAAGAAACACATTTTAAAGTTAATGATGCTCTTGTGCTATGGAGCTATATGCTCTACGTGTAGGATGACATGACTGGAGAAAGGGCCAGGGGAGGAGTTGCTGTGTTTGTCAATAATGCACACCACTCCTCTGTTCTCTCCTTGGTTACTTACTACAAGCAATATCAAATCCGATACAGCAGACTACAGAACTTGAAACCAGTATCAAAGGAAATCCTCTTACAACATTTTAATTTGATATGCAGACAGGCCACTTTGCCAACTCATGGAGAAAGACAGTTTTGATACTTCTCCTGAGACCAGGAAAGGACTTAATGTGTCCCAGTAGTTATTGGAGCATTGCCTTAAAAAGCTGTGTAAGGAAGACCCATGAGTGAGTGGTTAACCGTCAGCTAGTCTGATTGTTAGGGACGATGCAACTCCTTGGTCATCCTCCATGTGGATTCTCGTATTTTTGATCCACTGTAGACAATCTGACTGTTAGAGATGGCTATCCAACAGGCTTTACTACATAAACATCACTGTATTGGTATATTCTTTTACATCAGTAGGATATATGACTACTTGGAGACACAGCATTCTAAGGCAGCTCCAGCAACAAGCAACAACCTTTTGTGGCCACCTAGCTATCTTCATACTGTCCTTGCTATCTAAGTGCTTTTTTAGACACCAAGTTGGTGATGTTCCATTGAATCTTTTTGTGCAGGAGAGCGACACTCCTCAGGTAGTGTTTTAAGTGCTACACACACTTTACCACAGCCATAAATAGTATTACATGTATGGTGTGAAGTCCTGTACATGAATGATTTTGCAGTTTTCTGTTCTTACTCCACTAATGCAGCAGCAACTCCTCAGTTGCAACTTACAGTCCAGCCATTAGAGGAGTGGACTATAAGGGTTTTCAGTTTTCTACAGATAAGTGTGTGTGTGTTCACTTTAACCATTTGTGTAATATTTTTAATTTACCTGACTTGTATATGAGGAACACGATTCTGCATTTTAAAGACTCATTGAGGTTCCTGGGCCTCATTCTTACTCTCACACATAAGAGATCTGAAAGCCAGGACCTGGAAGGAACTGGACATCTTAAAGTGCCTTAGCCACAGATCTTTGAGAGTGGGCAAGGCAGGTTTGCTCTAGTTTCATAATGTGACCGCAGCTACACTACAGATGCAAAGTGTATGGATCAGCAAGGCCTCCTTATCTGAAGACTATTGATGCTATCCACTGTGAGGGGATTAGGGTGACCATGAGTACTTGTAGCATAAGCTGCATACCCAATCTCTGTGCTGAGGCTGAGCAACTGCTACTCACAATCCAGTGGCAGCTCCTTATGGTGGAGCAGGCATGTAAGTTTTCTGCTGCTCTAAATTCACCAGTGCACTTTACTGTTGCTCATCTGTCTCTGGAATGCCTTTTTTCCAATTTTTCACAAGCAACAAAGCTGTTTGTGATCGATGTGTAGCTTGTGCTGGAGTCACGTGGTACAAACCCAAATCTAGGGTTTAAAATGCCTGACACCCTGGATATTGCCAAGGTCCAGAGTAATTTTAGATTTACTGCAGTATAGGAGAGGCTGCACTCCTGCATATGTTTCTAATACATTATTTTAACTGAGTTCCACAACTTCATAGTTGTTTTTATGGATGGGTCTAAACAGGGAGATTCCATTGATTGCTCAGTTATTTTTCCTTGTTTGCGTCCTCTGGACTCTGCCTCAGGACTTACTGACTTCACTGCAGAATTGCATGTGATCTTTGCAGCTACTGTGGCAGATAAGATACATATTGATTCCTAAATTATTTGTCTGTCCTGGTCCCCTCACTCTCTACAATGCTTGTACCCAGCAGATAATGTAGTCTAGAGTATCCAGGATGTCCCCCTCCAACTACAAATGCTGGGGGAGGTGTCTTTTTGGGAATCAAAAGATGGATGTAGCAGCCAAGGAGGTGTGTTGTGATCCTCAGATACATCAGTGTGCCACCCCTCTACATGCTGTTGCCTCACTGTTGAGCTACAGTCATGCCATTGATGGGAAGAAGAGTGGCTGGAAGTGACAGGCAATAAGCTGCATCTAGCAAAGTCCACAATGCGGCTGTGGCGTACTTCCTTCCAGCCGTGCAGGTGGTTTTAGGTCCTCTTTACTCATCTTCACCTAGACCACAGTCCTATGATGCATGGCTTCCTACTCCAGCAAGGGGACCCGCCATTGTGGTGTATAGATCACAGAGCTACCCATTTTTAAGTTTTATAAATTGTCTAACTTGTTCCCAAAAATTTTAGGGTGATATTTTCAGTGTGTTATCAGGGTGACTGGCTCATCCATGTTTTTTTGTAATTGATCAGCAATCCACGAATTCCTGCAAATATATTATAGTTCTCCTCTTGTCTTTCTTAGCTTTACTTAATAGTTTAAGAACATCTGAACAATTTTAATGCTGTCATCCATGATGTAAGCCAGTGTGATTGTGTGGGTGATCATGGCTAAAGTTTGGGGAGAGTGAGTGTAATTTTATGTGGGATAACTTTTTATCTATTTTCTTGCATTTTCTACATTTTTAACACATTTGTTTCTATTAATTTCTTGTGGGCGCTGATAACCTCATTGTTGAGCACTCTGACCAACTAACGCATGCACACACACACACACACACACACACACACACATACTCTGGGGCTTCATTGTTAATTTGTTCAATTTTCATTTTAGTGTGTTTATTATACATTATTTTCAATCCAGCTCCAGACTTGCTCTATAATTTCTTCTATTTTTGGGTGAAGTTTACGTCCACTGCATGTCAATTGAAGCTGTAATATATACAATTTACATTACCATAGATTCAATGAATGCCTTATTTCTCAAGAGGTCAATACAGATTTTGTTAAAATTGTGTCAAAAGCTCTAAACAGTTTTATTTTTGTATCGCTCTTCATCAAACTTTTATTATTTGTATTGAAATAATATATTCTCCTGGTGACTATTATTTCTTCATACCTTAAATACACTCTTACATATTGTATGGTTTTGTTTTTAGAATAACACCAGTTACATTATAAATTTCTTACATTTCTGAGTTGTACCTACTATTACACAGCTTCCCATTAAAATGGCATTACCAGTAGGAAAAGCAAATAATGAAATTTTACTTATTGTGCACATAAAATATAGCAGGAAGAAAACATGATTAAATTTGTTGGTGATTTGTGAGTGTACAGAGTGTGAAGTTTAATACACATAGACGGCAGCCTATGACAGCAACAGCAGCACTAAGTGGGCTGGGCATCAAGATAAACTGAACTTGGATAATAGATACAGGTATGTCATACCATGCTGCTTCAAGTCTGTAACAGTGTTCATCAATTGTAGTCGCTTGTGAGTGGTGATGGCCTTGTAACAGGTCAAGTCATCAACAGATGTATTCTGTGGGTGGGAAATCTGGAGAATATGTTGACCAGAGGAGTAGTTGAACATCTTCTGTATTGAAATAGACCAGGACAGCAAGAGCAACTTGTAATCAAGTTTTACCTTGTTGAAAGATAACACTGAGAATTCAGAGAAAGGGCACAGCCACCAGCCATAACATACCAGAAATCAAATTACTAGCTATGAAATCCAGAGGTGATCTTTTGTGTACTCAGTGGCTCTCCATAACACCATATGCTGTGCCCACATGGCAATTGCAGTCTGGCAATGGTTGTTGTTCTCAGAGCCTCTACACATAGATACATCCATCGTGACACAATTTGCAGAAATAGAACTCTTCTAAAAAGAAGGCATGTTGGCAGTACTGTGCCCCATATGATTGTTGAGTGCACCACTGTTGGCAAGCCTCTGTGCAGCTACATTAAGGGAAGTGCAACAATGGTCACCATACTGTCACTCTATGATGCACTAGATCTCATTGCATTGCCTTGTTGCAATCAAGCTCATTTCCTGCCTCTAGGTAAATGGCAAGGTTGTGTGGTATTGTGTGGCCAAGTGTACAATATGTCTGTCCTGTTGGGTGCTGGTCACATGGGGCTTTTGAGATACAAGAGTTGTGTGATCACGAACAACACAAGCAGCATTAACATGGAACAAAAAACTGCTGTCTTGATAGACTATGACCCTGTCGCTGTCAAATTCTGACTCATGCTAGTATACATTTCTGTGTTGTACACATGACATACCACAAAATGATCTTCTCACAGACAACAAACATTCAGAGGTGATTTCTGAGTTAGCAACTGACTGTGTAGTCTTTCCTTATGTACAGAAAGTATGTGGTATTACTTTTATCTCCCTTCCGTGCTTGTATGTACAAGTATGCAATACACTTCATGTCAGTTTGATATTTCCTTAATTCAGGTGTCATGGTGTTTCAGTTTTAACATCCATTAAAATAGCTGATTTGCCAACTGCTGTTTTAAGTGATGAAGTCAAATGTCATAAGTTTTGTCATAGTGGCAGTAGTAGTTTTACTTTTTCACGGAGCAGTTTTATAATGATATTGATCATATCATGATTTACAACAATATGAAATAAAAGAATCTCAATCTGTTTGCCAAAAGTAATTTAGTGAAAACATAAAAATCCTAAATCAGGATAATTTCCTTACATTCATACTGATTTAGTTAATTTTTTTGTAAAGTTTTCGTAGCATCCTCTCACATCCTACCGAAAATATTTTGTAATTGCTTTATTTCTTTCATGTCCTTATAGTTTTCTTAAAATACTACCTGATATTTGAAAGTTACATTTGAAATTTTCTGTTCTTTTGCTTTAATTGGACCTGCAACATCTTTTGGCATTTGCATACATACCTTGTTAAAAAATTGTCTCTTCAGTTTATAAGATGTCACTCATTTGGTCTATTATAGTTTTATATTGTTAAATAAATCCTCATAATTTATAATTCCAATTTCTTGTGTGAAGAGCTTGTTTCCTTCTGTCTTTTTATTTGTTTGTACTGTGCATTTTATAAGTTTACAGTCACATGCAATTCAAATTTAAATTTTCTTTGTTTTCTATACTTGCTGTAGTGTTTGTTCGTGTCACACAACTGAATATCAGCGTTCCAGCAGAGCTTTTTCTTGAAAAAACTTGTTCTTTAGCTGAAGTTCCGATAATCACGACATAACCCGAAATTTTGCTTAACATAAACACAAAAAATTATATTCAAGTGTTTTTGATAAAATTCGTTTAAAAAGACAGCTACAAGTTTCATCAGTGTCTATTGTCGCAATAAAAGTGTAATCAAACGTTTCTAAATCATATTTAACTAACACATTTTGTATTGTTTTCTAGCTAGATAGACGAGATCTAGGCCTAAATCATCCGAGTTATAAGTTTAAAAACCCAACCAAACACACCTGATATCGTAAATTCTCTAAAAGCAAAGTAATTACAAATTCATTCCTCTGTCATTGTATCTCAAATTCAGTACAAAAACAACAATAACCACACATAAGACATTTCTGTCGTTTCTTGTTTACACACTGCCAATTTTGCGTCATTGACAAATTTAAAACATTCTTTAAACTTAATTACTCTTTCGAAAATGATCATGAGTGAGAAATGTGGGAGCTGTTATAAGGTAGCGAGTAGAGGGATTTGTTGCCAATCTTGTAGCAAATATTTTCCCAGGGGGGGATGCTATGGGGAGAATGTTGGGAGAACAGAAGAAGCTCTCTCCTGGAACTGCAGAGTATGCAGTAGGAACATTTTGATTGTGGAACAGGAAAGGAAAATCTGTGCCCTTCAGGCACAGTTGGAGGAAGCAAGGAAGGAACTCGTAAGGATCAGGGGAGATAGGGGGGAGGAGGGTGGTTGGGAACTGGCAGCTGGTAGGAGGATAGGAAGAAAGAGAATGTGATCTGACAGTTTTATCATCAAAATCAAAAACAGGTATCTACCATTGCCAGAGTTAAGTGGAGAAGAGCCTCAGGTAGAACGAGGAACAGGAAATGTGCATAACACTTCAACCGAGGTCAAGAAGCCTAGGAATGTATAAAGTCTTAGGAAGAAGAAACTGCTGCTGCCAGGTAGTAGCCATGGACGAGGTGTAGGCCCTCAGTTACAGGAAAGTTTAGGGGCAGTGTACCAGGCCACCAGTATCTTCAAGCCAAATGCAGGACTAAGTCATGTGATAGAGGATGTAGGGTCATAATGTAAGGACTTTACAAAAGAGAACCATGCAGTGATAGTGGGTGGGGTAGGAAACAGTTTGAACAGGGATGAGGCATATGAGATCAGTAGTGACCTGGACAAGATAGGTTCTCTGACTCATGGCACCAACGTACACTTTGTTGAGCTGTTCTGGCGTCATGTTCGGCTACACCTTGATGGAGCTGTGAGTCGAATCAATGTTGGGGTAGTGATGGCTCTGAGGACAGCCAACTTTGCTCATGTTTCTCTGGTGCCTGTTGGGACTATCAACAGATGGGGTTTCACTAGGCATGGCCTACACCTAAACAGGGCTGGGAAGGGAAGATCGGTACAGCTGATTCATGAAAGTATAGGGGGTGGATCTCGGGCCACACATGGTCAAATACCTGTTGTCATAGGTAGGAAAAGTAGGTCTTTTTTAGGATAAATCCAGACAACAGGTTCCCCTGCCTAAAGAGTATTTCCAGCAGTTTAAAAAATACTCAAACAGTCACTTACAAGACAGTTTTAATTCTTCAGATATCACATATACCAGATGTCACAAAGAAAAACAAAGCATTGGAAAGAGTAACATGGGGCATTTCACAGACTTACCAATCCTCCATCAAAACATGCAATCAATAAAAAATAAAATACAACTATTGGAAGTTGAGTTCCAATCTTTGAACTGCACAGTAGTTTGTATTATTGAGCATTGGTGTAGAGACACAGAAATCCAACATGTAGTATTATCATTGTATGAAAAGGCAAATTCTTACTGCAGAACTACTTCAAGGGGTGGAGGATCATGCATTTATATCAGAAAAGGAACACAGTTCAAATCAAGACATGACCTGAGTACAGTAAGTGAAGACAAGCACTTTGAAATATCAGCTATTGAATTAACAGGGCTTGATATCACCAAGAAATTAATCATTTTGTGTGTGTATAGATCTCCCAGTGGTAATGTGGACACTTTTTTCAATAAATTAACAGAAGTTCTAGATAAAGTCTCAGTAACTGACCATCTGGCCACAAATATGGACAGGGAAAAATGTGACATAGCTGTGAAAGATCTCAGACTATCAGACCATCTCTGTCAAATAAAAACAGTAAAATCAGGCATTGAATCATTACCTAAACTACAAGCCTACAAACGACATCTATCAGAAATAAAAATAAAAGATTTTTCAAAAGAGCTAGAAAAACAAAGCTGGGATGAAGTGTACAAAGAAACCAATGTGAATATGAAATTCTCTAAATTCTACACATTGTTTAAATTGAACATCGAAAAGGCATTTCCAAAAGTATGCATGTCTGTATCAACATCTCACAAAGACAGATGGACAACAGCAGGTATTAAGAAGTCCTCCCAAACACTTAAACACCTCAGTTCCATGAAAAAGATTCACAATGATCCAGAATTCTTAAATTTCTATGATAGAAACAAAAAGATCTATAATAAGGTGCTGACTGCTGCAAAAAAAAGTCATTTAATGACAAAATAATATATAATGCAGAAAATAAAAGCAAAGCACTCTGGGATGTAATAAAAAAGGAAATGGGGAGAGGTAAACAAATGCAGACTAACATACTGCTAAGGGAGGGGATAAGGTAATAAATGATACACAACGCTTAGCAATCTATGTAAATGAGCATTTTTCAAGGATTGCAGAGAAGATACAGCAAAAATTCCCTAAAACAAATATAACACCTGTAAATAATGTTGCACTAAATACAATGATGTTACTTCCAACCACAGGGAATGAAGTCAATAAAACTGTTCAAAAACTAAAACATAAAAAGTCAGTATGCTTAGATGAAGTACCAATGTTTGTACTGAAACAATGCATAGGGATTATACAAGGCCCCTTAACAAGTATAATAAATGAATCCTTCACATCAGGTACATTTCCAGAGCAGTTAAAACAGGCAAGAGTTGTACCTTGTAGAAAGGTAATGCAGAAGATATAGAAAATTACCGGCCCATTTCTCTGCTGTCAGTATTCTCAAAAATAATAGAAGCAATTATGAAATACAGATTAATGAATTACCTGAATAAATACAGTCTTTTAAGCGAATCACAGTTTGGTTCCCGAAGTGGCAAAAATATTGAGTCAGCCATAGTAGAATTCACAAAAGTTGTACTTGATGCTCTTGATAAAGATGAGTATGTCACAGGCATATTTTTGGATTTTTCTAAGGCGTTTGATATAGCTGACCACAAGATTCTATTAAATAAATTAGTGGGATTAGGAATAAGAGCAGCAGCTAATGACTGGTTTCGATCATGCGTAACAGATAGAGAACAAAGAGTAGAGATAACACATACCATACTTCAAATAGTTTTAAACATTTAGTAAAACACTTAATCAGAATCAAAATACATTAATATAAGGGTTCCACAAGGTAGCATATTAGGACCAATACTGTTCCTGATATTCATCAAAGACTTTCCCAGTAGTGTTACTCACAGTGAAAAAATTCTCTTTGCTGATGACAGCAGTATTATAGTCACTGAGAAAACAAGACAACTCCTTGCTAAGAAAGCAAATGAAACTTTCAAGGAAGTTTATGATTGGTCAATAAGCAATAAAGTGACATTGAACATAAAGAAAACTAATACCACGAATTTCAGGTTGAAGAGGAAAAATGACCATGTTAAATTAAATGTAGATGGCACCTCTATAGACTGTGTAACAGATGCAAAATTTCTAAGAATGAATATTGATTCTCAGTTGAAGTGGTGTGAACACACAAAGGTACTTGCAAACAGAATGTCATCTGCATGTTTTGCCCTTAGAATCCTATCATCAGTGTGTAACATGCAGTGTCTTTTAGTTACATATTATTCATATATACACTCAATTCTTAGGTATGGCATTCTTTTTTGGGGAACAAATGCACAAAATATGAACACAATTTTCAAACTCCATGAAAGAGGCATATGAATAATAACCAAAAATACTATTTGAGCTCATTGTAAAGATCTGTTCAGAACACTGGAGATTTTAACTGCTCCATGTGAATACATTTACCAGTCAGTTGTACACATCAAAAGTAACATTGGTAATTACTGCACAAAAACAGCTTTGTCCGTGACCATGCAACAAGAGATAGACTCACCCTACATTTACCAAGAAAAAAATAAACATAAAACTCAAAACAGCATTTTCTACTAGGGACTAAAACTGTACGATAAATTACCAAAAGAAATTAAAGACATTTCAAAAATACACTTATTTAAAAAGGCAGCTAAAAAGTACCTGTTATGCAATACATTTTATACATTGAAGGATTCCTTAGATAAAACAGAGTAGGAGTTTGATAAAAAAATGTTATACAAATAAATAATAATAATAATAATAATAATAATAATAATAATAATAATAATAATAATAATAATAATGATTATATAACATCCAACATTCCACATAACACCTTCACTTTGTTTTTTTTTTTCCTTCTTCTTTCCTTTCTAGAAATACTTACCATCAAGCTATGCATAGCACAATACTAACACCTCTTCCTCTTTCTGAGCTCAACATCTCACTCATTACAGAGGGATGCTGACTCAGTTTTTCAAAATGGGAAGTAGCAGTACAGAAAATGGCCCAGAGATCACCAGTATGTGTGTGTGTGTGTGTGTGTGTGTGTGTGAAGTGAGTGAAGCATTATGAAGCAATGTGTGTATAGTGTATGCAGTGACTGATAGTGAGATATGAGTGAACAGCATGGCATCACATTATTTAATAAGTTATTTGTAAGAAAAGTATTGTATACCAGGAGTAATTCTAATGATTGTCTCTAACTAGAATTCTCTAAATATATGTGTATACGAATTGGCTTGTTTTAAATTGATCTAAACTTTATTTTGACATGTCCTATATCCTTGTAAAAAGAGATCTACACATAAAAAAACAAAAACAGAAGAAACAGCAATTTAAGACTTTTAAGAGTGTAACGTCTTCTACAACTTCTTTGTGAAAACTGATATCTGATATGCATCAACTACTTGCTCTCCCCTCATTGTTACAACAAATGTGTCTCTCTCAACATAGAGTCTTAGTGCTTTGCCCCTCCTTTCCATCCTCCTTCAAAGTATCACAATTTTCTCCCTGAAGAAGGAACTAGCAGTTCTAGAATGTATTATATTTATTTATACTTTTATATGTATCCATTAACAGTAGGATAAGGTAAAGTATGGCAAGCAATTCTGTCTCTATAATTTTACAGTTTTTGCAAGCATTTAATTTTTATTTCCAGTTTTCCTTTAGATGTCCATCTTCTATTTGTTTTATCCTGAAAGATGCTTTAAGGACAAGCATATTGTGCTGAAATTCTGCTAAAGTGCCGCTACTTTCATTTCTGGTATAATATTCAAAGTTTCCCAGCCAAAAATTATTGGTCCTAATTTTGCGTTAAAATCTTCAGTCTGCAAATTGTAGTGGGATTAGCTCATATACATAAATTAGTGTAACTCTTTATGAAGGCCTTCTACGCACTCATCAGAATGCATGCACATTAGCTCATACACTTGCATGATTTCCATGGGGTGCATTTTGTTTATTTTTGGAATGAGCCATACTGTTTTGTCTGAGATTCCTTAAATGTTTGCTCTTCTTTCTTAAAATAAGACCCATACCTCAATTTCTCCTCTGAGCTGTTCCTCTGTTTTGTGTTGCATATGTCCAGTTCTTAAGCCTGTCTCTTGTGCGTATCTTTGTTTAAAACAATTCCTGTACGACAGCGTAGGTCCAGGTTGCTGCCTCTTATTAATCTGTGATTGATTAGTAATATTCCTCTGATGATGTTATTTGGTTTGATAGCCAACAGTTCAAAAAAAGTGGAATAAATACACACTGTTTATGTCCTTATGTATTCAAACAGTAACTTTGCAGTGAAATATGGGGGTACTCTACTATATATTGACAAGCAAGGTAGTACTGTTTTGAAGGGCAAATATGCTCTTGACACCACAATTGGTTCCTTTTATTATTTTCAATGGCACTGTATTCTGTCCATTAGCGAACTTATTGCATCAGATTGTATATATAACATACAGCTATATTTCAAAGGCTAAGAGAAGAAATGTAATGAAGCCAATAATGGTTCTGATTCTCAAATATCTTAAAAGTTTAACACAATACTTCACAGCTTCTGGAAAGCCCTAACTTTCCAATGTTAAAATAGTGCTTATAAATTACTTGTTTTCTCAGGAAGTATTTGAGGTAGGAAGTTGAAATTTTTACAGGTTATTTATTGGAGTATTGGCTACAACTTACCACAGGGATTTTTAAAAATTTAAATTCATTGTTAGAGATCAATATTTTCTATTGAAATGAAATTCAATACTTTTTGTGCCATTTTTTTGTTAATAAATTCAACAATACACAGGTTTTTGGAACAAGGCTGTGTTGAGTTACACAGAAGTCACTGTGTAACATTTCCAGAAAATCTGAAGCAAATTGTTTATGTAGATCCTGAGGAAACATCTAATTTGTATGAAAAAATAAAACTTTTGGGAATTGAGTGACAAAGTTTGGATTACGTTTTTACTGCATTTCAGGTCCATATGATGGATTATCTTCATCTTCTGCAAACTCCTCCTCCAGCTTCCTCTTTGTCCTTTTCCTGTTTACTCTGTCTTGTATTTCTAGGCTACTTACAGCCCTGTCAGCAGTCCAAAGACATTCTTGGCCTAAAACCTATCTTCATTCCTATATTCCGAAACGCTTTGCACCTTCCAATGTTGCCATCACTTAAGTTAGCAACAGCATCATACACACCAAAGTGAAATGTTTGTATTCTAACAAACACAGTATTGGGGATTCTTGACCATATAAGACTATTTATACTTTCATTGGGGTTTTGAGTTTTTCCATGAACAAACTTTTTCAACAGATCAGATGCTGCTAAGTCTCTGAAAATATGTTTTATCACCTCCGTTACTGAATCAGTCAGACTATGTCTATGAGTGTACACTTCAGCAGTTAGCAATCTCTTGTTGTACTGACACCAACGTTTTCCTCCTTTGGGACACTACTAATGATGGGGATCTTCATCAGTGAAAAAGTGTGAATAAAAAGATAGCTCAAACAGCCCTCTTCATTTCATCAAGTCTTTGTGTGTTTTGCCTAATAGCCATTCCATAATAGTTATGTATTTTGTAAATTACACTACCAATTAACCTTACCTTCCCATCCAACCCTTTACGATCACTTGAGTTTTTGTTGTTTGTATAAAGTTTTCAGTCATCAAAGTCTTGATCACATTTGTTTCTGTAAGTGTACAACACACTCAAATTTCTGCACTACAACATCATCACCATAGGGCTTCAGTTCTTGAATATGTTTGAAACTTCAAGAATCATCATCACGAACGTAATTCACGATGCACAACAGAACATTGGAATGCCATAGCAACAACAGTCACTTCCATTCCTCCACTATTGCCTCTATAGTTAGCTGTGCAATTATTTTCATGTGTACCTTTATTGTTTTGTGGACACCTACAATATTTAGATATTACTGCTACATCTAAGACTTTCCCTGTATACATGCTGGTGGCAGATGCTACACAATGAAGAGATGTGTGTCCCTGTTTGTGCCAGGTACCATCAGATGCTACAGTCAAGTCTCTTATTATCACTGTTTTCTATTACTGCCTCTTCTACAGCAATTTTCATAGATTCTATACAGACATCTACTTTAGACTATATAAACCTATTATAATTCATAAGCTTGGCTGGAGGATTTGGAAGATTCATCATGCCACTGAAAACTACACCTGCAGTAACACCCTTACCAACTGTACTCAAGGCATAAACAAATCTAATGTTGTGTTCATAGATTTTTCTACCATTTTCTTTATTTAGAGTTACTGCAACACTGTTCCAAAAGGTGGTCATGTATAAACACTTACCACACTTCAGTTCCATTTCACCGACATGTCCTTTGTGATTTTTGATAGAGAGTTCCAGGCCAACTTCACTACATGGAATACATTTTACGCAGTTTCCAAAAATGCAGTTGAGAACCGACACATCAAATATTTCATTCACATCCAATCCGCCCATAATACATTGATGCTTTTTGCTAACCAAACCAAGCTTCCTCTGCAAAGTACTTTCTTTCTCAGTGTCATTGCACTGGGCAGGTGTACCAGCAAGGTTAGGTCCATACACTTGGTTATCATCTTTATTATTTATGGCAATAATGCCTGCCTTTGGTTTTCCAATATTTCTCCTTTCTTTAAAAGCCTTCAGGGAATTTCTGATCACTTTATGTTTACCCATGATTGTCCTACAATAAAACAAGAGATTTCAATGAGCAGAATTCAGTATTAATATTTTCAGGATTACAAAAGAGTAAATAAACATGAAACACGTGACAATCGATCGAACAGTATATATATTGAATGTTTTGTAACATTTTCTCTCACATCACTAAAATAGATTCATGAGAACAACAACTGACAGCAGTTTAACAGTGCACAGTGGGTCACACCCATGCAGAACATATTTCAAAAATATTTTAAAAATAGTTGTAGTCTTCTGAACTGAAAAAAATATATATCAATTGAAAGAATTCTTTAGATTTTTAAAATGCAAAACAGTAAAAATCGAACATTTCATGATTTTGAACCTTTCTGGAGCCCTTTAATTATTAATTATTAATTAATAACTTTTCTGTAATTTCAGTTCTTAAGCACATGACCCAGTGTCATGCAAAACAAAAATTAAAAATGAAGCAGTAAGCTATTTTTGTATATGTTACTGCACTTTAAAAACTTTCTGATGAAAATTTAACATTGTGATTTTGTTTCTAGATACGTATATGGGAAATGAAACCAAATTACCAGAAAAGTCTTGCTAGTTTGACTGGACACAGTGATGCCGTTTCCTCCATATGTATATCAAACTCTGGGACAGAGGCTGTAAGTGCCTGCACTGATGGAACATGCATTATATGGGACATTGTGTACGTAATTCGTTTTTGTATAATTGATTTGTTGAGGTGAAAGAAATTATTAAGCTTATTAAAGGAGAGTAAATTTTAATTTTGATGAGAGACTGGAAATCTGATAGAAAAAAAGAGAAGAAAAATTAGTTGGAGAAGATGGATTTGGATGACTGCTGAAAGAGCTGGCAAGCATATTACAGTTTTACACAGAGCACATTTTAAACATTGCAAACATTTGCTTTAAAGAACGTGAAATAAAGATGTATATGTAGAAGAGAATAGACATCAAAAGGCTTTAGGTAGGTTACATAAAGGTAAGACACAGATTTAGAAAGTAGGCCTTTAACTGAAAACCATATCCAGGAGCATAACACAATTTACCAGTTATAAAATAAAGACTGAAGTTGAAGCTACCATAAAAAGGTAGGAATTGAGTAATTTTGACCTAAATTAGTTGAAACAACCAGAGAATGTCGAGAGCTTCAGAGACAGCATTAGACAATGACTAACGGAAACATGGGAAAAAATACAATGAAATATGAATGGGTATCTTTAAGAAATCAAATAGTAACAGCAGAGGAAAAGCTAGTAAAAAAGACAAAATCCACTAGAGTTCCTTGGGTAATACACAAGATATTGAATACAGTGACCAAAGGGGAAAATATAAAAAATGAAGCAGGTAAAATTGAATCATTGAGACAAAAATGAGACTGACAGTGCAAAATAGCTAGAGAAGAAATGCAAAGTCTAAAAGCATGCATAATTATACAGGATATAAACAATACTGTTTACAACATATGACCTCATTGTGGGTGATGTCAAGAACAAATTGACATTCTCAAATCGGTCTCCAAAAGTCACACAAGCTACAGAGTGTATGCGCCATGTGATATTTTGGCTAAATCATCTTTTAATATTAAAAACCCCTTGTTATTGACTTAAAAAATTTAAAATCAACGTGTGTAAATTTTACCTCAAAATATTGTGAATTTTAACAGCACAAATTAACAGTTAAATCATTTTGTTTGCCATCTTACTAAAAATCTACTGTGCTTATAAGGCTTAAGTTTATACTGAATTGTAAACTTACTTACACTTTGTGCAATGTATACAAAAGTATTTTTTATTTCATTACCATTGTGGGAATGTTTAAATTACTATTTTTGGTGAAATAGCTGACTAAAACAGTGGCATATGAGAGAGAGGGGATATTGAAAATCTCATTTGGCATGCATGCTCCATAGCTTAGATGGTTTTTGTAGGCCATTTTGAAATAATTTCTCAGCTTGATAGGCTACAAGCGTTCCTATGTCAAATTGCTCACTCAGCTTCCCCTACACCACTGTGGTAGGTTGTAAACAGTTATTGTCTAAAGCCCACACACTTCAGTTAATATAACTTTGTGACTGACAGATGTCTTTGATGAGGAGCAGAGTTGCCAGCTTGTTTGCATCTTTGTATATGCCTATGTGACTTACACTTGCACACACAGAAAAAAAGTATCCATACGACCTGCCTCACCTGTCCCCATCCCACACCTTAGTGCCAGTGTTGCATGAGAAATTATTGCTGCTTGTGGCTGCAAAACAGGTAGCACAGTGAGCAACAGCAAAAAACAGCCCCTACCACTGAATGCACTGAAGCATCAGTCACAAAGTTATTTTAATTGAAATATAGGAAAGATAGATGGTACTTACAAAAAAATTAAATGAACCTTTGGAGAAAAGAGAACATCTAAAGTTCTGATGACAAACCAATATTAAGGAATGAAGAAAAGGCTGAAATGTGGAAGGAATGTATAAAAGAGAGTGTAAGCAGTGGGTAGTGGGGAGTGGGCATGGTACCTTAATTACAGCAATGAATAAATACTTGCACTCCTTTTATTCTTGCAGCATATACACAATGCATGTAGCTTAGACTACATTCTACATGGAACTGATCTGGCAAAGATTGTGATCTCTCAAGTGCGGAGCATGGTGACTGGTGTATGTTGTGATGTGTTGTTCATTGGAAATTGCAAGGGCTGACATATCATCATCCACCAGGTGCCTGGATGGCCGTAAAGAGCGGCTGGCCTGTGATGTTGACAGCGGTGCCATTGGGGTGGTGGCAGTGTCTGTTGAGGTGTTGGTGACTGGTGGTGCATTGGTGTTGGTGTGGCTGTCAGTCCGGGGTGTCAGTCATCGTTATGAAGTGAAAGAAAGATTGGATTTCAGACCTGCTGTGTTGATTGTAGGTGGAAGGGGTATGGAATGCTCTAACGAGTTCGAGACTGTGCTGTAGTCCAACTGTCTATTGTCAAATTTGGCCGTAACCATGAATAATGAGTCCTGCAGCGTTGCAGAAATGTCTTCTGGGAGGTAGTCTCGCAGATCTAGGCTGACTGTAAATTGGCTTGAGGGGCATGAATCTGGGGCCAGTGGAGGGTAAATACCAGGTGTGTCTGCTAAAGACCACGTCAGTTTTAGGCGGTACAATGACACTGTTGTAATTTTTACAGCTTGCAAGATTTCAAAAGTGTTTGGCCCTCGTGTCAACACCTTCTGCGGGCTACTGTAAGCAGGGTGGAGGGCGGGTTTAATGGCGTCAGTGCTGAGCATGACATGTGTACATGACTGGAGTTCCTTGTGCACAAAGATGGTTGGTTTGGCGTGGTGGGATGGTGGTAGAATGTGGACATGGCGGATGCAGTCCGTGACAAATTTTACTAGATCTGGCAGGTTGATGTCCATCGGGTCAGTGGTTTGTGATATGAACTCTGCTGGTAGGGTGATCAGTTCCCTGTAGAGCACCTCTCCCAGTGAGGCATCCAGACCTTCTCTGTAGGCAGCTAAAGAATACAGCACAGACTTGGCAACGGTTCATTGATGGCTTTTTTTTTTTACTATGCTCTTTTGCTATTGTTACTAGGATGATGTAATTATCTTCTCACAAACAGCTCATGATCATGAGAAACACCTCCAAGCAGTATTCGACAAACTAGCAGAGCATGGTGTTGTTATAAATGAGCACAAATGCCAACTCGAGCAAAAATGTGTTACAGTCATAGGCCATCTCATCGACGCTTCAGGCATCCGCCCCACCCCAGAAAAGATGGACCAAATCCATAACCTATTAACCATGGACAATTAAGAGTTGCACCGTTTTTTTGGGGTAATTGATTTTTACTGACAACACCTCCCCCATGCCTCAAAAACACTTTTGCCACTCACAGATTCACTCCGCAGCAAGAACACATCAGGCAAATATAAGCTCACTTGGACTCCTGATATGGAAGCAGCTTTTGGAACATCAAAACCAGGCTTACTCAGACCACCACCCTGGCACTTCCATTGCCATATACCCATATGGTTATAATGGCTGACACCATCAGTTTTTCTCATGGAAACTTACCAACTCCCAGAAAATGTGGTCAACCTTGACCATGAGATTTTGGTGATATACGAGGCCATTCGGTACTTCTGAGATGACATTGAGGGCCAGCCGCTTACTATCTACACAGACTACCACACTCTGGCTGATGCTATTAAAAACCCACCAACCAACACCTCCCCTTGACAATTCCATCACCTGGACTTGCTTTCACAAAATACTACAGATGTCCGCTATGAAAGAGGAGCAGAAAACACGGTGGCTGACTACCTCTCACGATTCACTGCCACATTGGTACACCTTGACCTCGACCAACTAGCGGAGGCACAAGCAACTGACACCTACCTCCGAAACATGCTATCTGGATATGCAACAGACCTCCAGCTCAAGCAGTGCACCATCACAGGCACAACCAAACTAGTTTTGTTCAACATATCATATGGTAGGCAAAGACCAGTCGTCCCACAGAACTAAAGAAAGACAGTTTTCGACCGCCTCCACAACTTGTCTCACCCTGGAGTATGCCCAACATTGAAACTCATAACAGAATGTTTCGTTTTGTTTGAAATAACATTAAATGGGACTGTGTTGCATGGACGAGAGCCTGCATCCAATGCCAATGGGCCAAGACAGGACATCACGCCCAACTGTCCTTTGGGAAATTCCCCATCATGAAGGGCCATTTCCAACGTGTCCACATAGACCACTACCAGATTCAAATGGCTACAAGTACATCTTGTCAGCTATAGACAGGATAACTTGATGCATAAAGGTCACACCTCTGACTTATATTTCAGCTGACACCGTTGCCCGAGCTTTCATCCCACTATGAATTGCACACTTCGGCTGCCCAAAGTCTGACAACTGACCAAGGCCAGCAGTTTGAGTAGGCCCTGTTCTCAAAGCTCTGCTGCCTCTGTGAATTCCACCAGTTTCACATGATGGTCTACTATCCTCAATCCGACGGACTCATAGAACGGTGGCTCTATACCCTCAAGACAGTGCTCATATGCCACAACCAGGAGTGGACTGAGGTCCTCCCCTGGGTGCTACTGAGTAAGCTTGGTTTTGATGTTCTCAAAAGCTGCTTCCATATCAGGAGTCCAAGTGAGCTTATATTTGCCTGATGTGTTCTTGCTGCAGAGTGAATCTGTGAGTGGCAAAAGTGTTTCTGAGACATGGGGGAGGTGTTGTCAGTAAAAATCAATTACCCCAAAAAAATGGTGCAACTCTTAATTGTCCATGGTTAATAGGTTATTAATTTGGTCTATCTTTTCTGGGGTGGGGCAGATGCCTGAAGCATTAATGAGATGGCCTATGAATGTAACACATCTTTGCTCGAGTTGGCATTTGTGCTCATTATAACAACACCATGCTCTGCTAGTTTGTCAAATACTGCTTGGGGGTGTTTCTCATGATCATGAGCTGTTTGTGAGAAGATAATTACATCATCCTAGTAACAATAGCAAAAGAGCATAGTAAAAAAAAAAAAGCCATCAATGAACCGTTGCCAAGTCTGTGCTGTATTCTTTAGCCCGAAAGGCATAAAGAGGAATTCAGATAGGACAAACAGTTTAATTATTGCCGTCTTTGGGGCAGTCGATCCTGCTAAAAATGGTTGCACCAGCCAGTTCCTGAGAGAAGCCCTGAATATTGAACATGGGGTAACTAACAATAATGGTGCACACATTCAAATGTCTGTAGTCCCAGCACAGGTGCCATGATTTATCTTTTTCATTCTCATAGTAATCGGTGAGGCCTATGCACTGTCTGATGGCTGGATGGTGCCCTTGCACAACAGTTCCTTGATCGCAGCCTTGGCTGTGTTTAGTTTGTGAGGGGCGAGGCAGTGGGGCTAGCATGGGACTGGTGGACCAGAGGTAGTATTAATTCTGTGTACAGTACCATTGTGGTATGATGTTAATCTTTTTATGGGGATGATGTGGAATAGCATGTGAGGCACAGAATCTGCTCGCACAATCAATATCACTGTTTGCATTCGACATGCTCATGAGAGCAATATTATTGTTTTCGCTTGACCCACTCATGGGAGTGTTGACACCAGAAGTATGAGACACTGGACTGACCTATGTTTCTGGAGACCTGGTGGCATCTCGGGTGGGTGGCTCCCATTGTTGCTGGTGTGATGACAGCTGTTGCTGTGTGATGAGTAGTTGTGCTGTGAGTTTGGAGCAGCGGTTGCAGAGGTTTTCGTTAGCTGCTCGTGAGCCAGCATTGACGTGGCGGAGGTCAGTGTATGCAGTAGTCATGGTTTTAAGCTCTTCGATCAATGCCTGGCACTTTAGCCTGAGATCCAGTACTGTTTCAGAGGTAGGAGGAGCAAGGAGCGGAGTCTTGTCTGTCGGTAAATGGTCACTGTTTACTCCACTGATCAGCATACGGCAGTCATGTTAAAGTAGTAAGGCCCTACCCAGGTCCATCAGAAGATTATAATGCTTCAAAAAATCCAAGCCCCCCACTGGGTCTATGGTGTCAGCCACAAAAAATGTCCATGGGTGAGGGGTGTGGTTGTCCAGTTAAACTGTGATAGAGGCTGTGCCTATCATGGGAATCACTGAATCATTTGCAGCACATAGCTATATAGCAGATGGTGTATGTTTTCCAGGTGCCAACTGAGGTGGCAGTGTGCTAACACCAGCACCCGTGTCGACTAGGAAGTATGCTCCAAGATAGTTGTCGTAGATGCAGAGCCATGCGCCACTATAATGTAGATGCGAGATTTGATGAGTGTTGTCATGTCTTGAAGTAGGGGAGTGACCTGATGGGCATGCATCAGGCTGCTCTACTAGTTTGGGTAGCTGCAGTGTGGACGACAGCAGCGTGCACCAGTACCGAAGCTTGTGTGAAACCAGAAGGGTGATGTAGCCGAGTAGGCACAGCATCCTGGCCGGGTGAGTTTTTGTGATGGTTAGGCATGGGTCGATGGCCAGGTGTGAATGTGGCAGGTGGTTGTTTACATTCCGCTACATATGCGGCACCTGGGTCCATCATGGTATCTGATTGTTGGTACCTTGCTGCACCGAAGTCTTGCGAGGCTGCTGTGAGCATGGTGTGGAAGGGCTCGGCTGAGGTCAGAGCAGCTCGGTGACTGTCGGTTGGTCAGGCGCTGTGCATTGAGCACTGTGCAGTGGTCTCCATGGGCACTGCTGGTGTGCAGGCTGGTCTGGGTTGCCTGTAGATGCAACCACTGCTGATGTAGCTGCTGCAATTGATGTGAGTGTTGTTCAAGATGTGATGCTGCACCAGGGCAAGCATAATCTTCATGCATTTGGATGGCCTTCTGTATGTTTTCAAGCAGATTGAGGAGCCGTAGTGACCATAGAGCACATTCTGGTAAGAGGTTTGTGGCGATTCGGAGGCATAAGCTGTGCCAGAGCGCTGACGGGGTATTGTTGCCCAGTGATGGCTAGGTGGAGTTGTTGTTCAGGTGAATGTGACAGGTGCTGTAGTATGAGCATCTTTGCTGTCTCGTATCGGTCAGTGGTTGGTGTGTGCAATAGGAGGACACTGATAAGATTAGTTTTGGTGTGTAGTTGGTTCAAAAGTACCAAAAACTTGTCATGGTCATTTGCGATCTCAGGCAACTGCTTCATGCACTCGCAGAGTGCGCACCATACTTGTGGAGAATCAACCTGTAGCGGCAGCAGATGTAACATAGTGTGTAGCTGGTGGTAATCTGCCTGTTCGCGAGGGACTAGGTCCAGTATGAGGTTGTTATAATCATGCAAAGTATATGGCACAGGTTCACGAACACCGTCTGGTGGCACTGGTAGAGATGGCAGCTGGCATCATGGCACAGTAGTTGTGAGAGGTCTGTCGGCAATGGGGGTGTCGTGTCTGATTCTCATGGGACTTGGCACGGGTGTTGCAGCTGTTGCATCAGCAACATGGGGGACGTTGTCTAACTGGGGTGCCAAGGAATGTGGCGCAGTGGACGGGTCCAGGTTGGTGGCAATCATGGCCGATGGTGCATCAGTCTAGGTCACCCAACATGGCAGCTGTTGTAGGTACTCCTTGTGTTCCCACAGTGTGTGGTTCGCAGTTGCAATCAGGCTCGCCGTTTTGATATGCGGTGGTCACAGATGTGAAAACTCTGCACGGTTGCAGTTAGATATAGTGTGTCTGCTTGTTGAGTGATGTCACATGGCAGGCATGGCCCAGAGTGTGGCGTGGCTGTTGTCGGTGTGATGTCATCATGATGACGTGATGCGGCTCGTGGCGCTGTCATAACAAGTGTGGCATCAACTGGGTGGCATACAATGTCATGCAGAACGTAAAGTTTGGGTGTAGGCATGGAAAAACATGCTCTTGCACAGGAAGGTCATTTGTAGGATGCATTTATCGGCAATAACCCACAAATATCAGTTCCCCACAGGGGAATGCGATCGTATATGGTGGCGATTGTTTGTCAACAATTGCAGTATTCTGGAAGGTGTCCATAAATTGGTATATTTACATGAAATGTTGATACATGCTGAGTCATTAGAATGAAAATGCATGGGGTGTAGTTCATTAACACTGTCACTGATTGGTGCAGTAGTAGCACTGATTAGGTGTGAGGTGGGGATGGCGGAGGGCAACCATTGTTCACCCTGTATGGTCACTGTTGATGGAGCACAGTTAATTAAGGGAACAGCAGCCTTTGTCTCACCACCTTCACTAATAACATCATACTTGATTTACAATTTAGTGTGTTCTTCTGTTTGGCGAGAGGTGACAATGCCCCGGTTTAGTGTTGAACAATGGAAACATTGTTGATCATTGGAAAACCATAGTTCCACTTGTTATTTCGCCTGGGTATTGTCGAGAACACCATATAGACGCACAAATAAATTGTCTGTAGTGATGCCAGGCAATGAAGCACCATCATGGGGCATATTCTTCGCAGCATGAAATTTGCATTCCACAGGGAATGACAGCATGCCAGCACAAGTGTAACTCAGTATTTCATGGCGCGTTTGAAAAGAAAATAATGGGGTCATTATTGTAGGTAGTGGGTAGCAGGTGTGGTAATTATGACAATAAATAATCACTTACACTCCCTTCACTTACTATGAATAATTTTATTCTCCCAGGTTATACGCAATGCGTATAGCTTAGAGCTCGTAGTTCTCTGTAGAGAACTGATCTGGCAAAGATGCAGATGGTCTTGCTGCAGTAGGCCAGCAATATTGTTAGGAGGGTAGAGCTGGTGGTTCAGTGTCCTCACAAGAGAAACTGGAAGACAATGAAAGGGAAAAGGAAGTCAGTAAAGATGAGATGGGTGATGTGATACTTTGAGAAGTGTGGCATCAACTGGGTGGCGTACAATGTCATGCAGAACGTAAAGTTTGGGTGTAGGGCATGGAAAAACATGGGGACATTGAACCACAAATGATTGAAAGACTGTAATTGAAACATGGCACATGGACTAGATGACATTTCCTCAGAATTATTAAGAGCACTGGGAAAACCAGCCATGACAGAACTATTCCGTCTTGTATGCAGGATGTTTGAGATAGGCAGAGATACCATCAGATTTCAAGACAAATCTAAAATCCCAATACCAAACAGGGTGCAAAGACTACTGGAAGCCTATTGTGTCAGGGACAAGCATGTAGAAATGAGCTATTGTCTGTTAATCACTGGAAGTTTGAATGTACAGGGTGTAATAGTGCACTCATTGAATATGCCTTGGGGCCTCATTCTACATAATGAAGAGGCTGTTTTTCAAACTCATTGAGTGAACTGGTATGCTACCAGCTGCTGAGTGTGGAACAATGCCAGTCATTTGGGCTCTGAGGTTATACTTGGATTATTCCAGTGATACAGAGAATATTGAGGAGACCAGCCTTGGAATTTCAGTGGAGCGCACAGTCTATAGTGCAGTCCTCAGAATTGTTTTTGGCCTATGGTTTTCAGTTGAGAAAAAGGTGTAAACCAATGACTTAAAAGGTTTTTTAACAATCTCTAATTTCCTAGAATTGTACCATAGGATAAACAAGACTGTGGTGCACTACACATCAAAGACTCCCTATCAGTTTCCTGACCATGTGTGGGGTGTACAAATAGTTCTCTTTTAAAAAAAGTAGGCATTTTCCTGTACATCGTAGAGAATGATAGGTGTACATGGCCCTGAAGTATTATTGTGAAATCCAAAGAAATACACCCACAGATTAAATTATTAAAACAGAATGCCAGAGTTTTAAGCACTTCAAAAAAGTCAGTGGAGGTGACAGTACAAGCAGACTAAAACCTAAAATGTGAGATTTACGGGGTAGATCTAAGCATATGGTAAAAGGACTGGCTAATTAGGAAACAAGGGTGGTGTGTTTGTCACAGTAGACATAAAATTAAAATATTCAGAGACAAAAATTGAAGCTGCTTGTGAGAACATTTGGGCACATCTTAAAACTGGGTCATTTTAACAACCACCCAACCCAACCATAAATATAAACAAAAACTTTAGTTTTTGAGGTAACCTCAATCTGTTAATACATTTTGTTCACAATCATACTGTCATTATTGTAGGAGTCCTTTAAACACTCAGCAATCACTAGGGATGCTTCTATAAGTGGCAAATGTATTATGATACAATATTAAATGCCTTCTTTGAAAACTACATTAAACAATAGTTTGAAGCCCATTCATGATGGAAACATATTAGATCTAATGGCGACAAGTAGATCTAATGTCTTTGACTATTTTCACACAGAGTTATATCAGTGACCATGAGATAGTTATAACAATAATGATTATCAAAGTAAAAAAGGCAACTAAAACAAGACAAAATATTTAAATCTTCAGTAGACTAGATAAAGAAGCTGTACTGTAGTATGTCAATGAGGAAACTGAAAAATTTAGCTCTGAGTAAGACATTGTAGAAGTATAAATTTAGGAGAATAATTGCTCAAGTACTGGATGGATTAGAACTTAGTAGAAAAGGCCAAGATGGTAGGAATTCTCCATATTCCACAAATATTTAACTGTAGATGTAAAACAAATTACATGAGTGCACATACAGGGTGTACATAATGTCCGGTAACACTTTCAATCGGCAGCTCTGTGTTCAGGTACCCACGAACTTCATGATGAAAATATGGAGGAGCCCCATCCTGCTGAAAGATGAACGGAGAGTCTGATTGCATTTGAGGTATCAGCCATTGCTGCAACGTGTCCAAGTAGGAATATCCAGTGACAGTGCTCTCGGCAAAGAAGAATGGCCCATACAGTTTTTGATGTGACAAGGCACAAAAAACATTTACCTTTGGGGAATCATGCTCAAATTCAATGCATTCGTGTGGATGCTTTGTACCCCAGATTCGACAGTTATACCTGTTCACTTTCCCATTAGTGTGAAAAGTGGCTTCATCACTAAAAATTAAAAGATCAACAATGCCATCCCCATCCTCATTCTGTTGTTGCAACTGCGAACAAAACTCAAAATGCTTGTCTTTGTCATTATCATTGAGCTTCTGCACTAGCTCCAAATTGAATGGTTTCATAGACAGCTTCTGTCGCAGGACTTTCCACACTGTCATTGGAGCCATTTCAAGTTCACGGGATGCAAAACGCATCAATTTCTTTGGACCTCTTATGAATTTCTCTCTATGCGCTCCACATTCACTTCACTCACACTGGGATATCCGCTTCTCTTTGCCAAGCACAAGCAACTCGTCATAATGAATTTGTTGTACCAGTGGTAAATGGCCTTCCTTGTTGGTGGCTTCTTACCATACTTGGTTCTAAACATCCATTAAACAGCTGTAGCACATTTGTTTTTGTTGAACTTCAACACACAGAAAGCTCGCTCTGCACCTGAACTCACTATGTTTGCAACTAGCGCAGACTATCAGCAAATTACCAAACTACGCTGTGGCAGTATACACGAAAAAAAACTTTCAGGGTTTCTTTTCAAAATGACATATGTATGATAACTGTACAATGTTTGGTTCTTGTGCAATAAATAATTGAAAGTTTTCCCAGACTTTATGTACACCTTGTAGAAAGACCCTAAATGAAAAGGATTGACTGCCATAGCAGTATGTTATGAAAGGTCTCTCACAAAACTCAAAAAATTCTGGAATTAAAGAGAGCATGTAAACACACATGTATGATAGAAACTGAAGCTGAGGGTAGCAAAGTAAAAGCATAAATCCAAATGCACCTTTGCTATGGGACATGTAGAAGTACTGCTCTAGTTTACTTCTTGTGTCACTGCAAAAATTAGTGATGTAGATGTTAGTGTCAGTGACATCTAGAAAGTGCTGCACCTGAGACTTGAAAACAACTTGAAACCATCCTAGGAATTCTGTTGAACATTTCTACCAGAGCAAACATTCAGTTTACTCTTGATACAGAGGCTCACAATGCAAAAATCAGTTGACCCAAAAATGAAAGGACAAGAAAAGGATTAATACATGCACCCCTTTTGTATCACCCAGAAGCCCAATGTACATAAGTGTTAAATTACAGCAGATTTTTGCATATACAAGTGAATTATCTCATTTTTCTGCTGCATACTTACTGAGTAAAGGAAGTTTCAGTGATCTTGAATAACATATGGTTAATACCACTTTTTATCTCAAACATGTGTGTATGAACCACTTCCAGTTCTTAACAGCATGAAATAAGGGAAACAGCATCAGCAAATCCTTTTACCACAACACAACAAGAAAAACATATAACGTGTTCAAAATTTTGACAAATAATTCATTACTCATGTATTTGAACAATAGCCAGTGTAAAATGCAGGAAATGCAGAGATTGTTTTATGTTGGAAATAAAAATGATCTTAACAGTCTTTCAAAAGTGTGTGCCTGTGAGAAATTGACAAAATAACTCAATATGACAAAAATGAATTCTAGAATGGAAAAACATTAATAAGTGCACTGATTAAAGAACTACACAAACAAGACATGCTTAAGAAACACATAAGCCACTGTTTGATTTAAAAAAACAGATGAAAAAAGTAAATAAAAATTTTATAATAGATCAAATAAAGCATGATTTTTCCTATGGGATGCACATCACAGAACACTAAATACAAGCAGTTATCATGCATAGACAGAATATAGTCAAAAGAGAAAAGTTACCAGGATGGGTTTTTATTAAAAAGCAATCTAGATATTTCAAAAAACAGACAGAGACATGAAAAAATATTTACTGTTGACTTAGTCATGACTGAAACTGCACAGTAAACTTCTTAAATATGTCCGAGAGTGCCAGTTCTACAAGTTTCACAGTACTGCAAGCTTCTGTGAAGTTTGGAAGGTAGGAGACAAGGTACTGGCAGATGTAAAGCTGTGAGGATGGGGTGTAAGTTGTGCTTGGGTAGCTTAGTTGGTAGAGCACTAGCCCACAAAAGGCAAAGGGCCCAAGTTTGAGTCTTGGTCTGGTACACAGTTTTAATCTGCCAGGAAGTTTCAGCAAGTGCAAATGATGCAGCTAAATATGTACCCAAATTTGCTATTTGTTCACAGCAAAAAAACTTCTTGACCTGGTAGTAGGACTTGCGATGACCTCTAAAACTGTTTGTGTATGAATCAGGAAAATTGCAAACAGGATGCTAAACAAATTTTTAAAGGTTATCATAATATCAGTTTAATTAAAATCCGTAAGTATGAAGAACTGTATACAACACGTGGGTTACCCTAAATATAGCAGGCAAGGATCTGACAGTGGAGAAAATTGTTAAGGCTCTGTCAATAAAGGTGAGAGTAGCCAAAACTTTTTTACATCTGTGTTGCAGAAGGCACATGCACATAATAGACTAGTAACTTAAATGTACTTCTTCCACTGCAACTCCAGGGAGAACAGCTACAGCAGAATCACAACAATTGCAGCAGTTACTACAAAAATAACCAGAGGAACTATCATACTGATATCTAGAATATGAGTGCAAATGGAAGCATGAGCATTTAAAGGAAAGGAACCTTCAGTGCAAAGGCTGAAAATAATCCCACATATTGGCAGTTCAGTGCGAAAAACTGAGAAATATCAAGCAAACACCAGGAACAGCAGTAGTGCACAACAGAGGAGCAATGTGGAGAGAGCAACTACTGCCTAGGAACTACGAGTGACTGAAAGAGGAGCAAGTCAACAATTTTGCTCCTCAAGGATATGTTGTGACAGATATCATGTAGAATGGAGGAAGAATGGTGCAATTTTTGTAGTAAAGTTGCTTTACATTAAAAGTGACATAAATCAGCCCAAAAAATATGATATAATTCATATAGTTTCTAATGTTATTAAATTAATACTTTGTAAACTGTACAGGCTGTAATCATTTAAGCTGCAACAACAACTTAGTCACTGAGATACTTCTACCCGAACAAAAAAAATATAACTACCTTCTCATAGTCTATAATTACTCTCCACAATATTAGCAAAGCAATTAACAAAGTTGGAAATTCTAAAACAGAGGACTACTATGGAATGAGTAATTTTGTCATAAAAAGCATATCAAATGAAATTAAAATGCCACTGTTTTACCTAGACAACAGAATTGTGGCAGATGGGATCTTAAAATTACCTTTACCCTGTTGGTGTTTAAGAAAGGAGAAAGACAATTGCCTAGTAATTACAGACTGATCTCAATTGTTCCAGTTGTATCAAAATAATAGAAAGTTGTTAATGTAAATAAATATATGACTGTTTTGAAAATATGGATTACTAAATGCAAATCAGTTTGGTTTAAGCTCAAGTGTGTCAACAGCAAAAGCAGTCATCAATCTGCTAGATACTATGTATGATGGTGTTGAAAAGAGATATGCTACATGTACTACACTTATAGACTTGAGCAAAGCTTTTGACTCAGCATCATAGGAGACTATATAAATAAAATTATCTCACTATGGCATTAGAGATAAATATTTACTAGATTTAGAACCTATCTAACTGACAGGCTACAGATAGTATATGCAAATAATCAGGTATCACAACTATGGAAAATTTATTTGTAGTTAAATCATTTTGTTAATCAATTATGTATTCAGAAGAATGTAGTATAGTGCTATGTATCAAGAACTGTAACCTGTTTTTACACGCATGCAATGAATTATTTAATGTTGAATAAAGTATTATTATTATTATTACTGAAAATAAAACACCACAGGCTCAAATTCTTGGACCTTTCCTCTTCATTGTGTATACAAATAATATCTAAGTCACATATCAGGTGAGAATGTGCTGTATGCTGATAACAGGTGGGAACTTAGAAACTGTTCAAAATGACAATAACGAGATGACTGATCGCTGTTGTCCTGCCAACCAGCTCTCCATTAACAAAACAGAAACAGAAAAACTTTATTTCAGTCCCAGAGCAATGAAATCCGAGAAGAAGAAAGTGAAATTACTTGAACTTATGATTGATGAAAGACTAAAATTACTTAGTCAGCAAACTGTCAAGAGTTTTATTTTTGTTACATAAATTAAGATACAAACAGTTGATATGTCTGCCTGTGTCTGTATATGTGCGGATGGATATGTGTGTGTGTGTGTGTGTGTGTGTGTGTGTGTGTGTGTGTGTGTGTGAGTGTATACCTGCCCTTTTTTCCCCCTAAGGCAAGTTTTTCCGCTCTCGGGATTGGAATGGCTCCTTACCCTCTCCCTTAAAACCCACATCCTTTCGTCTTTCCCTCTCCTTCCCTCTTTTCTAGTGAGGCAACCTTGGGTTGCGAAAGCTTGAAATTTGTGTGTGTGTTTGTGTGTTTTTTATTATGTCTATCTACAAGTGCTTTCTCGTTTGGTAAGTCACAGCATCTTTGTTTTTTATATACACTCCTGGAAATTGAAATAAGAACACCGTGAATTCATTGTCCCAGGAAGGGGAAACTTTATTGACACATTCCTGGGGTCAGATACATCACATGATCACACTGACAGAACCACAGGCACATAGACACAGGCAACAGAGCATGCACAATGTCGGCACTAGTACAGTGTATATCCACCTTTCGCAGCAATGCAGGCTGCTATTCTCCCATGGAGACGATCGTAGAGATGCTGGATGTAGTCCTGTGGAACGGCTTGCCATGCCATTTCCACCTGGCGCCTCAGTTGGACCAGCGTTCGTGCTGGACGTGCAGACCGCGTGAGACGACGCTTCATCCAGTCCCAAACATGCTCAATGGGGGACAGATCCGGAGATCTTGCTGGCCAGGGTAGTTGACTTACACCTTCTAGAGCACGTTGGGTGGCACGGGATACATGCGGACGTGCATTGTCCTGTTGGAACAGCAAGTTCCCTTGCCGGTCTAGGAATGGTAGAACGATGGGTTCGATGACGGTTTGGATGTACCGTGCACTATTCAGTGTCTCCTCGACGATCACCAGTGGTGTACGGCCAGTGTAGGAGATCACTCCCCACACCATGATACCGGGTGTTGGCTCTGTGTGCCTTGGTCGTATGCAGTCCTGATTGTGGCGCTCACCTGCACGGCGCCAAACACGCATACGACCATCATTGGCACCAAGGCAGAAGCGACTCTCATCGCTGAAGACGACACGTCTCCATTCGTCCCTCCATTCACGCCTGTCGCGACACCACTGGAGGCGGGCTGCACGATGTTGGGGCGTGAGCGGAAGACGGCCTAACGGTGTGCGGGACCGTAGCCCAGCTTCATGGAGACGGTTGCGAATGGTCCTCGCCGATACCCCAGGAGCAACAGTCTCCCTAATTTGCTGGGAAGTGGCGGTGCGGTCCCCTACGGCACTGCATAGGATCCTACGGTCTTGGCATGCATCCGTGCGTCGCTGCGGTCCGGCCCCAGGTCGACGGGCACGTGCACCTTCCGCCGACCACTGGCGACAACATCGATGTACTGTGGAGACCTCACGCCCCACGTGTTGAGCAATTCGGCGGTACGTCCACCCGGCCTCCCGCATGCCCACTATACGCCCTCGCTCAAAGTCCATCAACTGCACATACGGTTCACGTCCACGCTGTCGCGGCATGCTACCAGTGTTAAAGACTGCGATGGAGCTCCGTATGCCACGGCAAACTGGCTGACACTGACGGCGGCGGTGCACAAATGCTGCGCAGCTAGCGCCATTCGACGGCCAACACCGCGGTTCCTGGTGTGTCCGCTGTGCCATGCGTGTGATCATTGCTTGTACAGCCCTCTCGCAGTGTCGGGAGCAAGTATGGTGGGTCTGACACACCGGTGTCAATGTGTTCTTTTTTCCATTTCCAGGAGTGTATATTTTTCCCACGTGGAATGTTTCCCTCTATGTGTGTGTGTGTGTGTGTGTGTGTGTGTGTGTGTGTGTGTGTGTGTGTGTGAAGTACCAAACAATACATAATATAAATTTTAAAAAATTATTTCCCAGATAGTAACTTTTCTACAGATACAGCAAGGGATTTATAAATGAATTTTCCATTATGGAATTGTTTTTAGTTCAGTTCTCTTGCACAGTGATGTACGTAGATTTCTAATTGTCCACTTACTACATCACCTTTGATTCCCATTTTACAGTAGCAGCACATGGGGTTGTAAGTGACACTTGAAACAGTACTGGAAAACAGTGCTTCTGTTGTAAGTGACATTTGAAACAGTACTGGAAAACAGTACATCTACACAATTTCAGACTGTATGCATCTTACAGGTGTCTTGCCTGAAAGGTGCAATTTCTCTGTTGCTGCAGCAGTGGCACTAGTAATTCTATTTCATACAAGGAAGGGAAATACTGTTGCATACAAACAGTCTCAACACACATTTTTGTAACACTGAGATTATATTCTTGAATTAGTAATTAGACATTCACTACAACCATGTAGTCTACACTCTGTTTGATTTAAAAATGGAGTAACAGAAATGTTCCTTCCTAAAATTGGTCTTGTAGAGCTTGCAAATGTTAATTTTTTATCATAAAAATAGCTTGGCAGTTGCTGTCAGTAAAGTTATGTCATGAAAATTGCTCTCCCTGCATGGAGATCATCAGTCAGCTATCACAGTCGAATTAGTTCGTCACATAATATGTGCAGTATTTAAGATGGGTGGCATTGCAGAAGACAGCCAATAAGAAGTACACACTGACTGCGGTATCACTCTAATGGCAAACTAGTGCAAAATTTATCAAAGTGTAACTCATATCCAGCAAATGCAGAGAGATATGGAGACAGTATTATGTGACCCTCACAACTCCTTCCCTGGTGGTCTAAAGTGGCAGATGTCATGCAGCAACTTGGACAGCATTTAGATCACCCTGTTCTGAACAGATGGTGTTTGCAGCTGCCTCTGTTGATCATACCCCTTCTGATCACTACAACTTATCCTTGTTTTGCCATTCGGGACTTTTTATTAATCATATAGTTTTTGAGAGAAAGGGGATTTTTCTTTAGCAAAGCTCACTAAAAAGTCTCACCCTATCTTAAGGTTTTTTAGAAAAGGCATGAACACCTAAGTGCTCTGAAACATCCCTTCAGAGAGGTCTTGTGGCTGAAATATTTACATTTCAATGGTTAATATCACACCTTATTGTTAAGTTGTGGCTCTAGAACATACTAAAATTTCAAACTTGTCAGTTCAAAAAAAGGTAACCAATCTACACAGATTTTACCAAAATCCATGTGTGATTAGTTTTTATTGACTTCACTCATTACAAATTGTATAGAAAGAAGGGTAATCCTACTGAAAGTGTTTTTTTTTTTTTTTTTTTACATTGGATTTCATGTTCTCACCAACTTTGCACTTTCTGTCTCAGTTTCTTGCTGATCACAACTACCATTGAAAAAACCTTGATAACTTCTAAACTCCTTACTTCACCTCCACGAAATTCAGTCAAACATTATTTCTCTGCAGCTATCAAAAATAATGAGAGAAAATTGTTATTATTATTGTCAAATGACTGCACAAGTATGGTGATGCCTTGCAGTTAAGCTGGGCATGAACATCTGATCTTGTAATCAAAGCCCTTCATCAGCATGAGCCAAATACACAGTGCCATATAAACACTGGAGAATAAGACAGGGAAAGCCATACTTGCTACCCTACATCACACTATTATTATAATTATTATATTACTATTATTCTTCATTTATTCATCCATGGGTCATCTTATAATGATAGTGGATTTATCATAATATAATGAAAATAAATAGCTCAAAACTATTCATATGCATAGATTATATAAGTGTGATTTATGATGATAGGACAGACTGTGGCCTTGATGAAGGACCATCCTAGTATTTACCTGAAATGGTGGAAAACCTTACTACCTTACTCAGGATGGCTGGACAGAACAAACTCCATCTTCTTGAATATGAGACCAGCATCGTAACAACTGCACTTTCTCATTCATTGTCCCTGTCATACCATGTTCTTTGGTATAGACACAGCTTCAGTTTTCATTGTTGCACACATTAAAGACAACAGTTGGTGCCTCCAGAACAAAGGATTTCCTGCTATGTCACTTGCACTGGTTCCAGTCCATGCAGAAAGCTTCTTCCTGGTTCATAGACATGTCACTATTCCCCCTGAAGTTGTCATGTCTTCTCCTCAGTCCACAGAAAAACTGAGTTGCATCACCCCCACCCTATTATGAGTGACATGTTGAATTCAGGAGAATAAGATCACTATCATTCACTGTAGAGCTTTGCTCTTATTTTCCTGCAAACACATTACAGTAAAATAATGTGACAAGGCATTGTAGTTCTCCCCTTTCATTATTAATTGCTATTCTGAATCTAGTTAGTATTTTGATTGTGTAGTAGCCAATACTTAAGAACTTTTAGCTTCTTTTTAAACACATGTATCTTAGAAAGATTTTTCATTTCTTTGGACAATTTATTATACAACTTTATCCGCCCCCCCCTCCCCCCTTGGTAAAAGTAAGTCCAAACTGGCTCTCCATGATTAGATATGGAACTATTATTGAACAATGGAAAATCTGGAATGGAATGAAACATTATTATGAAAATCTACTACTCACCATATATCGGAGATGCTGTGTCGTCTATTGCTGACAAAGGCCTTGTTGGCTGAAAGCTTAGTTTGTGACAGTCTTTTTGTTGTGCCTATATGTGACTCAGCATCTCCACTATATGTAGCAACTATCCTTTTCATAATAGCAACTACCCTTTTCATAATATTGATGAACTATTATTGAAATCTTGTGTAATATTTTCCACAGTATAATACGAAACAGATTAGTAGATGTGTTGAGTTGGTGTAGTAAGGATACACTGCTTTTTAATCAGTTCTTTACAATGAGCTCAATTATTATTTGTGGTTATTAATCTTATGACCTTTTTCTGTAGTTTAAAACTTCTCTCCATGTTTTGTGCCTTCGATTCCCAGAAAAGAATCCCATAGCTAAGAACAGGATGCACATAGGAATTGTATGTCACCACAAGACATTGGCTGTTGGAAACTGATGCTAACACCATAAGGCCGTAGAACAATGATGACATTATTTTTGCCAGTATGTTGTATTTTCACTCAATGTTAGCTAGCAATCAATGTTCATCACTAAAAACTTTCTGTTAGTTACACAAACGATAAATGTGTCACCTATGCTTAATATGACCGAATTGTGTTTCCTCTTTATGCTGAAGTTTGACTATGTTTAGTGTTAATTAATTAATATTGCCCAATCATAAACTTCCTTGAGAGTTTCATTTGCCTTCTGTAATAGGACTTTTGTGTGGGTGTGATTTTTATTTGGAGAACATCATGCTATACTGCCCAGAGCTGATGATAAAATTTCGTCATTGAATGGTCAACTTTGGTCCATGCACCATCATCAAGCTCCTTTACACCAACTGAAAGAAAATTTAAAAAGCATTACAGGATTAATCTGTCACAGTCCTGCTTAAAAAAAAGTAATAAAATGTCACATACAGAAAAGCATTTACATCATCATACTAGGCAATATAAAATCAACCAGTTCATATAATAAAAATCATGAATTTGTCTCTGAAAATAAAAGTACAACATACAGAATAACTTAACCAACTATGAACAAAGCATATCAAAAAAACATAGATACGTTGCATTTATAAAGAGTTAAATGTTTTCACATAGTAATATAAATTACTGTGTCAATCATGAAATGTACTGAATAGTGCATTTCTTTATGCTTCAGCGACAGTCAGCATCAGTACTATGAATGGAGGCATTCTACATACTTCTGACTGCAGCACTTATTACTATTAACCAGCTGAACTGAAGGTGATCTATATGTTCGCAATGTCAATAGTTCCAGTACAGTTCTTGTGACTAGTATTTTTCAAATATATATGTTGTGTGTCATATACTGCAGTGAGTAAATATGACAACCATAACAGTTTAGCAAAATGTACATTGCATCCAATGGCTATTTACATATGTTACAAGGACAGATGTAACAGAAACAAATAGAATAGGAGTAATGACTGCAATACACGTCTGTGTGAAACAAGCTACAATCACATTCACCATGTACACTGCTTCTGTCCAAAGTGACCTTTGAGGGACAAACCATACTTCACACTGATGTAAGTGGAACAACAAGAAAGCAAATTTGAAATATGAGATTTTGCCTGCTCCAATAATATGACACACAATAAAGGCAAGCTCCAATAACTTAAGAGATATAGATAACATAGTGGACCTATCGAAAATAATATGATGGTGTATAGGAATATAGACACAAGTGTGTTATCAATGGTACAAGCCACATCTTGGGAAAATTAATATACTAAGTGGTAGCTCAAAATACATTGTCATGCAACTGATTAAAATAACAGCTGCATAATGTGAGCAACTAGTGTGAGTTGACAAAGTGTTTAACACAAGTTCAGAGATAAAGTTTTCATGATTTTTCTAAACAAAATCAGATGAATTTTGATAAGGACATTTTCTATTCCTGTGCTTCTGATAATCTGAGGTGAACTCTTTCTAATTACATCATTTCTGATGAAATAGTAAACGATTTTTTTATTATCTTATTGAACATTATATTCACCTATACTTACTAGCTATATTTTTTGCTAACATTAAGTGAAATTAATTTTCTTTTCCTTGTAGGCATCTTCACCACAAACAATTTTTTTCAGCAAATGCTCCATTCTTATGTGCACGTTATATTCCAAGTGATGTTCAGATCATCACAGCTGGTGCTGACCATAAGATTCGCTATCTGGAAGTTTTTGATGGCTCGTATATACGCGAACTTGAAGGATCTTCAGCTGCTGGGATGACATCTGTTGATGTTTCTCCTGATGGCAACTACATTGTCACAGGTAGCTGTGACATGTATGTCAAGGTATATATGTATATATACATATATGTATACTTACAGATTTTTAAATTTAGGCATTCATATGGAATTCGGCATTCAAATTTTATTTTTGTTAAGAAATATTGAAGTAATTATCCCTACTTGTATACATATTTACCACTCTTTTACTCACACTGTGCACTCATATATAATCTTTCTCATATATTTCTCAATTTGCTAAGACATTTGAATTCTATACAACCAAAAACCTAAACCAATGACTTCTCACAGAATCTTTTAAAAGTAATTTCTATAATAGTGCACAGTCATCGTGTCAAACAACATCTCATATTCAATCTGGATGTAGAAATACTTTCAGTATGAAAGCAATTATTTTTTGTCTCCAGGTTTCATTTCAACTATGCCATGGTGTGAATTGCAACATCTTTGTTGGTTTATTGGCCGTGTGAAAAATGTCAACTAGATTCAACACTCAAAATATATAAACATAATGAAAAATATGTATTACTTACAAACATGTGTATTTTCAAACAGCTGTCCGGTGTGGCCGTGCGGTTCTGGGCGCTTCAGTCCGGAACCGCGTGACCGCTGTGGTCGCGGGTTCGAGTCCTGCCTCGGGAATGGATGTGTGTGATGTCCTTAGGTTAGTTAGGTTTAAATAGTTCTACGTTCTAGGGGACTGATGACCACAGATGTTGAGTCCCATAGTGCTCAGAGCCATTTGAACCATTTTTTGTATTTTGAAACACCTCTGTTGGAATCAATAATCAGATATCAGAATTAAGGAACAAACACAGAGAAGATTGCCATTCAATGTGTATTATAATAGGGCTTATATTTTAACCTTTTTATGTTCCGCATTGTTCTCAGACAAATATTAAGAAATTCTTATTAATAGTGAAAGCTTTCACAAAATTAGGGAGGCTCAGATTCTAACTTGTCTGCAAATTTGCAGGAAGACTTCTATAAATTATGCAACAGAGGACTGGTTTTCATAATCATAAAAATTATTATTGTACAAAATAAGAGTAACATCGCATGCAGATTAATTCAGTACAGTACTGGAATTAGGGTGGTTAATAAAGCAATTGTCACCGGGTGCACTGTTCAGGCAAACTCATTTATAATGAACTATTTATTGACAGACATATTTACATTAGTAAAGATCAGTTTCTTGTCAAAACACCACAATCTCCATATTCAGACACAGGTTTTTACATGGTTTTTTTTGTAGACCTTCAGTATCTCCTGGACGTATCATTTCTCAGATTGTGAAATTTTGAACAGTATGCTGTTAATTATCAGTAGCATCACTTACAATAATAAGAGAACTTCCAAGGGGAAAGCACTTGCTCCTCATTGTCAATTTCATGCAGATTTGTGGTATGTGGAGGGCCGGCTAGAAACAAAAGGGACAGTAGTGGGAGTTCCTTTTTTTATTTTAAACTTTTAGATTACTTACACTGCATATAAATTGAAACAATGCTCAACATATTGTATTTATTTTCATAAAAGACATGTAAAGGAAAAGCAGATAAAAATTTGGGATTGAACATAAATCTCCAGGAAGAGATTTACTGTAAGGCACACATGAGAACTTCACAAATAAAATTAGTCTCTTTCATTATTTTACAGTTGGTGATTTACATATACTGGGGTGATGTTCATCATAAAAGCAGGGGAACTTATTGTTTACCTACAGTTGACACGGGGTTGCTCAAAGCTCAAAATGAAACTGATAGAAGTCCTGTATGCTTTAATTACAGTCATTTCTTGGAAAGTTATTTGCAACACCATGTTTTCTTTTGCTCTACCTTTTCATGCCTTCCATGAATATATTAGAAAATACAATATACTGAGGTTTATTTTAGTTTATTTGCAGTACAAGCAATGTAAAAATTCAAAATGAAAAAAGTTTCTGAGTAGGGATTCTAACCCAAGACTCTCACATTACCATTCGGTACTCTGACCACTGTGCGAACTGCTGTCTGGCAACTACACTAACATGTCTTGACCAACCCACACGAAAAATGCCATTTTTTCTAAATGGTTAGCAATTTAGAGTTCCCACTTCTGTCTCTTTTATTTCGGGCCAAGCCCTGCATGTACCATACATTTGGATGAAACCAACAATGACAAGTAGATGCAGTCCACTTGTTGGTGTTACCAGAGCACTTAGGTTGTTTGCCTTATTATTTACTCTGTATTCAGCAGGTTTCAGTAATTTTGTACTCTGTAAATGTATGAAGACAAGAATAACAATACTGACTTTACAATGAAGTTTCATGATTGAGAAGTAACACTGTCACCTGTTTCAACATGATCATGTGACTATTGAAACATCATTCAGTAGAGTGTCAGCTGTCATGCAGTAGAGAATAACTTTCTAATCCTTAGAGTGAATTACTTAGTGACTATTGTTTTTTTAGTGTTAGAGTTACATATTTCCGATATTACTTTTGTAGCCTTACACATGCCCTTCATGATTATTATACCTAGTGCAATAGTTTGTGTATTGTAAGTTTTCAAGATTAGTTTCTTACATTTTTATCCCATAAATCTAGCCAAAGTAGATCGTTATTATTTCACCACTGGATATGGTTATGAATGTGGCTGGTGCAGGAACTTGATGGATGAGTTGTTACCTGCTGCCTGAAAACATCTAGACACTGTCTTGGAAACTTTTGACTAGAATTACAATATATGGCTGCTGTGAATTGTGCTGTGGAGGAGTGGCCACTGTCTCCTGTTGCTAAAAATGCATTATTGAGCTTGCCAGTTTCTTTTGTTGCCAATGTCATCTGCAGAGGATTCCAGTCTGTTAACAAACTGTCATCTGATGCTGGGCCATGCATTGTACCTAGATATGCACATTTTGCAGGAACAGTTTCCTTGAGGACAAAGGCTAAAAGACTAATCACACACTTCAGATGAATGGGTTTGAAGCATTGCCTCCTGATGCCTCTGACAATGAAAGAATGTCAGTGGGACAAGAATTCCCTTTTCATAAAGGGGACACTCCTTTGTCAACGTCTGGTTAGTTGCAGACATGAAAAACTGACCTGTTTGTTATAGACACTTTGAATGTTAATTGCATGGTTGCCCCTCTTAAGAAAACAGTATTGTGGAAGGAAGAGAATAAATGTACATTAGTTCTGTATCATGGAAGGAATTATAAGCCAGGTGTAAGATGCTATCTTGGGAATAATTGAAAATGTGAGTCACTTTCTGTGGCAACAGTGAGGTCTGTCAACTGGGATCTGATACTGTTCACAGTTCTTTCCACAGACTGATAGATACACCAAACTCTTTGTCTTTAAATATGTCTGCTTGTGTCTGTATATGTGTGGATGTATATGTGTGTGTGTGTGTGCGAGTGTATACCCGTCCTTTTCTCCCCCTAAGGTAAGTCTTTCCGCTCCCGGGATTGGAATGACTCCTTACCCTCTCCCTTAAAACCCACTTCCTTTCGTCTTTCCCTCTCCTTCACTCTTTCCTGACGAAGCAACCGTTTGTTGCGAAAATTAGAATTTTGTTTGTATGTTTGTGTTTGTTAGTGTGTCTATCGACCTGCCAGCGCTTTCGTTCGGTAAGTCACATCATCTTTGTTTTTAGATACACTTTATCTTAAGTTCAACAAAAATGTAGGATCATCAGATCAAATCCCACTATCTCTGAAAAAAATTACTAAACCCATCAAATGGGAAATGTACACTCCTGGAAATTGAAATAAGAACACCGTGAATTCATTGTCCCAGAAAGGGGAAACTTTATTGACACATTCCTGGGGTCAGATACATCACACAATCACACTGACAGAACCACAGGCACATAGACACAGGCAACAGAGCATGCACAATGTCGGCACTAGTACAGTGTATATCCACCTTTCGCAGCAATGCAGGCTGCTATTCTCCCATGGAGACGATCGTAGAGATGCTGGATGTAGTCCCGTGGAACGGCTTGCCATGCCATTTCCACATGGCGCCTCAGTTGGACCAGCGTTCGTGCTGGACGTGCAGACCGCGTGAGACGACGCTTCATCCAGTCCCAAACATGCTCAATGGGGGACAGATCCGGAGATCTTGCTGGCCAGGGTAGTTGACTTACACCTTCTAGAGCACGTTGGGTGGCACGGGATACATGCGGACGTGCATTGTCCTGTTGGAACAGCAAGTTCCCTTGCCAGTCTAGGAACGGTAGAACGATGGGTTCGATGACGGTTTGGATGTACCGTGCACTATTCAGTGTCCCCTCGACGATCACCAGTGGTGTACGGCCAGTGTAGGAGATCGCTCCCCACACCATGATGCCGGGTGTTGGCCCTGTGTGCCTCGGTCGTATGCAGTCCTGATTGTGGCGCTCACCTGCACGGCGCCAAACACGCATACGACCATCATTGGCACCAAGGCAGAAGCGACTCTCATCGCTGAAGACGACACGTCTCCATTCGTCCCTCCATTCACGCCTGTCACGACACCACTGGAGGCGGGCTGCACGATGTTGGGGCGTGAGCGGAAGACGGCCTAACGGTGTGCGGGACCGTAGCCCAGCTTCATGGAGACGGTTGCGAATGGTCCTCGCCGATACCCCAGGAGCAACAGTGTCCCTAATTTGCTGGGAAGTGGCGGTGCGGTCCCCTACGGCACTGCGTAGGATCCTACGGTCTTGGCGTGCATCCGTGCGTCGCTGCGGTCCGGTCACAGGTCGACGGGCACGTGCACCTTCCGCCGACCACTGGCGACAACATCGATGTACTGTGGAGACCTCACGCCCCACGTGTTGAGCAATTCGGCTCTACGTCCACCCGGCCTCCCGCATGCCCACTATACGCCCTCGCTCAAAGTCCGTCAACTGCACATACGGTTCACGTCCACGCTGTCGCGGCATGCTACCAGTGTTAAAGACTGTGATGGAGCTCCGTATGCCACGGCAAACTGGCTGACACTGACGGCGGCGGTGCACAAATGCTGCGCAGCTAGCGCCATTCGACGGCCAACGCCGCGGTTCCTGGTGTGTCCGCTGTGCCGTGCGTGTGATCATTGCTTGTACAGCCCTCTCGCAGTGTCCGGAGCAAGTATGGTGGGTCAGACACACCGGTGTCAATGTGTTCTTTTTTCCATTTCCAGGAGTGTATATATGGACTTCTAAAATCATTATCAGACACCTGCTTTGAGTAAAAAGTCTGGTAGCCCACATATGAAAGAAATATTTAAGATCTTCTAGCCACAAAAAACCAAAACCTATCAATTTTATCAGGAAAGAGGAGATCATGATAGTGTTATAGTGCGAGTGGTCACCAAAGGGGAAAAATTAAGGATACTACCAAGGAAATGACTTGTGTTGGATGAATGAGTAGACAGCCCCTAACATCCTACCTAAAATATAAACTGAAAGCTTTTGCTCAAACATGAGAAATATGGAATGAGCCCAAAGTCATTACCCATTGTAACCCATTGATTCTAATAAATGACTATAGATGTAAATGTAGTAAAACACACCAAAGATTCACCTGGTATTAATTATTCCCAGTGGCAGCTTGTGAGTACAGATTCTGGCTGTACACATATTTTTAGATTCAGATAAAAGAGTGTGAAATTAATAGCATCTGCTGTATAGTAGTTATGCTTATCAAATATTTATACAACCACAGCCACTATCAGAAATAATAAACAACAGTAATAATAATAATGTGCATAACTTGTCTCAAAAAAAATTGTTTTTGTGGAATTTTGTTGTTTTGTACATAATTAAGTACAGTTTAGGGCAAGAACAAAATAACATTTAAGCTTCCATTATTCTGTTTTGAATTTTTGTGTAAGTGGGACTTTTCAAGCTTTTTCACTTTTTTGAACAAATGTATGAGATCCATAATCCATATATTAGTTAACGGTCAATTTCCAGGCTGAAAATCAGACATTCTTATGTTGCACCCATACAACAACTTACACATATTAGAACTTTTCTTTGTTAAATGTTTGCTTGTAGTCAGGCTTATTTGATTTTGTCACTTTCCAGTCAGTGCATCTGGTTTGGGAGAGCTAATTCCTTTGCAGCTGACTTTTTCTGCTAATGTTCGTTTCTGTTAGCACATACAACATGTTCAACAGAGTTCATGTAACCAATTACAGCACAGTAAACAACCAACTCCAAACACATACTGCCATTTTTGAAAGTGATTAAATTCAAATAGTACAGTCTACCATCATTGTCACTTGACTAGAATACAAATGATGTGCTAACAGCCAAAAGCACACTGTCTTCGATCCCACATTTAAGTGAATATCAAAGAAACCATTGAGACAGCTTTCTGTGAATGTTCATGTATACAGTGTGGGCATACAGCACAGGTAAACTTGAGCCACCATAAGACCAACAGATGCCAGAAGCATGAATAAATGCTACAGTCTCACAATAGCTGATTATGTTCTTTATGGTTCTCAGTGCCTCAAGTGGATTATTGTATGGTAAAATCCAAAACTTAATATACATAACTCATTCAGAATCTCACAAAGTAGCTTTTCCTATCAGTACAACTGTAACATATACTGATGTCCCATCTAATTTTGCTGTATAGTGAGTGAATTGGAGTATTTGAGTAGTGAATGGCGATAGGTCTGCTGCAGTGTGATACCACCTGATGGCATTGATGTAAGCTTGTAGTTAAGTGGTAAGAGGAAGGACTAGGTTTGCACGATGTGAACTGTGCACATTGTTTATCGAGTCTATGCATTTGGCCCATAAGGCAATTACATCATGGCAGCTGTGCATGTGCAAAAACTCCTTAAAATGTGCACAACTGAAGATATGCTTGTGACCCTGATGCCAAGTTTCATAGAGTCTAGAGGAGCAGCAATGAAGCATTGGATGGTAGATTTAATGCCATTTATTTCAAATTACTGCATCTGTATTATGTTTAAGAGATTTCAAAGAAAAATAACCAATAAATCCGCAAGGTATCAAGAGTTAGGGTGATCATGACTCTTGTGCACTTACACAACAACCACCACTGATTATTCCCTTAGAATCTGTAACTGATTCACTTCTCATCATAGTGAGATGTCACAGTTATGATCCATGGAACATGCAAATAACTGTCACATTATCCATTCAAAAGAGAAAACAGAAAAAACTTAATAACAACTCATTGTAACCATAGGAAAGGTAATGCATGCAGCCTACAACAATTTCTACAGGCAGATCTTGGAAAAATATCTTACAGAAAAATCCAAGAAAATTCCCATCAAATATAATGTCAAATAATGGATCTAAAGAATCTATCCAATCAGATTAGTCTGACATTCAAACTGAAGACAGTATTAAATTCTGCACTTAAATGTGCATTCACTGCTTGGCTACGCACTAACTCACCAGTGGATGGTATTGAAATAAACACTTCCTGCACTAAAAGGAAATGAAACTAATGAAAGTGAAGAAAGTTCCAGATAGTAATGGAATTTCTTTTACAGTGTCTGTCGAATAGACCGCAAATTAGCACAGTGAAAAGTCCCATGTGATTGTAGAAGAGAGGAGACCATTCCTATTTTTAAAAACGGTAAAGAACAAATGCACAGAACTGTAGTCCAAGATCCCTAAGACCAAACTGTTTCAGAAGCATAGAGATTCCGGCAGGTAAAGTGTGCACTCATACACTATGTGATCAGAAGTATCTGGACACCTGGCTGAAAATGTCTTACAAGTTCATGGAACCCACCATCGGTAATGCTGGAATTCAATATGGTGTTCGCCCACCCATTGCCTTGATGACAGCTTTCACTCTCGCAGGCATACATTCATTCAGGTGACGGAAGGTTTCTTGAGGAATGGCAGCCCATTCTTCATGGAGTGCTGCACTGGGGAGAGGTATTGGTGTCAGTCGGTGAGGCCTGGCATGAAGTCGGCATTCCAAAACATCCCAGATGTGTTCTAAAGGATTCAGGTCAGGACTCTGTGCAGGCCAGTCCATTGCAGGGATGTTGTTGTTGTGTAAGCACTCCACCACTTGCTGTACATTATAAACAGGTGCTCGATCATGTTGAAAGATGCAATTGCCATCCCCGAATCGCTCTTCAACAGTGGGAAGGAAGAAGGCACTTAAAACATCAATGTAGGTCTATGCTGTGATAGTGCTAAGCAAGACAACAAGGGGTACAAACCCCCTCCATGAAAAATACAACCACACCATAACACCACCATCTCTGAATTTTACTGTTGGCATTACACACGTTGGCAGATGACCTTCACCAGGCATTCACCATACCCACACCCTGCCGTTGGATTGCCACATTGTGCACTGTGATTCATCATTCCACACAATGTTTTTCCACTGTTCAGTCATCCAATGTTTGTGCTCCTTACACCAAGCGAGGCACCGTTTTGCATTTACCGGCGTGATGTGTGGCTCATGAGCAGCTGCTCAATCATGAAATCCAAGTTTTCTCCCCTCCCACCTAACTGTTATAGTACTTACAGTGGATTCTGATGCAATTTGGAATTCCTGTGTGACGGTCTGGATAGATGTCTGCCTATTACACATTACAACCCTCTTCAACTGTCAGCAGTCTCTGTCAGTCAACAGATGAGGTCGGCCTGTATGCTTTTGTGCTGTATGTGTCCCTTCATGTTTTCAGTTCACTATCACATCGTGAACAGTGGACCTAGGGATGTTTAGGAGTGTGGAAAAAATATATTACACAAGTGACACCAAATCACTTGGCCACGTTTGATGTCCGTGGGTTCCACAGAGTGCCCCATTCTGCTCTCTCACAATGTCTAATGACTACTTAGGTTGCTGATATTGAGTGCCTGGCAATAGGTGGCAGCACAATGCACCTAATATGAAAAAGGTATGTTTTTGGGGATGTTTGGATACTTTTGATCGTATGGTGTATGTTCAACAGAAATAAATTTCAACGTAAAAAAATTACTTCAGTTTTGACACAAGACAACGATTGTTAATGTTTACAAGTGCATAAATGGGTTTATCAAATAGTAAGCAACCTGCTCACATTGATCATACAATGTAAGCTGGTACTGACATCACTTAAAACTTCTGGGCTATTACGCCATGGTCAATGTAAACAACTTTCTCCTAGTGTTTCCTCTCTGACTGCAGAAGACATCTTGAGAGGTAAAATAGAGAACTGCAACCAGAACTCAAGGGAGCACCAAATACTCATACTGTTTGCTGATGACAGTCTTTTCAGTGAGTAATTATTGTTATTGGAAGATTGTAAGAAATCCAGAATAACTTAAGACAATATTTCCACTTGGAGTGCTCATTAGCAGTTCACAAAAAATGTGCATGGATGCAAGATAGTTCCCATAAACTATAGAAAGAAAACCCGATAGTATCTGATTACAAGGTCAATGATAAACTTGTTGGTACTGTTATGGTATTTAAATGTCTAGGAGTAGCACACTGATGGAAATGGAAAGTGTTGCACCATGAACACCTAGATCTCACATCATGAAATTGATACTTCACTATTTCCATGTTTATGGAATAAATTGATTAAAATTTCATCCATTTGAGACCTTATTTTCAGCACAGAAAGACTCTGTTCTCCAGATGAAGAAAGATGTGAGTACATGGTGACTATAGGATCTGTCTAACTTTTATAGAACTTTTCAGGTGGAGCTTGCAACATAGTGTACCCAGAAGACTTGCACATCAAGCTTTTTGCCAGCTTTTGAATTTAAAGAAGTTGAGTCATTGGCATGTGGAAATATCATGTCAATAGGTACATATAGTGCAATGACTGCAGAAGGAGTGGGGTGAGGTAGACCCTGGACAACAGTGGGACAAGAAGAGTAAGCACAAGTCCTTCCAGCAGGGCTATACCATAAAAAGACTGGGGATTGTTTAACTGGCTCTGATGAATAGAGAAATGACAACAGCTAAAATTTGATCAAAAGCTACAGACAGTGTGTCACCATTAACTGCCAGGAGACGATTACAGAAAGCTAGGCTGAAATAATTAGATTAGATTAGATTAGATTAATACTTGTTCCATAGGTCAAGAATACGACACTTCGTAATGATGTGGAACGTGGCAGGTTAATAAAAGATGTCTGTACAAGATATTACATTACACAAAATATTGCATGACACTAATGTTTAAGTTGGGTGTGTGGTTTTTTCCCCCCGTAATTTATATCTAAAAACTCAGCCAATGAGTAGAAGGAGTTGTCATCTAGAAATTCTTTTAATTTATTTTTAAATGTTGGTTGGCTATTTGTCAGGCTTTTGACGCTGTTTGGTAGGTGACCAAAGACTTTTGTGGCAGCATAATTTACCCCTTTCTGTGCCAAAGTCAGATTTAACCCTGCATAGTGAAGATCATCCTTTCTCCTGGTGTTATAGCTATGCACACTGCTATTACTTTTGAACTGCATTGGATTATTAACAACACATTTCATAAGTGAGTATACATGCTGTGAGGTTACTGTGAGGATCCCTAGATCCTTAAATAGATGTCTGCAGGATGACCATGGGTGGGCTCCAGCAATTATTCTGATTACACGTTTTTGAGCAATGAATACTTTTCTACTCAACGATGAATTACCCCAGAATATGATGCCATACGAAAGCAGTGAATGAAAGTAGGCATAGTAAGCTAATTTACTGAGATTCTTATCACCAAAATTTGCAATAACCGTAATAGCATACGTAGCTGAACTCAGACGTTTCAGCAGACCATCAATGTGTTGATTCCAGTTTAACCTCTCATCAATGGACACACCTGTTTCCATGTTATGTTTACAGCTGGAACCATATCACAGACAATAGAGATTTGCATGATGTAGATCCAGAATCAGTTGGGACATTTGAGTGGCATTTCTATGATGAATGATGAGTCTCACTTCTGTTTGTAATGGTCAGAGTGATGCCAACAGTCTGTAGAAAAGTCACAGGAAGCAGCAATTCTCAAGACCAATATCTCTTCAACTCTTGGAATCATGGTGTGGGGATCTGTTGACTATGATTTAGCAGCAGTGATTAGGTAATTGTTACAGAGAATTTAAATTTTCACCAGCATTTGTCAAGAATGGTGAACCCTATAGTCATACTCTTCATGACCTGGGTACCAAACAAAATAATCCAGGAGACTAATGCAAGACCCCTCATTGCAGTTCTGACCAAAAATGCCTTGAGGAATGTAGGAGTCTTTCTCTTTTCTGTCCGTTTCCTCCGCTTCAGAGTGAAAATCTCATTCTGGAAACATCCCCTAGGCTGTGGCTAAGCCATGTCTCCGCAGTATCCTTTCTTTCAGGAGTGTTAGTTCTGCAAGGTTCGCAGGAAAGCTTCTGTAAAGTTTGGAAGGTAGGAGACGAGATACTGGCAGAAGTAAAACTGTGAGGACCGGGTGTGAGTCGTGCTTCGGTAGCTCAGATGGTAGAGCACTTGCCTGCGAAAGGCAAAGGTCCCGAGTTCGAGTCTCGGTCGGGCACACAGTTTTAATCTGCCAGGAAGTTTCAACAGATATTTTATTTGTATTTAAAGTGGAATAATAAAAATATTGTAAATGATGTAGATTTGTTTTCATAGTATTTGATGGTAATAATGTATGCACTAATTTTTATGGTGTATAATAGATACATAATAACAGTTTGATATATAAATAATAAAATGAAAATATATTTATGGAAAAGTTGTATCTAGCAAATGTAAAACTCTACGAACATCCACAGATAATAAATAATTTATGTAAGAAAAGCATCTTAAGTTTGGCCAAACTTTAGCTGGTATAGTACAGTTCATTAATTGAGCAGAAGTTCTGGGAGTGCTAGATTTATTACAAGCAAATATGAATTAGGGGATAATGATGAAGCGAATAGAGTCATACTTCATTAAGTGGAACAGAGACTGCTGGATACATTTTTCAGAGGTTTGCCACTTGATATGTTTAGAAGAGTGAGAACATATACCCTGAGTGATTTATATTCTGTGGTCAGATTGGCCATGGAATTTGAAGAAATTCATCTAAGAGGAGTACAGGATAAGACAGGAGTATTCTTTACTACTGTGAGGTGTTACAGATGTAGAAGAATGGGGTATGTGCAGAAGAAATATCACCAACCTCATTGTAATAGATGTGGGGCATTTAACAAACATAAAAAATAATAATATAACAATAATAATAAATTGGAATAATAATAACTGTTTGGATAAGTAATTGAGGGATTAAAGTTTGTTTCGGCTTTAAGATTGGAACTGAATTTCTTAATGTTTCATAAAATCTTATGTAGCATTGTTCATTGAGGTCACACAATAAAGTAAACGCAATTTACGCCGTGAATTTACCGAGCTTCGCACGTCCGAAGATGTACGGAACGTAGCCAGGACTGATTATATATTTTTTTGTAGACAAAGTCTGGTATCTGACCTCAGCTTCAATCATGACAATGGGGCGACTAAAACTGCTAAAACAGAGAAAAGCATATGATTAAATAAAAGATATATTCATTTCAACATATACGTTACGATATGAATGACACTTCCGTAAAATTCTAGGTAAATAATAGCAGATAATTCACAAATGAGAGTGACTTATTAATTCTGCACCTCTTTTCTGCAAATAAGTATTAATATGGCTAACTGTGGAGCCACACAAAATATTATGTCGTTCTAGGACAACGAATGACATAAGAGTGCTGATGCTTGCTGACTGCGACAAGAAAGCTTTCTCTTGTCTTAAAAAATTGATAAATATAATCTAAGTTCAGTAAATTAAATATTGTCTGTACTTGAGTGCAAATGATTCCTTAAAGGCAGTTGGACATCACCAATGTGGTTGTAAGAATAGTAAGGGGAAACAGGTGTTGAGTATGCAGGTGTTAAATGCCAAAGGGAACTCAGGCCCACCACACGGAGTCTCCTGTAAATCTTGATGCAACTTATATGAAAGCAGAGGCAATATGCAGTATAGTAGGAGTAGTGGGAAGTAGGAAGCACAAGTTTTTATTAGATACAGAGTTGCATGTGTCAGTGGCAAGTTCGGACCTAAAGGGTCAAGAGCAATTAAAATCTCTCCATTGCAATTTTTTTGGGATTGTAGGTAGTGGCGTGGAATCTTTGGGTTCAGCAACAACGTATTTTCAAGTGTGGACAGAGTGTATTAGCCAACGCGTAGAAGTCGTGTCCTGAGTAAATGATGGTTACTGCATGATCTTTTGAATGGACTTTCTGACAACACAGCATGCCAAAATTGACCTTAGGTAGCATATAGTAGAACTTATAGGCACCAGTTTAATATGAATGCTAGGTGCACCAATCTTAAGGGGTGAACAGAATGGCCAGTTAACACATTGTGTGTGTTAGAACTGTTGACAGAAAATGATGTATTAGACACATCATGTTGCTTTGTAAGGAGATGCACAGTACATGCACAGCAGGAATTGGATAGGAAAGTAGTGCCCATGAATTTAGATAATTTTGGTGCCAATGGTGTACAGTTCACCGAGGGAATGTTGGTACCTAGTTTGCAAGCCCTGGATGATATGGACAGAGAGCAGTCAGTGTGCACCAGAGTGATGTGCAAACCACTGATAAATCTGCATTGGAAATTTTTGTATGAATTTGATGATCTGTGTTCCCCCCGCCCTCCTCCTCTGAGGCCTATCACCTATAATGCAACATCATACCCCTACAGGAGCTGAGTTGCTGATATATCATAGCCCATATCATGTCTCAGATTGTATACAATCATATTAGAGGAATTCATTGAGCAACAGTTGGCAGATGGGGCTATAGAGGAAAGCAGTAGTCCATGGAGTGCAGCCATCATAGTTGTACAGAAAAAGTCACTGAATAGAATCAGAAGATATAGATTTTGTTGTGACTACAGAGGTCTTAATAGCTAAACCACAACCAATGCATAACCAATCCAAAACATTTCTGAAAGTATTGACAATTTTTGGCAGTGCAAGTACTTCTCTATCTTAGATCTGAAGAGTGGATACCATCAGTTGGAAGTAGCCAAAGAGAAAGTTTTGTCTATATACATAAAATTATTTATAGAATTAGCTGTAGAATGGGAAAACAGAGCAGCAGAAAAAATTATTAAGATGAAATTTAGTAAGGGAGGATAAATGTTAACAATGAACTCATAAAGTTTGATCTCAAAGTAAAATTAAAGATATGCTGGGAAAAATATGCTGACAGAAAAAAATCACCAACACCAAAAAATAATTAATGTAGAGTAATAAAATTTTGGGAATGCATATGCCTAGGTAACATATTTAAGTGATTTAATATTGCAAGGTCACAGATTAATATAAGCATGAGACAAGCCAGTGCAAATGTGAAACGCAGGTACATTAATAACCAGTGCAACAACCAGAATGTTGAATGAAAGCATGCAAACATGCATGAATTGTGTTGTAATGGTGCCAGATGTCAGTTTGTGTGATGGCATTCCAATCATGATGCACTCACACCTGGTCAGTCAATACAGGGAAGGTTAATGCTGTTTGTGGATGATGCTGGAGTTGTCATACAGTGATGTTTCATATGTACTTGATTGGAGACAGACATGGTGACTGAGCAGGTCAAGGCAACATGTCGACATTCTGTAGGCATGTTGGGTTACAACAGTGGTATGTGAGCAGGTATTATCCCGTTGGAAAACACCCCTAGAATACTGTTCATGAATGGCAGCACAACAGATTGAATAATGAAACTGATGTACAAATTTGCAGTCAGGGTGCATGGCATAACCACAAGAATGCTCCTGGTGTCAAACAAAATCGCTCCTCACACCATAACTCCAGTTGTAGGTCCAAGGTCCAGTGTGTCTAGTACATAGACAGGTTGGTTGACAGACCTTCAACTGGCCTCCTTCTAACAAACCCATGGCCATCACTGGCACCGAGGCAGAAACAGCTTTCATCAGAAAAAAAGAAGAATATTCCACAGATCAGGCTATCTGTATCAATCAAACAGTTCCCTTCCCACTGATAATTCTTAATCTTAATGCAAGGACACCCAAAGTCTGAATCATCATCTCTGTTATTAGACAATTAGTGTATAAGATCACTTTCAGTTTCATCAAATGCTACATCCACACTGTTTCTCTAGAATTTTATCAACTTTACTGGTATCATAGCATTACTTTGATTACTCATGTTGTAAGGTAAAGACAGGAACTCACTTAATGGATTCCATAGCACAACTAACATCACTTATTACAGAAGGAACATAAAATATATTACTGTCAAAATCACATTTCTACTTAGATCTTCTTTCACTTCATTCCACGAGTTTGGATACAAATTTTGACTAACCACAGCTAACTTATTCCAGAATGCACATTTATCTATGTTATCATCAATTTGGTCCCAGACAAATTTCAAAAAGTTTTCACCTTTATTCTCTAGGCTTACAGGTAACTCACCTTTACTGTTTGGATCATTACTCTGCATGCCATTAATGAAAAACTGCTTTGACTCTACTGGTATCCCATGGCCCTCAATTACATCATCACAGACATCACTTACCTTATCTGTATTCACAAATAACTCTGAAACTTCATTATTCTTAAACTCCACAAGTACTTGATACTCATCACCGTCAGCACTTCACAACACATAGAATGCATTTAAATAAATGGGGCAAATCGCTGCTCATTCAAAAGATCAATCTGTTATCTTAACTTTGAAGGAGTAAGGGATAAAGAATTTATTGTCAATGACTTTGGATTAGAAAATAAGTTTGATATCTTTTGTTTAAGTGAACACTGGGCTAGTGAGAGTGAACTTACATTTATTAAATTTGATAATTATAATCTAGCCAGTAGCTACTGCAGAAAATTGCATTTAAGAGGTGGTGTGGCAATCTATGTTAACAAGTCACTTAGCGGCACAGTCAATAGATTAGATCTAGATTTTCTGTGTGATGAACAAAACTTTGAAGCTGCTGGTATAGTAATTGACAGTTTTAAGTTAGTTGTAATTTCCCTGTACATGTCACCTAAGGGTATAACCAACGTATTTTTAGGAAAACTGGACCTTCTGTTACATGTACTTACAGATACTAGATGGATACATTATGATATTGTGATAGGTGGAGACGTGAATGCTGAATTCGATGTTACAACACAAAAACGTACTGTCACTGAACTCCAAAACCCACTAAGACAGTGCAACTTACATTCAGTCAATAACAAGCATACAAGAGAACATGCATGTCTTGACAACATTTTTGTAAATTTTAAGACAACAGAAGAATCATGTTTTGTGACAGTATTTCCATATACTCATCATGATTCAGTATCTTTAAATTATACAAGTAGGTTCCCTATTGATAAGAATAATGTAAATAAGCCTGTCCCAGAAGTTGTGGTCACTAGACCAGTCACAGATGAAAAAATTGACAGGTTTCATACGTCCCTTTCTAACAGAGATTGGTTTGGCCTGTGTTATGATGACACACATTATACTCTAAGCAATTATTTGATAGCAAAGGTACTATTTGATAGGTTTCTTAAAGCATTTTTGGGGGACACTTTAATGACTGCATTCCAATAAAGAAATGCAAAGTAACTGACAGAGTCCTAAAAGCAAAAGTTCCAAATAGGCTAAATACATGGTATACAAAACAGTTGCCTACTATGAAAAACCAAGTTATGTTGTTGTACAATATTTATAGAAATCTGAAAACCAACCATGCTAAATTAACCTATGTTAGATATAGGAATGAGTACAAAAAAGCAATTGTGGAAGCCAAACATGCTCACAATCTCATAAGTATTGAGAAATCCAACAATAAGTGCGAAGCAGCATGGACACTAATAAATAGTGTCACCAAAGATAAAAGAAGTGACAAAATTAGTATCTCTCCTCAGGAATTTAATGACTTTTTTATTAAATCAGTTGAGGAAGTAGGAAGTGCTATAATTAAACCTGAAATCAGCTCATCACAGTTAGTGTCAAAAAATATTGCTAGGTCATCAACAAACACAAGTACCTTCAATTTTTCTGAGGTCTCACCTGGTTTTGTGTTAAGAATAGTGAAGCAGTTAAAATCATCAGACAGTGTAGACATATATGACCTGTCTTGTAACATGCTGAAGAAAGTAATAGACTGTATAGTGTACCCCCTAACATATTGTATAAACAAGTGTATACTGGAGGGTTTTTCCCCTGATGAGCTTAAACTGTCTAGGGTAGTTCCAGTACATGAAAAAGGAGATAAAAATTCTGTCTCAAGTTACAGGCCAATATCCAAGTCCCAGTTTTTTCAAAAGTTCTAGAATGCATAATTTACCAACAATTATCTGTTTACTTTGATAACATAGGATTAATAAGTGGATCACAGTATGGCTTTAGGAAAAACCTGTCAACCATTGATGCCATAGACAATGTTGTTAAATACATCCACCAAGTATTTGAAGATAAATGCTTTGCTCAAGTGACTTTTTGTGACCTAAGCAAAGCCTTTGACTGTGTGGAACATACACTATTACTCGAAAAAATGGACTTTTATGGTGTTAAAGGTAACAGCCTTAAGCTATTAAGATCATATTTACAAAACCGTAAGTAAGCCGTCTGTGTTGGGAAAGAAATGTCCAGTATAGAACAAGTTAAGGTAGGAGTTCTGCAGGGATCTGTGGTGGGCCCTTTCCTTTTCCTAATAATGATAAATGACCTGCCATCATTTATTAAATCCAGAACAGTACTCTATGCTGATGATACACCCTTTCTGAACAGCAGTAATGATCTTAATAGCCTTAAAACATGTGTTACAGAGACAATTGAGCGAGCTTCACTCTGGTTTAAAGCAAAAGGGTTCTTGCTTAATGAAAGCAAAAACCAGCAGACGGTATTCAGTTTAAAAGACAAGTTTCCATCAGATGACTCCAGTTATGTTAAATTTTTTGGGGGTATATTTGGATGATAAACTTTCTTGGAATCCACATATTAAGTATATTAGTGGTAAATTGTCTAGGGTAATCTATTTGTTAAGGCAATTAATACACTGTGTACCTAACAATTATGTTAGAGTATTTTACTACTCATTTTTCCAAAGCATCATACCCTATGGTATTATTTTATGGGGAAACTCCACTTGTGTGCGTGATATACTATTGCTGCAAAAGAAAGCTATTAGGATAATTACAGGCTCACCATACAAGGCTCATTGTAAACCTTTGTTTACTCAACAAAAAATCATGACAGTAATAAACCTATATATTTATTATGTTTTAATCTACACAAAAGAGAACTTACCTAAAGTTAAACGCAGGGCAAGTATAAATTTTTACAACACTAGGACAAACAGCTGTACCTATACGCCCTACCACAGACTGTCAAAATCAGTTAACATTTATGAACTTATGGGCCACAAATTATTTAACAAACTTCCACAAGCTATACAAAATTTACCAGAGCAACAATACAAACACTTTATGACTGGTTACTTGTAAACCCATTTTACAATATAAAGGATTTCATGACCTGTGATATTAAACTGTAACATTATTAACAATTCTGTTCTTTTATAGCATGTACTGTATTGTATTATGTGTATGACTTTGTCTATTGCTATAATGGCTTAAAGACAATAAAATTATTATTATTATTATTATTATTTCTTTTATCATCATCAGACTCTTCCAAAATTACTTCATCAACAACATCATTAACAACACAAGTCTCATCTGTATCAAAGTCACACACCCCACCTACCTTCATTTGCATAAGTTACCAGTCTCAGACTTACCAACATCAGTTATTTCACAGCCCTCATTCACATCTATATCAAAAATACCACCTAGTACAGTGTGTCTAGTACATAGAAAGGTTGGTTTGCAGACCTTCAACTGGCCAATACAGTCATCACCTGTTTTACATACATCAGTAACACTGTTTTCTGACCAAGAAAAGAAATCATTAGTACACACTGCATCAAAATTCTCATTACCCTCACATTCTGGTTTCTGATTAGTACTTACATCACTAGAATTAAACTTAGTACCCCAAAACTTTTGATCAAAACATAAATGAGAAATCTGATATTCATTCTGCTCAACTTCAGATACCTGTGCACACACTATTAACACTGTTATTATTGTTTAATTGCAAGTGTAAATTGGGGGTCATGCACTTGTTGTGTTTCCTCACCCCAAAACTGTGGACCTTCATTGAGACAGACTGCCGTTTCTTGAATATTTACCTCTATGATTGTTTCTCCTTTTAAATTGCCCGTGCTTATCCCCCCCATTATTGTATTCTGGTGATATCAAAAATTTCTGTCTCCATTACTACTTTAACCCTGACATAAGTTACCACTATCCCTGTTTCTTACCTTTGTGATCTGTGTCTTTTCAATTATTATGGTACATGCTTCTTTCTACTGCTCTATCCAGCCTGTCAACATTTTTTTAAAATTGTTCATGACAATCGTCAGGTCAGTGTACTAAATCCCGCTGCAACCTTTCGGGCAGTATCAATCAATGTCATTTTGGCAAATGGTTTGTCTAGATATGTTAATTTCGTAAGTTGATTTTTATAAAACTCTTTCAGAGTACTGTACCTATTCCTGTAATCAGGACCATTCAGAGGTTCATTTTTAATTCTCCCCTGTTCAACTTGTGACCAAAATTTATTTAAAAAACTTTTTTTGAAACTGTGATATGTTTCCCACTGACTTAAATTTAGATTTACCCAAGACAGAGCTTCGTCTTCAAGACATCTTTTAACAAATTTAATTTTTTGATTGTCACTCATGCCTGACACAAAACTATTTTTACAGTAGTGCAAAAAATCCACTGGATGTAAATTGTCTGATGGAAAGCTGTTGATTGAAATGTTGGATCATGCAGTAGCATTGTTTTAATACAGATTTTTGTGAATACAATTTTCCTGATCTGAAATTTTTGAACTAAAGCATTTACATTAATTTGCATACTGTTTTCAACATATAAAATTTTTTGATCTAATCTACTAAAGTTCTGTTCCATTTTTCCCCCTACAGACTCCTGTTCAACATGGACATCATTAACAATCTTCTTCTGATTTGCAGACTCGGCAATAAACTCATTTTCCAAAACAATGACTTTATTTCCTAAGACATCAACTTTTTCATTCACAATTATTAATCCCTGTAACAACCCATTTTGTAGCTCCGAAATATGATTACTAAGTTGGTCTATTTTGTATTTACCCTGTTCATTTTACTATTGTTTTCAGTTTTTAGGTCATTTAATTGTCCTTGTGGTGAAGTAAATTTGCTACCATTGTCCATCCTTATTTCAGTTAATTGCTCATTAATTGCACTAAATTTGTTATTGTTATCTGTCTTAATTTCCTCTAGTTTTGCCGAAATTAACTAAAAAATATTTATTTTTACTGTTTCTTTGCTTTCACTTAGTTCAAACAGGTCCTGGCTGGGTCACACAGCTTTCACTTCTACATCACTACCACCCTCATCTCTATTCATTTTCCTAGCAATCACATGAGTCAAAAAAAAAAAAAAAAAAAAAAAAAAATTAATTTCACAAATAGCTTGTACTTATCTTTCCTTTTTGATGTCCCTCACAGTAGCTGTAAAGCCCTCTTTCAATTGATCCGGTTCGTCATTGTTGATAGTATCTTGTCACTGTTGATATGACTTTGTTGGGCAGCTCTCGGTCTTCTTTCTTCAAGTGATTGAAATTTCATGTAACCTGCAATTAACAAAAATCACTGTCCTTTCTTCTTCTGCAACAGACAGAACTTCATTACCAGTCAACTGATCCCGGATGACACCCACAATGGTAATCTTACCCTCCCACACATCACCAGTAGATTTTTAATCTCCTAAATAATTGATTCATTTCATAAGCTCTGAGAGGAGTAGGCTGTACAAAAAATTTTTTTACTGATCTTCATTTTCTCATTGTTGGCTGCAGTTTGTCATGTCCAGTGGTAGATTCTTGAGGCTGAAATTTTTGGGTTCCAGATAACTTGATAACAGTTAAGTAAATCTGCTGTGTTATTTCTAATACCACGAATTTTTTATTTTATCCCATTCTTCTAAGTCACACTGTCTTTACAGTCTCCACTTTCAAACATAAATTTACGTTCTTACTGCCAACATAAAAACACGTCCGATTCCATCAGAGGCAGTACTAACACTATTCCAAAGACTTTACAAAACAAAAAGAGTTTACAAACTTTCTTGATTAAAGAAGAATCTTCACCAAGTTATATCATTATTTTGTAAATGAATCAAGAAATAAATTTAAAAATTAGCATCAGATTGCGTATTTAATAATAGGAATTTTAAGTGTGCCTGATATTTCGTAATTTCAAATATTTCTAAAAGTAGAATAATTTTAGCTGTACATACGGAGTTAGTACATAATGATACCAACAAATTAATTTCTTTTTATACCTTTTAGCCCGAAATATAATAAATTGTACACAAGATCATATGAAATTCATTTAGTTAAACAGCTGAGATAGTTTTAACCTATACAAGATTCAAAAATATTTTTGGTGTCGACTATTTCTATTAAAGAAAGGTAATGTTAGAAGATGGTGTCGCTTTACAACCTATAGTTTAACTAGACCCAAATCCCAGTGCAACTCTACATTTTTCACATTAACAACCACTGTCAGCAGTGAAAGAAGTGACAATGACACATAAGTCCCAGGACTAACTATAAATGGAACCCTAGACTTCTTTGGCTTAGTAATCTGGCATTTAACCACTGAGCGAGAACCAAATGTCCATTACAATCACAGTGAGTGAAACTAAATAATAAATATAGAGATTTGTTAGATTTTCTTTGGTGGACTCTGCAGGCAACAATGACAAACATCAGTTTAAATGAAAAAACTGGAAGGATTTAAAAACAAAAATCTTAAAATCAATGAGAAATGGTTTTGGAAAGGATTGAAATAACCGGCCAACCAGTTGTGTAACACAGGTTAATTAGAACCCTTGACCTAGTTTTCAATAGTTATAAAATTATCTTCTTCAGAAGGAGGTAGTGATACCTAGAAATTGCACATTGGTTACAAAAGTTTTCAAGTAAAATAGGAAAAGCAGATGCAGATAATACACTAAAAGCCAAGAGTACGCAGTTACTTGTTACATACTCATACTGTGTCAAAATTTTTCATTAAAATAAAAGCTATTTGGCTTTTGTCACAAAAAAATCACATCAACAACAAAAAAGAACAAGATCAAACAATGGAAAAACTAGGCTGGAATGTAATAATATTATGAAAAGGGTAGTTGCTACTCACCATATAGCAGAGATGCTGAGTTGCAGATAGGCACAACTAAAAGACTGTCACAAAATAAGCTACAGGCCTTTGGCAGAAATAGATCACACACACACACACACACACACACACACACACACACACACACACACTCACATGTGCGCCGAGTGGAATTCTCCCACACATGACCACGATCTGTGACAACTGAAGCCACACTTGGTAGTGTGTGTGTGTGTGTGTGTGTGTGTGTGTGTGTGTGTGTGTGTGTGTGTTTTGTCTATTTTTGACAAAGGCCTTGTTGGCTGAAAGCTTATTTTGTGATAATCTTTTAGTTGTTCCTATCTGTGCCTATCTGTGACTCAGCATCTCTGCTATATGGTGAGTAGCAACTATCCTTTTCATAATATTGTTACAAAAGATTACAAGTCAAATGATAACGTCAGTGTGAACTTCATGGATAATTTTCACTCACAAATGGAGCATTCATCACAGCAAATATAATTTCTGTTTAAGTCACCTTGTATCATCCTACATTCGCTCAATGATGACATTTTCCCAAACAGCACAGAGTTAGTAGCAAATGGTCACAGACTGCTGTTCACCCTATCCAGCAGATCATTTATGTATAGAGAAATGAGAGTGGTCTTATCACACATTGCTGGGTGACACCTGGTGGTACTCTTGTCTCTGATGAACATTCATCATCCAGGACATCATTATGGGCTCTATTACTTAAAAGCCGTGCCACTCAAATATCTGTGAATCTATTCCATAGGCTTGGTCCTTCATTAACAGCCTGCAGTGTCAAATGTCAGCATCAGTGTAGAAACAAATTACCACACAGTACACCATTTTATAAAAAGACTGCACCATTTATTTTTATTTTTAGTTATTTGGCTCCTCTAGATGCATGCTGCAGTATGGTGATGCTGAGTTTTCGGAGTGTATTAGGAATGTTGACAGGTGCCTGTAAATAAATAAAAAAATTGAAGATATAATTTCTTGTTTTCTAAATGATAGTTAAAACTTTGTGCCTACCCATCATATAGTACAATGCTTGTTAAGAAGTAAATTCCAAATAGTCTGTTACTACAACTATGTTTCAGGTCTGGAGATACAAAGAGGGCAACACGACCCATATTGGGACAGGTCATGCAGCAGTTATTACCGCAGTTCGATTTTCACCTGATGGTACATATATTGTGAGTGTGAGTGCAGATGGTGCCATATTTCAATGGAAGTGTCCTTATGATTGTTCAGCCAAAGAAATTAAACCAGAAAGCGTCCAAAGTGCCTCAAGATTGTCAAAGAAGTCCCATGTTTCAGCAGGAGCCGACCAGGAAAATGAAAATCAGCAAAAGGTGGAACAAACTGAGGAAAACACAAGGAAGCAGGAAACACTTTCTGCTGATGCCAACAAATTAATCAGAAACATGACTGCTGGGGGAGATACAAAAAGTGATGATTACTGTGCTTGTCTTGAAACACTTGGTTATAAAGCTGCTCCCAAAAAAGCAGGCAGCTTAAAGAACCTGAGGACTGATTCACAAGAAAGATGTGCATGTAAAAAACCAGTTGTACAAAGATGTAGGTGGTAATATCATAATGGATCCACCTTATAAATTTCCAGTCATAATTTCAATGAAAACTGTGTCTCTATATTTTAGACACAATGTAGAAGGTTTTCACTATGTTTGTTGCTGCAGAAACTGCAACCAAACACACACACACACACAGGTGATATTTTCAGTGATATTTAGCAATGTGTCCTGCATATTGTTCACCTCAAACAATGATTATGAAAAGGGCATTTTTAGTAAACTAGACTGCAGAAGGTAACAGTTACAGAACATTTATTGCATTAAGCTTACATGTCTAATTACCTAAATGAATGAGAGCTTAAAGCAATCAAAATAATTTCTTCCAAAATTTCCATACTTACTGTGTAATACATTCAAGGTCTGTTCAAAAAATTCCAGAACTTCATCCACAAAATTTTTCTGTGCTTACCTTTTACTTATCATGCATAGTCTCCGAAATACTCTCCTCCACAATTGATACACCACTCCCAATGCCATTTTCACATTCAGGCGCAGTCTTGGTGTGCCCCTTGCTGGATCACGTAAATTTCTTTTATTCTATCTATCATTGCAAATATTTGTCCTTTCAAGAAGGTTTTCAATTTTGTAAATAGAAAAACGTCTTCAGGTCTGGAAAGTATGGAGGATGAGGCAGCACAGTGATTTCGTTTTTTGTGCAATAGTCATGCACCAACAGGAATGAACGTGTGGGTGCTTTATCGTGATGCAAGAGCCATGAATTGTCTCATCATATTTCAGGCTGTTTCCTTCTCCCATTTTCTCACAAGCATCTCAACAAATCCCAATACTACTATTGATAAATAGTTTTTCTCTGTGGCATGAATTCATGATGGACTAAACAATCAACATCAAAGAAAACTATCAACATGGCTTTGACATTTGATCTGACCTGACAAGCTTTTTTGGTCTTGGAGAACCTTTTCTGACCCATTGTGGAGACTGAATGTTGGTCTTAACACCGTAACCACAGACCCATGTGTCATCACCAGTTATGATTCTCTTAAGAAACATCTCATTCTCATTCGCATGACCCAAAAGCTCTTAAGAGATTTTAAGCTGAAGGTCTTTCTGGTCTTGACTCATGAGCCGTGGGATGAACTTGCCAGCAACATGATGCATTCCGAGACATTTCATGACATGGTCCCACTGAAATGTTGCATTCTTCTACAGTCTCTCAGACAGTCAGTCTTTGATTGACGCACACAATTTTGTTGATGATCCTGACATGAGCGTTGTCAGTAGACGTTGAAGGGAGTCCTGAACGATGGTATTCTTTAACTTCCATCCAGCCATTTTTAAACCATGTGAACAATTCATAACACCAAGCATGGTTTAAACTCTCATCACTGTAGGCTTCCTGCATCATCCAGTGTGTCTCTGTAAAGATTTGCTTGAGTTTCATGCAAAATTTAATTCAGAATTGCTCCTCTAACTCCACCATCTTGAAATTTGCAAACTGTGTGGAACAACATTCTACTCAGTACAGCACTGAACAACAACTAACGGGCATACAGCAATGAAACTTTTGGCAGATACACATTAAACACAAGTGTGTGCAGGGATGCTGATGCATCTTACTCCAATATACTATTGGCACAAAATTGAGAATGTTCTAGAGTTTTTTGATCAGACCTCATACAATGACCAGCCAGAACTTTATGACCACCTAACTAATAGCTGGTATGTCTACCTTTAGCTCAGATAACAGCAGCGATGCATTGTAGCATGGAAGAAATGAAGCCTTTATATGTTCCTGGAGGGAGTTGGCACCATATCTGTACATACAAGTCACTGAATTCCCATTGCTACCACATGGCTATCCAAGCACATTCCTTGGACCTACCCTAACTTCCAAATGTCTCACACCTATCTATTTCTTATTATGGATAGTTAATTCATTTATACACACATGTGCACCTCATGATTCCCAAGAAGTTTTAGAATTAAAACAATGAGAAGTAATAGACTATTATTTTCATTTTTTGTCACAGACGTGTTCATTTTATATATATTTGTAATAATCTATGAGAAGAAATAGGTGTGTAACAAGAATTATGATAGTCTATGACATCTCATTGACCTGATTCTAAAACCTTCATGGAAATTGTGAGATGTGGGAGTGTAGGTAAATGAATTAATAATCTGTGGGAAGAAATAGATAAGTGTGTGACATATGGAAGTTTGGGCCAGTTCGAAGAGGGTACTTGGATAGCCTAAGCAGTAAAGTGACATCAATAGGCACAAAATCTGGGTTCGAGTCTCAATCTGGTACAAATTTTCATATGTCACTTTACTACTTGCATACCTGTTACAGTTAAGAAGAATTTCAAGAATAAATTTCATTATTTGAAACTGTAGTTCATCATCAAATACAAATACACCATTTCATTTTTCAGTTTGAAACAATTTTTATATTATTTTATTAATAAAGGCCATAGGATCTAAGGGAAGCTTCCAAAATCTTCTTCCTGTGTGTGGCCGTTGGCTCTTTGAAGTGTACCTCTGGTGACATGAACATTTCATACAAGGTTGAAGACCCCTTCAGCTGCTGCTCAACTGCTGTGTCCCTCATGAAACATAAAGAACAAACAAATACACACATTTGAAGTTCTCAAAAAAAATAACATCATACATGTAAGCGTTGCATTTGTTACATAATACTAAAAAGTAATAAACTCAGGTGGACACTTTTCATACACTGTTGCTGAAATTATTGATATAGAAATTAGCCCTCCATCATCACATCGTGTTACTCTCAGTACAATGAATATGGTTGTATCTGTTTTAACTCCATACTAAGACTAACATTACTAATGGTATAAGAATTCCATTTCCTTTTATGCAATTTGTGTAAAATATTGTTCAGAACAATATAGTCTATATCTATACAACATTAACAATGCAGGAAATGATAGATGGCTACTTACCCTAAGGAATACACATCAAGCTGCGGACAGGGAGGATTAAGAGACACTCACATGTATCTTTCGGCCACAGCCTTCATCAGTAAAGAAAGACACACAAAAACACACACACACACACACACACACACACACACACACACACACACACACACACACAAGAAATGTTTGATCATTTTGACATCACAAAGCTGTTTGTTATACAGCTTATTTCCTGCTTGGAAATGTTTGTTTTGTTTCAGTGTTGTATTTGAATGTTGGGCATGTACATCCTGGATTCATCTTGACTTATATAAGTGAATACGCTGGTTTCTAACCCTGCAAGTTGTTTATTATTGTCTAAGGTTTTCTTATAGAAAGTAATATTTGCAAGATACATAAACAATGGAAGGACTTGAAGTTTTTTGAATAAACACTTGCACAAACTTCTGTACCATGGCAGGTATGATTCTCTTTGGGTTGTGAAACAACTGTTTCTGGCACTCAAGTTTCCACAGATGATTATGCCTTATCACAGTAGGGATTCTGCTTTGGCAAATTACACATGCAGCAGCGCGTAAAACCCGGGAATTTTTTAGAATTTTGGGAATTTTTCGTTGTTTAAGTTTTCAGTTAATTTTTTGTAATTCTGATTGGTAAGAACCGATACCCTAACAAAGGATATTACTGTATCCCGCTACTGCAGAATAATACTGCAGCATTAAAACATGAACGAGAGAAAAAAAAACGAAAATAAAACTTAAATTGTAAAGGAAATGCGCCATATAAAACAACAGTGCTCTTACAAGCGTCTGCCAACAGCAGAATGTGTCAAAGGCTTTTTAGTACCTTCTCCTGCTTCTGGCTACAGAAATTTGGCTGTTGGCTGTCTAAGTAGCAGTAGCAGCAACCAGCCACATGGTACCCGGAAAAATTTTACTGGCGCGCCTAAGCTGTCAGATCACGTGTGTGGCAATTTCGGGGGGATGGGGCAAATTCATATTCTTGAGGGAAAACTCCTTGTTTTACAAAGCACCCAGCATCGAGTGCACGTTGGTCTATCGATGATTCATATGATTTTGAAACACACCCCTGTTGGTATTTGAACACATTCTAATTGATTTCTGAATGAATTAGTTGATTTTTGAATGCGTGCAAATTGTACGTGATGTCTCTACCAACTGCAGACAAAACGGGATGGGGCTTTACGAGCTGAGCGGAATAAAACAGAACCGGAGAATGCCAACTGCTGCTTGTTTATGTGGTTGATTCGGTTTGCGAATGTTCAAAAATGGCTCTGAGCACTATGCGACCTATCTTCTGAGGTCATCAGTCGCCTAGAACTTAGAACTAATTAAACCTAACTAACCTAAGGACATCACACACATCCATACCCGAGGCAGGATTTGAACCTGCGACCATAGCGGTCGCTCGGTTCCAGACTGTAATGCCTAGAACCGCAGGGCCACTCCGGCCGGCTTTGCGAATGTTCAGCGTTGTTATAATCACTAGCGAAATCCATAGATTCAGACTACCAGAGTGGAAATAAACGACTAACCGGAATAACAAGTAAGAAAGATTATGTATCATCTTCTCGGGGTATCCAAGAAAGTGAAATTTTGACAGAAAATTTTTGGCCAGATCGTTACACTAGACAGGGCCAGTTGCAGTCCCCGGATAGCAGCCGCTTAAGTTCCATTCTGAAAGTAGCGCGGGAAACGCATTGTACGAACTCATAATAACGCCTAAGCAGTGAATAATTGCCGAATAATTAAACTGGTGGTTGTGGCAGGGTTAGTAAAGTTAACCGGAGAATGAGTTTTGACAGTGGTAGGAATAGTTACAGAATTAGTGATGACAAGACTGCTTGTTAGAACGAGGAAGGAGAAGAAACGGGGATATCACACAGATTATGGAAGAATATGATGATTCCAAATTTATACAAAAATTTCGTTCTACTACTTTTCGGTCTCGTGTATGAGAAACTGGAGCGCATGAATGAAATGTGAAACTATTTCCTAACGTAAAGCTTTTTGCTTGTAGTAGGCCAAATGGGTATTTCGTATTGGTATTTCGTGAATTTATTGTCATATTATAAAAATGGTCATTATTGCCAAAACAGTGTCGCTTATTTGGTGTGTGTTACAATTGCTGCAATATTAGAAAGGCCGATTTTGTTTTATCTGGAACACAGTGACAAAATAGACACAATCAGATCAAGAAACCACACCAGTCTTGGATACTAATTGTATTAAATGCTTTTTCAGTATTAGACAACAACATTTACATTTTCCATGTAGCAGAAAGTTTGACGAACTTTGATAAGGTAACAGTTCTTTCGCAGAAAGGGAAGAACGCCAGGTAAAGTTGTACCAAGATTAGAGAGAAAAATCGCTAGGACCTAAGGATTGAAGAAATGTGCACTGTCTTGCCTGTCTCTTGTCTTTACTGGTTTTAGGTATCCTATATTTAATTTTATGTTACACAGAAGAGCAAGTTATTAGCTAATAGGCAATAAAGAGTCCAGATCTTCTGAAGAGTTCTTGTTCTCCTGATTACAAATAATCCTATCCAGTATTAATTGTGAGGGGTTGTGCAGAATGTCAAACCCGCCGACTGGGAGCAGGATAGGCACTACAGGAAATTTCCACTGTCCTGAAATAGTTTGATGGCATCCATTACAAAATATATACGTTTGAGTTCCACAGAGCGAAATACAGTGACGTGCGCTATAAGAATGTTGTCTGAAGAGACATGGCACTGCACTGCACACTTAATACCAAATAACGTGTCTTACATTTTCTCGAAGATGTAAGTTTTATGTATCAGACTCTTCAGAAAGTTGTGCGTAACAAAATGAACTTATTTTTGAAAAGTCGGTTTTTTTTTAATTTTTAATAATTTTTAATTTTTGACGTTCTGATGCGCAGAGCAGTCAGAGTTATAGTGTGTGAGGGGGGGGGGGGGGGGGGTAGTCTCCACGTGACTCGTATTTACATTTAGTGATTTTTCTGTTTGCTCTTCGTTTACTGCTCTCACTTCAAATTAAAACAAGACGGATTCCTGTGGCTGGGAACTATTAAGTGAATTAAAATATATTCACGTAATTACAGAAGGCTAAAATATGTTACTAGTTTCAGATTTTATTTTATTTCCACCTTTCTGACAGTCAAGCATTAATTGCCTTGCAGAACAATAAAGTTATTTTTGTTGGTTTGCTGATGAAATTTAGCTTTTATTAGGGTTTCCTGCTGAGGCATTGAAGGCATTGAAACAAAGTGTTTAATTCCTCACTATTGGCTAGTTTCAACTGTTCGCTGCATTTCAAGTGCACGTCTTCATCTTCTAGCACTTATTGCATTATGCCATAACAAAGAACGAAACATTACATAATACAGTACTGGTACTCGAAGAAAATTTGCCTCCCGAAAATCACACTGAAAAGCTTCATATCAGGTCGAGGCCTACATCATTGGGAATCTGGACATATGAATGTGCACTGTAAGGTGAACTATGCATTTTAGTATGGTTCACGAAATTCCGACACTCTTGGAGTATCCTCTCACGTTTTGTTTCTTTTATGACAAGAAATAGGATCTTTTAATGTTTTACACGTACGAACATAAGGGCTTCCTACGTCACTATAGCTGTGCAAGTGCGGTGACACCCCTTATCTGGCGCTGTCTGGCAACTGCTGAAATGAATCTATTTCTAACAAGTCATGGAAAAAAATTGCGAACAGTTATTCGAAAAGAGTTATTTTCAAAGTAAATTTCCTTTTACGAAAGATGAACTATGTGCGAGAATGTACTATGAATTTCCTATATCACAGTGCGTTTGGTCTCTTTTAAAAATCAACTTTTTGATGACGAGCCATTTAGAAGAATTTCTAGCCCAGAAGATCAGAGATTTACAATGTTATTAAAAATTTTACTGGCGTATTTGTGTGATGTATCTTAAAGTGTAACATGCGTTAAACAAATCAACATTACATGTGAAAACTTAGCTTCTCTTGTAGCTTATTAATCTTCGAGACAAATATTATATGCGAAAGCTTTTCTTTTCTTGTAGCAACAGTATGTATATTAATTTAAACCATTAAATTTCCCTGTTGTTAGAATTCATATTTATACTTTCGTGATATGAAAATACGCAGCGTGCATGTTGCTGTACATCAAAGATCTTTTCCCAATATGTGTTTTTTCGCTCTGAGTTTCGTTTTCTAAAGTGCTGGGAAATTCTACACTGCTGTATAAAACCATATCCATTCAAAGGATACGTTTTACAGTTCCGTGGGAAAGTATACTATCACTTAACACAGAAAAAGTGTATTTTCACCCGGGAGAAAATGTATTTTTAACTGGGAGATCCAGGAAAAATCCAGGAATTTTTTTTCCTTGTCCGTGTATACACCCTGTTATATCATCATCACTGTGGCAGCTACTGGTGTTTATTAAGCTGCTTCTTGAGTTAGGTTGATTTTCTAAGTGAAGAGTAAGTTTTTGTTCTAAGTGGTCCCCAAAGCATGTGTCTAGTGTTTCTGTTAAATAGGCTCAGTAAATCTGTTTTTGTTCTGATTCTATTGCAAAGTCTATTTTAAAATCACCACATAGAATTACTCTTTAGACTTATTCATCTCATTCTGTGCATTAGTTTGTTCAGCAGTGATTCTAAGCTTTTTAAAAAGTCATTAATATCAACAGTTGGTGCTCTGTACAAACAAATTACAACTATTCTCTCCATTATCTGGTAACAACTGCACATTCTGATGAAATACAACCAAATTTGAATTTAATTTTGATCTTTGAAATATTTTTTAATAAAGAGGTGGCACCCTTATGCCAGTGTCTAAATTACTAATTTCATTACTTAAGATATTATCCCCTTCCCCTTCCCCCTCCCTAACCACTCCAGATTGCTGCTTGCGTCCCACGTGATGTTGCATTCTGTTGACGCACCTTCTTTATGGTAAGTAACAATCCACCTTTTCCTACATTGTTGACATTCCTACCTGGAATTTCCATTGTTTACTAAGAGTAAAACAGATCTAACAACCTGGTATATTCATTTAGGGTATGCTCATTTCAGACCAGAGAAGGGCATAATAGACATGAGAAAGTTTTATTATTGCAGAAACATGTCTAGGCAAGTTAGAAAGACTGTGAAGTTGTTGCAGTATATTTCAGAAAGCCAAAACACAGTCATCAAAGATGCACACCTTGCTCTACCCCATACCACAAGCTTTATGGGATTCAGTGGCCATGGACTTCTATGGTCCACTGCGTTGATAGTGGGGAGGAATGACATACGTCTTTATTGTGGCAAAATTAGTTAAGTTGTATCTTCTGAGAAGATACCAACTGCACTATGTCAAAGCTGAAGAATATTTAATTTAAACTTTTGGGCAAACCAATGAATTTGCTATCAGACAATGGTACCCAATTTACAGCTAAGCAATTTAATGAATTCCTGGCTGAGAAGATGGTAAATCACATATTCATTTCCAGTTATCACCCACACAGAAATAAGGTCAAGAGAACTGTGCATGAACTAAATAGTTTACGTCGCACATATTGTGCAACCCAACATTCTGAGGAGGTAGGTTTTGTGTGTGTGTGTGTGGGGGGGGGATATTGAATAAAAGGCCACATTCAGTCACTGAAATACCTCTAATAGAAGTAGTGGGAGGCCAGTAGAAGAAGTTGAAACATCAGAATGGCACAAAGTAAATGGAATCTGACAAAGTGTGATGAAAAATAATATTAAGGAATTATTAATTAAAGGACGAGGAAAGAGGAAAAAAAGATGGGAAACAGGAACTCCAAAAATGTGTAAAATGGGGGACCAGGTTTTAGTGAAAAACCATAAATCCACTTCTATGTGTGAGAAGTCGATAAATGAGCTTTAGCCATTGTATGAACAACTTTTTGTAATTAAAAGACTGCCAACACCACAAAGCAACAATAATGACCAACACGCCTACAAAAAAAATTATAATTGAGTACTTATAGATAATGTCAGTATTCAAGGTGAACCACGCTGGCCCACTGCCATGTGGTCATGGAGACTGTAAGACACTCTCACTGGTAAACACATGCATACACGCATACATACATACACAAATATGCAAACAAACAAAGACACACCAAATGAACTGAAAATTCCATTAATTTTCATATAGCTTTTAGGTGAATGCTGGTGACTGGATGGTGTTGATAGTATACAATGTATTTTAGGGTCTGACAATCCAGGTGTGTAAGCTGACTGGTGGCATTTGAAATCAATTGTTGTAAGGAAGGAGGTGATGAGGGTAAAGAGTAGAGATGAGAGGCTGATGCAGACAGCAGTCTCTATAGAAACTGTGGGGTAGGAAGGTGTACAATAAAGTAACTGAATGTGGTTGTTGAAGTATATGCAGTGGTACATATAAAGTATTACTTGTGCAATGGCTGTTGTATAAGAGTATTATTTCTTTGCTTTATGTGAAGAGTAGGTACAAAGTTGTTCATTAAAATGAAAATTATCTCTTCCTTAGTTAATGTAGGGCACTGGAATGATTGACGTTATTAATACTTATGATTCTATGAGTTCCTAAGTTTTGTTGCACTGTAAAGAATATCCACAGTAAATGGCATGCTTGGTCTTTAATTAACAGTCACCTTTCAAAATTTCACAAAACTTTGAAACAAAACTATAATTATGACATGTAGGTTAATAATCTATGACCATATAAACAATCCTTTTTATTGGGTAGGAAGACTCTACTTTTTTGGAGAAATGATTTTTGTGTGTGGTTTTGTATAGTTTTCTTGGGTGAAGTGGTTATAAGTAGACTAGTTGGTTCTGATTACAGATTTTGATCAATGAGATAGAATAATTTATGAACCTACACATGGCACCAGTTGGGTCGAAAGATTTCCAGTAAAATAATACTACTGTCAGAGGCAGTGGGAGCCTTAGCAAACTCATGATCACTTTAATGTAAGTTAGTTCTTAGGTCCTCCCTCCTATTAAGGGACGAAACTTTTCTCCTGTATTGAAAATTGAAGTAAAAGTATATGGGAATGCACATGTAAATATTTAGTTATGGTCAGGTACCATAAAGAAAGGGATTAATTAGACACGCAGAAACATAGTGTAAGTTGACCCACTGCAAATGTTATACACCACAGTGAATTGCTACAATGGTAATGGCCCTGTGGGAATGACTATTGATAGACAACAGGACTCCATGTGTATTATCTTGGTGGCCAGTTTCTTTCAATTACTTTTTTGTCTTGTGTTTCATTTCCCATTTGATGTTAATTGTTGCTCAGTCTTGCTGTGTAATAAAACTAAGTGTACATTAGCACAAATATCCATACATGTTCTTTTATGTAGTGTGAGTGTCCCTATATTAGTGATGACCTTGAAACTACATTGGTGTTGCAGTGGACAGTTTTTCTTTACATGAATTCTGCGCCATCACATACCATCACGTCTTACACACAAAACCTCCTCCATGACTTCGATGGTGCCATCCACAACATTAAGAAGGAAACAGACATGATACAATAAACTCCCCAGTTCATGATGTCATGGGACCCTATGTCTCAAACTGAATCCATCCCCAATATGTTTCCAATCACACTGGTCATGTCATTTCCCATGACAGTTCCACAAGATATGGCCTCGCATAGTCAACCTACAGAACACAGTGAAATAAGCCAAATGTGAACATGTTCACTTTTCTGTCACCTGGGCTGGTGCTTCAAACTCACTAATTCTTGTGACACACCCACGTCACAATTACAAATTTGGACCCCACCATTCATGCCCAAACACCTGGAGATCTTGGTGATCTGCAACCTTGACCAACGTGCTTTGTCGGTGGTGTTGGGCATCATTTTACACCCCCCTCCACAGCAAGCTTACATCACGCTCAAGACAGCATTAATCTCTTGCTGCACAAAATCTATAAATCAGTGACTATCACAAGTACTATACCACGAGAAGCATGGCATCAGGTTGCCTTCAGACTTTAGGAGGCACTTACGTGCTGTAGTGAATCCTTGTGTGCTATCGGACACCTTACTTTCGTGCATTTGGCAACAACAGTTATCTCTGCAGGCAGAGTTAACCTTGATAGCACACAAGCGTCAGCCATTAAGTGAGCTGCTGCAATTGGCTGATGGTGCACGTGCCCTGCTCAACTTATATGCCATGATAGGTGCCCCCACAACCACCACGAGTATCAAATCCCCCTGAGCTTGGATGAATCCAGTCAACATGGTTGCCCCAGCCTGCACTGTCACAGCTGGCCAATGACCACTGGAAGTGAACAAAGATCTCTTCTTCCTCCATGCCACTACTGATCAACTGACAAGCCAACTGCAGCACTTACACAAAAAATAATTTCGTGATAGGGGGCACATGAGCATGATCATGCCATTTGATGCAGCCCCACAACATATAAACTATGAAACTGGTTGTTGCTGGTTCTTCAAGCGTTTTGGCCCACAAGCTATCAAATGTGAGGTGCCATGTTCACACTCAAATGCCTCTCATGGCCTGCCTTAGGTGCAGCTGACCTTGACGAGCACCACATGTGCCTAAACTCACAACAGAGCAAGGCATACCTGTTTCAGTGTAAGTCTATATTATGCAGATTGACTTTAACAACTGTCAGATGTGTATCTTCACAAAGGCTGTTCATTCCCGATTGCTCTACAACATGGATGTTTTTGGTTGACACTGTATTGCATGTCAGCACCCTACCTGTTAATTCCTTTCCCATAGACAGACAGACAAGGATCAATTGAAATCAGTCAATGACTTGGCCATTCAAACATGTGGATGAGAAACATTGGTGGTTGACACTGGACTTGCAAAGAAATGCAACTGGCCCTTTGTGCTGAATGATGTTGACCAACCTGTACTGGGCACTGATTTCTTGATGAAACATGCATTGGCTGTGGAATTACACAGTGCGTACTTTGTAAATTCTGCTGATGGCCACATTATCCATGAAATACAGGGATAGCCTAAGGGTGGAAAATCTCTGCACACCTGCACTAGATGATGACAGAAGCTGGGGGTAACATTGTCACCACAATCTGCAAGTGACCATCCATAGTTTGGAGGAGGAGGATAGTGCAAACAGAGACGTGTCCGACAAGTTACATTCAGAAAATGGCCAGCTGAAGACAATCATGCTGAAGAAGGAGTCTGACCTGCAGATGGCTCAGACAACTGTAAAACAGTTAAAGGCACAGCAACAGCCCACCACCAGTTCCCCTGCAGTGGAAGCACCCAAACAATAGTGACACAGAACAAAATGGTGCATGGTTAGGCACAAGATGGTGCACCACACTCAGATGACACCAAGCCCAGTGGTTTCATTTCATGTTTGTAGACCCAGACCTGATTGCATACATGATGTGAGGGCTGTTTTTGATGAAACATTACAGGAAGGAATCACCTGGCCATCTGATGATCCATGATCCTCCCTGGTACACCTCGCCCCTGTAAGAAAAATGGTTTGTGGCATCCATGATGAAACAGTGACCCCATGCTGTACACACAAGACTACTCATTCACTGGCCAGGTTGACCATATGCAGTGTGTTGAATTGCTGTAAGGCTTATAACCAGATTCCCATGGCCAAACCAGGAATATCTAAAACAGCAGTGGCGACCCCATTCTGGGCTTTTGGAATTTTTGGTAAAGCCATTTGATCTCAAAAACGTTGCCTTAACTTGGCAGAGGTGTTTGGACAGTGTATAGAGAGGGTTATCTTATTGTTTTGCCTAACTAGACAATATTTTGGTATCCTCCGAAAATGATAAGGAACATGAGAAGCATGTTAAGGAGGTGGGAAAACAGGACAATTCCCGACTTCTACCATTCATTTGAGGCATGTCTACATTGATTTGTTTGGATGACTCTCCTCTTCCAAAGTCAATAGGTATTTATATATGGCACTGGATAATTGCACAAGGTGGCCAGAGACCATTCTGGTCAGAGATGTTTCCATGGAGGCTACTGCAGGAGCGTTCAGGGAAAATTGGGTGGCCCATTTCAGGTGTCTATTTTTCATTACCACTGACTACAGGTGTCAATTTGAATCCACACTGTTCCAGCAATTGTCACAAATTTGTGGTTTCCAGCGTAACCAGGCAACCAGCTATGACGCAGCCAGCAACGGTTTGGTACAAATGTAACACCACACCTACAGGGCTACCCTGATATGCCATGAAGACTCTTGGACTCAAGCGTTGTCACTGATTTTGTTGGGTTTATGGACTTTCTTAAAAGATGACATGGCTGGCTGTTCATTGTCGGAGTTAGTGAACCAGTATACGTCCCAGCCAAATTTCTCAAGCCTGCACCACTATCTAATGAGGTACTATCTTGCAACAAACCAGAAAGCAAGCAGAGACCCTTCGTGTGACTCTGATGTCACAATGTAGCACACACCTGGTTTTCATACACAATGCTCTCGATAATTGTTCATAAGTCATGCTTTGCACAGATCTGGTATGACTTCTTCTGAAGCCACACTGCACTGGCCCATACCAAGCACTACAACAAGACATACACATAGTGGACATCCTCTTCCAGTGAAAGCTGACCAAAGTCACCATAGAGCAGTAAAAAGCATTTGGGTGCTGCCAGCTTCGCCCAGCATCCCACAGTCAACTTCATGCATGTCTCACACCAAGTCAACAATCCCTCCAGAGTAAGACAACTGTGATTACACTACTAAGAAATAATCCACATATTTTGCATAGAATATTCCTTACAGATGGGTCCTTATTGGAGATTCTATTTGTATTTTGTTCACATAGTGCACACACAGATAAGAATTACAGGCTTTACATTACAATTAAAACAGAATCCAGATTATTATAAGTAATTAAAATTATGTTTGAAAAAAATCATATACAGACTAGAAACATTGACTTAAGAGTAATTCCTTTAATTTAATCCTCATTATTTTTTGATTTTTGCTTGTTTGATGTTTGATAGGAGGTGGCTATATATTTCAATGCCCATAAATGTAATGCCATTCACAAATAATTTTGTGTTGTGAGCTATAATTTGTAATTTGGTTTTATTTCTGGTGTCATATGTGTGGCAGTCTACATTTCTGTAGAGGGACTCCAAATGGTGTACTGTGAAACAAGCCAATTCCATTATACAGAGGCATGGCAGTGTCAGGATTTTTAACTGTATAGGCAGCAGTTAACAGTGTACAGTTCTTTTTTTAATGTTATTATTCTTATCACTTGTTTTTGTAGATTGAAAATTATAAAAGATCCAGAGCTATTTCCCCAGAAGATCAGGCCGTACCTTAAGAGAGACTCGAACAGGGCGCAGTACACCCTCAATATGTGGTTTCCAGTTTTAGAGTGTTGCTGATGGCAAGTCCAAGAAATTTGGTATCCTGCCTATTTAGAATGTTATTTTCACCAATAACTATAACTGCATTGAAGGGGGTAAGATTTTCTGTGTATTTATGAGTTGTATATTTGCTTCAAACCGAGATTGTAATTGACAAGTAGTTTCATTGATTGCATCTTGCAATATGTCACCTCACCTGGTTATAGAAACATTTATGTCATTGGCATACAGAAAGGAGCTGGGATTGTTAAACAGTATGAAAAGGACAGGGCCAAGAATGGACCCCTGAGGAACATCATTTTATGATTGTAGTGTATCTGACCTGCAATAACTGGATGTCTTAGAATTCCTTATTTCTACAAATAGCTTTCTTTCACTGAGGTGTCTACAGAACCAATTGTGGGCTACAACTCTAATCCCATACTTTTGGAGTTTCTTAAGGAGCAGCTAGTGGTCGACCATGTCAAATGCCTTCGACTGATTAAGCAATATACCTATAGTAGGTTGTTTACGCTCAACAAAGCTTGTGCACTTTTCCAAAAGTGTGTACAAAGCATGTGTGGTGGACGTATTTTCCAAAATCCATATTGGGAGAATGAGATTATGTTGCTACAATTTAAAAATAATTCCTGTGTTATTGACATACAGTGTTCCAATATTTTTGAGAAAGCAGATAGTATAGCAAAAGGCTTGCAGTTTAGTTTTCTCTCCCTTCTTGTAGAAAGGCATAATTTTAGCAAGTTTCAGCTGGTTTGGAAATGTTCTATCTTGAAAGAGGTATTCATGATATTTGACGTTAGCATGATGATATTTTCATTTGGTGGGAATTTGTATGTCTGAGGTATCCTGGAGCATTGTGCAGTGGCATGGGGCATCCTTATGATGTGCCTCCATGATATAAAGTGCTTCCTTAGAGTCTTCAACGCTATGCGCCATGCCATGGAACCTTTCTGGAGAAGTTCTTTGCCAAGGGGCTTCCAGTCAATGAATAGATGGAAGTTTCTGTGTAAAATGTTGCAATTAGTTCACAATTGATGTTGTTTCCAAACTGATAACATGTTTCCAGAATGAAACTTTCACTCTGCAGTGGATTGTGAACTGATATGAAACTTGCTGGCAGATTAAAACTGTGTGTTGGACCGAAACTCAAACTTGGGACCTCTACCTTATGCAGGCAAGAGCTCTATTATCTGACCCACCCTCGCCACTTTACTTCCATCAGCACCTAATCTCCTACCTTCCAGACTTCACAGAAGTTCTCCTGCTGGAAGCTAGGAGACCAGGTGCTGCTGAAACTAAAGCTGTGAGAAAGGGTCATGGAGTCATGCTTTGATAGCTTAGTTAGTAGAGCACTTGCATGGTAAAGCCAAAGGTCCTGAGTTTGAGTCTTGGTCCGGCTATCAGTTTTAATGTGCCAGGAAGTTTCACATCAGTACACACTCTGCTGCAGAGTGAAAATTTCATTCTGGAAACATCAACCAGGCTGTGACTAAGCCGTGTCTCCTCAATATCAAGCCATGTTTCCTCAATATCATTTCTTCCAGGCGTGCTCATCTAGCAAATTTCAAAGGAGAGCTTCTGTGAAGTCTGGGAGGTAGGAGATGAGGTACTGGTGGAAGTAAAGTTGTGAGGACAGGTCGTCAGTCATAATTGGGTAGCTCAGTCAGTAGAGTACCTGCCCACGAAAGACAAAGGTTCCAAGTTTGAGACTCAGTGTGGCACTCAATTTTTATCTGCCAGGAAGTTCGACAATATCTTGCTTTTGATAATGGAAATAAATTTGATGTTCAGAGATTGATACATGCACAATAAAGAATGTTGTTGTTCAGTACACAGAAGTTGTATCAATAGCTTGGAAACTCTCTCTCTCTTTCCAAGCAGTAATCCTGACTTGGGGGGTCTGCTGTTACGCTTAAACGGGCTTGGCATGTTAATTTTAAGGGGTGGCAAGACATCCTTCCTGTCGCCATTTTCCAGAGTTGTTGTCCAACCAGCATCTGAACAAGACTTCCTGTATTCACAGTAACAGCATTTCTGTGCTTGTCTTACTAACTTTTAAGTGGCATTTTGTGAAGGATTTAAGGATTTTCATATGACCAGTATCTAGAGTTTTGCTTGTTAACAAAGCCTGACACATAAAAATTGGCATCACCATTCATGATCGGGTGGTCAAACAGGTGTGGCTTGTCAATGATGAGCATCAACAGTTCCCAGAAAAAGCATAGTCTCTTTGAAAGGTTGTCCACATTGTTTTTGCACTAACTAAATTTTGTATGGATGGTATTGAAGTTCCTTGTGCAACATTTGGCATACACTGCAATTTGATATGTCAATTTGCAGCTCATGCTTGCGTGCAGAACACATGGGACTTCAGCTGAAAGCTTCTTCAACTCTCAGAACAGTCTCTGGTGTGCACAAGCATTTTGCACTTCCACCAGTCTTTTCCACCGTATCACCAGTTTGATGAAAGTCCTGTACCCAGATTTTGACAGCGTTTGTAAATTGTCTTCACAGCAACAGTGCATTGTTCACAAAACCACAACCCATCTTGACTGAATATTGATATCATGGTCAATGGCAAAGGTTCCAGATGCTACCACTCCCATTTACTGATTCCTAATGTAAAGTGGTATTTCCAGGTCTACCAAACTGCCTGTTCCACTCCAGATCTTTTACACGTAAAACCTATGATTTTTAGCATTACAGTTTTGATTTTGCCTCCTTGACCAGGATTCACTGTGCAGTTATTTACTCTGGGGGAAAGGATTTAACAAGCTCCCATCTAACATAAAATGGGAAAGTGGGAATCTCAACCAAGTCAAATATTATGTAAATTCAAAGGCTGATACATGTTTAGCATATGTAGGCAAATTATTCACACACCTAAAATTGATAAGAGGTAAGGTGAGTTTGTTTGTGCAGCTGAATGTTAACTGGTGTCCCCAGGGCCCTGAGTGCAATGCTGCCGGGCCAGCTGGAGCGAATGTTGTTGGTCAACCTGCATAAAAAAGCAGTCACTGAATAGCCAAAAATGTTTAAATCCCAAAGCTGGCCATTTGGATGGTGATTGCTTGCATGGCCTGTGTGTAGGAGATGCACTAGAAATGGTGGAGTATGAGACAGCCTGGAATATAGCTTCTTACAATTCTTAGAAACTGTACAACAAATCTCAGTTACATAATAAAGCATATCTGAATACATCAGAGCTCTCAGAAAAATGAGACACGTCCAGTGAAACAATAATACTTTCAATATCTTTAAAACTCAAGTTAGTATTTTACAGTGACTAAACATTTTACAATGAATCTCAGTATTAACAACTTTTAAATGTTTCTTGCAGTTTCACCAAATGATATCTCAGATGATAGCTTTGCACTATGACTGTCATCCCTGAAAGCAACATATTTGTATGTATTTCATTTAGTGATTTATTACATTTCTAATATCTTTTTAACTATGAAAATGTCTGTCAGACTATCTTATTCAACACAATAACACAGTAACTGAATGCAGCATGTATACCTAATATCTTGTCAAACTTGTATAGTTATTTGAGCAATACACTACTGTTTTTCCAACAGCATTATTTAAATATTGATTACAATAATGCTTCTTTTAATTACTCTTTACATATGATTGAACTTATTGATATGATTATAAACTTTATTCATTTTGTTGTGTCGAAAGAGTTTTAGCTGGTTTGTACTTGGTGTGGTCAATCAACATGGCCTTGCTGTGCTGGTACTGTGAATGGCTGAAAGCAATGGGAAACTATGGCTGGTTCACCCCCCCCCCCCCCCCCCCTCCCGAGGGTATGTTGCTATTCCAAGGGTAAAATGGTCCCATTTGGATCTCAAGGTAGAGACTACTCAGGAGGATATCATCTGGGAAAACAAAAATTGCACTCTACAGGTTGGAATATGGTAAGTCAGATTTTGGG